>NC_134234.1:296830896-298173396 GCF_965152275.1 Natator depressus
TTGAGCACGCTATTACCCCAAGTTGGATTTGTATTTGCAAGACAGAGGTTCAGCAGGCACTGGTTTTGAGTGGCCATGCAATGCTGTTGTGGAGCTCTGTATTAATGGTTGAAAGCACATGCAATTAAGCAGGCAGTTCTCCTTTCTGTGGAGAAACCTGAAATAGGTCTGTGGCCTCAGCAGAGTTTCAGTGGGATTTGGATGACTGGACTGGGATATTAAGGAAGGAAAATAGAGAGGAAAGAGAAAAGTGAGTTGCAAGGTAAGGCAATTGGAAGGAAAGGAAGAAAATATTAGTGTAAGGTGGATCTGAATGAATGCTTCTCTGACGGCTACCTGGGAGGGGGAGAGACTTTGAGTGTGTTTATGTAAATACAGTTTGCTCCTGCCCTGCTTAGATATTCAGAAGATGGAGCAGTGTCAAAGCAATCAACTTTGGCTGGTGTTCGGTACAAATCACTTTAGTCCTGAATACAGGGGTAGTGAAATACAGTTACCAATGCTGAAATTATTGTAGGAATACAGGAAAGCAGGACTGTGCTTAACCTGTCCCAAATAAGGGGGTCACCCTCAGCTGAACCTCGCTAAGCCAGGGGCTCAAATGCCAGAGCCTTATGAAAGTAAAAGGAGTGGGGCTAGGTGTCCCAGCTAGGAGGCTACAAACCCTCCCCAAGGGTCCTTCCTGGACTGGTTAAACCAGTTCCTCCCCACTGTTCAAAGAAAAAGCTAAATAGGCTTCATTAGGAGGTTCTTTGTTATTTTAAATGTTCAATCAGAGCTGAAATCAGTTGTGGGAGAACTGTGTTTCTGCCCGGCCTGCTAAGAGCTAAAAATCACTGAGAGCTGAAATCATTTGAGATGGGGGTAGTGTTTCTGCCCAGCCTGCAAAAAGCTGAAGATTAGTAAGAGACTGATGTGCAGAGGTCACGGCAGAGAGGCAGGTGGCAGCAGAAAGTGACTGACAGTCAGCTGGTGAATGAGTGGCTGGTGAGGCAGAGAGATGTAGTATGTGGGCAGCTGGTGCAGAGGCGCGGCATGCATCCAGAAGGGCAGCTGGTGGAGAGGCGTGTCATGTGGCCAGCTGGGCGGTTGGTGGCAAGGGCCAGAGCAGAGCCCCACAGAGAGGGGCGAGTAAGGTGCCTCTTTACGGTCCCCTCCACCCAGGGTGGGAGTTGAACTCTGCAGATCATAGAATCATAAAATATCAGGGTTGGAAGGGACCTCAGGAGGTCATCTAGTCCAACCTCCTGCTCAAAGCAGGACCAATCCCCAATTTTTGCCCTGGATCCCTAAATGGTCCCCTCAACGATTGAACTCACAACCCTGGGTTTAGGAGGCCAATGTTTAAACCACTGAGTTAGCCCTCCCCCCCTGGTTCTGCAGTGACCAAAGACAGCAACTGTGAGCGGGGTGCAGAGAAGGGTCAGGCACATGAAAGGGACTTTTGGGTTGCTGGACTTAAGAATCTGAGGGGAAAAGAACAGTGCCCAACTTATTTGGGGTGTGGATCTTTTGCTCATGGTTTATGTTTATGAACCCTGGTTGCAGTGTTTTCCCAAATTAACACCCAGTTACATCCCTTTTTTATTAAGTTTCTTTTCAACACTCAGACTCTGTGCTTGCAAGTGGGGAAGTATTGCCTCTCAGAGGCACCCAGGGGTGGTGTGTAATTTTCCCAGGTTAGTGGGTGGGGGCTCAAGCCGATTTTGTGTTGTATCGATGGAAAGGAACCCCCTAGATATTGAACCCAGCCCTGGTTGCTGCTGGCTCCACGTGGCAGAAGGGTTACACTAGTAAGAGATGGTGCATTCCCTCACTACACTTTTAAGGGCCATGTCTTCAGCTGGTATAAATAAGCATAGTTCTGTTGACTTCAATGGAGCTATATGGATTTACACCAGCTAGCAATTTGTCTGATCTTACAATAATCAAAATGCTTAATACATAAAATGGTCCATAACCTTGCCTTGAGTCAACTATACTGAATTATAACAGGCAAGGATCAGGCCCAATTATACAAAAGGAGGAGCCTTCACTAAGATTGCAAAGACAAACTTATTCTCATTAAATGTATAAATAAACTGGTTCTGTCTGTGTGATTGCAGCGTCAGTGGAGGGGAATGTCAGAGCCAAAAATTAGTCTGAGTTTTACAGCCAGCTGATCAATGTGAAATTTGGGTTTGTCTGTCAAAGCCTGAAAGCTGCATTGGTTGGTCTGCTTGAAAAGGGTAGCAAAAGGCTATTTGCCAATGTTTCTAGACTGAAATGTTCTTCCCTTGCAACCTGATGTGAGCTTGAATGGTATTCACATAATCACATGCCTCCATCTTACTTTGCAGCTACATCTGCAGAGTTAGGATCGTCTCAGTAAACTTATGAAAAATGTTTTCTCCATCTTTAGGTATTATTTGAGGAAGTCATTCATATATCGATTGCTGATGTTGCTGGTCTTAGCAAGATAAGACCTCTAATCCAGCCACTGACTGTTACTCTGCCAACGATTAAACAGCTTTGATGCCAAAAAAAGATTAGTGTGCTGGTGGGTTTAGGAAAGGCTGTTTTCAGAAATAAGAGAAAAAGCAGCAATATATGCCTCTTTGTATGGGAAAGCCAATTGCTGAAGCGTAACGTCCACTTTTGTTCACAAGGGGCTGGGTCATAAACATGGGAGCAGAGCAGATCTAGCTATTAATCTGATTCTCCAGAAAGTTGTTTACATTTTACCTTTGTGAGCTAGTGTTTTTAGCTCATATCACAAAGGTGCAGCTTTTTTCTATCAATTCTTCACCCTTCTTGTTCTGAGATGAGAAATTCCATGAAGATTAATGGGATTTTCTGTTTGTTAGTAATAACCAGCACACTGGGTGAGCCAAATGCTGCTCTCACTTACGCCTGGGTAAAGCCAAAGCAACTTGACTGATGGCAGTGGGGTTGTTCTGAACTGAAACCAGTGTAACTGAGAGTAGGATCTGGCTATATTACTTTTTCTGTGGGGGGTGGGGAAAGGAAGGAGTGGGGCATCAGAGTGGACAGGTAGAACTCCCAGGAAAAGGAGAGAAAGCAGTGGCAGAAGAGAGCCTCAAAAGGGTACTTCAAGAGGGAAAGAAAGGAAGCACACAGGGAGAAAGGCAGAAAATGAGGAGAGTACCAGTATTTCAGTGAGGCAGGAGGCAAGATTTTATGGTGCAAGAGGGAGAAGGGAATACAATGAGAGGCAGTGAGAATGAGGAGAGGAGACTCATCAAGTCATCATTTGGGAAGCAGGCATGTTACTGGAACAGGAAGCATCACTACTGAATTTCTCCAAACAGTGCCAGCGGGAAGTAGTAAGTGGCAACAAGTATCAGGCCAAGGAGCCAACAACAAGCAAGGTGAACCACACTTGGTGACAGAGGTGGTGTGTGAGGTGGAAGGTTGCCATCCTTGATGTGTGTTGGCCCTAAGAAATTGAGTTAAACATCTGAACTGATCCTGCATGCTGAATTTCCACCAATTAGTATTTATCTTTGGTGTTCTTATGTGTATTTTAAGTACCAAGACTTGCAAGTATTTTTGTTGTACTGATACTAATTTGGTGAAGGGAAATAATTTTTAGTAGTATAACTGAGGAATCCTTATGTATCTTCTGAAATATAAAATAGCAGCAGAGGTGACGTATAGGAATTTTAGAACAACCACACTACAATTTATGGGCCAGATTTGTAAAGGGCTTCCTTTTTCTTAGCCCAACAATTAATTGTGGCTGCAGTTAATTGGAGGTACAAATTCTACCACACAGATGTTTGTGTATCTGATTTGCAATGACAAAACTACAGGCACACAAAAAAAGGAAGTTAGCACTGAAAATCTGGCACTTTGTCATGATGTGTGAGTGTGACTGGCTGATTGATTTGTTGGGCACAGAGAGCTAGATTTGAAACCAGTTGAAAGACTCCTTTTGAGCTTGATGGGTTTTGCATCAGGCACATAATGCAGGGTACCAATAACCCAGCAGGGTTTCCAAATCATAAAGTAACATACTAGCAACTCCTTCCACTCCTTGCCTTGGCTTTCTTTGCTGACTCCTTTAGGCCCAGATCATTCGTAATTTTGCATGTCAGGAAAGTCAGCCAGTTTTTGACTGTGAAACTTTTTTTTTGACATAAAAATATCAGAAAAAAATTCTAACCCAAATCCAGAAATTATCGTGGTTTTTTCCCCACTCACAGAGAGAGGACCAAACCAACGTGTTGTCTCTATGTAATTCCTCAGCACGTCTGAGCACCTTACAGTTATTAACAGACTTTAGCTTTGCAATATCCCTGTGAGGTAGGAATGTATTGTCTGCCTATTTAACAGACGGGCTACTGAGGCAGAGGGTAGATTAGGCACAGGAGGTCCGTGGCTGAGCTGGGAAAGAATGCAAATCCCCTAAGTCCCAGGCCAGAGCCTTATCCACTAGACCGTCCTTCCTCCCCTAAACACTTTGTTGATGTGCATCCAGAACCAGTGCTCCGAATCTGAATATTTCCTGGATTTGGGGAAGTTCAGATCAGAACTCAGCTCAGATTCATCTCTACTTCCTAGGTCCAGTATACAGACCACATTAACTGTGTGGGGTGAGAGGCTGTAAGTGGCAAAGAGAAATAGTGATTTATTTTAAAAATAAATGTTCCATTTTCTGCAAACCCTTCTTAGTTTAAGAGAAAGACTGGTTAATATAATATGCAAGCAAAAGTATCTGTGCTATTAAATGTTAATGTGTTAGAAATATTATATGTGAAGTCATTGCATTAATAGCATCACTTAACCAGAACATGTTTTATTCTACTACTTTAACCTTCATGTGGGTAGATATAATGTATGCAACTTTTTCAATTATCTATTATGTCCTGCAATAGGTTTCTTGTAGACACCGGGGAAACTGTTATGACCCCTTCAAGTCATGAGAAAATTTGCTTCACACCAGGATATGTTGAACAAATTATTTTCAGTTTTAACATTAATAAGTCTAAGAATTTCAGGTTTCAGAATGGTAGCTGTGTTAGTCTCTATCAGCAAAAAGAACGAGGAGTCCTTGTGGCACCTTAGAGACTAACACATTGATTTGAGCATAAGCTTTTGTGAGCTAAAAGCAGTTTCTAGAATTATTTGCAAACTGGACACCACTAAATTAGGCTTGAATAAAGACTGGGAGTGGATGGGTCATTATACAAAGTAAAACTATTTCCCCATGCTTATTTTCCCCCTACTGTTACTCACACCTTGTCAACTGTTGGAAATGGGCCATCCTGATTATCACTACAAAAGGTTTTTTCCTCCTGCTAATAATAGCTCACCTTAATTGATTAGTCTCATTACAGTGTGTATGGCAACACCCATTTTTTCATGTTCTCTGTGTATATAAAATCTTCCTACTGTATTTTCCACTGCATTCATCCAATGAAGTGGGTTTTAGCCCATGAAAGCTTATGCTGAAATAAATTTTTTAGTCTCTAAGGTGCCACAAGTCCTCCTCGTTCTTTTTTCTAAGAATTTCAGTGGCCCTGTACTGAAAGTGTAGAGTGCTGCTTTTATAATTTAAACCACAATTATCTTTTTTTAATATAAATTGAGATAAAAACTAAAGGAAAGTGGGATCTTTATCTTTTGATTTTCTTCTTTTTCCCCCCCTTCTTTCTCTCTTTCTTCTTCTTCTTCTTCTTTTCTTTTATTTATTTATTTGTTGGTGTTCCCATGCCACAGGGAACACTTCAGAGTGCAATTATTTTGTAGGACACTTGAACATTTCTATGGCTTGAAAGACTGTATTGCAGCATCTCATCTCTCTTGGCTAGTTAAAGCAATGCTGCAGTTTGCATTCATTAAAGCCTACTGTAGTTATGCATTTTATAATTAGCCCTATTGTCGTTCATTGAGTTTCAATTCCCAGTTTTTGTTCTGAATCCAAACGTTAAAAGCTCCTTAATAATGCAATGCTCTAGTAAATTCTGTTTAGATATTAGCACACACTACTTAGGAGTCACTTGTGTAAATTCTACTTTAGGGCCAAATCTTGTCGGCCGCTATATTGGTATGCAAGGCAAGGAAGAGCACATATAAGGTCTCTATAACCTTTGCACAAGCAGAAGACAAACACTCCAGAGCATTTAAGGGCAAACCAGGAAATACTTCCTGCCTATACACCAGCCACTGCACACCCACAGGAATATGGTCTGGAGTCCAGGGGTACGTCTTGCCCCATTTGCGAACTAGAATCTATAAGATACTTATCAGCAAGCAGTGGCTAGAAGCAAGTTGCCCTGAACTTCTGTTCAGAGCAGCAGCAAAGTGTGCTTAACAGTATATTATATCAGCCCCCCCCCATAAGAAACACTGTGTATCAGGCAGCATCTCTGTTCCCCAAATGATCTTCTGTAAATTTCATTTTTGTATTAAATGAACCTGTGCCCAATTTCTCCTAACTTGAATGTTTGTACGCAAAAAATTTTGCTCAAGTGTTTGCAAAAAAGAATATAGAAGGGAAGGCAAATATAGTCAAAGCAATATTCTAGTTAGATGTCACCAAATGCTTTGCATAATACTCATTCAGTTTCATGCTCAATTTCAGGTACATTTTCTGATGGGACTCACTGCAGCTCATCTGATTCAGAGCAAAGCTGAAGATCATTACTTTTCATTTACCTTCCAGTGATTTTCACAATGCTATGTACTTCCTCACTATGGCAAAATCAACTGATTCAGGGATACCGCCCTTCTGAGATCCATAGTCTCCACCTCGACTCAGCCAATCAGATTGTCAGCATCCATCCCGGGAAACAAGGTCAAATAATCAAGGTGAGGATCATAGAATATCAGGGTTGGAAGGGACCTCAGGCGGTCATCTAGTCCAACCCCCTGCTCAAAGCAGGACCAATCCCCAATTTTTGCCCCAGATCTCTAAATGGCCCCCTCAAGGATTAAACTCACAACCCTGGGCAGGCCAATGCTCAAACCACTGAGCTATCTCTGCATTCCTCCCAATCACGACCAGTGCAGTCTTTAAACAAAATATTAGTACTGACTCCATTTTACAACCCCCAGTCCAATAGGTGGCTCTAGCCAATGTTTATGCAGGGGCTGGATCCTTCATTCAGAATGGTATTGACCTTATATGTTGCATCATCTATTCTGTAAGGGGTGATGCCATCAATGCATGGTATTTTCAACTGGTGCAAAATATGGATCCAGATATGCATGTCAAGGAACTCAGAGATCAAGATGTTCCGATGCACTATAAAGAAAGAGACCATCTGCAAAAACTGTATGGAGGTCTGGGGTGTAAATAGTAGCTCTGAGGTGAGGAGGTGAGCTAAGCACTAAGCCTGCAGTATCATCTGGCCAAGTGTGAAGCAGCTTACATTTATCAAATTCCTCAGCACAATATCTGAGCACCTCACAGTCATTAATAGACTTTAATTGGCAACATCCCTGTGAGGTAGAGATATATTATCTGCCTATTAAACAGATGGGATATTGAGGCTGAGGATAGATTAGGCAATTTGTTCACAGTCAGACAGGAGGTTATAGACAATACATGACTCCCTGACCTTGTGCCATGCATTGATTAACAGGAAGTTGAAGTCCTGAGGTTTATTTTCAGCTGTGGTAAGCTTTTGTGAAGTGTCTTTTACAAACACGAAGTGGATTTTGCATAGCAAGAAGACTGAACTATCACCTTCAGTTATGATCCATGCTGTAGTTTGCTAGTAAAAGAGAATCCAGAGCATATGGGACCCCCTACCAACTGAGATTGTCAACACTTCCTTTGATGTTGATGAAGGAAGTCTGCCCTCCCTCACAAGGCATGCTCGAATCCAGTTAGTACTTAAGAAATGATCACTTGATACACCTGACTTCCCGAATTGCCTCCAACTATTTACTAATGATATCCTTGCCCCTCCCAATCAGGCTTCAGACTAGGACTCTCTGGTTCATGACCAATTGATACTCTTATTACTGTATCTATAGCTTACATTGGTAAGCATCTTCAACAAATTGAGATAGTTAGTCTTATTGAATTTGTATTAAGTTAGAAAGTAAGGTATAGAAGTCTTAAAATTAAAGGTTGATGAACCTAATCACCAGAAAACCAAGAGCTGTCTGAGACGTCTCCTGTGGCCTCATTTGAAAAAACTTGTCAACTCAATGACATTCACTGATTAGGCTCAGTATGACAGCTAAGCTGGAGCGCTGCAGAATATCCCATGATTCAACTTTATCCTATAGAATTCAAGCCCTCGAACTAATAGAACAATTGCCTATACTACTGAAATAAGATAAAAAATGTTCAATCTGAGAACACTGTGTCTTAATCTCATTCTAAATGAGGTTTTCTTGCTGTGCATGAATGTCGGAGAGAGCACTGGCCTCAAAGTTTCTGGTACCCTGAGTGAAACTAGATTATATAGTTCTCTAGAATATGAAAAGGATTTCATTTCTATTACCAAACAAAAAAACCCTTGAACATTTCACTTCAGAGTAGATATGTTAATAGAAGCCATCTCTTGTCTTCTTGGTCTTACTGGGAGGCAAAAATATTAACATAATTAGTGTAAAACATGGAAAGTTGGAGGACCAGAGGCAGTGCTACAGGGCAATGACTGTTTTAAATTTCAGGGGACAGATGTAGTGATATTTTTGTGGAAGAAAAGTAATGCCACAGCACATTTACTTGGCAAGTAAAATATATACATATTTATCATTTTAGTTTTATCTGACCGGTGATCGAGAAAGAGCTGGAGGGAAAGAGAGAGAAATCCAGTAAGCTAAAAACAAAAGCTTAAGTGTTTCATTTTATTTTCTTAAAGACACGTTTGTTTAACTTTAGTTACACTTGACCTAGTCTCATATGAATTAATTGTAGAAGTCTATGTACAAATGTTGTCCTGGTGCTGAACAGTAGCAGATGTCTATGGCCTTGCAGGTGAGCTTCCCAGAGAAGGAATAATCTGTGATGCAGAGTCTGGGTATATTCTAATTGTGACTTGTTTTATTTACACATATATACCAGTCCTGGGTGGGCAGAAATAGCAGTCAAGACAGTCCCTTTCTTTCACAAAACTCAACCAAACACTATGCCTCACTCCCAGTGAGCAACTCTGCCTCAAAAATTGGCTCCAGTCAGAGAACAAGGCAGAGGACAAGCTCTCCTGCTGCTCAAACAGCTTCATCTACCCAGAACCTGGCATGGAAACACTAACCACAACAATACAGCCTGTCTTCCCAAGACTAAGGACAAGTCTACACTACAGTGCTACATCAGCACAACTGCACCGGTGCAGCTTCACCGCTATAGCGCATCTGGTGAAGACATGCTATGCCGATGGGAGAGCTCTGGTGTGGATAGCACAAAACTTGTGTTGCTGGGGGGGGCGAGGGGTTTTTCACACCCATGAGCTACATAAGTTATATTGACTTAGGCTGTAGTGTAGACCTGCCCTCCAAATTTGCTTGCATGCTAAGAAAAAAAGCCGGGAAGACTATATGTAACCATGTCACCTGGTGACATCTACCATAACACTACTCATCAACTATCCCTGCCAGGGGAAAAGTCACTGATGAGACTTAAGATGGCTGAGAAGTCCAATCCATGCTCTATAGGGTTTTCCATATATGTGAAGGTGGTTGCTTGGAGAAAGCACTACTGCTGGCCGGTATGCTGTACACTTTCCTTCCTTCTCTGTTGTTTCACAGCCTCTTGAGCAAGGCGATTCTTTTCAAAATGGGCTGAAGCTTGATGTATGATACGATGCCACTGCAGTCTATTGCCAGCCAACTCTTCCCAATTCATGGGGTCAATGCCTTCCTTCTTAAGCTATACTTTCAGGTGTTCTTGTAGCATTTCTTCTGTCCTCCACAAGTTCTCTAACCATGACTAAGTTGAGAAAAGAAGATTTGCTTCAGAAGACTAGTATCAGTCATCCGCACACAATGGCCAGCCAAGCAAAGTTGATGTTTCATAATCTTCGCCTCAATACTGGTGATGTTAGTTGCAGACAGAACTCTGTCATTGGTGGGACGAGCTTTCCCTTTGGTACAGAGAATCTTCCTAAGGCAATGCTGTTGGTCCCACTCCAGACACTTAAGATGGCTTCGGTATGTCGTCCATGTCTCTCACCCTTAAAGAAGAGTGCGGATGACTACTGCATTGTAAAACAGGATATTTCTATCCTCGGATCTCTGTCAATAAAGATATGAGGAAGCAACTTTCCAAAGAATGCACTGGCAGAATGCATGAATATGTGTACTGTCACTAGTGTGGACATACCTTCAAAAATCACATTAAGTCCACTTTCCTGAGGAGCTAAAGATGTGTCCCTATAATCATGCCAGAATGTTTCTGTTACTTTCTTTCACATACCCTGACAAAATTCGTGAGTCTGTACATTTGGCTGGCAACCAGAGGATGAATGCTAGAATAAAGGGATGCTTTGAAAGCTGCAGAGAGGTTGGTTATTTTTGTTTATCTGCTCTCTCTGTATGCTATTAGATTTCATTTAATTTGAATGGGTAAATAGGTGGCTCCTGTCAAAGAATTATACAGATGTACAAGACTAAAGTCAGCATTGATGTATGTACTACTCTCCTAGATATGGCTAAATATAAGAACTCCCTTTATTCACATTAATAAAATAGACATCTAGGGCAAAACATTCAGTTAATACAGCTCCATTTGCACTGGGAAAATATGCATTCAATTGAGCATCTATATTTCTACATGCAATTACCCAGGTGACATATCCATTTGCATGTGCCATTAACTGTGCATGAATGTCTGGCTTCATTTCTTCAAAATTTAGCCCGCATGATCTCATACAGAAATCATTTCTGGAGTTGTCTCTGTAAGAAGTTGATATATAGGCCATTTTATCACTAGTCTATTCATGTGCTTGGATAGATTATCTGTGTTAGGGCTGAGCATCCATCAGGATGTTTTTTGTTTGGAGGAGGTAGTTTGGCAGTTTAATTAATTAATTATTAAACCTTTTTCTCTCCTCTATTCCTTTTTTGCATTTTCTAGACTTCTAAGCCTTTTAAATAGCTGTTCCGTATGTGTGCAATATATTTATTATTGATTTCCATAGGTATACGAGTATATCAGGAATGAGTATGGCACTGTTGTATTTAGCAGATGTAATCTCTCCATTCTCTGTGTATTAAATTGTGTAAATAAATTTGCATATTTACTCAGTTTGGTGGTAAAGAATTTCACTATCTTGTTTTTGACATATATGGTGGCACTGCCCCCAACACATGGTAGAATGCATTAGTTATGAGCACTCAACATTAAGGGATACATTTTTGGAAAAAACAGCCTAGTCATGCTGAATAATCCTCATCCTACCTACAGTATCTATATTTACTTTACAGGCAGTCATAGCTCTATCAGTAGAACTGAGATTGATTCGAAACACAGAGTAGGAATATTTAAGACATGAGACCATATAGTGTGTCAAATCCTGATCCTAATCGCTTGAGACTATTTTGTTTTACTTAATTTGTTTTCATCTAGATCAAAATCAAACCAATCCATATATAACCTCTGAAGCCCACACTCTGGCTCTGCTCTCCAATTCACTCCAACAATTTATCCAGCTCCTTATTTAGCTAATTCAAACTCTTGTTAGAGTTGAAGTCCTTGACATGTTCCATATTTCAGCATCATGTTTATAGACTTACTTATAGGTCACTGTCCTATTTAACTTCAATCCATGACCTTTTGGTTTTGACTTAATCACTGTTTGAAACACTGCTTAGCTATCAGTCCGTTTTTTTACTCTCAGAATGTATAATACATTCCAGTCATTGTTTAATTCTAATCACTAAAGGCAAAATCTGACAAACCTCATATAATACCTTAAACCAGACTAAACTCTGTTTCAGTTTGGTGACCCTGTTCTGTGCTTTTTGAATATCTGAGATATTTTTTCTCTAAGACGAGGACCAAAACTAATGCATTATTTAAAGACAAAAATTCTGAAGCAGAAACAGCAGATGTGCCTTAAGACTTCTTCCTTAATTAAGATAATATCATTGATGGATTTAGTGTATTATCCATAATAAGCCCCCAGTCTTTCTTCTGGTCTGGTATCTTTATTGTGTTCCAATTACACTGTAAGTCCTCTGCTTATTTTGCTCCCTAGCTGCATTACCTATAATTTTCCAGCATTTGACTGGATGATTCATTAATAGTCACATAAGAGGCATCAGTCTAGGCCTGTTAGGTATCTAAGTAATTACACTTACTTCTAGGAAAAGTGTCAAATATTAAATAAATGAATGTACTAACAACATTCCAAAGGTACAAACGCCATCAGGAAAAAAAGGTAGCTATCTTATTTATTTAGATTAGTTCTTTTTTCTTTATGTCTGAAAAGTGGCGCAACATGAAAATCTCTTGTAAAAAAAAAGGCTTCTGAAGCAGTAACAAAAAAATGTCTAGAGAAAAAGAAACAGGATGAGTCTGGAATTAAGTAACAGAGTGAAAACTGAGAATGGCAGGAACTAGGAAGTAAGAGTAAAAGGATTTTCATCAGCCCAACTCAGGAAAAAAGGTGATGATAATCAACCTGACCAGGAGTGCAAAAATAAAGTGGAATTATGGACAGCTACTAATGCACAAAGGCTATTGTCGAAGACACAGAAGTCTAAAGTAAAACATCAGAGCAATCTGAAGAGAGGTGAAGTGAGCACAAAACAAGAAGCTGTTGGAACAACATTTGCAGACTGATTTTTTTTGTTTTTTTCAGTGTATTGATTGAATTCTTCATACTGATTTCAAACAATCAAATCTGAGCAACGTCACATGGAAGGAAGTTAGAAGACAAAGGGAAAGTACAGCACCTGGTGAGAGTGCTATATCATACGCCAGAAAACATGTCAAGACAGGAAGTGTGGCTAATCAAACATATAGGCACTGTGCTAGTTTGATGAGCTTACAACTGCATTAGAGCTGTGTGAACTGTTTGATTTAAACCATTAAAATACGCAAAACTGAGCGTTGATTCAGGAAGTGGTATGCTCAAAATTTCCTCTCACCTCTGAGCTGCGTATAAATTTTTTGTGAAAATCAGAGTAGCTCGTTCCATTGACAACTCCTCGTAGAATGGGCCTTGATCCTAGCTGGGGCCTTTTGTTGCTACTGCAATATTAATAATGAACAAAAATCCAGCTTTAAACTTTGAGTGTGATTTAATGTCCAGAGAGACAATGGTGGTTCTTTTATTGATTTCTACTGGTGTTCGATTGGGCTTTTTATCAGGCTGGTTTAAACCTAAGACTGGTTAATTCAAAGAGGTGATTTTGCCAGAGTCACATAGGACTCTGACTGAGCAGAATCTTGTGATCAGTATTGTTAGCTCAGTTTAACAAAAGCTATTTTCATTTGCTTTTTCAGAGCGAGCTAGTATTTTAGTTGAGTCCCCTGATCCACCAGGAACAGTCAAGCAAAAAACAGTTTCTCCTAGCTAGTGCTGGCTGAAAATTTTCCCTCAAAACAGTTTTTCAATGGCAAATTGGGTTTTCAACTAAATTAAAAAATTTGCATTGAGGCTTTCTTTCCTCAAAAATGTTCAGTCTTTTGACAGAAAAACAAGAACTCATAACACCTTAAAAGTCCTATTCTATTTTTTCACTAAAATGTTGAAAAAAAATCCTTTTTATTCATTTTGTCTACATTTTCTATGAAAACACCCCAAATATTTTCCACCCAGCTGTCTTCCTAGACCAGGGGTGGCCAACCTGAGCCTGAGAAGGAGCCAGAATTTACCAATGTACATTGCCGAAGAGCCACAGTAATATGGCAGCAGCTCCCCCCCCCCAGCTCCCAGCGCCTCCTGCCCGTCGGCAACCCCACCGATCAGTGCCTACCCGCACCTTCTGATCAGCTGTTTTGTGGCATGCAGGAGGCTCTGCAGGAGAGGGGGAGGAGCAATGTCACGGCAGGCTCAGGGGAGGGGGCGGGAAGGGCTGGAGTGCGGGCCGGGCCTGTGGCAGAGCCAGGGGTTGAGTAGTGAGCACCCTCTGGCACATTGGAAAGTTGGCGCCTGTAGCTCCATCCCCAGAGTCGGTGCCCATACAAGGAGCCTGTCAGGGTTCCTTCCCCACTCTGAACCCTAGGGTACAGATGTGGGACCCTCATGAAAGACCCCCTAATCTTATTCTTACCAGCTTAGGTTAAAAACTTCCCCAAGGTACAAACTTTGCCTTGTCCTTGAACAGTATGCTGCCATCACCAAGCATTTTAAACAAAGAACAGGGAGAGAGACCACTTGGAGATGTCTTCCCCCAAAATATCTCCCCAAGCCCTACACACCCCCTTTCCTGTGGAGGCTTGAGAAAAATATCCTAACCAAATGGTTACAAAATCATCAAAGACCCAAACCCCTGGATCTTGGAACAATGGAAAAATCAGTCAGGTTCTTAAAAGAAGGATTTTATTAAAAAAAAAAAAGAAAGGTAAAAATCATCTCTGTAAAATCAGGATGGAAAATACTTTACAGGGTATTCAGATTCAAAACACAGAGGATCCCCCTCTGGGCAAAACCTTAAAGTTACAGAAAACAGGAATAAACCTCCCTCTTAACACAGGGAAAATTCACATAAAACAAAAGATAAACTAATCCGCCTTGCCTGGCTTACCTATACTGGTTGCAATATTGGAGACTTGGATCAGGATGGGTTAGAGAAGATGGATTGCTGTCTGGCCTCTCTCAGTCCCAAGAAAGAACAACCACGTAAACAAAGAGCTCAAACAAAAGCCTGCTCCCCATCCGCCCCCCCAATATTTGAAAGTATCTCAACCCCTTATTGGTCCTTTGGGTCAGGTGCCAGCGAGGTTATCTTAGCTTCTTAACCCTTTACAGGTGAAAGGGTTTTGCCTCTGGCCAGGAGGGATTTTATAGCACTGTATACAGAAAGGTGGTTACCCTTCCCTTTATATTTATGACAGAGCCACATATTAATTTCTGAAGCGCCACATGTGGCTGGCAATCAACATGTATGTTTTTACATTGTGAGGATCTCCTGGCTAATGGAAACTGTCATACTATCTATAATTTGTCCCATATGATAGTTGTATCCTAGTTTTAGAAATGAGGATTTCCCTCAGATCAAAATTCTCTGGTCACCTCAGAAGTGAGGTGAAATCTCTGAATGGCAAATTGAAAATCTCACAGGGTCACTTTGCACCCAAGTCTCAAGTGGTTCTCCCCTGTGGTTATTCAGCATTTCCTGTGCTGCATTGGGACGCAGCCCTGCAAGTCATACTCTTTTGGGAGAGAATTCCTTTTCCATGCCCTCTTGATGAAGCCTTCCAGTTGGGGTAGTTCACAGACACTGTTCCTTCACTACTTCTTTAGGAGCTGCAGGTTGCTTAATTTCCCCAGGGCAGGGCACCTGAAATTTCACAAATCATAGTGTAAAACCTCTTAGAACCACATGGGATGTAGTAAAACAAGATTAAGAATATAGAAAAAAATCAAATTAAAACAAAATAAAGGCATAGCATAACACAGCTAATTAAGATAGCTATCATTACAGGCAATAACAATACCTAAAATTTCTTCAAGCCATTCTCTCTTCTGCTTCTATTTTTCCTAAACCATTGGCAGGCCAACATATCAGAGACTCATTCTCTGGTATCAGATGTCTCATGTCACTTTCCTTCCCCCTCATTCCTGACATACATTTGAACTATACCTTTATTTTAGTCATTTACAGAGTAAAAATGACAATGTTATTGACCATTATAAATTGCTATGTCCTTTGTTACTCCTTTCTACTCACGACTGAGGCAAGATTCCACTTTAGTGTCCAATACAAAGTCTCATCTCCAACTTTACCCTGGTATAGTCTCATGGATCATCCATTTTCTACAAACAGCTATTCATATAAAAAGAATACTTTGTCTCTTTCGAGCTTATCTGCCAAGGTACTCACTTTTGCCATGATTATAGAGCTTTCTCGGCCCCTTTGTAACACTCAGTGCACGTGTTCCTGAGATGTTGCACAATATAGGCAAATGAAATTGAGATACAGCATCTGGATAACGTGTCTCCATAGCTCTTTGATTTCCCTTGCTGAAGTTTGGCGTGTCTCCCTGTAAACTTCACAATGAGGGGATTTCAAAGTCCTTTTAGACAGAAGATATGTCTGTATCTTGAAGAGTGAAAGCCAAAGTAAGAACATGGAAATGACAACTTAATGAAACATTACAAAAGTGACTCACCTTATTCACTTAACATGAACATAAAGAAAAGGACCCATTCCTGGTATATTTTGTCTATCAATGAATATAAGTCTTTTATGGGCCATCATCAGATGCCATATAGAGGAACAATAAAGGATAATGAGCACATTGTGTACTGAACATCTGAGTAGCAAGATTAGTGTCATTCAAGTTTTTTCCTCAGCCTTTCACTTTCAATTAAATATATATTTAAATGTAATTAAGATGTAATCGTTCATTTTTCTAGTATAAAAAACTTTACCATCCGGCTTGAGAAAGAGTTAGCATGTGGCTAGGCTGTCCAATAAAGTACCACTATATCTTGTTAAGAGTGTTTTAAAACAACACTAAACCTAACTTTTACCTGGATTTTTTCTCAAAGTTTCTTTAGCACTTTGGTGATGGGTGTGATAGAAGGAATAGAATAACACAGAGATGTGTATTTGTGCACATTGTTCAGATAGGCCCTTATTTGCTCATCAAAACCTGCTGACTGTGCTGGTTTCAGATAACGTGCACACCTGTAATGAAAGCTGATAGCTGATATCTAGTCTACAAATATAAGAAACAACTCAGCTGAGAAATTTTCTATCAGAAATGGGAAACAACAGCTATCAAATGTTGACTAAATGTTACAGACTCATGCATATGTGGTTAATGGGCTTTTGAGCTTTTCTTTCCCATTAGAAATATCCCAAATGATATTTCTTCTCCATGTTTCTAACGGGCATAAAACATCACAGTCTACTCCAGCAGTTAAATTTAGAAGCATTAAACCCTGATTACGTGTATTTATTAGGGTCATGAGACTACCATGCTTATTGTACAGTTAAAAAGGTTGGGGTGGATCAAAACAAATAACATTTATCCAATGAACAGAATCACTTTCTCAGTTGTACAATACACATACAGCTGATTTTTTTCATATAAAATTCAAGGGCCAGATGTTTATATTTTTTGCAGTTTAGTAGCACCTTACCCCACAAGTAGGTCCATTTACTTCAATCCACCGCCTCGTGGAGTATGTTACTTTTCAGTATGAGTAAGGGTGTCCAAATCCGGGCCAAATTAAATTGCAGATAAAAGCTTTTCACACTGCGACAACAGCTTCATTAAATACATATTTGAGGTAGTATGGGGAAGCTCTGGGTCAGGTAATGACCCTATGCCATCCAGAGTAAACATCTTTTCATATACAAATCTCGTTATGTTAGATTCATGAACTCTGTTCACTTTGGTAACTGCCAGCCTGTTTACATAATTGATCATGGGAGCTGCCCTTGGGATCCCAGTGACTGTCAATTATGGGGTTTTTTTCTGAACGCTACAGCATGTAGATAGCTAAAGGCAAAGACAGATGACATTGCTGCTTTAGGGTGACAGAATTTGAAAAGCATAAGAAATCCTTCTGGAAGCCAGAGCGGAATATACAGAAGTAAATCTCTCTTTACATCAGCAATATAATATTTAGCTTTCTCAGCACTGATAGCCTATAAAGAAGTTTCCTCTTAGATGAAACAGTCTGCTGAATTTAAAAATGTACATTTAGCCTTTGGAAACTGACAGGTATTTTTCATGAAAAGCTTGCAAAGATTTTTGTTTTTGAACGGCAAAACTAGCAAACAAAAATGGTTCTCACAGTCACTTCAAATTAACTGGGAGCATTAATGTTACCCATTTAATTATTTTCTTCTGCTGGTTTCTCTTGCATCATTTCATGTATGGAACAAGGGGAGCTGGACTGTGGAAAATAATACCATCGTCGTGATCTCACATCTCTGTTAATAGTTACTGCAATGATAACATTCCTCTTTTTCCACCCAGAGAGTTTCATATTCAGATTTAAACTCATAGTGAGTGCAGATTGCAGCAACATTGTATATTCAGATGTAAACCATAATTCAGCCATGTTGCACGTGACTGGGATGATTATGTGACTTATCCTCTTCATCCACAGAATACCACATTAAAGTTTAAACCAAGATTTATCACCGACTGCAGGCTCTCCAGGCTCAGTGGAAATCAGCAGGTACACAGATTTGGGAGCAGAGGGTATTAGCAAAAGCTTAAGTTTTCAAAATAGCTGTTTAATACGAAAAGGAAAAGTTGGAGCAAATGCATGCATAAAGCATGAAATACTAGCACTTCATCTCTAGTTTACAAGCAGTGGGACAGTTAATTATTGCTGGAGGTATGCTTGAGCACAGCTGTAGATAGGTACAGTAAATGAAGGAGCTAATAAATGAAAAGCAGTACATGGATAATAAAGAAACAAAAAGAAAGAGATGGGACCTGCATTCTTTATGTGGGCAAACGTTTCACTGCTGTTAATGGCAATTTTGCTTAATTCTTGTTATATAATAAATGAAATAAATGTTCTAGTCCTGTCATCATTTCAATTGTATAATGCGCTGTGCTGTTCTAATAAGCAGAGGGGGACAAGGTATCAGGAACAACTTTCTAAGCGATGGAAAAAAATAATACACTTAAAGGTATATGCCAACATTTTCAAAATTAGAAGCTGCATGTTAGGCTTCTAAATCAACCATTAGACACCTACACAACTGGCCAATGCTCAGAAGAGCTTTTAGTCACTAACTACCAATAATACTAGCTCCTCAAAACAGATAATACAAGCTAATTTTTTGTTTTCCTTATTTTCGCTTAGATTATAGCATGTCAGTTCTTTTCTCTCTCTTCAGTTATGGTACAATGCACAAAATCCTTTTATGATTTTTTTGCAAGAAAAAACAACTTATTGAAAAAAAACCTTCTCAAAATGTGTCCTTTTTTGACAATGATGCAAACAAAGCTGCATGTATTTAAGTGTCTAAACATTTATTTTAGTGGCCTAACTTTTGGCTTCTTGGTTTGAAAATGTGGGTGAATAATGTTAATGTAGAAGGTGCTGTATTCTCACCAATGTATTGCCTATGAAATGCTTCCCCTTCCATAGCCTCAGAGGTGGTGAGGTTTGTTGGGTTGGCAGATGAAAGAAAAACCTTGGCTCCTATACAGAATGTGCACACACTCGTCTAGTGGCCATTCGGTCTCTTCATGGGCTTGAGGAGGGGGGGGTCTCTGTGGCTGATTGGTTAGACAGACAGGTACTGTATAAGCCTATTTGCTTCCAAGGACCCAAAGGGAGGGTTTATATAAGCCCATCCCCCTACCTGGGAGAAGGGGTGCCATTCTGCATTGGAAAGGAAAGTTTCCCCCTTTCCCCTTTGGGATCAGAGTAGGATTAGGTTTGGGGGCCTTAGAATCATAGAATCATAGAATATCAGGGTTGGAAGGGACCCCAGAAGGTCATCTAGTCCAACCCCCTGCTTGAAGCAGGACCAATTCCCAGTTAAATCATCCCAGCCAGGGCTTTGTCAAGCCTGACCTTAAAAACCTCTAAGGAAGGAGATTCTACCACCTCCCTAGGTAACGCATTCCAGTGTTTCACCACCCTCTTAGTGAAAAAGTTTTTCCTAATATCCAATCTAAACCTCCCCCATTGCAACTTGAGACCATTACTCCTCGTTCTGTCATCTGCTACCATTGAGAACAGTCTAGAGCCATCCTCTTTGGAACCCCCTTTCAGGTAGTTGAAAGCAGCTATCAAATCCCCCCTCATTCTTCTCTTCTGCAGACTAAACAATCCCAGCTCCCTCAGCCTCTCTTCATAAGTCATGTGCTCTAGACCCCTAATCATTTTTGTTGCCCTTCGCTGGACTCTCTCCAATTTATCCACATCCTTCTTGTAGTGTGGGGCCCAAAACTGGACACAGTACTCCAGATGAGGTCTCACCAGTGTCGAATAGAGGGGAACGATCACGTCCCTCGATCTGCTCGCTATTCCCCTACTTATACATCCCAAAATGCCATTGGCCTTCTTGGCAACAAGGGCACACTGTTGACTCATATCCAGCTTCTCGTCCACTGTCACCCCTAGGTCCTTTTCCGCAGAACTGCTGCCTAGCCATTCGGTCCCTAGTCTGTAGCGGTGCATTGGATTCTTCCATCCTAAGTGCAGGACCCTGCACTTATCCTTACTGAACCTCATCAGATTTCTTTTGGCCCAATCCTCCAATTTGTCTAGGTCCTTCTGTATCCTATCCCTCCCCTCCAGCGTATCTACCACTCCTCCCAGTTTAGTATCATCTGCAAATTTGCTGAGAGTGCAATCCACACCATCCTCCAGATCATTTATGAAGATATTGAACAAAAACCTTGCTGTGGGCATCTTGCCCATTCCCTTTTTTGTGGCGGGAAAGAATTTTTCCCTCGCTGCCAGATTTGCCTGAGTGGGTTGGGAGTTTTTCACCTTCCTCTTAGCAGCCCAGGCACCTGGGGGAAAGGTTATATTGTAAAATTCATTTTGTCACAACTTGGCAGATGTGCAGTGCAGTTCAATAAGTCCCTTCAATAAGGGATCCAATTCCCTGATAAACTGGAATTGGCAGCAGATTAGGAGGATGCATCTCCTAAAATGGGATTGGGGCTTCTACTGACTGGCATAGTGAGGGGAAAAAAACAAAACCTCTTCCCAAGCCCCTTAACCCTCATATGAGGGGAGGGCAGTGGGATCCCAGTAATGATACTGGAACTAATTAAAGGGGTGGGGTGCTGATGGGCACTGCCAGACAGAGCGATCACAAAGGAAAAATTACCTACACTGGATGATTTATTTCCAGATAGCTCCCAGATGTGTTACTTAATACAGCTGTGGCAGAGTTAAATCACATTTCTGCTGTCTTTTTTTCCTGCAGGGTCCACTTCTGTGTATTAGAATGTTTAATTCTGAATATCTATGATTATTTGAATATACTAACCCATTTATTAATTCAAAAGGGAAAAGCAAAAAAGTATAATGTGCTGGCATTATGCTCCCTTGATCCAAAACCCAATAAAGCCAATGGGCATCTTTCTATTAGCTTCACTTAGCTTTGGATCAAGCCCTAAGTCCTCGCATTGAGGGTGAAAGTCACTCGTTAGAGAAGGGCATTAGAGAACCCCATTGCCGGGGCACATGTAGGTCAGCCATGCAGGGGTGACTTGTGCACCCTCTGCATGTTAGGGAAGTGGGCTCTCTGCCAGTATGGTGGGGAACACCACGGGCAGGACAATATCAGCAGGCTTGTGCAGATCCTGAAGCTTAGAACCCCCAGTACAGAGGAGCAAGCACTGCTATTCTAAGCCAAGGGCAAGTCACAAAATGCTACAAAGTGGTTGCACTGCAGACTCCATCCCCACCAACTGGTACTTAGCTCCTGGCACAAAGTTCAAATACTCATACTGCATGCAGAAGTGATGTGAATTTCACCTATGGAGTATACAGCCACACATATACTTTTAGACAATTAGATACACGGAGCACCAGATTTCCAGGAAGATTGACATCAGAGCCAGTAAGTTATAGTATTCCACAGTATACTTTTAATTATTCTTCCTTTGAACATATTATCATCTGGGAGTACACATGGCATCTTATTTAATAAATAAATAGCAAGTGCTTGGATTTTTTATTTTAATTAAATATAATTTGACAGTCCAGTATTTGTAGCACTTATTACTATTTAATGGTGTTAAACCACAACCAAATCCAAGGAAATTCTATCATTGTAAAAGTCCTGAGAGGACAGAGGATCTTCTAAAGGAAACTCAGAAAAAAAATAAGTATTTGAACATCAAAGATGTGTTATTTATTTTATATTCTGGGAGAATGGAAAGTATGTATTAATGGAATGACTTTCTTTTTATGATATTTATTCAGAATCTTCTTCTGCAACTGGAAATTGTACCAAGGTAAAAAGACATTTCTGCTTGGATATTATAAATGTCTATGTATGTTTTCTCGTGCCAAAAAATAAAATCTCTCTCTTTTTCCATTGCAGCCTTTTCCTTTCTCAACAGAATACTAACTACCTACATTAATTAAGGGAATTATACTATTCCTGTTCAAGCATTGGCAAGTCTTGTAATATGCTAAACCTTCGATGAGGCCCATCAACTTTGATTGCTATGTAACAGTGTAGTTTTCCCCCTGGTAGCAAATTAGTTTTATTCACATAGTCACCTTTCATTCATGCAGCTAGACATGAGTAAAACGTGTATTTGAACCCATTCGAAGGCTGAAGGGCAGATTACTGGAAATAAACACTGTTCATCAGTTCAATATCTCCAATTTAGTTAATGGGCTGGTGTTTAAAGAGCTGGAGCAGCATTGGTGCTGAAAGTGTGGGGTTTTTTTAATTAATTGTCTGTAATTCTAAACCATTCAGTCCATAATTAAAGAGTTTGCATCTATATGCTAATTTAGAATAGTTTAACATTTCCACCCAGTCAGAATTTGGTTGCATTTCACTTGTCATCTGAGCAAGCCACTGTAGCTATCGGACAATTGAAAACTAACAACAGAAAACTCCATGCTTAGTATTTTCAGTCAGCGTTCACTCTTGCAAGGTGCTGAGAACACCTTCAAAGTGATGAGCACCCTCATTGCCCAATGAAGTCTCGCTCAATTCCTCACAAGGAAGTCACCCTCATGCAGAGGGCCAACACGAGGTTTATGACCCACTTTAAAGCCCTCTTAAAGACTTTAGTGAGGCATTGGCCTTGAGCTGGTGCTTTGCACAGGAGTGAATTTCATCCAAGAGTGCTCAGCACTGTGCAGGATTGAGCACAGAGAAGGTTCTTTTCCATCTCTGTGAGTGTATGATTTAGTAAATGGTGTATCTCGTTTCAGTTGATTTATTGATTTTTACAGTGATACTGCAAAGAATACACAGCTATTAGAGTGTTTCCTTTAAAGTTGTGGTTGCCTTTGCTGATCTGGGAGATTTGCAAAAGCCATCATTTGTGCAGTGTTTGCAGCTGGTGACTGTGTCTGGGTGCAGAGGAGCTGAACTAACAGTAAGCAGAGGACATTGTTGCTGCCCTTAGAAAGAGCCCACAGACCTGCAGACAAGGCCAAAGTAGAGCTGATTTTTCCAAGGCTGCTAGGAAAGAAAAGCAGCCCTAGAGGAGAGAAGGACGGAGTAGAAGAGCAGATCAGAAAAACCTGGGAATGAGAAAGAGTCGATCTCAGGGAGGACTTTTTAAAAGGAAGTTGGGAAGGAAAAACAAGAGAAGATGACATGTTTGAAACCCTGGGGGAAAGACAGAGGGGAAAATATTCAGGATCCATTTTAAAAGTGCAGAGATTACGAAAGCTCTCTGCAAAGAGAGATTTTAACTAAAGGACACCACAGAGGACCAGATGTGATGCTGGGATAAAAAGTATGCTATGAAGACTAGAGAATCAAAGGGCAATAGTATCAGGATCCACCACCATGACTAAAAGCCACAAAGGCCAAAAGCCAGGAGCAGCTATTTACTGTGTGCCTGTTAAAATGCAAGAAGTCCAAGGTGGTTATTTCATTATAGCCATTATATCTGTCTGTGACTGGAGAGTTAACTTCAGGACAGCCAGAGGAACTCAGTTATCCTGAGAGCTGATACATGGTCTTTCCTGTATTAATGGGAGCTTATTCTATACAGTAACAAATTTTAGAAATACTATATTTTGTGGATGTTTTCTGTGATAGTTAAGCGTTGAATGATAGCAAAATAATGCAATTGTTTTACCTGTGTCGTGTATGGGAGTTGACTGCAGTGTAATTTTGAGTACACTTTACCTCAAAGTGCAATAGCTTCATTCAGCCTCATCCCAGCCTCTAAAGCTGCAGGCGTACATTGAATGTAAGGCATTCAAATTATAGATCCTGATCCTGCAACCAGATCCATGCAGAAGTCTGAGGCAGCCCCTGGGTACCCCCACTGATGTCAATAGGGTTGTGCAGATGAACCTGGGGCTGCCTGTATCAAACTGATGTATTATCAGGATCAAAGGTAGCACAACCTCTACCTTGTGTTTTGTGGGTTTTTTTAAAATAGGGCCTTAACTCAGCCAGCTGGTTAAGCTCACATTGAACTTCAAGCACATCAGTAGCCCTTTTGATTCAATGGGATTATTCGCATGCTTAGGGTTGGCCGTGTGACTAAGTACCATTTTTGAATCAGGACGTACATTAGCTTTGTCTAGCCAACCGGTAGGCCATGTATCATCTGTCAGACATAGTTTGGCTGTGTAAATTGCTATGTAAGGAAAGCTCAAATTAAACAGACCAAAATGAAAAATGAGCACTGCACCTCCAATCCACACTCGCTAGCAACTCTCAAAGAAGAACAATGCCTCTGTGAAACACAGTATTTGGGTGCTGCTTCTTGTAATGTCCATAGAAATTCCAGACAAATACAGGTGTGGCCATCAAAAGGGCAACATTTACGACTTTGTGATTTCTAAAAGATACAGCATTAGTGACACAGTATTTTTCTAGATTAAGGGGAAAATTAAAATGTTAAAATTACAATGTATAAAATAAAGCAGAAATAACACGAGATCAAAAGAACCCTAATTAACGCAAGATGATGTTATTGTGTGTGAATCTCATCCCTATCTTATTCCCATCCTTTGGCAGTTCTTCTCTCACCCTGTGTCATCTCTTCTGGAGAAATACA
The DNA here is from genome assembly GCF_965152275.1 of Natator depressus. Classification (NCBI taxonomy): domain Eukaryota; kingdom Metazoa; phylum Chordata; order Testudines; family Cheloniidae; genus Natator; species Natator depressus. The sequence goes on from NC_134234.1 coordinate 296,855,693, forward strand.
AGGTTGGGGGAAGATTGGGGATGTAAAATTAAGCCCTAACGCAGATCCTAGATAGGGGATGCAGTGCAGCCGGGCCTTTCCACCCCCCAGACACTATGGCATACCAGACACTATGGTATTCACAGCCCATGTTCATCTTATACAGTTTATTATGGTAACTGAAGTTTATAAAAAATGGCTCCCGTTGCCTTTCTTCACCACTGCCCCTATGTGGGATAATGCCTGGACCCCATCTGCAATGCACAAAGGTCACAGGCTCCTCCTTGTAGCCCCCTTGCATAAGGCCCTCTACAACAAGATGAATTCACCCTTTTACTGTAAACTCTTCCTTGCATACCTGTAGTAATGGATTAGCTGTGATCAGGAGAATTGTAGGTTTAATATTTATAAGGAACATGTTTGAGAGGAACAAGTTCAAAAATATTATAGTTGCATATCACATAACTATTTGGTGCAGCATCTCATCCAAGACGTGGGATTATTTGCTATAAAGGAAAGACTCTTTTCCCTCAAGCCCACTCAGTACAGACAGGTAAGCCTCCTGTGACTTGAGAGTTTTTAATAGTTTTATCTCTGCCCCTTGGACCAAGACACCACTGCCCTCATGCATACAGCAAGCTGGGAAACATTAACCTCTGCTCTGATGTCTCAAGCAACAATAGATAAACACAGAACGCAAAATAAGCAAAGAGAAGCCTTGCTCAGTACAGTGAGGTGAAAACTGATGAATATGTGCTGGGGGAGGGGACCATCATTCAGGCTCACAAACAATAATTCTTCCACACATTATCCCACTTTTCCTTACTTTGTGTTACCTCAGCATCACCATGCCTAAATTTTAGGTGCCTAGAAAAATCACTGGAATTCCCAAAGCCTGAGTTAGGCGTCCACACTTCATATACAATGAATGGGGCACCAGACAATGGGAATCACGAAAACCAGCATGCTAGGCAGTTCCCCGCTTAAGCGAGCCAATGGGAGGGGTGTGCCCTAAGCCCCATCCATCTCAGGGAGTTCAGTGACAAAGCCTGGGCTGCAGGGAGGCTCCTCTCTGTGTGGGATTTTCAGTTGCAAACCATCTCTTGGAAATAGGCACCTATGCTGTTTTAGTGAGGACAACAACCTCCCTCATAAGTTTAGCCTAGTGGTTAGGGTAATATCCTGGGATGCGGGGAAAAAACAGTTCCGGTCCCCCATCGGCCTGAGGGGAAGAAGAGATTTGAACTGGGCTCTGGCACCTCTCAGGTAAGTGCCCCTGAGGCTAGGGCATTCACCTGAGAGGTGGCAGATCCCTATTCAGATCCCTTCTTCCTCTTAGGCAGAGGACTAGGGGTCTGCTACATCCCAGGTGAGTACCTTAAACACTGAGTTAAAAGTTATGAGGCGGGAGCTCCGCATGCCCGCTGTTTTGTGTGGGTTTGCCTACAGGAGCCAGATCCATTAGGTGAGCTCTGAGCTCGCCTAGTGATCGGGCCCTGCAGGAGATAGGCAGAAGAATACCTCTCTTTCCCTGGATCATGCATCAGTCTGGGTTTAGCATCTGGATGCCTAGAGTAAGGCAGCAGTCTGCATGCACGGAAACGGAGCCCTAGGCACCTAGGGAACTTTTCCTGAAAAAATTTAGACACCTATAGGGTTCAGCAGCAGCTGAGTGGGGGTTTTGTGAATCCCAGCAAGGCCCTGACTCTAGGATTTACATACCTAAAGTGGCACTTAGGGACCTTAGTTTTTTTTATGAATCTAGTTCTGTGTGATCCTTTGAACTCTTGCTCTTGAACTCTTGCTCTGTCCTATATAGTACGTTCCTAAGATGCGTTTCTCATCTCCACAATGTGATGTAATCTATCCAACGAACACATATGGTCCAGGGAAGAATTTAAACATTTATATGAAAAGGAGAGGTTAGTTTGTGGAGAAAAGAAAAACCTGATTTTAAAATCAGTGTCTCCTTGGATACTCTCAGGAAGGGAAAAAACCTGTCACTTAAGTATGTAATTAATTCTTGCAGGAAAAACCTGTGAAAGCAAAAACTAGTTTTCAAGACAGACACCTTAATTTGCCTGCTCTGATGGGTTCAAATGGAAGCTCAGTGATTCCTCTGAGTAATATGAAAAGGTCCCAAGAATGAGCTGGCAGATGGTTGTGGGGGGGAGGTTACATTTTTAATTCCTTAGACAGATCTCTGAGTTATTTTGTGGTAACTTGCATTGTAAAATTCCAGTCATATGAAGAGCTAGGATAGTCTCCAAGTATACTGTGGTGGGTTCTGTATATCTTGATGAGAGTGATCTGACACTTCTAATTACAAAGTGGGGTTTTATAATAGGTTTTTAAGTCTCCTTTGTCTTACAAGGCAGCAGCAATTTAAATTACTATTATTTAAAGGACCAAATATCGTTAGTTTTCTTCATAGCTGAAAACATTCAAGGAGCATTTACGTTCAAGTAGTGCTAATCAAGTGTTCGCTTTTCTCTTGGGGAGTCAGTTCACATCCAATAAGGTTGATTTAAAAAAGAAGAGATTTGAACTCTAGCCCAATTAGTCCTTCAAAGCCTCAGGTGTGAATGGATTTTAAAAGTTATAACAGAATGGGAATGCAATTCCCCTTGCTTAAAAGTTTTTCAGAAGAACTGTTTGTGAAGATCACTGCATGGCATTTAATGCACCTAGTGACCCTTTAGAGTTCTGGCAGCAGGAGGAAATCTTGATAATTGTTGAAATAAAGTTCAAGAAATGTCTAAAGGTTTAAAAGCAGAGCTTTCTATCATAGTCATAATGCTGTCAGTCTTTGTGAATTCCTTTATTTTAAGTTTTCCCTTTTTCTATATTTATTTTTGATGGTTCTTTCCCTTTGGAGATTTAACCTTCTTTGTACTGAGAATGAAACCCTAGTAAGAGCCATCCTAACTCCTGGGCCTCAGCATCTCTGACGTTAGCAGAGGCCCTGCTGGACATTTCCAGGGAATAATTTGCCATTGTAAAGTCATGCTTGGAGTCTTGTCAATGGTACCATGGTGACACATTAAAATAATGTCTTGTTAATTGGTATATGACAAGAGATTTCATTTTCCACAAAAATGTATACTCTGAAACAGGAGCTTGGTACTTATGTGCCTTTGCCTGGGCATCAGTACTTGGTATACTGCACCCAAGTGGCTCCGCACTTCAGGTGCAATGCCTGACTTTGCAGAAGCAACTTTTCTAACCATTACAAGTTCTACTCAACTGGCAAGCAAGTTTTGTGTCAAAGCTTTATTTTCCAAAGAATCCTTACAGCAGTTGATAATTTCTTAATGAAAAATACTGTAGCTAGCGATTCCAGGATTGTCCACAAATGGCTGCTGAAAGACTAAGACACTGGGATGACAAAAGACTAGGAATCTGACATGTGACCACACTCTGCTCCAATCCCTTTGATCTCCATCAGCTGTATTCTTATGGTATAAGCTATCATGATTATAGTTATATTAATAGTTTGCATTTATATAGTATTTTTCATCTACATATCTCAAAGCACTTTACAATACTTTCTTACCTTTGGTTGCGATTAAAATGTATTCATGATTGGGAGGTGCACAGATACAATGGATATGAGGGCCAGGTACATCTATCTAGCTCCATTTTACAAGTGGTTGAGACTAAAATTTTCAAACTCTAGTGAGCCAACCACCACTTGAAACATATCTGCTGACAGATTTTTCCTATACTGTGGTTGAAAGTAAGGATTAGACAAGTATCTAGATAATGAGAACATCCACATTTACATTAGAAAGGATCAAAAATAAATAAGGAAGTTAAACGTTCATGCCTGAAGGCATATGACTAACATTACCAGAGGTTGGAAAGAAACTTCCCCTATGGGCGAGTTAATACATAGTTGTTCATGATAGGGAACATCAGGTACTGACCACAATCTGAACCAGTGAGTTAACTCATTCCTATGTCCCTTTCAGGACCTAAATTCATAATGAAGGGCTCAGTGAGAGAAAAAAGAAAATACATTTCTTTAATTATAGCCATGTGAAAAGCAGGTTCAAGTAGTATATGCAGCTCTTAGATCTTTAGGCATCAAAGCACTCCAGAATGATTTGGTAATAATTTGTATGATGAGCCCCTGTAATAATCAACTGTGTAAGGCTATGGGGAATGTTAAAAACAAATTTCTGTCAATTGCTTCATTTATTAATTGAAGTATATTTAAGAAAGATCCTGCAGGTGATCTGTAGCAGCCCCCAAAGGATGTACAATTCAATTTTAAAGTCAATTAGAAAAATATGGGGCAAAGTTAGATGTTAAATAAAATGCAGAACCATCTGTGACTGGGTTAAACATGAGAATGCATAATGTGCAGTTTCAGCATGACTTCAACTAGTTAGCCAAAATGAAAATGTTTTCTCAGCCCTCAGGTTTTTTTCAACTGTATTATTAAAACAGCCTGATACTTGGAAGAGGAGGTTACTTACTGTATCTGGAGGTTCTTTGAAATGTGTGGTCCCTATCTGGATTCCAAATGTGGGTGTGCATGCGCACCCTTCACTGGAGCTAGAACTGTTCATGGTAGTATCCGTTGACCCACACTTGCATCATGTGTTGATTGCATGGTGCATCCAAAGCTTTAAGAGACTGTGCGTGTCGACGCTGCTCCAGTTCTATCATACCAGGAAGCAAAAGAGTCCAGAGCAGAGGGGAAGGAGGGTGGGATTAGAATCCAGATTGGGACCACATATCTCAAAGAACCTTCAGCTACAGTAAATAACCTCCTCTTCTTTGAGTGATGGTCCCTATGTGGATACCAAACATGAGAGAGTAGCGAGCAGTGTTCAGTGCAGAGGTGGGTGCGAGGGCTCTTGAGAAGACACAGTTTGAAGGACCACCTGACCGACTGCCACATCCATCGCTGTGGCAGGGGTGATGACATAGTGGGTGGAAAAGATGGACAGAGGGCCAAGTGGCTGCCCTAAAAATGTCTTGCCATGGAATAGCCACAAGGAAGGCTGACATTGCAATATATGCTCAAGTACAGTAGGCTGTGACTCCCAGAGGGGGGAACACAGGAGAGTGTATAGCAGTCCACGATATAACGAGCAATCCACTTAGAGAGTCGCTGAGAAGAGAAGTTGAGGCCCCGGTAGCTTTCCACAATGAAGACTCAGTGGAGGTAAAAGGCTAATACCCGGCATACATTGAGGGTGTGAAATGTGTGCTCTTGGAAGGAGGTGTACAGTTTTGGGTAGAAGATTGGGAGGTGTTCACAATGGTTGAGGGAAAACGGGGAGGCCACCTTGGGGAGAAATTTGGGATGAAGACACAGGGAGATCTTGTCTAATGGTGGGTCCTGCCATCATGGCCGCCAACTTGCTATGATGAGGTGACACTAAAAAGATCACTTTAATGAAAAGGTGAACGAGGGAGCAGGTTTCAAGTGGTTCAAATGGTGGTTTAGTGAGGGTAGAGAGGACAAGATTCAGGTCCCAAGAGGGAATAGCTTTCCTCACAGCGGGGAAGACATTGAGAAGCCCGCAAAGGAAGCGGGACTTAGTCAGGTGTGTGAAGATGGAAAAGCCATCCACAGGGGGAAGGAAGGCACTGAGAGCCACCAGATGGATTTGGACAGAGGAATGGGTGAGGCCCAACTGGCAGAGGTGGAAGAGATAGTCCAGAAGGATGGGAATGGAGACAGAGTCCACAGGTTGTTGGTGATGGAGTGCCCAAGTGATGAAGAGGTGCCATTTAGCTTAGTAACATGCCCGAGTGGACAGACCTCTGCTATGGGTAAGGATGTCGTTGACGGGGGCAGAGCATGCTCTGTCTACACATGAGCCCCATCCAAATATCAAGCTATGAGATGGAGAGGGCTCAGGTTGGGGTGCTGCAGCCAACCATGCGCCTGTGTGAGGAGATCCAAATGGCCTGGGAGGTGGATCGGAGGGCGAGTGGAGAGGTGAAGGAGATCTCTGTACCGGTACTGGTGAGGCCAAGAGGGGGCTATGAGAATAATCATCACCCAGTCACACCACACCTTGCACAGAACTTGGGGAAGCAGAGGGCTGGACAGAAAGGCATAGAGCAGTTTGGTGGTCCAGGGAAGGGTGTTGTCTTGGAAACCTGGGCTGAGGGCCCCCAGAAAAAAAAAGAGGAAGTTTGTGGTTCTCTGGCATCGCAAAGAGGTCCTAACGCGGCATACCTCATAGGCGAAAGATGGACCAGAGAGTGGGTTCGTGGCGCTCCTACTTACGGTAGGCATGGAAGGAGTGGCTGAGCATGTCCAGTCCGTTAGTTGCTGGTACTCGGAAGGTGGACGGTGTGTAAAGTGGCCCCATGCCAGAGGCACCAATTACAAAGGAGGATGCTTGTCAATATATACAATCGCCCTGCTTGTAGATATATACAACCACCGTCATGTTGTCCGACACCAGTTAAATATGGCAGGATTAGGTGAAAGGCAGGAAGGCCCAGCAGGAAAGGTGGACCGCCCATAGCTCCAAGATGTTGATGTGTATCCGTACTTCCCTGGGTGACTAGAGGCCCTAAGCTGTGTGGCAATCCAAATGACTGCCCCATCTGATAAGTAAGGCAACTGGGGTGATGGTGGTATAAGGTATGGGGGGAGATAAGGCGATGAGGACAGAGGGGGATATCAGGACCGGTTTGACTAGGTGGTTGGACTGGAGATCATAGACAGAGCGGAGACACAGCTGGAGACAATGCATATGAAGATGGGCATACGGTGTGACAGAGATGCAGGCTGCCATATGACCCAGGAGGGAAAGGCACCAATGGACGCACGTATGTGGATGACAGCAGAGCTGCGCAATGAGAGTGGTGAGGTCGACGGAAGGTGTCAGAGGGAAGAAAGGCATGGGCCACAACAGAGTCCAGGTGAGCCCCTGTCAAGGTTCCTTCCCCACTCTGAACTCTAGGGTACAGATGTGGGGACCTGCATGAAAGACCCCCTAAGCTTATTCTTACCGGCTTAGATTAAAAACTTCCCCAAGGTACAAACTTTGCCTTGTCCTTGAACCGTATGCTGCCACCACCAAGCATTTTAAACAAAGAACAGGGAAAGAGCCCACTTGGAGACGTCTTCCCCCCAAATATCCCCCCAAGTCCTACACCCCCTTTCCTGGGGAAGGCTTGATAATAATATCCTCACCAATTGGTACAGGTGAACACAGACCCAAACCCTTCATTGATCTTAAGAACAATGAAAAAATCAATCAGGTTCTTAAAAGAAGAATTTTAATTAAAGAAAAGGTAAAAGAGTCACCTCTGTAAAATCAGGATGGTAAATACTTTACAGGGTAATCAGATTCAAAACATAGAGAATCCCTCTAGGCAAAACCTTAAGTTACAAAAAGACACAAAAACAGGAACATACATTCCCTCCAGCACAGCTTATTTTACAAGCCATTAAACAAAAGAAAATCTAACACATTTTCTAGCTAGATTACTTACTAACTTTACAGGAGTTGTAAAGCTTGCATTCCTGATCTGTTCCTGGCAAAAGCATCACACAGACAAACCAAACCCTTTGTCCCCCCCCTCCAGATTTGAAAGAATGTTGTTCCCTCATTGGCCATTTTAGGTCAGGTGCCAGCGGGGTTAATTTAGCTTCTTAACCCTTTACAGGTGAAAGGATTTTGCCTCTGGTCAGGAGGAATTTTATAGCACTGTATACAGAAAGGTGGTTACCCTTCCCTTTATATTTATGACAGCCCTTAGGAAAGTTACTGTGCGGGTAGGAACGAGGACTGATTTCTCCGCATTAATGCAAATTCCTAAACTGTTGAGGAGGGTGCGGAGGGTCTGTAAAGTGGTAAGGAGGCGGGCATGGGATGGGGCCACAGGGAGCCAATCGTCCAGATAGGGAATGACAAAGTGACCCAGGTGCTGCATGTAGGATACCACAATGGCAAAAACCTTCATGAAGACATGGGGAGTGGTGGCAATTACACAGATAAGGACCCGGAATTGATAGTGGAAATGTCCCACCGTGAAACAGAGGAACATGATGAGCGGGGTGGATGACTATATGGAAATACGCATCCTTCATATCAAGAGCCACAAACCAAGCTCCATGGGGAAGAGATGGAATAATAAGTGGGAGGAGGAGCATACAGAAATGGCTTGTGGGTGAATTTGTTCAATGACAAGAGCTCCAGAATGGGGCAATGGCCACCCAGGAGGAAATAAGGGAAGTAGAAATGTCAGCCATGGTAGCATCACTGGACATGTTCTATGGCACCCTTTTGGAGGAGAGCAGCCAATTCCTCCCAGAGGAGGTGGCATTGGGAAGGATCTGGAGGGCGTGCAGTGGGAGGGCTGCAAGGATGGAAGGAGAGGAATACAATGAGGTGCCCATGGTGAACAATGTTGAGCACCCAGCTATTGGTGGTGATCTTGCACCAGTGGTGGGCAAAGAGGGAGGGCAAGATGACTCCCAAAGATAATCTGCAGTGTGACTGGAGAGATGGAAGAAGGTTCAAAGGTCTCGAGCAAAGAGTTAAAAGGACTGCTTAGACAGACATAGTGGAAAGGTGGAGTCAATGGAGGTAGTAGTACAGGTGTAATGTGGGCACTGAAAGTGTAGTTGGTGGCAGGACAATTCAGGCGTCTGTTGAGGGTAGGGCTAGTAGGCAGCATGGTGACAGGGTCGGAAAATTGACCATTGTTGTCTGAGAGCAGGAGCTGGGATATAGATGCCTAGCAACCGGAAGGTGTCCTTGAAGGAGTAGAAGGATTTATCAGTCTCATCACTGAACAACTGATGGTTGTCAAGAGTACCTCCTTCGGAAGCCCGCTGGACTGAAGAGTGGTGGCAGAGCACTACCCCGGATGCTAGAAGGTGGGGATGCAGTGTCAGCAGCATCAACCACAGCATAGAGAGCCATCTTGGCAACCAACTTGCCTTCATCTAGGAGATCTTGAAAGTCCTGTTGATTCTGCAGAGGAAGGAAGGCTTGGAAGTCTGCTACCTTAGAGTACGAAAGGAAGTCATAGTTGGCCAAGATGGCCTGATAGCTAGCAATGTGGAACTGCAGGCCTGCAGATAAATAGACTTTATGTCCTAGAAGATCCAGCTTCTTCGCAGCCCAATCAGGAGGTGTGGACCGCAAATGTTGCTGGCCAGCACACTCAGTGGCCACATTTACCACAAGGGAATTAGGCAGCGGGTGGGTAAATAAAAAGTCCATACCCTTGGATGGCATGAAGTAGCAGCATTCTGCCTGCTTCAGGGTAGAGGTGTAGGAGGCTGGGGTGTGCCAGATAGTCTGAGCCAGGTGTAAGATGGCTTTGTGGATCGGCAGTGTGGTACGGGATGATCCCAGGGGTTGCAGAGTGTCCAAGAATTGGTTCTGGGGGCCCTGGATGTCCTCCACGGGATGATTGAGAGTAAGTAAGTAATTAATTAAGTAATTAAGTAAGTGATTGAGAGTAAGTAAGTAAGTAATCCATGGTACTGGGCATGGCAGTTGGGTGGGGAAAGGATGGGAATAGAAGCAAACCATCCAGTGATGAGGAAGTGCCAGTGGGGTCTGGGGGTGCCACTGGTGCGAATGGTGTCAACAGAAATGGAAGCAGCAGTGGCATGGGTCATAGTTGACTGGTGATGTGGGCATGGTTGCACTCCATGGTCATTGTAGTGGTCCCAAGCAGGCCAGTAGGACCAGGTCTAGGGATCACTAGGCATCGGCAGTGCACACAGGTAGCAGAACCATGGGGCAACTGACAGGTAGGGACAATGCAGAAAGTCCGGGCTGTAGGACTGGGCAGGTGAGAAGGCTAGTCTGGCTCAGAGGACCACTCCAAGGCCAAAGACAGATCTGGCAGAGGAGGGGCCGTTGGTGCCATTGGCAGAGCAGGATGAGGAGAAGGGGTTCATCCATTGGGGGTACTGGCAGAGAAGGTCAGAGAGGATGCTGGAGGAGTAGGAGGGGCTCATCTGCCGGAGACAGAAGTTTTGAAGCGGGCAGAAGACTGGTGCATGGAGGAGAGCCAGCGTAAGCTCATCTGTTGGCATAAAAGGGGACAAGCACCCCGGTGTACGTGGGTCTGGGCATGAAAGACCGGATGGTCCCAGAAGTGTCGACAGTGCCAGAGGAGAGGATGGTGGTGCAGGCCCCAGAGCTGAGGATGGCATCTGTGGAGCGGCTTGTGCTTCGTATGAAACTTCTTTGCAGCAGGGGTATCTGCATCGATGCATGAATTCTCACCTTACTTGGCAGGGCTCAGGGAGACGATGCTGCATTTGGACGTGCTCCCCAATGGGGATCCACCCTTATGCCCATGGCCATGCTTCTTATAGATGCATGGTGAGGCTTTGACGGATGTGCCGGTACTGTTGGTACTACATGGGAAAGGCCCAGGGAGACACGCACTGATGGTGACACGTGCCACTCCGGTGGAGCCGGTGGTGCTGGATTTGACTGTGCACGTGGGCGCATAGCCTCCTCCACGACACACTTGAGGAAGAGAAGTTCTCAGGCTGCTCGAATTCTGGATGGGAATGAGTGGCAGATGGAGCAACAGGTGACAGTGTGGGCTTTGCCAAGGCAGTAAAGACAATGGTGGTGTTCGTCACTCACACAGACGGTGCACGGACATGAAGAACAGTTTTTAAAACTGTCCCGTTGGGGCATAGTTCAGGGAAATGCCCCACAGAGGGGAAAGTCCAAGAAAAGACCTAACATTCTACAAATGGACAACTAAATACAACTAAGAACTAAAACTATATACAAAGGCAGTTCTCTTAGCAAGCTAAGAGCACTGAGGGTTCATACTCTGGCCATGTGACAGTAAGAGGGAACTGGAGCAGTGTTGACCCGCACAGCCTGTTAAAGCCTCGAATGCGCCACACGGGTGATGCATGACGCACATGCGGGTCAACAGTCTCTACTATGAACATTGCTGGCTCCAGTGCATGATGGACATGCACACCCACTTTTGGAATCTACTTAGGGACCATCACTCAATGAAGAAATAGCTGCTGTTTTTAAAAAAAAAAATTAAAGTCCAGGTTTTGAGCTGTTAAAAGATAGTAAAGCAGCCCACAAAAAAGTCCCAGCAAAAAACAACTTTGGACAGAAAAATTGCTTGCTTAATGGCAATATTTGCCATGCAAATCTCTATCTTACAAGGTGAATCTTGAGTGATTTACCTTGTAAGCTAGTACATTTGCAAGCAAAACAAAATATAAAAACCTTCACCGCCCAACTGGTAAGGCTGAGCACCACTGTTCCAGGCAACACGACTTTTTTTTTTAATTAAAAAAACTGACACTCAGCAGGAAAGGTTAAATTTAAAAAATTGACACCAAATTTACTGCAACATTCAGTAACACATGACCAAAGGCTGCAAATGCCTGTATGTATGCCAATCTCAACTCTCCCCACTAGCATCTAGCCTCTTCTCTTACCTTAAAACTCAAGCCTTAAAGCACTTAAAGGTTTCGACCCAGACTTCTTAGAGATGGTTGGATAAGCCTCCATATAGTAGGGGTGGGCAAACCTTTTGGCTTGAGGGCCACATCTGGGTGGTGAAATTGCATGCAGGGCCATGAATGTAGGGCTGGGGCAGGGGGTTGGGGGTGCAGGAGGGAGTGCAGAGTGTGGGAGGGGTGTGGTGTGCAGGAAGGGGCTCAGGGCAAAGGATTGGGGCACAGGAGGGGTGCGGGGTGTATGCGGGGGCTCAGGGGAGGGGTTTGGGGTACAGCAGGGATGTGGCAGGGGGCTCAGGCAAGGGGTTGGGGTGCAGGAGGGGTGTGGCAGGGGGCTCAGGGCAGGATGCTGGGGTGTGGGCTCCAGCCTGGCGCCGCTTACCTTGAGAGGCTCCGGGGTGGCAGCGATGCACAGCGGGATTAAGGCAGGCGCCCTGCCTGTCCTGGCCCTGCACCACTCCCGTAACCAGCTGGCACCACATCCCTGTGGCCCCCGGGAGTGGGGCAGAGGGCTCCACGCACAGCCCTCGCCTGTGGGTACCTCCCCTGTAGTTCCCATTGGCTGCAGTTCCCCATTCCCAGCCAATGGAAGCTGTGGGGGGCAGTGCCTGAAGGTGAGTGCAGTGCATGGAGCCCTCTGCCCCTCCCTACCTCTCCCAGGGGCCGCAAGGACTTGATGCCATCCGCTTCCAGGAGTGGCGTGGGGCCAGGGCAGGCAGGGAGCCTGCCTTAGCCCCGCAGCACCCAGGGGGTGGCAATCCCATGGGCCAGATGTGGCCCACAGGCCATAGTTTGCCCACCCTTGCCATATAGTAAACGTTCGGTTATGAAGGACTTTTCCCAAGTCTTTTACTCTGACAGCAACTGCATTACAGTGGTATATTGTCATAGACTTTAAGGTCAGAAAGAACCATTGTGATCATCTAGTCTGACCTCCTGCACTTTGCAGGCCACCCACCTACTCCTGTAATAGACCCTGACCCTCTGGCTGAGTTACTGAAGTCCTGGCTTAAAGACATCACGTTACAGAGACTCCACCATTTAGTTTAAACTAGTTTAAACCAGCAAGTGACCCGTGCTGTAGAGGGAGGTGAAAAACCCCCAGGGTGTCTGCCAATAGAAACCATACCACTGAAAAGCATCATCTCATTCCTTCAGCAACCTGGCATAAGGGGCTTGAGCAATCTGCAATAGTTACCTGCTCAGCGGGCTGGATAGTTTTTCAATTAAGACAGTGGTCTGAAATCCAGGAAATCTTGGTTTAATTCCTAGCTCCATCACAGACATTCTCTGTGACCTTGTGCAAGTAATTTAATAGGCCACACAAGGTGGAACACTGGCTAGTGACAGGATGGATTAGTAATTTTTCTGTGTCTGAAATATTGGTTAAATATGCCAAACAGTATCATTGATACACTAGGTAAGGAGACACTCAGGGATATAGCACAGGCTCAAAGGGCTTGTGCCAGCAGTCTAGCCGGGGCTAGATTCTGACTCCATGCATTTACAGTAAATTTGTGACCTCCATGCATTACTCCTACTGTAGTTTGTTTCTGAAAAACACAGCAAGCGAGAATGCTGTTTGCACACAGCTTACACTCTTTATGAATTTTTCTGGGGGAAAAAATCTGGAAAAAAAAAACCTTGTGAAAGAAAGTCAAAGACAAATATTCAGCAGGACAGCAACTGATTTTCCTGTTTTGCGCTCGCGTAGTTTGTATGTTGGTGCAGTGGTCTCTGATGCCTAACAGGGGAGCGGTATTCCATTCGTGTTCGTGCTTCAGGAACCACGTAACAGTGGAGTAAGCCATTATTTATTAAAGTACTGTGTGTTGTAACTGGGCCCTATGTTGCCCCTTCTAGCGCTACACTGACCTCTTACCACTGTGTGAATTCTTCCTGCAGCAAGCACAGGCTTCACCACCGAACACATGGTGCTTTGTGAAATGCTATGCTAAACTTTCTTGCTACATTTCTAGGTATGTTACAGGAAGAATGACTGTAAGAGGGAGCTTGCTCTGTCTGCTCTGACAATTAATGTCTCTCTGTTGAAGGGAAATCCTGAAAGACAAATTAAGAGCACCAATACAATCCATTGCACCTGCTCTCCAGTTTCTTTATTGCTTCCTTTCAGTGTATTGATGCATTGCAGCTGTATGTAATTTCATTCTGTCAGCCTCAGATGTTGCTGCTCATGTTTGCCAGTAGTACCAAGAGCTTGGCTGATATACCCTGCCTTTCACTGTGGCTGAAATCTAGAACTCAGCACCAGGCCAGAGTAGCAATGCTGCATAATAGGGAGGTGCACACGGGAAAAGAATGCATGGCTGAAGTAACCTATTCAGGGCACTTATGCAGCTCCCTGCACAGAAAGAAACTAAGATCTACGTATGTATTTTTCTTCTACTGTTGTAATATTGTGGGTGTTGCCCCAATAATTGAGGGTCTAGTCCTAATCTCATTGAAGTCAATGGCAAAACTCTTATGGACTTCATGGTGGCTTGACTGGGCCCATAAGGCCAACCCCAGCCAGCCCTCTCCTCTGTGTAGTGGAGCCAGTGCAACACCAGAGAAGGTCAAGGCATGTGTTAGGATATAGATATTCAGGCCTGTCTGCAAAAGCCTGTACTTTAAGAATTTAGGGGTATTCTTATCACTTGGCTAGTTCTAGAGATATAAAAGACAGAATCAAAATCACTGTCTGCTGGTGTAAGGGCCCTCTCTTACTGTGACTGTTTGAGGCCCTGTTCTTAGGCTAAGGCCTTTGGCTAAGCAGCAGAGGCAGCCATAAGCCAGGAAGCGACCGGTCACATCCTCACATTCCAAACTAGTCACATTGAAAGAAGGTGCTATTGGGCTGTTAGGAATACAATCCTGTCCTGATAGTGCCTATCTCCTCCAGAGAAAGGGAAGTGCCTAGAAAATGTAAAAGGAAACTTAGTTTGATAGCATCCTGTCTGGCAAGAACTCACTTATCAATAGCTGGGATGTGAAATCCTCACTTCTGTATTGTTTTGTCATTATAGTTCCCACTTTGCTATTGTTTGTCTGTATAATCTCTGTCTGGTTCTGTGATTGCTTCTGTCTGCTGTATAATTAATTTTGCTGGGTGTAATCTAATTAAGGTGGTGGGATATAATTGGTTAGCTAATCATGTTACAATATGTTAGGATTGGTTAGTTAAATTTCAGTAGAATGATTGGTTAAGGTATAGCTAAGAATATTACTATATAAATTAGGGGCAAACAGGAAGTAAGTTGGGATTTGAAAATAAGGAAAAAGGAACTTGTATTTAAGCTTGCTGGAAGTTCACCCCAATAAACATCGAATTGTTTGCACCTTCGGACTTCGGGTATTGTTGCTCTCTGTTCATGCGAGAAGGACCAGGGAAGTGGCAGAGTAAAGGAATAAGCTCTCTAACAGCATGGCCAGGGTGAAGGAACCTACCATTTTTTGTGTCTCTGTGCGGTTGCGGCTGCTGCTGTGTGTTCCTTTGTCGAACCTTCACATTCAGTGATGTGAATTTAGTGATTTTTAGGTGGCCTTAGTTGCAGTTTTGTGTCATGCTGTGAATAATCTCTGGTCATCATTTGCATTAGGACATGGGGAATATGTCACCCACGTTTATCTGGTGCCAAGATTATAGCAAAGCACTTTTCTGTTGCAAGAACTAGTTTTGCAGACCTAGCAAGGTCAATATACTGAAGACCAAATATTTTCAGCTCTTTCATTTGAATGTAATGTTTCTTGTGTTGGTCCAAGCAGACAGTATTTGAGGCTCCAAACCCACAGTTGGGTCCATGCATGCTGAGTTTTATACCTGTAATGAGTCCCACTGAAGTGAATGCAACAGGTGCAAGTGTCTGCCTGCACAAACTCAGTTGTATAAATTGGGGCTTAAGTTAACTAAATATCAGGAGGCTTTGAAGCATATCACATCTGAGTCTATGGGACAGAATTTACTTTACCCTTTGCTCAATCCCCTAAAATCTCTCCCATCTCCATGCTCTGCCTTTCTGCCACTCTCTGCTACATGAAGAATAGGCTTGCGAACCTAAGGAATCTTATCAAATGTTCTTGTTGCTGTGCAACTGACTTGAATTGAAATATTATAATTAAGATAATCATGGTGCTTTTCATGAACTAAAAGGACTTTAGTGCTGTTGACAACTGGCTGGCATTGCTGAAGAATGGATGTCAGTGAACCAAAAGGGCAAAGAGGACTCTGCCAGCCTGTCAACATACATGAGAGCTACTGCCTAGCTGATACCCAAGAGACAAATAAGGATGAAAGGACTGAACTAGAGAATCAGAAAGAATGACAGACCTAGAATGAAACCAGAGATGGCATTCATGTAACATGTTCTACCTTTGTTTGTTTTTGTTTGCCCTGCCTCCGTCTTTTTCTTTAATGTAAGTTTGTATGTCCTTGTCTCCCAAATTAATTATAGCTGTGGCAAATTCTTTGAATCCATTCTAGTATTCTTGATTAATTTGTGAAAGAATTACAAGTCAATGTTTTCAGTCTCCCTAAATAAATCCAAGTAATCAAAGACTGACTGTAATTAACAACGAAGCAAACCACATTGGTTTTAATAAAGGGGCGGGAGGGGAGTCACACACTGGGGAGAGGCTTTGGTGGAAGGAAGGGGAGCCTGGTCTAGGTTTATGATGTTCAAGGATACCAAAGTGCTGGGAGCCATAATAAGTAGATAGGGTAGATAGATAGATTTAGCTGTGGCGGGAGTTACTGAGCAACCTGTATAGAATAGAATAGCTAACTTCAGTCTTCTCAGAAGTTCAGCTTAGCACTGAAACCCAACACCAGACCTAGTTTCACCTTGTTTTGGAGTCTGATGAGAAAGGTTGCATAACTCTAGCGCAGGTGTGCCAGCTGTTGAATCCTTCTGAATATTATCCCCTCTGAAGTAAAATTCAGTATGTAGGAAATGAAATGTCACTCGTCAATGGAAATCAGTCAAAGCCCCTTCACTGATAATGCGGCCTCTGGAAACTTGTGCATTAGTAGAGGAATGTGTTTATAATATTAAAGGAGCTTTTTACAAATTTCCAAATAAATGTGGCAATCAATATTAACACTAAGTGATTGTACTTAAGAAACCAACAGAGTGTATTTTGTATAGATGCTGTGGTGTAATGAGTATTATATTTTGTTTGGAACTCTGTCTCAACAAATGGATATAAAAGGAATGTTTATATTAAACATTAATGAAAAACAAATTTAAAATATTATGTATTCAATTTATTAATAAAAACAACAAGCTGCATTAAATGAAAAAGAAAATAACAGGATTAAAGATGCATTTTTATTCTTTTTTGGACAATTGTACAATTAGCTTTTCATCTATAGAAATGCTGCTTTTTCAATTTTAACAATTATAGTGCCATTCAAAATGATATAAGTAAATGCTTCTACATATTCAGACAACTGAAATGATGAAGTACTGGATTGACTTCACATTTTTAACAAAATATTAAGTTTCAAGGATCTGTCAAGCTGTTAAAGAAACAAATCAAAACCAAAAGGTTAAAACGTTTTATAGACTGTTATAATGTCTTATCAACAGGAGCACTGGAACAGACAATGGCTCATATATTTTACAGTTTCTGGAAAATTGAACATTGGAATACTCCACAATCAGAGAATAATTATTCCAAGACAAAATAATGCACCGTGTGATTTTAAAGTGACACCTTAACATAAGGGAATTTCTGCTGCAGCAGTATCTGTTACAGTACAATTGGTGTTCTTATTTGTTGTGTTACACCATCAACCCCTCTTGGCGGTTAATCCTAGTATCAATATTTCATTTCTCCATCATGTACATGTAGGTCATTCTTGATCACTGCGAAGTGGTATACGTTCTGGGGGCAGCATAGGTTGTAACTTCTGCCAGCGCCTTGGAGGCCACAGGATATGGGTAGCACGAGCATGTAAAAGCCCAAGAGAAACCTGCACCAACAACAGACGTTAATAAAATGTAACAATTTATTTTTTGAAATAATATATAGTGAATGATTTTATAAGAGAAATAAGGGCAAACAAAGCAAAGAATTTAGAACTGTATTGACTTGTGCTACAAACATAATGGAAGAGAAATGTAAATGCTATTTGCAAAATACGTTAAAAGACTTATGTTAAGTTCTAATGATTTTGCAGACCCTGGAGTTCAACAGAGTTTTCCCACATTCTGTTTAACAGTCATTCACTCAGTCATTTTTATTTTATGTCTGCAAACCAAAAGAGAAGCCATCATTATTGTTCTACTTAGAAAAATTTCAAAAATTATAAACAACACTATATTTGGACAGCAAATATGGGAATTTTGGTTGACTATGTGCTGATTTAAGGGCTAAAATGAAAAATTTGGGCACCTAACTTAACCCACGTTTGATAATTGGACACAGTTTGTATCCTTTAAGCTCTGAGTCTTGACAGTTACTCACAAATTTTAGTTCTTTTATAATGCAAAAGCAGTTTTCCCAGACAAGATTTATGTTTAATCAGAATACACTTTGGGTACCTTCCTAGCCTCTTTATTATTAACCCAATACAACTACAGACACGTATCTTCAATTCTATCGTCACTTCTCACCACAAAAAGAATTCTTTCAGTAAGTAGGTATTTTGACATTTTATACAAATAGACACCAAACAGACCCCTACGAATATCTTCAGCTAATTTTCCTGATTTAATTTCATAGGATTAGATGTGTATATACACCAATCTCTCTCTTCTACATAATCAAATCACTGAAGTTGAAGTGGCCGATATCTAATTCCATATTTTGTAGCTTGATTAAGCAGGTGCTGAATTACTTGAATATAATTTGGTTAGTTAACAAGCCACAGTATCTAACAGAAATTACTGTGCGATATCTTATTTCACTTGCTGATTGCCTTGGAACACTGCAGTTTTCCTTTTATGTTAATGGGGGGGCCAACTAAGTCCATGCTTCTGAGTGATCGTTGTTTGGTAGCTTCTTTTTGATAGACTTGTTACATTTTGATTTCAGTATTGCTGTTGTTCTGGATAGCTGGTTGAGTGTTTGGGGCATAAGAATATTCTCTATTTGAATTATCTCACTAACTGGAGTTCAGATGCCATGGCAGCACACTATCATCACAGGGATTTGTACTCTTAGTTAATCACATTATAGGATATCTTTTACAGTGTTGGCTACAAATAATAAAATGGATGCAATCACCAGTGCAGCATATAAGAAGCAAAGATGTACTACTGATGTGGAGAACTAAGTTCTCTTCTCACATCTATCCTGTATTCTCTCAGTACATGGTCACCTGTTGATTTCAATTGAATTTCTCCATATACAGAGAGAACATAAATAATGGAGTCAAAATATATTTGAATCTGACTGTGAACACTGCTTCTGGCTGCATGTCCCCTAGTGTTCAGGCAATGAGGAGCCGTGCCTTAGTTTCTCCTCAGCCAGGTACAGACAAGTCCAAACAGACTTTCTGGGTATTAAAGAGTACCCCCTTCTGAGGGGCTCATTTATTGACAACAGAAATTAATACAAACATAAGCAAGGACTTACTCTGGTACTCCCCAAGGCATTCACCACCCCAGCCTCAGTACTGTTGGAGACCCCAGGGCATGGCCACTAGTTAAGTCGAGGGGATGGAAGGCCATAAGGGTCGAGGAAGTCTCCCTGCTGAAGGCCTAAGGGCTTCTTCTCAACTCCCCTTAATAGAATTCAGGCCTGGCTGGTTTAAGTAAGCTCTTTTGCTCTTAAAACAATGTTGCAGCCGCAGATAATGCCTTATAGTGTAAGGTTTGCTGACGCCAAGTTAAAGATAATAGGAGAGAGCTACAAGGCCAGACGGAATGTGCTGGTTGTTTAAGTTGCTAGGAATGCTTGTTAGAGGTTGCAGGAAATAAACATTGTTGTAACCCATATAAGGAAGGCAGAGTATTTGTGCAAAGTTTTAATTGGCTGATGTGTAGTGCAGTAGCATTAAGGAATATAAAAGTGTGTGTGTGTAATGACCTGCTCTGGTGTGCAGGATTTGAGATTCTATTCTCCCTGTACCTTGTTTGCAGCTGCAAATAAACTTTTCTGCTTCTCCACCCCGTTGTGATTATTGAGTGAAGCGCACCGGGTAACGAACCCCTGCTGTTGTTTTGCCTCTCGGCACTGGGTGCCGGCAACAGCACAACTCTCTTTGGAGAGCAAACTTTTAGTTCCTACCTTCAGAACCACTATTCCTTCCCCTGGAAAGTCTCTAGATCCTTCTCTCAGGATATTCCTACTCCCTTCACCTGAGGAACAGTCTCTCTCTCTCTCTCTCTCTGGGTCCTTCCCAGTTTCTCCCTTTAAGCTACTCCTGTTCTCTCTTGGGGTTGCATTCCCTTTAAGCCTTTTCTCCTCAGAGCACCTTCCTCCTGAGCACACTCACTGACTGAGCTCAGGCAGCCTGTTTTCTAGGGTGCCTCTACTAATTGAACATTAAACACCTACCTAGGGCAACCAATTACTCCCAGATGGTTTTTAGAGGGCCGCCATGGGTAAGCTAGGCCCTGACTCTCCTTAAAAGGCCAGTGGGCCCATGACACTGACAGAATGTCATGCCCTGAAAATTGCTTCTACTGACCATCTTCTGACTTGTTTCAAGAAACAAAACCTCTTCCTAATAAAGCTGATTTACAGAGGAACATGACTAGTGGTATCCTGTGTTAAATGGGCATTTCTGGAAAAATGCTGGATTGGAAGACTAAATTCAGCTCCTACTCCCCATTCTGCTGCTCCTGCTTCTACCCCGCACTCTGTATCTCATGCCTCCATTTTCCTTCTACTGTGCATGCTCCCCCCTGACTTCCTTTGCCATCTTCTGCTGCTTTACTCTCTCAATCCCTGGATGCTGCCACTGGGTCTTTAATGGCAGAGACTAGGTTGAGACCCGGATTTCTGCACCAAAACACGAGGTGAGAAAGAACAGCACGGGGGAACACAGCTTAACTGAGACACTCCAATGAGGAACCAAGAGCATGGTCCTCACAGCAGTTTCTTTATTGCTAATACACATGGGCAGTTGATTTGCTCACATGAAGCAATACAGAGGTAGAGTCACGCGCAATCAGAGGAAAGGGCAGAATTACCTATGTATCTCTACAGCATACCATCCCTGTTTGGCCTCTGACTACTTAAGTCTTAGGACCCTATTATAATTATACTGAAGATTCCAATAGAATGTAAGGGGAATCTTGGATTGTCCACTTTCTGTCAGAAGGTAGCAAACCACAAGCACAAAATCTAAAGCATAACACGAATTCCTCAGCATTACTTTAGCACATTGTTCCCTTACTGAGCTGTATTTGAAGAAGAAAAGTCTAATGAGAATGTACTTCTTCTTGAGAAACACTAATTAAAAACATTAACTCTGACTGATCTTGTTTTATCACTTCCAAGCCTGTAAGAAGTTTAGTCTTTTTAATTTGTGTTTTGTCTTTTAGTCTTGTTAATGTGTATTTAAACTGTGTGAAGCCTATAGAATGCCATTGGCAGAGAGGAACTCTAAACTCTTTAAAAACAAAACCAGAAAGAAATAATACTAATGCCACAGGTTATATGGTATGTGAGAAATTCCATCAACTCTTAGAAAACAACATTGTAAAAGCATATGCCAACCTATGACTCTGACGTGCCTCTCGTGTTTTCACCCCTCAATTTGAGTTATAATCTATCTATATGCTACAGGCATTCCAAGTGCTTCAAAACAATGATAAACAAAGCACAAAGAGTAAAATTCACCCAAGCTTGGAACAAATAAAACAATAAGATCAATAAAAGTTGTTGTTTCTAATTAGGGTTTCTTTCCCCTGAAGTAGTATATTCATTAAACACTTTTTTTCTGCAAATAAGTTTAATAAAGGAGCAATGTGCAGGTCCAACTCTGTGGAATTCTTGTTACATTTTAGATTTTCTGCTTGCAGTTTGTTACCTTGTGACAGACAGTGGACAATTTTGGATACTTTTTGTTCTTTTAGATTAGTTTAACTATTTGGGGGTCCTATTCAGGCTAAACATTGTTGGCTGAATCCTGCATCCCACAAATTTCACTGCACAAAGTGGCCTTAAAACAGCCCTAAAAGGGCAAGGGAAAATTCCTCCAATATGGAGAAATCCTGGGCTGGTGTAAAGTTGGCATATCTGGGCCCCTTTCTCTAATGGCATTTTGGGGGCATTTGGGCCACAGAGAAGGTGTTTCAGAGTGGGGCTAGAGTGTTATGCATTTTGTTGACCTCCAGCCAGCAGGAAGGTCCATAAGAAACTATTCTAGCCATCTTAAATTAGTTTTATCCAGTGTTGTTGTAGATGTGTTGGTCCCATTAGAGAGACAAGGTGGGTGAGGTAATATCTTTTATTGGACCTTAACACACTCAAAACCATCTTCACTGAACAAGGACACTCCACTAGAGAAGTAGATTGCATCATAGAACAGGCCACCCAAATGCCCTAAGAGAACCTGACTCAATACAGCTGTCACCTACCTCCCCACACTGCAACCCATATGAGGTATCATCAGACAACTACAACCCCTACATGTATGCCACATGAAGTGGACACTGATATGCAAAGGGACAAAAACACTGGAAAAATTTCAGCCCCAAAGGTGAATGCTTCGGAAAGTTATGGAGCAAACTGAAAACATGATCTTAGAATGGAAACACTTCCGCAACTAGCTAGTGTGCCAGGTATAATACTAACCAAAATGTATTGTGCAGGATAGCTATGTGTCAAATTAGATCGTTTGTCTTTAAGAAAGACTATTACACAGGGTTTTGATATTAGATCGTAGATGTAAAACTGTCTCCAAGTATTTTCTCAGTAAATTAGCCTCTTTAAAAAATCCATAGTTTAATGGAAAGTAAATTGCTATTACATTTAATTTTTTGTACATTGCTGAACTTTGAATCAACCTCTCCCAAGTATAGCAGCAGGAGAAAAGCTCAATACACATAAAATCCTGTGGATTAAAGTAGTATCCCAGAGAAACCACTTCCTCCAGCTGAAGTACCTGTGGTAATGAACAAGAGTAGAAGAAGCAAATGTTGATCTTCTTTCATGCATGTAAGAAACACACTAAGGTGAGAACTAAGGAATTATTTTATTTAAAAGTACACGGCACCTCAAATTGTTCATCTTAAATGATCCTGCTGGCTGGTACTGCTGCAAGATGCTACCTTGTTTATCACAATAAAAATGCAGTAAGCGTGTGTCAACTACAGTAAGAGAGGCAACATACTGACAACTTCACTCATTCTCCCCAGCCTTACCCCACTCCTACAAGTCAAACCTAATAGAGCCATCAACTGATGAAGAAAAGCACGCAGGACACTACTGTTGTTACAGGTTGAATCTCTCTAGTCTGGCTCTCTCTGGTCCAGCAACATCCATGGTCTGGCATGATTTTATTTTTCGGTTTTTTGGGGTTTTTTTTTGCTTTATCTACTTATTTCCTTGTGCCAATACAGTAAAATTGTGAAAACACTAACACTTTGTTATGAAGAGAGCCGGTAAGCCTTGGCTAGGTGGCATTGCAAGTGTTCCGATTATTCGCCTCGGCGAGATAAAAATAAAAAGAGACCCACTCGCTACATATTGACCTCCCATGGTTCGGCAAATTCTCTGGTTTGGCACCGGTCAGGTCCTAAGGATTCTGGACTAGAGAGGTTCAACCTGTACTAAGTGATTTGTTAGTATTATAGCTGGAGCAGTAGCTCCAACATAGATAAAGCATAACATAAGTGTTTCCATTCGAAGGCCCTACTGTAGACTCAAACAAGGATTCAGCTGGAGTTCCCAATATTCTAATGAGATCATTTTAATTTCAAACAAAACACACACATACACACAGAGGGATGGTGTAGTCATAATCATTATTATATGAATTTCAGACAGGTATTCTGTGACAAAATATAAAGAGTATTCATTCTGAAAACCAGTTTTAACATTTTGCATATGCAATAGAGGTGGATAGATACACACACAAAATGCTGTATACATACTGTATGAGTTTGTGTGTACGTGCATGCGTCTATATATACATTTTAGAGATCTCAAAATCTAAATGCTAAGACCAATTCTCAGAATGAATAAAATTCAGTGTGGCATAGAATAGCTATTTGAAATTTGTAGAACAATTGTACCTACCCCATTCCAATGTGTCTTTGCAAATTAAGATGTTCATATCAGAATAGATGGGCACTAACTGAATTCTTAATAAGGTTCATATTCTTGACTGAATCAAAATAGGGTAGTGAATTAAGTAACAAAATAAGTGAACTGTGTTCTCTTAGTCAATCAGAGCTGAGTGGCTAAATTAGGCCTGAATTATAATAGGGGCAAAACAAAGAATTTTTTTAGTTATCAAATGATAAATTTCACACATAGATGAAGATATTACAGAGGCGAGAGAGAGCTTGGTTAACCTTTTATCATCACTTACATTCATGCCAGTATCAAAGTACTGGGGATTTAAGGACATTAAGAAATATGCAGGATTTTTCCCTGCACTTTCATAAGGAAGCCGCTACGAATGCCAATGACTGACTTAGATAAACTAACAAAAAGGCCTGGTACATACATTCCTCTGACTGAATGCACTGAATTCTTGGAATTGTCAAGGATATGTTATTGAGAGGACAGCAATAACTAGTAATGTTCTTTTTCCATTTCTTCCTCTGTCTTTTCAAAAGTCCTTTTTTTAAACTGAGGTTAATTTACAATATTTTACTGTTAGTCTTTTATCTCCAATAAGTATAACTTTATTAGAAATTATTTGTGAGATTCTTCCTTGCTTATGATTTACAGAACTATTATTCTAGATAGGCCTACAGAAAGATTTATAAACCATTCTACTATTTTAAAGATTTTTAGCCCAAAGAGTTGCAAAAATTAAGACAGACTTTGCTTTAGTGCACAGCACGATATGCTTGCTTGCTGTATATACCAAAAAATGATCATTTAATAGTTTAGAGCTGTTTAATATTTCACTGACTGATGCACCAAAACTCTAAGCCTAAATAAGGCTGTCACTATGTCATGTTACTCAACAGAAGACCCGAACGTATTAATAGTCTTTATGAAACAGCCCCAGATTAAAAAGCACTAGTCTACATGCATTTCAAAAATGTAAAGAACTGGTAATTTAAGTGGCAGGAAATTGTCATTACAATACATTTATTATCTTCAAATAGAATGTAGCAGATACATCCCAAGTCTATATATATTAATTATTCAGAAATACATACAAATTTTGAAACTTCTGTGTGAATTCCAGTCAAGCATACTTTGCACCAGTACCTTCTGAGAGTGTCAGTATTAGTTACATTTTTCACCTGATTATACTGCCTCTGATTGTATAACATTGTCTGCTTTGACTGAACACCTCATTTAGAAATGCTGTATATTACACATGAAGTTGATTAACATATTTGTTCCGCTGCATGTCAGTAATATAAGGCTTAATTGTGCCATTTAGGCATGACATAGTTAGGGCCAGTGTGGAATCCTGCTGTCCCCAGGAAACACTGGAAAAACTGCTTTTGGAGCTCCTGGACACCCAAAAGCTGCACATGCACCCATTGCATCACTCCTTTATAGGAAGGGCCTCTTCCCCCTTGCTGGCCGGTGCTTGGCACAGGAGGCAGGCAGGATATAGGACCATGGTTTCCCCTCCATTTGTGATGCTGGGTGCTCCCCAGGGAATATAGAGTTGTTCCCATATTCCTTAGAGTCCACAAACTCTCATTCTGACTGGCCCATATGCAAGAGTATACAATGTGGGAGCGGCTCCTTATACCCTCTGCTTCCACTATGAACTCACACAAGTGTCAGGCAGAGTTTGGCTCTTAGAAAACCAGTCTTTAGTGTGAGTGTTACTAGCATTGCTGAGCTGAGTAAACTGGTTAAAATACAAATCAGGTTTTCATTGGGTTTTTAAGAAGTAGAGAGGGGAGTTATATTTCAGGGTCAATTTTCACTATTGAGAAAAGAGTTCTTTTCCTGTCCAGGAACACTCTGACAGAAAACTGAGATCTGGACCTTATACACCCAGACCTTATGCCCTATTAATAATATTCTGCCCTCCCTCCCCCCACACACTATGTTCTACATTAGTTAATATGCATATTTTCCAGTTCCTGAGTGGCTAACAGGAGATGTCCTACAGCACAATTCCAGGAAGTTATTTTTAATATTGATGTCTTTATTCTTTTTTATTTAAATGCAGAAGAGAAAAAGATTAAAGCAGGGATGGCCAGCCTGTGGCTCCAGAGCCACATGAGGCTCCTCAGAAGTTAATATGCGGCTCCTTGAACAGGCACCGACTCTGGGGCTGGAGCTACAGGCGCCAACTTTTCAATGTGCCGGGGGGTGCTCACTGCTCAACCCCTAGCTCTGCCACAGGCCCTGCCCCCACTCCACCCCTTCCCGCCCCCTCCCCTGAGCCTGTTGTGTCCTCACTCCTCCCCCCCGCCCCTGGACCTCCTGCACGCCACGAAACAGCTGATCAGGAGGTGCGGTCGCTGATCGGCAGAGCTGCTGGCGGGTGGGAGGTGTTGGGAGTGGGGTGGGGGAGCTGACTGGGGGCTGCTGACATACTACTAAAAAAGAAAAGGAGGACTTGTGGCACCTTAGAGACTAACAAATCTATTTGAGCATAAGCTTTCGTGAGCTACAGCTCACTTCATCGGTGAAGTGAGCTGTAGCTCACTAAAGCTTATGCTCAAATAGATTTGTTAGTCTCTAAGGTGCCACAAATCCTCCTTTTCTTTTTGTGAATACAGACTAACATGGCTGCTCTGAAACCTGACGTATTACTGTGGCTCTTTGGCAATGTACATTGGTAAATTCTGGCTCCTTCTCAGGCTCAGGTTGGCCACCCCTGGATTAAAGGGTGCTCATACTTGTCTTATCAATATTTAAACACACTAGTCTTATGTTTTACAAGTCCAACACCTTCACCCACACCAAACAATGAGCAAGCAAAACAAAACAAGAACAATTTATCCACCACTCGTCACACTCCTAATCCCCTAACCTGCTCAAAAGTTGAGGAGGATAAAAATGTTTTGCTACATACCTCTTGACCTTGAGGGCACTGGCTAGTTCATACCAAAGTGGGAAAGCTCCAAAGAAAACAGATTCTCACAGAGAATGCCCCTCACTAGTTTAACTGAGGGTGATATTGCTCAAGTGCCTTTGGTGATCAACATCCCTAACACAAGAAGACAGACAGGCAATCTTTTAGTTAGGCAGGTCTCAAGCCATTTATGGCTTTACTGGGCAAAATTTACACCTTAAACTCCAACCAAAGCAACCGGCAGACAGTGCAGATCATAGCGCACCTCTGTTAAAATGCTTCTGCCAAGATACAAACTGTAGAATTGTGCACTAGCTTTGCTTTCTGGGTGAATTCAAAATCTAGCCCTCCTTATAGAGTGTACTTATTTATTGTTATTTTTAAAACAAGATGGGACTTATCAAAAGCTCCATTTAAATTGATCCGTTTAAAATTACATACAAAATTAAACAATAAAATAAAGCATCCCAGTAAGCATTATCCCTTAATCTTCACCCATAATTAAAAAACAAATCAGCAGCCCATTCCCTCTGTTCCCACTATCTGCCCCCCAAGCCCAGGAAAGTAGCTGGTCCTTACAACATACCCTGAATTGCAACAAATTATGACTATTTAGGACCAAGGAGAGGAATGGATTTCAATGTTAAGGAACCCTTAGTGGACAGCATCCTGCGTGTATCTTCCTCTGTTTTATACTAGGAGGCTCCAACTTGAATTTTTCCACTGATGATAACTGTGGTAGTATCTGGCATTGGGAGAGAGAACGTCTCTAAGTAGATAGGTCCCATGCCATTTAGCTTGTTTCACTACCTTACATTCTGCCTGGAAGTTAACTGACAACCACTGTAAATCATACTGTTCAGCAGTCTAACCCTGAGGTGACAAAGACTCAGATGATGCTAGGTAGGTTCACATCTGAAGAAACTGTTACAACCTCCTAGATATATTTAAATGGAAAAATCTGTTCTGAGAATTACTATTCCCTGATCAGGCCCTCTGATCCTGACTGGGATTTCTAGGCACTAGTGCAATAGAATAGCGTTACCAACTATACATATGAAATCATGACCTATGACCATAATTTGTTTCCTCTGGTATGACAGTACTAAGCAGTAGCTAGAGTACCTAGTTCAAGAAGACATATGTTAATAAAAAATGGGTATGATAATAGACATTTTATCCTTGTTAAGACAAATTGGAAAAGCATGTTTATGATACTACAGTTTTGCCTGGTAAGAAGGAGATTTTTAAAAGGTAGATGAATTGTTTTAAAATTTTCAAAAGAACACATTTGTAGGTTGCAGCAAACAGATCTGTAATCACACTCATAGTTTTCCCAGTTCTTACGTACTACGCAAGTTCATGTTTTTTGATTGACATGAATCATGCTCTCTGGATATTTTTATCAGAATCATTTTGATTTTCTCTTACTCGGCAGAAAAAAAAACACTCAGCAGACCATTCCACTTAATTAAATCTTTCAAAAAGCCCTACTGTGAGGCTTGTTTATATTTTCTTATATAATGACATACAAAAGCAGTCTGGCTTACAGAAAACATGCTGTTGAAAAGCAATAGGGAGCAGATATTTGATGGGTAGCTAAGATATCAAAGTGTCATTAGATAGCTGCATGGTATGTTATTAACATTGTAAAAGACTTTCTGATATAGGTCTCTGTGTGAAGATGCCCACAGCTCATTGAAAATGGTACATTCTATCAAAACCATTTGCAGTCTATATATACGCACACTGAGCTGAAAGATTTACAGGGAGAAACATATAAATATGCTTAATAGATATTTGATTCCCCTCCAAAACACACATACCATAGCTAAAATAGACAGCTCAAAAGAGTGTTTAAATACCTTGAAGGATGATTAGGTGCAGGGAAGGGTGCAGAAGAAATTAACCTTCTTGCATCCTTTCCAGCTGTCGGTTAGCAAGAAAGACCCTCCTCTCACACAGGGATCTAATGGGAGGTAGCAAAGGAACTGGTGAAGAGGCAATCTCCTCTCTCAGGATTTGAGCCCCACTGTATGAATGTAGAGTCCAGCCAGACTGAGGTGCTAAGGCAGTTTTTTATGCTCATTGAGCACAGGAGTCACATTTGGCATATCAATAGTTCAAGTATGTTCAAGTATGTTCTTGACTAGAAATACAGGAGGCCAAATTTATCCCTGGCTCAACTCCAGTGTTCAGGTACTACATTATCTGGAGAACTAGTATCACCTGATGGTGCCCTAACTTTTACATATCTACATATTCTATCAGTGAAGGCTGAGAAGGAAGGATATTGCATTCTCTTGATATTTTACTGTGTAGTGTTTAAAAGCATAGACTATCATATTTATTCATTTCATACCCATATAAAAACTTAAACTTTATATAACTATCTTTTCTAATTCATCAGCAATGGCAGTAATAAAATATTTCCTATTATATACATTGTCAGAGTTACAATGGGAGTCTTAGACCCCTTTTCAGACCCTCTCAAGTGCCCCTCTGAGATGACATGCTCAGCTTCCTTCACCTCTCAAATGTGGTACACCATGGTCCAGCCACTCTTGGACTGGATCGCTTGGTTACAGACCCCTGTTTCTGAATCATGTAAACATGATAGGCCCAACTGTGTTTGGCACCTGCAAGGAAATTTCTCTCAGGAGCCTGTGGCCATTGGCTGATTAAAGTGACTCAAAACAGTTTTATCAGAACAAACCTCATGTTTATTCACCCAAAGGTAAATAATAGACAGTGAAGATGGATAAAACAACAAAAGCCTATATGCCTGCGTCTGATCTAAACCTTATCCTTTGCTTGAAAGTTTTTGGTACATCCCACTGAGTCCAGAGACCTTACATCTGGGCTGGGAGAAAACCTGTGCTGTTGTATTCTGGCAGTGTCTCTGTCAGTCTCACCTCCAACAGCTGATGCTCTCTTCTGAAATAGGTGGAAGGGCTTAATAGTTTAGTGTCCCTTTGATCCTAAGCTCTGACCTTGGGAAAATAAATGTGTTAACCTGGCTAGAGCTGGGTAAGCATTTCCTGATTAACAGTCCCCCATTGTTCTCTAAAAGACCCTTGGAGGTATCTTATCTCTGTCTGTTTCATTTCCTGCTTGTTCTCCCTAACTACCTTCTTTGCTTTAACACGGTGGAGTCAGACGGAATCACATCAGGCAGGTAAACTGAGAGCCATGCTCTACATAAAATGGATATCTCCCTCCTTCTCCATACATTATAATTGCATTTAAGCTACCACCGTGTCCTAAAAAGCTATAAGAAAAGGAGTACTTGTGGCACCTTAGAGACTAACCAATTTATTTGAGCATAAGCTTTCGTGAGCTACAGCTCACTTCATCGGATGCATACCAATGAAGTGAGCTGTAGCTCACGAAAGCTTATGCTCAAATAAGTTGGTTAGTCTCTAAGGTGCCACAAGTCCTCCTTTTCTTTTTGCGAATACAGACTAACACGGCTGTTACTCTGAAACCTAAAAAGCTATGTTTTTCTCACTGAGATATTAGGTTCTACTTTTAATACACACACAGAGAGCTCTTCACCTTTTTGCAATGGAAGATTAATGAATTCAGTTATTTGCGTAGTTAATAAATATTTTATTGTAATCATTCTTGAGCAATTAAGCCCCACTTCAGCATGTGCTTAACCTGAAGCATAAGGTTCATCTCTATTCAGCAAAGCACTTAAGCACATTCTCACAGTTAAGTAAGATAAAATAAATCAATTTTACATTCTGGTTCTGAGCTAACTGGTCTTAATTTGTTAACCTCTTAAACCACTGAATTTCTCAGTATTTACACAAATATCAGTACTTCCTGATGCAGTTGCACTGTAAATCATCACGTGGAGCTCTTTCACTTCTTGTCAAAATATCAACTAAATCCAACTGAATTTTAAATGTTTGACTTATTAAGTAACACAAATCTATTAAATATGCACTTGCCTCTGGCAGCTGTAAAACTCAGGAGTTATTTTGTATCTTAATATTTTGGGGCTTGAAATCACATTTTAGATCAACAACAGACTGCTATCCATCACTATTTCTGCAATGCCTGGAGATCTAGTAGCATCTGAGAAATTAGCTGAGGAGACAGCAGTAATGAGATGCATAGATCACATGATCAGACAAATTTTCATTATTCTACTCTAGCGGAAAAAAAATCTAGGGCTCCTGTACACTCACTCTGAAGTTTAATTATGTTTCAGGGATCTTGAGAGTCTTACAAATAAAGTAGATGATCCACATATCAAAATCAAGATGTTTCTGAGACCATCACTAATAGAACACAGATTTCCCAGTTTGCTCTTAAGAGTCACAGAATCACATCAGCTATTCTTAAGGTAAAGGGGGAAAGACTGCAGCTGAAACTGCTACTTTACTAATGGAGGTGTGCAGAACTATTTGTAGGGGGCTCCTGTTCCTCAGCTACTAAACGACTTTGCTTAGGACATTTGGTCCTTGGTAAAAACTATACTGTCTTCTTTTCACAGTGATGTTTTGTGCTTTTTCTGTTGGGTTATTGTAGGAAGATCCCTGAAAAGGCAAACTAGCCACCAAAGCTTCTGTATAGCAAATAGCAGTAAGTGCCCTGTGCTTCAGTATAACAGCATTCTCCCGCTGTATTTTCAGTCTCCAGTCTGAAAGGAGTCACAGTCAGCCAGAGGTGAATGAGAAGTAGCCTTCTCTTCAGAAGTCTCACACCAGATGATCTTATACACCATTAATACAGTTGAAGAAAGAAGAACTGGAGGTATATGCACCCTATGTTTCCAGACTTGAGGATATAGTTTTAACCTTTGAGAAGGAACTAAATACTGTGAGTCAAAATCATGCCATTTTAAATAAAGAATTTGAAAAGGTTAAGCATGTATCTTTTGATAGAAGAAAATGTGTTTCTTACAAGAACTGAAGGAAAACCAGGCCAAGGCAAGAATCTGAAGGGAGCTGGAATTAAGTAAGACATAGATAGAATCAAAATTTTGGATGGGCTTACAGAGTTGCTTGAACTTTTATTTTAACTTTGATAACTTTCTGAAGATGGAGAAAATCTGTTGTCCCTGTTGCAGCTCCCAGTACAGAATGGAAATTTGGCAGGTGCCAGCTGCATTTGGACATGCCTCTCACCAGTCCCAGGATTTCAAGTAGGGGGATCAAGCTCTGAAGAGGACAGCACAGCACAAGGGGATCAAACTGATAACAATCCCTAAATTCTCCAATAACACTCTCTAAAAGTCCACTGCAACAACTGCCAAATTCTGCACCAACATTAATTTATTCCACCACTATCAAATAGTTTTATTCCCATCCCTTCCAATTCCCACACAACTACTGCTCAATGACATATAGTTTGTCAAGAATTATTTTTGACACTGATTATTTCTGAGCATGTTTTTTGTCATTATACTTTCCAGTCACCATGGCTCCACTCCCTGAGCCACTGATCCTGTGATGTTGTCCTAGGAGCCCAGCTTAGAACCTCCTTCCCACAAGTGTGCCAGGAAAGAAGGTGACAGGTAGCTGTTGACGAGGACAAGCAGGCAAATTAATGGCAGACACATGGGATTGGCTTAAATGGCAAACGGCAACTTTATTAATTAAACCTTGGGGAGGTGCACCACACTGCCCTCAGCCCGCTCTCAAGTATCAGGCTTTTAATTTGTTCCACTGAGAGTTATAGGGCTTTAACCACAAACCAAACAACAACTCAGGGTAGAACCTCCTTACAGACTCAGCACTGTTGTGAAAACTTTTCCCTTTCCGCCCCTCAAATAAGGGGGAAGGGGGTGGAGTGATAGGAACCTCATTCTGCAAAGGCTTCAGGCTACTCTCCTTCTGTGAGTACAAAATCTAACTATACTATCTCAAGTCTCATTTACCTCTGAGAGCTGGCCCTTTTAGCCGTTGCCCACACAGCACATGGGCCCCAAGTTGCAACAAGTCAGTAATTTCAACTGCATTATATGAACTTTGAATCATATCATTTCTACCCAACTGTGCCTCCAAGAGGTTGCAAGGAAGGTTAAAAAAAACAAAACACCAGACCACATACTAAGTTAGCCCCAGGGGAAAAATTCCTTCCCTTTCCCTAAAAACAGGAGATTGTTCAGAAACATACCATCATAAGCAGTAGAGCTTCTAATCTACTTTTAAGGGGAGGGAGAGCAGGGCACCTAAGCAGAGAGAAAGAGGCTTTTTGAAAAGCCATGGCTCGCTTGAATAGGCAAGGGGGCACCCAGCAGCCAATCAGCTGACTCCACGCCACCCCTTTGTTCAGCCAGTGGCAAAGTGGAAAATGGAAGGAAGGAGGGAATGGGAATGGGCAGCCCCTCTTTCCTGTTACACATGCATTTTGGATTTCTCTCATTCCCTGCTGTCCAGGTCCTCCTCTGCTAAAAGCAGTAAAAGGGTAGCCTCAGTGGCTCATCTTCCAGGCTTCCTGGGCCTTGGCTACTACATTGTTCCCAAGGCAGCACAGCTCACCAGCCTACACTTCTAGCTTCCCCCACTCCCTGGTAGAGCTGGACTCCAGCTCTGGCTCCCTGATCCTTGGCTGGCTGGCTCTATGGAACAGTGCATCCACTGTAAACCAATTAACTCCCCTTTGTGGGGAAAGCTGGAGAACAAGATGCCACAGCAGGCGGGTCCAGACAGAGCAGTGAGTCAGAAAACAAAATGCCCAGTATCTGGTTGCAGCCAAATGGTAATTCTATAGCATCCTGGAAAAATACTAAATTCTATGTCCGCAGAATTATAGAATATACAGGGCCTTGACTGAGATTAATGGGGCAGGGCACATCTTCAAAGTTACTGTTTCAAACTTTCTGTAGACCCAGGCAGGTACCTCACTCATCTGTTTATCCTCAGATCATATTTTCAGGGTCGCCCCCTCAGCTGTAAAGGATACTTTTTCTTAAGCTGAGATTCAGAAGCACAAGCCGGTGCCAAGGGATGAATTCTGCAGCCACAGAATCAGGGAATATCGGGGCCCTTATTATAGCAACAAGTATACAGAGCAGAAAATTACACATTTTACGCACAAGGAATATAGTTAACATATGTTGATCATTCTCACCACACAAAACAAAACAAAACCTAACTCATTTTTTAAAAAGCTGACCCTTATAAAACCTATTCAATTTCTGTTAAAAAATTCAATTTATCCTAGCTAGCTCTTTATGATAAAATACACGTAAGTGAGAAGCTCCGTGCAGCCTAAACTACAGAATTACAACCAACACCTTCATCATCAGAAACTACTTATTAATGAAAAGCCTAAAGTAACTTGTTGAAACACATGAACCTATTAGACATAAGCAGAGCCCTTCTCTAAAAAAATTAAGGTTTACCTCAAAAGTAGGATAAAAGTAAAAATCAAACAAACAACTGGTTACAGGCCTAATCCCCAATACTTTGTATTTCGTGCAGTCATTTACACTAGTGCAATGTGTGTGTAAAATGCTACCTGATTTGGTGTAAGGATCTATCCAAGGTACAGAGCAACGGAGAATCAGACCCTATATCTGAAACCTACAGTACATCAAGCCTTGCCTTAGTTGTTCTACTGAATTTATGGGTGCTACACAATAAAAGTTCATTCAGTATGATGAATATCATTTGTGATTTGTTACTTAGAGTCAAGGCAAAATTAACCCCCAGATTTAGCAGCAACTCTTTAGGAGGCTTAAAAATATCAAAACAAGAAGTCACACTCAGAACTTTTTGTAAATAATCTAAAATGATATCTTATAAATAATTTATGACTGGATCCTAAAGCCATGTCAGAAATAGTTTTCAGACAACAACATGTCACATTATTTTATAGTTGATATGTTGCTCCAGTTAGAAACCAAAAAGTGACTTGTATTACTTATTCACTTACAAAAAATATTTTGTAAAGATGGAGTTATGGTTGCCGCCATTACAAATGCTCCCTTTAGTCTTCCAGAATATGAAACATAGACACCATAAACTCAAATGTTAGTCAGCCAGGAAATGTTCATTTTAGATCCCATAGCATATCCCTTGTTGGGTGTTAAAATATAAGAAAACCAGGAAGTGCATAGTTAAGGTAGCACTTGCCCCACAACACATTCATACACCCTTAATTCTGCCCCTTATTAGGATGCCAGCATCTGGAGACACAGTACAATGATACTTGGTGAACTGGGTGTCACACCGCATCAATCAGGACTTTGCAAGTTTCTCGTGACATTGGGACATTAAAGGATGTCAAGAGTTTGGATTCTGAAAATCCCTTCAGCCTTCAAAGTTTGGGGAAATTTTGGTTTAAGCCCATCTCTACAATATTTTCATTCATAAATATAATGCACTTTATTCTTCATAACCAAGCTGCTTAGAATGAGAAAAACTATAATATATAAATGCTAATAATAAGCATTAGAGTTACTTCTGTAATAATGTATTTGAATTTTTGTTTAGTTTACAGAAAATATACTTCATGCTTGTTAAAAGTCTGTGACTATACGGCAATAAGAATAAATAAGTCAAATACTAAAATAAAAACAATGTTCTGATTGTTTAATCATACTAGCAGGAAAGAAAGTAAAATTTAAAGATGGAATTAAACACACATATCCCATTAGGGTTTTTACTCTTTTGTTGATTGTGCTTATAATCCATAATGGCGACTGTTGTCTTCAGTTCACAAAAAATGGCAATTCAATAGAATATCTCCTGTGACTGCTGGTCTAAACTCTAACCCTCTCCTGATGAAAAAAACAAAACTATTTATAGCCAAAAATATATTCCTGTGTTCCTTTAGAATAATGGTATAACTTTAAAGATGAACTGTCACCTCAAACTGAATTTCTTAATCAATTAGTTTAGAACACAACTTTAACATTAAGGGCCTGAGCGTGCAAACCTCATACTGAGTGCTTACTTGGCAAAGAGTCCCATTGAACTAATAGAATTAAGGTGCTATTCACCCTGAGTAAGGACATCAAAATCAGGCCCCCAAAATATATTATTTTTGGATTTAATTTTCTTTAGAGAAAGAAAGAAGAATCTGTCCAACCCAACCTCATGAATCCTACTGGTTTCAATAGATAATACGTGGAATACTGGTAGTTGCAAGACTTGTCAGTACCATTACCCCAAGGTAAGTGGACAACAGTACATTATTGTGCTGCATTTTGCTTTTGACCAAGGATATTATTTCCAATGGGTATGATATCTAGCAGTGCCACACCATGTCATGACATCTCATGGAAACATGCACTTTTCTAATGAGTACAGAAGGAGATTTATGGAAGTTACTAGTAGATAGTGACTTTTAAAATAACCTTCCTGAAGTATTGTGAACTTAGCTTTAGAAATAAATACATGGGAAGTTTCAGTAGAATTCTAGGTTTTGCCAGCTTTATCAACATTTTTTCCAGAACACTTTAGGTTTGGCAGTAAAAATTTGAATGCCATGAAATCTTTTTGTCAGCATACTAAACGCATGTTTCTGATCATGGAGACTCACTCAAAAACCATGCTTTTCTACCATAAAAAAAGTCTTTATTCTTCAAACAGTGGGAAGGAAAAAAACATGGAAGACATCAGTGTCACTTGTCCAGTAATATAAGACCCAAATGGTGGCCAATTGCATCAGAGACATTTGACTGGGACAGCTACTGGTGTGTAATGCAGATTACTGAGACACTTGTAGATTGCACTAAAAATAAAATACACCATAAGCCAGATTAGTGATCACTGGATTCAATGGGAATCTTTTCGTTTACTTCAATGGGCACTGAATCCCTAGTATGATCAAAGCAAATGGAAAGACTCCCACTGACGTCAATGGGAGTTGGGTCAGGCCCTTGTATTAAGTATTCAAGGCTACACATCCATAAGTGGAAGGGGAGGGGAGAAGAGGAATGTTTGGCAACAGGATTATTTATTATTGCTACCCAAGGTTTATGCATTCTTTTGGCATTTTTTCTGATTCAGTTTTGTGTGGTTCAAATTTGTCTGAACTTAGGGTGTGTAGTGTTAATATGCCTTCTTTAAAGCAGCTGACTAAATCAACTGGTTACATCCATGAATTACCCTATCTGACACAAAAATCTGAGTGTTACTGAGCTTTTTGAAGGCTAATACATTATGTACAGTAAGATTCCCGACTGTCCAAACATATGTAATTCCAGCCATCTAGGGTGGTGGGCAGGGCCGGCTCTAGGTTTTTTGCTGCCCCAAGCTCTGAGAACGCAACCGCCCAAGTGAAAAAAAAAGGGTGGCCGAGACGCCGCCCCTGGAATTGTGCCGCCCCAAGCACGTACTTGCTTTGCTGGTCCCTAGAGCCGGTCCTGGTGGTGGGGAAAAAAGTAGAAGTAGTGGGTGGAAAAATGAAAACTTTGGTCTGGAATTTAAGTATGCTTTGATTCCTAATATATAAACTGGGAAATGCAGTGATCATTGGATAAAGGCATTATGATTATTTGGATAAAGCCAGAATACTTGGATCTGAATTAGGTTTAGGCTAGAGCTCAGGCTTCAGATTTGAGGCTAAATGAAGGCTAGTATGTGAGTTCTGATATTAGCACCATTCCTGGATGGTAGAAATCCTGAGTTCTGCTCTTCTAATGAGATTTCTAGTAAATTGGGAACTTAATCCTAGGTTAACAGAAATTTAATTTTCCCCATAACAAAAGCTATTTGGACAGACGATATGAAATAGAGAAAAGACATCAGGTAGCATAAAAAAAATGGACAAGTTGGCATCACTTCCCAAAGGACTTGATCCCAAACTTATTGAAGTCAATGGCAAAGCTCCATTGGACTTCATTGCTGCAGGATCCGTGCACAGTCTCTAAGAATATGTCCAAACCGCAAAGAAAACATGCAGCACCGAGTCTCAGCACCTAGGTCAATTGACTTGGATTGTGAGGCTAAAAATAGGAGTGTAGGTGTTCCTACTTGGGTTGGAGCCCAGGCTTTGAAACCTCATGGCGTGTGTGTGTGTCTGTCTCTTAGAGCCTGAGTTCGAGCCCAAGGGGGAACATTTACACTGCTATTTTTAGTCCTGCAGTCTGAGCCCCAGGAGCCCAAGTCAATTGATTTGGGTTCTGAGACTCAGTGCTGGAGGATTTTCTTTGCAGTGTAGACATACACTAATACTACATTTCTCAGTCTCATTAATAATTGGTTATTCCTCAGAAAAAAGTATAACGAAAGTCCTCCTTTTTATTGTGCAAAGTTAAAAGCGAATGACTGCCCTGCACCTTTAAGCAGGGGGGTTGAGGGTATATTTGGCTGGCTGGTCAGATGAAGGGAACAGTCCTTTATGGCTAGGTGGGGAGATGAAAATTGCTGTAAAATGGTCAGTGTGGTCACTGACTCATCCCCTAGGAATGCAGGGTTTAAAAGGGGTGTCTCTGCATCTGAAGCCTCTCTTTTACATGGAGCAGGCTGAAGCAGCATCCACCCTCCTTCCCCTTTAGGTGGTGAAATACCAGGTTTGGTCAAGACCTGCTGTGGGCATTGCACTGGCCGCCCCCTTTTTAGGGGGTCTGGGAAGGAATTTTTCCATTACCACCCTATTGGCTGGGTGCAGTCAGGGTTTTTTCATCTTCCCCACAGCAGGCTCAGGAAGGGCTCTGTTCATCCCTGGCATGAAGGGCAGTAGGCTGTATGTCACAACTCATTATTTGCGGGTAGGGTGGGGGTCCAATGCAGGTACTCCATAGGAAAGGTATAAAGTGACTGGATAAATGGCTTGGAATGTTCATTAAAGGAACAAACTGGGGGCAGTTGAGGACTCCTATGATTGGTACGGCATGGAGCCAACCCCCCCTTCTTACAGCCCACTTAACACTCCTACGATGGGGGTGGGGTGTATGGTGAGGTCCCGGTAATGAATTTGCTGGAGGGACCTGGATGGAAAAAGAGGGGAAGGTGGCAAAAGCCCCCCGGAGGAATTATGGAATAAACATGGGGTTACCTGCTCTGTACACTTTTATCTGCCGGGTAGTCCCAGACAGATAATAAAGTTACGGCCTGATTAAACCCATGTCAAATGTCTCCTGTCCTTCTTTCGGTATAGCCGGACAATAACAACACCTGCCGATAGATCATCAAGGCAAGGTTGTGTGTGTGGTGGTGGTGGTGGGGGAGTGTTGAAATCTGAGTGCCTTTGACTAGAGAAAAAAGATTCCCAAATACAATTAATTAAATACCATTATACCAGATAACAGTTCTGGGAGTGAGGAAGTATGAGAATATTAAAGCCAAAGCCTTGGGTTAGACACATAAAATGACTCAGAACCCGTTTAAATAACATATTTGTTAAATCTAGTTGTGTGGCTTTAAAATTTTCACTCAAGAAACAACACAGCTCAGTGGTAGAGATACCCTCATCACAGCCATCACAAACACATTGCTGTATGCTGGTCAGAATTGTCTGTCTGTGTTCTGTGTCATGGTAACATACTTCCATTAAAAATAAAGCCGGCTGGTATAAGGCTTGAATTAAAGATATTCATTTCTACTGACAAGACAACTCTGTTTAAAGAACAAAGGAATTATTGCCCATAATTAAATTCTAAAATATCTCTTTAAAATTATTGGTTTAATTTTAATGTCTAGTGTTTCTTTTTTTTACATTTCATTGCCTGTGTAATAGATAGTCCACATTTTGTCTAAGGCCCCGATCCTGAACTCTCAGTCAGTCACGCATACTACTTGCAAAATTGCCAGTTGACCAAGTTTTACCTAAATACTTCAAGACTGAGGCCTAAAAATGACACCAAGCAGTCCACAGACACTGAAAGGCAAAAACATTAGAACCCCCTGGCTGTACTGCTGGGGCTGGTAGATAGAGAGGCAATTTCAAGGCAATGCCATAGATTGGTGTGCCCAGGGTGCTCCAATTAAGCAAGAGCACAGGTGCCCAGCCTTAGGTGTCCATCCAGCTCCCACATGAAAAGTCTAGATAAATGGTATTAAAATAGCAAATATGAAATTCCATCAAGACCTGCTCCAAGGGAAGAAATGATTGACGTGGAATGAGCATAAGATGGCCAATATAAATAGTTTGCTGTTTCATTATCAGATACTTGACAGAGTTACTGTCAAAAGTCTGGAAGCTCGAGTCCAATGTGACTATCTCTCCATCACAATATCGCACTGCAGAATAGTTTTGCTTTGGGTTAATGAAGATGTAACCTTTTGTAATGGTTTATGGTTATTATTTTTATAACATTTTTATATAGTTATGTTAATCCTAATAGGGTTTGAATTTTAGTTCTCTTTCACCCTACTTGTATAATTTAACTAGAGAGCATTTTCTGGAGTTACAAACTGAGAAAAGGTTGAAGAGGTGGATATATTTAAAATTTTATGTTGCAACTCTGCATTTATTGTTAGTGTACGAATATTTTATTCTGACCTAGTAGGTCCCCACTATAATCTTTTGGTAATTTCTACAGGTCTATAAGAATCCACATAGACTGTTTATGCTAGTAAACTACATTCCTTAGAAGGAAGGAAGGAAGGAAGAAAGAAAGAATCATCCAATCAGGATTTAGCCTGGTCCTACCACCTGGTGGTTTGATGAAAGGCCCAAAGGCTAATTGACTTTGAAAAATCAGTCAATCAGAAAGCCACATGAGCCTAAGTTAAACAAGGGATAGCATGACTTTGTAGAGAGGAAGAGATGAGCTGGACTAATAAAGGAGGCTCTTTTTCACATAATTGGGACAAGAGACAAAGCTGAAAGTCAAAGACAGGCTTTTTCAGTCATGCCCTAAATATTATTCCATAATGGCAACTTCAAGGTGTGCTCACCTACCTTACATTTTGTTGTATTGTCTCCATTAGCTCTCAGATAGGCAGGTCTTTATTAACACATAGTGAATTTGGATTCTAGTGCCTTAAGTTGAGGTTACTCATTGTTGGATATCCCGGAAAAGAAAGCAATGCCTCCATTTCAACATTAA
Organism: Natator depressus; assembly: GCF_965152275.1. NCBI lineage: Eukaryota > Metazoa > Chordata > Testudines > Cheloniidae > Natator > Natator depressus. The sequence continues at coordinate 296,896,223 of NC_134234.1, forward strand.
GATAGTTGAGCAGAGGTGACAGTTTGGCCCTTGGGGGTCAATAGGCATAGGCATGTTTATAGCGCTAAATCAAAAACAAAGGGTTCTTCTTACGTTATGTGGTATTCGCTAAGTATCTTGTTATTTGCATTTCAAGGATATAACATTACAACTGCGTGATGCTAAAGAAGCAACAGATGCCAAGAAAGTCAAGATTCTAGAAACACCACTACTCTATAGAAACCCACTTCAGACCCTGGTAGAGGGCCTCAAGCCATGAAAACATCCACTTTGTGGAACAAGGTTGCAGAAATGCAGCTACAATGGCCCCTGCACTAGGAGGCTCTCACTCAGGTAACACCACCTAAAAGAGGGCAGTATTGGGCAGCGAAGGGACAAAGTTTGGGACAACTGGGTATATATTAATTCTGTACTTCCACTAGATAATCTTTGCTGGAGATCAAAGCTGCCCTTCCATGCTGGAAGCTTTGAGGGCAAGACAGAAGTCATTTCTACCACTTGTCCTCCTATGAGTGAACTACTTCTAGGGTTTGCAGCTCATTGCACAAATATGTTTCAAACTGGTGCAGAGAACAGAACTGCAGGAAATTTTAACTTGTCAGCCAAGGAGATTTATGGTCTCTGTACAAAAGGTTTCACAACATAAATTTTCCTGATTTGCAACTTTGTAGCTTTAATTATTTTTCTGTTTACTTTCAACCATTCTGCAATTTCATTGTAACCCTGAATTTCTGAACTCCAATTAACCAAACACTGGTATGTCCCTCCCAGTGACACTGCATGAAATTCCATCAGAGTGGAGATTCAGACTTTAGTCTTGCCATACTCAAAGGTTGCACAGTGCTGAGTCTACGACGCTGCAGAAATCCAAAGTTCCACTGGAGTGGTGCTTCTAGCTACCTTTCTCTCTAGTATCCAAGCACCACCAGGCACTCACTCATGTTTTGGAGCCTTTTGAAGGTGTGTGGCTTCACTCCTAGATATAATGGGATGCAATAATCCATCTAAGAAGACACAAATGCATTGATCACCATATCCAGGACTCTGTCCAATAGACTAGGGTGCAGTCTTCTGGCCAGTCACAGAAAGGAGTGGGTGCCTTTTGCTGTCAAGACAGCGGGAGTGGTGGTGGTGGTGGGGAGGGCAGAAGGGCACTCTCCTGCAGACCTCAGTGCTGACTTTACAGTTTTTTTAAGTATTTAATTAATGGAATGCTTGATTTTACAAACAGTGTCCCTGAAAAGCTACATAAAATAATAAATTTACTGTATTAAAGTTCAAGTTTATGGCCAGCCATTCTTTGTGGATATTTACCTTTATTAACAGAGAATAACTGCACTACCAGAAAAAGCTAAATCAAGGAGAAATATATATTGAAGTTTCATGTTTTAAATCATGTTTTTAGTTGAGTAATTTAACTATGCATCCTTTTAAATTAATTTCAGAGTTTAAGGATACATTTTGTAATGAAGTAATATTGCGGAAGATTTGTTAAGTCCAGATATAACACTTACTAAGGGTAGGATAGATGAGCATTATTTTTTCTTATAATAAACTCCACTAGAAACAAACATTTAGAATGCTACACCTCACATGAATTCATCTAGACTGGGGCAAGAAACAGTATGAATTAAACTGGATAACTGATAAAGTAATGTGATACGCTTTTTATTATGTACTCTAGCAGGCATAAATACTTTATTTGGAATTTTAAATTGTTATGCAGAAGTTAATGAGGTTTTTTTCCCCTAAACTGAAAGTGCAAAGTATTTCCCTTGTCAAAGCAATGATACTGCAAGTGGCAAGGTAATGCTGAAAACCTAATTCAGACAATTTTAGTTAATACTCTACAAAATGATTGCTGTACTGGTGAAGTGAGACTATGACAGGCATTCAGAGGGCACCTAACTACGACATGCATCCGACAAAGTGGGTATTCACCCACGAAAGCTTATGCTCCAATACATCTGCTAGTCTATAAGGTACTACAGGATCCTTTGCCGCTCTAACTATGACAGACCATCTTAAAACTAGCTCTTTAATACAGTTTTCATACTTCACTCATTAGTAATATATATTTATAAACAAATTTAAAAGTACCTATCCCCAAATTCTGATAATTTTAAATAAAATTCATAGCCAAGCTTAATCAACCAAAGGCTTAAAGTTTGTACACACAGCGCTCTCCCTGAGAAATCCTGCAACCATCTTTCCGGTCCTCCAAACCCTGAGAAAATAGTTGGGCTTTGCTGTACTCCGTGAAACAGAGCACATTCATGCTGTTTCAGACAAAGGTGTGGAGTAAATTCCAACATCAAGTGCCCCTCATAGAAAGTGCTCCACTAGCAGCCCCCCCTTTTCAAATAAGGGGGTTCTCTACCAGTAACCAGTAAATTTCTCTACCAGTAACAATTTCAGCTTCATAACACAGGGAAAGAGGCAGTCAAGACCAACATAGAATCATAGAAGATTAGGGTTGGAAGAGACCTCAGGAAGTCATCCAGTCCAACCCCCTGCTCAAGCAGGACTAACACCAACTAAATCAACCCAGCCAGGGCTTTCTCAAGCCGGGCCTTAAAAACCTCTAGGAATAGAGATTCCACCACCTCCCTAGGTAACCCATTCCAGTGCTTCACCACCCTTCTAGTGAAATAGTGTTTCCTAATATCCAACCTAGACCTCCTGCACTGCAATGTGAGACCATTGCTCCTTGTTCTGTTGTCAGCCACCATCAAGAACAGCCGAGCTCCATCCTCTTTGGAACCCCCCTTCAGGTAGTTGAAGCCAGCTATCAAACCCCCCCTCACTCTTCTCTTCTGTAGACTAAACAAACCCAGTTCCCTCAGCCTCTCCTCGTAAGTCATGTGCCCCAGCCCCCTGAGCATTTTTGTTGCCCTCCGCTGGACTCCCTCCAATTTGTCCACATCCTTTCTGTAATGGAGGGCCCAAAATTAGACATAATACTCCAGATGTGGCGTCACCAGTGCCAAATTGAGGGGAGTAATCACTTCCCTCAATCTGCTGACAATGCTCCTACTAATGCAGCCCAATATGCCGTTAGCCTTTGTCAAGGTTCCTTCCCCACTCTGAACTCTAGGGTACAGATGTGGGGACCTGCATGAAAAACCCCCAAGCTTATTTTTACCAGCTTAGGTTAAACGCTGTCACCACCAAAGTGTTACACAAAGAACAGGGGAAGTGCCCACTTGGAAATGTCTCCCCCCCAAAATATCCCCGCCAAGCACTACACCCCCTTTCCTGGGGAAGGCTTGATAAAAATCCTCACCAATTTGCATAGGTGAACACAAAAATAGGAATATACATTCCATTCAGCACAACTTATTTTATCAGCCATTTAAACAAAACAGAATCTAATGCATATCTAACTACATTGCTTATTAACTCTTTACAGGAGTTCTGACCTGCATTCCTGCTCTGGTCCCGGCAAAAGCATCACACAGACAGAGAGAACCCTTTGTTCCCCCCCCCCCACGCCCCACTCCAGCTTTGAAAGTATCTTGTCTCCTCATTGGTCATTTTGGTCAGGTGCCAGCGAGGTTATCTTAGCTTCTTAACCCTTTACAGGTGAAAGGGTTTTTCCTATGGCCAGGAGGGATTTAAAGGTGTTTACCCTTCCCTTTATTTATGGCAGCCTTCTTGGCAACACAGGCACACTGCTGACTCATATCCAGCTTCTCACCCCCTGTAATCCCCAGGTCCTTTTCTGCAGAACTGCCACTTAGCCAGTCGGTCCCCAGCCTGTAGCGGTGCATGGGATTATTCTGTCCTAAGTGAAAGACTCTGCACTTGTCCTTGTTGAGCCTCATCATATTTCTTTTGGCCCAATCCTCCAATTTGTCTAGGTCATTCTGGACCCTCTCCCTCCCCCCAGCTTAGTGTCATCTGCAAACTTGTTGAGGGTGCAATCCATCCCATCTTTCAGACCATTAATAAAGATGTGGAACAAAACCGGCCCCAGGACCAACCCGAGGTACTGCACTTGATACCGGACATTGAGCCGTTGATCATTATCCATTGAGCCCGACAATCTAGCCAGCTTTCTACCCACCTTATAGTCCATTCATTCAATCCATACTTTTTTAACTTGCTGGCAAGAATACTGTGGGAGACCATATCAAAAGCTTTGCTAAAGTCACGATATATCACATCCACTGCTTTCCCCATATCCACAGAGCCAAACTCTATATGGAAATCAGCAAGAAGTTAAAGCAAATCATTTAGCAATGGCATGATGTGCTTCAGACTTATTCAGTGATAGAAGATGATATAAATTTTGCAAACCTGGCAGACCCTGATCAGTAGCTGGCAGGGGAGCCTCCACACAGATCCTTCCCATCCTGCATAGAATGGGGTTAATACACCACTACCGCAGTCTGTCTCCCTATACTGGACTGTTCAGGGCCCTCCATAGGCACAGAACATCTTCATCAAGGAGAGCACAAACTGAAGGTCAAGGGTATGCACATCTTCCTCCCCCAGGATCCCATATGGAATCTGGTAAAAAGTTAAGGTGTAGTATCAGACTTCTCTGCAGCCCCACCCCCTACTGGGGAAATCTTCTGGAGGACAGTCCCAAGACAGCAGGAGTCAGGGGAAACCCTGACAGAGTGGCCAGAGGAAGGAGGAGAAATAGGGAGTGATTGAGCTCTGTGGTGTTTGTCATATGAGTGTGTGATCTCTCCCAAACTGATTATTCAGCATTTTAGGAAAGGGTCTCTTCCCCCTATTCATATCAGGTAGTACATTACTACACCAATAATCCCATTGAAACACACAGGTTGGCTCACATAATAAGGTATTACTCTGTGTGCATAAGGACAGTAAAATTAGTCCCTTATTAAATATCCAGGCCTGATCCTCAGCTGGTATAAATCAGCTGATATTAATCAATACCAGTGGGGCTGTGCCATTTACACCAGGCTGAGTAACTCCCCATATCGGTAACTCCCAGAGGATTCTATACAATGCCCACTTCTGTGCCTGGAACACTGAAAGCAGCAAAGCACAGCAGCAAACGAGGAGACTAATGTAAAGTGCATACAGCAATATACCAAACGTAATTAATAACTCCTCAAGTAAAAGTACAAAAAGCTCTTGCCCTTGACATCTCCAAATCATTTTAGCAGCATGTAACTTATGGCCTTGAGATGGCAAACTTTTTTCTTTATTCATTCGTTTCATCCCCTGCAGGATGCAGAAAATAAAGTTTCCTACAAAAAGGCATGTTCCAGAAATATTGTTATAGCTGACGCCCGTTGACAAAAACATCTTAGAATCCTTCTGTTTAGAAAAAAATCCTACTTACATGCCCTATATTCTTCTCTTTTTTCATTCTTCATCACTAACTGGTTACTGTGGAAATAACTATGTCAGAATTTTATGGTTGCTGGGGAATATTAAAAAATAAATGCCAGGAATGAAAAAGGTAGAACACATAACATTTATATAAATGCTGAATTTAAAAACAATTTGCTGTGACACATTATCCATTTTTAATGACTCTGCTTAATCCCTTAAACATTCGGATGTTTAGAATGAAGGATGATAAATTGCCCTTACGAGACCTGGATGAGAACAATTTTTCCTGTTCTGTGAAAATTAGAGATTTAAAAAAAAAATCCCATTCCAAATTGGGACAAAAAGTCGATCAGAAAAATGTTTATGAATTGAAAATCTGGGGAAAAAAAAAGATTTGGGCCATTGAAATATTTCATTTCAATTTTGACCATTTACTATAATTAGCTTAAATTTCAAAACAAAAAAATAATTTTAAAGTGAAAAACGAATTTTTATCAATTTGAAGTCTTTAAACCATGATTTGAGGACTTCAATAGCTCAGACATAGGTGAGAGGTTTTCTGCAGGAGTGGGTGGGTGAGATTCTGTGGCCTGCGTTGTGCAGGAGGTCAGACTAGATGATCATAATGGTCCCTTCTGACCTTAATATCTAATAAAATATCTATGAAAAAGTCAAAACAAAACATTTAGAAACTTTCAAAAAATTTCAATTTGAGAAATTTATCAAAACAGACCCTTTCCTGCAAAAGGGTTCAGTTTTGGTTAATGGCATTTTCCAGCAAAAAAAAAATTCAGTTTAAAAATTCCTGAGCTGCTCTAGAGCTTACCCTGCTACCTGTGCAAAGGGATTTCAACAGATGAAATCAAGTAGCTAATTCCAGGAAGGTGCTACATCGTTAACTTTGAATTTTCCCGTTTTTTTGCTTTAAAGCTAGATCATGAATATTACATTAACATAGTATTATGGAGCAGACCTATATGGGAGAGGGGTTCCCATATATAATTAGTATTGGAACAAATTCAGTATAGAAGTCCTGGTTGTCAACTCCCCTTCTTGTCACAGATGTATAGTATACAGAAGAAAACATGAGCTCCAGCTGTTATGGCTTATTATGTATTTAGGTGCTTTGTAAATATATAGTTTTGTATTTATTTGCTACACTAGATTAGTTTCCCCATAGTTGATTAAGACTATCCATATTTACATAATTTTAAAAACATGTATCAGGTACTCAACAGATCACACAACACAGAATACATCAAGTAAATCAACAGATCCTAATCCAGACAGACAGACAGATAGAGAGATATAAAATTGAATATCTTGTACTGTATTTTGGGTCCTCAAATGAAAACCCAGCAATGCTAACTGCCATATTTCTCTAAATCTTCAGTAAAGCATTCAAAAGCACAGATTTAGATTCCAGTAGAAATATGTTTAGGAGAGAATTTCACATTAAACTGGGTTTTATTCTTAACAGATAATATAATAATCATAGTAAATAATTCATATGACATTCCAACCAGAAGTCTTTTGAGTGCCTAACAAAAATACAACTAAAAGCATTACTTTCAGATGGTTGACTGTGATGAGAAGGAACTGGATGTCTCAGCAGTAGGATATGGAGACTTTCACCTCTGACCTACAGATTCAGAACTGAATGAAAGGCATTACAGTCTGATTGCTGTTCACTGGTATATGGAAAATAAGTCTTGGTCTCTGTTTACTTTTAAGCAGGTTAGCCAAGATACCCCCTTCCCCCCAAAAGCTCACCTACACCGGGTCCTGTTAGATCTAGTACTGCTCATGGATTCACACGTGGCTTAGAATCATAGAATACCAGGGTTGGAAGGGACCTCAGGAGGTCATCTAGTCCAACCCCCTGCTCAGGGCCAATCCCCAATTTTTGCCCCTGATCCTTAAATGGCCCCCTCAAGGACTGAACTCACAACCCTGGGTTTAGCAAGCCAATGCTAAAACCACTGAGCTATTCCTCCCCCGGACTTTTCCCGGAGCAGACCATTCCATAGTTATCCATGCCTCTGATGCATCTGCCTGGACTACTGTGATATGCTCTGCATATGCTCACTCTTGAAGCTGCTCAGAAGCTACAGTTTGTGCGGAATACATAGTTCTGTATTATAAGCAGGTTAGTATAATATGAGTATATACCACTTACAGTCTGCGCTCTGCTTTGGCTCTTGTTTGGGCTTGTAAGTGCAGTTCACAATGTGAGTTACCATTTATTCAGCCAAAAATGAGCTTGGGACACAGCAATTTTAGCAACCACCTCTCCCCATACTCCTCCACAACAGTTACAATCCACTGATGACAGGTTTCAGAGTAGCAGCCGTGTTAGTCTGTATTCGCAAAAAGAAAAGGAGTACTTGTGGCACCTTAGAGACTAACCAATTTATTTGAGCATGAGCTTTCGTGAGCTACAGCTCACTTCATCGGATGCATACTGTGGAAATTGCAGAAGGAGGGTGGGGTGGGAGGAGGTATTGTTTCATGGTGTCTGTGTATATAATGTCTTCTGCAATTTCCACAGTATGCATCCAATGAAGTGAGCTGTAGCTCACGAAAGCTCATGCTCAAATAAATTGGTTAGTCTCTAAGGTGCCACAAGTCCTCCTTTTCTTTTTGCGAATCCACTGATGCTTTTACCATCTGTCACCAGGGTTGAAATAGTTTCTTTACACATATCGAAGCCATAGAGGCTACTTCCTATCATGAATGCAGATGCTCCCTATGGTCTTGTAAACATGGACTTCCTAAAATTCCCACCACCAGTGGAGTTCCACCAGTGGCAGCAACAGTAGGGGATCTAGAGTAGTAGTCTACCTGCAGAGTTTTTATGACCTTATCAGCTAGACTTGATCTTGGCAGGACTAGATGACATAGAAATGGCACCTTATCTACATTAAATCTCCCTCCAGTGGAACTGTACCACTGATATATACTACCGACAAATTTTAAAGTAAAAGCTCAGCAAAGACACTGCGTATGAGGCAGCAGTGTACACAACCATCTAATTCTTCTGCCTTCCCAGGGGTGAAGTCTATGACTACTATATCCCATTGCCGACGTGACAAATAGGCTTTGGGGAATGAGATCAGGAGAGACTATGCTTTTGCAGTCCCTTTTCTGATATACCTGCAGGGTTCTTCCTTCTGACAGAGCTAGGAAGGAGTGAAAAAAAAAGCTAAATCCCAATGATCATTTCCCCCCATAAATAAAGGGGAAAAGCTGGAGTGGACAGGTCAAAATCTGATTGCCAGCTTAACACCAAATCTTGGCTGCTTGGAAATAGATTGCCTTCAGTTGTCTATCCCTTCCTGGAATAGGCCTGATGTTAATAGCTCCTTGTACTTCACTGTGCATTCTATTATTGGAATATCTAGTTCCTATTATATGTATTTACTTATTTTGTATAAAATGTCATAAAAATTCAAACATGACTGCCTTTGTTTAATGTAGATAGATAGAAAAAAACAACCCAAGACATGTATTAGATTTAGCACAAGACTAATACTATTCTAGGACATTTATTTTAATGATGATTTTTTTAAAGGTTGTCAGTCTACCCTGTAGCATATATGCCTCCTACATGTCACCTTATAGCAATCACGGAACATATAATTTGCCGCTGTGACATGGTACACTCCAAAACTGGATGGATAAAATTGTGTATGACAAAACTCAGAGCTCTTTTTGAGTTCTCTTAGTGTAGGAATAGAGAAAGCAATCTAAAGCCACCAACTGGTACATCTAAAGCTTGGCAAAAAATATTAAATGTTTATTGTAAAATAAATTGTTGACAGGATACGATTAGCTGCCACTTTTTTAGCTCAGATACATGTAGAAGTTCCATCACTTCACAAATAAAGAGTTTTGAGTAAGTTTGGCTGGCTTTTAATTACAGTGGCAGAAATATTCCACTGAAATAAAAGTTTCCAGTATCCAAATGTTGCAGGGATTGCTTTATTGAGGATTCTGAGGGTGAGGCCAAATCTGAAGTGACAGTAATGATTTCTTTTGGCATATTTCCTTCTCTAGTATACACTTTTCACGCTTTCTAAAAAATGAAAGCACAGTTACAGCTCCTGTATACTGATATGCCTTGAGCAGCACATCAACACATTCCGCCTATCGGAAACAGTTGGAAGAGCATATCTGTCAATGCAAAGCTACTTCACAGCAGTAGAGGACTGACTTGCTAGTCAGTTTAGTTCACTAGCACTTTTGTAATAGCATAGGAGGCTTGTTTTAAACAGGACTGTGCAAACAAAAAACAAACTTATCACAGCCAGTGAAACAACAAACCTGAAAACTTTGGGGGCAAAATTCTGGCTTGAACTGCACCTCTTCATGCAAATGAAAACAAGGTATTGTCTGTAAGGTGACAGCAGGTTAGAAATTATACGCTGAGATATTGGCTCGCCTCCAAACTACAGGACTTCTATCTCTAAAATTACAAACAAACGGCATTCCAGGGCAGTATTTATAATAAAATAACAGTAATAATACCTAGCTCATATAGCAAAAAGTATTATGATCCCAATTTTACAATTGGAAAAACAGGCACAGAGCAGAAAAGTGACTCACCCATGGTCTTCCAACTGGTCATTGTCAGAGCCTGGAAAATAACCCAGGTCTCCTGAGACCCAATCCAGTGCTTTATCCTGTAGATAACATTTACTCTCATTTAGGCATCAAGGTTTACTCATCTTTCACCCCAACTTAGTCCCACACAAAAGTCCACTTTAGCTGATGACTTCCAGCGCCAGGTCTTCCATAGGATTAAGACCTGCCAGAAATCGGCTCATGCTAATGATATGCCTCTTTTGTGGAAATTATGAAGCTTTCATGTCTGAACACAAATTCCAATAGGGAAAAAAAAACTGTGCTTGCCAGAGGGAAAGACAAATTTTCATGAATTCATTTGAAAATGTCATAATTTGCATATGAACACTGGCAAATCAATAAACCAGTAGTTTCACAAAGTTTTAGTATGCAATGTTAAAATAACGTACACAATATCTGGAGCCTACATAAGGAGAGTAACAAAGATTTATGGGAAAGATGCCTTACCTTACATGCTCTTTCAAAAATATATTTTCAGCCTTCTGTTAACTCTGCTTTGTTTTTCTTTAGTCTAGACATTCCAACGCCTTTCCTCAAGCCTTTTACAGACAAATTTTAAAAAAATTCAGCAGCCAAGCACAATTAAGAAGCTTCAAGGAAATGAGATGAAACATCCAGAAGAAACAAAAATAGGAGTATTGAAGAAAAGAGAAACTAGGATAACACCAATATTATTCATAGCTCAATGCTCAAAGAAATTCTTTTTTGTACACCAAGAGAACACACATAATATATTACAACAGGTTAACAAATAGATCCAGATTGGCACCCAAAAGCAAGTTAATGACAGAAACCTTCTGATGTAAGATTGTTTTAATAAAGTGTGAAGGACCAAATACTAGTTCTTCTGATGTCAATTGCAGAAATCTCATTAGTTTCTATGGGGCCAGAAGAATGACTGATAGTTCAAGGGGAGGCTAATCATTTAGAACTAGTTTGGGACATGTGACTTACAGGCAGAGCAGCAGCACACCACGGAGAGCAAATTGCATGGGGTGTACAGAAATCCATAACACCCTTTTAAGTGGTGCAGTGTATCATGATCAATGGAACTGAAGTCAGAGGACCCATGTTCCCTGAAGGGATTGTTATTGGGGGGACGCCATGAAAACAGGAAATGTGGGGAGTTGGGCTAGAAGCAGTGCAGCCATATGGACAGAGCTGTGCACAGGATTGAATAAAGTTCCACGTGTTCAGCTTAACCTGTATTTAGCTTCATGCTTTGCTAATGAAACATGGTGACAGTATCTGAGCTGTGAGTTCTCTGCAGTGCAGCAGCTGGCAGCATGAGCTATGGAACTTGGTCTGAAGTCCCCCTGGATTTTGCAGACACAAACCTAGCCCAGAGATGGACCCAGTGGAAGGAGGAATTTGAGCTGTACACAGAGCTGGCCATGCAAGAGGATGGCAATAGCAGAAAAGTCAAATTGTTATTTTACCTTGTTGGGGAAAAGGGAAGAGAGGTCTGCACCACTCTGAAGCTCACCTAGGAGCTTTGGGGAACTATTTGTCTCTGTAATGGGGCACCTGCCCCACACTGGCCTTTCAAGGGTTAACAGAGCCCTAGGGAGGCTGTGCGGGAGACAGCCAATCAGAAAAGGGCTGTGAGGAGCAGCCGATCAGGGCCAGGCTAGCCCATATAAGAAGGGCTGCAGAGCAGCTTCCGTCACTCCCTGGAGCTTGAGGAGGGAGGTGGAAGGGCTGCCTTGCAGGCTGAAGGCAGCAGGCACCCCGGACAGAGCAGTGCTGTGGCAGAGACCCGGAGAGCTAAAGGCAGCTTCTGGTGGGCTGCAAGGATCTGCAGGCTGAGGCCCTAAGGCAAGGGCAAAGAGGGTGCTGGGGCTGCAGGGAAGTGGCCCAGGGAGATCTACAGAGGAGTCCGAGGGGACACAGCAAGTGGCGGCCATCTACAGGGTCCATCACCACGAAGGATGTGGCCAAACGTTGGACAGCAGTTGCCACTGAGGGAAGTGGCTGGATCATCAGACTGCAGTACACCCCCCCGGAAGTGAGGAGCACAGAGTGCAGCACTGCTGGAGGGCTGTGTCCTGAAGAGTGATATGAGTCCTAGAGCAGAAGTGATGGCGGCGAGACATCACCAAAAGAGGGCGCACTGGTGAACAGAGCTGATCCCCAAGACATCCAGCAGGGGGTGCCGCAGTGGCGAGTGAACCCCATCACAGTCTCCAAAGCAGAACAAAACTGCGGAGTGACACAGGTTTTTCAGTAAAGACCAATCCAAAGGGGAAGGGTATAGATCCCTTTCTTATTGTCTTACTGGCTGCTACAGGAGAGGGAGTGGGGGACTTGACAGACTCCCTAATTCAAAACAGGGATAGTCTGTGGCACTTGGGATCACAACCTGTGGGACCAGCTGCTCCAGGAAGGTGATCTCACGTTAGACAGATGCTTAGAAATGGGGCATGCAGCGGAGGCCTCAAGAGAAAGGATGAAAGCCCTATGAGGCACAGTACCCCCAGAAGTACATGTCATGAGACAACAGCAAAGGAGAGCAGGTGGCAAGGGTTCCATACCATGGTGAGATGCATTACGGTGGGAGACAGCATGAACAGGTAAAGAAGTGCCCTGCACTAGAACAGCATTACAAGGAAGTGGCAAGTTGAGCCATTTTAGCTGTGTGTGCAAGAGCAGAAGCAGTTCTCAGAAAGAAAGATTCAGTCAGTCATGTACATGAGGGGAATTGCACATAAGACAGTGGTCATGATACCATGACTCTATCCTTGAGTCTGAGCATATCGAGTTCAGGCCGTCAGGATAGGAAAGCAACAGAGGACAGTGCAAAATTCTGTGCATGTGACAACGGTAACAGGGAAATGCCCTGTGTGATTTCAGCTGGATAGTGAAGCCTCCTGCAATGTGATTCCTTGGAGTAAATTGGACTTGAACACATGCATTACAAAGAGAAGGCACAGTCTAATGTACAACAAGAGCATAATGCAGCCCACCGGAAAACTGTGACCTCATAGTAACTAACCCAAAAAATAAGAGATAGCACCACTGCAGTTTGCAGTGGTGGATGGTAAGCACCCCAGATCCCTCTTGGGGAATACAGCCATACAGGCCATAGACAATGGAAACAATTTTAAAAGCATATAGGAAGTTCTCAAAGGCGATGGGCACCTTGAAAGAAAGCTGCAACTGGAAGTAGACCCCACAGTGGAAGTTGTGTGTTTACCACAAAGGAAAATTCCAGTGGCACTGTGTAATCCAGTACATAAGGAGCTTGAAAGTGTGCAGAGCAGGGTTACAATATTGCCTGCAGAGGCCAGTATATGCTGGGTAAGCAGCATGATGGTAAAGAAGCCATCAGAGAAATTATACATCTGCATATTTGTCCAAAGTCACTGGACTTAAGATGGACATGAGATGCCACTATCTACTGCCCACAATGGATGACATCTTGTCAGAATTCTCCAAAGTCAGAATCTTTATAGTCTGTGATGTCAGGAACAGCTTTTGTCACATAAACCTGGATAAAGAGTCCAGAATACTGACAGCCTTTGCAACACTATTTGGTCACTACAGATATCTATGCATGCCAATAAGCATAAACCCAGCTCCAGAGATGTTCCAAAGAAGACTCACCCAAGCACTGACAGGACTCCTTGGTGTGAAAATAATTGCAGATAATATCCTCATTGTAGGTGAGGTGATATCCTCATTGTATCATGATCCCTGGAACTAGAGTCAGAGGGCCCTTGTTCCCAGGAGGGACCATTATTGAGGAGACCTCAGGAAAACAGGAAATGTGAGGAGATGGGCTGGAAGCAATGCAACCACATGGACAGCGCACAGGATTTACTAACGTTCCACTTGTTCAACTTAACTTGCATTTAACTTCACTCTTTGCTAATGAAACTCTGTGGTGGGTGGGGCGGGGGAGGGAGTTATGGTGCCACATACTTGGCCTTTGCCCCCAGTTAGGGTTGCTATCTTTCAAATACAAAAAAAATTGGCACCCCCCCCCACAAGGCAAGCCCGCCGAAACCCCAGCCTCCAATCACAAGGCAACCCTGCAACTGCCCCTTCAACAGCCACTTATAGTATGTAGAGAGATAACATGTCTAGATAAGATTGATAACACAGCACATCTCCTCACTCTCGCATGCTCACAGCCGCTCTCACACACGCATGGTGCTCTTGCATGTTGGTGGGCAGACAGCTGCTGTATTTTCAACTGTTTTGATCTGTTATCATTTAAACTGTGGAAGTGGGAACATTGCAGCATCTTTAGCTGGATACAGAAACTTTTAATATTAGATATCCCAGTGTATTGTGATAATAATGCAAATCTTTAGACCTACATAAAAAATACTCGCAGATTAAATTATTTTTTCTGGCAACTGGCAAATCCATAAAAAAACCTGCCTGGCCAGTCAAATACCAGCTATGTGGTAACCCTATCCCCTATGAACCTAATTGTTCCTTATGGAGAAGCATCTCACTAAAAGCAGCTCAGTACTCCGCTGAGAACATGATCTGCAGTTCTGGTAGGCCTTTACATGAGCTACGTAAGGGGCTGGGAGAAAAGGCTCCTTACTCCATCCCATCACAGCTTGGCCATGAAAGGGCTGGCCAAAACCTTGCACTTCGCAAGGAATGGGAGAGATCTGCAGTAGAATGGAAAGCAGTGATTTGATGCTTTGTTAACAATCTTGCACTCTTTGCGTACGCTAAACTCCCGCTGAATAGCTGAAAAATCAGTGCAAGTTTGAGGTATGCAAGGAACGCAGAATCAGGCCTTCTGGCATTGTATTTATCCTACAATATGCATGCATAATTTCCAGTAACATCAATGGGAAGTTATGCCTTTGTACTAAGAGAACAGAGCAATGAAAATTTCATAGTGAATAAAACATTTTCCTGTGTATTTACTACATTCATACAGTATACTATTTAATTGCATTTATTCAATATTCAGCTTGACAAACCAAACTAAATTAATAATGTATCATTTTTTACAAAAGACTATGAGACAACAGTGTGATTTTGAAGGTTTCTGCAACACATTTCGAATAGCACTTGTTTAATGTATCATCTAATTTTCTTGCATGAAGGTTTCCTGTTACGGGAACAGCCAACTTGAATTTTGTAAAATGGACTCTTTTTTTAAAAAAATCCAGTTTCTGATAAAGCACCTTTAAAATAGCATGTACTGGATTTCCTTTGTTGTTTAAATTCCTTTTAAAAAGAACAAACCAAAAATGTTTTCTGCTCTCATACTCAGGTGCAAAAAGGGGTATTTTCAGCATAGGGGAAACTCACAAAGGCCTTGATCCTGAAATTCACTGTATGGGGGTGAACAGCTGCATCTGCACAGATCCTCTTTGACTTTATTGGAGCACCATGTGGGTACAACAATCCGCCTGTATGCAACATACTGCAGGATCAGGGCCTAAATATATAGCTTTACTGAATATATATAAAGTGCTATGAGATACACAAAGTAAACACTCTAAAAACATGGAGAAAATTCACCAAGTCCTGGTAATCTTAGGTCTTATTTATAGCAAGAATGAGACTAGCACATTCAGACAGAAGTGTGATTTTCAGGTTGAAAGTATCCTTTAACAATTGACACCACTTTTCCATGGTGATTTAAGGCAGCTTTTGTCCTATAGATCTTATAGTGCAATATGGACAGCAAATGTCTGGTAGCAACAGATGAGTCTACAAGTTCTGTGCCAAGCTAAGGCTACCCTCATAATTAGAAATTACACATTCCTTAGAAGTACAAAACTCTCAGTGACTGAGCAGCTGTGGGGGGCCTTTGTGGTTGCTACACCCTGCTTCTCCCAGAAGAGGTCCCTATGGTGTGGAAATAATTTCCAAGAGTGTTACAGAAAGGACCGCAAAACAGATTTAAATAAATATATATATATATATATATATATATATATATATATATATATATATATATTTCTAGTCTTAATTCCAAACCAATACATTTATTAAGAGTGCAATTAAAAACTGATTCCACTATCCCATAAACTCCAATCCCTTTCTCTTTGGTCTCTACTTAGAAGCATTATGTGCAGCCTAAACTTAAGAACAAATAGTTGAAAAACTGAAAATACTTCACAAAAAGCATAAAATAATTGCCAGATTTACGATGGAAAAACCTGTGCTGTAGAGTTTTAAGGGTATATATTGTGCAAAGATACCTCTGAGCATAGCAATAGTATTATAGCTAAGTGAAGGATTTCAGCCAATCAAAGCCACATCCCCTTCACCCCACCAACACACCATGACGAAATCAAACAATGACTCACTCACAAACCAAAGTTCTTTTGGGTGCCAAACATATGAAATTTCTGGCTCCCTGAAGTCCAGAGAGACAAGCATGGCTTTTGGTAAAAAGCTTGTCCTTCTATACATTATTTACACCTCCCTGTCACCTTACCTACTCCCACTCAGCCAAACCTGGTGACAAAATGCTCAACGTTGAGACAATCTGGAGATTTTCTCTTGCTTGTCACAAAGTTTGTATCATTTAAAGTGCAAAGCATTCTTCCTGAACATTCAGGAAACTCATCTGCCCTCTGTCCACTAGGGTCTATCTCCTTATACACAAATTTCTATTTCTAGCATTGAAATGTAAGTACATTTGCAAGATAACAAGTGAATCATGCAGAGAGTCTTCCACTACATTGCCTTCTTCACAATCCTGCCAGCTTGGATTTTACATCAAGATGGTGATGCTGTGAATATGATCCACAGTATCATTTCAGGTCCCTTCTGATGGATATTTTGAGGCTAGCACACTTTGGGACACTGTACAAACAAACTAGTAAATAATAAGAAAACAAACTAGTAGTTTAAAGCTAGTAATGTGATTATTTTAGTAATCTCCAATTTATACATCAACTCATTATCTCTATTACAGGTAGTTTAGTCTTACATTGAACTTACAACTGTAAGATTTACCTCTAAGCACCAGGCAATCAGTTAAAAACTGGTACAAAGGAAGAATTCTAAGCCATTGTGTCCTCAATAAATATCTCAAAAATCTCAGTCTTTTTCCAGTGAGAGTGTCAAGGACACCAAGACACCAAGGTTATCATCTGCTTTCTGAAACTTGTGGCGATATTAACTCCAGTGGGGCTGCCACCAGTGACTGCCAGAAGCAAGTTTCCTGCACAAGATGTACAAACTTCAAATATGTTCTTTGAAGGATCTATTAGATAAGCCACTCTAATGATTCTTGCTGTGAACATCTCCAGTGGAACTATAATGGTAGAGTATGAAAACCAACTGGAAAGATTAAATTAAAAGATTAAATTACATTTTAACTAAGCAAATGTTTATAATGAATTATTCTGTCAAACTACCCACCAGTCACTAATAAAATTTTCAGCTAATCTATGCCAGCCCCCAGTTTTGCAGACTCAAATGGGTGAGTTCCCATGTTCAGTGCAGTCAACTGCATTTCAGAAGTGGGCTTGCAAAACTCCAGGATGCAAAATTAAGACCCCCTTATTGAACTATTGAAATAGCTGCAGGAAATAAAATGGTATTTTCAGTGCTGCTTGTTTCAGTGAAACAAGATACTGTCAGAAAGCAACAGATCTCAATTGTATTTTAAAGATAAATTGCCACCTACCACATTATTTTACTAATTTTTGCTTTATCCAGAATTAAAGTCTGAAGAGCCTTCTGTAACATTATAATGGACCTCAAGAGTCAGAGTTAGCATGAGAATTCTGGGCTCCCTTTTGTACTTATTGGTATTCTTGCCAGCATATTAGTTTTTACACACCCACATGCTTGTGCACATGTGCGCGCGCACACACACACACAGAGTACTGATATGATACATTGGCAGATTTGGATTCTCTGTATTGCTCGCAGTGGTGGTGGCTCCAGTTTGCAGAATGTATGCCTTCACAAACTAGGTTACCTCCGAGGAATAAGTAAAGGACATTCTGTTTATCTACTGCCATCATTTGTGTATTCTTCTGTACTCCCATGTCTCATGAGAGTCACCAAAACCCCAATATTCATCACAACAAAGTAAAAGTTGGAGAAGTTCTGAGAAAATGAAATACAATAAAATGTTTCTGTTGAACAAATGAAAGATCCAAGTACAACACATTTGCTTTAAAATTCAATATTCTATTACAGATTCACTTTTTAATGAAGGAAAAGACACATATTCATCATCATTCTAGTAGCTTTATTGTATTTAATTTTGGTTTTGTTATCACACTAGAAAAGGAATCAAAATTAAAACATGCTGAACATCCATTAGGCCATATGGTGAGGCCCATTATTGTATCACTCTGTTCCAGCAAAAGGGGCACCACAATTCTATCCAATGTTATGTAGGCAATAACCTGAAAGATCTTGTGTTAGAAGTTAGAGGAAATCCTGCAGTTTTCTGTCACAGCACATCCAAAGTTATCTGGCTGTCAACCAATTTTGATACTATACTGATTAAAGAATTTTTTGCTATAATTTCCACAATATTTGCCTAATCTAGGCCCAAGATGGTTCAAAATGATTTTGAAATATATTCAAAAATGTATTGAAATGATTAATGAAAGCATCATACAGTTAAAACATGATACACAGGTGAAAACATGTTTAAAATGCTCAATAAACCTTTATTTTATCTTTGAATTATGTATGAAATTGTTTATAAAGCCCAGAATTCTGTTCCATCTAGTGCATATTATACACTAATTTTTTTCTCATTGATCATGCAAAACAGAAAATGTGCAATAACCAGCCATATCTCTCTATTTTGGTACAATTTCTGGGGCAAAACATTACCCCTTACCGCCAATTTTTCTATCATCAGTAATACTCATGGTTCAGTATAGATATTAATGTGTTCCATTTTAACTCTAGGCAAAGTAGCTGGATGATAAATGACTGATACTTTAAATTAATTTCTTCCTAAAGATTCATAGTTGCATGTATTTTCCTGACAAACTGCATATTTTCCTTAGTGTCAGCATTGTAGAAAAATAGCACACAAGGTCTTTATAACTTACAGGGAGGTTTTGATGTCTCAGACAATGATAAATTTAATTTCTAACAAAAAAAGTTAGAGTGGGAACACAGTAAAAGCTGCTTGCACCACCACATTTTCCTCACAATAATTAATATTTATGAGATATTGCAAGCACAACCATGTACATTGTCAACCATGTAGATTTTCAGGAAGCGACTTCACTGTTGTCTCCTAGACTTAGTTTGCTTTTTGCTGTTCAGCATTGAGTGTGAAAATGTTGGAAAGTTGGCCCAAAAGTCTGTACTGGGTTTAGAGCTGAGATGATTTTCTCCAAATCAATAATGTGGCTTTGATTGCCAACACCAGAGAAGAAATGCAGTTAACCCAGTACTGACCTTGCGATGCATGGGGGGGAATTTAGGGTCCTGTGCCCCCCGAGATTTCCCACTTTGCTTGTACTGAGCAGGCTGAGATGGACTGAGCATCTGCTGAAGCTGCTGCCCTCACTGCCCCTCCTCCACTATGGGCAGATATGGGTAGCCTCTGGGGGTGGGAAATTCATGTTTCTTTTATTAAAAACTGGGGGGGACCATGGCCCAACCCCCCCCCCCCCAGTTCCAGACCCAGTGGTGGAGGGTCTGGAGTTTCCCTTAAAGGCATTAACTCCTCTTGCACCTTTATCTTGTTCCCAGTCTCGCTTTTTCAGCCTCAGCGGTGGCTCACGATCAGTATCGGATGTCATGCTCTAGGGAGGGGCTCTAGAGTGCTTTGGAGAGGGGTGCACATCCAATTAATAATGACCAAGGAGACTGAACAGGAGAAAGGAACCTGGACAGCATCCCATTAGAGAACAGCCCTCAGATCAGAGTTAACCTTTTGTGGGGGAACAATCTCTTATCTCTGCAGATTCTCACAACAAAGAGAGGTTAACCCTTTGTGTGACAGACACATTTTTATACAAAATATAACAGCAGGAACAAGGAAAGAGCACCGAGCTATGCAGCTAATGCCAGTAATGAATGGCTTAATAAAAACTAATTAAAGTAGTGATTTTCATTGGCAGGTACAATACAGCTGCTTGAAGGGAGCTAGAGAATTAGTAACTTTTCAAAGCACCTTAGAAAGTAGATACGGGGAGATAGTGATCGATTGATGTCTGGAGAAAGAGATACTGATCCCTTTCTCAGGCAAAGCTCTACATGCTAAGGACCTCGGCGTTTGAGGCATAAGCTTTTATAAAGTACGCCCCCAAAAAATGCACAGGAAAACACAGGCCAATATGCCTCAATGGTGCAGAGAAGCCAACAGCCATAAGATGCAGGAGCGCTAACAATAACCAGTTCCAGCGGCTTGGAGCACTCCAGCTGCTGCAGCAGGTCATCCTTGAGGTGGCCATGGCACAGTGGTGTGAACAAGGGGCAAGTGCACAGGACTCAAGCTCCAGGCTCTTCTAGCAGCTGCGGTCAATCATTTGCAGGAGAGCTTTGCCTACCCACTCCTGAGTCCAACGCACTCAGACTCTTACCCATGGCTGCAAGCCAGCTCTGAGGCCCCTTCTCCTGGCACTCGTGCCTTGCTGGGGCCAGTGGCCGCCAGCTTCCAGTGCTGTCTTCTTTCACTCAATCCCAAGAAGCCAAGGCTTTGTCCAGCCCAGCTCATGGCTAGGTGAATAACTCAGGCACCCCATGCCCAATTAGCAGGGACACCCAATAAGCAACCAGCCCCTGTTCCGATGTGGCTTCTGTCTTGGTCCCCAGCACCTCAGAGTTTCTATTGTTCCTGGGAATGATTGTGCCAGAGCAACGGCTTGGGCTCTGCTGCTATGGCTGGAGCACTTACCTGCAAGCCCAGGGCTCACAGCTGGCCAAGGCATTAACGAGGGAGCTGTGACCCAGGAATTGCCAGATGAACAGGGTATGGGAAATCAGGCACCTTTGGAGGGGCCAAACTCGTATGTTTATTTTGTTAAAAAGTGGGAGAGACATGGCCCCCTGCCCACCCACCACCCCTCCCAAGTTAGGGTGCTGTTGGGTTACACTCAAGGATTGTGACAAAGACCAGGAAATCCTTTCTTAATCATCTAAGATTCACAAGAAATTCAATTTTATAACCGTTTTGCATTGTTAGATGCATGGAGCCTCAGTCAAGGAGTCTGCTGTAACTATTTACACACCAGGTGGGATAAATACCATGAATGTGCTCAAGCATTGGTTGGACTTGCATGAGGATAATTGATACATTGCTGAATCATTTTAACAGCACCTGTCAAAAGAATTTGATTACATCACCAGTGACACAGGGCTCTACCCCACCTGCTGTAGCCATTTTATAGGCAAAACGTTCATAGAGAGTGCAAGAAAATGCTGTGCTCAGCTGTCAATATTACAGGGAAACAGGCTGATGGACAGTCTACCTCTTCCAGCACCAGTTTCACACCTTTGCCCAGCCCCAGGATGACATTTTGGTCAAGATCTAGCCTCCCTGTTCACGCATCTGGACAAGTCCTTCCTGCCATCTACATCATAAACAGGCAAAGAGAGTGATACACCACTGGGGCCCACAAACACAGGAAGGATCATCTAATCTAGGCAGGCAGCACAGATTCAGGAAAGGTAAAAAGAGCTGCAGAGTTGAAAGAGGATCAGAGCATTGCCGTTCACATACAAAGATAAGATTGTGTGGCAACTGAAGTCTGGTACTATAAAATATGTTACAGAGACTAGCCAAGATTTTTGACAAGGCAGTAGATCAGGATAAGACTAATTGTGCTGAGCACATGTACAGTGAAGCCTACAAGATTTCCTGTGCCACTATCATCCACCAAAGGTTCAATGTAGACCGGGAGGTGTTGCGGTTGACAAGTTTCATGTTAATAAATCATGAAGGTCTTGATTCTTCACATTACAAGTAAGTCATTGTATAGGCAGACTGTTTCATAATCATTTAGGCAAAAATCATGGTAAAGACAAATGGAAATTTAAACATCACATCATTTTTCTAACCTTTAAGTTGGTAGTAAACTTTGAAAACAATAGTAAAATATACGTTTAAAACACAGTAGCAAGACCCATGCCTCAAAACTACAATCAGTGTTCCTGTGCTCCAGAATCCTGTTTTTTTAGAAATCATGCAAGTTTTCATATTACAGAGCTGACAGATTGAAATGTTGTCTGAAACATGACTTTCCTCACCTCACCTTTCATTAACCATGCCATAAGAATGATAGTAAGATGGTGTCCATTGACACACTATCAGCAACTATGCCTACTAATAGACTTCCTTATCAATCTGAGGCAGGAGCAGCTACAAAGATGATTCTGAGTGAAAAGGACCAAATTCATTCTCAACCACAAGCTGAGTTACCATCACATAGATCAACAACGAGTGCACTAGTTCTGATATGCAGTCAACTAGGACTGCGTACAATCCAGCACTGATCATAAAGAGAACACTGGATGAAAGTTCTAGAATGAGTTGTCCCTGGCCACCAACTTCAATCAATTTAAGTGTTGATGCTGCAAAGTCTGTCATGCCAGTTGAATTTTACAATTCGATTGCCTGGATTACTGGAGCAGCACAGGCACCAACTCTGGCTGGTTATGTTGATCTTCCAGATGACTGGATCTTAAACTCATATCACTTTGCCAAGATATTATTTACCTCGCATCTAAGGATCAAAACCAGACACCTAAATCACTTTGCCTTGTACTGACAATTAGACACTTGATGGGATCATCTCAAGTGGTTTCCATACTAAACAAACTGTGACATTATACTTCTTGGAATACAGTAATTAGCCATGACACAAGCCTTGCTCACCTCTGGCCCTTGTCATTTGGCCTGTACCGCACGAACACCCCACTCCTCCCCTGCATGACCCAAGCCGGCTGAATAATCTCCAAACCGCACCTAGGAAACAGCTGTACGTGCTCATGCTCCACACCTCTCATTTCCTCACCCTTGTGTCCTGCCCTGACACCGAGTAGTGGGACCTCCTACCACCTGTGGAGGATGAATAACTCCAGTGGGCAGGTCTGTCAACCACCAGGAACATTGGTTGGCGGCTCCTTCACAGAGCCATGAGCATGGCCGTGTACTTGGTACAGTTCACCCCCACCCTAACATCTGTACCATTTGTGGCGTGAGGGGGATTTTTGCACACTCTATCCATGTATCCACAAAGTCATGAAACCTCCTTGTCAACCTCCTCCAGGTGCTGGCCATGGTGGCCATCTATCATACCAGGAGGAGGAGGCGGATGCTGAACGTGAGAGAGCTGCTATAATGAGACAGTGTGAAGTGATGGCAGGCATGACTGCAGAGGTACACAAACGGAAAAATCCATTTTAGCGTCCTTGATTAAGCTTGCAAGAAAGTACAAGTATATTCATTTGTATTTTGTCATAGATCAGTATCCCGATGTGAGCACCAAAAATATGGAACTGTCACACCGAGCAGCTTGTGGCTCCCAAACCCTACAAATTTATGGAAGGGACCAGAAAACCCCAGTCAGTAAAAGAAGTTTCTTCCTGATGGCAACAATAAGGAAGCAATTCAGAAATTCTTATACTCCATGTGGAAGGATGCAGATTTGCAAGCTGTAGGCAAGGACTCATAGCCCATGGAGAGGATGGTCACTGCCTGGTTGTACAGAATCATTCAGTGACAGTCACAGCTGTTGATGAATTAAGTTGTGACCGTAAAGAATGCGACATGTAAATTTCTTCATTTGAAACATACTGCCAAGGACTATCAGAATGTGATAATTAGGAGCCCAGATACAAATGTTGCTGTCATAAGCATCAGTCTTAAGTCACAACTGCCAGTCAATTTGCATTTCTTCTCTGGTGTTGGCAATCAAGGCCACATTATTGATTTGGAGAAAATCATCTCAGCTCTAGGCCCAAAGGTCTGTACCTCCCTTATTGGACTCCACACATTCACAAGTGCCCTCTATGGGAAGGGAAAGAGAAAGGCATTTGCGGTGGCCTCAGAGTGAAGAGTTCCCTGATGTTTTCACAGACCTTGGGGAAAACTTCACAATTCAAGTGCAACATTCCTCATGCTTGAGAAATGTGTGCGCCAGTTGTATGGCCAAACTTCACCATAGGATTCAATGATGCCATGTACAAGGTGTTCTGTCTAGCATCACCTTCACTGACTTCACGCAGCATGCCACCAGCATGTGATGCTCTACATCAACATAGCAAACAAGCAAATTACCAGCCTGCTATAAAGAAGCCCTCTCTTGTTAACAGGATGAATGTTCCTTCATCTGCTGGCCATGGATGACATTTAGAAAACAAAGAGCTTGCCATCACTGGGATGACAAGTCATCCAACACCAGCTAAAATGTTGCAGGCAGTCCACTGTGCCTGCTAACATGTGAAATGTCAAACAGGGAGGTGTTCCTGTCTTGCTGCTAGGCTTTCCTGCACAGACTTGTCTAAGTGTCAGAAGTGCGAGAACATTGTCAAAAAAGCTGCTGATCCTGTCATCCACAATGATGAGGTGTCTGAGGAGAGTGACTTTGATGAGTAGGATGCCTTGATTGTCAGACTGCAAAATAAAAATGTATTTTACTCCGGGAATAAGCACTACAGTGCCAACAGCAAGGCACATAATTCAAAATGAACATTGCATTTGAATAAGAAAATAAAATTTTGATTTATATCAATTACACCAATTCATACCAGTCCAAATAAATTGTTGTTTATAAATATTTGAAAAATAAATGTCATATAACAAGGAGATACCAGCAAAAAGGTCTGTGTTTTACTTTTTTCAGTGCTGTTGCTGAGGAAAATATGCTGGTTGTCAAAGAAAATAGCAATATAGTAATATTTTATGTATTTACATTGAAAAATGCATCAAATGTATTAAATTTATCATTTCACATAGTTACAAGTGTAGTGGTATACAAACACTTCTCCTGAAGGTAAATGGTAATAGAGTCTAGCCTACAGTGAAAAGTGAGTATTGCTAAGCTAAACAAATTATGAGGATGGGGTGCTGTGTTGATCTATACTTACTGCCAAAAGGTAGACATGGTAATTTATTGCACTTTACCTGTTAGACTGATGACTGAAGAAAATATGGATGCATAAAACACCACAGAAGGCCAAGAATTTTTAGTTCTTTATTTTACATAAGAACATAAGAATGGCCACACTGGGTCAGATCAAAGGTCCATCTAGCCAATCTATCCTGTCTTCCAACAGTGGCCAATGCAAGATCCCCCAGAGGGAATGAACAGTACAGGTAATCATCAAGTGATCCATTCCATGTTGTCCATTCCCAACTTCTGGCAAACAAAGGCTCAGGACACCATCCCTGCCCATCCTGGCTAATAGCCATTGATGGATCTATCCTCCAGGAACTTATCTAGTTCTTTTTTGAACCCTGTTAGAGTCTTGGCCTTCACAACATCCTCTGGCCAGGAGTTGCACAGGTTGACTGTGCATTGTGTGAAAAAATACTTCCTTTTGTTTATTTTAAACCTGCTACCTATTAATTTCATTTGGTGACCCCTAGTTCTTGTGTTATGAGAAGAAGTAAACAACACTTCCTTATTTACTTTCTCCACACCAGTCATGATTTTATAGACCTCTATCATATCCCCCCTTAGTCATCTCTTTTCCAAGCTGAAAACTCCCAGTCTTATTAATCTGTCCTCATATGGAAGCTGTTCCATACCCCTAATCATTTTTGTTGCCCTTTTCTGAACCTTTTTCAGTTCCAATATATCTTTTTTGAGATGGGGCGACCACATCTGCATGCAGTATTCAAGATGTGGGCATACCATGGATTTATATAGAGACGATATGATATTTTCTGTTTTATTATCTATCTTTATTATTTCTTAATGATTCCCAACATTCTGTTCGCTTTTTTGATTGCTGCTGCACATTGAGTGGATGTTTTCAGAGAACTATCCACAATGACTCCAAGATCTCTTTTTTGAATAGTAACAGCTAATTTAGACCCCATCATTTTATATGTATAGTTGGGATTATGCTTTCCAAAGTGCATTACTTTGCATTTATCAACATTGAATTTCATCTGTCATTTTGTTTCCCAGTCACTGAGTTTTGTGAGATCCTTTTGTAGCTCTTTGCAGTCCACTTGGGACTTAAGTATCTTGAGTAGTTTTGTATCATCTGCAAATTTTGCCACCTCACTGTTTACCCGTTTCCAGATCATTTATGAATATGCTGAATAGGACTGGTTCCAGTACAGACCCCGGGGGACACCACTGTTTACCTCTCTCCATTCTGAAAACGGACCATTTATTCTTACCTTTTGTTTCCTATCTTTTAACTAGTTACCAATCCATGAGAGGACCTTCCCTCTTATCTCATGGCAGCTTACTTTGCTTAAGAATCTATGGTGAAGGACCTTGTCAAAGGCTTCCTGAAAATCTAAGTACACTATATCCACTGGATCATCCTTGTCTACATGCTTGTTGACCCTCTCAAAGAATTCTAGTAGATTGGTGAGGCATGATTTCCGTTTACAAAACCATAATGACTATTCCCCAACAAATTATGTTCATCTAGATGTCTGACATTTTTGTTTACTATAGTTTTAACCAGTTTGCCCGATACTGAAGTCAGGCTTACCAGCCTGTAATTGCTGGGAATCACCTCTGGAGCCTTTTTTTAAAATTGGCGTCACATGAGCTTTCCTCCAGTCGTTTGGTACAGAAGCTGATGTAAATGATAGGTTACAAACTCTAGTTAGTAGTTCTACAATTTCACATTTGAGTTCCTTCAGAACTCTTGGGTGAATACTAAAAAATAAAAGGATTTTCATCCAGATTGGCTATTTGCAATGTATTTTCTTTTGTCTGACTTTTAAGTTCCACATTCCATTCAGTCTTGCCTTCAATATATTTCCATATACTTTTCAATCATTTTCAGCCAATTTGGGTCTTACAAGGGAAATAAGAATGAAGTTATGAACAAGAACTCTTTGTTGGCATAGTATCAAAATAGGTAACTTTGGATGTGCTGTGAGAGAAAACGGCAGGGTTTCTTGCAGAGAACTGTTAACACAAGGTCTCTCAAGTTACTGGCTATATAAGCCTGCAGAGATTAAATAGTGCCCCTGTTCCCCAAACAAAACTCATTTTCTAAGCACACTAATGGGCCTCACCGTAGAGCCTACATGGGGAAAGGGTCAAACATTATCACCAAGTATTTCACTTAAGGCTTCACAAGTCAGACACTACATAGCTAAAGTAGGAGATGCTACATATTAATAGCTTTGTAAATTAAGTCTCCCAGGCATTAATTTCTGAAGTGCAGCAGAACAGCTGGTTCATCCCAGTAATAAATTTCTATTCCAGATTTACACCTACAATATAACAAAGCCAAAATATCTAAATTAATTGAATGTGCAAGTTCTAATCTACACCCATGAAAGTCATGAGAATCAGAGATAAGGTTTACATGGCACCCTACCTTTGCCCTTTTGCGTAAATTCATTATGATGTATATACATTTAAATCTCATGTCCTACTTTGCATCTTTTATTTCATAAACGATGACAGCTCCATTGTCCTCTTTCTTCTTCTCCCATGGACATTTTTGTATCTTCCTTCACTCTGCCCAACTGGCAGGGAACCACCTTTCAATTTTAGAGTTCCAAGTACCCTTCAGACTAACAGCCCACTAATGAATCATAATTCAAATGCCTTCTGCACCCCAACATTATATAAAAGACAAAACAAGGAAGAGTAAAATAATAATAAAAATATTCAATACTAACATCTCCTCCAAATCTCCTAACTTGTCTGGTCTGAGTCTTTGTTTTGTCCTATCGCTAATGTGTGCAAAGAGAGCGAGGCCTCCAGGGGCCTGGAAGGCAGTGTTTGTGTGGCTAGAGGCTGGTGTTTTCAGGGAGCTGATCCACAGCAAGCATGCACAAGACTTCCTCATGCTAAGTGCAGGAGGTGAGCAGGTGCCTCACATTGCTGGGCACTCCAGGGAAGCATCACATATATACCACGCTGGGAAGAGCTGTATATTATATGAGAAATATAGATTTTGGAAAATGGGTTAATGTAGCAGCAAAGAAATATTCCATCTTGTCCAGGACAGTCATCATACAGGTAAACTGACACATTGTAAAACCCACACTACTTTTGAGTTGCCAATGTTAAATTCTGAAATGCTTTTGATCAAAAATTTATAAATGTCCAAAATATATTTTTGTTTTACATTTTCATAATTAAAACTGGGCTGAATTGGGAAGGATAGACAGTGGGAAGTGTTCTCTCTCAGATTTGGTGAAAAAAATTCACTTTCAGATCCAATTTAAGGCCACAGGGAATATTTATCATGGAGTTCTATAATGGAAATACTAACACAACTTAATTATAGCATAGCTGTCAGGCTGCCATTCCTTGTCCTAATACTGTTTAGTTAGCCACCTAAATTAAGAATTTTTAAAACAAAAGAAACACCACATATAATAGACTTAATGCAAACACAAGGAAATCTAGAGCAGAAAATATAAACAATTATGTGATCAAGATAATTGCTAAAAAACGTAAACCAAATCAACTTCATTTTTTCCATTATTTATTTTTTTATTATGGTTTATGAGATCTGTGCACCCATTTTAATCAACATTCTTTTCCTGTTTGATTGTATGCAATGAAAGTATCACCCTGTGTGTGTGGTAATATCTCCATGGTAACAGATTATAAAACATAAGCACAGGGTTGTAATTTCAATGCATGATCCCTGTTTAGAAAGGAAGATGGTTGAAAGTGAAGGAAGTTGCACATCCAATGCCTTTCATTTTCTTGGGATATCAGGAGAGATATAATATGCATTGTCAATCCCAAGAATATAAATAAAATACAAAAACAGCCAATCAAATTGAAAACAAACAGATGTCTTGATTTTTTTGTGCTGTCTTCTGATTTTTAGAGGTAAGAATACCCGCCCTCTCATGTCACTGTGACCCCAATCCTGCAAAAATTCATTATGAGTGTAGTTTTAAGCATTCAAATATTCCCTTTGAAGTCAACTGACTCATAGCACTGATGCGCTTAAAGCTAAGCACATACATATGTCTTTGCAGGATTGGGATCCTTGGGAGCATTACCTATTGAATTTTCAACCTAAATTCAAGCACACATAAAGAAGTCAAACATCTCTCATTCCTATCCCATTAGGCTGCTTGGAGGTGGGGGGCAGAGAGGGAGGCAGCATATTTTTCTTTTTATCTCAAATGCATAGGAAACATCTCCACTTATCTCCTCCTACAGGAGAAGGAGCTACCAGCAAACTCTGGATCAGGAGGAATCTCCATGTGTTGGATTAGCATTGCCCACTCTACTTCAATGTGTAGGGTGAGGAACACACCAAGGAGGGAGTGGAATTATTCCGGCATGTCCGGAAGTTATAACTAAGATTTGTATATAGGAGGAACCTAAACAAAATCCATTTTTAGCTGATTATTTAGAAAACTAACACTATGTAGGCGTACTAGACTATGAGATAGCCTCTAAATGACAACCCTATTGTTTGAGTTATTTGAAAGGAGATTAGATAAATCTGAAAAGCCTGCCCTAGGGAACAAACCTGCTTTGCTAGTGCATGGACGAAATGAGATCTGTGGCTTTTCCAGCCTCACCAATATTACACTTTTCTTCCATGAGCATGCATGAACTGTGAACAGTATGAAAGTTGCCCAAGTTCATGTGGTAGTTTACTTGCATTACTCATGGTAGTCCTCCAGCTAAATTCCTTCTTAGTGAGCTGGAAATGCCCACATGACTGTGTCTGTGGCACTTAAGTTTACTGAGATGAATAGTTATAGTAATACAGTGAGAGTCTCCTTTTCTTGATATGACCAGACCATCATCTTAACTTCTTCTGAGCTCTTGTACTTCTGGTCATTTGGCAGTGTCAAAGTATTAAGCCTCCTATTACCATGTTTCACATAGTGAAGTGTCACCTTTCCACTGCCTTTCAAATGTTTAGTTTATTTTTTTAAAATTACAGTGTTCTAATGATATTTCTTAAAAAGTTTTACATATATGTCCTTAGCCCTAGCATAAGGAATGTTTATGCCTGGGAATATATGCATGGTGGGCATATACACAGCAAACACTCCTCCAGCAAAAGTAATGTCCCAGATTGATGTGGCAACTGTCATAATCTACTGTGTACAGTCATCACACAGTTAATCTTTCCTTTTTCTAACCTGATAGTTGTGATTTTTGAGATGACTGGTTATGGATTTCAAGGAGAATGCGCAATGCAAGAGCCAGTGGGTGAAAAAAAATCTAGGGCCTGTGTCATACAGGAGGCCAATCTAGAAGATCTAAAGGTTCCTTCTGGCCTTAAAAATCTATGAATCTACGAAAAAATGCTATGCCCATGTGGCGATGAGTGTCGGTGTGCTTATACAGTGTTTTTCATAGATTTTTAAAGCCAGAAGGGACCATTATCATCATCATCCAGTCTGACCTCCTCCATAACATAGGCCATAGATTTTCACCAAGTGATTTCTGCATAAAGCCATAACTTCTGTTTGAGCTATAGCATATCGTTTAGAAAGATCTTGATTTAAAGACTTCAAGTGATATAGAATTCACCGCAGTCCAAGACAGTGGTGCAAGTATGGTGGTACAGTATGGTACACTGAACCAGTAAGATATTTATAGCCCGTATGGTGTACTGGAAAGACACAGGAGAAGCCCGCCCCCAGCCAAGCAGCTGTGTCACCTGAGTCCTCTTGCCTTAGGTCTGTACAGCAGCCTTGCCAGAGGACAAGGCTGTGGGGCCCTGAGGGCGGTACAGCTGCCACACTAGAGGAGATGCTGTCGTGTGGCCGCCCAGCCGCCCCATGTTCTGCTCCTTCCGCGGCTGTGGTTCCCGGGAGATCAGGGCTCCCATGAGTGCAGTGTACCGACAAGAAATGATTTCTGCTTATGCCACTGGTCCTAGATAAATTGTTCCTATAATTAAACATCTTCATTTAAAAAAAAATTGCACCTTTATCCTGAATTTGTCTAGCTTCAGTTTCCAACCTTTGGATCTTGTTATGCCTTTGTCTGCCAGATAAAATAACTTCTTACTATCAAAAATTTTCTTCCCATGTAGTCACTTACACAATATGATCAAGTCACCTGTTAACTTGCTATGGAATACACTGAATAGATTGCGCTTCTTTATTCTCTCACTGTAAGGCAGGTTTTCCATACCTCAAATCATTCTTGAAGCTCTTTTCTAAACCCCATCCAATTTATCAACATTCTTCTTTTACAGTGTGGTTACCAGAACTGGAGACTGTACTCCAATAAAGATCTCACTAATGTCAGTGTAATATATAACAGTAATACCAACCCCCTTATTTCTACTCAAATTACCCCTGCTTACACCTCCAAAGTTCACATTTGTTCTCTTAGCCACTATATCACTCTCAGAGGTTCAGCTTAGTTGCTTCTCCACCATGATGCCGAAGCTCCTTTCAGAGTCATTGCTTTTCAAGACATAATCCCCCATCCTATTATTAAGTATAAGATACATTCTTTTCTCCTAGCTGTATGACCTTACATTTTAGCTGTATTAAAATATGTTGTTCCAGCGAACTTACTTTACCATGCAATCCAGATTGCTCTGTAGAATTGATTGTAGATTATAAAATGTTTGCATCATGATTACTTACTAAACAGTCCTCCAAATTGATGCTTAACTTCTTCACCTCCTTTCGTCCTATTGTGCTGCCTTATCCTATGTGCACCACTTCTTGTCAATGTAATACTAGACAACTTTATAACCCAGCAGGATTACATAAGGGCTCATAGTTTTGAATTTGAGTAGTTACTATCCTTGTGTGCTCAGTGGCATATATAATTTTCTTTTCCATTAGGATCTTATGCTGTAGACACCGCAGTGAGATAATTTCCAATATGATTTCCAACCTTCAGAAGCAGAGATGGTCAAAACTGGTTAATCTTTTCTCATGACTCACACCTTGAATCAGTTTAATTGTCCTGTTCTGTTCTGACAGATTTTGAATTCACAAAGGCCCTTTTATTCGATAAAGAACCCAAGGTTGATCTGTTAAAATTGGAGTTTTGCCATTCTGTTCACCAAATAACTCCTTCAGGTTCAATGTCCATAATTGTTCCTTTACTCTGGGTTGGTGAGGACTCTCTGTTTTATCAGCATAAACAAACATAATACAATTTGAAAAAAGCAATGGAAAAATTTAAATCTGAAATATTCTGTAACATTGAGCTCTAGACAGGGATGGGATAGGACTATGAATCTCAAACAACAAGGAAGAGTGGGATGGGAAGATACATATGGAGATATCAGAGATGTCATGAGAAGTCTTGTCTTATTTTAAACATACTGTATTATCCCCTTCAGTACGGCACATAATATACTTTCAAGGACCATGTGGGTTCAACAAGACCCCATTCATTCGAACAGAATGCATTGGCATATGTTAAACAAGTGGTCATAGTGATTCCATTTTGCACAGTGTAATGCTCCAGCCTAGTGAACTACATAATCCTTTCCACAGTTAGACTAAAACTATCCAGCAGATTGTAAGTGTGTAGATAGAACCTCTATTTTTGTCCTTTATCACCCAAAACTGCCAGATATCCTATTTGTTTGACATATGTCAATAAGCACCCAAGTGGTGGGTTATGGCTCAGAAGTGGAATGAACATTACAAATGTGCAACTGGAAATGTCACCAAATCACTGTTAAGGTAGAACCCAAATCAACTGTCTCTTTAAGAAGTTTTCCAAACCAAAATTGACATGCAGGACCAAGACATGTCACATTTTCTAACAGAGAAACTGCTTTTTACTTCACATCTTCCTCTCTTTTTTCACGTCTTTCCAGCAACTACTTTCCACTTTGCACATTGCAGCCCAGAGTTGCACATGCTCAGGGAAGCTAATTTCAGTCCAGTTCCTCTTCCTTCAAGATTACAAAGTTTCAGTGTTGTTCGTTTGTTTGTTTGTTTTTCCAACTAGCAGATACTTTGAAGTTGAGGATTTCAAAGTTTTGTGATATACTATGCTTTGTAAAATACATTTTACAATCTACTTTTGAAGAGTCCACTGCATTCTGCAAGCTCCTTGTATGTTGTGGATGATATCACTAATAAGTCTCATTGAACTGTGACCATCTGCTGGCATGCAGGAACTAGATTCGTGCATCTGGACTGCCACAGAAAACTGAAGAGGGAAACATATTGTACAGAAAATGTTTTGATAAAAGATGAACCTCTTACTTTCAGGGAAGTGGGAATCTTTTCTAGATGTACTTATTTTTAAAGGTGGGAATACCTTAAGTGGGGATAGGGGCACCACTGCAAACTAACTCTACCAATACGAAGTTCCTTTTATCTTTTTCAACTTAAAGAATAAAAGCTAGCCCTATTGCCTCTGTCCCAGTGTAAGCGGGTGTGGCTGTCCCTTCACGTTGGATTCTGAGAAAGGCCGTGCCTCCTCACAGTCCAAGTGGCAGGGATAGCCTCAAAAGAAAAAGTGGGTTTAGTGGTAGGCTATAATCCCAGCCCTTAAGCAATGTGTGGCAGTGAAGAATTAGGGCTCCGGCCAGCAACCATGGCAGAGCTGTAACAGTCTATAAGTCCAGGCAGGGGTAAGCATCAAAGCAGGACAGGGGTTCAGGCAAGGGTGAGCACCAAAGCAGTCTGTTGTCATGGCTCCGGTGAGCGACAGACAAACGCAGGCCTCTTGGAAGAGGAGGAGTGCTGCCACTCCAGGGTTGGGGTGGCAGGGTTAGGAGTGTTACACTCCAATGACCCCCTTCCTCAGGTTTTTTGGGGAAACAGAGTAGTAGTATATGTTGCTAACACTGTTGCAAAATCAGCAGAGAAAGCGAGAAAGCAGATTACTAACCAGGCAGCAACCCAGGCCTATGTTCAGGACAAGTTGCAGGCCCTGAGACAGGACTTCCAGGCGGAAAAGGCAAAACGCACCCACCTGGAAGCACTGGCTAAGCAAGTACCAGTCCTTCAGGGACTCATCAAAGAATTAACCCTTTGTACTCAGAATACGCCACAGCGGCAGTGTGTTCGTAATAAAAGGAAGATTGAACAATCAAAACATCAATCGGCCGTGCGTTCAGGTGGCGAGCCTCACGGGGGATGATTCGGGTGACCCTTGTGAGGGCTTTAATTTCTCCCTTGGTGAGAATCCCCAAGTGTGGGTGGAACCTTGCTGTGTTCCCATAGCAGCCCTCATTAAGACCGAGAAGAGGTCCACTGAACAACTTCAGGAGGGGAACTGGATCCAGACTCAGCACGTTACAGCCAGAATTCAGAGTCCGCTGGGCCCGGCGGACATCTCCATGCTGGCTCGCAAGCTTGGTCCCTTTAAAATGGCTCTTTTCCCTCTTAAACATTATACACGTAAATAATCTGTCCCAGCAAAAAACTGAGCAAGTGCTCACCGCTGCCAGCCCGGAGCTAGCTTCCACCATAAGAACCAGGGTGGCCAACTTACACGGATAGGGGTTGCTTATTGTTCAAACGGTGGCAAACGTCCTTCTCTCCACCAGGGAGAAATGAAAATATTTATCCAATCTAGATCAGGCCCCGGGGCAAACAGGGTTAGATTATTTTTATCAACAAAGTTTAATTTCAGCGGTCCTGGAGCAAATCTGACCGATCAACGAGGCACGGCACCACTTGTCCCAGCTCCTGTGGACTGTGGCTCAGTTATGGGAACTTACAGAAGGGATGAATACTTGGTGGAAGGATAAATTGGGGCTTTTGGCCGAGGGTGAACCGGTCACATGGGAGGCCCTAAAAAAAAATTATGCAAATTGCTAAGCATTTCGGGGAACCAGTGAAAAAGGCAAAAGTAGCGACCCTCCAGGCCAGTCCGGGGGAGGGAGGTGCCCCCACATATACCAACTGGGTGCCAGCAGCAGGGGGAAAGGGATCAACGGAGAGCCGGTCAAATCGGCGCTCCAGGGAGAGCCAGCCCTCGCCAGTAACTAAAGTGGATAGGGAAAGAACAGCAATGCGGGTGTGTACCCAAACTTGGCGCACCCTCTGGGCTCTGGGGGAGGATATAAGCCAGTGGGATAAAAAGCCCACCATCCTGCTGGTGGAAGGGCTATTGGCCCTCTTGGCCAGAAGGGAGGAATGGGTCACTAGCATCCACAAGACTCGGGCTCATACGGCAGGTGATCAGCCGCCGCCACTCCGTCCCGTGGCAGCAGCCTCCCTGTCTGCCCCTCTGGTGGAAGATTATAGCCAGCTCTGTGACCAACTTCCATGGGCTGGGAATCCCGGGGAGGGCTCCAATTAGGGCAGCCCCATTGTCTGCCAGGGGTCCTGCTGGCAGTAACGGGGTAAAGTAACCTGGGACTCAAACCGCCGCCCCAAAATCGCTGTGGTGGTTGCTAAACATCCTTGCATGACCGTCTTGGACACCGGGGCTGGTATTAATGTGTTAAATTTTACCCCTGTTGAGGGCAATCTGGGACCCCCTACTTAGGTATCTGCCTTTAACTCAGGACCCCAGCAGAGACATACCTGGGAGGGGGGTCCCCAATTACCATTGTGGGAACTGTTTTTCATGCCTCGTTCACCACTGATCCTTCTTCCATGGAAACGGCGATTCTGGGGATGCCATGGCTGCTGGAACAGGGGTTTTGGTTTAATCCTTATGACCAAGGGGGTACATTATAGCAGAAGCGGTGTGTACCTCTTGCCCTGAGATGAGAGGGGGAGGTTTGCAACCGCTGCTGTGGCAGCGCTGACCACAGAGGAGGAAGCATAGTGGAGACAGGCCATGCCAGGGGTGTGGCAAAGGTATCCATCCAAGTGTGGAAGGCATAAGATGGCACTGGTCGAGGTGGTAGGGTCCCCCGTTCCCCCACAATGTCAGTATCCTTACTCCAATGCCTGAGGTTTTGCTGCATGTGCAGCCACAAAACAACTGGTTTTCGGTAATCAATCTAGCTAACTGCTTTTTTGCTTTACCCCTTACCCCTCCCTCCCAGGACCACTTTGCATTTCAGTTCAGGGGGAGACAATTTACCTTTACGCAGGTCCCCATGGAATTCCATAACACCCCCTCCATTGCACACCAACATGTGGTGGCTATGCTAGATAAACTACCTTCTGAAGTCCGTTGCCTTGTCATTTCATATGTAAATAGTTTGTTAGTGAACAGGGAAACGAAGCCCCGGTGCGAAACATTACTAAAACTGTGCTACATAAAGTGGAGGAGACTGGGTTTAAGGTATCACTAAAAAAGGCACAACGGGTTCAGCGGTCAGTCATCTACGTGGGCATTACCCTGGGGGAAAACGGGAGGCTAGTAGAGGTAGCCAAAGTCCGTGCATTGTGTGAGATGAAGAAACCCACCAACTTAAACCAACTGCGCACCATTTTGGGGGGGTTTAATTTTATTCGGAATCACATTCCTGATTTTGCCACTCTCACCTGCCCCCTGCGGGCATTACTCCAAAAAAAAAAAAAAAGCACAATGGCAGTGGGAGGAACCACAAAAAATTGCTTTTGATGCCCTAAAGCGAGCTGCCTTGCAAGCGCCAGCCCTCGTTTTCCCAGATACAACCAAACCTTTTTACCTCCGGCTGTCCTGAGGTCCAGAGGCACTGGGGGCCGTCCTCCTCCAGAAAAACGTGGCGGGTCGG
Source organism: Natator depressus (assembly GCF_965152275.1). NCBI lineage: Eukaryota > Metazoa > Chordata > Testudines > Cheloniidae > Natator > Natator depressus. The sequence continues at coordinate 296,932,853 of NC_134234.1, forward strand.
CTAATCCCAGTAGCATACAATTCCCAGGCACTGCAGCAGCCAGAGGTAAAATATAGCCCCTGTAAAAAGAAGTGCTTGGCAGCGGTATGGGCAATACAGACCTTTCAAGCATACACGGGGGGGATAGGGGGGCCACCAATCATATTGCAAACCCCACACACACCCCTAAAATATATTTTAACTGGGTCCAAAATGAGCTCAGTCTCAAACACCTGCTTGGCACAGTGGACCCTGTTTCTCACCCAAAGTGGGGTGGCGTCGGAGAACAGGGTGCCAAAGCCAAAGTCCTGACTAAAAGATCGCATTGCATTTTTTGCAAGGCTTTGACTATTACTGTCCTATTACTGTACTATTTTACTGTCCTGAGCAGACTATAACTTGTGTAATCATCTTTACTTAATCTATCATTTCCATCAATAGTTTCTGGTTGAAAATTATTCTCTGCATCCCCTCAAACAAACGAAACAGTTTTCCAGTGTTCCTGGTGCAGAATGGCTGCATGTCCGTTGGTAGGAGAGATGGAGTCATCCTATTTGAAATCAACAGAGAATGCCCTTGCTATATGTGGGAGGGAGTTCCTGACAGTTTGTTCTTCATGAACAATGCAATTGACTATGCAATCTGTTTGCTCTAGTCCAGATTTATTAACCTTTTGGATATGCTACTTCAACCATGTTTTCTAGGAGGCATTTGAGTGGGAGGTTGACTGAGAGGATGAGAAGTTATCATGAGAATTGTTGGAGGTTATGAATTTATGATGTAATTAACAGATTGTTTGTCAGTTTTTATATTAGTAAAAGAACATAAATTGTAACTGCTGTAAAAGGTGCCCAAAGCAAGGAATGGGTGCTTATTAAGTGATTAACATCTTCATAAATCAAAACTGGGATCCTTCTGAATTGTCAACACAACTAGGTATTCTTACAGTGGATCTTTCTATCACAGGATACCTACATCGTTTGCATAATTAAGACTTTGCTGAACGGGGCATCACAGATTTGCAGACTTCAAGGTCTTTAGTAGATAATACATTTGTGATTACCCAGGGAGCTGGGACACCTTGCCCATCACCAGTCAATTAAAGAAAGGAAAAAGCTAGAGAGAAGGCAGGAAGGGAGAAGGCAGGGTGGGGAAATCAGCCAGTTGAATCCTTTTGCTCCCCTTTCTGCCCAACATTCATTAGACAAAGTTTTACACACTGAAGCCTATAAGGGTACAGTGTCTTCAATACATACAGGTCCCCACTGCAACCTTCTGTCCTGCCCCCACTAAACTTCTCTCCAGTTTTGCTGGCCACCTTTGCACGTTTGCCAGTATTTAGGAATCACTTTCTGAAACCCCAGTATCTAAAACAGAGGACCCATTTAGGGTGATAGGGAGTTCCAGGACAATGAGGATCCTATGAGATAGCACTGAACTGTTATCTAGAACTATTCCAAAATATGTTCTCCCTCACTGTAAACATTCTATTTTTACTTATGCTCACCACTCCTCCAACTACCTTTTATGCCACCAAATGTTTCAAGAGACATTAGGGTGCATGCAGTTACTTACACTTCTCCTGGTACTGGAATAAACTCCATAGGGTGGACTTATGTAACTATGTTATTGAACTTTGTCAATGTTTTTAATCTCAGTGGATAGGAAAACTTTTTCTTTTTTGTTTACATTGGTAACTTACGTGGAATTTTATGCTATTTGTGACTGTCTGAAGAGCCCACAAATGAAAAAATGTTGAAAACCACTGGCTTAGAGAGATACAATACTTTAGTAGAGTATGAGTAATGTTGCTGCTGAATTGACATGTCTTACATGATATTAGCTATACCCTTTGAATTGTTTTGACAGTAGTGTAACTATACATTTTTGCTACCTTTATGTGGACTATATAATATAGTGGAAACCAAGATACTTAAAAAGCCATACTGACATTTTACCTTAGAAAGCTCACTCTCTCTCTTTGTCCACCTCCTCCAACGTATGTCCGAAATGTGATTATATTTGATACTCTTGTGCTCAGCTATTTAAAACTGATTTATCCTTGTTTTGAATCTGGGAAATAAGATGTGTTTTTCTCCCCTAGTTTCAGATGACTTTTGGATACTTTTGATTTTTACTTGAAGGTAATCAGTATTTGTTTTATTATCCCTTTGGGTATGTATAAGCAATTTAAAGTATTACATTGAGCACCAAAGAATGAGGCCTACTGAGTTAGGCAGAGGGTACTTCCAGGAAGCATGTGAAATATTATTAATAAAATACAAAACTATTCAGCATTTAAAGTTTCTCTGATTTATCTGTTTCGGACCCCAAATGTGACAATCTCAGAATATCTTGTTATTTTGCTCATGCAGCATGATCCAGGGGATAGGACACTGGACTAGTTTTAGGAGATCTGGGTTCCAGTCCCAACTGTGTCTCTGACCTGCTACATGAGTTTGGGCAAGTCACTTTACCTCTATGTAGTTCAGTTTCCCCATTTGAAGCATAGAAATAACAACATTCACTTCCTTTGCAAAGCACTTGAGATCCATGGATGAAAGCACTATGTGAAAATAAAATATTCAGTTTCATAGACTTTAAAACCAGAAATGGTGATTTAATCTGATCTCCAGCATAACACAGGCCATAAGGCTTCTGTGAATTAATTCCTGCTTCAATTCCAATATCTACATTTGAAATATAGTATAGCCAGTCTTGATTTAAAAATGTATAGTGATAAACCAACATAATCCTGGGTAAATTGTTCTAGTGGCTAATTATCCTCACTAAAAATTTGTGCCTTATTTCGTCTGCTGTTGTCTAGCTACCACATACAGTGATTCAATTTTGTGATGCCTTTGTCTGCTAGACTGAAGAGCCCTCTATTATCAAATCTATATTCCCTATGTAAGTATTTGTAGTATTGTGACAGAGTGTGGCCCTCTGCTCCTGTCTTCTCACACAAATGGTTCTAACACCTCTGGTTTGTAAACCCCAACACATAGTTTATTTGTCTCATCGCAGCCACCAGCAATTTACATCCCAGGCACACAATCTAGGATGGCTGTTTTAGCCATACACATAGCACTTCCCCTGCCAAACAGCGTGCTAGCTGTAGGGCCCAAGTTCCCTTGTCCCAACCTGCACCCATAGCTACTCTTTCAAAAGTGACGAAGAATATGTCGGAGTCATCCACAGAGTCCATCTTATACAAAGGCCCACCACCTGTGCCTGGTTGCCATTACCATACCTTGGATTAGCCGACACTGCACAGGAGCTCGCTCTCAAATACAGTGTTGTAGGTTTTTCTGTTGCTCAGCCTGCCAGGCAAGCAAGGACTATCTCTCCAGGAAGTAGGTCTGCTGGAAGGCCTGCAGGGTCTTCTGCATCTTCAAGCCATTGCAATGTCTCCTCCATTGCCGAGCCTGCCAAACCTTTGCACCGACTCCCTTATCAGGTCCTCCATCAGCATGGATAAAGGAAAGATTCCAGACAACCCAACCCACCCCCACCCCATTGTGACAGGGCACAGCCCTCCACTCCGGTCTTCTTGCACAAATGGCTTTAACACCTACAGTTTGTAAGCAGCAATCCCTTTTATAGTGACACACAAACAACACCCTATTTTGCCAGAGAGAAGAGAGGGAAGAGCTCTCTCCACACAGAGATCTTCCTTTATGCTAGCCCTGCTAGCCTCTCCCTCTTTCTCTCTCTCATTCCCCCTTTTGCTATTTCAGTTAATAAGTTAACTAGCTCATTAGCTCTTCCAGCTCAGACTGATCTAGTAATTAGCCCCAGCTTTCCTCAATCAGGCCTTTCTCTGGGGAAACTAATTGGATTGACAGCGACCAGAGTGCTGAATCAAACCTTCTCTTTGATAAATTAAAATGATTGAGCTGCTTGATTCTCTTGCTATAAGGCATGTTTTCCAATTCTTTAACCATTCTTGTGGCTCTTCTATGAATCCTTTCCAGTTTTTCAATTTTCTTCTTGATGTGTGGACACTGGAACTGGACACAGTAGTCCCAAAGCGGCCACACCAGTGCCATGTACAAGGTAATATAAACCTCCCTTCTCCTACTCGAGATTCCCCTATTTACACATTCAAGGATTGCGTTAGTTCTTTAGCCACAGCATCACACTATGAGCTTATGAACTATGACCGCTAAGTCTTTTTAAGACTCAGTGGTTCCCAAGATAGCATTCCCCCATTGTGGTAGTACAACTTATACTCTTTGTTCCCAGATATACAACTTTAATTTTGGCCATAATGAAATGCATATTGTTTGACTGCACCCCGCTTAACAAGTGATACAGATGGCTCTCTATCAGTGACCAGCCCATTTCACTATTTACCACTCCACCAATCTTTGTGTCATCTGCAAACTATCAGAAATAATTTTACATTTTCTTCTAGGTCATTGATAAAAATATTAAATGGCATAGTGCCATAAGCCAAATTCTGAGACTCCATTAGATGCATTCCTTCTCAATGACAATTCCCCATTTACAATTACATTTTGAGATCTATCAATTAGCCAGTAATCAGTTTAATATGGCCATGTTCATTTTGTATTTTTTTAGTTTCTTAATCAACAGGTTGTGTGATACCAAGTCAAATGCCTTTGTGTAGTCTAAATATATTACCTTTATCAACCAAACTTGTAAACTCATCAAAACAAAACTTGTTTGACAAGATCTATTTTCCATAAATCCATGTTGATTGGCATTAATTATATTACTCTGTTTTAATTTTTGATTAATCATGTCTCATATCAGTCATTCCATTATTTTGCCCAGGATCAAAGTCAGGCTGACAGGCCTATTACTCATGATATTACCTTTTTGAGCAAAACCAAGTCCACTGAGCACGAAAACGAATACTTTAGAGGTAAAAATAATCATCTCCATGAAATTGCAGTTAAAGTAAAATTCAGAGGCTGGAAAAGCATATGAAACAAAATCACAAACTTTTTGTGCAAAATTTTGTGAAATGACAATTGTGACTTTGGAAACTCTCCAATATCTAACCTGTAGACTTTAGCAAACCCAATGTAAAACTCTGATTTGGATTTAAGAGTTGCACTGAAGATTCAACCAACTCTTATTTTCACCAAACTTGTATAACCATCCCTGTTCATAACTGCCTATTCGTAGTGACAAAAGTGAGGAAATTCAGAGTAAGATGTGACACTCAACCTAGAGTATTTAGATATTATGATGATATAAGGAAAGGCATGATATTACACATAGTGCCATCTGTGCCAATAATGTTTTTCACACTGCAGTATCTGAATGCAATTCTCTATTGTTCTCAGCTTTGCATGATCTCCTTATGGACCGCTAAAACCATTTTTACTTACATATACTATGTGTGTGACATTAATAAGAAGCCACCTGAAAAGGCTGTGATTTTTCAAGATAAATTTATTCCCTATTATATTCCTAAGGCATCCAAGGAATAAAGTTATTAACTTGACAGATGAAGAAAGAACAGCGCATCTTCTTTTTTAATAGCATAGAACATCTATATTCATTTGGTGTATTACTCTGGGTAAAAAAATCTCAGCACATATCTATAAATATATATTCCTTCAATGTTTAAATATTATTAAATTGTGAATGTAAAATACGTACATTATTAGGTTTTTCAAATAATATAAAAGCCTATTAAGTCGTTGTCTAGTCTCTCGGCAGAATTCTGAATATCCTTTTCCTGCATTTCACCTTTGAAATTTTTTCAAAAATAGTGTGACATGAAAAGCAAAATAAATGTAGCTGCTACTAGTGTTTGGGGGTAGTCATCAGTAATGTGACAGTTCCCAAGACAAATCTTTGTAAAAATTATATTTCTATGGTGTAATATTTTGTCTTTCCAATCCGAAACTGAAAAATACCACTGGCAGAGTAGATTATGTAATTGATTTCTTATCTCTTGAAATCTGGGTTCAAATACCACTTAGGCTATATATACACCGTTATTTTTTTCTTAATAGCCTGAGTTTAAAATAAACACTTTGCAAAGTCAAAGGCAGGAGATGAAGAAGTTACTCACCTGGAGCAGAAACGATGGTTATGTGAGATGTGTCTCCCTATGGGTGCTCCACTGTAAGCATGCTAGGGTCCCTGCGCTGCTATCGGAGAACTTTGATAGCAGTGTCTGTTAGGCACATGCAGTGTCTCTCCTCGTGCCCCACCAGCATGCCCTGGCTAGCCCCACTCAGTTCCTTTTCTACCGCAGAGTCATTGACAAGAACTCTGAAGTAGAGGGGAGGAAGGTGAGTTGTGGAGCATCCACAGGGACACGCATCTTGAAGAACCATCATTACTGCACAAAGTGAGTAACTTCTTCCTCCCCCTAAAATGCTGGCCAGTGCAGGTAAGCTAGTGCATGCAGTGCCATAATTTGCTGCGGGTATAGACCTGATAATTTGCTGCTGACATGGAGTCAAATTACTATTACATCCTGGAGAAAAAGGGAAAAAGGAAGGGGAACTGTGCTTCAGAGGGGTGTCATAGACACAATGCCTTCTGGAGTAATCCTGGAGTGGTGCAGCTTACACACCTGCCCTCATCCGGGGAAGTTCATAAAGGCACAATCTAGCCCTAAATCTAAAAACATATACTCTAAAAGTTTACTGCCCTGGTATCTCACATTAGTCTGTTAAACCCCACAGCAATCTGATCAAGTGTATAATAAACAAACGGGCATAAATTTTGTTGGTTTCCATCCAGAAAGAGGGAACTTTGCTTATAGTGACATCTCCAGAATTAAACTATCATCAAAATTGTTCATATCATGCCAGCCATATCAGCCTCAGCTGAAAAGAATTATTCATTACATTTTAAGTTACAGGAAATTTGTTCTGTCTATATAATGAAATGTTTTCTAGCACAGTCACTTTGTGAGATACTGTAGAATAACATCACAATGGCAGATGTAAAGTACTGCAGCTTCATATATTAATTTCTAAGACTTATACTCCCTTTTTAAAAGGTTTAATTATCATTTGCAGTCATAATGGCCTGATCTGGGATAGAGTTAGAGACAGCATCTTTAAACTACAGCATAACAAATAAGAAAGTTTATTGTTTCAGTTGGAAAAGTAAATGCTTCCTCTCCTTTAAAAAATGAAATTATTTTATGGTACAGATGATGTAGAAGGGCTACCACATCCCATCGTAGAGACAGGTGCATTTTACTGGTGAGTGAGTGATTTCTGCATATTCAGGGTTCAATTCACTCTTCCATTTCTGCCAGCAGAATCTGCCATACAGGCACTTCACGATGGAAACAGAAGTGCAACCAACAGTTGGATATGGGGGGTAAGGCACAAGTGTGAGAATGTATCAGTCCTACAATGCCATTGCTATGGGGCACTGCAACAGATCAAGGCATCTGCCATCATTTCTCTGTTGGAAGGCCTCGAGCTAGGCAGTGTAATCCCCCCAAAATACAAGGTCTTGGCCAGGGAGAGTTTATAACAAGGGCACCTCCCAAAGAAGCTTGGTCACTGTGCTTGCCAATCAATGGCTCCCAGTGTGATAGGTAGATTCCAAGGTTACTGGACAGGGGTTCAAGCCAGAGTTATTAAAATTTCAGAAAAAAATTGTGAGTAAGGACCTGGCCATTAATTGCTGCCACCATCACTGGCAGAAGAGTTACATCAGCAATAGCCCTTAACTTGCTGAGAACCCATTGTGTGGCACTGAGACTGAAGATATGTGGTGAAGGCCTAAATAAAGGACAAAACACCAAACAATGGGAGAGGAATCTTTAAATGACATGGGATTTATTCGTAAGTTCTGTCTGAATCTCTTTTTCAAGATTTGGTATTTTCATGTCATTAATTTACCAAAAAATAAAAAAATAAAGAGCAGGTTTGTGTTGAGACACAGGTAAATTTGGGTTTAAAAATGAGTGGCCCTATAGTGAGATGTGGCAGTATGATATATCTCATTGAGGTCTGCTCCAAAGTTCTCTGAAGTCAGTGGAATTTTTTTATTGACTGCAATGGGCTTTGGATCAGACTCCTATACCATGCCTATTTATCAGAAGTGTCAAATTATACCTTCGTGCTACTATCAAATGAGTTCCACTGTGGGTCTTGAAATGAATTAGTAAAGAGGGAAATTGGCACCAGAGGCTGCTCTCTCCAGATTTTCCATAATCGCTTTGAACAGAAATTTACTAGGAGAGAATTAGTATTCTCCAACTATAAAAAACAGGCAGGTGCTTACATATAGGTAAGTAGAAACTAAACTCTACAACCTAAATTAGCAATGAACTGCAAAGTGCCAGCATTGATTACAGGATATTAATATTCCTAGATAGTGGAAACACTACCAGTGTAATCTTTCTGCATTATAGAACAGCAGAAGTTTGCTTCAGAAAATACAATGAAGCCAGTATTGCCAACTCCCATGATTTTTTCACAAGTCACAGGATTTTATCTGGGGTTGGGAGCCTGTCCGGCCTGCCCTCATGAAGATTTCAGGTCTGCCTGGGAGAAAAAGCCCTCTGACTGTCTGGCTTCCCCAGTTTCCTGGTGCCTGGTAAAGAGCAGCCAATCAGGGTTACTGCAGGAGGCAGGCAACGCTCTCTTCTCCTTCACCTCAGGAACTAACACCATTCTTCCAGCAGGGGAGCAGCGAGCAGAAACAGCCTAGCACCTCAGGGTTGCCCGCTCCTTGTTTCCCACTCCCCTCCTGTGAGCAACTGGACTGCTACTTCTCACTGTCCCCCTGCCACACCCAGCCATGCAAGAGGTAGGAGGATTGGATGAAGAATCTGTGGAGTTGCCCACCCCCTTGCAGTATCCCCCAGGTCTAGGAGAGGTGGATGAAGTTCCCCAGGAGATGCAGGAGGAGTACAGGTGAGGCTGGGGGGACAGAACTGATGTGGGGGCTGGGGTGAAAGGATTGATTTGTGGGTCAAGGAGATGGGCCGATGTAGGGGGGCCTGCAGCAGGGGCCAGAATCTCCTTCCTCTATGCATTTAGGAGATTGTGCAGCACTAATTGTCACACACATGGGGGGGCGGGGAGGAATTTAAGAAACAAAGACAAACCAATACTCTGTTTAAAAATCTCAAAGCATGATTTCGGGAGTCTGACTCTTGATTTTTGAAAAGTTGGGGTTTGCAATATGATGAACCTTAATCAATTGCAACCCAAAATTCCTCCACACCCATCTTGGGGCAGGGGAGATGTTTGACTGCTCCAGCAGGAGAAAACAACTGCTAGAGTCCTGCAAGGAGTGGGGAAGGGAGTGACAAGCTTCTGTCCAAAATACATGTGGAGATCATCCCTGGAAAGGGAGGAGGGCTGTGTAGAAGGAGAGAATTCTCTGCCTCTCGCTGCTGCCATTGGCTAGGCTGTGGCAGAGGGAGGAAAAGTTGATTGTCTCTCACGCTCCTCCCCTTCCCAGATGTGAAACCCTCAGGCCATGCAGTAGCAGCCTGGCCTTATGATAGCAGTATAATCTGAACTGCACTGCCCAGAGGCTTTGGCTCTGATCAGTCAACAGGTTTTGGAATCCATATGCAATTTTTCCATTCGGATAAGACTGACAGGGTGTCCAGTGGCTTTTAATTTTCCTAGAAGCATTCTGGAGGCCCATTTTCAGATTAATAAGAAGTAAAGACAGGGATTTTAAAAGCTGTATGCGAGTTTGTCATTTCATGATGACTTGCTCCCAGTGTCCAATGCAGGTGAAAGGCTCAAAGGAGCCATGTCTTAGAGATAAACATGAGACCTGGGAGATGACTGGTGGACCATATTAACCTGGAGGAAGAAAGGGAGACCTTAAGTGTGCACACCCCTGCATGTGTACAGTCATTTCCCCTTGCAGTGAAAGGGCGAGAGGATTCAGAGATGGGCTGAATCCCAGGGCTTAGGCTGAAGAGTGTCAACCCTGAATATTACTATTTGGCATGGTAATTATGACAGACATATCCCCACACTGGGGAGCAGTGTGAAGATGGACCACCCTGGAGGAAGCTCTGGAAGGCACTGGACTGGAAGCAGACACAATGACTTGTGGAATTTTGGGAAGCACAACAAAAACACAATAATAAAATCACAGAAAAATAGGACTTGAAGGGTTCTCGAGAGGTCATCTAGTCCAGTCCCCTGCCCAGAGGCAGGACTACGTATTATTTTGACCATCCTTGGCAGATGTCTGTTTAACCCATTCATAAAAATCTCCAATGACAGATTCCACAAACCCCCTTAGGTAATTTGTTCCAGTGCTTAACTACTTTACAGTTAGGCAGCTTTTTCCTTGTGCCTAACCTAAATCTCCCTTACTGCAATTTAAACCCATTATTTCTTGTCCTATCTTCAGTGGATAAGAAGAACAATTTATCACACTGCTCTTTATAACAACTTTTTAAGTACTTAAAGTCTGTTATCATATCCCCCCCGCCCCCATCTTCTCTTCTTCAGACTAACCAAACACAATTTTTTTCAATCTTTTCTCATAAGTCATGTTTTCTAGACTTTTAATCATTTCTGTTGCTCTCCTCTGGACTTTTTTCAGCTTGTCCACATCTTTCCCAAAGTATGGTGCCCAGGACTGGACCCAATACTCCAGCTGAGGCCTTAGTACTGAGTAGAGTGGAAGAATTACTTCTTGTGTCCTGCTCATTTGACTCATGCTAATATATTCCAGAATGCTGTTTGCATTTTTTTGTAACAGTATTACATTGTTGATTCATATTTAGTTTGTGATCTACTAAAGCCCCCAGATTGTTTTCTGCAGTACAATCTCCTAGGCAGTCTTTTCCCATTTTGTATTTGTGCAATTGATTATTCCTTTCTAAGTGTAGTACTTTGCATTTGTCCTTCTTGAATTTCATCCTATTTATTTCAGACCTTTTCTCCAGTTTGTCAAATAATTTTGAATTCTAATCCTGCCCTCTAAAATGCTTCAACTCCTCCCATCTTGGTATCATCCACAAACTGTATGTGCACTCTGTGCCATTATCCAAATCATCTATGAAGTTATTGAACAGAACTGGACCCAGGACGGATCCCTGCAAGACCCTACTGGATATGCCCTTCTAGCTTAACTGTGAACTCTATCATCTTCCAACCAGTTTTTCACTACCTTATAGGAGGTTTGTCTAGGCTATATTTCCCTAGTTTGCTTATGAAAGGGTCATGAAAGAGGGTATCAAAAGCCATACTAAGTCAAGATATATCACATCTACTGCTTCTATCTATCCACAAGGCTTGTTACCCTGTCAAAAAAGAACATTTGGTTGGTTTGACAGGATTTTATCTTCTAGGTGCTTACAAATTGATTGTTTGATTATTTGGTCCATTATCTTTCTCGGTATCAAAGTTAAGCTGATGGTCTATAATTCCCTGGGTTGTCCTAATTCCCCTTTTTATAGATCATCATCATGTTCACATTACGCCTCTGGTGTTTAGGGCAGCAACGAAGCTCCTCCACTCATGTCTGTTTCTGTGTTTCTGGCAAGACGTTCAATGGTTCCCCAGCTGGGCCTCAGATTTTTCAGTTCAGCTTCCACAACTCTTCACCATGTTGTTTTCAGACAGCCTCATTTTCGCTTGCCTTCAGGTGTCTATCTTACTGCTACTCTGGTGATGGAATCAGTTTCCATACGACGTGCATGGCCAATCCATCTCCAGCACCTCCTGGCAATCTGATGCCAATATTGTAGTGCCAATATCCTGCCACCTCCCCCTTCAAAGAAAAATAAAGGACCCTGATTTTCTCCTCCTTCCCTCCAAATCAGGGGAGCAGGCTGAGGATGTAGGGAGGGAAGTGAGAGCAGGCCTCTGGATGCAGCTAAAAGACTGAGTAAGCCAGCTGAGAAGAGAAGAGAGGACTAGTCCAGACTCAGCTGAGAAGAGCTGAGCTGGCTGGAAAGGAGGATGAGAGGAGTAACCCAGATCAAAGTGAAGGCCAAGGGATTAGCTTTGATTAATGGGTTGCAGAACTCCATGACTACTATAACTTTATGTTTTCATTAATGGAGGGGATGCCAGTCAACACTGGCCATCTTTGCTTCCCTTGTACATAAAAGGTGTAAACACCGAGGACAGAGAAGAAATATTTATAGTAAATATTATAGTATGGTAAAAGGAGTTGCAAGTAAGAGGGAAACATCTAGGCAGGATATTTAGAAAACCTTCACGGCAGAATGATCAGTTTGAATCTGAAACAGTGTTCCAAGGGCAGATCAGGCAAGGTAATTCCAGTAGAAACAGAGATGTATTAATATCATTGTACAAGGTACTGATAAGATCTGATAGCACCCTTCAACTACCTGAATGGGGTTCCAAAGAGGATGGAGCTAGGCTATTCTCAGTGGTGGCAGATGACAGAACAAGGAGCAGTGGGCTCAAGGTTGGATATTAGGAAAAACTATTTCACTAGGAGGGTGGTGAAGCACTGGAATGGGTTACCTAAGGAGGTGGTGGAATCACCATCCTTAGAGGTTTTTAAGACCTGGCTTGACAAAGCCCTGGCTGGGATGACTTAGTTGGGATTGGCCCTGCTTTGAACAGGGGGTTGGACTAGATGACCTCCTGAGGTCTCTTCTAACCCTAATTTTCTATGATTCTATGATCTCATCTGGAATACTGTGTACAACTCTGGTCACTCATATTCAAGAAAGATGAAATCAAACTGGAACAGGTACACAGAAGGGCTACGAGGAAGGTCAGGGGGAAGGGAGAACCTTTCTTATGAGAGAAGACTAAAAGATCTTGGCTTGTTTAGCCTAAGAAAATGAAGACTGAAGAGAAGATGCAATTTCTCTCTATAAATACAATGGCGGGGAGGGGACACGACACCAGGGAGGAAGAAGAGCTAATTAAACTAAAGGACAATGTTGGCATAAGAACAAATGGGTACAAACTGACCATGAGTAAATTCTGGCCGGAAATTAGAAGGTTTCTAGCCATCAGAGGAGTGAGGTTCTGGAACAGCCTCCCAATAGTAGTGGTAGCAGGAAACCTAAATACTTTTGAGATGGAGATTGATAAATTTATGAATGAAATTATATGGTGGGGTTGCTGGCAAAAGCAGGGAACTGGACTTCAAGACCAAGGAGGTCCCTTCCAGTTCTTTGTTATGTTATGTTGGCTGACTTTGAAACCAACACACTTCACCAATTCTCTGTTTATAAATAAATTAGCCAATCCCTATTTAAAGGATTTAGCCTCAAACCCCACAAAAGGTGAGTGGGAAGTTGTGGCCTCCATTTTCACATGTAACTAGTGATTTTAGGTGCTTCAGTGTTGGGGTGCCCAATTTGAGACCCTTTAAAGGGGTTGAATCTGAGAAAGCGCTGAGCACCCAACCCCTGAAAAATCAAGTCCCATTACGCTGTCTCATCTTGGGGGCTCAATAACTGAAGCACCCAAAATTCCTAGTAATTTTTGGAAATGTAGGTTTGAGGTGACTAATATCTGTGCAACTTTGAAAATTGAGGGTTAAATGTCTTACTTTTGATGCACAGACTTTGCTTGTTAAAATGTTTTGCATTTTTGTAGTGTATATTAACCTAACTATTCTAAGTGAGATATTTGAATAAAACACGTCATAAAAGTTTTAAAAACTTTGTTGGGTTCTTCATTGTACTTAACACTAAACACAGTGAGTTATAATGAAGCTAGTAGGCTGTTTATGAGTCCAACATTAATTGTCTAGTATGTAACTCGTAAGTTAAATTAGATTCTGGCATTGGATGATAATGGAAAAAATGGATCATAATAATAACAGCAAAGTCATTATGATAACATTAATTATTACAGTCATTGTGTGTAACAGCATTAAAATCATGCCAATATATTAAAGTGCCACTTTATAAAGGTCAGCTATTTTCTTCTGATATTGAGTCTTTTTAACATGAAATTTAGACAGATGGAAACTAGATTCTAGTAAAAGAGCAGGATTCAAGCACAATAGATGATTTTCAGGCAACAGTTATGTGGAGATGAGCTGGTGAGACAAATATTTCCTGAGCATTTTGATGTTTACTTAATTATTCCCTAAAAGAAAATGTAAAAGAGATATTGTCTACAAGCTATCATTGTTCTGTCCGGTTTCTGAACTTTTCAGACCAAGTTCACTGTACAACATATTTGGAGAAAAATAAGTATTAGGGTGCTCTTTAAAAGAATTGCTTTCATAAAACATGGAAAGTTGCTCTGAATAGCATTGTTACGCTTTGAGGGGAATCAGACTGAGGCATCAAAAGAGCAAGGAAGATTCTAGCTAAATGAGACAACTAAGGCAGAGATGGAAAAGAACTGGTCTGAGTGGCAAAGATGTTGTAATAATATCATGGTAGAACCTAAAGGTGCATGTGTTAGTGATGCATTCCTTAGTCTAACACCAGGGTAGCAGATCAGGCTAATTAAGTTAGTAAGAGATAAACTAAATCAGAAAGTGAGACCTCATAAAGGGGAACTGTTACTTTAGTTCTAACACCACACTTCTAACTGTGGCTCATTGGGTGGTAGTCTCACTTTTACTTGCTGTCACTAATACGATATAGAACTAGGCTTATTATTTAGTAGCTTATCCTCTTTATTATTAGTAATGTTCAGTTCACTGTCTTCTCCACCTGAATCCATCTTTTCCTGTCATGAAGATGTAATAATATTTACTTGCAGGTGTGTTGTTTGGCCACTGGATGTCTCTGCGCTATGGGGAAGGAGTGTGGTCTCAGGGACAAGCCAATATGGAAGAAGGCTTGTTTTTGTGGAGCTTGTACTACGCCTGTGCAGTTTTTGGTGGTCTTAAATGAGTCCTAAATCCTATAGACCTACCTCAAGCACAACTCTACTGAACACAATGAGAAATTACAGACCAACCTGGAATCAAATAATAGGTGCAAATATGGATTCAAGCATCTAAATTCTCTCCTCTCCCCTTTAGAAACAGGGAGAGGTTTGGATGTAAGGGTTGAGTTTTGGCTCAATTCATTTTTAAAATGAGTGCCATAACTGCTTTAACCAATAGTTAAAGTGGATGATGCTAGAAACCTTCCCCGTCTTGGGCCATTTGTAGCAGACAGGCACAATAGTAGTCCATGCATTCCCCAAGTTACTGACAGCTATCCCCTCCTACTTCCCCTGGTGCTCAAGAAGGACAGGGAAACAGCAGTGGCATGGTCCCAGGGGTGAAAGTAACTTAAAGGACTTAGCGGTACTCCGGAGTCCTGAGCAGGGGGCGTGGCCTCAACCGGAAGGGGCGTGGCCTCAACCGGAAGAGGCGGGACCTTTAAATACACGGGCCCTTTAAATCAAGATTTAAAGGCCTCAGGACTCTGGCTGGGAGCCCTGGGGCCTTTAAATCACCCCCAGAGCTACCAGCTACAGAGGCAGCTGGGAGCCCCGGGGCTCAGGGGCAATTTAAAGGGCCCCAGCCGCCACTACTGCAGTGGAGCTCCGGGCCCTTTAAATCACCCCCAGAGCCCTAGCCGCCACTACCCCAGGGCTCCAGCAGCAGGGCTCGGGAGGTGATTTAAAGGGCCCAGGGGCTCTGGCCGCTGCGGGGAGCCCCGGGGCCCTTTAAAGCGGCAGCCTGGGGAAGCCGGTTCGGTCTGGCATGGCACACTGTACCGGACCAGACCAGCTTACTTTCACCTCTGCATGGTCCCCTCTTCCCTCTGCACTGGTCAGCACAGCTGGGGGTGCAGGGAGGTGAGTGTGAGCTACTAAGGGACCCTAAGGCAGAATCCAAAAGCAGGACTATAGCGATAAGGCATCACTGAGCCCATTCTAGGTATATTTAGGGTAATCCCATTGTGATTTGTCCGCAAAAATCACATTGGAGGAGAGAAACAAAACACAACAAAAAATACTTTTTTGATTTTCCACAACATAACAGCATTAGCCCAGTCCTACAGCCCTTAAACATGCATAGCTCCCACTAAAGTCAGGGGCAGTTTTGCATGCAAATATAAGGATTTGTAACAATGCAATACCATGGAAAACAGCTAGATAGTATAGGAATGGGAATTTACATTTTTATGTTGCACAGATGCTAATATAGCATGCTCAGAATGGGTTATTCAACAATATCAAGAATCAGCAGTCTGAAGCTGTCTCCTTTGCATGGCAACTTTAAGAAATGTAATATATTGCTTCCTTATTTTAATAAATAGATGTAGGGAATAGATTAATACTCAAAGCACTACTAAAGAACTTGTTTTTCTTCAGTGGCTCCAGTCTTTTGCTTTAAGCTAAATTCAACAATAAATACAATTCAAACACATGACACCTCATTGTACTTGCATTACAGCATGCACATATAAATAAAATTATCACAAATTGGTGAACAATTAATGAGATTCATTGCTGAGACATTTCATCACTGAATGGTGTTTTCCTGCCAACTTAGATATGATGTACTTAATTCTAAATGACACCACCTGCTCCCACCTCTAAGTGAAATGAAAAAGCTGCCAAGGGGCATGTTGGGAATTAACTTGCAGGCTTTCTTTTAATCAGGCATTCCTCCATGATGCTGAAAGCCAACAATATTACTGAGGGGAAAATATAATTGTTGTATACATCTGCAGTTCGATTTAGAGCTCTCATTGTAATGGTTAACTGAAGCCTAATGCATTTTTTCTTGCCAGGTGATGCTGGTCACCAGCTACTTGAAGCCAAACCACGAAATGAATGTCAAAGCTACCATCTGACCAGGACAGGATAGTATAAAAAAAAAATTTTAAAGTGAGATGCAATTTTTTTCTTTTTTTGATCAGCTGCACAGACTTTTAATTTATATATAGGTGCTTACACTTCCCCTTTTTGCAGCATCAAACTAAGGTATCAAGGCCCTCTGGGGAAGGGAAAGACAAAAGCCTTGAAGAGTTAAAAATTCACACACTTTGAAAGAGTGTGGCAAATAAAAATGACTATTCTCTTCTATATAGTCATGCAGCTTCTGAGTACATCCTAATTAGGGGTGGGGAGAGGTTGATAACTTTGTGCTCAGATGCTCCCCTGCCCTCCAAGACTTCTAATAAAGAGGCAAAATGCAGTATCTTGTCAAACATAAGGTGAACTCTCACCTAATATAGGTGCATGTTGAATGCTACCTCTTGAATGTCACATGTGCTGTTTAGTAACAAGGACCAAGCTACACCACCACCACATGGGTTACTCTTTGAAAAAGATGTAATTATCCGAGTATTTTGTATGGTAGAAAAAAGCAAGTAAACAACCTCTCCAACTTATAACTACTGGCAAGGAAGGCAATGCTGAGGTTTTGCAATGAGTCTTCAGAAACAGTACCTTGCAGAAATAGCTGTGAATACTTTCATTTTTATGAGCTACAACAAGATCTTTTCATCCAAATGACCCCCAAACGACAGGTGTGCTTCACATGTTAAATGCACTCCATTTAAGTAGCACACGTTTCAGGCTTTTTCCCCAGCATTTGCTCATGTTGGTGGTTGTTGTTTTTTATAAACTCACACACTTTCATGTAGTGACCATCACACTTTTCTGTACTGAAAGCAGAAAGGGGAGGAGGGACAGAAGAAATACAAGAATTTAGAAGACTGGGAGCACAGGCTTTCTCTGGCCCTGAAATACAGTAGTGTCCTTGGAGAGAGTTGGTTCCTTTCTCCACATCTGGGTTTCCTTTTCCCTTCTCCTCCTGCTTTCAGAGGTCTGATCTGCAAGCTCAGCCTGGACCTGAACCAAAGCCCATCAAAGTCAATGGGAATCTTTCCACTGATTTCAAATGAGCATTAGGCTTGGGCTCTATCAGAGGGCCTAAGGGATGGCTAGCTAACACCAAAGCCAGCTCACCCTCACTTACCTCTGGACTCACATACATCCCTATCATGGTGAGAGACACTGATCAATCACTTTCACAGTGCTGAATATTTCCTTTGGTGGTGCACAGTTTAAAGAAAATAAAAAGAAAGGTGAAAAGTTTGAACTTCACATTTTGCAAAGGTTTTCCCAGCCATTGCATAATTTCATGTTTTCGGTAAATCCAAGCTTATCAAAATATTACAGCCTTAGTCATAAGTTTGAGAACTAGAGAGGACTGAAATATTTGAAATTGTGAAAATTTCTATCAAAAATGGGATGTGAGGACAAATAGTGAAAATGTTCACAATTTTTTCCCCATTTTTCACCATCTCTACTCAGTATTCGTTCATGTCTTTCCAGTTAGAGCAGCCATGAACAATCTTGAGGAAAATAAGGTAATGTATATACCCCAAAATGCAAAGAGGTAATGTTGTGCTTTCTAATTTCACTAATAGAAACTCATGGAGCAATGCCATACTTCTTGCTGCAGAATCACCTTGAGTTGCAGCTTTGGGGTTGAAAATCAGTGAGATCGTCTAGGCAGAATGACCCAACTACAGAAAGCTCTTACAAATGGGGAAAAGTTGGTAAAAGGATCAAAGAGAATAATTCTGACAAGTAAAGAGGGTGAAAGTGAGTTTGTGTACCAAATTGCTGACTAAAAGTAACAATGAATCAAAATGAAAACTTTTTAATGTAATTAATTTATTTACAGGATTTTTTTACAGTGCTCCTCATTTTAGTATCTACATTTCATATTCAATAATGGATTTCTCATTGCACCAAGCTAGTCAGCTGAAAAAGGATGACTATGCCCATGTAATAGATAAGGAAGTGAGGCACAGAGTGACTTAGGTTACACCTACACTGCAATTAAAAATCCACAGCCTGTGCCAGCTGTCTCAGGTTTACGGGAACCAGGCTAAGGGGCTGTTTAATTGAGATGTAGATATTCTGGATCAGGCTGGAGCCCAAACTTTAAGACCCTGCAAGGTGGGAGGGTCCCAGAGCACAAACACAAACGTCTACACCACAATTAAACAGCCCCTTAGGCCGAGCCCCACGAGCTCAAGTCAGCTAGCATGGGCCAGCTGTAGGTGTCTAATTGCAATGTAGATGTACCCTAAGTGACTTGCCCATAGTCACACAGAAACTCTGTGACAGAACCAGGAACAGATCTCCCCAAGTCTCAGTATCTTATTCATAAGCTTATACTATATCATATGATAGAAATAGTCCAAAAAACTAACTGTAAATATATATTTTTATTAAGAGGAATGCCTAGAAAATAACTTCAGGGAAAACTTCATAGACATCATCATAGTATGCAAGCTATAAGTATCTCTATGAAAGGCAAGCTACTGTAGTATTCAGATTGTCAAGGAGATCTAGAACTGTGAATGCTGCTATACACAACTGACTTACATGGCTTGGACTCTAACATAAGCACTGAAGTGTTCAAAGACTAACTTGTAGGACATTTGGGGTCAGGAGTGAATCAAGGATTTGTGGCAGTAAAGACGGTTATTATCATTATATAGGGGTTACATGGTGTCTTGAAGGAACAAGTTAACTGGCCATACTTCTCACTTAACCGCTGACAGCCAGCTCAAGCACTGGCATATCAGCCATAGATCAATTGCTGTAGCAATACCCACAAACAAAAGCAGACATGTTAGGTACTGAAAGGAGGGAAAACCAGCACTAAGTCTGTAGAGGTGGAAGAGTTGTCATTGATAACCACAACTCAGGGTCAGACACTTCTGATTTTTAAACCAAGACCTGAGACTCTACTTTATGTCAAGCAAAAGATGGATAGTCTCTTTCAGGGGTCCCGAAAAATGTTTACTATTCTCATCATTTTGCCACAGTTAATACTCACACTGCACATAAATATATTACCTACCAGTCTAGATTTATTGCTTTGCAGAAATTTAGTAGTGCTTACTTCAAAGGAAAACATGACACATGCCATACAATGGATGAGTGATGATAATGACAAATAAAAAGATATATTAGAAACTTTGTGAATAAAATACATGCTTATTCTGTAACAGCAAACTGTGTTCTACTTTTTTGGTCCCACACTGTTCAGGGATATGTTTCCAAGTTCTCTATAATAAGCGGCATCCTTACACAAGAGAAAGTCAATCCATTATCAGATAAAGAATAGGTCATGAAATAGCACAGTCCTGCTAATCAACAGGTCTGATCACTGTTGCCACTTTTTTATTTCTTTCTTTCTGTGTCTGTCTCACTTTCTTTCTTACTTTTTACCATGCAATATTTTATACATGCAATTTACCCTTTCCTTAAAGCATTTTTAAAAGAAACAATTATGTCAAACAACCGTAGCCAACTCAATGACTTTACTGATGCAAACACTGAAATCACTCTTTCAGTGGCCTCACATTCCATATATCAATTGGTGCCTGTAATATTAAAAACTAATTCAGTTTAAAAAAGCTAAACTACTTTAAGTATAGCAAAAAAACATCCAACTGCAGTGTCGCACATAATCTGAATCTTCATCAACATCATATGGCTTGCCTTGTGCAAAACAACAGAACTTGGAAAGAAATTCATGTTGATGTTAAGAGAAGAAAGGCAATTAATCATCCCCTGTATTAAATGTTCTGTAGTAACTGTCATATACAATTTTATCAACTGCACTGAAGCCACAGCACTGTCTAAATTTTACACTTCAGGGCAGGACACAGAGATGCTACATGGCTGTCTGGGTTAAGCTGTGCTGTTTTGGTTAAGCTGTTTTGATTCCCTGGCTTCCATTAAGGGCGTTTGAGGTAATACATTTCAGATAATCGGAGGAAGAACTGATTACAACTTCTGCAAGTTTTCTTCAGTTTCAACCACAGGCACGTTGTCAAAATGTTGGAGAACCCACACAGGAGGCACTTGCCTGCTGGTGTTTGTAGTCATTGCACCAATGCTGGTGGTTTAGTTTGTCTTTATGCTGAATGAGGTTTAGACATTTAAAATGATTAACACCTTGTCTAAACTTAACAGCACTGCAGAGCTACACCAGGGCAGCTGCGCTCCTGTAGCGCTTAGTGAAGACATTACCTATGCTGGCAGGAGAGTTTCTTCTGTCAGCATGGGTGCTTCCCCTCCCCAAGAGGGGGCAGATATGTTGACAGGAGAAGCCCTCCCATCAACATAGCGCTGTCTACACTGGGGGTTATGTCGGTATAGCTACATCGCTCAGAGGTGTGGATTTTCCACATCCCTGAGTGACGTAGTTATACTGACATAAGTTTGTAGTGTAGACCAGGATTAAGATATAATAAGCTGCATCCTTACACAAGAGAGTCATTCCATTATCAGATAAAGAATAGGTCATGGAATAGCACAGTCCTGCTAATCAACAGGTCTGGTCACTGTTGCCACTTATCTGCTCTATTGTATCTGTTATACAGTAGGCCCAAATAACATCTGAGCAAGCAAAAAGCATGGTTATTAGTGTACCTGAAATGGATTATTATGATTAACTTACATGCAACAGGCATAAAACAGACATAAACCAGGCACGCTACAGCACTGAATAGGGTTTCTCTGTTCCTTCTCTCGTGTTTTTTTAAATAAAATAAGTAGTTTCAAACTATAAACTCTCTTCTTTTCTGGAAACATACATACAGAACTAAGAACTACAGTCTATCTAAGTATTTAAATGGCACCCCATCACTACAGTTAGTGCCTACTTCTCTAGAGGATGCACTGAACTCAAGTAGTGAATTCATCACAGAGAAAACCAGAGTAGAAAGGTTGTACTTGAAATCTGTCTTTTGGAAATACAGTAACAAAGATGGATATGCGTGTTCATCTGTTTTCTCCGAGCTAAAGGACTTAGCACCCAGCCAAACATGGGGTTAGAGCCTCACCTCTGTTCCAACATCCTTCTGCCAAGTAAAAGGGCCAGAATGGTGTAAAAGGGAACTCAGAGCCCTATATCCAGCCGGGAAGGGATCCCCTGACACAGGCTCTGGAGAAGACAGCCACACGGCTGCATCCTGATTACCCATTTTACAAGCTCCACTGTGGAGGTTAGGCTGTGATTGGGACTGAAAGTGAAGGAGCATGATAGGACTAAGGCAGCTCACTGCGCAGTTGTGATTTTGGCTAGTGCTGAAGCCTATAGGGCAACCATGGAAGGCTGATGCAATGGAGATAGGCCCCCAGGACTGTTTAAGTTACACAGGGGGTCCCAAAGCTACCCAGCATTGGCAGAGCACAAAGATGGCTTAAAATCATCTCAGCTACCCCTTTCCCTGGGAGTTCTGTGCTGCGTCTTTTAGTTTCTGTGCTGCGTCTGTGATGCGCTTTTTAAATCTCATCTTTGCTGTTTTGCACAGAGCATCTTCTTGGATTTGAGCAAAGAAATCCTGCCCCATGAGGCCATGCACTGAGGGTGATGGGCAAGGAAACAAACCAGTTGTGGGCCCTCAGGCTATGTCTACACTGCAGCTGGGAGTGAGCCTCCCAGCCTGGGTAAACAGGGTTGTGTTAGTGAGGCTTGAACTAGCTCACTAAAAATAGCAATGTAGATGTTCTGGCTTGGGCTCAGAAGCTTAAGGGATTCTGTGTGTGTGACAGTCCAAGCTTCCATCTGAGCCAGACATCCCCATTGCTATTGCTATTTTTAGTGCTCTAGCTCGAGCCCCACTAGCGTGAGTCTGTCTACCCAGGCTGAGAGACTCACTCCCATCTGCTGTGTTGACATACCATCAGAGCCCAGGATGAGTCTGCAGTACTGTTAGCTAGAAATGTACTGTAAACTGAGCAAATTTGATCTGGAAATCATTTACAGGTAATTAACATGGAGCCACACAATTCTGTTTTTACAGAACCACATTTCAGAGTAGAGCTGCACTTTGACGCAAATCAACTTTTCCCCACAATAAAAACTGGTTTCATTCCATTATAAACTACTCAATGTCCAGGTGTCAGGCCTTGCTAGCCTAAGAAAACACTGGGGATGGAAATAACCATGCTACCAATGGTTCATTCCTACCTTGTGCCGGAGGTTCTCATATCCCTGCTGTGCTACTGACCTTTGGCACAGAATCCTTCTGCCTTCTTACATGTTTTGCTTAGAACAGAAAGAACACTACAGCCACCATTTTCAATTATTAAGACCACACAGGAAATTGCATTTTGAAAGATCTGGAAAGTGCTGCTGACTTCCAGAAAGTAGTCAGTGATAGGCAAGGATTACATCCCCTAGAATAAGCTTTCTAGGCCTGCAGGTTCATTTTGTAGTGCCAGTTAAACTGAAGAATATCATTCAGTGGTAAACCTTCCATATTTATTATGTCAAAGCTGCTGAGGATGAAAAATCGCTCATAGCGTTAGTAAAACCACAAGCCAGTTGTGTGAAATGGGGTTTGTCAGAAAAAATTTCAGTAAAACAGTAATGTGTCACCTTCATAATGCCTTCAAAAACTTTTACTCATTCTTGCTTCCCATATGACTTGCTACAGTGCTGTTTTTATTTTGAAGCTTCGTATGCGCTAAACAAATTACTAATTGTATTATAGATGTGGTGAATCTATATTTTATGGCTTTTGAATCATTTTTATCAGATCTTTATCATGGATAGTATGTGCAAGAATTGTCACAAAGGAGCATCGTTTTCTTGGAGTAGCTTACTTCTTCGTATTGAAGCATTCTGTTTGGGGTAATCTCTTTTTATTTGTGTCTCGGGAAAAATAATTGGTAAAATCCACAGTATGTGGCCTAATATTCAAATCTGCTACATATTGAGATCCACACTGAATGTTCACAGCTTCTGTGTGTCGTATGTAGTGTGTAGTATGACAAGTGATGCTTTCAGCTTAATAGGACTGGTTTAAAAAACACGCTAAAGGTTTAAAAAAACAGAAGGTAAATACCCTATATATTTATTTATTTAAATATCATTATATTTAAGCCAATGTCATTATTTTTTAGGGTCTGACTCACGATTTTTGAACATTTAGGATTGACAATGACTGTCATATCCATACTATGCTGGGTGCTATCTGTCTTCCACTTTCACAGGTGGTTTTCATAGTCTCATAAAAAATTGCTTTTTGTATTAAATGCAAGTTGGGAAATACCAAACTAGAAAGTGAATTTATTTTTAGTCTTTCTACAAAATTCACAAAAATATCTATATAAGCAGTTTCACTACGTGAAAATGATCTACAGACTGTAGTGGAAATTTAATTTGATTTGACAGATATGGTGTAACCCACAAGCTGTGAATTTTATTTAGGTAAGTGCAAACCAGTTTGGAGACACTAAGAACCGATTTGAAACTTTGCCCATAAATCAAAATAAGACTGACACAAACCTTTAGTGTGGTTTAGACAAGTTCAGATAATTTTATTCTTTATTTCTCATTTTTGCTTCCTGCGAAGTTCTTGGTTTTAGCTAGAAGCAAAAGTGCCAAATCCTACATGAGAGGCTTTTTTTTGCAGCCTTTATGGCTGTACTGCAAGCAGGGAGCTCAAGTAATCTCATAAAACAATTTATTCTCATAAGATTTCCAACCCAGTTTTGCAGATTCAGATAAGCACTGAACTTTTGATTACACTTGAGCCACATCAGGTCTCTGAACTTGGAAGTTTGACCATCTCTAATTGTGGTAACATTTGCAAGCTATTACTAAGTAACTGGAGTCCATATTCTTGTTCTCAGTTACATATGCACAATCCCTCTTAACACAATGGGGCAGATTGTCTGCTATGACCAGCTTCTACTGAACAAAGCACACAGGCAGGGCTGGACAAAGCTCGTCGTGGTTCCCTGATTCTCTGTCTCAGCCTCAACACTAGCACTGGTTAGACCCTTATGGACTACAGTATAGCCAGCTGTGAATTGCCAAAGCCCACTGTGCTCTAATCACTCTCTCTCTCTCCTGCTGCAGACCTGCTCCTCCAGTCACCCAATGGGAGAGAAATTTAGGTGAAAATTCAATTGGCTGTACACTTGTTGGGACTTCCTTACACCAGGGGAATCCCAGACAGGAACTTGGAATTGATTTCGGTTTCCTTTGCACCACCTGAATGATGGAGGAGGAGCAGATCAGGGCAAAGAAACTGCCCCATTGTGTCTGCATGCATGTACATGAGAGTAGAATCTGGCCCCCAAATGATATAGAATTTAACATATCACTACTTTTGTTTCTGACAATGCATTCTGCATGCTAAAGCCTTACAGGTATATTCTTATATATATACAGGTATATACAGGTATATATGGGATTTGTACCTTTTATGTTAATGTAATTTGTGGTGTTTCAGAAATAGTCCTTGTAAAAGATAAATGGAAAAGCCAGTTTTAAATATGTACAAGCTGGTTACATAGAACAGTGTGAAGCATTCAATTGCCTTCCTAATAGGTTTGTCTTCACAGAGCATCTGTGAAAAAAAGAAATTAAATTTTGAAAAATTGATTTACAATGGCACTAGCTGAAAAATGTATCAAAACTTGAGAAAACTGCAGGCTTCACAGCGCACGCCACACGGTATCTTTGTAGTTCTACAGAAACCCTGCACATCTCCACCAAATCCTACATTGATTCACATCTAGCAGTAGTGAGACAGTTGTTGATCATGAGACTGGGTACACTGGAAACTATGTTGCAATATGGCAAATAATGAGGTAATTTTTGATCATGAAGTTGGGTACATTAGAAACAATGTTGCAACATGGTACGCACTCTGCAGAGCTCTGACAGGAAAATATAAGCAAAAGTAAACAAAACAACTGTCAATCAAATCTGTCAGCAGAGTGTGTAAAGAGAGTGTCAGAGACAGATAGATTTTGGAATGTGGTCACTCTTGGAGACACAGAAGAAGAAGCAGGAGAGAAGCAGCAGAGGAAGAAGAGAAGCAGAAACCTGAGAGGAACCCAGAGAGAGATGAGACTTAACCTAAAGAACAGCTAAGAACTACTGCCAGCAGCTGTTAGCAACCTGTGGAAGATTCGCCATCTGAAGTGGGGCGCAGCCACTTAGGATCATCTTAACTGTATGTTGTGGTTCAGGTGCTTTTTAGCTTGTGTTTAGAGGTTTGTGTTTGGACCACTAACGGGTGCTTTGTTTTGCAAAAGATACTACTTGTGTCAATCCTTTATCAGAAGGCTGTATCTGTACCCTCTGGGGGTAATAGGTGAGCTATTCTGGGGACTTTCTGAAACAGGGAACCCCTGGGCAAGCCCAAGATTCTTTGACCACCCTGGAGATGCATCACTGATGAGAACAGATTGGTTATAACAGGTGGGCTGTTTTACAGGGGAAACTCTTGGGGAATATTTGAATTCTGTTTTTGAGGTAACAACTGATGTGCTCTATGCTCCCTCTTTAATATCATTAATGAAGATGAGGATAAGGCCAGTGCTAAAATCAATCCCTGTACTAACCCACTTGTCAAGTACCACAACCTAATATATTGCTATTTAGCATTACTCTTTGAAAATTGGCTAAATAGCCATAAACAGAGGATATGAGGGTATTCCTATCCCAGTCAATTTGAATTAATTTTTTTAATTACTATTTAGTGGGACACAGTTTCAAATGCTTTACAAAAAGTCAAATATATTGCATCTACTACATTCCATTTTTTTACTAATTTTGCAATTCTATCAAAAAAGCAGTGAAGTTTGTCTGACAATTATTTTTCATAATCCCACTCTGCCTAATTGCTCAGAATTATTTTATACTTTAGGAGTCCAACCCTGCTCCCATATAAATCAGCAAGAACTTTACCACTGTCTCCAGTGAAAACAAGATCAAACCCTAGATGTTCAGTGATTTTTTTCCCTCATAAAAATTCCATTATTTTGTTTAGAAGAGAAGGCAGATATATGGAATAGTAATTGCCAGGATCACTAATATTTCTTTATCGAAAATAGCCTCTGTATTTGCTTGATTTCACTATATCAATACTTAATCTTTTGTCCATGATTTTTCATAAATAACTTTTGGTGGTTCAGTAGGTTTGAACACCAATTTCCTTAATATCCTGACTATTCTGAATGGCTGCTTTGTATGTATGCAAATTTTCCTTTGCCTGTTTGTTACTTTATAAGATTTCCATTATTTTCTGATCATCAATATTTTCATTTTTTGTTAGAGATTTTTAAAAGTTCAGTATCCCAGCCATTTTAATCATTAATTTTATCCTGTTCATGTATTAATTGACCTACTATTTCTACATAGTCAAGTCAATAGATGTCTTTCTCCACAGTGAAAACCAATAGTTACATACATGGGCACAAAATTGAAGTTACAAAGCGGTGAATCAGACCCCTCCATATCGATATCCATACACCTGTATGTTCTATATTATGTGCAGGTAAGGAATTTTCACAGAACTTCATTTTAACTTTTAATTTTCCAAGTCATTCTTCAAGTTCCACTAAGTGTTTCTATGTGGGCTATGCACAGTACGCTGGCTGCCTAATAAGCAGCATTTGAATGAGTCCTTTTAATATAGCCTATAACTATGGGCTATTTTCAGTTTGAAATTGCAACACTTTCTCAGGATGTGGCTATCATTATATCCAAATACCATCAGGGAACATTTCAAAGGTCAACCCCTCCTATCCATGGAAACAAGCTTAACAAAAATGTTTAATTAATTAATGGGGTATGAGCTTGCTGTTAAAACCAGCAGTTACATTATGCATTCTTTTTGACAGCACTTAAATGTGAACATTGTTTCATTAAAACTTTATGCTGATCTTTCTTTCTCTCCTCATGCCTCTCTATTCCATGTGGGGCACAGGGTCTCCACCACTGCCTTCCATCTTTGCTGGTCTCCTGCTGCAGGCTTATTGTGCATTTCCATCTGCAATTCTTCTGCCAGGTGGAGTCAGCAGCAACAAGGACCAGGTTCAATATCCAGTGGTCCCTCTTAACAATACAACACAGAAACAGTTCAAATCCCCACCTAGTAATCTGGGAAAATTAAACACCACCCCGGGCGCCTCTAGGGGGCAATAATCTAGGGTGCAATACTTCCCCACTTGCCAGCAGTGAATCTGTGTACAGCAGAGAAAACTTTTATTAAAAGGGAAAAGGAACCGGGCATTAATTTGGGAAAACATCACAACCACGATTTGAACACATCTGACCATCAGCAAAACTTCCACCCCAGAATACACTGGGCGGTGTCCTTTGCCTCTGTTTCTCACCTTGTGTCCAACAAATGTCCTTTTAACATGCCATTCCCCTCTCCCTTCACCACACCCCACTCACAGCTGCTCTCCTTGGTCAGCGAAGACCCAGAGTTCAGAGTTGCATTCATGAGAGTTCACTTCCCACCCAGGGCGGAGGAGGGGAAGAAAGATCAACTAATGCTTCCGCTGTTGCCGCTGCCACAACAACTGCCTCACTGTTGCCGCCATCCACTCTGTGTCGCTGCCTGCTGCCACCGCACCATCATTCACTCCGCTGCTGTTGTTCGTCGTGCCATCATTCACTCCACCACATCATCATCTGCTCCGCTGCCAATGGCCCTGTGTCGTCACCTTCTGCTGCCACCTGCCTCTTTACTGTGACCTCTGTGAGTCAGTCTCCTGAGGTTCCACCTCTGGCATCCAAACCCCCTGCTTAGCAAGTTCAATTTAGTTGAGAGTGAACCCCTCAAACAGGACAGACTACAGACACCCAGCTCTCAGTGATTTCAGCAGCTAGTGGGGGATCCTCACTACTAGCACACGTCTTCTGTAGAAATGCTGTCCCACAGCAGGTAATTAGATTGTCAGTGATTTCAGCTTTAGTGATCACTTAACAAAACAAAAGACTCCCAATGGAGCCTAATCAGCTCTGTCTTTAAACAGTAGAGAGGGGCAGGTCAAATGGTGCCTATGACTCTTAGGCAGAGCCCACACCACCAGGCAGAAACACCTGTCCCTACTCTCTCTCTCTCTCCTCCACTGGTATCTAGCATCCAAACCCCCTGCTTAGAAAGTTCAGTTTAGTTGAGGGTGAGCCCCCCAATCAGGAAACACTACATACAGTCCTGCTGCCCTTTACTCATACAATAAGAAAAACAACATTTCATTACCTACGCATTCAATACTAAGGTGATTTGTAACGCAACACCTATCAGTACTGATCACTTTGGCAACACAGCTGTCTGCTGGATACCTAGGCAGAGTAGGTGTGTTCATGTAAATACAACCTGGCCCTGAAGTCCTTCCCCCCAACCTGCTCATCACTAGATATCAGGGGAGAGCTCATTCAGATCTTGCTTACACTTGTCATTCTTGGCCTTTTGCCCTGCAGGTTCCATTGCAATGCCTGTCTTGTTAGGTTATTTGGGTCTTTCCTCCATGTATGTCTTAGCCCTCTCCATTTTTGTTCCATAATTTCCAATCTTATTGGTTTCTGTTTTGTCCTCCCCCTATTTCTCTCTTTTGATTTTGTCTGTCCATCTGATATTGAGGATTTGTCTAAGGCAGCTGTTTATGATAACCTGGAGTTTAGATAGTAAAGTCTGAAGTCTCCAAGTTTCAGTACCATATAGTAAGTCTGATTTTACAATGGGGTTAAAAATTCAAAGTTTGGTGTGGAGCACAGATACCTTTTTCTCAAGTCTGGCTTTGCTATTCTGCCTTTTTCCACCTGTTGTATTTACAATGTTGCCAAGATATGGAAACAGGTAAAGAAAACTTTTACTAAAACTTATGCAGTAGTGCTGGGACTCATGAATAATCATCACAACAAATGTTTATCTGAGGATATATGATGGAAATAGAAGAATTAAACTGAAACTAAATCAAACAAGAACAAGAACACAGACACTGAATCCAGGAGGAATAGGCCATAAAGAATAAAGTGTCCAAAAAGAGTGCTAGGAAGACTTTATAGACAAAATGGCAACAGATGCACAGACTGCTGCAGCACAAAGTGACATGGAGACTCTGTACCACATCAGAGGACAGTTAGATTTAGAAAAAACAAATACCAACAGACCAGGTCAAGACAATGAGGGCAACATAAAAATGAAGACATCAGAACAATTAAATATATAAAGGCAATACTTTTGTCAACTACTGAATGGTGAGCCAGTGGCCAATCCCTCCCTACAGAGGGGAAAGAAGAGCTGGATGTCAGCCTAGGACCTATCAGTGTTGATCTTTGCTATTTTTTTTAACCTTTATTCATTTAATTCAGCATCTTCTCTCACCTAAGTTCTTGTCTACATGGTGAGTTAGTGCACGGAAAGCCAGGTGAAAATCTACAATGCATCTGTAATAAATATAAAGGGAAGGCTAACTACCTTTTTGTATACAGTGCTATAAAATCCCTCCTGGACAGAGGCAAACCCCTTTCACCTGTAAAGGGTTAAGAAGCTAAGATAACCTCACTGGCACCTGACCCAAAGGACCAATAAGGGGTTGAGATACTTTCAAATCTTGGGTGGGGGGACTGAGAGAGGCCAGACAGAAATCCATCTTCTCTAACCCATCCTAATCCAAGTCTCCAATATTGCAACCAGTATAGGTAAGCCAGGCAAGGCGGATTAGTTTATCTTTTGTTTTATGTGAATTTTCCCTGTGTTAAGAGGGAGGTTTATTCCTGTTTTTTGTAACTTTAAGGTTTTGCCCAGAGGGGGTTCCTCTGTGTTTTGAATCTGAATACCCTGTAAAGTATTTTCCATCCTGATTTTACAGAGATGATTTTTACTTTTTTTTTTTAATAAAATCCTTCTTTTAAGAACCTGACTGATTTTTCCATTGTTCCAAGACCCAGGGGCTTTGGATCTTTGATGATTTTGTAACCAATTGGTTAGGATATTATTCTCAAGCCTCCACAGGAAAGGGAGTGTGTAGGGCTTGGGGGGATATTTTGGGGGAAGACGTCTCCAAGTGGTCTCTTTCCCTGTTCTTTGTTTAAAAAGTTTGGTGGTGAGTGAGTTGGTGCTCAGCAAGTTAGTGAGCTGTAGAGTCACAACTGGCTTGTCACACACTGTTCAAAGCCCATGTTGTTAAGGCAGAGCCGTCCCTTGAGTATGGTGAATCGGGGCGACTGCCCCGAGCCCTGCGCTTTGGGGGCCTCCATGGGCCAGTGTGATTGGTGGGTGTGGCTGGTCCTGGAAGTGACGGATTCATCACTTCCACTCCAGGCCCCAAACCCCCCTAGGGACGGCCCTGTGCTGAGGACTCTGAAAAAGTGGGATAGAGGGTGGCTTGCAGTATTCACACAGATAACATCTGAAAGAACCACAGGTACTGTAGAATAACTAACCATTCTTTCTTCTTCTAGTATGTGTCAGTGTGAATCCCACTGTAGGTGAGGGGCAAACTGCATCATCCCTAGATGGTGGTAGTGAGGAGTTTCATCTGTACTAGTGAAACAGTGATTGTGGTACTGTTCTCCCAAAGCATAATCTTTAACAAAATTCAGTAGGTTGCTCCACATTGCAGATCTCAGAAATTTCCAAGTTCATAAATCAGGCCGAAGATGCTGCCTCTGCCCTGGTGGAATGCACTTTTATGTTCAAAGGGAGAGGTTTAATCTGTCAATCCGTCAATCTGAAAGCAGGTGGAAATGCACTGAGTGGTCCACTTAGATTATGTGTAATGAAATGGCTTGGCCTTTTGAGGGGCCAGTTATAACAACAAAGTGGCAGGGAGACTGCTTGAAAGGCTTGGTTCTTTCAAAATAATAAAGGAAAGCTCTGAACATGTCCAAAGTATGCAATTTCTTTTCCCCTGGCATCAAGGTAATTGATTGGTTCTGGTGGAATTCTCAGACCACCTTAGTGATGAACTTGAGTTGTCATTTCAGCACCACCTTGTCAACATAGAAGGATGCACATGAGGTCTTGGAGCTCACTGATTCACCATCTTTAGGTGATGACCATGAGAAAGACAGTCTTGTTGGTAAGGTGGTGTACTGAGCACTCTGACAGTAGTTCAAAAGGAGGCTGCATGAGTTTCAGGACAACATTGAAGTCTCACGTGAGAGTCACATCTTTAACCAGAGGGCAAGTATGAAAGAGGATTTATTTGAATTTTGATACTCTTGATGGGAGATGATTGAATCCAGCTGTACTGGCATGTGACACACCAATATTGGTGCCAGAAGAACTGTGAGAGAATTAAATGGTAGCCCTGTATCCTTCACAAGCAGCACATAATCTAGGATCTTCAGTGTGAATCTCAGGCACTTCTTGCAGCTGGAGGGATAGCTCTAAAAAGGTATGCACCCTGCAAGTTGAGAGCAATCACAAAACAACCTTGAGCTCAGAAAGCTGGAATGATCTGTAGAAATTTAGCTTGAGCTAAGAACTAGCAAGTCAGACACCTCCCAAGAGGTAACTGAGGGAGAGTCACAGTTGCCCCTCCCTTTGTGCTCTTGTACAGGAGCACAAGGAGGCACAGGCCACACATGCGGCCCCTATGGACATTGCTATTATAAAAATTCCTCTCACAAGAGTGAGGTGCATGCATACCTATTGTGAGATCCACACTGACACATCCTCGAAGTAGTAGTAAAATGTCTGTGATTCCAGTGATACAGGGACTAAGTTTATATAAGACCAGACTCTGCCACCTTTGCTCAAGTAATCATAATGATTTCAATGGGACTTCTTGTGGGGTAAAGTGCTACTCAGCAAGTGTTTGGGTTGCAGAATCTGGCCACAGTAATTATAATACAATAAGCCTTGGAAAACAGACATTTTAGATTTGAGAACAAAAGACAGAGAAACATAACTGTTTGTTTATATCACTGTTAATCCTTTTATAAGGAACATCCACCCACTGTGCTTATCCCACAATCCTAAACTGCCTCCCAATCTTGCCAGCTGCTAAACATGCCCATTGTCCTCTACCCACTACCAAAACCTGTAGCTCTCTCCCTTAAAATTTACACAAATCAGCTTTGCATTTGTAGTATAAAGATCCACAGTACCTTGAAGATTAAAAATGTAGGGCATTGTAACAAACTAAATTTAAGGTTGAACTGAATAACACAAGGACTACTGTAGTGATTGACAGGTTTCAGAGTAGCAGCCGTGTTAGTCTGTATCCGCTACAAACCCTACCTCCAACCCCCGCTCTCCTGCTGGTAATAGTTCACCTTACCTGATCACTCTTGTTACAGTGTGTATGGTAAAACCCATTGTTTCATGTTCTCTGTGTATATAAATCTCCCCACTGTATTTTCCACTACATGCATCCAATGAAGTGAGCTGTAGCTCACGAAAGCTTATCTCAAATAAATTTGTTAGTCTCTAAGGTGCCACAAGTACTCCTTTTCTTTTTGATTGAATTACTTCTATATTATTCAACAGAGCACTTAAATTTATCTCAATCTGCAATCCACTGCAGCACAGTGCTCCAGAATCCAAGGGACTTTTAGAATTTAGGTCAAGCTGGGCAAGAAGTACACACAGGGGTCTTGAGCATGGGGGGAATCTTGCACTATATATGGACCCTTCTCAAGAGAGTTAATTAGTTGCAATGTTTACTACACAATTCAGGAGTCAGATTTCTCATGAGAGAAGGCAGAGAACTTTTATTAACTTAATGAGTATGCCGATCAGACTGAACCTGTTCAGGCATCTGGAAACAACTTGTTCGCACTGGGCATGCTCAGAGGTTTAAGGACTATTAGCATAGTTACTCCCATTCTAGTGACATGTTCTCTATTCTTATTATAGTCTCTGATTTCCTTGAGCAATAAATACACACAATGTTGTGTTAGAAAAAGGTGTATAGTCTGGTAACAACCTCTTTCAAAACCACCTGGTTAGAATAATTATAAAGAGAAATAAATGTAGATGTTGGGACAAATTAAGCCCTGGGAGTTAAGTCTGCTTATTCCAAAACTAAATTGGCCTTTACTGTAAAGGTCACAGTCACCTGTTTTCTTGATGTTCATATGGATACTTCCAAAACAGTCATTCATGTAATGCTGAAAATTCAATCAATGAGAATTTTGACCTTTTGTGCCCCTTAAACATGAGGCAAATCGTATCAAGTATTCAATAAACTCTATCAAATAGGCACCTAAGTTCTACCCGCAAAGGGGAATTTAAGAGCTAATATACCAGATCTCTATCTCATAGTTCAAAATACAATCCCAAGAACAGAGAACTGTGCAGAAGTTCCTGGTGAGATTTTATTTAATGTGTGCACAGTGAGACACACTGAGGACCGTAAATGGAAAATACAGATATGAGGGGAATAACAGTTGAAAAATGGCAACAAAACACAAAATGCAACAAATACAACTATGCTTTCAGTGTAAGTTTATAACGTAAATGCATCATCAACCTCAGCAACCTTAACCCATCCTGGCTGTAGAAGGAGAGGAAGCCTAAATAACCCCTTTGGCTTGTTCATCTCCTCCTCTGTGAGAATGATTGACTCCCTTGATTTTTACCCCTTTCGCACAAACGAATCAAGTAACACCAGTCTTTCTCTGGACAGCAGCAAGATCTTGTTTACTTTCTGGTCCAAATGCATTGACAGGAACAAACTCTAGAGCGTGTGCAAGGAATCCATTAAAATATCTTTAAGGTTCCCATCAAAGTCAATCTTTGATCCCCATCAAATAAAACAATACTGCTATTATTGGCTATGATTGCTTTTCTGCAATTTGCTGTGCATACATTGTCCAGACCCTTCAGTAAAGTTCAGGGTATTGCAGGGAAAAATAGTTTCAGTTTTCACATATTTGTAACATATTAACACGACTTCATCTTCTTATTCCCCCCCACTTCAGTCCTCTTCTGCTAAATTTTGCCTCCTGACTTTCTGGGGGGTGTCCCACTATCTTGGCCTAACAAGCATTTTTCTGATATGTAAGAGTCCCTTCAAATCATTAGCTAGGATGCATACAAGAAAGCAGAAAATGAAGACTCTACAGGTCATCCCTTTGAAGTGCTTCACGTAAGTAAAGTGCTAGTTCTACCACTTCTCGTCTCTTAAAACTCATTAAACCCTTATCTTTATCATGAACCAATGGAGAAAAACAGAGCAAATGTCCAGAGATATGTCCAGGTTACATTTGGTTTCCTACTGAAAAGCAAAAGTGAAGGTAATCCCTCTGTAGCTGCAGTGCAGATAATTTTCTTTATACCATTTCACTGAATACTAAACAGAAATTGGAAAAGTCTGAAAACATAATAAACAAACAGATGAGCGTGAGCTTAAAAGCTCTTTGCATTTATCAAATAGATACATTCAGAATCTCTGGATGTTTACCAAACAGTTAAAGGGGGGAAGCCATTATAAGTATATATCTACATTCTCCTCTATCTTAATTTTAAAAAAAAGATGAAAATTATTGAGGAAGAAAAATTGAGGTACCTGAGCTATTGGTATCACATATAAGTCTCAACAACAGCAAAAATGGATGGCTAGGCAATGCTGAACAAAAATAAGCAGATATCTTATCTTTAAAAAATGTGCAAACTCACATTTTATTTCTTAAGTAGATCAAATCAAAACTGCTCACATGGGAATGAACAGATTTAACATCTGTGAATACTAAAGATGAGGCAGGACTGAAATATCTGACTCATTAAGTGACTGTGTACTGCCAAAATAGTAGGTAATTAGGTAACTTAAATGATCTGTCACCCAGAGAACTGTAGGGCAGATTGCTATTCAATTCTATACATTTAATATATGTATTGATTACCTTGCATAAACCAGTCTTGGTATCCTTCTCATTGCACATCCATTTGACCACTCAGGACAATGCCATCAAGGCTCATGTCTACACAAAAGCTTGATCCAAAACCCACTGAAGTCACACAATGGGCTTTGGATAGGGCTTTGGATACGGCCCTAAGTGGACAGGTGAAAATGTTATCATTAAATCATGGGTTATTCACTGATAGCGTGTTGATTTGAATTCAACACAGGTGGAAGTGATGGAAAGTAATCAATTGATGGCTTTTCAGGAGGCCTGTGTAATGAGATGCTGTCTCAATTTCATTCCTGCCATGCATGCATCTATAACACAAAAATCACCACGATTTGGCATTCTTGAATAAAAGGAAGGCCTGAATGGGATTAAAGACTAAAATAATCTCACAACCCTAGATATACAGTAGCAGAGCAGTATGGTGATACTTGTGTTGCTACTGTTTATGCTACACATATTGTGAGAATAAGCTCAACACTGAAGCTCTACTGACCACTACAGTCTCCACAAAATGTTATAGAAGAAAAAAATTCATTGCAAATGATGCAATGAGAGCTCTGTCCCCGTAATACCTGCAACTTGAGACTGGAGTTTTCTCGTAGAGAAGCAGACACCCATTCCTTTTTTAGCTTGATTCAGAATCGACATGAGTGCTTGCCACTCCTACTGAACTTAATGCAAACTTCCAGTATTCAGCTCCTCTCATGGTTAAATCCAACATTTGTGCTGCTCTGGATACCTGGAGGCAGCTAGGGAATCAAAATTTCAGGGCCAATTGTGGAAATTAAAGTGACTTGAATTTGATCCCATTGTATCCTTTTTAGAGCCCCTCAGAACAGTGGAAGAAGAGGGAAGGCAAACAACTATAGAGCAGAACAATTAAGGACAGGTTTCAGAGTAACAGCCGTGTTAGTCTGTATTCGTAAAAAGAAAAAAGAAAAGGAGTACTTGTGGCACCTTAGAGACTAACCAGTTTATTTGAGCATGAGCTTTCGTGAGCTACAGCTCACTTCATCGGATGCATAGCATATCGTGGAAACTGCAGAAGACATTATATACACACAGAGACCATGAAACAAAACTTCCTCCCACCCCACTGTCCTGCTGCTAACAGCTTATCTAAAGTGATCATCAAGGAAGGCCATTTCCAGCACAAATCCAGGTTTTCTCACCCTTCCCCCCCCCCACACACAGACACACATACAAACTCACTCTCCTGCTGGTAATAGCCCATCCCTCTTTGAAACCTCTCTTTATAATGTGCATGATAATCAAGGTGGGTCATTTCCAGCACTAATCCAGGTTTTCTCACCACCACCCCCCCCCACACACACACCCCCCTCCAAAAACCACACACACAAACTCACTCTCCTGCTGGCAATAGCTCATCTTACAATGTGCACAGCAATAATCCAAGTTTAACCAGAACGTCTTGGGGGGGGGGGGTTTGTAGGAAAAAAACAAGGGGAGATAGGCTACCTTGCATAATGACTTAGCCACTCCCAGTCTCTATTCAAGCCCAAATTAATAGTATCCAATTTGCAAATGAATTCCAATTCAGCAGTTTCTCGCTCAAGAGATCAAATCCGCACAGACACACCCCTGGAACCCCGACCTGGGATATTCTATCTACTACCCAAGATCCATAAACCTGGAAATCCTGGACGCCCCATCATCTCAGGCATTGGCACCCTGACAGCAGGATTGTCCGGCTATGTAGACTCACTCCTCAGGCCCTACGCTACCAGCACTCCCAGCTACCTTCGAGACACCACTGACTTCCTGAGGAAACTACAATCCATTGGTGATCTTCCTGATAACACCATCCTGGCCACTATGGATGTAGAAGCCCTCTACACCAACATTCCACACAAAGATGGACTACAAGCCATCAAGAACACTATCCCCGATAATGTCACGGCTAACCTGGTGGCTGAACTTTGTGACTTTGTCCTTACCCATAACTATTTTACATTTGGGGACAATGTATACCTTCAGATCAGCGGCACTGCTATGGGTACCCGCATGGCCCCACAGTATGCCAACATTTTTATGGCTGATTTAGAACAACGCTTCCTCAGCTCTCGTCCCCTAACGCCCCTACTTTACTTGCGCTATATTGATGACATCTTCATCATCTGGACCCATGGAAAAGAAGCCCTTGAGGAATTCCACCATAATTTCAACAATTTCCATCCCACCATCAACCTCAGCCTGGTCCAGTCCACACAAGAGATCCACTTCCTGGACACTACAGTGCTAATAAACGATGGTCACATCAACACCACCCTATACCGGAAACCTACTGACCGCTATTCCTACCTACATGCCTCCAGCTTTCACCCTGACCACACCACACGATCCATCGTCTACAGCCAAGCTCTGCGATACAACCGCATTTGCTCCAACCCCTCAGACAGAGACAAACACCTACAAGATCTCTATCAAGCATTCTTACAACTACAATACCCACCTGCGGAAGTGAGGAAACAGATTGATAGAGCCAGAAGAGTTCCCAGAAGTCACCTACTACAGGACAGGCCTAACAAAGAAAATAACAGAACGCCACTAGCCGTCACCTTCAGCCCCCAACTAAAACCCCTCCAACGCATTATTAAGGATCTACAACCTATCCTGAAGGATGACCCAACACTCTCACAAATCTTGGGAGAAAGGCCAGTCCTTGCCTACAGACAGCCCCCCAACCTGAAGCGAATACTCACCAACAACCACATACCACACAACAGAACCACTAACCCAGGAACCTATCCTTGCAACAAAGCCCGTTGCCAACTGTGCCCACATATCTATTCAGGGAACACCATCACAGGGCCTAACAACATCAGCCACACTATCAGAGGCTCGTTCACCTGCACATCCACCAATGTGATATATGCCATCATGTGCCAGCAATGCCCCTCTGCCATGTACATTGGTCAAACTGGACAGTCTCTACGTAAAAGAATAAATGGACACAAATCAGATGTTAAGAATTATAACATTCATAAACCAGTCGGAGAACACTTCAATCTCTCTGGTCACGCAATCACAGACATGAGGGTCGCTATCTTAAAGCAAAAAAACTTCAAATCCAGACTCCAGCGAGAAACTGCTGAATTGGAATTCATTTGCAAATTGGATACTATTAATTTGGGCTTGAATAGAGACTGGGAGTGGCTAAGTCATTATGCAAGGTAGCCTATCTCCCCTTGTTTTTTTCTTACAAACCCCCCCCCCCCAAGACTTTCTGGTTAAACTTGGATTATTGCTGTGCACATTGTAAGATGAGCTATTGCCAGCAGGAGAGTGAGTTTGTGTGTGTGGTTTTTGGAGGGGGGTGTGTGTGGGGGGGGGGAGGGGTGGTGAGAAAACCTGGATTAGTGCTGGAAATGACCCACCTTGATTATCATGCGCATTATAAAGAGAGGTTTCAAAGAGGGATGGGCTATTACCAGCAGGAGAGTGAGTTTGTATGTGTGTCTGTGTGTGGGGGGGGGGAAGGGTGAGAAAACCTGGATTTGTGCTGGAAATGGCCTTCCTTGATGATCACTTTAGATAAGCTGTTAGCAGCAGGACAGTGGGGTGGGAGGAAGTTTTGTTTCATGGTCTCTGTGTGTATATAATGTCTTCTGCAGTTTCCACAATATGCTATGCATCCGATGAAGTGAGCTGTAGCTCACGAAAGCTCATGCTCAAATAAACTGGTTAGTCTCTAAGGTGCCACAAGTACTCCTTTTCTTTTTTCTTTTAACAATTAAGGAATAAGTCATCCACCTCCCAGCTGCAAGGCTTCCGGTACTATGTGCAGACCAAAAGTAGTTGGTGGTTGAGATGGGAAGCAGTAAGATTCATATAGTGCAGGCCACATTTGGAATGGCTTGTTAGCTATTTCTGTGCTAGTCACAGGAAGGATGAAAGGACAGGGACAAGCCTATTAAGATCTGCACAATCTACTGTATCAGCTCATTTTGATGACTCCCTTTTGCATGTCAGGTGACTGGAGTTAGATTTGGGGATGCACCTTCTTATACCAGTTACCAACCCACATTTCAGTCGTTAGCATGATGAAAACCCAATCCGTTACACTCTGATTTTGCGTTCAACCCTTGCTCAGGGGAAGGATGATGTAAATCGTAAGGGGTCCATATACCTGGGGCAGGTTATTTCTACAGCTGGTCAAAACTCAGAAGTTCCATTCTGCAGATAATTTTAATATTTTGACATTTGTTTTTGTTCACATTTGGAACAAAAACATACTTTCTAAATTTCCTGGGAAACAGTAATTTTGAAAAAAATCATTTTGCAAAATTTAGTTTAAAAAAATTTAAAATGTCCTCTCGGAAATTTTTTTGTTTCAGATTTCATTTTATGGGATTTTATTTTTATATTATGTTTACATTAATTCATGACATGTCTGTCGTAGTGGTGTATAATATGACATCATGACATCACATGACATGTCCTAATACAAGCTACTACTACTGACATATCATGAAGTAATGCAAAAACAATATAAAAATAAAACCCTATAAAATATATAAATAATCAATGGTTAAAGAGTCTGAAAGAGACAATTATTTTCATATTTTGTATTATTTTCAGTTAGACTGGACCTGATTCTGGGAAATATGCTGTAGAGAACAATCCTCTACTCTACTGGAAAGCAAATGGACTAGATACTCTTACGTGTCTTTTCTGTCTCTAAATTATTCTGACCTGTCATCAAGGCCTGTAAGCTGCTTTTTGTTACCAGTAATTCTATACATTTCCTTTTCACAGTATCATTCAGAAACTGCTTTTCTTCTCATGAATATAGAGCATTCTAACATATCTACAAGTAGCAATCCAGAAAAATACGCTCCTTGTTATGAGATAACAAAAATCATTCACAGCAGAAATAGAAATTACAGAGTATTTCTAAAAGACACAGAAAAATACCAAAATGTTGTTTTGTGTCTTTTTTACAGAATGTAATGAGTACAATAAGGTTTTGTAAACACCAACTGTTGTTTTGTCACCAGTAGCATGGTCTTTCTGACTAATAAAGAAGGTGTCACAGAAAAGTCTAGAAATTGAATCTACTCACCATTAATCCAAAGAATTATTCTTGTGAGAAATGTGATAAAGGGTAATATATTCATAAACTAAACAAAGATATAAGAATTTATAATAAACAGCTATTATGATTTTTCCTCACAGCTCAGACAAGTGTGAAGCGCTTTAGATGAATACCTCTTTTGCTATATGCTAGCGCTACTTAGATTTTGTTGTTGCTCATTTTTGTTTTTTACACAGATGTACAACAGGAAGTAACTGTGAGACGTATATAATATCTATTGGCCAATGTTGAATATTTAAGATTGATCACTGTACTTGTGCATCCATGCATATGTTTACATTTCTTGTAGAAGCAAGTGACTCCGGAATTTTGAAAATTTGGGCCTATAGGATGTGCAGTTATATAAGGAGATGAACAAGATGAAAAATATCTAACCGCTAAAAATATTAATCACAATATTATGTATTTTATAAATAGAAACCGCTGAAACTTCACCTGAAGAGTTTGTTTTTTAGGATGCTCTAAGACCTTATGCAAAAGCTTTCAAATAAATTAATTATAAATCTTCACAAGGACCCAGGATAAAAGTCAGTATGTTTCTAGATATTAAGGGCTGCATTGTAACATAAGAAAATCAGCATATTGTGTATAACAAAAACATACTGGAGTTGAATAGCTGCTAACCAGGATTATTATTTTCTTCCTTTCTGTGCCTCAAAAACAAGTAAATGCAATCTTCTATACTGTAAGTATCCTTCAAGTTTTTCAAAGTACACACACACAAATATCACTTCAAAGGACTGCTGAATTTTTCTCTATCTAATTAGCTTAATAAATCCCTTTCCAGCCTTAGGCAGAGCAAGGAAAAACTTTGTAGAAGATTTTGAGAAATAAATTATTTCAGTGTTTCTTCCTATACTTCAGACCATCTCTTGTATCTTCAGTGACAACTGCACTGTAAGAGAACTGTCATAAAATCAAAGACTATTTGGACTGAGACAGGCTCATGAAGAAAGCTAACCAGCTTATATAAACTTGAGCCCTTGATAATTACCATTCACTTTTAATTTACATCTACATCAATAACTAATTAAAATTCGGAAGAATGTTCTTTGTTGTGGACTTCTTCTAAGTGACAATGAAAGGTCTGGTTAGAATACAGGACTAGATGTCATAATACTGGAGTTGTATCCTTGACTCTGTCAAAGACTTCCTGTATCACCTGAGGCAAAGTACAATGCCTCTGAGCCACAATGTCATAATCTGTAAAATGAGGATAACATTTGCCTACTTCAAAGCAACATTGTGGGGCTAAATTAGTGTTTGGAAAGTAATTTGAAATCTTTAGATTGAAGGTGCTATCTTAATGATTAATAAAGTATTAAAGTGATACCAAATTACTTTTTACTGGTTGTTACTTAGGAAAACACAGTAGAACTATCTAAAAATGCTAGTTTTCCTTGACATTTGACATGACTACTATAATTCTACTCTGCTGAAAATTTGTATTGTACTCTGTAACAAAAAGATTGTTAAGAGATATCCACTTCAAAATGTCCTTGAAAATGGCTGGCTTCTCTAACTCTTGTATGATCTTTGGGAAATCTCTCACATTTTGTAGTTGAAAAAGGCAAGCTAATGGAAGAAAGCTAAGGGCTTTATTTTCATACATAAAAAAATAACAACTGATCTAACGATACTGGGGGGGGGGAATCAACCCTGATAATCCTGTCACCTTGGACTAATCTGACATTAATTTAAATATTTTAAACACTTTCAGGAACATTAACATAACAAACATTATTTGTATCTCACCTTTTTAAAAA
The DNA here is from genome assembly GCF_965152275.1 of Natator depressus. Lineage (NCBI taxonomy): Eukaryota > Metazoa > Chordata > Testudines > Cheloniidae > Natator > Natator depressus. The sequence goes on from NC_134234.1 coordinate 296,975,222, forward strand.
AAATTATGGTTTTCCCCATTTTTTCCCTAGAATAAACAGTAAAGCGATCATTATATAATGAGGCCATAATATTTCAGTAAAAAGCAAGAAACCAAAAATAGGCTTTTCTGTTCCTTTTAGGTTTTACTGACAAAAGGTAAGCATGCTAGTTGTACTGTATTTCATACTAGTGTTTTTAAATAGACTAACGCACATTGATTCAAATGAACTTGCCGTAACCTAGCTCACAGACCTTCTCTTTCCCTCCTGCAAATTCTTTGCTGTTGTAGGACAAGATTATGCATACATTTACGTGGGTATGCAAGGATTAGAGTACTGTGTGAAGAGACGTGTGGAGCAGAACAAAAACACCATGTGTGCTACTGAGAGGGCTACAAAAAGCCCCTGAGTCAGTGTCAGTCCGCCACCACCACACTCCAGGAGTCCATATCCTTTCAATAACTGATTGACTCTGTGTTGCCACTTGTTTTAATGCCATTAATTAACTATACTTGCCCATCCTGCCTTCACCCTTCCATTCTTCTGTTCCCTGCCTATACCTGTTCTCCTCTCTTTCCATTCCTTTTCCTTGTTCCAGTCTTTTCTCCACTGTTCCTCTCCATCTCTGTGTTTTTCCTTCTAACATCTCCCATTTCTCCTCTTTCATACACCTTAGCTCCACACTGACCCTGTTCCTCTCTTGACCATGTTCATTTATAAACAAGCAAAATATTTTAAAACAGGCTAGTGAGGTATATTTTATATTAAAAATATCTATAAGTGAACCATCAAAATGTACACCTAGCCAATCTACTATTAAGAACATTAGAATGGCCAGTTCCTGTCAGTTTAGGGACACCCAGAGCATGGAGTTACATCCCTGCCCTTCTTGGCTAATAGCCATTGATAGACCTATCCTCCATGAACTTATCTAATTCTTTTTTGAACCCACTTATACTTTTGGCCTTCACAGCATCCCATGACAACAAATTCCACAGATTGACTGTGTATTGTGTAAAGAAGTACTTCTTAAGTTTGCTTGAAAACTCCTGCCTATTCATTTGTCGGGTGACCCCCACCTCTGATATTATGTGAAGGGGATAAATAACATTTTCTTATTCATTTTCTCCACACCATTCATGATTTCACAGACCTCTATCATATCCCCCATTAGTCTTCTCTTTTCCAAGGTGAACATTCCCAGTCTTCTTAATGTGCACTCATATGGTAGCTATTACATACCCCTTCCTAATTATTCTTGTTGCCCTTCTCTGTACCTTTTCCAACTCTAATATATCTTTCTTTCGATGAGGCAACTAGAACTGCACGCAGTGTTCAAGGTGTGGACGTACCATGGATGGATATAGAGGCATTATTATATTTTCTGTTTCATTATCTATCCCTTTGCTAATGGTTCCTAACACTGTTAGGTTTTTTGACTGCTGCTGCACATTGACCAGATGTTTTCAGGGAACTATCCATGATGACTCCAAGGTCGCTTTCTTGGTAACAGGTAATTTAGATCCCATCATTTTGTACATAGAGTTGGGATTTAATTTTCCAATGTGCATTACTTTGCATTTATCAATATTAAATTTCATCTGTCATTTTGTCACCCAGCCCATCCAGTTTAGTGAGATCCCTTTGTAACTCTTCACAGTCATCTCTGGACTTAACTATCTTGAGTAATTTGAGTATTGTGTGCAAATTTTGTCACCTCACTGTTCACCCCTTTTCCCAGATCATTCGTTTGTTACAACTTTCATCCTCTTATTCCCCCATTGTTTGTTGCACTTGCCAATGGTGTTATGTCTAAGATCAGACCATCGCTGTATAAATGATGATACTTTTTGTGTGGCAGTCTACAAAGATTTAAAAGACATGGTCCCTGCCTTTAAGAGCTTACAGACTAAATCAGAGAGAAACAGAAAGTGAAGATAAGATGAAGGTGAAGTTATGGGAGGGAAGAGGATTAAACAAAAAGGATATTATGAGTTATGTTACTGTGCAAAGGAAGATTATAAATGGTGGTATTTTGACACTGAGACCGAAGGGATGAGTAGATAGCACAGATTTGGCGTTCTGCAGTGGAAAGCAGTGGGCTTTGAAGGTTAAAAGTGAGGACTCTTAGCTGATAGTTTATGAATAGGGCTTCTAAAGTTGAAAGGGGATTTTCCACATTAACAACCGCCCACTGGACAAGTTTTCTGTTTCTATCAGTTTGATTGGCCTTGGTCTGGATAAAAGCTCTATTCATTAAAACAAACAAACAAACAAACAAACAAAAAAACCTACCACCACACTGCACAAAAACCAACAAAAACAAACTATGAATAATTCAAAATGTCATGGATAGATTAATATTTTAATGTATGTTATGTTTGTCTTTTAACAAGATGCAACTTGGAACATAATAAATTCTGTTTAAAGAACTGAAGATATCCATATCCTCTATTTTCCATCTTTATTTAACTATTTATTTTAACCTCTTTTTAAAGACTGGAATGTTTATGATCATACGCCCGTGGCATGACAAAATGCAGAGAAATATACTGAGATTGTCCCCAGCATTCTCTGCTCACAATCTGAAATCTAACCAAAGGTATCTGCTTTTTGTTAGCTTGTGAACATTTGCACCACAACTTTCTATAATTCTATTCATAGAGCCATAAAAAGAGCACTCTACAGTACTTAGCAGAAACAAATGTGAAGAAATATTTTCTGAGGCTGGGCTGCAGGCTACTGAAATATTGCAATCCAGCTAGTGGAACGCTTCTGGGAATGTTCAAGAGGCTAGAATTCGGCAGGAAGGAGTGATTCACTCACCTGTTTTTGTGACATGATTAAATTTATTTTGAGGAACTCATTGCTAATAAAGTGCAGACATTCCGTATCTCATAGTATAAAAACAAAAATTGAAAATGCTACCGGCCAACAAAAATACTGCGCTTTGAATCAAGTTGGACACACAACTAGAATCTCAAACAAACATGACACGGACATGGAGTTGCAATTTCCAAATTTCCCTATGTTGAGGGGCTCCAGAAGGACTGGATATTGTTCACTCTGGAGCCTTTCAACACTGATCCTTGCAACAGCCAGAGGCAATTTCTAAACAGCAATAGGAAGCAATACCTGCCCATTCTGACACTACACTATACTGTAGATTTATCAGCATGGAGGTTTGTGACTGAACTTGGACACCTGTGATCACACCATCACTAGATCATGAAGCAAGCCTAGAATTCTGCTTTCCTCATCCACTGCTTTGTTTTGTGAATTCTGTGCTACAGAAATTAATTTCTGTTTCATTAAAATATATATTCCCAAACTATTGCAAGTAGAAGCATCTTGAATTAAAGATCATTGGTGAAGAATTCATTTCTAATTTTATCTAAAAGTTATTATTAGTTGTTCTTGCAACAAAAGCCTTTTTAAGTTCCCAAAGTTTATAATTTATCTTAACATAGGAACGGTAGGCTGGAAACTGTAAGGAAAGGAGAAAAACCTTAGAACACACAAATTCTGGGTTGTGTGGTTCTTTTGCTGTACAGTGTTCAAATATTGCTTTAAGAACCCCTGAAGGTTGACAGTCTGAGAAACTGGAATGTTGGAACATGACAAAACATGTGCCAAGGTGTAAGGGGAGCCAATTTGGTTTCAGTATTACACTTATTTGTGTTAGTTCTGTCATATGGATTTTTTCTGATCCACCCATGCTTTCAACTGTTACTCCAGAGATATGGCATAAATGGTGGGAAGACAAAGGTAAGTGGGTAAAGCTCCATTCAAGCTTCATGCCAGTGATCTGGATGCCTGTTTGGTCTCCAGGTATACAAACTTGAGTAGCTTCAGGAGCTGTAGCAGCATCTGCTACAGGAATTCAACTGGCTCCATTTCTCTAGAAGATTCTAGGATTTGCCCTCTAGAGCCAGAGCTTTCTCCTGCTAGGTTTCTCTCAGGCTGGCTTCCTTTGTCTCTATTTCTTCAGCTGTTCATGTCAAAGCTGATATCTGGTCTTCAACTTCTTCTGTTGGAGCAGTAAGACCTTGCTGTATTGACTGGATTATGCCCATCGTGGAGTTAATGCTGGCTATGTCCTCTGACATAGCCTTTAACGGCAAATATGTTTGTTCTTGGCCCTCCTGTTTCATGGTCAGACCACATGAATGAGATTCCATTTTTAGGGCTGGATTCTTTAGTCTGCTGTGGCTGCTTTGTACCACTGAGAGTTTTGCTCTGCCTACCCTCCACTGTAAGGTCATTTAGAGACAGTGGCTTAAAATAGAGCAGTTCCTGAGCTGTTGTAACTTACATCAAAGGTGGACAGTGCAGGATCAGGCAGCTGCAACAAGCTCATACAACCCTCCTTTCCCCCTACATCAAGTGAAGCCCAGCCACATGGGAGAATCAAACTCTCAGGGTATATTTGGTGTATGAGTGTCAGACACCTTGTTGAGGGCTACAGAGGCTTTGAGGTGAGAATCAATTTGGTAAAAATCTATTTTGGAGGAAGCCTGATCATAAGAGTTCAGAATCAGCCAGTCATCATCCTTTTCCAGTGTCTGAGGGCAGGTCTACACTAGAAGTGCTACATCGACTCAACTGTATCAATGCAGCTGCGTCACTGTAGTGCATCTGGTGAACATGTTCTATGCCAAAGGGAGAGCGCTCTCCTGTCAGCCTAATTACTCCATCTCTGTGAGAGGTGGAAGCTATATTGGCGGGAGAATGTCTCTTGCCAACATAGCGCCGGTGTGGACAGTGCTTAGGTCACTGTAACTTGTATCGCTCAAGAGGGTGCTTTTTTCACCACCCGGAGCAACATAATTTAGATCGACTTAAGTGGTAGTGTAGCTCTGCCCTGACTCCCAATTACTTTTGTTATACTAATTTATCAGGGTCTTTTTCAAATAATTTTCAATAGCTATTAATCATAGTTGTTTTAGTACTCATCTCAAAAAGTTTCTGAACACATTTAAAATATAAATACAACCTATTGTTGCCATGCACAGCTTTTCCCCACAAGTATATGCAAATGAAGGGACTTATTTGGGGAAAGAATTGTGAGGAGGAAGAGGATTTACAGTGCGTTATGTTAAATTGTTACATTTAGGATGTGTGTTTAAATGACCTCGTCAGCACTAGAGCACATGGATAGCCTTCCCCTTTGGGGCATTTTTGTAAATTGAAATAAATAAAAATAAAATGACTAACAACAACATATTTGACATGCATATCTAGCGTTCACAGTTACATTTCAGTCACAGCTCACAAGAATACGAAGAGCCAAATCCTTCACTCTGACCCATACTGTATATCTTGTACCCACATTTATCAGAATTCTCTCTTGCACATGCTGCATTCTAGCTATGAATAAGGCTTCTGTGGATGTCATGGGATCTTTGCATGAAAACTATGTGTAGAATATCAAGAGAGAACTATATCATGAATTCAAAGGCAGAAAATTGCCCCAAGGGTAATAATGAATTCTTGGGCTTTTAAATCAGAGTTTACCTATTATCAACAATCAGGAACTTGTCAAAGACAAGATGTTTAAATGTAAATTTAAAAAATTACCACAAACCTAAATTTTGCTTACAAAACTTTCTTCAAATATATTTTCTCACAGAGCATTCCATCCTGCTGCAGTTCAGTTTGGGAAGGAGGCAAAGTGAACATTTATAGAACAAATGAGCATTCTTTGCAAAAATAACAAGCACATAATGTTGCCTGGGAGCGCTCAAATTCACAGCCAAGAGTGAAATGTTATCACTGAACAACCTGCATTAAAGCACTTAGTGTGAAAGTGACTGGCCTCTGTAAATGAAGCATACATAAGATATTATGTGCGCTTGTCTGTCTACAATTCCAAAAGGATTGTAATTCAGAACATATGAAAGAATCAGTTATGTAAAATGTGCTAACTAGACTTTCAAATATATAGAACAAAATAGACAATATGCATAAAGAGCGGTTTGAGAAATACTGAAACCAGCTGAATAGGGACTTTCTGGAGAAAACATTTCTGCAATTAATTTCTTGTTTGTTTGGCTATTATAGCATGTCATGAAACACTCACTGAACATAATTAGCTCCTTCAGACTCCTAATTCAAACCTTTTTGGATGCAGACACTGGCTGGCCAGATGGTGAGTAGCAGCATGATGTCTCACCAACTGGGAAATATGAGTTCAGGTTCACAAGCCACAGGACAGCAGAGGCTGTATGTGTGATGGAGATGATATATGAAAACCATAGGGGCAGGAAGGGTCTGCCAGTTATATGGCTTTTGCCAGACAAGACACAAAGTGCTGTTCTCTCACAATAAGGAGTGTGATAACACATGGCACACTGTTGGGGGAATGGATGTGAAAGCAGGAAATAAAAAGGGAAGGCACAACTTTTCAAAGGACAAATTAAAAATCACCACATGCAGAAACTGCATCTAAATTTATGAAACTACCTAGAGGGCCAAATTCCCTGCTAGATTTCCTGGCATAGCTCCATGGAAGTCACAGAATTTGTTCCACAGTTGTTGTTGGCCCCTCCTCCCAAACCATGCATGACTCTTGTGGGGTTTTTTAAGTTTTTTTTTCTTTTCTTTTTTGGCCCCCTAATTAGAATGGCTGGTAGTCATGCAGCCTCATGCTTGAGCTTGACAGTGCTTAATGGAAAACCACTTTAACTGCAAAAAAGCTTGGGCTGAAAATCATTAGATTTTTCTTGAAAACGAAAACTTATGGGCAAAGCAGGACATTGAACTCAAAATAGCATAGCTGAAGATGCCTTAAATTAGAATCAGAAACCAGAGATTAGAATAGCCAAATTAGCTGAATTGGGTCAGATCAAAAATTTTCTCTGGGAAAAAAAATACACCAATATTATTAGTTCTCTTTTCTTAAGTAGCTCATTATTTCTAAAGTAGAGATAAGAACCATATATATTGTCTTATTTTCACATAACTTTGATTTCAAATGAAACAGGAAATAGCATGGTCACAAACAGACTTTGAGAGTCCCCTATGACATCCCCAGAAAGAGCTCTCAAGAAAGTTTCTTTTCTCCAATATTTTCCTTAAAAAGTCAGGCAAAAACACACACTGTGCAATCAGCACCCAAACCTGCAGAACTAAAAGGCAACTTGGCCCAGGCTCCAGGCAGACTTAAGAGCAGTTAGGACTTGATCCTCACATGTGCTCCATATGGGAAGACCAATGCATCAGCCCATAGCCCCACTGATTTCAATGGGGGGGTTCATGAAATTTCTTGTAGGATTGGGGCATTAGCTTGTAAACTCATTTACACAAAGAGAGTCCTGTGCCATCTGTGAAATGTCTAGCACTCCCCTGGGTGACATAAAATAATAAGTAAGAATAAATGTTCTGCACACTGCTAGCCTGACTCTAATCTACCATAAACCCCAGAATTCTTTAAATTGCTAGGCATTTTGCCAATAGAACGTAGAATTTCTTCTATTTAAAAATATCAGCTTGACAATTAATGTTCAACCCTTTATCTTTTTCCAGTGTTTTACTTTATATAGTAAAGGACCTGTGTACTCCATGGTAACATGGCCCTTCTGTAGCAGGGTTCTCTGCACCAGGGTCTGGAAATTCTGCAGCAGCAACAGACAAATTAAAACATGGAGAGTTTTATGAACTAAATATAAAAATGCTTAATACAATCCATGTAGTACCTGTGTGTTATTAATTCTGATGTTAAAATCATTGATTCCACTCCTCTCGTTTGTTTTCAGTGCACTGTGGATTTTTGTACTGGCAACATGGAAGCACGCTGTAGTAGCTGTGTGGGGGGCGGAGGAGGCAGCTCGAGGTTTGGTTAGCTGTGTATAGGGCACCTTGTCAGCTGCCAAAAGCCCACTCAAAGTCCAGACACTCCAAGGGGAGAACAGGAGGTATGAACCACAAAAGAATAAGCAGTTGAATGAACTGATTATGTACAATGTTACTGTACTATAAAAGTATACGCAGTAAGCTCGTAGTGTCTGAATTCGATGATTATGATAAGATATGTATACAGAGAATGTATTTGTGTATATATAAAACTGTGCTCAATTTGTGCTACAATATTCAGCTCCAACCCACAGCAGGCTGGTGGGCAGTCAGGTCGGGAGGGACTGCATCCGTGATGAGACAGGACTAGTTCCAAGCACCTAGCATGGCACAAACTAGGAAAAGACAAAAATGATGGGCCATTGTGGTTTTGGGATGTCACTGGCTTCCCAGCTAGAATTTCCTCAATCTGAATAACCATAAGTGACCATACTCAGAGAGAAGGAAAAAGGAGAAACCTTTTATAAAGGAAGAGGTTTGAACTGATGACTGAGGGACAGGTACTTGTTGGGTGTTCTCCATGAAAACACTGGATCCTCTCTATGGCAGGGGCAGGCTGGGAAAATATTCAAAGGCAATAGGTAACTTGTATTCGAAAACTGCTTTTATCTAATTTGAAAGTGTAAAGTCTGAGGTTGTGTCTATTTTCTGAGTAACTTGTATAGATTTGCTTTCTTGCTATTTCCTCTTTTTTCAGCTGTTGATTTTTATATTGAATAAACTTTTTGTTTATTTTTATCCTAAATAGGTCTCTGGTGTGCAAACTGTGTGGAGTGGTGTGCCAAAAGCAAGCTCGTATCCGGGGGTCTGGATTCACATGGGGGAACTGACAAACCATAGGGGAAAAGTCAGAGTGTTTGGTAATCAAGAACTCTGAGGGGATGGATTTGGGGAAACTTAGGACTGGAAGGGCTGTTGGTGTCACCTTGCTATGTTATTTGTTATTATGAAGGCATATTTCTTCCTACCTTTCAAAAGGAAAAAAAAGCAAAAATGACTAGAAAGTCCAGAAGTCACTACAATAATCAGCATTTTACTGGAATCTTAATCCTTCTACATTTCACTAGATGATAGTATCTTGTAGAGCCCGTAATATTTCTATCAAGCTACATTGTGTCTTACATTTTGATTCTGCCAAGAAACTTTGCTTTCTATTTACAGCAATGAGCTGACTGTCAATAGGAAACAGTTTTGTGTGTATGCAAATATGACTACCTCATTTTGCTTTGCTAAATTCCACTGTAGAAGATTGCATGGAAACTGAAGCAGTGGCAACATAAACCTTTTCTATGGAACAATGCTAACAAACAAACCCATAGAGGAGGACTGTGTGGTCTTCCCTACTGTAAAAGACTGGAGAGTGTTACATTTCTGCATTAAGATTCAAATTTGTCAAGATGGCTAAGTGCACACTCTTCACTCTCAACCAAGATAAAGGTTTAACATGAATCACACACACTTCAAACATTACTGAAAACATATATTACTGAGCACTAAGCTCTGCCATGACAAATAACATTTATCTGACAAAAAGTAACAGAAGTGACAAGGGTGTTATACATTAATGGCACAGTAATTTTGAAAAATTATTAATAATTATGGAGTGTCAAAGGTGTATACAGATTTTAGCAGGCACATGAAACACATGGTCCCTGCCCTGAGAATATTACAGTCATTTCAGACAGAAAAATACAGTACTTGGGAAGGCAATTCAGACAGCAGTTGGCAAAAGGAAAATCACTAGTACAAAGGTCAGCATTGGAAGGCAAAACAAAGTTGTGAGTTTTCTTGAGGTATTGGGTGGAAGCAGAGGTGAAAGTAAGCCGGTACATCCCGGTACGGTGTACCAGCAAGAGCCGGTGTGCCGTACCGGGACCGGCTTTCCCAGATGGCAATTTAAAGCCCTGGGGTAGCGGCGGCAGGGCTCCGGCAGAAATTTAAAGGGTCCCGGAGCTCCAGCCACCGCTACCGCCCTGGCACTTTAAATCCCCGCCAGAGCTCTGGTGCAGAAGCCCTAGGGTAGTGGCGGCGGGGCTCCGGAGGGGATTTAAAGGGCCAGAGAGGTAGCGGCGGCTGGAGCCCCAGGGCCCTTTAAATTCCTGATGGAGCCCAGCCGCCGCTACCCCAGGGCTCAGGCAGCAGGGCTCAGACGGGGATTTAAAGGGCTCGGGGCCCTGGCAGCCGCTACCACAGTCGAGCCCCAGGCCCTTTAAAGCTCTGCCAGAGCCCAGAGCCCCGGGGTAGTGGTGGCAGCCGGGAGCCCCCAGCGCTCCTCAGTGATTTAAAGGGCCCGGGGCTTTAAGGCCATGCCTCTTCCGGTTGAGGCCCCGCCTCTTCCGGTTGAGGCCCTGCCCCCTGCTCAGGACTCCGGCATACCGGTAAGTCCTTTAACTTACTTTCACCCCTGGGTGGAAGAAAGGGAGGTAATTCAGGGAACTACAAACAATATCTGAAGGTCAGTCCCAGTAGCATTTTATAAAAACCTCTACCTGCCAAAAATAAGATTAAAGGGATTATACTAATATATTGGTAAAAGAGACCTGGCAAAAGAAAATGCCTTTGGATTTTGTTAGTGATGCCATTAACGGAGTGCCTAATACTGCAGTTGTTCCAGCAGAAGGCAGCAGGATGAGACCCAGAAATATTAAGATTTGGTGGTAATCTCTATTCTTTCTGCTGTGCACGTGCTTTCTCTAACAGTTTATTAATAATTATTATTTGTATTACAATAGCATCTAGAGGGCCCAACAGACTGAGACCCCACTGAGAAAATATACAAGCTTACAACCTAAGAGCTTACAACCTGAAAGAGCTTACAATCTTAACAGATAAGACAGCCAAAAGGTGGAGACAAGGAAATATCATTATGCCCATTTTATAGATGGAGAATGGAGGCACAGAGGGATTACTGAGCTTGCCCAAGGTCATGCAAGGACTCTGTGGAGGAATCAGAATATGAACCCAAAATCTCCTAAATCTCATCTACAGTCTTAACACCCCAACTCTAAGAGGAATAATCACTGATATCTAAACCTGTTCCACTACACAAACATCATAGTAGTTTTCTTCATCACCAATGGAATTTCTGATCATTCTCTCCAGGTCTTGAACTCACTATCATTCAAAATTATCGATAAATTATATTCCTTCAAAATAAGAAGAGTCACTTTAAGAGTTGTTACTGATTTAAACACAGCGAATGTCTACATACAGCAACTGATGGTAGTGTGGGGCAATGTACTACAAATTAGCAATCAGTAAATCTCAAGAGTGTGGATGTTTGGTTTCGTTGAAATAAGTATTCCAATGTGTGAAATCTAATCCAAACCACAATGATCCAGAAATCAGGTGGAAATCCTTATGAGGTCTGAGATAGTACATCTCCTTAATTTCAACTGTCCTAGAAGTAATGTGAGAAAATACATTAAAATATTTATCTCCTTCAGCTTCCGGAGGTGGGGGGTGGAAGGGGTGGGGGAGGAAGCCAGGAGTTCAGAAAACTTCAAATAAAAAAAGTTAAAGCCTGGATTTTCATAAATGAGAGCCTGAGGTTGGACTTTTAAGTTCATAGTAAGGTACCTTATTAAGATGCCTGATTTTCTTAGAGTGCTGACCACTCAGCATCTCTTAATGAAGTCAATAGAAAGAGCTAGGTGCTCAGCAGTTTTGAAAATCAGGCCACTTTTTAGGTCCGTAACTATGGATTTAAGAACCTAACTTTAGACCGCTCAGATAATGAAAATCCTGGTCTATATATTTTCTTTGAAGAGTCAGGTTTAGCTTGCCTGCAACTTGGGTAAACATTTCTGTCAGTCCTGACATTATCAAACTCCTCTGTCCATCCCTCCTACAAAAAAATAGTACAAATTCATTTCAGATGGACCATTGGCTGGGACATTGTCACAGGACAACCTATTAGCTCTTTAGGGACTTTGACGTGAATAATAAGGACTCTAGCAAACAGGCAGCTTGCCAACTAAAGAAAGTTGTGGTGTTAACTTGTTTTTTAAACTTACTTAATGTGAGTTTAGTGTTCAGGAAAGGTGACATCCTTTCAGAGACAACTCCACAGAATAGATACTGTACAGGTATCAATAATACAAGCTTCCACATGCCAATCCTCTAGCACACCTCAACAAAGCTTAGAGAGATCACCACAGCTAGGGGTGAAAAGTAAGTTCAATCTCCATACTCATTCAGTTCTCGGCTTCCCTGATGAGACTGCGAAGAGTGCCAATTAGTGCCAGTTTAGTAGTGGTTTTTGTGATCTTGCCATGTACTCCAGAAACCAGGTTGAGAGCAGAGAGGTATTTTACAGAAGAGAATGTCTCTGGCATGAAGTATATGAGTTTTATACAGTCTCTGGCCCTGTGGTGTTTTCTGCCTGTGAAAGACAGAAATGGAAAAAAGTGCTGAAAAATATGCCATCCATTTCAAATATTAATGTTTTTTCCCAGATGGTGTACTTCCCCTGATGTTCTTATTGTCTTAGCTGTGGTCATTTTCAATATACTTTCTCTCAGTTAAACTATTCCTAATTTGTAAATCTGCTTATGTGCTATTACTGAGAACACTGTCTCATGGCAGATGCAACTGCCTACTCATACACACTACAACTATGACTGAACTCAACTGGGATTTTTAAAAGCATTTTAACTACCTTGAAGTATAGAAGACACCATATAAAAGCAAATTATTTTCTGTTCCATCTATATAAACAGAAATCTATAGTCCCTTTTCCTGTGAACTAACAATGGCTGCTGTGTCTGAGAGATGAAATGCCTTTCCAAAGGCTTATCACGTAAGACAGCCCTTTGAAATGCATCTAGACTTTCTCAGATGCTGAAAGAAAAGGAACCATGAATATCCACAGTTTACGTTAAAGAAAGAGATTTGGGGTAAATCAGACTCCAAATAAGATTAGGTTGAATGAAGGATACATTTGTAATTTATACCAGCCTTTACCATAATGTCTGAATCAGTCTGTGAACCTGCTAATGTATAGGATAAGGTTTGGGTTTGAATATTTACAGATAAAAATTCAGTACCAAGTTTCACTTAATTTATATTCAATTATTTAATGACAGACAAGTTTTGGAACTAAAAAAAAACTCTCAAATCTGAAAGATTGTCTGACAGTATTATAATCTTGGCACAGGCATTATGGAAGAGAGCCATAAGGATGTCTTCTGAAAGCTGCCCTTACAAGGTCAGTCAGAGGGGACAGGTTGGGGCCAGAGCTAAGAATGGGAGGTGTGTGTCAGGAAAAGGGACACAGCACATAGCACGGAGGAGATTTTGAGCAGCATTGCATCCTATAAGGCAACCTTAGAAGGCTGCTGTAACAGACAGGCTCCTCAAGACTGTCTAAATCACACAGAGGCCTTTCCAACTGCCATAGCAGCCCCAGATTGCAAAGGTCCAAAAGTGCCGTAAAGTCACTTCTCCCCATGATATGCAACTTCTCTGCTGTATCTCCTGGAGTCTCAGCCAAGTCTTTGAGAAAAGATTGGGGTGAAATCCTGGCCTCCCTGCAGTTAATGATGAAACTCCTATTGACTGCAATAGGGACAGCTAATGAAACTACTTCAAATACTTCAGACGACCAGAAGTCTCCATTTCCTCCACCCTGTTTGACACCCTGATGCCACACTACCCTGAAAAAGTTAATTTTGAACTTTGTTTACACTTTTAATATTTGACTTATTTCAAAAGTTTTCTAGAGCAATAGAAATGAACCTTTGTAGCAAATAAACAGATTCCTCTTACTCCTTTATGGAGTCTGGTAGCTCCCAAAGAGTTTGTTCAATGTCACTAGTACATTACAGTCATCATCATCACCACCACTCCCATAACTGCATTCGTTGTTGGGGCACCATCACTGATGACCAATCAACCAATTGTCTCTACTCTTGACGATTGTGTGTCAGTGCTTGAGTCTCTGCAAAGTCCATTCCTGTCCACTCTTTTAAATTGTCAATCCTTTATGTTGTCAATCTCTTCTTCTGTCTACCTCTTCTCTTCCCCGTACTGTCCCCTGGAGGATGATTTTGGATAGGCCAGATGATCGTGTTACATGGCCATACCAGTTCAGTTTGTGCTTCTTCACGGTTGTCAGGAGGTCTTCATATGACCCAGCGCATTGGATGATGATGTTGCAGACCTCTTCATTAGTGATGTGGTCTAAGTAGGAGATGCCTTGGATTTTACGGAAACGTCTCATCTCTACTACCTGTATTTTCTGTTCAGGTTCTGCCGTAAGGGTCCATGTCTCGCACGCATACAGAAAAATGGAGTTGACCAATGCGTGCAGTAGTTTCAGGGCGATTCCAGGGAGATGTTCTTATTCCTCCAAATTGGCTTTAGCTTTGCACGTGCTGATGTCTGCGCAGTTCTTGCCTAAATTTCTGCCTTGGATCCTTCATCAGTGATGATTGCCCCAAAATACTTGAACTGTTTCACTGTCTCCAGCTCTTGTCCACTGACTGTGATATGTGATATCCCATCACGTTTGTTTGTCATCAGCTTGGTTTTCTCTGCACTGATTTCCATGCCATATTTTTCAAAGGTTTCATCCAATCGTTTCACAAGGTTGGCAAGTTCATCTTCGCTGCCTGCCAGGCCATCAGTGTAATCAGCAAACCGAAGATTTGAGATTGTTCGCCCCCCACAACGCCGACTGTGCATATGTGATTTTCTAGGGCATCAGTCATGTGCTCCAAGTAGATGTTGAACAGTGTGGGAAAAAGAAGGCAGCCTTGCCAGACTCCAACAGTCGGACTTTGCACCAATTTGGAGTCCGGCAAGTACATTACAGTAGTTATTTGTAACTCCTTGTGACAGGGGCGGGACTTACCCCTGCGGCACCTCCTGCTGGTTTCTGGGAATTAGCTCTGTTTCCAGCTCTGGAGCATCCTCTGCAGGCCAGTGTCCTGCATCCATGGCCCCCGTGCTCCTCCAGGACACCAGTGCCCCTTTCTCTTGGGGTGCTGCCCCCTGGCAGGAACCTCCACACTCTGGATCTCCCCTCCCAGGGGAACCCCCACCCTCTATCCCCACCTTGCCTCAGTCTTTGGCCACTGCCAGTCATCAACTAGCCCCCGTTCTCTGGGGCAGACTGCAGTACATAAGTCACTCATCACAGGCAAGGGGGGTTTGGACCTCCTGCCTCTGCCTGCCCTTGGGCTGCCCTCTGCAACCCCAGTACCTTTCTTTGGCCTTACACTAGGCCTGCAGCATGGGGGGTTTCCAGGCCAGAGCTCCCCAGCTTCTCTGGCCTTCCCCCAGCCCTGCTCCAACTATACCCAGGTACGCTCCCCAGCAGCCAGGCCCTTCTGCCGCTAAAGGCCAAAAGAGTGTGTCCTCCTCCTTCTGGCCCACTGCCCTCTTATAAGGGCCAGCTGGGCCCTGCTTGCACTGGCTACAGCTGTGGCTGCTTGACCAATCAGCTTTTCTCCAGCAGGAGCCCTCTCCTGGGCTGCTTTTAACCCCTTCAAGGCAGGAGCAGGGTGACCACCCCGCTACACTCCCCTTAACAGCAAAGCTGATGGTACTCTAATTAGTAAACATTTCTGAAATTTTAAAATGATGAGCACATAATTGCTTGAAAAATATCAGTCTTCTCTCTTCTGTTCCAAACTTAATGTCAAAAGATTTCATGGAAAGGAAGACTCATGGTAAGACATGAAAAGTAAAACTGTCATTAATGCTATGTAATATTGTTATTCTGTGAATCATTTAAATTAGTCCCCAGAAAGCTGGCACTGTTCCATTTCAAAGGCATAATGTAAGTTTTTATTTCAGAAACTATAAGAAGCAACTCTGTATTTTTTTCAATGAAAATTTAATCGTTTTAGTTCCCTGTGTCTCATTTTAAAATACATACATTCAAATGTAGATTGAGACCTTCTCTAGACGGCTAAGTAGAAAGTCTTGTAAAGTGAAATTCTGGCAGAAGAGTAAACTTTTTGATATTATGCCCAAGATTTAATTTATCTTTCCTGGTTATCTTTGGATCTTCAATTACCTCAACTTGCAGACAATACTAATTTCTCTTGGATTAAATTGTTTTCTTTCAAAAAAAGAGATTGCCCATTCTGACACATAAAACCATGGATAATATTGAATATTCATATATTAATATTAATATTTCATATTATCCATGGATAATAATTAAAAACTTTTTTGTCAAGTGAATTTGATACCTTTGAACACAATTTCACCCTAAATAGAGTCATGTTATGGTTAATTTTGCATGACTGCTATTTCTCACTGAGGCAAGAGATTTTCTAGAACACAAGATGGCACTAAGCAAAGAAGAAACCATCACATACTATAGGAGACTAGTGTACAGTAGTTGCATTAGCATTTAAATGCTACAAAACAGTTGCTAAACAAAATTCAGCGCAATTACATACAAATTTAACCTACGGTGCTGATGTCTACTCAGACGGATAACTTAATTTGGCGTTCAGATATCAGCCACTGATGTGGAAGGATTTGTTCAAAAACTTTTCATCTGATGTGTTGTTTTTACTAGCTCTTTGTTATACACAATAGATTCATAGCATAATTAGTTTCAGGAGAGGAATCATCTACTGTAAATGGTTTTGGGGGCCACACATGTGCTGTGGAAATGAGATGTGATCATTTGTCTTCTGTGATCTTACAAGCCTTTGAAAATAGAGATGGGAAAATCCAGAAAAGTTGCATTTTGCAGAAGCTAAGGCATAGAGATTTTTATTTTTCCTCTCATTTTCCCTTTCTAAGCTGTAAGCTGCCATCAGATTCTCAACTTTCTCTGCAAACTGACAAGATACTTTATTAGAATTTGACATATGCAGACCTCGTAATACTCAGTATCTCAGTTTAACAGCTGCAGGTTCTTTACTCTTTATCATCTGTACAACATAACTTGATTATTTTCTCAGTTTATCAAACGGTAGAGAAGAAAGGGAAACACTGGGTGTCAGGATAGATTTTTCTATTATTTTCAGAAACTTTCATCTTGTTTGTATGTTCTTAATTCTTTTGAGTTTTCAGAACTTTCAAAACTAGGTGAACAAAGTGGTTCTGTGCTGCTGTTTTATAAACATGGGCCTCCATTAAATTTCTCAGGAGAATTGGGAAGGTGAGCCCTCAATAGATGTGGGGTGATGCAGCTAGGAGAAGAGCTTGTAACAGTGGGCAAAATTTGTGTAGTATGGAATGTGTGTGTCAGGCTGGAAGGAATAATGCACTGTTCTTCAGAGCAATTGTTTTGAAGAACAAAACCCTAATAAGTTGATACATAGCAACAAGAGTAAAACTGATATCAGCATGCCCATGTAATTCAGATGGTGTTAATGTTCACAAAGAATTTGCAGAGCCTGTGAGGATGGGAACTATGTTTGGGTTATAGACTTCACTTGACACTATTTTTTTTCCTTTTTTGTTATGTGAAGTGTGATATTTCTGTGACTTCTAAAACTTTGTTCATATCTAGTAACCCACAGCAATGGGCTGAAGAGCGGAGATTTCACACACACAGACAGCCAATGAGTGACAAATTGAAATGACATGGCTCCATTGCTACTTTGTTGTTGAGGTAACCCAAGTAGCTTTTCAGTTTGTGATCCTGTCAAACAAATTTTTGTATGATGTACCAGGACAAAACTCTCAAAACCCTCCAACAAAAATAGAATTTCTGTTACATTGTATTTTTTAAGATGCAAGTCTTCTTTTATGTAGGTGCACCTTGTAACAGTGTAGTGAAATAAGGATCGCCATGACTGCCCAACTATATTAAATGATCAGGTAATTTATTTATCTTTCTTATTTATTTAAAGAGGCAGCTTAAAGATGAAGCAATCTATTCTGCATTTCTTTATCACTTGAGAAATAAGAATTCCATCTAGTTTACTAATGCAAATGTAATACATTACTGCAGTAGAATGGTTGCCTCAGTTATTTAATATATTGGCATAGTACATCTTTAACTGAAAGTTATTTTGTTAAATGTACTTCATGCTAATGTACCTTATTATGATACCAGATAGTTCTGTATCTCATAGATATTGTGACAGTGGTTTAAAAGGTGCAAGAAAGCCCATAATGGATCACTATGCAATATCCTGTAAATAAGGGGAATTTCTTCCTAACCTATACAGGTCAGTGATTAGCTTACACTATGAATCATGATGATTTTGTTCCTCCTAAAAATTATTTTATCCTTTATAATGTAATTGTGGATGTTCTCATTATCCATCTAAAATATCTACTCTGTTTTTGAATCCTACTAAGCTCCTGGCCTCAATCTCTAAATACAATGGATATTTTGAAAGCCAATGTAAAACTGAAAAATGGCAATCACAGAACATACACATCTTCCCAAAAAATCTCTACAGCAATAAATGACTTTAGGGAAAACAGACATCTTCTCAACAATTACTCCACCAATTAAGTATAATTTAATTTTTCTGCACTTGTTTGACTAATTAACCTTTACGGATCCACTGAGATAATACAAGTAGAATGGATAGTAGTCAGCAAAGAAAAGCTGGACATGCACAAGTCCATCGGTCCAGATCTAATGTATCCCAGGGTGCTGAGGGAGTTGGCTGATGTGATTACAGAGCCATTGGCCATTTTCTTTGAAAATTCATGGCGATCGGGGGGAGGTCCTGCATGACTGGAAAAAGGCAAATATAGTGCCCACATTTGAAAAAGGGAAGAAAGAGAACCCAGGGAACTACAGACCGGTCAGCCTCACTTCAGTCCCTGGCAAAATAATGAAGCAGGTCCTCAAGGAATCCATTCTGAAGCACTTGGAGGAGAGGAAGGTGATCAGGAACAGTCAACATGGGTTCACCAAGGGCAAGTCATGCCTGACCAAGCTGATTGCCTTCTATGATGAGATAACTGGCCCTGTGGATATGGGGAAAGGATGGATGTGATTATATCTTGATTTTAGCAAAGCTTTTGATACGGTCTCCCACAGTATTCTTGTCAGCAAGTTAAAGACGTATGGATTGGATGAATGGACTATAAGGTGGATAGAAAGCTGGCTAGATTGTCGGGCTCAATGGGTGGTGATCAACAGCTCGATGGCTAATTGGCAGCTGGTATCAAGCGGAGTGCCCCAGGGGTCGGTCCTGGGGCCGGTTTTGTTCTACATCTTTATTAATGATTTGGATGATGGGATTAATTGCACCCTCAGCAAGTTCACAGATGACACTAAGCTGGGGGGAGAGCTAGATATGCTGGCGGGTAGGGATAGGGTCCAGAGTGACCTAAACAAATTGGGGGATTGGTCCAAAAGAAATCTGATGAGGTTCAACAAGGACAAGAGCAGAGTCCTGCACTTAGGAAGGAAGAATCCCCTACAGGCTGGGGACCGACTGGCTAAGCAGCAGTTCTGCAGAAAAGGACCTCGGGATTACAGTGGATGAGAAGCTGGATATGAGTCAGCAGTGTGCCCTTGTTCCCAAGAAGGCCAACGGCATATTGGGCTGTATTAGTAAGAGCATTGCCAGAACATCAAGGGAAGTGATTATTCCCCTCTATTCGGCACTGGTGAGGCCACACCTGGAGTATTGCGTCCAGTTTTGGTCCCCCCACTACAGAAGGGATGTGGACAAATTAGAGAGAGTCCAGTGGAGGGTAACAAAAATTATTAGGGAGCTGGGGCACATGACTTATGAGGAGAGGCTGAGGGAACTGGGGTTATTTAGTCTGCAGAAGAGAAGAGTGAGGGGGGAATTTGGTAGCAGCCTTCAACTACCTGAAGAGGGGTTCCAAAGAGGATGGAGCTAGGCTGTTCTGAGTGATGGCAGATGACAGAACAAGAAACAATGGTCTCAAGTTGCAGTGGGGGAGGTCTAGGTTGGATATTAGGAAACACTATTCTACTAGGAGGGTGGTGAAGCACTGGAATGGGTTACCTAGGGAGGTGATGGAATCTCCACCCTTAGAGGTTTTTAAGGCCTGGCTTGACCAAGCCCTGGCTGGGATGGTTTAGTTGGGATTGGTCCTGCTTTGAGCAGGGGGTTGGACTAGATGACATCCTGAGGTCTCTTCCAAACCTAACCTTCTGTGATTCTAAGAACAATGAAACCATGTAACAGTTCACCACTGCTTACATATAGAGCCCTGCAAATCCATGGATATCTGTTTTATATCTGCGGATATTCGCAGACTATTTTTGTGGATTGGATGTGGTTACAAATTTTGTATCCACACAGGGCTCTACCTACAGATTTTGAATATGGGAAAGGAACTTCCATTTCGAGCTTTTATTCTATCTAAGAGCAAAGTACAGCTAAATAGAAACAGTATAATGTATTTAGCAACAGGGAGCTTTTATCCGTCACTGTGCAGTATGAACATACTAATCCTCACAATATAATTGATCTCCATCTAGAAGCTGATGTTGACATTTGTGCCTATATTCCAAATGTGCATGGCAATTCTGGTGCATTTCAGTTTGAAAGTGGCACCTGTGCAAGGATATAAATTTTGGCTTTAAGCTGTATGTGGAGATCTAGGTTTGGAGTTGAATGAATATTGGGGAACACGGCTGTATCAGAGTAAGTACATGGATGAGTGTGAAAGGAATGAGAGCAGTGCTATGAGAGCGAGGACAGAGGAGCTGGAAATCTACATGAACTAAAGGAGGTATTGGGTCATGGACAAACCTGGATGAAAAATCATTAGTGGATAGAAAGGTGAGTTAGTGGCAGTGAGAGAAGCACAGCTCTACTACATTTAATTTTTTAAGGAACAGTGCTCTGATTTCTTATCTCTGCATTATTTCCTTCAACAAAGAGGTTGTACTGTTTTCAGGTCAACTGAAAGTGTCCTCGTACCTTCAGGTCCAAGAATCCTTTGTACAAGTTACCAGGTTGCCTTGTATTAGCCATCACAAAACACCTTAGAGTATCATGGAACAAAAAAGACCAGGCTTCACATTACTTAGATGTAAAGAGCAAACATCCCTTTAGAAGACACTTTTAACGGATCTGAATGTAAGCAACAAAGTTCCTAATACAATATACACAGACTAAAAAAAAAATTATGTGAAATTGAAAGATACAGGGAAAGAAAGCAAGAAAAGTTTTATTCATTGGCACTAAAAATATGTCTACATTGCATCAATGTTACAAATGTGTAGAGTTTGGGGAGGAGAATCACACACACATGCTTATCTTAAGTACTAAAGTATACTTTCATGCTCCCCTTCAGTTTGAGTACTCTTCTCACTTCCTTCCTATCCCCAACAAGCGGGAACCCTGGCTTCCAGTCAGCTGTTATTCCCTCATTTCTCCTTCCAACAGGCTCTCTCTCACCTCCCTAGCCTGTCACCCAGTTCCCTCAGCCAAGCGTCAGAACATTTTACCTCCTCCTCCAGTGGCTTGATAGATTTGAAATTATCCAGTTGACACCCAACCAGGGACTAGCTAGTTTCCAAAGGGTTGTATTTGGAGTTCAAAACTTCCAGTAATTTATCTTCTTCCCTTGGCATCTATTTTCCTCCTCCTCCCGCTTTTCCATTCATTGTGAGCTATTGTGTCAATGTCTTACCACCAGAGCTGTTTGTGAGGGCTTTATGAACCACCACAGACCCATATAGTCTGCAATTTGGCCCTATCCAGGAATTAGTTTTTAAAATTTTCATTTCAATGGGTGAACCTAGACCAGCTGCGTTTCAAAAATCATCAATACATCACTGGCATGAAGTGCTTGGAATCAGGTTGTTTTCTCTTATTACAATTTCTCTTATTTATTACTGCCTAAATCCATCCTGCTCATACTGATGCTCCTCCTACTGAATTCCCAAAGACCTAAATCCTGCTGCATTCATAGCCTCTGCAGCTATCATCTCTTTGGTGAGAGCAAGGGGAATGCTCTGCATTTTCACATGCCAAGAAAAGAAAAATCTGTTTTGTTGGCCAAAAGGGCTACACTAAACACTACTTTTTGTCAATTAAAATCCAAAAGGCAGATAAAATCAACATGAGAGTTTGGAACAAGATCAACATAGCAAATTGTGAAAAACAGTTCTTCCTCATGTAAAAACTGATCCACAAAGATGCCCAAGTCAGTGAGATTTGAAGTTAGCTATCACAGAAAGGCAAGCCATACAGGTAAAACTTTCCAAGCAACAGTTTTAGGGAATTTTGGAGGCAGTTACTTTTTCTGATTCCACTCTTCTTCCAGTGTACTAGACCTTGTTTTGATCGTATGCGTCTCGTCTTATATTAGATATAGCATGTACATGGCCAAAAATCAATGTTAGATACTAGTTTCAAACCTGCTATAGAGCAGACCGACAGTCTATCACTTTGGCACCTAAATTATACAAATCCCAATCTCAGAAAAATGAAGTTATCTGAAGTTTCAAGCTATATAACCAACCCTTGGTATTAAAACAAAATATATCAATCTTCCCTGGCACAACACAAAACTGAAGGCTCTAAACTGCTAACATTGTATTTGGTGAGCTTTCAGTCCTACTTCAAAATTTTCAACTAGCTTAACTACAGTGGAACCTGAGTGTGCTAGCAACATTGTGGAAACCCATAGCTCTTCAACCTTTTGACTTGGCTACATGCCAATCAAAAAGCTATATTCTGCAAACAACATTTCTGAAATCCATACACGAAAGTGTTTAATAAATTCCAAAAAAGTGCAATATGGCAGAAGTACCACTTAGCATACTCTACTCCAAAGGGTGGAAAGCAATGATTACAGGTATCATTTACTCTACTATTAAGAAATGCAATCGAGTGTCTCCTTAAGAAAATACTAGATAAATCACTTTTACATTATATGAATTCAAAGGATCTCTTTTTTTTGTTTTAATTGCAATGAACAAAACAGATTTTCACTATTAATATAACTGGGCATGCAACTTCCACCAATTTATATTGTCTGTCATGACAGGTGATAGCAAAACATCTTTCTTTCCTTTCCAATTTCTAGTCCAGCACCAGCACTGGCGCTGGTGTATTTGTGGTAGCCTGCCCAGGGATTCTAGCCCAGTAGGTTAAGAAATATTAAATCCTAAAAATCACATAATTTTTATACAATCTTGCTTCCCCTCCTCCCCCCATTTCAATCTGATAGGCATTCAGCAGCTGATATCTCACAAATCCACAAGGATAACCAGATCCTGCTTCAGACCATGTGTAAAGTGGATCTCCTGCTTCCAGATGGTATAAAGCTACAGCTCTTGTATACAGTTCTCCTACTAGTTTTCAAGACAGTGCCCACTAAAATCACATTGGAACTGAAGTGGATGAAGAAAGAAAGAAAGTTAGTAATTAGAGCAATGCAATTTTATATTTCAAAATCTTGCAATGTGACAAGCTCAGAAATAAATGCTATATACCTATGGTTATCAAACAGTTGTAGAGAGTACATGCTAGTGATCTGTAGAGAGCTCCTGGTTCTCTTCTATGAGTCCAAATGCTAAACTGCATTAAAAGGCAGCTAAACATACGTTAAATACTTCCATGTAAGGAAGTGCTGTTGTCACAGAGTGGTATGTCACCATAAATGGGAGAGGAGGAGTACGTTTCTAAAATGTGGTCCACAGTACGAACAAGTTTAATCCCACAAGAACCTCGATAAGATTCCCAGTTTTATGACCGAACACAGCACTCGTTCGTAGCCCTCAAGGGTCACAATATATCAGAGTTTAAAACCTCTTGTTGTTCCCCCGATCGGACAGTGAGAATTTTTGGTACTGGTCCATGACTGAATGAGATGATTCCCTCACTGAAAATTACATTTGTTTGAAATCTCTGACAAAGGTTAATTTTTAAGCACTGAAAGCCCTGAGACCAAGTGAACAAAAATAACTATAAACAATGTTAGCAACACAAGGTGGGTCTTTTATTGGACCAAACTCGGTTGGTGAAAGAAACAAGCTTTCAAGCATACACAGAGCTCTTCTTCAGGACTGGGAAAAATATTCAGAGTGTCACAGCTAAATACAAGGCGGAACAGATTGTTTAGCATAAAGAGTTAGCACATATTGCAACAGACCATTCAAGGTGAAGTGGACAGCTAACACCTCTACAGCTGTAGGACAAAGGAAGGTGAATAGGTTACAGATTGTTATGATGAGCCATAAAACCAGTGTCTTTATTAAGTCCACGATGTTTAGTGCCTAGCAAAGTTATGACTAATTCCCAGACTCGTCTTTTGAAGGTATTGTGCAGGTTTCCTTTGAAGATGAGGATTAAGAGGTCAGATATGGAGTGATCTCTTTGTGAAAAATGTTCACCCACACGATATAGGGGGCTTTTGTCTTTTTTCATTTTCCTCTGAGAATTCATTCCAGAGCATAGCGATTCTCTCATTTCAAACATTAGGAAAGAGCTGCGTGGCCAGAGAATGGTGGCTGCTGGCCAGGAGCCCAGCTCTGAAGGCAGCGCCACCGCCAGCAGCACAGAAGAGAGGGTGGCATGGTATGGTAACGGTATCCCCGGGATCCCAGTCCCACTGCAGGGCTCTACCCCCTACCTTTTTTTTCCCCCACCCACCCCATTTTTCTGCACGTCCTCTTCCCACCGGCTTTGTACCCTAGGCAGCTGCTCCGCTCGCCCCACCCTGGTTATATCCCTGGTAAAATATGTGGTTGTAAACATCTAAGCCACTCTTTCAAATAAACTTGTTATGACTGAATGTGTTGTTAATGACAATAACTGCCACACATTCAAAGTCATAACAAGTTTAAAATTTAAAATGAAATCATTTGCTTGAGCCCTGGCACCTCTTTCATTACCAATTAAGCACCGGCTGTGAAATTTTTGCCTTGGAGTCCCCTGGGCAACGAATTATTTCAACAGAATGATCAGTTTAATAACCTTTTCCAACACAAAAGCTGTTTTTTCACAACACATAAAATAAGTATCTTTGTATGTCAGAGGAATGTTTATTATTTATTGTTACTTATCTGTACTGCATCATAGTTGCATGTGATACTTTATAAACAAGAAAGAACTTGAGGTACCTCTTTCAAGGATCTTATAAAGTAATCAACACTTAACTAAAACAGGCCAGTGAAACCTCAGGACTGAGTAATCTGGGCATAAAGCATCAATACACTGAATACAACACGTCTGGTATGTTTGAATATACATGAACACAGTAATGTCAACAGCACTTCGGATGGATTTTACAAGAAGCAACATTGTTTACAAATTCTTTCAGTTTCTCAAACTTAAACCTGTTCCTGCTGTTTCCTAGAAAATACTATACATGTAAAACCTTAAACCTTTTATCAGGAGTGAATGAATTCATCTCTGAACTCCTGTTGTTTATGGAGTTTCCAAATGGTTTGGTCATGGCTCCTCAAACTGGAAATTCTGTCAGCAAGCATGAAGGATCAGTCAAATTCTTCCTTCCCTCTTTTCTGCCAGACTTGCTCACACTTAAGAGCAAATTTTTTTTATTATCAAGTACCATGGTCAAACATATTAAGTTTCTTCTGTCTATTTTCAGGAATGTTACCCGCTCTATCTTATATGGCTCCTACAATCCTAGTGTGAGAGTGCCTCACAACAAAGATTAATGCATTTATCCTCACAACATCCATGTAATGTAGAGAAGAGGTTCCAGCAATTTTCTCCCAATAGAACCTTTCAGAATGGAAGAAACATTGAGATCAACTACTATATATCATAATTTTAAATCACACAAACCATTACAGAAAGAACTTTGCAAGACTGTTTGCATCAATATTCTTGCTCAGAAAAAAAAGTTGAAAGGACTGAACTTACATGGCCATTTTTAATCAATGAAAGTATTGTATTATTACCAACTCTCCCTACATTGAACCAATTTGTTTATATTTGGGAACATTTTTATCTTATTCCTTTAAAAGGAACAAAATGTATGCAACTATTAACATTGCTAATTCTATATTAACAGTGGACCACATATTTCACTAATGTTTTGCTTTTAATCCACTGCCATTAAACATACATTTCTGACAACATGACATAGGGTGACCACCCATGCCTTACTTCAAGGAACAGTCTTATTTTATTGATTTGTCTCTTAGGGTGACCACTTGTCCCTTATTTTAAGGGATATCCCTAGACTCCCTTATTTCATAAGTAAGAGAAGGCTGAATCAAATCTTTGCAGACCAGCACTAAGCAATGTTTTCAGTGTAGAATTCAGACTGAAGAAACCAATCTTTTAACAAAAACTAGCCACAAAGCTTTAAAAAAAGATTTTCCTTTTGCATTGTCCTAAGACTGCACTGAATTGCACACCTGCAATAAAAATCATATATGTGGCTTCTTGTTTGAGACTTTGTTAAAACATGATATTTACATATTCAGAAATTTCTCCACTCCAGTCCTCGGTTTTTGTACTTGTAACATAAGAAGTAAGTGATAAGAAGAAATCAGAAAACTTCTGGAAAGGGAATGGTTCTTTAGTGGCAAAATAAAGAGCACATGCTTGCCACATAAGGGCATTAGTATGTTTTATCCCAAAGAAGGCTCAGTGAATACTGTGTGCAGGAGAAGGGGTAGGCTTTGAAACATGGTAGCCAGCTCCTTCTCCTCATTTCTTAAAACTTGAGGAATTTATGCTCAAATGCAGCAGAGGAAACAATATTTTTCTTGTGTAAACATACCTGGACAGATTGCAGAAACCTGCTAAATATTGATTCTGTTAAGGCTGAGCTTGAAATTAAAGTTAATTTCAAATTGTACATGTAAGGAGTTTAATAAATGGATTTAAAAACAAATCAAAGATATTATGAGTTTTAATACATTTCACTATAAGTACTATTTTAAACATTAAATTGATGCTTA
Source organism: Natator depressus (assembly GCF_965152275.1). Classification (NCBI taxonomy): domain Eukaryota; kingdom Metazoa; phylum Chordata; order Testudines; family Cheloniidae; genus Natator; species Natator depressus. The sequence continues at coordinate 297,001,872 of NC_134234.1, forward strand.
TGATGATGGCAATGTATACTTGAGGGTAGTATAAAAGCACACACGAGAAAAAAATATACATGGTATGCTATGGGAAATGTTGTTTCCTTCAAGTGTCCCTTAAAATAAAGTGTCATCCCTTATTTTTCATGTGATTTTTTCCTTATTTCTGTCCAACAAAGATGGTCACTTTACATGACTACTAGTGATTTATACAAGGCATTGAGATCAAATGGACTAAATGCCTGCCTTAATACTGAGAAACCCACAACATGGTAACATTTCTCCTATCTGAAAATAAAATCTGGTCAAAAATAATTCTTTATAGTGCTACAGTCACCAAAACTGAAAACTGCATTTGAGTTAGTCGTGATGGAGCTATAGATACTCTCCATGCCCAGAAAACAAAAATAATCCCCAAAATGTACGTTCAATGAGTTTCTAAATTAAGTACAAGTATATCTTGCTAGGAACACCAGCATAGGTCAAAAAATCGTAGTGTGAAGCTATAGAAAAGTTCTATTTCTACTCAAACAGGATCACTTTAGGATCCATGTAGAAGAGGATATAATGCTGTAGATTCTGGAGAATGATTTATCAAATTAAAGAGCATTTCAAACTATATCCTGAGTACTGATAAAGTCAATAGAAAGTCAATAAAAGTCAATAGAAAGTCTCCCATTGGGCTTTTGTACAGAATCATAGGATTGGAAGGGACCTCGAGAGATCATCTAGTCCAGTGCCCTGCACTCATGGCAGGACTAAGTATTATCTAGACCATTCCTGACAGGTGTTTGTCTAACCTGCTCTTAAAAATCTCCAGTGATGAAGATTCCACAACCTCCCCTTATTCCAGTGTTTAACCACCTTGACAGTTAGGAAGTTTTTCCTAATGTCCAACCTAAACCTCCTTTGTTGCAATTTAAGTCCATTGCTTCTTGTCCTATCCTCAGAGGTTAAGAAGAACAAATTTTTCTCCCTCCTCCACGTAACAACCTTTTATGTACTTGAAAACTGTTATGTCCCCTCTCAGCCTTCTCTTCTCCAGACTAAACATACCCAATTTTTTCAATCTTCCCTCATAGGTCATGTTTTCTAGACCTTTAATGATTTTTGTTGCTCTTCTCTGGATTTTCTCCAATTTGTCCACATCTTTCCTGAAATGTGGCACCCAGAACTGGATACAGTACTCCAGCTGAGGCCTAAACAGCACAGAGTAGAGCAGAAGAATTACTTCTCATGCCTTGCTTACACACTCCTGCTAATACATCCCAGAAGGATGTTCACTTTTTTTGCAGCAGTGTTACACTGTTGACTCATATTTATCTTATGGTCCACTATGACCCCCACTTTCCACAGTACTCCTTCCTAGGCAGTCATTTCCCATTTTGTATGTGTGCAATTGATTGTTCCTTCCTAAGTGGAGTACTTTGCATTTGTCCGTATTGAATTTCATCCTATTTACTTCACACCGTTTCTCCAGTTTGTCCAGATCATTTTGAATTTTAATCCTATCCTCAAAAGCACCTGCAACCCCCCCCTCCCAGCTTGGTATCGTCCGCAAATTTTATAAGTGTACTCTCTATACCATTATCTAAATGATTGATGACGATATTGAAAAGAACTGGACCCAGAACTGATCTCTGCGTGACCCCACTCATTATGCTCTTCCAGCATGACTGTGAACCACTGATAACTACTCTCTGGGAACAGTTTTCCAACCAGTTTTGCACTCATCTTATAGTAGCTCCATCTAGGTTGTATTTCCCTGGTTTGTTTTTGAGAAGGTCATGTGAGACACTATCAAAAGCTTTACTAAAATCAAGGTATACCACATCTACTGCTTCCTCCCTATCCACAAGGCTTGTTACCCTGTCAAAGAAAGCTATTGGTTTGGCATGATTTGTTCTTGACAAATCCATGCTGACTGTTACTTCTCATCTTATTATCTTCTAGATGTTTGCAATCTGATTGCTTAATTATTTGCCCCATTATTTTTCCTGGCACAGAACTTAAGCTGACTGGTCTGTAATTCCCCATGTTGTCCTTATTTCCCTTTTTATAGTTTGGCACTGTATTTGCTCTTTTCCAGTCTTCTGGAATCTCTCTCTTCATGGGGTCTTCCATGACTTTTCAAAGATAATCTCTAATGGCTCAGATATCTCCCCAGACAGCTCCTTGAGTATTCTAGGATGCATTTCATCAGGCCCTGGTGACTTGAAGACATCTAACTTGTCTAATTTTTAACTTGTTCTTTTTCTTATTTTAGCCTCCGATCCTACCTCATTTTTCCTGACATTCACTATGTTAGACATCCAATCACCACCAACCTTCTTGGTGAAAACCGAAACAAAGAAGTCACCTCTGCCATTTCCACATTTTCTGTTATTATCCCCCCACCCTTACTGAGTAACGGGCCTACCCTATTCTTGGTCTTCCTCTTGCTTCTAATGTATTTGTAGAATGTTTTCTTCTTACCCTTTATGTCTCTAGCTAGTTTGATCTTGTTTTGTGCCTTGGCCTTTCTGATTTTATCCCTACATCCTGGGTTTATTTGTGTATATTCATCCTTTGTAATTTGACCTAGTTTTCACTTTTTATAGGACTCTTTTGATTTTTAGATCATTGAAGATCTCCTGGCTAAGCCAGCGTGGTCTTTTGCCATACTTCCTCTCTTTCCTATGCAGTGGGATAGTTTGCTCTTGTGCCCTTAACGTCTCTTTGAAAAACTACCGTCTTCAATTGTTTTTCCCCATAGACTTGCTTCCCATGGGATCTTCTCTACCAACGCCCTGAGTTTGCTAAAGTCTGCCTTCTTGAAATCCACTGTCTTTATTTTGCTGTTCTCCCTCCTACCATTCCTTAGAATCATGAACTCGATCATTTCATGATCACTTTCACCCAAGCAGCCTTCCACTTTCGAATTCTCAACCAGTTCCTCCCTATTTGTCAAAATCAAATCTAAAACAGCCTCTCCCCTAGTAGCTTCCTCCACCTTCCAAAATATTTTTTTCCTCCAATATATTCCAAGAACTTGTTGGATAATCTGTGCCGTGCTATTTTCCCAACAGATGTCTGAGTAGGTTGAAGTCCTCCATCACCACCAAGTCCTGTGCTTTGGATTATTTTGTCAGTTGTTTAAAAAAAAGCCTCATCCACCTCTTCTTTCCTTGTTAGGTGGTCTGTAATACACCCCTACCATGACATCACCCATGTTTTTTTACCCCTTTTATCCTTTCCCAGAGACTTTCAACAGTCTGTCTCCTATTTCCATCTCAACCTCAGTTGAAGCGTATACATTTTGAATATACAAGGCAACACTTCCTTCCTTTTTTCCCTGCCTGTCCTTCCTGAGCAAGCCGTACTGTTCTATACCAATATTCAAGTCATGCGTATCATCCCACCAAGTCTCTGTGATGCCAACTATGTGCAGGCTCATTATGAAAGTCAATTGAACAGGTACCATTTGGCTTCAATGGGCATTCTATCAGGCATTAATTGTGTAAAGCACTTTCAAATCCTAAGCTGGGAAACATTCTGAAAAGAAAAGTAGCAGCTATAGAAGTAGTACATTTACAAAATGAATCCTGGTATTTAATTTGAAAGAATTTGTTATTACTACTGTGTACTACTACTGCCACAATTCTTTCCCAAGAAACATTTCTTAGATGAACTCACAACTGAATAATAGCATTACTGGAATTAAAAACATAAAGCAGTCTCTTAAAAGCAAAACCATATATCATCCAACACTGCATTCTTATGTCTCTGTAATATTCCAATTAAACCAGAATAAGGTGATATAATAAATGTTTGGCTTTACCCTCATAAAAGCTTGAAAACAGAACTCGTTCATTGAAGTGATATCACTAACCCAGTCCAGCTAACTGAACTAAAATCATTCTACATGTAATTTTTTCATCCCTTAAATTAAAAAACAAAACAAAGGCGGCAAGGATCGCTGAGTTCTTTTCATGGTTATTGCCTGGCATTTAAAATAGCTGATTTCAGCCAATATAAATGGCAGACATGACTTGCAAAACTTACGCTATGTCTATACTGCCCCACAGTTCAGACTGTGGAGTTGTGAATAGCAGTGCATACCAAAGTGCTGTGCTGGAATTCCCCTGTGTGGATTGCAGGCACAAACTTAAAGGTTCCTAGGTTGCTTTATTATAATGCTCCACAAACAAGAAACTTTAGTTCACACCTTCAGAGTCCTATGTGGAGTGTTACAGCTCAGCACTTTGGTGTGCACTGCTATTCATTGTCCTGTAGTCCAAACTGTGGGGCAGTGTAGAGAAGACCTGAGATTGAACCAGGCAATATCAAAGTAACAACAATGCAGTACCTTTTTGTCTGTGCTGCACAAAGCAGTTTTTTAAAGGACAAAATTAAACAACTGCATTACTTAAATAACTTCCTTGCATGCTGGATTACATTAACATTTAAATCAGTAGTCGGCCAGCTATACTATACAGTTATCAGTGTTACTAATTCAGCACAGTTTATAGATGTAGTGGTGTTTGAATTAAATTAATGCTTAAATTGAAGTCAGAAAAAAAACCTACTAGACAGAGAGGAACTATAAAGCCATTTTGAGGGTCCCTTGACTTTTTCTGCAATATATTTTCACTACAGTTAAAAAAAAAGTATTTTAATGTATAAACTCGAGAAAAAAAGAAAAGGAGGACTTGTGGCACCTTAGACACTAACAAATTTATTTGAGCATAAGCTTTCGTGAGCTACAGCTCACTCTTATGCTCAAATAAATTTGTTAGTCTCTAAGGTGCCACAAGTACTCCTTTTCTTTTTGCGGATGCAGACTAACAAAGCTGCTACTCTGAAACTTGAGAAAATTATCTATACATGCCTTGAGATTCTCATCTTGGTCCTACTAAAATCAGATAGATACAAAAAGGCTAAAGGATACAATGGATAAAATGTTTTAGGAACTATATAATGATTATCATCATCTGTCAAAGGTCGTTCATTTTTAGGATTCATAACCCCCAAAGATGACATATAAATTAGCCCTTGAATGATCCCAGTATGTTTGTCTTATCACCTAGTCCATTAAGCCATTACACATTATTCTACAAGTGAAAAAATGATTTCTATCTGTTCTCAATTCCATAATTTACATATATGCCCATGTAATTCATTATGCTTATCAACAAAACATAACTATGTCTGACTTTATCTATAGTATATAAGCTTTTTTTAATTGTAATTAAAGGAATACCATCAAAGTTAATAGCCCTAAAATGTAATCTACATTAAAGATAATTTTTTGTACTGGGCCCTTTTAACCCAGGAAAATGCATTGGTTCCTCCAAATTGGAGTTGTGGCACAGATAACATTCAAACTACTCTCTGGAGTGACCTCTATTACAACAAAGCAAGGACATTGGGTTCCTTTCTTGCCATTGTGCAGTCTTTTCATTCTGACTGACTGTTCTATTCTTATGAAAGAAAAGATATTAAAAAGAAAAAGAATATGCCTCTGAATGCCTTGAGAGTACAATCCTAATATATTCAGTATCCTACAAGAATTGGTCAGGCAGAGGAATGGACATTGTGATATGCCAATCTGTTCATAACATATGTAAGTCTGCCTCCACAAACCAAAACACGTGTAGGCGAAACATTACTCAATAGGAACTAAAGAATTCCTAAGTCTGCATTTTATCTTTTTCTGCAGATGTACATATTTATGATTTTTAGTCAATCCTCATAGCTAATTTCTTCCCAAAAGAGCGCGCTTGTCACCTTTTCCTTTATATTTTCAACTGCTGCTATAATTTAAATCTGAAGAAAAATATCTATTTACATTAGATACTTACTCAAAATTTAACTCAAACAATACAAACCTTTTAAATGGTTCTATACATATATCCCAAAGTCATCTGTGTGGAATGCTAGAAAGCTTGCATTGCCAAAAGTTGTCACAATAGTTCTCTGACAGTGCCTATTCACTCAGAAAAGAGGTGGGAACTTATCTCATGGTAACAAACATGAGGTAAATCCCAGAGAAAAGGCAGTTTATAGTTTTCACATGCATTAGCACAATGGGGGAGACTAGGATGTACCTTGACCTACCAACTCCTGTGAAAACTACTAACTGCCTTGTCTTCACTAGGATTTTATCACATGTTGTTTAACATGTGTTAGCTAATGCACATTAAGAACACACCTTTTTCCTAGTGAACACAAGGCCTAAATATTTCAGAGTAGTTTTACACTGGTGAGGTTACCATGACAAAATACAAGAAGTAACAGGAAAATGGTGAGGATGGGATTGTGGGTATTGATGGGATTGTGAGAGAGACTGTGGATAAAAAGACAACCAGTAACAATACAGAGAGGGAGAGACATGCATGGGTCAAGTGGGAAAAAAAAAAAGTCTAGTGGCCAGAAGAAGAAAAAAAAGAGGAACTCTAAAATTTACTGTCAAAAAACTGACAGAGCAGAAAGGGAGAATAAAAAAAAAAAATCATAAGTGATGTGGCCCTTGAAGCAGATAGTGAGACAAACTACAACGGAGGTGAAAGAGATTAGGGCAATAGCATCCCACTGGTCCAGCCAGGTAGGAGGTCTTTGAATCTTAGATACTCTCATGTTTTCCTCTTCATGTCACGTTATTGGAGGTAGATTATCAGAGGCCAAACTCTGCCACCCTCACTTAAATTGAGCAGTATCTACTCCACGATAGTCTAATTAAATTAAATGGCCCTACTTCAGATGTAAAGTGCTAACAGAATTTGAGTAAGGGTCACAGAATCTGGCATGAATTTCCCATGACAACCAGTCATTTTATCATTTTAGAATAGAATCATCTGCATGTATAACATGAGAAAAATGATTAATATCTCCAGGGCAGAATGCAGAGAAGATGAGCCTAAATTTCTGTATGTCAGACAAAGTGAGCAATTAAAAAAAAAAAAGCCAGAAAACTGAAACCCAGAAAAGGACATCCCGTCTTTCCATAGAGACCAGGTGTATCCAGGTCAGGTCATTTTACCACTCTAAATCTGAGTTTTTAGCTTTTGTTTTGTAAATATTTGTATGCAACTGGAGACACTCGCCATTTAGGGTGAGTTTTTTCCCTCTTACATTGAGAACTGATTAGACAGACAAAGTGTCCATTACTTCATACTTTCTTCAACATATTGATTTATCAGTTAACATTGCTGAGTATCGTTACAGCCCACTGATTCTGTTGGAGCACTGGCTCCAAAGTAGGAGAGAACTACTGGGAGGGAAAAACTTGAAGTTGCATCAGCTGGCAACAGATCCTAAGGGACCATCTGTCAGCTGCCCCCATCACTGCTCCCTCGCCCCCCAGTTCTTCCCTCTGCTTCTTGCAGGGGAGTTAAAGACAATCTCTGTTATTTGTGCCACTTGGGTAGTGCAAAGAGAATGGAGCAAGATCTGTCCCTCCATCTTGATTAGAAGAAACATTTCAAGGCACATGGATTCTCTCTAAAATCATGACTGCTAATACTGGAAATGAATATTTATCTGAGTAACGCATCAGATATGATTTGCTCTCCAACTGCAAACATAAAATGATACATAGTGAATGTGACTTACCGGGCCAAAAGCATTACTGTCAAAGCTGTGCCCGTGGTGATCACCTTCCACCCATATATGGCCATGAGGAATTTTCACATACTTGTTTTTGTACCCTATGGTTCTAAAAGACAGATGCAACAACAATTAGCAGTGTAAATATATATATACACACCAGTCAAAACAAATAAATAAACATAAAACATTTTTGTTAAGAAATTCCTGTTATTTATTACCTTGTGGCCTGATCCTTCAAACAGAGCTAAATGCATGCAGAATTTTACTGCTCGTGAGTAGTACCATTGACTTCAGTATGCCTACTACGTGAGAACACATGCGCTAGTGTTTCCAGTATTAGGTCCTTCTTTATTAAACACGTTTTCTTTTTGCAAATACTTAACACAGCAAGAAACAAAAGACATGTACATTACTGAACGACTAAGCAGGTAATCGACTTTTTCCATAATCATTAGTATGAACTCTTTGAAGCATTACATTTTCACTCCAGTAAAATTCAGGTGATCATATGTTGTACTTAAATATGAAGATATTTTAAGGCAAATTTCCTATGTGCAGTGCAAAGTTTGAACGATCTTATTTAGCAAAAATAACCAGACAGCTCTGCGCTGGCTGCAGGTTTAGCATTTAGACTCCTGCAGTCATGTGATCTTGGGTTATGATCTCCTCAAACTTCATAAGCTAAACAGGATTGAGTTGGGCAGTCCTTCAGGGGAAGCCCAAGTGCTGCAGGAAGTGATACATGGGGTTCAAGAAGGGTCACTCTTTGCTGCAAGTCAGTACTGAACCAGTGCCCCAGAATGAGACTAGGAAGCACCATGTTACTAGATGTGTCAATTTTGGAGAAGAACATAAACCCAAGATCCTGAATACAAAAAACTGTTACATTTCATTCATGGAATTTAACATCAATTTTCAACATCTTTCACAATTCCAACCTGCCCAGTACCACACATAAGGTTGCCAACTTTCTAATTGCACAAAATTGCACCCCCACCCCTTCCCTGAGGCCCTGCCCCCACCCACTACATTCCCCTTCCCTTGCTGGCTCTCTCTCCCCCACCCTCACTCACTTTCACTGGGCTGTGGTAGGAGGATAGGGTGTGGGGGTGGGGGTGAGGGCTCCAGCTGGGGGTGCGGGCTCTGGGATAGGGCTGCGGACGAGGGGTTTGAGGTGAAGGAGGGAGCAGCCATTCAGCATCAAGACAGGGGTCTGTTCTGTCTCCTTTTTTGTTTATGCTAGTCACCAACTATGGATTAAAACAATGTGACAGTGATACATATGGCCTAAAATGAAACAGTTCCTGGCTAACGGATCTAGACTTTGCTGACGACATCGCTCTTATCAATGAAGAAGCCAACGGACTACAAAAATGTACAAACCAAGTAAAAGAAGTAATGGAGAAGATAGGTTTTATATACCATGCAAAAAAATGTGAAGTCATGTTAATAGGGACTATAGGGACAGAATCAAAACATAAGAGGAGGTAGTTGTCCCACACTGTTTGGCACTGGTGAGACCTGAGCTGGAGAAGTGTGTCCAGTTTTGGGCATCAGACTTTGCTAAAAAAAAATACTGCAAAGAGTCTAGAGAAGAGCAATCAAAATGATAAAAAGTTTTGAAAACCTGACTGATGAGGAAAGATTTAAAAAACTAAGCATGTTTAGTACTGAGAAAAGAAAATGGATTGTGGGGGAGGAAGGGGGAAACAGTTTTCAAATACGTTACAGACTGTTACAAAGAGGATCGTGATCAATTGTTGTCCATGTGCACTGGAAGTAGGACAAGCAACAATTGGCTTAATCTGCAGTAAGGGAGATTTAGGTTATATATTAGGAAAAACTTTCTAACTACAGTACAACCCAGTTTATCTGAGCCTCCATATTAAATGAACTGGCCATGTGGGACTTGAGCTGTCAGCCCCAGATGGCCTGAGCCCCACCGCCCAGGGCTGACAGCTGGAGATGGGAAAGATCTTTCCCCAGTCTCCTGAATATCTGAATTTTCCATTATCTGATCTGGCCCTGGTCCCAATTAGATTAGATAAACGGAGTTCCACTGTATAAGGGCAGTTCACCACAGGAACAGGCTTTGAAGGGAGGTTGTGGAATCCCGGATACTGGAGGTTTTTAAATATAGGTTGGACAAACACCAGTCAGGGATGGTCTAGGTAGCTTTAAATTGCCTCAGCCCTGGAAGCTGGACTAGATGACCTCTCAAGGTCTCTTCCAGCCCTATATCTCTATGATTCGATGAAATTATCTGCAGTCCTTAGGCTTCTGGCAAGTTATCCTGTGTGCAAAAGTTGGGCACAAATGACCTAGAATGTCATTTTTCAGGTTTATATGTAGCTGGTATAAAACTAACCTAAAATTTTCAGACCCTATCAGACATGTATGCTATACATTTCAATACAATGTTAACTCTACTAGAGGTGTAATAGAGCATGATGGTAAAGACTGTATTCATGCTTACTTCTGGTCTTAGGTCAATAATTTTATTTTGGGGAGAAAGGTTGTTTATTCTAGTCAATGCACTGGATCTGGTTAAGGCTAAGGAGATCTGAAGATTATTCCTGGCTTTTACACAGACTTTCCTCTGCGACCTTGGACAAGTAACTTAATTTCTTTTGTGACCTCAGTTTCCCATAGGTAAAATGGGGGCAATCATACATCTCTATTTTGCGGGGATGTTATGAGGATAATTACTGTTTGTGATGTTCTGAGATACTACAGTGTCCTGGAAAATAGTCTATAAATATATAAATTAAAGGTTCTTTCATGCTCAGATTCTGTCTCTTGACCAAAAAAGTGAATTGGGCAATTAAATTCAATTTGTATTTCAATAACTATTGATTCATCAAGCCACAATGCATTTTTCATCTAATTTTAATCCACATTTCCAGCTACCTACGATGTGACAAGAGATACACTGAAAATGGATACATAACTGTAGGCAGGTTTTAGATAGCTCGGAAGCAAGTAGGAAATAATGATCAGCACTAATTATTTATTTTACAAATTGCAAACCCCAAACAATCCCACTTTAAAATAGTTTTGTGGGCAACTAAAAGAATGACGCCAGGAGAACTACTTTTTCAGTGGAAGTTCCTTCTGCAGTTCAGTTGACAAGGTAAGAACCCACTTCTTTGAAAATGGATTCAGAGACACACATAATCAGAAACTGGCCTGATTAAAGATTAGTCTCCAAAATTCAGTTAATGAATCAGATAATTTAACAGATCCAAAAAATGTCTTGAGTTGGTAAATATATATACCTTTTAAGGAATACAGCCCCAAATTCTGCAAGATGTAAACACTGTGGCATTTTGCAATTCTACCCATGACTTATGTTTTATAAATGTGACACAGCTAAACTTCCTTGAAGCTATAAGGTTGTACTTATCAAAACGTATTTGAGATAACAACAGAGATGTTTTCATGCTATTAAGAATTCTCTTAGAAAATAAGTTAAATGCTTTAAGCAGCTCCCCTGCTCTGTTTCAATAATACTTTTATAAAATACTATACAAGAACATGTTTTAATGAAGTATTTCAAAATGTAAGCCCAGAGAAGTGGTCTACTTGTCAAAATTATTTAACACCTATTTTCTATTCCACTACTGTTATGGACATAGCTAGACATCACTTAAGTCCCACTTAAATTCTGTCTTGAAGGTAAGAGACTAAAGTATTCTACAGATTTTGGGCTGGCCCTCTGCACATGGGTGAATTTTACCTGGAGAGCTTAGGGACTTGATAAAGCCTGTAGTAATATTTTACTCTACCCTCTTGTCTGTATGCAGTGCAATATGGTCATTAATTATATAATCACATATTATGATTGCCACAGACTCTCTGCTTCATTCAGTACATAGGCTGGTGAGTATGTAGTGAATGAGGTAACAGAAATAACGAACAAGACAAAGGTACTACTATTCTTGACGTCATTGTAGCCCAAATTCTTGGCCCGATCATACTAACTCCCATATGAAAATTTTTGCTAATAAAATTTGATTGTTCATACGTTCATAGAAAGAACACAAAAGAGCATGAAGCAACAAACCAAACTATTCAATATTTTCCCAACTCCAGTCAAAGCAACATCCTCTACTCAAGGACATCTTCCAGCGCAGCTCACTTTTACAGAAGTGCTCCTCTTTATTTCCTTCCCATTCTTCCTCCTACATTTCCCCAAATTATTTTCATGAGAGAGAGTGTGTCACCAGAATGGAAGGAAAACTTCACACAAATACTCGGGGGGATGGGGGCGGTGGGTGGGTTGTGGCACTCAAAGACTTCATTTGTAGTTCATAGATTCCAGGTCAGAAGGGGCCGTTGTGGATACTCTCTCAGTTAAAAATTTACACTGTATTGCCAATCTCAATTTGTCTAGCTTCAACTTCCAGCTGTTGGATCATAGTAAACTTTTTTCTGCTACACTGAAGAGCCCATTATTAAATATTTGTTCCCCATGTAGTTACTTAAAGATGATAATCAAGTCAGCCCTTAACCTGTTTGTTAAACTAAACAGGTTGAGCTCCTTCAGTCTATTGCTATAAGGAATGTTTTATAATTCTTTAATCATCCTCGTGGATCTTCTCTTCCTGAATTGTGCGCACCAGAACTGGACACTGTTTCAGCAGTGGTCACACCAGACCCAAATACAAAAGGTAAAATAATCTCTCTACTCCTCCTCAAGATTCCCATTTATGCATCCAAGGATCACATTAGGACTTTTGGCTTCTGCATCACACTGGAAGCTCATGTTCTGCTGATTATCCACCACAACCCCCAAATCTTTTCCAAATTCGCTGCTTTCCAGGATAGAGTCTTCCATCCTTAGGTATAACCTACATTCTTTGTTCCTAAGATTATACATTTACATTATGCCATATTAAAACACATATTGTTTGCTTGTGCCCAGTTTACCAAGTGATCCAGATCTCTCTGAATCAGAGACCTGCCCTCTTCATTATTTACCATTCCCTCAATTTGGGTGTCATCTGCAAACTTTATGTTTTTTATGATTGTATGTTGTTTTCCTGATCACTGATACAAGTGTTAAATAGCATAAGACCAAGATCCAATCCCTGCGAATGCCCACTGGAAATTCACCTGCTCAATGAAGTTTCCCAATTACAGTTACATTTTGAGACCTATCAGTTAGCCAGCTTTTAATCCACTTAATGTGTGCCATTTTATATCATTCTAGTTTTTTTAATCAAAATGTCTTCAAGAAGCCACCACAAAACCCCCAAGAATATCCTCTTTTATTATGACTAGCACACCTTGAGTGGGAGGAGAAACAGCTTTTCCAATATGTATTAACACAGAAATGCAATCTGATCTGTATGGGTGGATCTTACACCTGCACAGAGCTCCACCTACCTCAGTGGGGCTTCCATAGGTACAGGAGTGCAATCAGAGACTGCAGGGGCCTAGTGCAAAAGGAAAGTTGTCACAGGAACCGACTTTTCATTGTGCCGGTGGGTGCTCGACCCCCAGCTCTGCCCCAGGCCCCGCCCCCATGCCACCCCTTCCCTCAATTCCACACTCCCGCCCCACCTCTTTCCGCCCCCGCTCCACCTCCACCCCCACGACTTCCTGCCCCCTCCCCTGAGCGTGCCATGTCCTTGCTCCTCGCCCCGCTCCCAGCCTGCTGCACGTGAAACAGCTGACTGCGGTGGACAGGAGGCATGGGGAGGGAGTGGGAGGTGCCGATCAGTGGGGCCTGCTGGGTGCTCCGGGGAGTGCCTCCGGGGAGGGGGAGGTGCTGATGGGGGGCTGCCAGTGGGTGCTCTGCACCACCATTTTTTCCCCATGGGTGCTCCAGCCCCAGAGCACCCACGGAGTCGGCACCTATGGAAGCTGTTACAGATTATAGGAGTTATAGTTGGTCTTTCTTTTTACTTTTAACAATATTCAGTGCATAAGTATTTCTGCCCCTAAAATAAGACAGAAAAAATCTTTGTTACTGTATGTAAGAGGATTATGGACATTGTAGTCATTAAAAGGAAATAATCTGCAAAATTCTCATATTGAGAAGCAAAAAATAAATAAATTAAATGAGGATAATGATGTCATGGTTCTTGGGTACCCAGGACTGAGGTCCCCTTGTTACTCCCTGCCTCCAGCATGAGGGAATCTTGCCTTTTGCTGACTGGGTGTCAACTCCCTATCACCACCAGCCTTTCAGCCACTTAAGCACTCTCCTCTAGACTATTCCAGCCCTATCTTTGCCTGGAAGGTTCACAGTAGGTACAAACCAGTCTTAAATAATTCTTCTGTAATATCCAGTTCCTGACATTGGCTACTCACAGAACTCCCAAATCCTCTGCCCCCAAAGGAGCAGTGTACCTCAGTTTACTAATTTTACCTTAAACCACCACTCCTGTATAACACACAGCACTTGTGAGCATTTATCATAGAACAAAAAGTTGGTTTAAGAAAGAATACAGACTCAACTAGAAACAAGAGTGTCATGGAAGCAAATGTTTACAATACCAAATAAAATAATAAAATGTGAACCCGAGTCTACCCGTAACAGTTAGTTTCCTATCTAATACGGTAGGTTGCCTCTCACCCCGCCGCCAAAGTTTCAGTCTGCTGCCAAGCTAGCTGACTTCACAAGAAACAGAATCCAATTTTTCATGGATCACCTCGCTCCTGAAGATGCTGCCACAGTGAAAGGATTCAAAAGGACTTCTCCCTCCCCGGTGTTTACTCAAACAGTCTTCTGTTTCTATTCATAGACAGGGCAAACCTCAGTCTTGTTGTAATGTTCCTTTTTTAACCTCCCAAGTGGTTTTGACTGTTTGCAAACCCAAAGTCTGGAATAAAGTTTATTTGTACCTTTCATTATGTGCATTAATAGCAAGTTATAACAGTAAACTCATGCTAGTGTAAACTGGATCCATTACTTAATGCTGTTTTTAATTTTCAAGATAATTTCATTGTTGAATTACTGTGCAACAAATCAATAAATCATTCCTGCAAGCAAGCTGGACTACAGAGTTCAGAAACCCACATTTAGTTAATGACAGCTGTTAGTTTTTAATTACTTTTGTGAAGAAGTGTTTCAGATTTCTTAAGAAGAGCAAAAACGACTTGTAGGCTTATTTCTCCCCTGTCCCCTGCATCGCCACTACCACCTCCTTAAGTCTAGCACATTTCCCACAATTAAAATTAGTCAATTCATTGTTGACTCTTCTGCTTTCTCACAAGAACTTCATGGAAATTTAATACCCCTTTGGTAATAAGTAACAGTGAGGAGACCGCTTGTATTAGACGGTTGATGAGGCTCTCTCTCCAAGTACATCAAAACACCATTCATACATTTCACTAGCTAAGTGTTTTGGGCAGATATAGTGAAAGAAAACAATTCCCCATTTGTCTTTTCATATAATCACCCTAGGCAGAGTCACTAACTTACCACAGCATTTCCAAGCAGAAAAAGAAGGTGCAGAGTCAAGCACATTTTTCCAGCAAACTTCTGCAGGAAAGTGCAATGCAGCTTCTAGATTCAATACCATACAAATAAAAAGTGGATGATTATGATAGAAACTGACTCTAAAAATGGAAGACTGTAAGCAATAGCTCTGTCTCTCAAAAACAAACAAACAAAGAAAACCCCTTAAGTAATTAAGATATAAAGCACTTGAGGCACTATTATATTTAGTAGTAATTTTTTTTTTGTCCTCTGTCCTTGACTTGTATTACAAAAAGTCCATTGAATGAGCTTTCATTCTGACTTTTGCAAATGATGCAAGTGGCTGGTCCTCTTCCTTAGTGAAGAATTAATATTGCTACAATTAACAACATTTCCCTGAAATCTTCTGCGCTTTGTGAGCTCTCGGATACAACGCATTTAATGGAAAGTTTATATTATGTCTCAATGAATTCTTAGGAATACAACTAGCTTAAATAATTGCTAATTCAGCATTTTTTAATTTAGTAATCTTTTACTAACTTTCATGGGGTTACAATTAGACTTATTTTGGATGGAAGAACATCACTCTTTACAAACAATACTCTTAATTTCTGAAGCCTTACATCTTGAAACAGGAGTAAAGAAAAATTATTTTTCCAACATCTCAGTCCCTGGGGCATCTCAGAGACACAACATGGGAATAACATAAAATGCAGATACTACTGTGCTCAGATGGAGGTACTTAGAGATGTGATGGGAGTCATATAAAGTCTATACCTCAAATGCTATTGCAGCAGAGCTGCTGCTGCGTCGCCACAGTGCAATGGTTCTCAACCTATTTACCACTGTGGGCCGCATATGCGGCTCTCTCTATGTGATGTGGGCTGCATCTACACAATATATATATATACTACCTGTATGGCCCTGAGGATGTCACATGGGCCACAGCTGTGTGCTGATTGGGCCGCAAGTGTCCCATGGGTTGAGAACCACTGCTGCAGTGCTTCAGCATAGACACTCACTGTAGCAACAGGAGGGGTTCTCCCGTTGCTGTAGTTAATCCACATCTCTGCGGCATGGTAGCTAGGTCAGTGAAAGAATTTCTTCCACTGTAGTGCTGTCTACAGCAGGAGTTAGGTTAGTATAGGTATGTCTCAATGGTGTGGATTTTTTACACCCCTGAGAGACATAGGTATGCTGATGTAAGTTCTTAGTGCAGGAATAGACGAGATAAGGGAGAGATTCAGATCGCTGGCAGATCTATAGTGGAAACATATGCTACTACTGCCCACATATTATCAAACCTCTCACTATTACAGTTTTCAAGATTTTAGCCTCACCTTTCCTAAAACATGTAAATACCAAAAAAAAAAAAAAAAAAAGTAACTTGTTATGTTGAGGACACTAATCCTATTTAGGATCAGTGGATCTACAGAAGTTTTGGTAATTTTTAGCATCACAGAATATTTTTGAAATTAATTTGTTTAAGAAATTATTATGGAATCACTGCAAATCAAGGATACATTTCTAATCCAGCATAATGTTTTTACCTCTCTCAGATGATTTAATAGTTAACAGATGCTCTTATACCTATCCCTTGGCTGAGAAGTAATTTCAATCTTGACAGTCAAAAATGAGCTCTGTATGGTATTTAAACCACCTGCCCACAAAGCAAGAGGAATCTGCTTTTTTAGGGCTAGCTGTGAGAGCCAGAGAGAGAGACTTGGCTGAGATAAATTAGATGAGGAATGATTACCTTCAGTTTCATGTGACCTTGAGAAATCAGAAAGCCTTCACAGTCTCTGTGCCTTTGGGTGTCACCAGGGGACAGACACTGCATGAATAAGTCCCTCTTTATACACAGTAGGTAAGTGGTTCTCAACCAGGGGTACGTGTACCCCTAGGAATACACAGAGGTCTTCCAAGGGGTACATCAACTCATCTAGTATTTGCCTAGTTTTACAACAGGCTACATCAAAAGCACTACTAGCAAAGTCAGTACAAATTAAAATTTCTTACAGACAATGACTTGTTTATAACGCTCTATATACTATACACTGAAATGTAAGTACAATATTTATATTCTAATGGATTTAATTTATAATTACATGGTAAAAATAAGTAATAATTTTTTCAGTAATAGCGAGCTGTGACACTTTTGTATTTTTATGTCTGATTTTGTAAGCAAGTAGTTTAAGTGAGGTGAAACTTGGGGTGTGCAAGACAAATCAGACGCCTGACAGGGGTACAGTAGTCTGGAAAGGTTGAGAGCCACTGCAGTAGATAATGAACAAATGCAAACCCCTCTGTAACAAAGGTAATCTATAATGTATTTGTAGGGCAAATCCTCCTGTGGTCAGCTAAGGGACGTACTTGGGTGGCGCAGAGCTGCTATGGTCAGTCATACATCTTCTTCCCTACATTAGTAGCGGAGCATAGCTACAGAAAAGCAAGCACGGTCAGAGTGCCCCAGCAATCTCTGGTCACTCTAACAGCTTGTTTTGGGGGGGGGGGCGCGCGCACAGGCTGCTGGTGTAAATCAAACCAGCCTCACTGTATTCTCCAATCAATATCTACCCCCATTGTTTCCCCAAGAACCCTTGACATTCTCTGTGATAGTTTGTTTTTCTTTGCCATTATTTCATTTCCTGCTGATTCACCCCTGAGGCTTTGTCTACACTACAAAGTTTTGTAGTGTAGACAAGGCCTGACAGCCTCCTTTGATTTAACTCTATGCAGTCATACAGGTAAACTAAAGTACACCTAATAGTTATATACATTATAATAGATATTTCGATCTCTCTAGATAGTGGGTTTGGGGGCATTTGGAGTTGGGGGTGAAAAAAGAAGGGGGAGTGAAATGTTTGGAAGATTATATATGGCACTCTGGATGTTTTTATTATTAGAATACATTCTACTGAGAATAAAGTTGCATAGTAAAGACAAATTTTAAATAACTTCACGTTTATGCTAACTTAATTAAGCACTTGAGAATTAAGCACAAGAGAAAACATGCAATCTTTGAGGATGAGGTAGGCTTGAAAGATCAAACATCTGTCTTTGGGCTCTGGAGTGTTGTTGCCAGTGCCCTTACAGCATTACCTAAACTATTCCTGAGTCAATAATATGCACCTATTCTACTGCCAGAATGCAACTGAGATTTTGGGGGTTTGATTCCCAAGACTGCAAAAGCCCCTCTGCTAAGCTCTTGTAACAGAGATCTAGCAAATCTCTGCAAACTTGATCATGGTTTTAGTCACCACCAATGAAATAAAAAAGAAAATTAGTTCACAGGAAACACTGATGGAGAGAGGTGTTGTATTAAATCTCCCACATCTATAGCCTGACGGCTAAAGCACTGGTTTTGGATGTGAGAGACCTATAATCACATCCCTGCTCCACCTAACTCAGAGTAACCTAGGATGAAAAAACCTGTGCTCTGAATCAGGCAGGGCAAGGACTTGAACCTGGATGTCCCATATCCCAGGCTAGTCCCACATGCACATACCTCCCTTTCCAAACAGAAAAGCTCAGGTTTTGATCCAAAAAATGGACATTCTAGCATCGGACATTCTAGCATTGGAATGTTTTTGTTTCACATTGGAATGAAATAAAACCAAAGTCTGAAACTTCAAAAGTTGCTGCGCGTTTGGAATTGTCACCTCTGGTCAGCTCTATAAATAATCAAGAATAGCTCTGGGTAAAGCAGTTGCCTGGAACATGATTTTACCTTCCACAGCTGATGGATCAACCCACCAGCTTACAATGCTAAATACTGTAACCTAAGCAAAATCTCATCTTAGAAACAGTGGGTGAAATCCTGGCTGCATAGAAATCAAAGCGAATGGGTGTTTTGTCATTATGGGGCCAGGATTTAATCCAACATACGCTTAACAATTTATACAAAAGCATAACATACATAAACTGTTCATTGTTAAACGGTTAAAGAAAAACAGGAGGACATAAGCACATATAAACACAAAATGAAAACAGGCCTATTAAATCATTTCACATTAGTTTCTGATGTTGTAGCTGTGTATGGTGGTGACTAAAGCACTACCCTGTCATTTTTTAGACATTTGTCTTAACATCCTGAAGATACTCAAATGAAAACAAGTCAGGTGATCTCATCTGCTTCCTAGCATATAGGTTACCTATGTCCACTGAACCACCATAGAGTTACTCCAGAACAAACAGAATAAATTTATTATTTTCCTGAAGACAAGTTAGCTGGAAAAAATATCCAACTTAAAGCTGAACTAGAAGTCAAACAGAGCAATAGATTGTAACATGCATTATATTTTATTGTTTACTAATAAAGCTCAGTCTCCACAGTTAAAAGTCCATAGTCTCATGGAATACAACTAATATGTTTTGTTTTAATTCCAGTTACATTGTACTGTTGTCATAACATTAAGATGAAAGCATTGCCTCTAGAGTAAGTGGGCATACAGGATTTACAGCCAACTCCCATTCTCCATAAAAACATTTTGGCAACAAAATGATTTCTGAGAAGTTTTCTTCTTCCAAAAATATCATTTTTTCCTTCTAAAATATCAAGTGGACTAATGTACTCAGGAATGTTAAACACCTTTCTACGAAAGCTCTTTTGCATATGCTATTGATCTAACGCGTTAAGTCTAATGAAACTATTTGCCACTTTCATTAAGAATGGCAAAATTATATAAAAAGTGAAGAATGTCAGGTATCCTGCCTAAAGAGATTGCACATAGCTCAGATTCACAGTTGCTCAGTGCTCCTGTATTCACTTCTTTATGTTATAACAGAGAAGGAGATGGCAAAGAAAGAAAAGTCAGAAGGACCAAGGGGAGGACAATATGGTCTACAATTAAAGACAATGAGAGAAAAAGTGATCGCTGCTATGGGGAGGGACCAGAATTGATCTGGGCTTCCTCATCACCTGAGTGTCTCAAACAAACTATGCTGTCCACCATCTGAATTGGGAAGCATCTGAGCCAGCCTTACCATAAGAAAGGAAGCACTGTCTCTTGACTCTTATTCAGCCTTAATAACATTTTACACTGAAATTTGCCCAAGTTCCTATTCAAGGCTAATTCCAGAACAGAACTGATTTAAACTCAATTAGTAGTGCCAGGTTTGGAGAGAGTCAAGACTGAAATAAACGGAATGTTGTGGATTAGGTATGAGGGGTCATCAGGAGAGTAATGGGGGAAGTTTGCATGATACTGGGAAAACTAGACACTATACATTACTGAGCAAAATTCAGACAAACATTTTAACATTTCACAAAAACATTAAACTGAGGAGCTGGGGGCAATAAGCCTTTGCTGTCTGTCTCTGTGCAAATCCCATCCAATGACTAAAATAAGGTATTCCTCATGTTAAAAGAATAATTCATATTCTGCCAATATGCAGTGAGAGGGATCTCCTTCAGAAACCTCTTATAGATAAAATTAGGTAAATTTAGTATCCTCAACCTTTCTCCCATGCTTACAATGAAGCTCTATAGCTGCCCTTATCAATTACTAAAAAGTTTCAACAATCCTTCCTATAACAGTTGATTAATGTTAATGGATTATTTAAACTTTCCTAGAATCAATTGAACCAATGTATTTTTGGCCTAAGCAGTTGCAAGTCCATTGACTTCCTGGAATTTCTTCATCTTATGCCAATATAATATTGGCCCAACATGATATTTTCCCATAAAAACTGTGTCACCATTTTGATTGCTCTTTTGCCTCTCTCTACACAATTTCAGATTTTCCTGCATCTTTTCTCTTCTGGTATTGTGAGTCTTGTGTCAAGAGCAATCAAACTCTGAATAGTCTATTAGGCATAAGACAATATTTTGGTGCTTTGGGACAGAATGCAGTTCCAATTAAAGTCACAGGAAAGACTAACATTTAAATATTTGTTGAACATGAACAATTTCACTTTTCATGTAAGAGCATACCTAAAATTACACCATACCATTTGTTTTTGAAATCTTAAGAAATGTATTTTGTGTTTCATTAACTCATTTTCATAGGGTAACCTCAGTGGCTAACAAATTGTTTTATTGCCGACATTGTATTAATACTAAAAGGACTTCAGTGCTATTGGATTTACATTACAAAACATTTTTTGGGATGGGGGATAACTGAAAAAGTAGATTTCGGGGGGTTGGGAGGTCTAATGTTTTACTAGAGATCCATTATCACCACTACTACTTTTCATGTACAACTGCACACGTATTGTGTAATTATATTACTCAATATTCAAAATGATCAGCTAAGTTTAATTTTTTTCCTATTTTATTTTTTATTCTAAGAAGGATATAAAATCTTTTCTGTCTCATGTTTCTTTCTACATTCAAAGATCAGTCACTATCTTCAGATCACTCTCAGACTGCTACTATCAGTCATGTGAACATTTGTTGGTAATGCCCATAAATGTATCTTTTGTCCAAAGATTCCAACTTTAATATCTTCAAGCCAGTTCAGGCTTCCTTTTGGTAGCTCGATGTTCATTTTGCCTAAAAAATATTTTTAGGAATAACTTTCTCTACTCTAAATTATCTTTTCTTCTATCCTAAGATCTCAGTCTCTCTGACATCTCCTCGTAGATGTCTAGCCATCAGATCAAGCTCAACAGGGCTCTGAATCTTCCTCCCAATCTCACTCCACTACCTTCTCTCTCAGTCAGAGTAGACATCACCACTATATTGCCTGTCATTCAGGCCCATAACCTGGGTATCATCTTCAACTCCAACCTGTCTCTAGGTCCTCATATCCAGGCTAAGACTAAGTCTTTTATAACATCTCTAAAATATGGCCTTTCCTATCCATCCATATAGCTAGACTTCTTATCATTTCAAGTCTTACAAATGCAATCTTGCTCTGCTCAGATCCATTCAGAATGCTGTTTCAAAGATCATTCTCCTAGCCCATTCCTTTGACCATGTCACTCCTTCTCTTTGCATCCCTCTACTGGCTCATCTTGTCTATTGTATCATACATGCCGTCCCTTGCCTTCCCTTTCAAGGCTTTTCATGGTCTATCCCCGTCCTACCTATCACCTCTTATTCATTATTGAATGGTCAACTCCCACCTCTGATTGGCCCCACAAAGCCTGCTTGTTAAATTTTCAAACAAGGGCTTAGGAGCTTTCTCCCATGTTGTCCCTCATGCTTTGCGGGGACTCAGCAGAAACATCTGCAAGATGAACTCATTATCCTCCTCTGACGCCCGCAAAACTTGACAACAAATTAGGCTGTTGGTGTGCTGAGACCACAGTCTTAGAACTATAGGTTGGATGGCCTGATCTAAGTAGAACAGACCAATCTCCTTGGGCACAAGAGGGCTAGAGTAGGGACTCAAACAGAAATCTATGGCCAGCAGAGTTAAGGACAATAAGGAGTTTTTAAAGTATATTAGGAACAAAAAGTATCCTAAAAATGGTATTGGTCCCTTACTACATGGAAATGGTAGAACAATTTACAGGAACAATGCAGAAAAGACACAGGTGTTCAATAAATATTTCTGTTTGGTATTGGGGGGAAGGGAAGAGATGATGTAGTCATACCATAAGATATCTCTTACCATTCCACTAGTATATCAGGAAGATGTTAAACAGCAGCTATTAATTAAGTCAGACATTTTAAAATCAGCAGGTCTGGATAACTTGTGTCCAAAAGTTTAAAAAAGAGCTGGCTGAGGAGCTCAGTGGATCATTAAACTTGATTTTCAATAAGTCTTCCAACACTGGGGAAGTTTCAGAAGACTGGAAGAAAGCCAAATGTTTTGGCAATATTTAAAAATGGATGACTTAGGTAATAGGCCTGTCAGTCTGACACTGATCCCAGGAATGATAGCAAAATGGCTGATACAGAACTGATTAATAAGAGTTAACCCAGGAAATACAATTGATGCAAATCAACATGGGTTTATGGAAAATAGATCCTGTCAAACTAATTTAAGAGATTACAAGTTTGGTTGATAAAGGTAATAGTGTTCATATAATATACTTAGGTTTCTGTAAGGCATTTGAGTTGGTATCACATGACATCTTGATTAAAAAACTAGAAAGTAGAGCTGTCAGTCAATCGCAGTTAACTCACGTGATTAACAAAAAAATTAATCGCAATTAATCGCATCGTTAAACAATAGAATACCAACTGAAATTAAATATTTTTGAATGTTTTTCTATTTTCAAATATATTGATTACAATTACAACACAGAATACAAAGTGTACAGTGCTCACTTTAAATTAGTTATTACAAACTTTTGTGCTGTAAAAATGGTAAACAAAAGAAATAGTATTTTTCAATTCACCTCATACAAGTATTGTAGCACAATCTCTTTATCATGAAAGTACTACTTACAAATGTAGGGTTTAACTGCACTCAAAAACAAAACAATGTAAAACTTCAGAGCCTACAAGTCCACTCAGTCCTACTTCTTGTTCAGCCAATCGCTCAGACAAACAAGTTTGTTTACATTTGCAAAAGTTAATGCTGCCTGATTCTTGTTTACACTGTCACCTGAAAGTGAGAACAGGTGTTTGCATTGCACTCTTGCAGCCTATGTTGCAAGATATTTACATGCCAGATGCACTAAAGATTCATATGTCCCTTGACGCTTCAACCACCATTCTAGAGGACATACATCCATGCTGATGCCGGGTTCTGCTTGATAACAATCCAAAGCAGTGCAGACCAACACATGTTCATTTTCATAATCTGAAGCAGATGCCATCCGCAGAAAGTTGATTTTCTTTTTTGGTGGTTCAGGATCTGTAATTTCTGCATCAGAGTGTTGCTCTTTTAAGACTTCTGAAAGCATGCTCCACACCTCATCCCTCTCAGATTTTGGAAGGCACTTCAGATTCTTAAACCTTGGGTTGAGTGCTGTAGCTATCTTTAGAAATCTCACATTGGTACCTTCTTTGCATTTTGTCAAATTTGCAGTGAAAGTGTTCTTAATACGAACGTGTGTTGGGTCATCATCCGAGACTTCTAACATGAAATATATGGCAGAATGCAGGTAAAACAGAGCAGGAAACATACAATTCTCCCCCAAGGAGTTCAGTCACAAATTTAATTAACACATTATTTTTTTAATGAGCCTCATCAGCAAATAAGCATGTGTTCTAAAACGATGGCCAAAGCATAAAGCGACATATGAATCTTTAGCGCATCTGGAACATAAATATCTTGCAACACGAACTAAAACAGTGCGATGTGAACACCTGTTCTCACTTTCAGGTGACACTGTAACTAAGATGGGCAGCATTATCTCCTGTAAATTTAAACAAAATTGTTTCTCTTAGCAATTGGCTGAACAAGAAGTAGGACTGAGCGAACTTGTAGGCTCTAAAGTTTTACATTGTTTTGTTTTGGAATGTGGGTTATTTTGGTACATAATTCCATATTTGTAAATTCAACTTTCATGATAAAGAGATTGCACTACAGTACTTAGATTAGATTAATTGAAAAATACTATTTCTTTTGTTTTTTAGAGTACAATTATTTGTAATCAGAAATATAAAATGAGTACTGTACACTTTGTGTTCTGTTTTGTAATTGAAAATCAATATATTTGCAAATGTAGAAAACATCCAAAAATATTAAACAATAGAATACCATTTATTTAAACAGCACAATTAATCACGTGATTAATCACGTTTAATTTTTTTAGTCACTTGACAGCCCCACTAGAAAGATATCAATTTAATATTGCACACATAAAATGAATTAAAAGCTGGCTAACTGATAAGTCTCTAAATGAAATTGTAAACATGAGAACCATCAAACTGGTATGTTTCTAGTGGGGTTCTTGGCCTGAAGCTATTTAACATTTTTATTAATGACCTGAAACAAAATATCACTGATAAAGTCTGGAGACAACATAAAAATTGGGGCTAAATAATTAAGAGGACAGGTCACTATACAGAGCGATCTGGATCACTTGGTAAACTGGGCTCAAGCAAACAATATGCATCTTAATATTATTAAATGTAAATGTATACTTCTAGAAACAAAGAATGTTTGATGATGGGTAAATTATCCTGGGAAGCAGTGACTCTGAAAAAAAAAATATGGGGGCTATGGTGGATAATCAGCTGAACATGAGTTCCTAGTGTGATGCTGTGGCCAAAAGGGCTAGTGTGATCCTGGGATGCATAAATAGAGGTGTCTGGAGTATGACTAGAGAGATTATTTTTACACTTTTTTGACACTGGGTGACCACTGCTGGAATACTGTGTCTAGTTCTGCTGTCTGCAATTTAGAAGGATGTTGATAAATTGGAGAGGGTGGAGAGAAGAGCATGAGAATTACTGAAAGGATTAGAAAAAATGCCTTACAGTGATAAGCTAAATAGATTGAGCTCCGTGAGTCTAACAAAAAGAAGGCTAAGGAGTGACTTGATTATGTCTATAAATGTTACCCATGTAGATATTGAAATTGAAGCTAGAAAAATTCAGACTGGAAATATTTTTAACAGAGAAAGTAATTAACCATTGGAGCAACTTACCAATGGTCATGGTGGATTCTTCATCACTGACAGATTTTTATTTAAAAATTGAAGTTTTTGTAAACGATATGCTCTAGGAATTATTTTGGTGAAGTTCTATGGCCTTTATTATAAAGGAGGTCATATTAGGTGATCACAAATGGGCCCTTCTGGTCTTGGAATCTATGAATCATGCTGACAATATTGTCTCATTGTTTTCTTGTATTCCCCTAGTCTGTTTCCATCTAAGTGTAAGACAAGAGGCAACAGATTGTAAGCACTTTGGGGCAGGAACCATCTTTTTGTTCTGTGTTTTGCACAGCAATTAGCACAAGAGGGTTTAGGTTCATGTCTGGGGTTTCTAGGTGCTACAATAACACTACTGCTAATAAAGAAAATAAAAGAAAATATCTTATTTCTTTATTTCCTGGGGTTCCAAAACATTATTCATAATGTTATTATACTGTTTAATGTACAGTCATATCCTGAGAATTTGTTTCATGGTCAAATTTTCCTACCTGGCAAACATGGATTGTATCTTTTAAAACACCCCTTTTCTCTGATTTATAGTTAATAGGTTTAATTTTATCAAACTGCTTTACTTTCCATGCCCAGTTTGTGTACCCTTTTATCACAGATCTTATATCACATGGTAGTCTTCTTTTGTGTATCTGGCTATTTTATTTTCTGGTGTTGTTCCTCATGGTCTCCTCCACATACCATTTACTTCCTGCTACAACCCAAAATTCATTTGATCTTCCAAGAGTGTTACATGAGGTGATTCCTTTTGTAGATAACTTTGCTTAGTCTTTCATCATTCTGCTACAAGTTTTAATGATGCAATGTACAGCTGGAGCACAGATTTTGCACATGCCTTGAAATGCTTTTTCTGTATACAAGAAACCACCATACATTTCCTTAACTGGCTGTGGAACTGTAAACTGGGTCCCCTAGTTATCAGCCACGCACTCTACAGTTTAACTAAAGACTAGGCAATAGAAGCTAAAGCCACTACAGGTAATTTTATAATTACTGGAATCAGATAAGTTACAGGATCAGGCACCAACCAACAGAGCCATGAGGAGCTGTATTTTAAAGAATTGACTTCTCTCTGGGTCAGATCATATTTATTCATCTTTCAGTTACTTTCCATGACATCTTCCTCCCTTCTCACAAAACATTTCTTTCTGACTCATTCAATTGCATTCCAGCTGAAACCGCTTTCAAGTCACCTGGCCTGTCATATACAGCACACTCAATGCACAGGGAATCTCACTTTTCCCCACAGCTCTGCTTGCATGAACAGGGGGAATCTAGCAAGCCTATGCTCTTAGTACTCTTCTTCCAGGAAGTAGAGATTCTTCTGCTCTTTTGGCCCAAGAGTTCAACTACTAGCATTAGAAATTTGGTCACTGTAGAAGCCCCCAGAACCAGCCTGCCCCTTCCACTGCCACCACTCCTCCAACACTGTCATTCTTGCCTCTCCTGCACCATCCCTTTTACACTGTTTCCCAACCTCTTGGAACTACCTCCTTTTCACTGTCTTTCTATCCTTCCCAACACAGATATCCTTCTCACTATGAGTCTCCTCCACTCCAGTACTCCCGCAACCCTTTGTTTGAGAAAACCAGGAGGAGTTCTGCTGATTTGGATTTACAATGGCACAGCTGAAGGCAGAATTTGGCCCTTTATATCCAGATGTGTTAGACTGATGCTATGAGACCAATACTAATGGGGTATTGTGGAGTGTTTATGTCAGGCCCATACTCCTTTCAATTAATGATCATTGTTACATGTATCTGACACTACTGCATGCTTCCATTTAAAAGGGGTGTAAGAACATATTAAAGTTGCTGTTTATATATAATGTGCAATATGTTAACATCGAAAGATATGCACTATATTATGCAATCTAAAGATGTGAATGAAGTAAGTGAATACAAGTATTTCTACACATATTTATACATGAATCTTCACTGTTATTTGAGATACTGACGTTATCTTATTCTACTGATGTGCACATTCCCCTACTCAAAAGAATTATAATTCTCTTTAATTTAAAAATATCGTTTTTAAAGACAGTAATTTTCTGTAAAAAAATAGCAGCAATTCACCTTTAAAAATCAGCTAATTTAAATGGCTAATGTGCCTGCAGATTCAGCAAAAGAAAAATAGAACACAATAAAAGTCATCTCTCTACTATGCTTATTCTTTCACTTGCAAATCTTTATTACTTCATTGACAATGCCATACCCATCTTCCAAGTTATGATTATGAACATTATTCTGCTTGCTATTTATTGATAAAAAGTACCACTGATCATACCAGTTCAGTACCTATTCACATTAGGAATTAACATGCTAGATTGATTGTGTTCCGTTTAGCACTACAGTACAATATTGTGAATGGTTAGCTACCACAGTTGCCATCTGTTGAATTCATTATCACAAGCAACATAATTTTACCAGCATAAAAATGTTTACTAGATATTCAGGGGTAACTAAATAAAAATAGTAAATCCTAATGGTGTTACTCAATTGGAGATTTTGCAAGTGTACAACAAAAGGATAAACAGGAGCAAAAAACAAAACCCAACAATACTGCTAACTGTATAAGTCAAGAGTTTAAATATCCATATCCAGTTTTTACATTTGATCTACTCTTAAAATTAAAATACATTGGGCAAAATTCTACTCACGTACACTGGTATAAAGTCTGAAGGAACTCCACTGAAGTCAACTGAGCTGAAGTAAATAGTCCAGATATACACCAGAATAAGTGAAAGCAGAATTTGATCCAACAATCTCCTGCAGAAATGCTTTCCAATAGTTGATTACAAAATCCTCCTATCCCTCTTTATTATAGTAATGGTTCAGATTCTGCTCTGTTACTTACACTCATGCAATCAAATTAACTAAAAGCAGAGTTGGCCCAGAATCTATTTAGTATCACAACTTTATATATTTTAAATTCTCCCAACCATTCAAATTTATTCTGCAGAATGTGCAAGTCTTTTATGATGCCCTAGGCTATTCCTCTTAGTACTAATCTTTTGTTTATATTCATCTAGGCTTTTTTTCTTGACAATGCTGCCTTGACACTTTTTTGCCCTCTCACCTAGCATGTTCAGAAATTATTGTAAAAGCTCTTGACCCTACTGTATTTTGACAGTACATTCAATAGTATAGAGGAGTTCTGGTTTTTATACTGAATGAATTTTGATATGACAAACAGGCTGAACTAACAGAAGAGAAAACCCCATCATCTCCTATGCAGGAGAATCAAAACTCAATTTTCTTTGAATCCTTCCAGTTGGAGGATGGAGTTTCTTCCCCACCACATGCAGATGGTTCAGCCCCTCAACAAATATGGAGGAAAAGAAAGGTCATCCTCAGACAGCCACCTGGCCTTTGCATTGCTACTCAGCCCCCTTGCCAGAGCTGCTCTCTGCAGCCCACAATGTCTATATCCACAGAAGCCTACATGATTTAAGGGGGCCTAGAGAGAGAGAAAGAAGAGAATTGCGGGGGGAGGGGGAGCGGTTGTAAGGGTAGTGTCTAGCACTTTCCTTTGTGAAAAGAGCCTTCAGTGTAACAGACAGAAACAGATTCTTTGAGTTCAAAGTTAGTCACAGATTTTTCATAAAGATCACATATTCATGATTCCCGTTACAGTGTTAGTGTTTGAAATCTGTGAAAATGATGGCCACAGATCTTGATTTTTCAGAAGGAACCCAAGTCAATTCACAGCTTGGTGGGAAGCTCTACCTGGCTTCTGCTGATAGCACTTGGGCCACCACTAGGCACCACACAGATGAGTGCCAGAAATGGAGATGGCTACACTGTTGAGCAGCCTATGTGACTTCTGGCTGCACATTTTGAGGGGAGGGACAAGACAGCTCAATAACAGGAGAGGCACTATGGACAAGTGCACTAAACAAATGGCTGAAACTGTGAGACTTAGGCATACTAATTAAACTCTGACACCAACTTTCTCTGTGGCCTTGTCATGTCTGTCTGACTTCATGTTTGTAATAAGGATACTTGTACTTACCTACCGCACAGGATGAGTGATGAGTAAGTGGTTAAAGTGCTATGGATGTACTAAAATTCACGAAAATGCAGACTGAATCTTATAATAGCTGAGATAATAGCAGTGCACAGACCCTCAGTTTATTTGGGTAAATTACCCTTACAAAAAGGCCACTATGCACAGACCCCAGAACAAACAGCTCTGCTACACTACTGTCGCAAGAGTAAGGGAAAGAAAACTACACCTGACTTATACTTTTTAGGTGACAAATTGAGGAACTTTCTCAGATTGAGGTGTCAATAGAGGAAATTTTGGAACAAATTTATAAATTAAAGAGTAGTAATTTCTGAGGACCAGATGGTATTCACCCAAGAGATCTGACAGAACTCAAATATGAAATTGTAGAATTGTGGTATGTAACCTATCGCTTACATCAGCTTCTGTATCAGATGACTGGAGGACAGCTAATCCTGCACCAATTATTTGAAAAGGCTCCATGGGCAATCCTGGCAACTATAGGCCAGTAATCTTAACTTCATTACCAAGCAAATTGGTTGAACTATAGCAAAATTATCAGATACACAGATTAACATAATTTGTTGAAGAGACAACATGCCTTTTGTAAAAAGGAAATCATGCCTCACCAATCTATTAGAATTCTTTGAGGGGGTGAACAAACATGTGGACAAGGGTGATCCAGTGGAGATAGTGCACTTGGACTTTTAGCAAATCTTTGACAAGGTCCCTCACCAAAGGCTCGTAAGCAAAGTACACAATTATACGATAAGAGGGAAGATCTTTTCATGGATCAGTAACTGGTTAAAAGTCAGGAAACAAAAAAGGTAAGAATAAATGGTAAATTTACACAGTGGAGAGAGGTAAATAACAGGATCCCCCAGGGGTCTATACTGAGACCAATGCTGTTCAATATAGTCATAAATGGTGTGGAAAGAGGGGTAAACAGTCAGGTGGCAATGTTTGCAAATGATTCAAAATGACTCAAGATAGTTAAGTCCAAAGCAGACTGAAGAGTTACAAAGGGATCTCACTAAACTGGGTGACATGGCAAAAAAAAAAAAAAAAAAAAAGAGTAGATGAAATTAAATGTTGATAGTGCAAAGTAATGCACATTGGAAAACATAATCCCAACTATACATACAAAATGATGGGGTCTAAATTAGCTGTTACCACTCAAGGAAGATCTTGGAGTCACTGTGGATAGTTCTCTGAAAACATCCACTCAGTGTGTAGCAGCAGTCAAAAAAGGAAGCAGAATGTTAGGAACCATGAGGAAAGGGATAAATGATAAGACAGATAATATCATAATGACACCGTATAAATGCATGGTACCCCCACACGTTAAATACTGCATGCAGGTCAGGTAACCCAATCTCAAGAAAGGTATGAGAATTGGAAAAGATAGAGAGAAGGGCAACAAAAATTACTAGGTTATGGAACAGCTTTCGTATGAGGAGAGATTAGAAAGACTGGGGGTTTTCAGCTTGGAAAAAGGGGTGGGAGATACGATAGAGGTTTATAAAATCATAATCATTTATGATGTGGAGAAAGTGAATTGGGAAGTGTTATTTACCCCTTCACATAACAAAAGAACAAGACATCACCCAATAAAATTAATAGCCAGCAGGTTTAAAAAACAAACAAAAGGAAGTACTTCTTCACACAATGCACAGTTCTACATTTTTCTATACATTGCCTAAAGCAGATTGAGTTTGATACTTTAAAAATTAATGTTAAGTTATAAAGAAGGTATAACAATTAACTTCCATGTCAGGAGTGGTATCAAATAGGTGTGTATGTAGAGAATTATCTCTTGCATTTGGAACTATGCATAAATATTTTCATTTACTTACTTTTAACAGACACCTGATCCACTAGAACAGGGGTGGGCAAACTTTTTGGGCCAAGGGCCACATCTGAGAGGGGAAATTGTATGCAGGGCCGGGGCACTAGAATCTGATTGTAAATGGAACAGCTATTCACCATTTTGAACTCTTACAAGGTTTTTTTTAAAAAGAGACATTGTGCTGTTTGATATGATAAGACTTCAAGTTAGCAGTTGTAAAATGCCATAATAAACTCTATAAATACTCTTTAATATTTGGTGAATCTAAGATGCGTTCAGCTTTGTGTGTGTGTGGGGGGGGGTTATTAGCATATAATAGTAATTAATTAGTCATTCTGCACTTCCATTTCTGGTCCCAGGCCCAAGTGATGCCATGCTGTTCTGAGGAGTGTGAAAACAGACTGAAAAGAGTCAACTTGTTTTACTGAACTTGTTCACAAATATCTCAGGAAAACTTAGTGCAAAGTTTCATATTGGTCCTCGTTTTGTTCACATTTGCCAGACTTTTATCAGTTTCACGCTCATACCAAGATGTCCAAACCCTAAAATGCTCCCTTCTTTTTACTTTACACCAATTATTGAAAATCTTCTTTCTCAATTGAAAGTGTTAGTTGACTAGTCTAGTCATTGAGAATTAAATCATTGTTATAGTTCTCATGTATTTGAGATAAAGAAATTCAGATATTTATGAGTTTTTTAAAAAACCCTCAGTTAAGGCCTACATCAGTAAAGAAGCATTTTAATTTGTGTAATTATGCAGAAAGTCATGCAAATATTTTTCATAACCGTTTCTAAATTGCTTATTTTGAAAGTTCTGTCTCTTGAATATGAAAAGAGAGCTTTAAAGCAGAAGTAAGGCATCATTTGTCCTTTTTGTTTCTACAACTCAATTTGAGAGATAAGGAACAATATAAAATATGTTAGGGCTGCTAATGTAGAAAAGGTACCCGCTTCCCCTCCCAAAAATAAATGATCTCTAGTACAGCTTAAATTTAACTTAATATCAATTTTACATGTCATCATTCTTTCAAAAGGAAATGCAAGGATGTATGCTAAATACTTTCACTTCCATGAATTAAAGATTGACACTTTACTGGCACTTGAGGCCTTTTGGCAGCATTTTCATGTGAAAGTATCAGGGAGGTTTTCAAAAGCGGCTAAAGGACTTCTGTGCACAAATCGTATTGTGAGGCAATGAGACTTGTGCTCCTAAGTCCTTTTTTGGTGTTTTTTTAAAAAAAATCTTCCTCAGAATTGCTAAGCCTTACATCTGCAGCCACATAATCAATAAGCTATATTTACAAAAGTAACTTGGAAATTACTCACACAGTGCATTCAAATTAGCATACACTCAGCCACCATTTTTGCTGAAGAAAAAAGGCTGTAAGCTTCACTTAAGTCAATGGAGCTTGGTGGCTAGAAAGCAGATATTGCATAGCAGCAGATGTACTCCCCTACTGCTCCTATTCACTGGAGACCTTTAAAGCATTATGAGAGAGATATGGCTGTTAGGTGTCAAATTCGCATTTATGCCTTAGAAAATCTCCCTCTCCAATGAAGGGTAGCACCTACAGGTCACAAACCAGCCACTTGTAATGAATAATCACTCTATTATATTCTGGCAGAAGAGGTCATAGTCTAGTTTCAGAAGAAGGATATCTTTCTGTCTCAGGACAGAAGGACATTGGATAAATAGGTTCCAGTGGCATTCAGGAAAAAAAGGTTAATTGTTATGCTCATGTACAGTTTCCCCAAAACTCTGCAGATTTTAGATATCAGATAAAAACAATACAGTGGTATTTTATAATTATTGTGTATTATTGACTTGTACAAAGTGTGATGTGCTAAATTAAATCAACAGCAATTCATTGGCAGTTTAACTGGAATGGTAAAGCGATCACCGAGACTCAACCTTTGTCACCACAGAAACATACAGGCAAACTCTGAGAAGAGGTTGGGGAGGAAGAGAATTACAATTTAAACAGAATCTAAGCCAAAGTATTTTAGCTCCTGAAGCAGTTAAGAGTAAATATGAGACCGATCTAATAAAGGCTGGCTGTGGAATTAAGTGGGGGGAGGGATAGCTCAGTGGTTTGAGCGTTGGCCTGCTAAACCCAGGGTTGTGAGCTCAATCCTTGAGGGGGCCATTTAGGGATCTGGGGCAAAAAATGGGGATTGGTCCTGCTGTGAGCAGGGGGTTGGACTAGATGATCTCCTGAGGTCCCTTCCAACCCTGATATTCTGTGAAGTTTGCAAACTTTAAGGAATTGAGCCTCATAAAACCCTGTGAAGAAGGTACTGTTGATATGAGCAGAGATAAAGAGTGAGTTTGAATGGAAAAGGCGGCCAAAACAAAGCACAAGGCACTGTGATTAAAGTTTGCCTCATGACCACTTGTGAAAGTAAAATATTTGGAAACAGGAGCTTATGATCTGGAGAAACACAAATGAGCAAGGTCTACTGAGACGGAATATTTAGAATATGGTGAAGGAAAGAAGTCCTAAAAAAACTGTGAATGACTGTTACTATTAAGCATAATAGAACTGTGTAGTAGTTCAGTATTGAGTCTCTGGTCTAAGGGTGGTGATGAGCTGTTCATTGATTGCCACTAGCATCAAAAATCATCCTTTAGGGGTGGAAGTTTGGGAACTGTTTTTTTTTAAAACAGGGAACATTAAAGAACATACAAATATGCTTGAACAAACAAACAATAAGTGTTTAGTGACTTGTTCCATCACCTTATGTGACTACAACACAAAGAAATTGAAGGGCATTTTAAAGAAAGCAATTCTTAATAAAAACTATAACAAAGAACACTTGAAACAGCAAAAGGAGTTCTCCTTTTTGCCAGAGATATAGGGAACTTCTGCCACGGCCATTGAATGAGTGTTGGATCATATTGAAAAGCTGAGCTAAATTTTAGATAATAATTATCGATGAAATTTGGCTAATTCTGATACTCACATTATTCAGTCTAGTTGTATAGTGTGTATTAATGGCTCCACTGAAGATAGATCATTCAAATCTATCCAAAATTTAGATATGCCTGAAGATCAAGCAAGTCAAATTTGGACAAGAGAAAAAGATGTGAAACTAAACATTTAGGCCTTCTCTACACTACATAGGTTTGATGACAAAAGTCAGGTTTCGTCAGCAAAACAGCAGAGATGTACTCCTCCTGACGATGTAACTCCCCTACTATGCCGACAGGATGTGTAGGGCTTATGTCGGTGTAGTTAGGGTGATCTAGTGTCTGTGTAGACACTGATTTCCTTACATGTCTGTTGGCTGTTATTTTTGTCAATTTCACAGCTCATAGCAATTTTGTCTGAAGTGAGAATCTGCCACAGTGTACTGAAACAATTTTATAGAGGGGGTGCTAATGATGAAAACTATGTTTTTGGTGTTTGTTATTACTACTTCAAGCCAGGGGGTGCAGCAGTACCCCTAGTTCCAGCACCACTGGCATGCCACTTTGCTGACATCTAATATACACAGTGTTCCAAAGAGATCTCAGTAATGATTTCTTACAGAGGACACACAAAATTACTGAAGGGAAAGACTAAAAAAATCCCAATAAAGTCATTTTTATATTTCAGGAAGAGGAGTCTAAACATGTTTGGACAACTGAAGTCACAGGTGTCTAATTCCATGATTTCTTTACAATTCTAATTAAACTCATTAATTAAATGATGTTGGTATCTTCATGCCTGACACTCAGTACAAGCAAAAAACAGAGAGAACATAATACACAACAGCTGGTTTTAATTTCCAGCCAACTGTCTAAACATTTGGAGCAACAGTTTCAAATTCTTCTCTTCCCCACCCTCCACCCATTCTATAATCCAGATTGAAATGAACAGAAAGAAAGCCTCTCTCTGTTTCTATATTTCAAAGTAAAATAAACTTAAATTTGTGTGTCTTGGTTTATGTTATTTTTTCCCCCATCAGGGAAGAAAGTAAAATTCAAGTCTCCCACTAGCATCTGTCTATAAAAGCAATCACAGGACAAGTAACGGTACTCAGGACAAGTGGTGATCTATGTCTCCTATAGCTCCTGTTTTTTTTTTAAAAGTAAAATAGATTACAGTGAAAGGTGTATCTGAAGTGAGTTATCCTTTAATGACATGTATTTTAAATGATTGAATCTAGATTATTTTCCAGAAGGTTTCACTATTTAAATGTACTTTTATCATTTAAGGTAAATGTTATTAGTATCGAACAAACCCTTTCCCTGGAAGGATAACCTAAGATATCCCTTGGTGTTTCAATTTAAGGGCAAATATGGGTACCTACAGAATGTTTGGTGGAAAATAACTCATCTGGAATCCCATTCGATTATTTTCCGTCAACCATGCCTATAGCAGCAGGAACTGCAGGTATTCATGAGTATTTTATTTGAAATTTATCCTGTCAAAAACAGACCGATCTTTACTGTTTGCATGTTGTAGCAGCCATGTTGGTCATAGGATATTAGAGAGAAGAAGGGTGAGATAATATCTTTTATTGGACCAACTATTGTTGGTGAAATATTTTTGAGCTACACGGAGCTACTTCAGACCCAAAGAAGAGCTCTGTGTAGCTCAAAAGCTTGTCGCTTTCACCAACAGTAGTTGTCCCAATAGAAGATATTATGTCACCCTCCTTGTCTCTCTATATTTGCTGAACATTGTTATAGTTGTACAGTTTTGACCTTAGAACCTACAGCAATGTGGGGCACTTCATAAGTGGAAAAAATTTACCTAGGGCTATCCTGACACCTTCCACAGTAGAATACTGCTTGTCGTTTGATTCCATCTTTAAACATTTTCCCGAATGAGTTCACTTGCGGGCAATCCAGCATTGGACAATAATAAAGAGTGCTTTGTTGAGCCTAAAAACCCCTTTAAAAAGCAGATCCTGTATTCTTAGGGTCAGGCATTAATGGAGGTTTTCTTTTTTCCAAAACTCAATACTAAGATTCCATATTGCTTTGGTAACTGCAAAACCCTGAAAAGTAGTGAAAACTTCAAACTGGAGATCCTCAAACAAGTCATCTAAAATCAACTATAAAAGGAAATGGCATTATCCTCAAAAATATTCTCTCTGCATCCAGTAACCTCACAGTGTTGAGTGAGCTGATCTCTCATTACGCTCGCCGATTTCCATCTCACAGCGTGGTTTTTCTGCTTTAATGTTACTAAACCAAGCAAGTGTTCATTCAATATGGAATTTTCAGACTACTTTGAACATCTTTACTTTAATACCAACAGAATATCCCAATCCTGTGTCCATTGAGTTCAATGGCACAACTCCCATTGACTTGAATAGGAACAGGAGCATGCCCCTATTGAGCTTCTTATTTGGTGCTCTCTCTTCTGAGAAAATTCCGTAGAACAAAGGGAATGGAAGAATTCTTACATTTCCTCTTTTGCAACTATGAAGTGTTTCAATGGATGTATTTCTGATTTGGTTTGGTGTAATCTTGCCTGGAGTTTTGTACATTGATCCTGAACTCTTGCTATAATTATCAACAAAAGCAGAAAAGAATCAAGACAGAGCAGAGATATCACAAAAATGATACAATCAGCTTAAAAATAGTTTCATATTGGATCTTTCTCCCCAGTATGAAATCACAGTAATAGGAAAATGAATCTTGTATTATTTTCACAAAGACACAGTTGCAACTGTTCTAGTTTTATTAAAATAGAAAAGTAATTTGAGAGACCTTTATATATGACCTGAGGCACCCAGCATGTGGTCTTTCTGGAATGAAGTGGCTATACTGTTATTAGCATGATCAGAGGATCCTAAAGAAGCAATACAACAAGATTCAATGATGACAGGCAAGCTAGAGTAAAGAAGAGTCTTAATTCTAATAGACAGAGAAACAGACCTGTTTTGGGTTTATCAGCCGCAGGGGGGAAAAAAAATCTATTTCACCCAAAGTTGAAATCATAAGTCTAGCTAGGACTAATTTAGGGGGGGGGAACTCCACTAAGTGGTTATGACCCTGAACTTATTGAAAACTATGGTCTTTAAACCACTTCTCTCCCCTCTTCTGTGGAGCGCAGTGGAGGGTGAAAGTTACTCATGCAAAACTGAGGCCGGGGAGCATGTAGAGCAAAAGATGGGAATGCAGCATAATCCCCGACACATAACTTCAGACCTTTCATGACAACAGCACATTTAAAAATACAGGTTATATGTATATGCCAGTCAGAAGAGAGTGAAATTAGAGATGAGTTACTCTCACTTGTAATAGAGTGGCTTTACCAGTCCTTTGAGGTTCAGGGGAAGAGCCCAGCTGTGCCAAAAGCATCCCATCCCAAGGTGGTCACTGAAAAGGAAACATATTAGCTATGTATCTACTGCAGGGTGACAGCTGGGACTAGTAGGGGTTAAATAATAGATATGCTGGGTATTCTGGAATATTTGTTTCTTTTTGGCTTTACTTGCTGTAAATTTAATGAATGAGAAACATATACCTGGTTTGGACACTAGGTAGAGAAGGGCCCAGGGGTGCTTTCTGTATTCCCCTCCCCCCTTGTTAAGAGGCTAAAACAAACAGTCAGTGGGGGGATGGGGATGACTTTATTACTCCAAGTAACCCGTGTCTTTTATGGCAGAGAAGCCTAGGATCACTACAGCAGCATGTTTTATAGCAATGTTCCATAAATTACACAGCAGCCTGCACTGTCAAATGATGCTGCACCTTCCATTAACTTCACCTCCATTGCTTCAGCCACACTGAAAAAGGAAATAATGAACAACCACAGCAAGGGAACCAAAAGAAGCATGGCACAAGGCAGCCACACTGCCAGTTCCAAAAGGATCAGAGGGCAATTGGATGACCTGAGACCCAAAGGACTGAAGACATCCTTTCCCCCAGATCCTTGTGCAGTAGTTGCCAGGGAAAAAAGTTTGCTGCAAGCATCAAGAAGAAAGTTCCAACTTCCCCCACCCCTCATAGAGATCTTTGGCACAAGACCTGTATACTAGGCCTTTGCATACAGTGGGAAGATTTAGCCCTTAGTGATGTGCATACAGTAAGTTTTGTATTTGCATACCCACTTTCCCATTGGTACTTTGATGCTGTATTTATGGTTTTGATGATGTCACGTCTTCAACTCTGAAACCTGTCTTCAACTCTGATCTTCTTGGTCACCACTTATTGCAATAAACACAATAGCAAATATTTTATTATTAATTGTTTTACAGAAGTACCTAGAGACCCTAATGAAAATCAGGGCTTCACTGTGCTAGATGCTCTATTCAGCATATACATACCAAGAGAAGGTCCCTGACCAGAAGAGTTTACAATCCAAACAGACAAAACACACAAGAGAATGGGAATAAGGAACCACCATTATCCCCATTTTACAATCACACAGGTAGATCTGGGAATTTAACTCCGATCTCCTGAGTGCTAATCCAGTACCTTAACCACAATACTATCCTTTCCCTATTTTAGTGCTTATGTGGCATCCTTTTATAGTGACAGCTTTAAACATGCATTTCCTCGCTTTTTATAGCAATAACGATTACCTTAATAGATCAAGAGAAACCAATTTTTACACCTTGTTCTAATAATCTACAACTGTATCACCAATCCCATGTGTTCACATTTGCATTTAGGAGTTCAAAAAAAGTGTTTCATCAGTTTTGCTGTGAAGAAAATAACTTTATTTCTATGGGCCCAATTTGGCACGTCCTTACTCATATGAGTAACACATGTAAGATTGGGTTTTAGGAGTAATATATGCATCACGGTGCAAGAAGAGGTGCAAATCAAGATTAAAATGCAGCTTTTTGCACCACATGTTCTGAATCTAAACTAGAGATGAGCCCAGTCCAAATCTCACCTTGGACTTCTTCCAAACTGGATGTTTAGACTCCCATCTGCACTTAGTGGTGTGGACCCATTTGCAACCACAATGTTACTCACACAGGGTCTGTGGCATGTAGACATATCCCTGCACTGGGGAGAATGCAAAGTGGCCCTACTTCAGCCGGAGCAGTGAGAGCTCCCTAGTTGGGCTCTATGGGGGACCAATACAGGTGTGTAACACTGACAGACCCTGGTTGTTGCAGGATCAAACGTGGGACCTCTGAAGCTCAATGCATGAGCCTCTACTGCATGGCTGTAGCAGACACATTAATCTCTAAGTGGTCTCGGTACAACTAGAGAGGGACAGAGTACCACACTCAGGAGGTGTGTGGGTTACAGGTGCACAGAGTTTAAGGCCAGAACGGACCACTAGGCCATCTAGTCTGCCATCCTGCATATTGCAGGCCATTAAGTTCCCCCAGCTAACCCTGTATTGAGCCTAATAACATGGAATAGAATAAAGCATTTCAGCCATCAAGAGATTAAGCTGTTGTGTGCTACAGGCAGAGAACAGCAGAGACAGAGGTGCTATTAATGCCCGAGGCCCCTAAATGGCAGGAAATTGATTAGGTAAGAGATGATCCATGCCCCATGCTGCAGAAGAAAGTGAAACAATCCCAAGAAATCTTACCAGTCTAACTTAGGAGAAAATTCCTTCCTGATCCCAATCTGGTTATCAGTTTGACTCCTAGCATGTGAGCAAGACACACCAGCCAAGCATCTAAGAAAGAGGATTCTCTGTACTGCCTCAGAACACTAAGAAACCCCATGTTCAATTTTGACCAATCACTACTCTTCAGAGAAAGGCATGCTCCCCCACCCCCAGAATACATTTGGACATCTTACAACCCTTTTTTGGAGGTGCAGCATATTTCCCTACTCCCCTTGCACAGTTTACCAGTTCTGCTGACCAGCATGTGGGCAGAGGGAGATATAGTTCCAACCCTCCTTTAAGCTGAGTTGCTCCAGGACAGAAGCATCTCAGTAGTAGTCCTTGCATTCCCCAAGCCTCCCCCAAATTTGATGAATCAGTTATAGTGCATTTGTGGGAAATGATACTCACACTATCATCTGCTATCAGATTTTAAGAAACTAAAATCTGATAGCAGCAGTTTATGATCTCCTGCCCCAGTACACATTCATTTCACTCTGCTATGCTTCTTCTAGGCTGATGAGTCAGTACAAACTACTGTATTAAAGCAGAGGCAGATTACAGTTTTGTGGTGCCCTGGGCAAGCGGCAGGCCCCTTCCCATCCCTTCAGCCTGCAGTAGTCCCCCGCATCCTCCCAGGCGCTCCTGCCAGGGAGCTGGGTCGGGGCGTGGGGGTTTGCCCCGCTCCCCAGCAGGAGTGCCGGCTGGGCAGGAAGAGCAGGACAAGCCCTACGCCCTGACCCCGCTCCCCTGCAGGAGCAGGTTGGGGTGTGGAGGTGCCCATTTTCCGGGAGCCTCCAATTGGCCAGGACCCCTGGGCCTGGGCCCCATTGGCCTAGTGGCTAATCTCCCACTGCATTAAAGAAAGACAATGAAAGGCAACAGAGTGCTTAAAGTGAACATAATGTCACCACTGAAAAGACAAATTAGCTAAAGAGCTATTTGCAGTAATGCTGTGGTTGTGACAGAAGAAGTGACAAGCATCAGTAAGAGCGGCTTATAGAGGAAGAGGAAGGAAGTGATGGCTCTGCCTATACCATTTGCTCTGCCAGCTCACAGTAACTTTTAAGTTAAACCAATACTAGCAGTGATGTGCTGCTAAGCAACCTGAGAGCAAAACTTGAAGAATTCCACAACAACTGAGCGGCCATTCCCCTGTGAGGCATTTGTGAAGTGTTATGGCTCATTTTGCTCATGGTCCCATCTGTTTCCTGTTTGTTACCCTTCACACACCTTCCCTTTCTCTTTCCCATGTTACCAGACCCTTTGGGCTTCCTCATCCACCAACTCACTGTCTATCTGCTCTATGCTAGCCTTTGTGTTTTGCAGCAGCAGAAGAGACTTTCTGGAGGGAGGAAGCACCTCTTCTGACATTGTGGTATCAACCCAATGTATTTCGACAGGACATGCCAT
Organism: Natator depressus; assembly: GCF_965152275.1. Taxonomy (NCBI): domain Eukaryota; kingdom Metazoa; phylum Chordata; order Testudines; family Cheloniidae; genus Natator; species Natator depressus. The sequence continues at coordinate 297,043,183 of NC_134234.1, forward strand.
TTTAGTGAAATATCAGGGACATTTTATATATCAGCCCCTTGCATAGAGCATCTCTTCTCAACAAGGTCCATAGCTGAGCCCTTCTCTCTCTTCACAGGCCTGTGTCTCATTCACCTTTAAACATCCATTAAAAGACTCCTCCATTCTTCATAGCTACAGCTACTCCCATATACTGGCCAGCACAGATGCACCTTCTAAAATACATATTCAGTAGTCAGCCACTCCTCAAAGTCCCATTGGCTACGTGGCTCTCTGTTGTACCTGCTAGTCTCCTGTCTATTCAAAATTGAAAACCTAGTAAATAATAAATAATAATAATAATAATAATCTGGCCCTGATTAGTGGCACCTCAGTACAGGTTCCAGCAGCTGGAAGACAGAAGATTATCAGGTGGATCTGTAAGCCCCAACTCTCTGGGCATTTCTATGGCCACAGAACCCTAGGAAGCTATACGGTCTCCTTGAGAGTTAAGGAAGCAGTGTTTGTGAAGGTGTAAAAAAACAGTGAGTACAAAAACGATGGAAACCGTGACAAAAATGCATAAAGAAAAGCAGTTCCAGTGGGGATGAGAAGGAAGGGAAATGTACACCATTGCTAAGCAGCTTGAAAAGAAAAAACAAAAAGATCATTGGTGTAGGGCAGACGTCTAGGGTTATTGCAATAACTGACCTGCTGAGGCCCGAATATACTCCCACACAATTGCTAAACTATGAGTCTAATGATGATACTCAAAACCGTTTCGGCTGGATGTTCCACACCAAAAATCTATTGTTACAGGAAAACTTTCATAGCATGATTTTGATCATTAGCATTCAGCAACAGTACTATAGCACAAAAGAGTAAGTACAGAAACAGGAGGAAGACAGATAAAAGAGAGCAGCAAGGGGAAAAAATACTGCAGTGTGGACTTTCGAGCTTTAGATTACCTATCACTTCTGTCCTACACCTCTTTAGTAGCAAGTGACTTTGTAGATGGAGCATCAATAAGAATAGAAAAGTGCCACAACATCCAGATGTTGATGATAACTTGATAACAAATATAATAACTTGAGAACAAATATAATCCTATATCCTACTTGCCTTTAGTTTTCTTATGGATTTCCAAATATCCGGAAGCATCTCAGTCTAAGAGTACAGTTTAAAGATTTAGTAGCAGTGATGGAACCCAGGAGGAAGCTTGTGAGTTTGTCTGCCACAGGAGTGGAAGTGAGGCACGGGGGGAGGATTGTGGACATACAAGTCACCCATCCCACTTAAGAAACAGACCAGACGGATTAGGGGAGCTGATTTCCCTAGGACCAACAGCTACCTTCAGAATAGCAAGTAAAGGTGACAGAGCGAGCTAGTATTTAGTCATGACTCTAAAAAAAGGAAGGCAAGTTCTCATGCCACACTCCAGGCATAAATTTAAAAGGGGAGGGCTCCTGTGGAAGACAAGGCCAGCATGGGAGTTATTATATAGACCACTTTGTTGCCCCAGCTACTTCATACAATCAACACTTTTTGGATTCAGTGGAAATTTTTCCTCTCATCCCAAGTGCCTGTCAGAGGGGAGTTTTTCTTTTCCATTCTCCTCATGGGCCAGAGAAGGGAGCCATTAGGCAGTCTCAGTCCCCTCACCCCCAGTTTCAGGCTAGAAGTGGGGAAAGTACTCAGGCAGCAGCTTGTCTGATCCAGGACGGCAGAGCTAGACCAGGATTTCTTTGATTACTCTCATATCCTGCATGCCGACAGCAGCTCACAAAGGAATGAGCAGCAAAACATTTGGATACTAATCATGCTAACACTTAGTACAACAGAAAATTTGAAGACAGGACAAAATTTCAAAACTTGGCTGCCTAATATTAGGCACCTGTGTCATGTACCCAAATTCTTCTATAATTTTAGTAGAGAAATTATGAAAGGAGGTAAAAATGGAGAGACGCCAACAAGATCATGAGGTCAGAGACACACGTTCCAGTGGATATTATTATTGCTTATTTCCAGTAGTGCCCGAAGTGTGTTAAGCACTGTAGAAACATAAAATGAAGACAATGTCTATGTCCCAAAAAGCTTACATCTGGAAACAGTAAAATAACTTTTTTTAAGGCTGGGTGGCTCAGAGGATAGCTAATGATACATGAAAGCATTCACCTCTAAATCACTGCTTCAGATCCACTCCAGATCAATGGAGACTGAAGTTTGTTACCATTTGACCACAGTTTGCTGAAAATAGTGGTGGTCTGAGTCTAGTTGCTAGTGGACAGTTTGTCCACACCACAAAACAGGGTATTTCCCAAACACCAGATGGTCTTTGGGATGTGGATAAAAAGGTTAATGCAACATTAAAGTGAAGAATTTAAAAGTAGGGATGTCAAGAAATTCAAAATAACGGATCCCGTAGATACTACAGCTCCTTCCCTTGCATATTACACTACATGCTGCTAAAACCTGATGCCCTAATAGAAACGTGTAATGTGATACAGTTACGGTTGCTATGGGAACTATAACATTGAATGTCCTGATTTGTGTGCATTAATTCTCAGATATGATACATTAATGTTCTCCCCCTCCCCTCCGCAAGTAAATCTCTCTCATATGCCAATGTCCCATGGACCATCTCTACACAAGAGGTAGATTACTCTCCATGGTTGAAATCCCACCCTGGTTAAAGTCAATGGGAGTTTTGCCATTGACTTCAGTGGGACCAGGATTTCACCCCATGTTTCTGTGCCAAGTGCAGTCACTTTAGATAAATCCACCAATTGCTGAGTCTGATCTCACTTATATCTGTTTTACACCAAGTAACAAGCAGAAAAGAAAACCTTCTGTGGCATTTCAGATTTATTGAAAAGAGCTTTTTATTCTGAGGCAACAAAATTGCCGAAACCACCAATCTTTGGCCACTTTCCCTTCATTCAGTTTAACAATCTGTAATCCCCTAATAATACAAAACCAAACAAAATGTTATAATTAGGGCAGCTGTTGGGTCTCCAGAGCTTTTCAAATTGAGGGTGAATTTTCAAATGTTGGCATTTTTCCCAGCAAAAGTGTTTCATGATGGGGCTTCCATTGCCAACGCAAACTACAGGGAGACCTGGGCATGAAGAAAAGTAAAGGATCCTCAGCAGTTGTGGGGTAGCACTGTGCTATTCTTCCCCGAGTCCCATCTTGCCTTTCTGGATAAAGGCACTCACATTTTTTGTGGATTACACACACAATATTATTACAGCTGGCGGTTGGTTTAGGAAACAATCAACTTCCAGAAGTTGAAGAATGGTCCTGTGGTTAGGACACTAGCCTGGGGTTTGATTCCCTGCTCTTTCAAAGATTTCCTATACACCAATGCAGCTGTGCCACTGTAGCATGCCTGGTGAAGACGCGCTATGCTGACAGGAGAGCGCTCTCCCACCTCAATGAGAGGAAGAATCTATGTCCATGGGAGAGCATCTCCCACTGACATAGCATGGTGCAGATACCGCTTTAAGTCGATGTAACTTATGTCACTCAGGGGATGGGTTTTTCACACCCTTGAACAATGCAACTTACATGACTTAAGCGGTAGTGTAGACAAGTCTTACTTACCTTGGGCAAGTGACTTACTTTTTCTGTGCCCATCTGTAAAACTAGGATATAGCCCTTCCCTACCTCTAAGGGTGTTATAGGGATACATTCAGATTGTGAGGGACTCAGACATATACATCAATATGATTTTTTTTAAAATACTTAGTTACTGGGGTAGATTTTACATGCCTATGAATGAGATCTTTTTAAAAATTAAGTACTATGTACCTGATTTCCAGAAGAGTCAGCCACCAACAACTTTAATTTAATCAATGGGAGTTGCAGGTGCTCAGCACCTTTGCAAATTAAGGGCAATAACAGTATGGCTACACTGAAGTTGGAAGTGATTCTCCCAGCCTGGGCTTCAGTTGGCATGCTACAAATAGCAATGTAGACATTCTGACTCATGGAGAAGCTCAGGCTCTCAAGACCCTTCGGTTAAGGGCCCAAACCGGAATGTCCATATTGCTATTTTAGCATGCTAGCTTGAACCCCACTATCAGGAGTCTGTCTACCCAGGCTGGGAGGCTTACTCCCAGCTGCAGTGTAGACAAACGGTATGGCTAAGTCTACACTGCATACCTCTTGTGGTGGCATGTAGGGTATGTGTAGCTACATGTCATAGTGAAAAGCAGACTGCATCCACACTGTAGTGTGTAGCTACAGTCAGTGAAAGAATCTGACAGGGGAGAGGCAGTGGGGAAAGGCTCAGCTGCAGAGAGCAACCAAACCTTGCCTCCCCGGCTGGAGCTTTTCCCTACTGCAGTAATCTGTCAGCGTGGCAGGGAAAGGGTCCAGTAGCTCTGTGCAGCACAAGTCTTTCCCTGCTGCTGAAGTCTTTCCCTGTGGCAGGGGAAGTCTCCAGTAATGGGGAGGTAGAAGGACACTACACTGCTAGAAATAGTGTATGCAGGTAGCAGTGCTGGGGCGAGGAGAAAACCCTGTAGGGTACATACCCATAGGGTTCAAGAGTATCTTTACTCCACTTGCCCACCGCATACAGAGTTATTTATACCCATGATAGTGTGTGCAGTGCCTGTACTCTACACACCACTGAAAGGAGTGTACAGGGTAGCTGTACTCTAAGTGTCATAAATAGTATGGTCAGAGAAAATGGGTGTAAAACTAGTGTATTTCTGGACTTTTAAGAATTTCCAGAACGTATACAGCAAACAAGAAAGAACAGTGTTGGAATTAAGGTAATAGACTGGACTGTTTGAATGCTAGGTTCAATTCCTGGCTCTCCCACACCCTTCCTAGTCACGTCATCTTTCTGTGCCTCATTTTCCCATATGTAAACTAAGGATCATAAAAATTCTGTTCTCCTATCAGTCATCTGTCTTGTCTCTTTAGGTTCCAATCCTGCAATGACCGTCATGTAACTCAACTGCAATGACCACATGCAACAAATTGAAGGACTGGGGGCTTGGAGTGCCGGGCAAGGGTTATCTTTTACAACACTACTATAAGGCAATCATAAATAAACCACAATAACTTTTAAAATACAATCCCTAATGATTTTTCAGAAAAAAAAAACACTAGCTTAACCAGGGACCATCATGTTCACGTAGTACAATCTTTTGGGTATAAGATATCAATCCTTTTGAAATAGTGAAAGGCTTGTAATTAACTGAGGCAGAAATTCCACACTAATAGCAACTTTTTTTTAAACTTTATGCAAGCTGATAGTTAGAGTTGCCAACCCTCCTGGATTGGCTGGGCGTCTCCTGGAATCGGCCTCAATCTCCCAGCGGCTATTGAAAGCAATCCAGCAGATTTTAATAGGCTGCTAAAAGTCTGGTTGGCGGCACAGCACAGCTAAGGCAGGCTCTCTACCTGCCCTGACTCCGCGTGGCTCCCGGAAGCAACTGGCATGTCCCTCTGCCCCTTAGGCACAGGGGTTGCCAGGGGTCTCTGCACTCAGCCTCCACCCCAAGTGGGGATTCCACAGCTCCCATTGGCCAGGAATTGTGGCCAATGGGAGCTGGGGGGACAGTGCCTGCAGGCAGGGGCAGCATGCAGAGCCGCCTGGATGCCCCTGAGCCAAGGAGCCAGTCGCTTCCGGGAGCCTCCCGAGGTAAGTGCCACCCAGCCAGAGACCATACCCCAACCCCCTGCCCCAGCCCTGAGTCCCCTCCTGCACCCAAACTCCCTCCCAGAGCCTGTACCCCTCTCGCACCCCTGCCCCAGGCTCAGCCTGGAGCCCCCTCCCACACTCCAAATCCCCCAGCCCCACTCCCCAGCCCAGAGCCTGCACCCCTTCCAGCATCCCAACCCCTTGCCCCATCCTGATGAAAGTGAGTGAGGGTGGGGGGAGAGCGAGCGATGGAGGGAGGGGGGGCAGGGCCTCAGAGAAGAGACGGGGTAAGGGTGTTTGGGTTTGTGCATTGAGACTGTTGGCAGCCCTACTGACAGTAAGATCTTTCAACCCTTAAACATCTCTTCCTTTTTACACATAACTCTTCTTGGAGAAGTTTAAATGTTAGTGAGTTGATAGAGAAAACACAAAGATTTAAAAAACTGACAAGAACAAATTACCTAATATTCTCTTTCAGACTTACTTACCGCCACATTAAAATCTCAGACACTATACTTTTCTATTGTACTTTCAGTGTACCGGTCAGACATGGTTCTTAACAGAATTTCAATGGAATCTTTTGTGAGAGCTTACTGCTTTCCTTTTTTAGATAAATCCAACTGATTGTTGTTACTATTCTATGAATTTACTTTAAAAATAAATTTTTAAGTATCTCAAGTTCTATCTTTGGCTAATCACATACAAAGTGTTTATTTCCACACCGGGGGCAAAAGACACCTTCAACAGCCTGAACTTTCGTGCATGTCACTTTTTATGACAACTGTCTGAAATGAAAGGTCCATATGACAGTAGTTTTTGATTATACGCAAGTGTTGTGTAAAACATTTCAAGGCCAGCGCACTAAGGAATAAATTAAGACTTACTCTACTCTATGAGATTTGAATATTTAAACAAAATATGCTAAACTGCTTACCTTCACCAGGTTTTACTATTCTGACACAGTAGAATGAATATAAAGGACTCCACATACAAATGAGTGTCACAGTTCATCTGCACACACATGATTATTTTTAAGGGTCCAAGATATGGCATTCAGTAGATATATAATTATATGCATGCTGTGTCTGAAATAGGGAAACAGACTGGAAGGGAAAATGCAGGTCCTAATATCTGGATCTTCAGTTTCTAATGGGGCTATGCTTTTCTGTGGTCACCGCTGTAAATTATATCAGCAGAACACTGAGATTATTTTGTTAAGTATCTGTCCAGCAATTATTATACAGTTTTTCCAAGTCTATCATCATGATAGCACTCTGTTTTTTACTGTGACTGAAAGGACACTAAAGGGGAAGTTTAATGATGCCCTCTGCCATATGGACACAGAAGCTAGGAATACGAGTGTGATTTGGCATTTTACTATTGTAAAAAAAAAATTGTATACTCAAAAGTACTATACTTTAAAAATAAGTACCAAAAAGCATGTCCATTTAGTCATGTGTATGTATAGTATGGACTAAAGTCTAAAAAATACAACTATTGCATAAGCATATGTACACTTGCCATGTTATGTTTTCCATTCATTTCATCCAGACATATGGCACACACTGATTAATTGTTCCTATTTCCAAACAGTGGCATCAGGTGAATTTGTCTTTTATATCTAGTAGAAACACTGCAGCTACTTCAAACTGGTACCTACTGCACATCACTAAAGGTTGCTGTAATATTGGAGACATCTGTCTCAGTCCAAGGTTTATCAAACTAATGACCTGTTCTAAATTTGTATTTTGTCTGAGAAAATTGGGAGATAACTAGTGCTGCTCAGCTGCAGATGAATCTTTCTGCTCATGAAATTTATGGCGTTTCAATCCACTTCATCTTGCCACATTACAGAAAGATCCCTGGTTTGTACAGTACATGACTAGCTCTTTCTCTGATATTATCACATTTGATCTGCCAGCAGGTTTTGTTACATCTGACGGAGAGGTTAATAACATATGTTTGAGAGGTCTGAATTATATGTTGGGATATTCACATTTTATGTTGGGATATTCACATTTTATTACAGTGTGGTCCTGGATTATTTAATCAAAATTTGAAATCAAAATTTTTTGGTGGATTAGGTCAGTATTTGCTGAGATTCATTTCCTTCTTTACCTTGTTAATATGCCTAGTAGCACTAGTTAATGACTGGGAAGACTGATCCTGACTGAATCTTTTCCTGTCGCTGCACATTTGATTCAGACCATAGTTATCTAACTCAATTTTTTTAATCTTTGTAGAGCTTCATTTAAAAATAGCCACAAAATATTACATGGGATACCTTTATTACAGTTAAAGTTACCTAGTAATAACATCTTACTGGAAGAGACATCAGCCTCAGCCTGATTAGATTCCATTATGATTAATTTAACCTTTTTATACTATGAGAGAGCAGTCCTATCTCAAAGAGCTTACAATCCATAAGGAAGACAGACAAGGGACACAAGGGGGAAAACAGAGGCATAGAGAAGTGAAGTGCTTTGCTCACTCTCACATAGCAAGTCAGTGGCAAAACCGTGCACAGAATCCTGACTCCTAATCCAATGGTACCCTATTCACCAGACCACATTGCCTTGATGCCACAGAACATCCATTACCAAGGGATTGGGGTGCCATAGCAGTAGGTAAAACAAAATAAAAGTCTCAATTAGTGACTTCATTCAGTTTAAATTAATAAACTGTAGGATCTGCCAAAATAATTATGTAAAGGCCTAATTACACAGACATTCCTTATATTATGCCCTGTCCTTATAAAAAGACTAGTCTATGCCAGACAGAACTGAAGATCATACAGATAAATGTTTTGACACTTTTTCTTGTTTAAAACTGTTAGGGTGTGTGCAAGTGAGAGAGACTGGAGTATTTAATAGGGATATACAACTGAGCCTTAGTGAATGTACATAAACATCACTTGTGAGGGAAAAGAAAAGAGCAAGAGACAGAGTGGTGGGGGCTATTGATTGCTACAAGCCTTCAAAGCAAAATCTGTCATGTTCAGTGCAGCTTAAGAGATAGTGAGCCTGTGCTACCTGTATAGCATCTGTTCTGTGGGTAAGTTTAGTTCAACTTTATTCTCCAAGGCTGCCAGGCCAGCACCTTTCAGTAGTCAATAACTCCAGATAATATGAAACAGTGAAATGCAGCAGTACTTTCTATCATTAGTCACACCTGCACATTTAATGAGAAGAGAAATAAAAAAACTTTTTTCATTTTAATTTACTTCAGTTCAAGATGCTTAGTGTTAAAAAAAAGTTTTTTATGCCGAAGTGAGACCAGAGGGAATGTGAGGGTTGCCAAGTAGAGGGATCCTTCTCTTTTCTGAGTGGAAATGGATGGGCTTATAGGAGGAAGTTGCTATCATCTTATTGTTACCACAGAGCATGGAAGAGTGGTCCAAGAACTGCATCTCATTTTATCTTGCCTTCTCTAGAGGCAGTGAAAAGGGAGAACACACTTTCTCTGGACTTTCTCTGGTGGCTTTCTCTGAAGACCTGCACGGTAGCACAGACTAGTGACATGACACCAGACTTGTTAAGTCACTGCATTATTTTCCAAAATTAAACTGGGAGATTTTGCTTAAATAATAGAAGGCAAGAAAAAAAATATATAATTGACTTCTACAGAGATTAATTAAGCTCCTTATCATCAACGAATCATTTTCAAAACTTCCAAATCAGTCACTTAGAAGTGGAAGTCAGAGAGAGTAAAAAAACACACACAAAGATAATTGAGCAGATGAGCTTGAACACCAGTAAAATCTAGGACAGGTTTAGAAACCTCCAAATAGTAGCTGTCATAATGAATACTAAGCTGGTCAACCATGAGAAATGCATTGATAAAGCCAAAACAAATGTGGGTCCTTTAGAGGACAACCCATGACAGTATAATGACTTTCCCGTCACAAAATGCATTTACCTTTTCTAGCAAAGGTTGAAATGGATAATTGAAAAAGTAGGTCTCAAGAAGAAAATTTTATGAATGAAAATACTAAAAATCACCTATCAACAGGGCCAACTTTAAGGATTTTATCTCATACAAGTAAGTGAGGGGAGAGAGAGGAGGCAAATGTTTTCTGCATATAAAACTCCCCAAAGTTTCTAAAAACATAGGAAAATGTAACTGGATGAAGTCTTAATTTAGAGGCAAGAGAGAATAAATAAAAGTACTACTGGATCGCCTTTCCCAAAGAATGTAACCACCACAAATATTAAAAAATACATTATAGTCTTCATCCAAACAGTTCAGGTAGTGCAGCAAAAGAGATGGAATGTGTTTTCTGTATTGGAATACAAAGTAAATAACAGCAGCGTTTTGTAGTATAGAATTTACATATTTGTATATAATTTATAAGTGAGCAAAATTGGTCTTGATTTTTAAGATTGATTTTTCTCTTCCTAGCATCCACTAACATTTTTAACTACTCTAGAGCATCTCCCTGACTAACAGAACATGGTTTTCAGTGCCTAATAAGGATATTGTGATATGCCATGTTCCAGCGGTGTCAATCAATTTTTGCAGACCACAATGGATGTAAGGAATTGGATTTAAGTGTCTTTTCCATACAAAGCGGCTATTTGGGGTCTCAGAAGTTTCACAATGTACAGCCAATGAAGAACTGGTTTATAGGGTGAAGTTTAAAAACATGGGAATACTTGGCTAAATATAGTTCTATAAAATAGAGAATTCCTTTTATTGTATCCGCTTTGGCGCCATTCCTGAAATAAGATGATTTATGTACTCAAATGTGTGCATGTTTCAAACCCATATCAACAAAAATTTGTTTTAAGAGAAAAAAATACATTGCTACTACAGTACCCACCCTGTTCTCTGAGGGAGGAAGAAGATTGATTCAGTTATGCCTCTGGTTGTTCTCCCTTCTCTCCTAACATTTTTTCAGGCTGACAATGTTTGCAGCTTTCACCACATATTTACATCCACTTAGTAATGCGACTCTTACGTCTTGAAATAACAAACAGGCTTGACAACCCAACGGAGGCCACAAGGAAAAAACTATTTTGACACATCTCAAAACTGAATGTTGAAATCACTCTAGCGCAAGAGAGACAATCTGTTGAAAGGTGACAATGAAGTGCTAAAACAAGAAAGGGTCATGCAGATTCTCTACTTTCGCTTCTACAGATGCACTTTTATTTAGGAATGCTAATCTACTGTATTTTCTAAGCACTTAAGCACAGTTTGCAGGCTGATTTGTCATTGTGTAGACAGTAGCATATTGCCTAGTAAGTTAAGTAAGTCAAAGACATGCTGCTTCTCCAATGAGCTTCCTGGGATTCTCGGCATTGACCCCACCACTACCCCCAAATGCAGCGTGGATACCTCCCAGGAGTCTGAGTCCCAGGCTGCCTCAGGCAACAAGGAGGACATCTTGGATGAGGAAGAGGAGGAGGAGGAGGAGAATGGGAGACAGGCAAGTGGTGGATACATTCTCCCAGAGAGCCAGGAGCATGTGATGACACCTCTAGTGAGTATGGAATTCCAATTAAACTGTACGGGTTACATACTATTCTATTTTGTTTAATCTGAAGGGGGGGGGAAAGTGAGATGCAGTGGGTATCTGCTTCCCAGTGACCACTCTAGTTATACAGAGGGTGCCCCCAAGAAAAGACTGTTCATGTGCACAAGGATGGTATGGGAAACCTCTATGGAGATCTCTAGGAAATTTTAATGGAGTTACTCTGCAGTCCTTTGCAGAAGGTTTCTGGGGAAGGCTGCCTTATTTCTTCCACCAGGGTAGGACACTTTCCCATTCCACTCCAGTATTAACTCTGCTGGCATCATTGCAGTACACAGCATAAATCGTACCCAGACAATTGCAGCATCTGCTCCCTTACCACCTCTGTTACCCTCAGGAAACTGATATCACACAGGGGAGACGGTGGAAGTTTTCATTACAAGTGCTCATACAACAAACAATAGAGCATGTGCTCCACTACCAATGGTGACTTCTGGGTCCTTCAGCCACACTTTCCCTAACATGCCTGTGGCTCAGTGGGCAGGGATTGGCATTGAACTGAGATTCTGCAAGTCCAAGGTGACGATTACCAGCAGTGTTAAGGGAAGGGCGGGGTGCTTCCTGTATTCTCTCATGGTCACAAACCTCCCAGGCCAGGCGCTACCCAAACACTGATCCCTGGTCTCCCAGGGATCCCAACGTCCATGTTGCTAGGTGGAGGGGGTATTGTCCACCTGCCCACCTGACATGGGTTTCCCACAAGTTGCAGCACAAGGCTCATGTTTCTGGAACATACTGACCATTACTGGAAGCACAAATGAGTTCATTGAATAGCTAAAGATTCTGATTATGTTCTGGCTTGCACTTGAGTGTAATAAGGGGAGTGATTTTTTTAAACTAGAAACCTTGCACTAGACTCAGGGTATGCACTGACAATGGTTGCTTTGTGCTTTGCATACCTGATAGTGGAAAGCTTGGTGTTTAGCACATCCTCCATGCTGGCAGAGAGGCTTTTGCAGATTAGAAGGTGGAAAGAGAGAGCACATGATGACATGTTCAGTGAGATAATGAACTCCTCTGGGATCACTGACATGGAGCTAAGAGCCTGGAGGATTTCACTGTCTGAAAAACTGGACATGGAGAACATCCCAGGAGCATGAGTGTGCCATGCATGATGAGATGTTGCACATTATGAAGTACCAGTGAGATATGTTGAAGCATCTTCTTGAAGCTCAACCAGAAGAGCTAGACTCCCTCTGCAGAACTGCCTGCAAGCATTGCCCTGTTCCCAATCCCGCATCCCCAAACATTCCAGGAGGCGGGGGGGGGGCAGAGAGAGGGGGAAGAAGAGTTCAGTATCCCTTAGTTCCTCTCCCAGTGTTGAGTGTAAGAACAAAAGGTGGCCATTCGAAGATCTATTGGCAAGACTACTGTGCTTTAATAGACAAGCTGACTTGGTTTCTCCCCCTCCCAATTTTATGACACCATTTGCCTAAGGTTACATTATTTTCCTGTTCTTTCAGGTTCTTTATGTTTATGCAATAAAAGTCAATGTTTTGAGAATGAAATACTCATTATATATTCCAATCATGGGGTGGGGGTAGAGGGAAACTGATGCAATGGAGGGGATGGTATGGGAAGGCACAACACAGAGAAGTGGTGCACATTGTTGTGGATCATTACTGAATGGGTTTTCAAAGCCTCCCGGAGACACGGAGCTCCTTGCTGGGCTCTTCTTATTGCCGTGGTATATGGCTGCTCAAAATTAGCTGCCAAGCTATCCGCCTCCACACCCTACCCCTGCGGAAACTTCTCTCCCTTTGCCCCACAGATACTATGGAGCAGAGCATGCAGTGATAACAATGGGGATATTGCTTTCACTGAGGTCTAACCTAGTAAGTAAACTGCACCAGCAACACTTTAAACATCCAAAGGCCCATTCCACCATCATTCTGTGCTTCCTCAGCCTATTGTTGAACCGCTCCTTACTGCTGTCCACTGTGTGGCTTCATGAGCCATGGGAGCAAGGGATAGGCTGGGTCTCCCAGGATCACTATTGGCATTTCAACATAATCAATGGTTATTTTGCGATCTGTGAAGAAAGTCTCCAATTGCAGCTTTCTGAACAGACCTGTGTTCCTAAAGATGCATGCATTATACACCTTTCCTGACCATCCCATGTTGATGTCAGTGAAACTCCCCAATGGCCCACTAGTGCTTGAAACACCATTAAAAATTATCCCTTATGGTTTATGTACTCTTTGGCGAGGTGATCTAGTGCCAAGATAGGGATATGCATGCCATTTAGTGCCCCACCACAGTTAGGGAACCCCATCATGGCAAAAACATCCACTATGTCCTGCACATTGCCCAGAGTCACTACCCTTCTTAGCAGAAATTAATTAATGGCCCTGCACACTTGGATCAGAACAGCTCCCAAAGTGGATTTACCAACTTCGAATTGATTCCCTGGTGACTGCCACTCACTCTGACAGTAAAGAAGTAGGTCTCATTTTAGTGTTCCTGTGTTTCATTGCAGGGGAAAGCTCTGCACAAACTTCCTTGAAAGTGGCCTTTCACATTTGAAAGTTCTGCGGCCACTGCTCATCATCCCATAGCTGCATAACGATGAGCTCCCACCAGTCAGTGCTTGTTTCCCAGGACCAAAAAAACAGCACTCCACCATGTTCAGCTACTGCATGACTGCCAGCAGCAACCGAGAATTGTTTCGTTCTATGGCTTGCCGCAGGGCTGCTTGCAGGACATCACAATGTTCTGTATGGCAGCTCCTGTCTCTACTCTGGAAATGCTGCAGGATAAGGTGTGAGATGCTTGTAATGCTCACAACAAGAGTGCACAGCTGAGCAGAGTCTACACTTCTCGGGCTATGGTGTATGCATGGACAAACCAGGCTTTCGAGAAAAGGCACGAGAAAGTATGGACTGTTTTCCCTTGATACCAAGGGCGGGAGGGAGGTAGGAAACTGCATCATGGGAGGCCAAAGTCACGTTCCCATGCCCCCCTGCGACAAAATGTTTTGGTCCCATGAGGCGCTGCAAGCCCTTCCCAAAACCACCTGTGGCTAGTTGCACTGTGGGATAGCTACCCACGGTGCACTGCTCTGTGTATTGACGCAAGCGCTACTAGTGAGGACGAACTCACCCGACACAATGAGCATGGTGTGGACACACATGACTGACTTCATTACTGTCATGGCTGGATGTCAACCTACCTGTAGTTGACTTAACTTCATAGTGTACACATGCCCTAAAACCCAAACAGTGACTGTTTCAAAATACTCTAGAAAAAAAATCTGCACATGCAAAAAAAGAGAACTTGATACCAAAAGGCCTTCAAATAAGGAACAATGACATAAACCACAGCACAGAAATTCAGTTAGCCTCACACGTCATCCCTAGTGTCTTACTTGGTTGGAGTTTTGGATAGAGGAAGTGATATAAAACCAGCAATAAATCCAGCATCTCAGAATGGTTCAAAGCCTCATTAGATACTGTTTTCCAAAGAATAACACTCTGAATTGTTGTTAACATTTAACCAATTTAATTGGTGAAGTTAATTTCCTCATGTTGTGCATTAGCAAATGAAAGAACTATATTTGGTCCATGTCCTGCAAAGACATATGCAGTACAGGGATTTTAAGGCTCCAGGACCGTATTTCAAAGCAACTGAAATAATTAATATTGAGTAAAGAAAAGATACATATTAGTTGCATTTTAATACAAACAACAAGACAGCCATTGGTTCTAACCAACATGTGTGCGTGCTATGCTAGTCCTCTTTATTGCTTTCAAATTTTAATGTATTTTGATGTTATATTTTACGAATACATTTTTTTAAAAAAATGTAGAAAGCACCTGCAACTGGGTAACCTATTCAGTGAAATTTCCGGGTCACATATATTGTACTATATGTCAGATCTAATAAAGTTTTAGCTATTCCAGGATTATACATGAGCAGATAAAGACAACGTTATATTTTTAAAATACCCATGTGTTTATTTATATAGAAGATATTAGTACCTCATGTTTCATAATCCAAATTTATAGTAAAAATACTGCCCTCGGATTCTTGTATACCAATCCTGTTAATGCCAATGAGGTTCACAAGGGAACTTACAGAAAGTCCACAATGTTCAGTGAAATCTCTCTGCTTTTTAAAATAAGCAAAGTATCTTCTATTCTGTAAAAATAATTGTAGGTGTATATTTATGCATTTTAATAAAAATAATTTCTCAAAATATCCACTCAAATTTTAAGTAATGGGTTGGCTCCCAGCAGCCCCCTTTTATGTGGAAGAAAGCAAGGTGATATTAATCTGTGTTTGGAAGCCGATCAAAGAATTAGCTATCTAATTAGTACTTATCATTTTGAATCAAATTTACCAGGACTTTAGTAAACAAGCATTCTACATCAAAATTTGCCTTAACAAGTTCTTCAATCTAGTACAGGTTTCAGCTCTTCCAACAACAGTGTGCAGTTTGCCACCAAGCTTCTACTCTACCACAACCAGGTCAGTCCACCACTGGGGGGACAAATCAGCAAATTACTGCTGATGCCATCTAACCAGTGGGTGATGTCATGATCGATATTCATGGAGAGATAGGTCTTCACTTATGGGAGAGAAATATAAAAGGGATTTTTAAAAATTGAACAAGTTTATGAAACAGTAGCTCAAAACTGAGGAGGGTAAGGAAGGATTGGGATTTGTAGAATGGAAGGGTAGGGGAGCAGCAGATCCCCTTTTACTGGAAAATGACATTTGCTGGATCTTAAAACTAGGGCTAGGGTTGAGAGCCTAAAGTTTACAATGAGGAGAGGTACAAGGATTACTTTTGAGGGCATTCTGTGCAAAAAAATTAAAAAATTATGCTAAATACTGCAAACTGTATTTGTTAAATAAATGTGGAGGCTCCAGCATGGCATTGGGGAGCACAGGCCATTTGCTGCATAGAGGTGGGAGATCACTGTGCAGCTCCCCCCCACCGGGACATGGACTCAGCGGTGAGGCTGCACGCAACTCTGACACAGCGCAAGGACCGGGCCTGCCCCAGAAACACCCCAGAGCCCTGCCCCTCCATGCCAGGTGCACCAGGTGGGGGCAGGCAGGCTCAGCAAGGCAGGATCTGTGTGTGGAGGGGCTTAGTGTGGGGGGATACAGGTGTGGGTTGAGAGAATTCTGTTTTGGGGGGAGATCTGGATGCACAGGGGCTTGTTGGGGGGTTCTGGATACAATAGTAATGGGAGTTTGCAGGGGGATCCAGGTAAAGGTGGTTGGTGCTCAGCGGGGAGGGGGGCTGAATGTGGGGGGGATAGAGCTCAGCAGGGGGGGTCTGGGTGTGGGGGAGGCCGTGTGGGAGTCCAGATGCTGGGAGAGTGGGGTTCAGTGGGTTTGGGATCCACGTGCAGCTGGTTGGGGCTCCATAGGGTGGGGATCCAGTTGCGGGTGGCTCGTCAGGGTGGTCCAGGTGCAGGGGGGGCTTTGGGTACGGGGGGGGTGAGGGTCAGCAGGAGAGTCTGGGTCTGGATGCATGTGAGTTGGACAGATAGGGGAGCAGCTCCCTGTACAGTGATCCCTCCCCCTGCAGCTGAGGAGCGACAGGTGCAGGAAGCACTGAGGGCGGGGCAGGGGGAAGTTTGCCAAGCTTCCTACAGCTGGGGGAGGGTCTGACCTGGCCCCAGATGCCGTGAAGGGGAACAGGAAGTCCCGTCCTCCCCAGCCCAGCCAGGACTAGCTGCTGAGCCTAGCAAAGGGTAGAACCCACCAGCCGTGTCTTCCCCTGTCCCACTCCACCCCACAGTGATTTGCCTCTCGGCTGGCTGCCCTGGGCACCCGAAAGATTCTGCTGGGGAGGGTTGCATGATGGCTTTTGTGGATTCCTTTTGCTTCCCCATCAAAAAGTCATTTTTCCATGGGGAAACAAAGAAATCTGCGGGGAACATAAATTCTGCGCATGTGCAGTGGCATAGAATTCCCCCAGCAGTAAAGTCATTTTTAGAAGTGCTGTAGTAATACATTCATCCCCACTTCTGTGCTGTATTTGATGAGCTGCCTGAACAGGTGGCACCTAATAGCAAAAAAATGATTGCACACTTACTCAACAGACTAGAAAGAACTGGATGGGCCAGAGGCACAGGCGTCTGTTTAAGCATGCAAGGCCATTTTCAACATAATCAGTTATCTAATTGCAAACCCAAACTTAGTCAATGTATTTGCACACGTAATTAATTACAATTTATTTAAAAGCACTCTGTTTGCAGTGCTTTGTTCTCCATTTCCCACACATCACATTACCAAAGGATAGACTGGATTTTTGAAAATCAACAGAGACAAATGAAAAACAAACAAACAAAAAAACCCAGCAAAACAACACATTAAATAAAAAGTTACTGAAGGGTAAAGTGTCATTCTAATAATGATATTCTACCATGGTGATACCAATGGAATGAAAGATTAGTAAGACAGATGGGAAAAAAATTAAATGGAGAATTCATGCAACAAGTTATTTTTTTCTCTTCATATGCTTCAGAGGCTAACGTTACATAATTATTATGTCTAAAGGAAAAAAAATCATATTTTATTTTAATTCATTTTCATTGTCCGGCGTCAGGAAAATAATTTTTTTTAAAATAGGTATTTTCCTACTACTTGTTTTTTGTTTTAAAAGCTATTGTTTATGTGAAAGAAGGGGTGAGATTTGTGGGAAGCACAGAACTATCAGAAGCCATTAACATTGCATAAAAGAGGGGATGATACTGAACAAAGGGACAGGATGGAACTGCATGTTCAGTTAGGCATTCAGTTCAATGTGCAGAGTGTCTTTTTCCTATATACACTGCTAGGTATTATTGTGATTATTATCAAGCAGAGCTTTCCCGCCTCCCCTCTTCAACAGAGTCCAGGGCAATACGAGCAGATTTTTCTAGTGGCTCCATCTAAATAAAGCCCAGTGGTACAGCCTGAGCATGCAGCTCCTTTCAACCTATTCCCAGGAACTCTACCTTCTTCCCTCTAACATTCACTGTTTCATGTGTAAGTATTATTATTAGTATAACACAAAAAATGTACAGGCCTTGTACTGGTCCCCTGCATGAGGTGAAATACCTCTGAGCAGTCAGTATTTGGAATTTACTATTTCAACATGGCTTGGTTTCCACAATTAACCTATGGAATTCATTGCCATAGAATGCTGTGATGGTCAGAAATATAACTGGGGTAAAAAAAGACTTCGGTAATTTCATGGAGGATAGGTCCATCAATGGCTATTAGCCAAGTTGGTCAGGAATATAACCCTATGCTCTAGACAACCCTAAGCTTGACTGCCAGAACCCAGGAAGGGAAGATGGGTGAATCTCTCCAAATTGCCCTGTTTTGTACACTTCCCCATGAAGCTCTGGTACTGGCCACCATCAGAGACTGGGCTAGATGGACCATTGGTCTGGGCCAGTATGGCCATTCTTATGTTATGCTCCCTGATTGGATGACCTAATAGTTATAAAATAGGGACGGGGCGGAACAAAATAACTGGTTTATTGCATTTCTAAGGAGGGAGACAAAGCAAGAGATAAGCAGGCCTAGGAAATGTTCAAACACTTTAAATTTTGTCTTTTCTGCTCATGCACAAAGATGACATGCTTATGTGCATGGACTGAAGATTTTAGAACAGCTGGGATCCTTCTTCCTGAAGAAAGGGAGGCCAAATGTATTGGCTGTATAATAGATTTTATATTCCATTCTCTTTTGTGCCATCGACTCCAGTAACTGTTGTAGGTGTTGCTGAGCAGCCTCTCTGTGACTAGCAATACTGCTTGCTGGCCTCTTCCCACCATTTTCCTCTGGTGATGGTGGCAGAGTGGATACCTCTTCTCCCTATCAACAATCTCAGACTTGGTGCCAGAGGGTGACCACGGGATTGTCTACGTAACCTTGTACTGTATAGAGGATTGTGGTTGTTCCCAGGCACTGATTTCCATTCTGACCCAAATCTAAAGGTACAGCCACACTGCAGGCACTTTGGCTCTGTACTCTAAAGCTTGAACAAGTGCCTGAAGGCCAGAAACCTTTCTGATGCCGCTGCCCTACTTTCTCCTCCCTGCTCTTCTGACTGAGTGATCGCTCACAAGATTGTTTGAGCATCACAGGCACACTGCTCTGCTCTAACACAAGGCAAAAATATACAGGATGTCTAAGAAAGGTCTTTGAGTGAGCACACCTGTTCACAAGAAAATCAGGAACATGCTAATCTGTGCATGAATGATTTTATCCATAAAACTCTGCCCCAAACATTCAAGAGAATAAACTATTCCAAAAAGTGTGATTATGGTTGGGTTGAATCATGATTCTACTGGGTACAGGTGAAAATAAGAATGGCCATACTAGGTCAGATCAAAGGTCCATCTAGCCCAGTACAGTATCCTGTCATCCGACAGTGGCCAATGCTAGGTGCTAGGGCTTCCTACAGTAGCTGCATGCTGCCACACCGCATGTGTATTGTGGGGGGGGGGAGGGTGAGGGTGAGCTAAGTACTGTTGGAATAGATGAGAAGTTTGAATCAGTGAACTACAGCTGAGGTCTGTATGAGCGCTCACCCCATAGCAGCCAGCATCAGAATTGCCAACCCTAAGCATTCAAAAGTCATGAGATAATCATGAAATTAATTTATATATAAATTAGAATTTTCCAACTAGGATTTGAGCCTTGAGTTCAAGTTTGGCTTGTAGCCCTCAGATTTATGCCCTACAGTCTCCATTTTGTACATTGTACAGAAAATCATGTATTGGCTTTTTCAGGACCAGAACCATTAGTCCATTAGACTAAGCCCATTACAGACTCCACGAAGACCCTTTTATAACCATTAAATCAAAGTCAGCTGAGCCTATTATACATCAAGATTGCATTTTTAATCTGACATTGCTTAATGTACCCAACTGCTCATTTTATGAAGCCTAAAAAAGCTCATAGCTTATTAAGCCTAGTAAAACCGCTGATGGGGAGGAGTGGGACAAGCTTTTGAATTAATTTATCCTCAGGAGTAAGTCACATTCTCTGCTCTGTGTTTTTAAATGATAAAAAAGTGGAACAAAATGTGCCCTTTATAGAGAGGAACACAGAATGGCTGGATCACAAGTTTTTGCCTATTGCAAACAATTTAAAATGTCACTGTAAGGATAGGCATCCATTTGCTAATATCATGCTACTAGTATAGGAGACTATAGGACAGATTTCTACAAGTGTTTAAGCACCTACTCTGCTTGAAAATTCACTAGACACCTACCTGCATCTTTAGGTGTCTAAATACCTTCAAATATCTAGCCCTCTATGAATGTGTTAAGCATCTGAGCATGCCCAATATGAAATAGATATTTCCAGGACATAGAGCAAACTCAGACTGAGCTGAACACTCATGCAATTAAAGTTCTGTGTCCTTTCTTCAACCAGCATGCCCTCAAGTGCTTATTCACTACTGCAGACAACACTGACAACTTATTACCACAGGTTGATCAGAACTTTAGGGGGAATTGGTCATGGAACAGGAAAAGTAATTTTTTTCAGGGTCTAAAGCACATTGTCCTTGTTCATTCAATTTTTTCAGTTGTACAGGTATATATTAGACATCGCAGTGCACCAAGTCACTTAGGCACTTTTGAAAATATTGTGCTCTACATGGCCTTTTCATGTTTCACGACAATGAAATGCACATAACTACTGCAGAGAGAAGTCCAGGGCTTTAATCCTCCTGTTGCTACACACTGTAGTTTGAATATTTATAAACCAGATGACTATACGCCAACCCAAAATGTTGGAATAAAACATTTGTCAGAACCTAACTACAAATGCCCAATTTTGCTTAAGTCAGTCTCATTCTCAACAGAAAATAATTCAAATTAATTCTTAATGCCATTATCATGTAACAGCTGAACAGAAAATGTTTCTAGCGGTCATACTCTTGCCTATTCCTCCCAAACTTGAACCCTTCTGCCACATCCCCCGCAAACTGCTCCCTTTTACAATAGGGCTATTGACCCCTTTACAGTCCTATTTCTTCCCACCCCAACTTCTTGTCTCAGTTCCATTTTTCTTGCCTACTCAGTTCCAGTCTCCATTCCTCAAGCTTCCCATCCCAGTTCCAACCTCTTAGTCACGCAATTCAGACTCCCAGTCTTTCCTTCTCCCCTCGCAACTAGTCCCAGTCTCTTTACCCAATTCAAGTTTCCCCCCAGTAACAGCATGGCACCCACCTCTCACAAGCACCCCATTCTGTACTTCTCTCAGTTTATGGTGACCTCTTCTAGCAGTTTCTTGCTGTCCAATTGTGGGCCAATTCCCCAGTGGCCTATCAGTGAAGGGGAGGACCCAGGCCTGCCCAGTACTCCGGGTCCCAAGCCAGGCACTCTAAGAATAGCAGCCTCATGATGCCATGTCCCTTTAACTAAACTCCTTTCAGTTCCACAGGCCACTTCCCCATGGCTCCAGCCTTCACAGGTGCTTCATCCTTACTTCAGGGATCTTCTATTTTCAGGCCCAGTAGCCAGCTAGGAGCCCTTTCTTGCTCCCCCAAGCCCTGCCAGCACTGATCTGCCCGTGGTGCTGCAGTTCCCTTTGGCCAGCCAGGAATACACACTCCTCTTGCTCCAGCAAGGAACGGACTCTGGTCTACACTGCAGCTCCTTTTATGCTAGCCTGGAACCCTCCGATTGACTCGCCTTTGCAGCCTCCCCCGATTGGCTGCTTTCCTGCACAGTCTCTCTAGGCCACTTGGAGGACTTGGCTCCACTGCCGCTTTCCTGGGATGTGTGTTGCAAGACCTTGAGGTCTCATGTAGGGAGCCTCTGGGCCTAGTCCACCCAATCACATTGTCCAGTGTCTCTCTCAGGGATGAGCGTGGCAAGAGGGAGGGAGGGATAGCTCAGTGGTTTGAGCCTTGGCCTGCTAAACCCAGGGTTGTAAGTTCAATCCTTGAGGGGGCCATTTAGGGATCCGGGGCAAAAATTGGGGATTGGTCCTGCTTTGAGCAGGGAGTTGGATGAGCTCCTGAGGTCCCTTCCAACCTTGAGATTCTATGAAGACCCTGAGGCCTCTAGTAGAGGGCCTCTGGGCCAAGCCCACCCAATCACATTATCCAATGTCTCTCTCTCTCCCCCGATGCCACTGGCTCCTAGTCCCAGTCTCCCTCCTTGGGCTTCTCATCCAATCTCAGTCTTGCCAATTCTTGTCCCAGTCTCCTGCATCACTGGGTCCTTGTCCCAGTCTCTTTGCCCAGACAGCCCTGGACCCCCAGTTCTTGATCCATACTTCAGTTACATTTCATATCACTCTCCTATCCCATCCCTTCCACACTCTAGCTCTCCTCAATTGTTCTTAGTGCCTTGTACAGCCAGTCCCAGTCTTCTTCCCTCCTCCCAGGTCCTCATCCAATCTCAGTGTTTCCCTTCCCCAGACAATTGACTTCCAGTCCCATACGGGCCAATGGAAATCTTAAAAGAAAAAAAAAGGTGACTTGAAAAATAAAGATATCCACAGCACTCAGTAAACTCAACAATGTATGGGAATCAAAGATATGCAACACCACAATCGAATATAATTTTCAAGTCAAATGTAATTTCAGTGCTTACATATAGCTGGAGATCTATTAAAATATTAGAATCATGACTAGATGCTTTGAAAATAAGTGCCTGGGCATTTGTTGGAAAGACTATCACCAAGTAACAGATCAGAGAACTCACTAACCAGTCTCCTGTCTCCACTAGAATTAGAAGGAAGTGTTGGGGCATGTACTCTACATGCCAACAAACAGACTCCTACATAAAGCTGTCAAGTGGAAACCAACCGGTATGGAAAAAACAAGGATGCTCAAAAGAAACCTTATGAAGAACCCTTAGCAGGGAAGGCAGGACAGTCAAACTTAACACCACAGTGCAGATAGAAGCAGCCAGTGACAGAGAGGGATGGAAGAAATCAGTTTCCACCTGCATAAGAAGGATGTAATAATAAATAATAAAATAAAAATATGTACATTAAAAAAATAATATGACAAAATTAAGTGAAAATTTAGGCTGAATAGAATACATAGATTATAAAGCCAAACGGGACCACTGTGATCATCTAATCAGATCTCGAAAAAGCTTCCCAACAGGAAGATTTATTAGATTATGCAAGTCTTCCTTGGGAAATGATGGAAGCCCCATCATTAAGGACTAGAAAACTCAACTAGACAAATCAATGGAAAATGTATGTCAGGTAACAATGCTGCATTGGCAGGTAGCTGGCCTAAACAACCTAATTTCATCTCTAACGCCATGATTCCCAGTATCGTCCATTGCTTTAGGTGCAGACCTGCCTTGAAGTGGGATTTTCATAACCAGATAACAGGGTCAATATGGCAAACAGGGTCAATATTTTACTCATAATCATAGCACAACCAAGTATAGGTTTCCATGCATTTTGTTTTATTCACCAGAAGAGTCATACTATCTATTTAATCCAGAACCAACTCCTTAGCCATTTCTTTTCAGGGCACAGCATACAATAGACACGATTGATAAGTAACTGCTTTCATCTTTTTTGGCAAAAAATTACTATTTTCAAATATTACAGGCGTCCCAACATACACATGTCAAGAAAATAAGATCTATATAATCTCTGTCCTCATTTCCCATGTCTTATTTGTTGTACGTACATGTATACCCCGAAAAACATATATCGCATATGACCAATATACAGTATATTATAATATTTTGCACTTAGGTTTGCAACATTTTATGACATATGTCCTGTTTCTCAATTAAATAAGCAGCACATCACAAACTGGCTTATTAGCTGTGATATGTCACCCAAGCTGCAGCATACATCAATAAAGTGAAAGACATGTCACGCTGGGGTTTTGGGTTTGTTTTGTTTTAAATGGAAAGGCCTGCTGCATGCCATAATATGCTCTTACTTTTTTAATATTATCACTTTCCTTTGCACTGTATTCTCTCATACCTGGTGTCCTAAATACATTCTTTTTAAAACCATGTATTAACTCTTTAGTGTTATGCTGCCCTTAGCTTACGTATTACATAAAAAGAGCATCCATTATCTAAATGCCATGGAAGGGAAAAAATGTCAGTGTAATCCATTCGTCAGTTTATTGACAAAAACTCTGCCAGCATGTGTGTCAAATCCATTTGATATTACTGAGTGCATGATTTTGTACCTTGACCTTTGATTTAGATAAACAATATGTAGAGTAACAGGCAGGCAGGCGGCTCCCTGTTGATCCCACATCTGAGAAAGCTCATTTACATTGATTATTCTGACACTATGTATGCAACATACCACACTCATCTAGTTAGATCTTGATAAGCTAGTTGTGGACAAGACATATGGATAACAGATGTATCGGAATAAAATCTTTCAGGTCAAATATTGCCCCACTCATTACCACAGACTGAGGCACTTTAGACATTCATATCCAACCTAACACTTCCAGGAAAACTATCGTGTCCTGATGGAGCAGCAGTTTCAGGCAGAGGCTATTACTAGCCCCTGAAACACACAGAGTATTTCAACTTTCAGTGCAACACAGTATGGATCACAGCACAGAATAAAGTACTAAATGAGGATGATTAAACATAAATTAACTTACTCAATATAAACTTCCTCCAGGCTAAAACCTCTAAAGCCCTGCAGTGTAATTTATTATTGTGCCATTCCATAGTAATAAAATAAGGAAAAATGTAAAACCTACTGTACTTGATTATACCAATGATGAGCTGGTAATGCAGTCACAGATTTGCTCTAGGGTTTTCTAGGTTACTGCTCTGCACTTTCTTGAAGCAAGTGACCACAGCAAAGAGAAGCTGTGAAGACTAGCTAAGGATTATTTACAACTACATTAACTATGTCTTATATAGTGATGCATTCAGCACATAGATCAAAATCTTGAAAATACTATTTTGGAATATCTATATAAATCAAAGTATGCCATCACGACTTGAGAAAAATATATTTCTTATTGCATCTGCTACTGACATATTGCCCATCAGATGTAATACTGTGGCTGTGGAGATGCCCCATACTGTGACAAATCTCCAGAGGCCCTTCCAAAATACAGCTCAGAAATGACATCTGCATCCTTTATTTGAGTAGGATGTAGAAATATATGTCAGGTTTTCCAATCATATACACAGATAGAATAGGGCCAGCAGATTTAGTTCCACGGATACTCAATAGTGTATACTTGTTCATTTATATAATATAAACTATTTTCAGTGGTACAATCCCCAAACCACAAAAGGTGAAATCCTGACTCCATTGAACTCAGTGGCAAAACTCCCATGGACATCAATAGGGGCAGGATTTCACCCTGTGTTTTCTAAAATAATCTCTGTAGGGGAGTGGCCAGTCAGAGTGGAATGAGGAGAGCATGGACGCCAACTCTGGCCTACTGGCAGAAGCTGCAGGGCTGAAGCCCCAACCCCACCCTGTGTGGAGCTGGCCTGAGCCCGTATCTCTCTCCCGTCCCCCCTGAGGAGCTGGCTCTCACTCTCAGGCTGTGGAGAAATTCTACGCACCTTGGTATCTCCATTTCCCCCATCATCACACAGCCATGAATGGATTTAGCTTAGGAGGCAGGGTCAGTATTGGCCCCATTTGGCAGGTGGAATTTAGGGCACACAGAGGTGAAGTGACTTCCCCAAGGCTAAGCAGGGAGTCTGTAGCAGAACAGAGAATCAAATCCTGAACACCTGAGCCTGAGGCTTGTGCCTTAACCACTCAGCAACCTTCCCACCCAAGGTGGGGGGAAATTTCCTCTGCCACTTTGAGTGTGTGTGTGTGTGTGTGTGGGAGCTGGCACTAGACAGAGCCACCAGGAGGTGGGGAGTAGAGAGAGATGGGAAAAGGGACATGGGTGGGAAGCAAAAGGGGGAAACATCAGGAAGGGGAGCAAGGACTTAGAGAAGAAACAAGAGAAGGGAAAGGGGCAGGGAGAGCGAAAGGAAGGGAAAGGGGGAAAGAGTCTACTGCTTGTCCCTCCCAGCCACCTTCTTCCCACAGCCATCAGTGGCCTCAGCTCCCAAACAGGCTCTAAGCAGGTGTGAAGCCCAGAGCGAACGTAATGTCTTTCCACTGGGATGTTAGTGAAGACAGCTTGTAGCTGAGTGTAATGATTTTAATATTCTGTAATTCATGATAGTGTAATGATATATTTCATTACTATTTTAATGATTATATTAAGATGCCAATGATACACACATTCAATAACAGAATATGAAAGAAGTGTACAAATATGCTGAAAATTGCTAGTTTTGGGGGGAGGCTGAGGCCCCCCCAAACACACACACCTCGCCTTCAAGGCAGGAGGAGGCAGAAAGGAGTGAGCAGTGGGCAGGAGATGCTCAGGGGAGAGGACTAAGGGGAGGGGGCAGAGCAGGGACAGGAAGAGGTGGAGTGGGGCAGAGTGAGGCGGGGCCTTAGGGAAGGGGGCAGAGCTGGGATGGGGCACCCACCAGCAAAACCAAAAGTCAGCACCTACGGGGGAGAGAGCTGGACAACTGCCCTAGTAGATTGTGAGCATGACAAGGCGGGATAGCAAGCCACATTGTGTCGTAGGGGTCTTGGATCAATCTTTACGTGAGAAGGAATTCCACATACAGGGATTGGATACAGGAAGGCTCCCATTAAAAGTTCCAGTGAGGAATAAGCAGCAGGAACAGACACATTTTAAAAATGAAGATCTTTATCTTCTCTTTATCTGGTGTCCCTACCACTAAAATGAGAAGGAAAAAACCCTCAGACATATAATTTGTTTCGAAGTATCTTTCAATAGGCTTCAATGGAGCTATGCCAATGTACACTACCTAAGGATCTAAGCCAATATCTTTTATTGTCTTTTTAAAAATGGATTGAAATGAAGCTAAGTTAGGAAAACCGCTTTGGAGAACTGCAGTTAGCACTGCCTCAATGCAACTAAACTGAAATTAACATGGTTTTCTGATCATTTAAAATAAAATGACTGCTCTCAAATTTTTTTTAACAGAATCTGAATAGAGTACATTCTCCCCCTATGAAAGTAAACCTGATTTTTTTAAAGTATTCCAGAAGGAGAACTTCAAAATATAACAACCCTGAGAAGGAAATAAACACAAGTGTTGTACAATAAGGGATATGAATTCAGACTAGCAGGAATAGAAGAAGCATATTTCAGAATTATATTCCCTAGTTGAGAGTATAACAGTAATCATGAGAAGAGACTGGCTTGAAGTTGGAGATATTTGCATTTTTGGTTCAAACAAATATTTTATTCACATTTCTCCTGCAATGGGGAGTGTAATCACAACTTTCACCTCCCGAGTCCCAGCTAGAGTCTGGGTGCAGGGGTTCTCTCAGTCAAGTGACCCTTTTACTTGTGCTGGTGCCACAAAAGTCTGTCATTATTCACGGGCTAGCCCTCTGGCCAGTCCCTATTCAGTTCATTCACCTTTCAGGAGGTAACAGAAGAGTCCAGAAAATAAGAAACTCAAAAGCGAATAGCCTTCAAAGCCATCTCCCAGCCCCTCTTTTATTCTGAACACCATGTTTCCCCTCTTGGTCTGGGGGTGGTGGTAGGGGAACTCAGATCCACCCTCTCCTCTGGGTTCCAGCCCATGGACCCTGTTCAAGTGGATAAGTACCATTCCTTCAATCCCTTTGTCACTTTCCCTGGACCACTCCTGCCTTTACCTTGCTCACTGGCATCTTCACCAGATCTGCAGATTTTGCTCCCCCACCTTGATGTTATGGCTTCTCATAGCTTCTGGGTCAGCTACAGAGGCATTTCCCAAAAGCCAGTCTCACAGCTGGATTGTATGGTTAGTAGTTTTCTCTGCCCCTTGCCTTAAGACAGTCAGTATCTTCACCTTCAAAAAGAAGTTCTCCCTGAGCCTTCTCTCTAGGACAGGAGCTATACCTCAGACAGCTTCTCTGCCTTACAGTAGTCAATATTACCCTCCTTCAAGCAGGAATTCTCCCTCCATTCTCTTTCTGGAGCTGGGGTTATATCTCTTGTCTTAGGTTAGTCAGCTGCAAGTCCTTTGCCAGCTCCCCTCAGCTGAATACCCTTCACAATTAGCCTTCCAATCTGGAGGGTTCAGCAGGCCAGGCTTCTCCTTTCAGTGTTAGTCCTGCTATGAGGAGGAGGCAGCCTTTATGCTGTTCCCCTTCTCCCAATTCCTTCCCAATTGGTGGGTGAGAGGGAAGCCTTGCTCCAACCTCTCTCGAAGGCTCTTGACCCTAGGCCCCCCTTAAGATACAATAACAAGATTCCCTCTCCAAGCAGTCTTAGTTCCCTGGTCTGCTTGTTCCCTATCCCTATTCCCCTTAGATTTCTATATTTCTTTCTACTGGACCTTTCAAACCTTTCAAAGGCCATGCCAGGTGGCAG
Organism: Natator depressus; assembly: GCF_965152275.1. Lineage (NCBI taxonomy): Eukaryota > Metazoa > Chordata > Testudines > Cheloniidae > Natator > Natator depressus. Next base: position 297,071,701 of record NC_134234.1, read on the forward strand.
AGTAGGCTGACCACTAGCACTAGTGCCTTTGACAGTAGACTACCCCATCACAGGGAGAAAGCCCTTTCATTACAACTATGAATCAAAAGTTACACTGCTTATAAGAAAATTTTGTAAAAATAGAATATTTCTTTAAAAACAAAACACAAATCCCTAAAATAATTTGTTTGTGTAAAAGTGCTCAGTTCTAATGTCTCAGTATTAAATGATACTCAGGCAGAAATGCATTAGAAAGAGTAAAAAAAGATGCTGCTCTAATAAGGTATTTAATGCTTCTTGTCAGTTTTCATCAAGACACTAAAAAACACTTCAATCACCTCCCCCAAAGCACAAGCACACATTTTGTAGTAGTGGAAGTTTTTGAATCTGTTCCAACTTTTCAGTGGACCTTCAAAATCTAAAAGTGATGTGAGAAGAGGAGGAGCCATATGATAAATCAACAAAAGCTTTTACAATGCATTTAAAAGGAAGTAGCCCTCCTAGCAAATCCTTTGAGCATACCAACAATCTACATTCTCAAACGGTCACTCCAACTATTTGATACTCAGTCCTGATTACTGAGAATAAATAATCTGAGCAACCAGGAACAGCAGAAGCCTCTTTTACATCCCATTTTGTGACACCAGTAATGTCGGGATTTTTTTTTTATTCCAGTAATTGGATTTAAGCATCATTCAAATCTAGATTGCAAATATTGACATTTCAACTGTCCTTTTCTGGTAGATTAAAATTGGCATATTACTCGCTATGAAAATATGGCTGCATTTTGGTACTCCACTGTCGCACAGAAACCCTGAAGCTAAAGGGTCCAACCATACAAGAGGATTCTCCCTGCCTAGGAACATCTCTGTGTTGTCTTAGCACTTCCTATACTAACTTGCTTCCTGATCCTTGCTGTCTGAGGCATGACCAAGGAAAAGGGACATGGCTGAGGCTTCTTAATGGCCCTATGATCTGGAAGTGCTGGAATTGCCCTGTTGAGTTGCTTGCTCGCTATGACCCCTAAATCCTTCTCAGAGTCACTGCTTTCCAGGATTTAGTCCCCCATTCTGCAGGTCTGGCCTACATTCCTTGTTCTTAGATATATAACTTTGCATTTGGCTATATTAAAACACAGTTTGTTTGAATAGATCAAGTGATCCAGACTGCTCTGTAGTCATTATTTACCTCTCCACCATTTGTGTCATCTGCAAATTTTATCAACAGTGATTTTATAATAATTTCCAGATCATTTATGAAAACGTTCAACAGTGCTGAGCCTAATACTGCAGAACCCCACTAGAAACACTCTCCGCCAATGATGATTCCTCACTGATGACTACTTTTTGAGATCTGTCAGTTAGTTAGCTCTTAATATATTTAACGAATGCTTTATTGATATTCATAGTGCTAATTTTTTAATCAGAATGTCATGAGGTACTGAGTCAAATACTTTCCAAAGTCTATTTTATCTATACTTTTACCAAACACAATACCATGATGACTGGCATTAATTATATTCCTATCCCTAAATTGAATCCCATACCAACTTTTCCAATATTTTGCCTGAGATTAATGTCAGGTTAACTGACCTATCATTACCTGGGTCATCCTGTTTGCTCTTTCTAAATACTGGCACAACATTAGCACTCTTCCAGTATTCCATATTATCCCCATTATTCCAAGATGTATTATGATCAGCAGGCCAGAGATCTCCTCACCCAGCTCTTTAAGGACTCTTAGGTGCAAGTTATCCAGCCTGCTGATTTTAAATATCTATCCTTAGTAGATGTTGTTTACCATCATCTTTGCTCACTAATGGACAAGAAGGTACATCCTTATCCTCATGTGATAGAATCATAGAATATCAGGGTTGGAAGGGACCTCAGGAGGTCATCTAGTCCAACTCCCTGCTCAAAGCAGGACCAATCCCCAACTAAATCATCCCAGCCAGGGCTTTGTCAAGCCTGACCTTAAAAACTTCTAAGGAAGGAGATTCCACCACCTCCCTAGGTAACGCATTCCAGTGTTTCACCACCCGCCTAGTGAAAAAGTTTTTCCTAATATCCAACCTAAATCTCCCCCACTGCAACTTGAGACCATTACTCCTTGTCCTGTCATCCGCTACCACTGAGAATAGTCTAGATCCATCCTTTTTGGAACCCCCTTTCAGGTAGTTGAAAGCAGCTATCAAATCCCCCCTTATTCTTCTCTTCTGTAGACTAAACAATCCAAGTTCCCTCAGCCTCTCCTCATAAGTCATGTGTTCCAGTCCCCTAATCATTTTTGTTGCCCTCCGCTGGACTCTCTCCAATTTTTCCACATCCTTCCTGTAGTGTGGGGCCCAAAACTGGACACAGTACTCCAGATGAGGCCTCACCAATGTCGAATAGAGGGGAACGATCACGTCCCTCGATCTGCTGGCAATGCCCCTACTTATACATCCCAAAATGCCATTGGCCTTCTTGGCAACAAGGGCACACTGTTGACTCATATCCAGCTTCTCGTCCACTGTAACCCCCGGTCCTTTTCTGCAGAACTGCTGCCGAGCCATTCGTTCCCTATTCTGTAGCGGTGCATTGGATTCTTCCGTCCTAAGTGCAGGACTCTGCACTTGTGCTTGTTGAACCTCATCAGATTTCTTTTGGCCCAATCCGCCAATTTATCTAGGTCCCTCTGTATCCTATCCCTACCCTCCAGCGTATCTACCACTCCTCCCAGTTTAGTGTTGTCTGGAAACTTGCCGAGGGTGCAATCCACACCATCCTCCAGATCATTTATGAAGATATTGAACAAAACCGGCCCCAGGACTGACCCTTGGAGCATTCCACTTGATACTGGCTGCCAACTAGACATGGAGCCATTGATCACCACCCGTTGAGCCCGACAATCTAGCCAACTTTCTACCCACCTTATAGTGCATTCATCCAGCCCATACTTCTTTAACTTGCTGACAAGAATACTGTGGGAGACCGTGTCAAAAGCTTTGCTAAAGTCAAGGAACAACACATCCACTGCTTTCCCTTCACCCACAGAACCAGTTATCTCGTCATAGAAGGCAATTAGATTAGTCAGGCATGACTTGCCCTTGGTGAATCCATGCTGACTGTTCCTGATTACTTTCCTCTCATCTAAGTGCTTCAGAATTGATTCCTTGAGGACCTGCTCCATGATTTTTCCGGGGACTGAGGTTAGGCTGACTGGCCTGTAGTTCCCAGGATCCTCCTTCTTCCCTTTTTTAAAGATGGGCACTACATTAGCACATCGTCTTGTTTCTTTCCAAATACAGAACAGAAAGGTGTATTGAACACTTCTGCCTTTTTCTGCATCATTATTAACAATTTTAACCACCTACATCTAGTAATAGGCCTATACTGTTGCTAGGATGGCATAGACTCATAGACTTTAAGGTCAGAAGGAACCATCATGATCATCTAGTTTGACCTCCTGCACATTGCAGGCCACAGAACCTCACCCACCAATTTCTATATTAGACCCATAACCTCTGAGTTCTCAAATCATGATTTAAAGACTTCAAGTTATAGAGAATCTACCGTTTACACTGCAAGTGACCCATGCTGCAGAGTAAGGCAAAAAAAAAACACCCCAGGGTCTCTGCCAATCTGACCTAGGGCAAAATTCTTTCCCAATCCCAAATATGGCAATCAGTTAGACCTTGAGCATGTGGGCAAGACCCACCAGCCAGATACCTGGGAAATAATTATCTATAGTAACTGAGAGCCCTCCCCATCTAGTGTTCCATCACCAGCCATTGGAAATAATTGCTGCTAGCAGTCGCAGATCAGTAAGGTGACCAGATGCCCCGATTTTATAGAGACCGTCCCGATATTCAGGGCTTTTTCTTATGTAGGTGCCTATTACCCCCCCCCCACATCTCGATTTTTCCCACTTTCTATCTGGTCACCCTACAGATCAGCTACATGCCATTGTAGGTAGTTTCATCATACCATCCCCTCCATAATCTTATCAAGCTCAGTCTTGAAGTTAGTTAAGTTTTTTTGCCCGCACTGCTCCCTTTGGTTGGCTGTTCCAGAACTTCACTCCTCGAATGATTAGAAATCTTTGTCTAATTTTAAACCTAAAATTGTTGATGGCCAATTTATATCCATTTGTTCTTGTGTCCACACTGGTGCTTAATTTAAATAACTCCTTAAATATCAAATAAGAAATCTAAACATAAAATGTCAAAAACATTAATGAAGTGGGTGAGGTAATATCTTTTATTGGACCAACTTTTGGTGTCAGAAACAAGCTTTCGAGCTTACATGGAGCTCCTCTCTAATATCCTGGGACCGACATGGTTGCAGCAACACTGCATACAAAAACACTGACATAATTTTTAATTGCAACAGAAAATGTTTGGATATAGTTTATATGAATGATTTTGTATTGTGGAATTGACAACATATTATATTCTCATATTCTCACTGGTCATTGGCAAGTCATCATTTCAACACAGAAAGAAATTTTGCCCACTTGTTTCCCAATTACTTTCTACTTATGTAAATATGTATTGCGTCACTATTAGTTTCCTTGGATTTGAAATAAATCATTTTAAAAATATGAAACAGTTGTACCACACTGAAGAAAATGGAAACTCCAGTAATTCAATCAACATAAGAACATAAGAACAGCCATAATTGGTCAGACCAAATATCCATCTTGCCTAGTATCTGGTCTTCCGACAATGGCCAATGCCGGGCGCCCCAGAAGGAATGAACAGAACAGGTAACCATCATGTGATCCATGCCCTGTCGCCCATTCCCAGCTTCTGGCAAACAGAGGCTAGGGACACCATCCCTGCCCATCCTGGCTAATGGCCATTGAGTCAAATCCTAGACACTCTGAAACTTATTCTGACATTTAAGCTTCAAATAGAGGCAACTAAATTACACAGAAGATAAATTTAGCTAACGGTGCAAATTAGAAGGAAGAGTCTGTGTATGTCAATGAGGAAATAGGCAACCTGGAGACTAGAAAGGTATATTTGAATGTTCAGAATATGAATGTAGAAGTGTAACATCTGTTTGGGAGTGTATTCATTTTGCACATTTAACTTAGTTATGGTGCCACATAAAGTGGAATCTAGGCCCAGTTGTGTTAGCCCTTAACTTCCTAAAATTCTTTCAGGGCTAAAATTGTCCATGCTTGGTGTAAGCCCTGTTTGTACCCAAAAGGAGAATTGGTCAAGGACTTCCCCTAGTAGCAGTCTGTTTTACTACATATACGTCTCTCCATTTTTTAAATAGTTTGAGCATTACTGGCAAAACTGATGTAAAATATACACTTTGCTTGTTACCAGTCCATCATGAACTCTGATTTACTGGATTTTCAATTTCAAGGAAACTTTTATTTTAACAAAGCTTTGCCTGTAGGTTGTTGCTGTTTAATGAACAGTTTTGAAAGATTTAAGTTTCTTTGAAATGGGCTTTGGTAAAGGAATCTAGTCTGAACTGAGTAACTCTTAATGTAGATGACTTTTTATCTGCATGCAGTAATAATTCATATGATTGCCAGCATATGATGGCCCTATTTTGGTCATTAATAGTCAGATCATGTCCTTTAGCTGTTGAGACATTGGAGAGCCCCTCTCAAATATTAACTTTCTTAGGGATTTAAACTGATTCTGGGATGGTGAATTTGGACTTTCTAGGGAAAAAGTGTTGAAACTGCAAAACTTTAGAGGTGATCGGAAAGCAAAGGTCACCCTGTGACATTGGCAATCGCTCTTGAAACATCTTTGTTTTGTATGGAGGGTGGTGGCTTCTGCTAGGGCTCTTTGTTCTTAGTTGGTCTCTGTAATGGCAAGCATGTGATTCCTTCATCACTTCATCAAAGTGTCTCAAAGCAGTGCACGATGATTTACTGGGTTAGGAGACATTCCTAAATAAATAAGAGATTTTATTATGGAGCTCAGAGTGGGGTTCACACTTCACAGATATAGTCTGACATAGTTGGTGACTTGGTGTTGATATATTTTTACAAGGATCTGGACTTCTTGGATGGAAGCAGCCACAGTAAGAGACATTTTTTTCAAATCTTTGGTGCAACGGCTATATAGGGGTGGATGAGAGGGAATTAATGAACAGACATATTTCATTTTGGCCTGGAAATTTGTCTGTCTTCTATATAATACATAATCAATCATCTAAGTCTCCCTTGCTAATTAAATTATTAGGGAATTTGTTTTGCATTGTATGGGACTCAACATATTTTTCACTCTAAGGAACATTCCAGGTATTAACAATAGCATTGCTGCTGTGTCCTCCCATTTCCAGGATGACAAGATACAAGGACTGGCATGGGGCCTTGAGAAGGAAATGTCAGTGATAACTAAATTCCTGTATTTCTGAGATGACTGAGAGAGTTATAGCTAACTGGAATATATTTTTTTATGCAGGAATGTCAGATTTCCAATGTTATGTTGAGGTATCTTGGCTTGATGCCACATGGAAGTTCAGGCCAGGACTATGGTGATCCACAATGATATGCATTAACCCATCTCTTAAAACCTCTTGAGCTTGCTGTTGTGTAAGGACCTGATCCAATGTTCACTGAAGTTAATGGAAAAATTCCTATTGGATTTATTGGTTTGGAGGGTCCTTGGTAATATTTGCATGAATGGGTGTGAGACCTTTTTTTTTTTTTTTTAAAGAAATATCTTGTCATTGGCCTTCTTTGGTGCCCTGAATGTAAGCAAATTGATTCCTATTTCTGCAGGGGATTCTTTGCAGCACACTATCATGGCACAGGATTTAGATAGTTAAAAGAAGTTAGACATTAGCTAAGTAATCAGTTTTCAAAAACTGACCAAAAAGATACAGGATCAGTAATTTCTCTGCCGAAGTGCATGGGGAAACTCTGTCCCACACAACACTAGGCAGCTTATTTACCTTCATAACCTTGCAGTTTAGAGGGTTTAAATAAAAAAAAAATAACATGTGAAAATCAGTATTGTTGCGTCAAAAACTGAAGTTGGGGTATTCTCACAAAACAGAGCTCTTGATCATTAAGTCTTATTGGTTCCTATAGGCTATTTGGTCTTTTATCAGGATTTCTCATGAACTGCATGGCAGAATAGATGGTGCAACACAGCTGTAGTTTACAGTAGTTGTGTTTACACCTATTTGTGTTTTCTTTAATTTTTAGGTGCACAGTCCCCCTTCTTGAGCTTGAAAGCCTGAATATTTAGCAGCATCTGGTCTACTGGGTACATAGATGGGCTGTGGTTGTAGGCTTGGTTCAGAGCTGGGCATTGGCAAAATGTTGGTCAGTGTGTTTTGATATGGTGTGCTTGGGATGTGTTGGAATTAACCTGAACTGACATTCAATTTGCTGTGACAAGTCATGAGGTACTAACACATTTTGATATTACCTCTTGAAGAGCATGATCTGACAACTCATCCGAGGTTGACTTAATTTTAAAGATAAAAAGGAAACTTTGTTGCATTAAAAAACCCCTCTCCAATAGGTCTGCTCAGAAACTGGGGTTGGCATTTTTATTTTAGACATCCAGAACTAGATCAGGCCATTTTTGGTATGCCAGCAGGTTGTGGCTGTGACAGATTGGAAACATGCCTGTGTCAGATTGTGAACTCCATCTGCTTTTGTGAATGCCATTTCTTTTCAGATGCTCCACTCTGTGCTGTAACATTCATTTTGGAGTATGACCTTCATGGTGTATGCCAGTGGCTCTCAACCTTTCCAGATTACTGTACCCCTTTCAAGAGTCTGATTTGTCTTGTGTACACCCAAGTTTTCACTTCAGTTAAAAACTTACAAAATCAGACATAAACATTCAAAAGAGTCACAGCACACTATTACCAAAAAATGGCTGACTTTCTAATTTTTACCATATAATTATAAAATAAATCAATTGGAATATAAATATTGTATTATTTCAGAGTATAGTATACAGAGCCGTAAAAACAAATCACTATCTATGAAATTTTAATTTGTACTGACTTCACTAGTGCTTTTCATGTAGACTGTTGTTAAACTATGCAAATATCTAGATGAGTTGATGTACCTACTGGAAGACCTCTGAGTACCCCAGGGGTACATGTACCCCCGGTTGAGAATCACAGGTGTATGCAGCCTCCATTGTGGATAAGAGCATCCATTTTGTAATAGAGGCATAACATAACAATTGAATGGCTATGCAGATTGTAAGCTCTTCAAGTCAGGGTTCATCTTCTACTTTGTGTTTGTATAATATCTACCACAATGGGACCCCCACTTTTGACTGGTCCTTAAGCACTATCATAACAACATGTTAAATAAAGAAATAAATATATCTGAGAAGCTGGCATAGAGAAATCTAGTGCCATCAACTCTGATTGTCTCTCAGCTACTGGCCCATCCACAAGAGCAGTGAACTCTCTACACAGAAGCCTGCCTGGAGGAAGGGACAGGAGTTTCTCACCCTGGACACCTGGAAGAGGTCAGAGACATTATTTAAAGGAGGGGTGCTCTTTGCAAAGGGAGACTATCCACTGCCACATAAGGAAACCTGGCCCAAGAGTGAGAAGATAAGAAGGGCTGCCTAGCCTATTGGTACTGACCTAACCCAGGGCTCACAGGAAGGTGAGATCAGACTATCGGGGGAGTGTTCAGGACTCTTATTTTTCAAAGATCTGTAACTCTCCAGTGCTGTTTAAGATTAAAGTGGTGTGGTTAAAAAAGTCCTTTGCTAAGCCTGTCTTCCTTGCTCGCCTGCCACATTATCCCTAAAGGCATTAACTGAAAAGCTAAGGACACCTCATGGTGAGGTGGAACTCTGAGGGAACCTGTCTAAGCAATTTGGAGCTCTGGAGGGATGGGGACTGGTTTGGGGTGGGGCACTAGGTAGCTGGACTGCAGGGTCCCACTGCCCAAGCAGGGTGTCAGACACAGGATCTGCACCAGTCAGTATGACTGACAGACCTAGAGCTAGCAACTGTGATCTGTCACTGCTAGAGCTGTACAGACAACGGATTTGGGGGGGGGGGCGCGCCCGCGGGATTCGTCTGGCAATTCTGAAATCATTTCAGGTCAACAAAGATTTTGTTTAATTAACTTTTTTTAATTAAATAAAATTGTAGGAAATTTCAAAATAAAATATCAAAAAAATCAAAGCTTGTAATATTTTAACCCAGCTTTAGTCACTATCCAGACCCAGAGGTTTAGAAGCATGTGGGATCCAGTGGTTGGGTCCACTAACAAGAGACTGGTGTCCATCCAGAATGTAAGATTGGGCCAGGTTGTTACATATGGTAAGGAACATTCAGTCTGGCTACTGAAGAGGTAGTCCATGTGTTTGAGTTATTAGTGAGGTCTCTAAACAAAGTCAATTTTGAAGTCTGCATGAAGTGCTGAGATTAATGATTGGTAAATATGAAGCTGTCATCCTGTAAATTGGGTGGGCCATAGGGCAAAGTATGACTAGGAGATTAGGGAAATGACTGCTTTGTACTCCCCGTGGAGAAGGGCAGAACTGTCACATTACATATGTGATCTTTCATGTATTGGAGCTGTGTAAATGTTCTCATTTGCAAGTATATTATATTCTGCAAAACTCTACTAAGCTATTTATTATTTCCTGCTAATTAGTATTGTGACAAAGTTCCTCCTCTACCTCGGTGGGTCTTGCACTTATTGGCGGATTTGCTCACCTCAGAGATTCATGGCATTCCTCAGTTTGGCCATTTTCGTGAACCCACAGTCCAGGTCAACTCCTCCTGTGTCAGAAGGTTTGGGGGAAACCCGGACCCACCCTCTACTCCAGGTTCCAGCCCAGGGCCCTGTGGAATGCAGCTATCTAGAGTGCCTCCTGGAACAGCTGTGCGACAGCTACAACTCCCTGGGCTACTTCCCCATGGCCTCCTCCCAACACCTTCTTTATCCTCACCATAGGACCTTCTCCCTGGTATTTGATAATGCTTGTACTCCTCAGTCCTCCAAACGTACATGTTCTCACTCTCAGCTCCTAGTGCCTCTTGCTCCCAGCTCCTCACACGCCCACCACAAACTGAAGTGAGCTCCTTTTTAAACCCAGGTGCCCTGATTAGCCTGCCTTAATTGATTCTAGCAGCTTCTTGATCGGCTGCAGGTGTTCTAATCAGCCTGTCTGCCTTAATTGTTTCCAGAAAGTTCCTGATTGTTCTGGAACCTTCCCTGTTCCCTTACCCAGGGAAAAGGGACCTACTTAACCTGGGGCTAATATATCTGCCTTCTATCACTTTCCTGTAGCCATCTGGCCCAACCCCGTCACAGTAGGTTAATTCTGATTAAATTTTATTGGCTAGAAAATGTGTTCAGGCTTGTCATTTCTTGGGGACACAGCATAAACAGCTAGCCCAAACTGAAATCGATCGCTATATGTCAATTTGTACCAGCTGATGATATGGCCCTTTATTTTAATAGTGTTATAAATGCAGTTAAAATGACAACGATAACCTCAAAGATAAAGTCAAAATATTTATCATAGTAACAAATCAAAAGCTACACCATTGCCAAGATTTATTCAGTATGACAGAAGAAATAACTACCATAGTGGGTAACACTAATATTTATCAGTGATAATACTTTAAATTGAAGTCAAAACCAAAAATAGAGTAACTATATTAAATTTATCTGACTTTCAGAGGCAATTGCTGGAGGAGTCTCATCTTCACTATCAGTGAAAAACATTCTGTTCTTTCCAGGAACCTACTGGGACACAAATCCCATTTTCAGCAATGTCCTGTTGATGATCATATTGTAGTAGCATAATAGAACAATTCAAGAACAACAAGACTGCACACAAAACAATTTAAATTGTACAACGTAATTTGTTTTCAGATTTGCATTTATTGCTAGCCACTGTGACTGTCAGATGGGGAACAACAGGTACTTCAGAACATCTTAGCAATTTTTGGTTGTTTGGAAAGACATGAAGTCTGTTACTCCAATCTGTTTTGTTTAAACTAACCAGAATATCAGAATTTGTCTTCAATGAGCAACAGATGTTTTGAAGTCCTTGTAATTAGATGCAATGCATTTAAGCATATATTATATGCTTAATTTATGCTTTATAAATATACTTGGGCAAAAAGCTTCCATTCACTGTAAAGTGAGAAACAAGGTGGATTTTAAATGGTGAATAATTGAAATGAATCATGATTCAGTTATACATATCACTTTTGTTGCCAGCAGGTCTAACTTACACTTTCACTCTTTAAAACTTTTGTAAGTTTTTCTTGCATATATAAATTTTCATACTGTTTGAATGATTCCATAATCTTTCATTGTTCCCCACTTCTCAGGACCAAATACAATATCTCAACATGGTGCAAAAGGAAAGAAATGTATAGGAAAACTACAAGCATGACTTAGTAACTTAACGCACCTTTGTATCTCCTATGCCATGTGACTGACAAGGAACAATTTATATAAAGAAATAAATAGAACTAACAGAAATATGAGCCTTTTCTCCCGCTGTAGATGATTATAGATTACCACATCAGCAGTTCTATCCAATCTCTTCTCCAAGCAGAGTGACTGTCCTCAGAGAGGAAACCATGCCTGCTGATAGCAGGGATGCAGACTGAGCATGTTCAGTCCATGTGAGCATGCTCAGTAGAAGCCAAGCAGCAAATGGCGGGGCGGGGCGGGGGGGGGATAGAGGTCATATGTCTCCCATGTGTAGCCTCTGACTGTCCTTATTCTGCCCAACTGCAACACATAGTAATCAAAGGTTTGGTGAAAATAGGATGAATGCCCTGAGAACAGCCCATAGCTGTTACTAGCATGACCATTCTTGATGCCCTAGCCATGGAGGATTCTCAGGATAAGTATGGTAGGCTTTCATCAGCTACAGTAGGATTTCCACCCACTGCTGTAAAATAGCTCTAAGCATATCTTGACAAGACACTTTTACATGTTAACATCTTCCAGTATGCAACACTAGAACTCTAGAAGCAGTAGAAGCAAACGTATTTGCTATATGCATTACCCTTATGATGATGCCACAAATAGAGATGTCAGAACATCAAGTAAGATTTTTAAAGGGTTATTGATTCAAAAATGTAAGCACATAAGGATCTGTGATGTTTTTTTCTTTCTTTTCCCCTTCCAGTACTCTAGTAGGATAAAACAAAAACAAAACAAAATGGATGCTCTCCCATTCTCCATCAATGAGTTACAAACTCAAGCCTGTAAGATTCACTGAAGTCATAGGGTGTTACAAAGAAAATGTAAGAAAGCAAGAGCCTTCTACTTCATCAATTTACTTCCAAAGGCTGGTTACTTCTATTTGATGGTCTTCTTCACGCCAGCTGTATAAACTAGCTGAGCATGGAGGTTATGTTTTGTGGTTTACTGAGCCCTATGCAGTCTTCAAAAACACAGTTGCCACAGATTTTGTATGGTTATTTATGTTGATAAATGTAGACCTACCTCTACTGAGCACCATGTGCACATGTAATTTAATTATTTCATTCAGAAATATATACATGATCTTAGCCATAAAGACCAACTGTCAAAAGAAACCAAGATTTTCAAGTTTTCAAAACATTCCATGCAACACCATAAAGAGGCCTCTATAAAGTGTCTCAGAATATGGGCACCCAAAATCTCCAGTCATTTTTGACCATCTTGGACAGAGTCCCCCCTAGATTCAGGAAAACAGAAAATCAGCCCTCTTTATCTCCCTCAGACCCCCTTCTCAGAAAAAAAAAACAACAATAAAATAGATAGGCCTTGCAATGTGCTCTGAATTTCAACAGGCCCAGCTTCCACAGCATCAAGGAAGCAAACTGAATGCCAACTTTGATAACCCTCCAATAAGAACATTCTGCCTCAACACAAACATGTCCAGGGACTTTAAACTCAAGCTGATCTCAAACACAGGGATACAACATGAAAGAGTTGATAACTAAGATACAGAGGATCCAAACTTTAAAGGGCTTTATCGTCCAAAATATATCTTGAATTGCCCTTCCAAGTGACATAAAAGCCAATTCAGTCTTGGGAGAAGCCCTGCTGTTTAAATGATCCACTGCATTCTACACCAGCTAATGTATCTGAATGGGCTTCACCTGTAGCCTCAGACAGAACACATTACAATAAGATGGAGGTAGTAAAAGTGAGGGTCACAGTGGTGAGGACCACGACTGACAGAAAAAGTTGCAAACTCCTGGCCACGTGATGATGAAGCACACACTCTGGCCACTGCTAATGCTGTTTCTGGACTATTGAAGCAGTTGAGGATCCAGTAAGACCCCTAAACTATGAACCTGAGAACCAAATGTAGGCAAACTTTCTGCATTAAAAAAGCAGATTTTATCTCTACCAGTTGTTTCTCCCAGTTTACAAACAGTACATCTGCCTTAACCAGGTTCTACTTTAATCAGGCAACTTTCAGAAAAGCTCCAACTTCACCTAAACTCTGGAAAGCCCTATCAATTTCACTATCCAGGTCTGATAAAACAGAGATGTAGTGCTGGGTGTAATGGTCATATAGAAGGAAATGCAGTCCTTCACTAACTCCCTTAACTGTCTTACATACAGGTTGAAAAGTGTAGCCCTATAGCACCCCACATGACACAGCTCTTAGGATAGAGGAGCAAATGCCCCATACTAACCTCTGGCTCCTCTCAAAGAGAAAATAATTAGTTTTAGCTGAATCCAGTTTACTGGAATGTAAAATATTCTGGTACCTAGATACATTTCTGTATCAATTTTTCTCTTTTCTTTTCATCAATATGGCTCAAAGAGTTAACTGTACTGAAACACGTATTAGCATAGTGCCTAATAATATAATTTTCTTACCTGGCTAAGAAACCTTGGCAGCAAAGATGCTAAACTTAAACTGTAGGATAACTTCTTAGGAAATATGCAGCAGCTGTTGCAAGATTTACTACAAATATGCTAGAAGCGCTTTTAAAAATTAATACTATACTGCTATGCTTGACTTAATTAGCTTTCTTCTTCATTTACAAAGCATATCTGTCTGGTTTATTAACTTAGTCTCTATTCCCCTTTCTTGCAAACCTGAATAATTAAACTTTTAACTGCATAAGCTTTAGAAACAGTAGAATGATTTTTATTGCTATAAATCCTAAATCCTTCTTTTAAACATGATCACACCCTATGTATATTATATTGGAAACATGACAAGAAATGGTTTGTAATACCATAGATTGCACACAGCATTGCTACTTCTAATTATAAGTTCCAGTCCATCTCCATTATGTTCTATGTAGGCAGTTTTATTTTTATTTTGCCCAGAAAGTTGCATTGGCACTGGAGCACTGATTAATTTGTTCAATCCCCAAAGCTACCCCGTAAAGTCCATTCAAGGTCACCTTTCTTTTTAGTATATACCTATTTCTAAATTGTTCATTGATTTCCTCATCCATTATTATATTCCATTCCCTTTATAGACCCATCACTTGTTAGAGTTCTCTCTCTAATAGTAGGTCACTAGGCTTTGGTTTTCAATTATAGAAAATCCTATTAAAATCTATTTCAGCATATATCACTTGCTTCTCTTCATGTTATAGGATTAAACAGGGTGTGTATGTGTGTATCACTTGCTTCTCTTCATGTTATAGGATTAAACAGGGTGTGTATGTGTGTATCACTTGCTTCTCTTCATGCTACAGGATTAAACAGGGTGTGTATCACTTGCTTCTCTTCATGCTACAGGATTAAACAGTGTGTGTGTGTGTGTGTGTGTGTGTGTGTGTGTGTGTGTGTGTGTGTGTGTGTGTGTGTGTGTGTGTGTGTGTGTGTGTGTGTGTGTGTGTTTAAACCTATTTTCTAGAAATGCTACCTTGAAGATACCTGAAGTTCCAGAAATATTGAACATAGAATTTATCATCATACGTTTCAGGTTGCATATTAAAAAGCTTTTAGCACAATGCTCAGTGAGCACAAATTATTTGTGCAATCAGTACCAACTGAGTATACTAAAGCAGAAAATATTTTTGACTCCTTAATATACAGATGCTGAAGCCCCAACTTCACGGCTTGCTACCTGACATACCCCAAATATACTACAGTTTCATCACACAATTTACTTCACTGAAAGTGTCAACAATAGTCAGTTCCATAATAATGAAAAAAGATAATAGTCATTTTCACTCCTATTCTCATTTGAATCTCATAACCAGTAGGATGATCAATTTCAAAACCTTATTAGTTCTGCTAGTGTGAACCATTCAGACCCACATTTCAATATCACTTTGCAGTGCAAAACTATAGAGGCAGTCTTTGTAATGAACAATTTACAATTAATATTTCTCCCAACATATATTTGCCAGTTTTACATAACAATAAACACAATCACTTCAAAGTTTAAAAATTAAAACATGGGTAATTATTGTTTACGTCTGACAAACAATGCAGTAATGTATGCGCCTGTACTAAATAGACTTGACAAAGTGTAATTTTAATGAGACAAAAACAACAACAAATAGGGAATTTCAGTACCTTTCCACTGTATTTTAAAACAAAGGGTAGCAAAACCACTATTAGTCTGTATATAATTCTATATTCCCCCTTTCCAGGTATTTCCATAATGGAGAAATTTTAAAATATAACTAAATAAAATCTGTAAAGCACTTGTGACTTTTTGCGGTGTACTGTAGGCCACATCCTACTTTCCCAAGGAAAATCTTGCAAGAGGGTAAACTCAGTATAACAGTACTTCAGTCAGTTGTGCAGCTGGAATAAATTGGCAAAACTCTGGTGACATAAACTATGTCGGTTTACACTAGCTGAGAATGTGACCCTTTGAGTTTGAACTTGTGGAATTTTTGCTTAATTTTTCCATCATAGAAAACAGAGGGACTCAGAGTCAAAAGAGGATGGGGTTGTGGCTTGCAAATCCAAAGCAGAGGACAATGAAAAGGATACTCACCCGGTGCAGTAACTGAGGTTCTTTGAGATGTTTGTCCCTGTGGGTGCTCCACTTTAGGTGACTGCATGCCCCTCGACTTGTAATCGGAGATTTGTAGTAACAGTGCCTGGTTGAGCTGCACTTGTGCTGTCCCCGTCTCAAACCACTTCAGGCAATTACATAGTGCCATGCAACCAGCAACCCCCCGCACCCCCCTCCATGGTTCCTTCTCTACTGCAGAGTCTCCAGTGTGAAAACTCCGAAGTAGAAGGGAGGAGGGAGGATAGTGGTGCACTCACAGGGACAACCACCTCGAAGAACCTTAGTTACTGCACAGGGTGAGTAACCTTCTCTTCTTCTTCAAGAAGTGTCCGTGTGGGTGCTCCACTTTAGGCGACTATAGAGCAGTACCTCTCAGTGGAAGGGAGGGGCTTTGGAGTTGCAGTCGTGGTGGATGATAGAACTGTAAGTCTGAATAAAGCATCTGATGATGAATGCTGCTCTATGGCATAATGTTGTGTGAATGTATGGGCTGACGCCCAGTTTGCTACTTTGCAGATGTACATAATGGGGACATTGTTAAGGAAGGCTATCAAAGCGGATAGTGCTATGGTGGGGTGTGTGCGGGTCCCTTGTGGGGGTTGTAACTATTGTTGGTGATAACAAAAGTGAATGCAGCCAGAGATCCATTTAAACAGCCTCTGTTTAGATATGGCATCTTCTTTGATTGTTCTGTGATAGAAAGGAATAATTTTGGTGACTTTCTGAAACTCTTTGTTCTCTCAATGTAGAAGACTAGCGCCCTTTGGATATCTAGGGTGTGGAGTGCTGCTTCTCGTTTATTCCCATGGGAATTTGGAAAGAACAATGGGAGATGAATGGGCTGATTCAGATGGAATAAGACGGCAACTTTAGGTAAGAACTTGGGACGTGGTCTTAAGATAACTTTGTTTTTGAAGAATGTTGTGTATGGGGAGTTATGCAAGAAGGGCTCCCAGTTCCGACACCCGGTGGATGTGCTGGTGATGAGGAAGGCCACCTTCATTGAAAGGTGGAGTAGTGAACACACGGCTGGTGGTTCAATGAGGGCCCAATAAGGCCTCATAATACCAGATTGAGGTCCCATGATGGAGTAGGGGCTCATATTTGGGGGTTAATGTTACAAAGGTCCCTGAGAAAATGCTTGGTGACTGTGTGAGCAAAGTTGCGAACTCATCCACCTTGTGATGGAATGCTTGTGATAGCAGCGAGGTATACTCTAACCGAAATTATGGAGAGGCCCGATTTCTTACGTTCCAATATATAGTCCAGTAACAGTGGTAGAGGAGGGAAAACCACCATGACTTGTCTATTTTGGCACCATGTATTGAATCACCTCCATTTGTGCAGGTATGTATGTTGCATAGATGGTCTGCAACTGTTTAAAAGAATGCCCCTTACTTCCTCTGAAAAGGTCATTTTGATTTCTTGGAGCCATGGAGTAGCCACTCCTTGAGGTGGAGTCTTGTCAGGTTTGAGTGGTGGGCCTGGCCCACATCATGAGAGAGGAGATGAGGTGGAAGAGGAAGAGTGCTTTGTGGGCACGTGGGCATCTTTAGGAGGTAAGGAAACCACATTTGCCATGGTCACATGGTGACTATCAAGATGACTCTGGAGTTGTCTGTCCTGATCTTGTGTATGACCCATGATAGAAGAGGGGTCAGAAGGAAGGCGTACAGTAGGGGTGCATCCCATTAGATGAGAAAAGCATCACCCAGGGAACAGTGTCTTGATCTCGCTATGGAGCAGAAGTGTGGGCACTGGTGTTTTGGGTCATTTCAAAAAGGTCTATAGTTGGGAACCCCCACTGTTTGAATATGCTCTATAGCAGTGCTACTCAAAGTGGTGGTCCGCGGACCGGTGCTGGTCCGCGAGCCATCAGCTGCCGGTCTGTGCACACATTGGAAAAAAAAATTGCTGGTCCCCCACATCAGATAGCTTGAGAAGCACTGCTCTATAGTACTTCAGTGTTTATTTTCTATTAATGGTCCTGGGAAATTTTTCTGCTTAGTGCATCTGCAGTGGTGTTTTAGCCTCCTGGTAGGTTGGAGGCTCAGATGTCAATGTTGTGACTGATGCACCAATTCAATAGCATGGTTGGGGAGTGTGACCGTGCCTTCCCCCCTTGCCCGTTTATATAAAACATGCAAGTGACGTTGTCTGAGCGAATCTTTATAGTTCTGTCCTTGATCATAGTTAGGAAATGGGAACATGCACTGTGAACCGCTCGTAGCTCCAGTAGGTTTATATGAAGAATGGATTCCGACAGGAACCAGCAGCCTTGGACAGTGTGATTGTACAAATGTGCCCCTCAACCTAGTAGGGAAGCATCCATAGTGCTCATCATCATTGGAGAGTTCTGTGCAAAGGGGACTCCTACGCAAACATCATTTGGTTGTGTCCACCATTGTAGAGAGTCTTTTACTTTGTTTGGCACCATGAGACATTTGTTTATGCTGTGTCTGTGTGGAACATACACTGTCCGGAGCCAGGCTTGCAGACATCACATGTGCAGTCTGGCATATTTGACGACTAACATCGTTGCGGACATGTGGCCCAACGGTTGGAAGCAGGTCCTGGCTGATGTCTAGGGACTGTCTAGTGTCATGGAGATTAGCTTTAGTAAAGTTGTAAATCGTTGTCAATCAGCGAGGGTGTAGCCTCCAGAGAGCTGAGGTAGGCCCCAAAAAACTCCAGTCTCTGCAAAGGCGTGACTGTTGATTTCTGGGTGTTTATTTGCCGGCCTAGACATGTATAAAGAGCTGCTGTGTTTTGACTAGCTTCTAGTGCCCCTTGTTAAGTCGATGCTTTGTGTGAGTAAACAATCATCCAAAAAGAGAAATATAATGATCCCTTGTCTGCAGACGTGAGCCACCACCAGCCTGAGAATTTTTGAAAATACTCATGGGGCAGTGGACAGGGCTGTACTTTGTACTGAAAGTTGTCAGCTCCTAACCTCAGGAACCTCCTGTGGAAGGGACATATTATATGCATCCCAGCGTGATTAATTATGTGATTAATCACAATTAATTTTTTTAATTACTTGACATCCCTATTAATTTCCTAATATTAGGGGGAAAAGATTGTTTTTTTATAAAGGAGAAAGAAAATAAACAGTGAAGGAGAGGTAACTATAAAACTAACCAAAAACTAACTATTGACTAAATATCTAGACTAACTAGGTTAAAGTACAGAGGCACTGCTAAGTGCTCCATCTCAAGCCAAAGGCGGTAGAAACGGAACTGGGGTGAGGGGTTTGGTCATACGGTGTTCTGTAACCATCTGAGGCAGCGTGACTCCGACCAGGCAGTACTACTGCAAATATCTGATTACAAGTGCAGCGAGATGCAGTTACCTAAAGTATCAGGGGGTAGCCGTGTTAGTCTGTATCCACAAAAACAACGAGGAGTCCAGTGGCACCTTAAAGACTAACAGATTTATTTGGGCGTAAGCTTTCGTGGGTAAAAAACCCACTTCTTCAGATGCATGGAGTGAAAATTACAGATGCAGGAATTATTATACTGACACATGAAGAGAAGAGAGTGACATTACAAGTGGAGAACCAGTGTTGACAGGGCCAACTCTATCAGGGTGGATGTAGTCCACTCCCAATAATTAATTGATAAAAAGGTGTTGTCAAGGTTCCTTCCCCCTCTGAACTCTAGGGTACAGATGTGGGAACCTACATGAAAGACCCCCTAAGCTTATTCTTACCAGCTTAGGTTAAACCCTGCCACCACCAAAGTGTTACACAAAGAACAGGGGAAGTGCCCACTTGGAAACGTCTCCCTCCCAAAATATCCCCCCAAGCACTACACCCCCTTTCCTGGGGAAGGCTTGATAAAAATCCTCACCAATTTGCATAGGTGAACACAGACCCAAACCCTTGGATCTTAAGAACAATGAAAAGCAATCAGGTTCTTAAAAGAAGAATTTTAATTAAAGAAAAAGTAAAAGAATCACTTCTGTAAAATCAGGATGGTAAATACCTTACAGGGTAATCAGATTCAAAACATAGAGAATCCCTCTAGGCAAAACCTTAAGTTACAAAAAGATACAAAAACAGGTGTATACATTCCATTCAGTACAACTTATTTTATCAGCCATTTAAACAAAACAGAATCTAACACATATCTAACTAGATTACTTATTAACCCTTTACAGGAGTTCTGACCTGCATTCCTGCTCTGGTCCTGGCAAAAGCATCACACACAGAGAGATGAACACAAAGAGAGAACTCTTTGTCGCCCCCCCCCCCCCCAGCTTTGAAAGTATCTTGTCTCCTCATTGGTCATTTTGGTCAGGTGTCAGCGAGGTTATCTTAGCTCCTTAACCCTTTACAGGTGAAACGGTTTTTCCTCTGGCCAGGAGGGATTTAAAGGTGTTTACCCTTCCCTTTATATTTATGACAGGTGTCAATACCAGGAGAGGGAAAGTTGGCTCACTGCAAAAGCTACTTTCCCTCTCCTGGTATTGACATCTGCAGTAACAAGCAGGAGAATTTACTTATGTACAGTGCTCATTTTGTTCCATATGTATCCCTTTGATTTGTAAAAATACCAAAGGCCTGAACCTGCACCATTAGAGTTAATGGAAGTTTTGTCTTGGATACATTGCGAGTAGGAGCAGGCCTTAAACACACCTAAATCCCACAATTTCAAGCTTGTCTACAATCTGCTACAGATAGTACAATAAAACTTGCATTTATCAACATTAAGGAGGATTAATGCACTGGGATAAGGAAGCAAGAGATCTGGGTTCAACTAACAGCTGTGCCACAGGCTTTCTGTATGACCTCAGGCAAGTGACATAATCTCTCTGTACTTGAGCTCCCCATCGATCAGACTACTACTTCCTTTCTCCTATGCTTTGTCTTTCTTTTCTATTTAGATGCTGCAATGAAAAGCAAACAGGTAAAGCTTCTATGCTCACATAGAGCCCCATTGACTTCAATGGGATTGTTCATGTGCTTAAAGTTAAGCATATGCCTGAGTGTTCACAGGTTTGAGTCTTTACTCTCTAAGCTTTTCAGGGCCATGGCTGATTCTTGCTTTGTACCTGTACAGTGCACAGCACAATGGGGCCCTGATCTTGGCTGAGGGGTCTAAGCACTACTGTAATAATAATAAATGATGACAACTTTGACCATTAACACAGTCACTACAATATTTGTGATAATTCCCCCATCCCATTTCAATTGGCAATTCTTAGATAAAGGAAACTGAGGGTACCCAGAACTTCTGAAAAACCAGGCCATCTTTTATTTAGGTGCCTAAATAAGGCTATTGAAGCTTAGGTTTGGGCACCTAGGCTTGAAAATTTTTGTCTGTTGCAGAGATTATAATAAATGAAATAATATAAGTTATGAAATGAAAATAAATAGAGTAATATGGTTATTAATTATTAAATACCTAGTTCTCAAACTTTCATGCATTTTACTGACTTGCTACTTATCTTTAAAAAAAAAGACTTCATAAAGACAATCTTTTTGAGCCTCCCATTGAGATTATTAGTCTCGTGTGTTGTTTCCAATCCCTGACATCTTGGCACTACATCAACTTTCATTGAAAAATAGAGATTTTTTTGGAAAGTAAAAGCTCTACAAATGATTGCATGCCCAGGTTTTCTCAAAGAAATCATGACAAAACTTCTATACCTGTCTGACCCTCTAACAAAGAAAGCACTACACCAAAAATGGGTAATGTGTCTGAAAACCAACAACAGACCAGGTGCAACTGGTATTTCCCTCCCCCACAACCTCTCAATAAGAAATCAACTTTATGCTTTTTGGGATGCCATACCAGCAGCAAGTGAGTGCCATAAGTAGTATCAACAGACAAAGAGAAAAACTTCCCCCAGTGCAGGAGCCACATAGGGCAGTCATACTCACCCTTATACTTCCCACCACTTTCTGTGCCCAGAATTGTGGGGCGCATGCAAGGGATTGGGCCAAAAGAAAAGAGAACCACAGTGCCCTGTGATATAGCTATTCTGTTCTGCATGGCAACCCATAGGTAGCTGTAGGGAAACTGCTGTAAGTTGTATGCCCCAAGGCTGCTGTAATTTACAGCAGGGACTGCACTAGCCCTTAGTACAGCCAGAGTCTGGGTGGCCAAAGCCACTTTTTTGCCCCCTCGCCTCCTGAATCACACTTTGTGCTGTTCTTGTCATTAGGTAGTTTCTGACAAGGAAATATGAGCTTTTTTAAATTAACTGCAATATCTTTCTCCAGATTCCATGCAATATTTACTAACACATTGGCAATGTGGTACTATACACCATTATTGCTAACAATATTTTATTGAATATTTGAGAGAAATGTTTGAAGAGAAAGAATTATGTCATTACTGCATCCACATACTGGTGTATACTGTGCAAAGAACCGTGCAGTGCCTTAGCCATATGATTTCCATATAAAGTCAGCAGGAATGCTACGCCTAAAAGTCTACATATCTTTTTAAAAGTTTTCTCCCCCATCATCATTAATGACAATAGTAGATTAGAATTATTTTTTGTAGACCACAGTTCATAATTTTGTAGTCTTAAAAGAGATGCTGTCATTGAGTTCAGCGAACTGCTTCTTTAAATGTAAACGTCTCTCTCTCTTCTTGTTGCAGGATCAACTGTGAGGCAGATGCCATTTGTGTTTCAGCGCCGATACAGAATGCTATCAAGTCAGAATGCTACCGAGAACGTCACTTTGAGTTCTCTCTTCCACAGAAATTTTATATTTGTTCTTTGTTTGAGCTCCTAGTTCTACTTGGAATAGCAACTCTGTAAAAATAGTGTTGTTGGGGTACCATGTTTATTGTCTCTCAGTGGTTTCTCTCTCAAACATTCTCATTTCACAAACAAGAGGATGTTTTACTAGAAGCCAAGCCTACACATTCTATATGGGGAGAGGTTTACAAAAATCAAGTGCAAAGCAATCACATCTCTTCTGGATCCTTAACAATAGATCTGAGTACATTAAAATTTTGGAAGGTCAAGCTTTGTTGACTGACTTTGGTCTCTGAGCCAACAGGCCAACTGATCCTTTGAAGCTAACTGTACACAGAGGAAAACTAAACAAACTCTCACAAGCATTGCCAGGATATTTCTCCAGCTTATCGATACTGTACCAATACATATTCATATCATTTTCATTTATAGAAATGGGATGCAATCATGCAAGGCCTCCATGTATGGAAATCACATTGAAATCAATGGAAATTCCAAGCCAGGAAGCTTTCAGGATTGTTTCAGTGCTGGAGACTCATGACCAAGAATTATAACTTAAGTCTAACTGAAGTTTATAGACTTGACAGATCCCATCAGTACCTACAAATTAGTGTTGATAAGTGTATTGCATAAGCCTTAACTGGGATGTTTCCTAAAACTCCAAACTAAAACTATGGTGAACTACAGATAGAAGACAAAGTGGTTCCACCACAAACTTTTAATTTACGGTGAAATTTCATTATACATACATATTACACACACAAAAATCCCTACATTAACAGAACATTATTAATGTTGCAGTGTCAAAAGTTGCACTCAAAAGTTAGGAAGTGCCAGAATTAAGGTTGCCCAAGCTATCTTATTAATGTTCTTTAACATAATGTGTGTGAGACAGAGAGAAATTTCTAAAGTTTTTTTTTAAAGCAAACAAAATAAAAACAGAAATTCCATCATGTGGCATTACACTGATACCTACGTGAGTCATAAGCAGGCTTGGAACTTTTAGGTCCACCACAGAGACCTCTGCTACTTGAGCTAATGGAGTAACTGATAGCGTCTAATTTCAAGTCTAAACTTCCCAGTGACCAGTTTATATCCATTTGTTCTTGTGTCCACATTAGTACTGAGCTTAAATAATTCCTCTCCCTCTCCGGTATTTATCCCTCTGATATATTTATAGAGAGCAATCATATCTCCCCTCAACTTTCTCTTAGTTAGGCTAAACAAGCCAAGCTCCTTGAGTCTCCTTTCATAAGACAGGTTTTCCATTCCTCGGATCATCCTCGTAGCCCTTCTCTGTACCTGTTCCAGTTTGAATTCATCCTTCTTAAACATGGAAGACCAGAACTGCACACAGTATTCCAAGTGAGGTCTCACCAGTGACTTGTATAACGGTACTAAAACCTCCTTATCTCTACTGGAAATACCTCACGTGATGCATCCCAAGACCGCATTAGCTTTTTTCATAGTCATATCACATTGGCGGCTCATAATCATACTGTGATCAACCAATACTCCAAGGTCCTTCTCCTCCTCCGTTACTTCTAATTGATGCATCCCCAGCTTATAACTAAAATTCTTGTTATTAATCTCTAAATGCATAACCTTACACTTTTCATTATTAAATTTCATCCTATTACTATTACTCCAGTTTACAAGGTCATCCAAATCTTCCTGTATGATTTCCCTATCCTTCTCTAAATTGGCAATACCTCCCAGCTTTGTACCATCCGCAAACTTTATTAGCACACTCCCACTTTTTGTGCCGAGGTCAATAATAAAAAGATTAATAAGATTGGTCCCAAAACTGATCCCTGAGGAACTCCACTGGTAACCTCCCTGCAGCCTGACAGTTCCCCTTTCAGTAAGACCCGCTGTAGTCTCCTTGTTAACCAATTCCTTATCCACCTTTCAATTTTCATGTTGATCCCCATCTTTTCCAATTTAACTAATAATTCCCCATGTGGCATGGTATCAAACACCTTACTGAAATCGAGGTAAATTAGATCCACTGCGTTTCCTTTGTCTAAAAAAATCTGTTACTTTCTCAAAGAAGGAGATCAGGTTGGTTTGGCACGATCCCCCTTTTGTAAAACCATGTTGTATTTTGTCCCATTTACCATTGACCTCAATGTCCTTAACTACTTTCTCCTTCAAAATTTTTTCCAAGACCTTGCACACTACAGATGTCAAACTAACAGGCCTGTAGTTACCCGGATAACGTTTTTTTCCTCCTTTCTTAAAAATAGGAACTATGTTAGCAATTCTCCAATCATACGGTACAACCCCTGAGTTTACAGATGCATTAAAAATTCTTGCTAATGGGCTTGCAAATTCATGTGCCAATTCCTTTAATATTCTTGAATGAAGATTATCTGAGCCCCCCGATTTAGTCCCATTAAGGTGTTCGAGTTTCACTTCTACCTCAGATATGGTAATATCTGCCTCCATAACCTCATTCCCATTTGTCATGCTACCATTATCCCTAAAATCCTCTTTAGCCTGATTAAAGACTGAGGCAAAGTATTTGTTTAGATATTGGGCCATGCCCAGATTATCCTTGACCTCCACTCCATCCTCAGTGTTTAGCAGTCCCACTTCTTTCTTTGTTTTCTTCTTATTTATATGGCTATAGAACCTTTTACTATTGGTTTTAATTCCCTTTGCAAGGTCCAACTCTACTTGACTTTTAGCCCGTCTCACTTTATCCCTACATGTTCTGACCTCCATAGGGTAGCTTACCTTTCTGATCCCTCCCATCTTCCACTCCCTGTATGCTTTCTGCTTTTTCTTAATCACCTCTCTGAGATGCTTGCTCATCCAGCTTGGTCTACAACTCCTGCCTATGAATTTTTTTCCCCTTTCTTGGGATGCAGGCTTCCGATAGCTGCTGCAGCTTTGATTGAAAATAATCCCAGGCCTCCTCTGCCTTTAGATCCATAAGTTCTTCAGTCCAATCCACTTCCCTAACTAATTTCCTTAATTTTTGAAAGTCAGCCCTTTTGAAATCAAAAACCCTAGTTGCAGATTTATTTTTCTTAATCCTTCCGTTCAGTTTGAACTGAATTAGCTCATGATCACTTGAACCAAGATTGTCCCCTACAACCATTTCTTCTATGAGGTCCTCACTACTCACCAAAACCAAATCTAAAATGGCATCCCCTCTAGTCGGTTCAGCAACTACTTGATGAAGGAATCCATCAGCTATCGCATCTAGGAAAATCTGAGCCCTATTATTATTACTAGCACTCTTCCTCCAGTCTATATCTGGGAAGTTAAAGTCTCCCATGATCACACAGTTTCCATTAGTATTATTTAATTAAAAACATTAAAGAGGGCTCTATCCATATCCAAATTAGATCCCGGCGGTCTATAGCACACCCCAAGAACTATCCCAGGGGAGGCTCTAGTAGTTTTCTTCCCCAGTGTAATTTTTGCCCAGACGGACTTTGTCTTATCTATTCCATCACTTCTTATTTCTTTACATTCTACCTCATCATTGATATAAAATGCTACTCCATCACCTTTACCTTTATTTCGGTCTTTCTTAAACAGCACATACTCTTCAATAGCTGTAGTCCAGTCATGACTACTATTCCACCATGTTTCTGTTATCCCTATAATATCTGGTTTCACTTCCTGAACCAGTAGCTCTAGTTCCTCCACTTTGTTACCTAGGCTCCTTGCATTGGTGTACAAACATCTTAATTTTTGCTGTTTGGCCTTGCTCACATTCTGTACCCTATTAGGCACGGTCATTCTACAGCCAGTATAACCTATTAGACTGGTCTCCACACTGCCCTTCCTCCTTATATACATTCTCCTACCCACGGCTGTAACCTTTCTTACTCCGTTTTCTTCCCTCTCAATGCTAAAATCCGGCGTGGAGATTACCTGGACATCTCCCAACCATCTCCCCCAGATTCCTAGTTTAAAGCTCTCTTAATCAGTTGTGCCAGCCTCCATCCTAGAAGTCTATTTCCTTCCCTCCTCAGATGAAGTCCATCCCGAGAGAACTGTCCTCTATCCATGAATGCCTCCCAGTTGCCATACACCCCAAAGCCCTCTTTATAGCACCACTGCCTAAGCCATCTGTTGATAGTCATAATCTTGTCACACCTTTGTTGCCCTTCTCTAGGAACAGGCAGAATCCCACTAAAGATCACCTGAGCCTCGATTTCCTTAAGCATCTTCCCCAGCCTAGCATAGTCTCCCTTAATACTTTCCAGCAAGAATCTAGCCATATCATTTGTTCCCACATGAAGGATAATTAGGGGATTCTTTCCTGCTCCCTTTAGGATCCTGTTCAACCTCAGGTCTACATCCCGTATCTTAGCACCTGGAAGACAGTACACCCTTCTATTTTCTGGATCAGCTCTGGTTACAGGCCTGTCTATTCTTCTCAGTAAAGAGCCCCCGATCACATAGACCTGCCTTTTCCTGGTGACAGTGCTATTTTCCAGTCGATCCCATGTTCCCTCTGGCTGCAAGTTCTTTCCATTGCTATTCTCCCTTGTAATCCTCTTCAATCCATCCTTTATCCTCCTGGGGCTCATATTTGGTGTAGTCTCCATTGACTCTTCCCCTTTTCCTATAGGGCTAGCCGCTCTTCTCTTCTTCCTTGCCCTTCCACCTTCAGTGACCACCTGCTTAGCCCCTTCTTCATTTTCCAACTCTGCAAACCTGTTCTTGAGCTCTATTTCTCCTTCACTAGCCTGCCTTTTCCTCTGCCTGTTTCTTTTAGTCACATGCTTCCACAGACAACTTTCCTCACCCAGTCTCCCCTCAGAATTCCTCAGCCCTGCTTCCATCTGCAAGTCCAAGCTTTTCCCTTCAGATACCTCATGTATTTGCTCCATAATCTGCTTGAACCCCTTTCTAAACTCAACCAGACCTGCATCTCCAACGTGGAGAGGTTGAGGGAACTGGGGTTATTCAGTCTGCAGAAGAGAAGAGTGAGGGGGGATTTGATAGCAGCCTTTAACTACCTGAAGGGGGGTTCCAAAGAGGATGGAGCTAGGCTGTTCTGAGTGATGGCAGATGACAGAACAAGAAGCAATGGTCTCAAATTGCAGTGGGGGAGGTCTAGGTTGGATATTAGGAAACACTATTTCACTAGGAAGGTGGTGAAGCACTGGAATGGGTTACCTAGGGAGATGGTGGAATCTCCATCCTTAGAGGTTTTTAAGGCCCGGCTTGACAAAGCCCTGGCTGGGATGATTTAGTTGGTGTTGGTCCTGCTTTGAGCAGGAGACTGGACTAGATGACCTCCTGAGGTCTCTTCCAACCCTAATATTCTATGATTCTATTATTCTAGAGGGGGATGGGACACTTTGCCAATGGTTTCACAGATATTTGCTGATAGAAGGAATGGTGAGACTCGGCATTCTTGAGTTTTATTCTAGGCTCTGGAGGGGAGTGTGTTCTAGTGGACCCAGACTATGCTGCCCTATAGCCTACATCCTCTCTTTGTCCCAGGCCCATCTCTTCCTCGTTTCTGATTCATTGTGGCTCCTCTTCCAATCTCAGTCCCACCCATATCCTCCCCTAGCTCCCAGTCCCCCTTGCCCACCCAGTCCCAGTATCCCCCCACTATAACCCCCAGCTCCCCTCTTTCCTCCACCAACCTCCAGTTCCAGTCTCACTGTCATTACAAGCTTTGTCCCAATCTACTTCCTCACCCGCTTGTGTAGGTCCAGATCTTGTCACCTCTGAATTCAAATCAGGCAGCTTCCTCCTCCATGATGCCTTACACCAGTAGGGAAGTCACTGAGAGCACAGGAGAGACAATCTTTGTACTCTCACTTCAGGTGCCTGAACCCAGCTCAGCCCATAGCAGTACAGTTCTGCAACTGAAGTGAAAATCCAGCCCTGAGCATGCAGATACCCAGTGTGTAAAATTTCAGCACATATGGCTATAATAGGAGGTGTCAAGCAACCTTAATAGGTGGTACTGCCATCTGCCTCCCCCACCCCATAATTAGTGCTAGAGATACAATCCCTAAGAGACGCAGTCACTTCTCACACAACCACCGAAAGCTTCTGTTATTTGCACTTAGTTTGAAGATAGATAGACAGATAAAGGGAGAAGCAACAGCAAGAAACACTTGAAAAATACATTGATCTCATGTTGAAATATTCAGAATTCTGAACATCGACCTCTAATAATCTAATGATACCCCTGGACACAAGTCTGTCTGTTGTTTTTAATACAGACTTCCTGGGATGGGGGAAGAGGGTCAATCTATAGTCTAGAGCTAAATATCAAACTATGGTCTAAGTCAAGTAGACTCATAACATCAGATTATGGCAATGGCCATAAAACAGCAGTACAGTAGGTTATTAAATAGCCATCATTTTAAGTTTTACTAGTAAAAACCCAATTTTGGTACAGTTTTTCTTCTCATAAAACTTCATTATTTCTGGGACTGTACATAGCATGACGCAACTATCTGTGATAGATTACTATAGATTTTTGTATCTTCAACAGCACATGTAAGATAAATTGGTTTTAAAATGTTTAATTTCTAATGATTCAATATGTTTTCTAATACCAGCACTTATTTTTAATAAATTAGATGGTAATGACTTTTTGTAATGTAGCCTCTCTCTTGAAAGAATTATCATTTAAATTGTCTCCAGTGATTTTTTTTTAATGATTTCCTTCCTACAAAGTGAATTCTGCTGTGAATTCATGGAAGACAAATAAAGCCTTGTCTATGGGATATGGGCTGTGTGAGATTTGCACACTGTCCATCAGTGCTATTAGTGTTGACCTAGAACATCTCTCTAGGGCGGAAAGGTGATTTTCTGCCTGTTCTTTGAAATCTCCCAATGAAGAATTGCTGCTACCTACTGAAAGTCAAATGGTCTGTGATGGGTTGGTGATGTGGACTGCACTATGCTGGGAATTTAAAAGACACCACCTAACTCACTTCATTGGGACTGCCAGCTAGACTGGAACCAAGCTCTCAGAAGTGAAATGCCAGGATTTTTTATTCACTGAGTTCGCAGTATTTTCAGTCCCTAACAGCAGGTTTTAAAGGATGAAAAAATGTGTGGTCTATTATTTTCGACTGCATGGAAAATCTACAAAACAAAGCCACACTGGTCCCAGGGCTGATCTTTCCTCTGTTGTGGTCTGCCAAAATTACATCTGACCCCTGTATATTTTAAAGTGTATGAATTTATTATTTTATATTTAGTCTCCGCTTTTACACATGAAGAACGCAAAACTAGCCTTTTTATGCAGCAGGGGTCATAACAAATTAATATAAAAACAAACAACTGTAAAGAAACCTATTCTATAGAAGTAAACGGCTTTGCCTAAATATTACTTTCATTGTCTACAGTACTCAAGACAAGACATAATAAAAAGCTAGCTACACTTGCTTTGGTTAATGGCATGAAATACACAGCATTTATGACAACTTATTCTGAAAGATAGGTCAACATGCTTTTGTATAGTCTATTCAGAACAAGCGAGATAAAGATATATTGCTGTTCCATGACAGTTATTTTAAAGGCAGATAGCTTTTTAGATACTATCAAATTTAAAAGAAGCAGGATGCTGTATTTCTTTACACTGGTAACATAATCCAGTTTTTATGTCAATTTGTATTATGTTGTGTTTGTTGTATCTGATAACAGTGTGATTTAAGACCTCAGCTAAGCATTTTTCTTCACTTCTATTTGTGTATGTAACATTTCTCACAGCATTGTTCTGAGTTTGCTATTTCCCTTTCCCATGTTAACACTAAAACCACATTAAACCTTGCACTCCCCATTATTAGAATATGCAGCAGTGATACCCTTCATTAAAGGTAGGTTGGGATTAGAGCTGTGCGTATAATTGATTTTTTCAATTTGCAGGCAATCAGGAAAAAATTGTATTGAAATTTTTTTTTTTAATTTTCGGTGAATTTAAAAAAAAACATTTTGAGTTGAACAAAATATTTCAATTCACCAAAACTAAATGTTTTGTTTCAATTCTGAGCTTTTAAATCATTTTAAAAAATTAAAACTAAAATTGAAGAAAACTTTAAATTTAAAACAAAGTCATTTTGAATCAAAATCTTGAAATGTTTTGTTTTTAAAAAGTGTAAATAAAGTGTAGATTTTTTTCAATAGGTATTTTAAGGGTATTTCTCAACTGAAACAATTCAGTGAATTCAACATGAATTCATAAAATGTTTTGGTTGACCTGAATCTACATTGTTCTCCAAAAAATGTTCTGGTAGAAAAATGTTGCTCACCTCTAATTGGGATCCCTATTTGTTCAATTCCACAGATTATTACACTATGGGAAATTTAGGCAGGGGGTCTCATACTTATAAAAAGAGGGAAAAAGACGGGAGGGACTTAACAGTAGCTGTTCTTCCTTGAAAATCACTCTGCACCTTCACATTCGTGGGATATGGCAGCTCTGTTGTCAAACTGCAGAACGGCTTTGAAAAGTCATGTCTGCTGGGGAGTGCACAAGGGTGAAATAATTGCCTTGCTCTCTATGAGAAAGTGCACCTCCCAACCACCTGAGTTCCTTCTCTGAAATCATAGGGTCCTGATGTTCTATAGACCACCAACATTTGAGGGGAAGGTGAGTGAGTAGCGTCAATATACCCAGACAACTCTCAAAGAACAACAGTTACTGGTAAATAACCTCTTTCTTCTTACAGGGCCTCTGGGCATTCCTCCTTGTGAGAGATTGATCAAAGTGAACTTCCAATTGTGATTATGTCTGCTGGGAGGGTGCGTGAGCTTAGTACTTCAAGGTAACTCTATTTTGTCTGTGGTCTACAAGGACAAGTCACCATCTCAGCTTCACGTCTACTGTGGTCGTAGATTTCCACCTATCTCAATGCAGAATTCTCACTCTCACCAAAGGAAGCATGTCATCAGTATCCGAGATGCAAATAAAGTGTTCTGTTTTTGCATGGAAAAGACCAAGCCCTTTAGAAAATCTAACAGGTTATTCAGAGCATACAAGGAGAGATTCCTGGGAGAACCCATTACCAGACTTTCATACTGGATTAGGAGATGTATAGAACATTGTTACATCTTAGCTAGGAAACCAGTACTTCCTGGTTTAAAATCTACTCCAGGAGAGCCTTAGGCACGTTCCCTTGGTGGAAGTGTCCAAAGTAGCAGCGTGGAATTCAGTGCACACTTTCACCAGGCATTACTCTTTGGACTTAGCATCATTCTCTGATGCTCAGTTTGGGAGAGCGGTGCTACAGTCCATATTTCGCTAAGAACTCCTTGCCCATCATCCACCCGGGGAAGCACTGCTTGCTAATCTCCCACTAGTTCCACTCCCTGGCAAAGCCCCTCTTATCACCGCCACAACTGAAATAACAAACCAATTGAGTCAGTCACCCAACACCAATTTTTTCTGGCACTCCCCACAATACAAACCATTTCATTCTGTCTTCCAACGTTATTTCTGCTCTCACCAATCAGCACTTGATACAGACAAGATCCCCACATAATGCAGATCCTCACTACAACTGATACTGGCCACCCCATGCAGAACGACACACACACTCACACATACCTGTTACAAAACTGCTCGTGTTTGACAGACTGCACACACACTACAGACTCTCCACATACCCAAAGCTCCACATAAATCCACACACACACCCTCACAAAGACCTCCAGCCACAATCAATACACACACACACACACAATCCTCCTCAACTGATATCACCCCACCACACACAATTAATACAAACACAGCATCCCACAATTGACTTACTGCCCAAAGACCCCCTCAACAATTGATACACCACACACAGGTCTCTTCACAACTGATATGCACATGCACCCTAAGGCCTGGGGATCTCCACCCCCCAGGCTGAGTGAGGAGTGGAGAAGGCAGGAGCTGCCATTACGCAGCCTACTCTTTGCTGGCACAACTTCAGTCCTGTGATTTCCAGAAGAAAAGGAGAGGGAGCACTGGGTTTTCCATGTGTTGAGGGAACAGCTGTCCTTTAGCACATGGAGCAGCTCTGATTAATCAGTGAAGTGACAGGTGTGGGAAACAATGAAAGTGCCAGTGTGGCATCTGGGCACAAACCACCTGTTTCCAAACCCTGGAATTAGGAGTGGAGCAGCTTGCACACTCGACCTCTAGGACAATAACAAGTTTTGTCCCTACCAAAAGAGTGTATGACCAATTAATTTTCAAAAGCAAGTTTTCTAAACAACTGTGGACAGTACCTCTACCATAACTCCTATAAACTACTTTAAAACATAGTTCAAAGTACAGATAAATCTGAAGAGCAGCAAAATTCTTTCTAGGTACGGTAGGGTAATTTTTCTGCTACTGAAGTGCTCGAGACTTCCAAACATTTTCATTGCAATTATTCAAAGAACTAAGCAGAGGATGAATTTAGTTCTCATGAATATATTTTGTGCATATTCCAATCTATGTTTAGTTTAACTCATAATATAATTTCATACTGGCCAGATAATTTGATACAACATATTAATGAATACATAAACATAGTATATTGGGTTGATACAATACTAACTTCATGTTGCTTCTGAAAAATACTTGTCTTCAAATTCATCAACTGGAAAGGAAAATGTCTGATTGTGTTTTTGTCACCTATCTTAGGTTACCAAATTTACTGTGACTTCCTGTTGATTTCCATGTTTTAGTCACATATCTCCTTTTAATACCATAACCGAAAATAATCAATAAAAGAACTCAAATTTTAGGGAAAAATTGTCACACTTATATAAACCTGTATTTATATTCTGTATGTATTTCTACTCTCAACAGTTAAAGGAGAAAAGTTGTAAATTTTTCAAAGATCTGTTCCAATGGTACAAAATGTGTATAGGTAAGTTATAAAATGTAAGTATTTTTCTGAGGATGGTTCTAACCAGAAATTAACCAAAATAGTTCAAGAAACATTCAATATTGGAAGGCATTTGAGGTTTGTGTATATTTATCATCATGGGTGGGATTTTTCAAAAGTATCTCTGGGAACTGGATGACTAATTACCTTAGATGTTTTTGAACCTCCCCGCCCCCCCACTCATGTACTCAAGAACCCCATTGTAAAATGTTAATACTATAAAATAATAAGTAGGATAATTTGGGATTGATTTATTTTGCTATCCATTTTCAACAACATTCCTATGGAAATGAATGAGGAACCACTAAACTGGTTGTTAATCGTCCCCTTTTTAACTACAACACTTTGGCAAATATATTGCCAAATGGCACAGAAAGAAGCCATTGTGTGAAGACAGATTGCTATAGAAGGCGTCACTCAGTGCTGTTGTTTCACATAGCCTTCCAAGTATTATAGGGTTTTGGCATGTAAGCAAATGTTCAGACTTGGGAAGACATATTATGTTGTTGTTAATTTTGTCACTTTTTGTTATGCAAGGTTTGAGTGTAAGCAATGGTCCCTGGAGAGTCAGCTGTATGAGCAGCATCAGGGTTTGCGGTCCACATTGGTCTCAAAGTAGAATCAATTCTTGAAGCAAGTTGTTCCCTGGGAACTGGACAATGGTTTTGGGCTGGCAGTCTAGATTTCTCCTCCAATGAGAAGCCAATCTGAAAGTCCTCATGCACCTGTGAATGCTTTGCAGAGGGGCAATGCTGGTGCCAGAAGGAGTAACCACATTATGCATGCTAATTGTAGTGGGATCTTATTGGAAAACCCGGTGCTAACTGTAGTGGGGTGGTCACCCATTCCTGCCTTAAAAGGCTTAAAACAGCCCGGGGAGAGGGCTGTGGCAGTGAATGAAAGGTGGGGCTGATTGGGAGGAGCAGCCTCAGCTGGGGGCCATGCCCCAATCAGGCCACAGCTGGCTTAATCAGGGCCCAGCTGGCCCTTATAAGAGGGCAGTGGGCCAGGAGCACACACAGTCTCCTCTAGCTGTGGAGGGAGATGGGCCTGGCTGCTGGGGAGTGTACCAGGGTACCTGAGGTGGAGCAGGGCTGGGAGGCTCCAGGCTGGAAAAACCCCAGGCTGCAAGCCTGGCAGATGGCCTAAGACAGGGTACTGGGGTTGCAACAGGGCAGCCCGTGGGTAGGCGGAGGCAGCAGGTCCAAACCCCCCTTGCCTCTGATGACTGGCTTATACAGATTGCAGTTGGCCCCAGTGAAAGGGGGATAGACGGTGACTGGCACAAGCCCATAGGCTAAGGCAAGGTGGGGATAGATGGTGGGGGGTTCCCCGGGGAGGGGAGACCCAGATCTATGGGATATTGCCTGGAGGGGCAGCACCCCAGGTAAAATGGCACCGGGGTTTGGGAGGGACACTGGGGCCAGTGAGGGCAAAACACCGGCATTGGGTGCTCTGGAGCTGGTAAAAAGAGCTAATTCCCAGACAGCCAGCAAGAAGCTGCCACGGGGTGAGTCTGCGCCCCGTTGCACTTCTCAAGAAGACAGAGGTTCAAATACTTAGATTTCTGTCAATAACTGTCTATACAAAGGAGTGTTGGGCTTCAACCCTTTGGAAATTTACAGTTTATTATCTATTATATATTTAGAAGACCAGTACACTGAGCTAACTGTAGTAATAACAAAAATAACTATCAGTGTACTTAAGGATCTCTCTGGAATTCTAAATATATTGAACAAAGTTCTCTGCTGGCATTAACTTCACTGAAGTTAATAGAATTAATGCCAGCACAGAATTTGTCCAGCTGCAAATGCATACAGTTACCATATCCATAGATCTGTTGTGAGTCATTGTGGCCCTTGTGGGTATGTCAATGGCCAGGTGGGTTTAAGGTTCAAATAAATAAGAACATATGAACGGCCATATTGGGTCAGACCAAAGGTCCATCTAGCCCAGTATCTTGCCTTCTGACAGTGGCCAGTGCCAAGTGCTTCAGCGGGAATGAACAGAACAGGCAATCATCAAGTGAGCCATCCCCTGTTGCCCATTTCCAGCTTCTAGCAAACAGAGGTTAGGGATACCACCTGTGTCCATCCTGGCCAATAGCCATTGATGGACCTATCCTCAAGAATTAATTTAATTCTTTTTTTGAACCGTGATATAGTCTTGGCTTGTACAACATCTCCTAGCAAAGAGTTCCACAGGTTGACTGTGTGTTGTGTGAAGAAATACTTTTTTGTTTGTTTTAAACCTGCTGCCTATTAATTTCATTCTGTGACGTCTAGTTCTTGTGTTACGAGAAGGAGTAAATAACACTTCCCTATTTACTTTCTCCATTTAGGCCTATAAAATCATGACTGGTGTGAAGACAAACCTGTTCAGAGCCAGTCTCCTCCAGAGCCATATTAAACAATAGGCCCACCAGATTTAAGAATAAGTAACAGGATTTTGTGAGTCCCTTTTTTGTTGTATTTTTTTTATTTTTCCTCAGTTTCATTTTTGTTGTTGGGCAGGGTGGAAAGACAGGTGGGTGTGCTGAGTAGGCAACAACAGCAGTAAGAGATACCGGTGAACAGGGAACTGAAGAATAGCTGATTAACCAGCTTAGTAGTCTCAGCTATGCTGGCCACTCTAGAGGTAGAACTCCAAGTGTCCAGTTGCAGCACACAGTAGAAGAGTAACCTTTTGGCTGGGGAAGGGGGAGCAAACCAGAACAGTGAGAGGAGCCAAACAGCTAGGTAAGGAGAGCCAACTCTATGCAAGTACACTGATAGTTATTTTTGTTATTACTACAGTTAGCTCAGTGTACTGGTCTTCTAAATATATAATAGATAATAAACTGTAAATTTCCAAAGGGTTGAAGCCCAACACTCCTTTGTATAGACAGTTATTGACAGAAATCTAAGTATTTGAACCTCTGTCTTCTTGAGAAGTGCAACGGGGCGCAGACTCACCCCGTGGCAGCTTCTTGCTGGCTGTCTGGGAATTAGCTCTTTTTACCAGCTCTATGATTGTAACAGAGTGAGAACATGACAGCCTTTGATCTCTGAGCAAAGCAGGGACGATACTGACTTCCTCTGCAAAGCACTAGGAGAACTACTGATGAAAAGTGCTGCATAAGAGCAAAGCGTTATCATTACTGAGGGTTTAAAAATGTGTGGAAAATGCAAACACTTTTAGGCATCACATAAACTTGAGCCTTAATTTCTCTTAGTCCTAGAAAGACCTATTTCCCAAGGACATCCCAAAACCTAGACACAGACTCTTCAGAGCTCAATTCGTCTATAAACCCTCCTGATACAGTGCTTTGCTGTAAGGGTGCTGTATATTCCCCCAAAAACCTTGCAATGAGGATAGATACCTGTGTGAACCACTGTACGCAGTGTGTGAACTTTATACCTGCCAACCACTGTATAAATATTATCAGTCCTACCAGAAAGACTGTGCTCACGTATAAAAATTTCTTTACAATTGCCTGGCATAAATTTGCAATGGGGGAATCAAATACTGTATACAGTGAGCAGGATTTGCACCTTCATAAGGTTACCTTTGTGTAACATTTCTTATCTCATTAAAAAAGATTGACATGTACAACACTGACATTCCTGTTAAGAATATATAGCAAGAAAATACTAGAAAGTTATCATTTAGGATACTCATTCAAAATTTACTGAAAAGCCACAGTGTTCCTATAATAAGTCAGATTAAGGCTCAGAATACTTACTTGACAATGTCTCCTTCAAGAGCAATCACTCGTTTAATGATCTTCTGTTCAGGGTTTTTAGGAGACCTGGGAAAGGGATAAGGTTACACAGTCAGTAATGTGCCTGTTGTTTTAAGAAAATGAAAAGAAATTCAACAAAGAAATAGGCACTATTAAAGTCATTATGGGATTCCATGTTCTCCCTGATATGGCATCAATCATGATGTTCCAGCTAAAGTGAATCTATTGCTATCATTCTTATTTCAAACCATCATGAAAAAACTGGGGGTAAAATATCAGCTGAATACAAAGTCTAAGATAATAAACACTCTTTTTATAGCAGAAGAAATGGGGAAGACACTTGACACTGATGAAGTTAGAATGTCCCATTATTGATGATGTGGGGACCTTTGTAAATAAACCTGAATTTTCCATCAAACTTTAATAGTATAGTGTATTTAAATATTCATGTCATTCATTCACTTTGAAGAAAACTCAAAATGAGATTAATATTTATCATACTAATTGAGGCAAATCTTGCATAGGTGAGCAAAGAAGGAGTTTAGAAAAAACAGGTAGAATTTTCTAAAACTTTCAGCTTTATACGAAGTGCCATAATGTATCAAGTGTTAGCTGAAAATTGTTTTTCATATAACACTATGTTGAGTGTGATACAGTTGCACACTTAAGCATGCAATAATCAGGAAGCAAAGATAAGCCTGCATATACAACCTGAATTCTACACCCTTCTGCATATACATTAAGATATACACTCATACTACTACTTAAATATGCAGTATAATATAAAAAAACATTTCTATAATCTCACGTTAGCATCATGTATCTTTTTGTGATATACTCAGACTTCCCCAGTTTTTGACTTGGAAATACTTAACTGTGCAAACAATATAATTTTTCCATGTTCTCTTAATATAGGTTTTCATTTGTTTGCTTTTAAGAAAGGCCATCAGGTAGCCCATGTTTTGATTTTCTCCTGGCACTGACTGACGGTCTGTACTTTAGACTCCAAGCATGGCCAGCTTGTTAGAAATGTCATCACAGAGATTTGCATCACAGTTCCTGCTCCTGACATCCTGGGCCCTGTTAGCCTCACTCCAGAAATCCACCAGTGTCTTGGTATCAGCCTCTGGCCAGCTGGCAGCATGTCTTCTTCTTTGGGCACATTCTTCAAAGGCTAAGCTAAGATGACTTTGGATGGGAAACTCACCAGAGACGAGTTCAGTCATGAATACTGGATGCCACATGAAACTAGGGGGACAGAACACCAAGAAGGCTTATTTGTAGTGGTAGATGACTTATGATTAAGGTTACGTTTATGCCATGGAGGTCATGGAAGTCACGGATTCCATGACATCTGGAGACCTCCGTGACATTCTCTGCTTCAGCCCCAGGGGTGCAGGACTCTGGAGCTGTCAGCCAGCTGGGCCCTGGTAGGGTTCCAGTGACAGGCGATAGCAGCAACAAGCAACAGGGGGCACCCTACAAGGTTCTAAGAACAGGTGACAGACTCCTCAGGGTTCCAACAACCTCAGGAGGAGAGGTGGGGAGAGGGGCACCTCGGGTGAATGGCTGGGGGTGTTCCATTTTCTCTTTGGGAAATATAGTCACCCTGCAGCTCCCAGCTTCCGTGGGTGGAGGGGGACCCCCTGCAGCTTCCAGCTGGCACAAGAAAAGGGGAAACCCCACAGCTCCCAGCCACCATGGTGGTGGGGGAAACCATGGAGTCACAACAGCAAAAGTCACAGACAGGTCACGGCTTCCATGAATTTTTGTTTATTGCGTGTACATGTCCGTGACCTTTATTAAAAATAACCATAACAAAATCTTAGTCTTACTTATGGTTAGGAAACGGGCAAGAAAGGGCCACAAAGGTCTTGGATGATTATGGGAGACACTGGAGAACTGTTGCCCCAAGACTGTTGTGTTACAGTACTTATCTACAACCCTACAAACCCAACAGGTCAAATTAACAGCTATCAATAGAAATTCACTTGAGGTCTGTCCTATACCCCTGGTCATGCCAACTCATGTTACTACTACCTCCACACACATGATGGAATTTTGTTTGGAGGCATGGATCAAGTTAACAGGAACAATAATACAATACTTCATATTAATTCAATAGTGAAGACAAGTCCAAGGAAGGAAATGTCATCTTAGGGACTGATGCAGATTCAAATCCACAGTTCCAGTCTGCATAAGAGAGACCAAATTGCTGAGAGGTCCAGTCCAGAATCTCAGAAAGAAAGGGATCAAAGCAGAGAGACATCTGCACAGCACAGATAAGGAAATTATAATTCCTATGTGGGAAGGATTCCTATGATCAAAGGATGTTTTCTCCAGAACAATATGTGGCCATGGCAGTTCAAACCTGGTGAGGCCATAATTTCAAATGTGATAATTCAGTCATTATTAGAAGTCCTGATACTATTTACTGTCATTTAAAGTCATTTAATGTGACACTTCTTTGAAGTACCCTTCCTTCAAGCTAACTCATCTCATCTCTTCAATTTATCTCTACCAATCTGAGAATAGAGATAGTTTTTGTGACCCCTTTGCATGTCATTCTTGGGAGGAACCCACCAAGTTTTAGATGCCCACGTAGTTGCATCTAGTAGTTGGTGCACCAACAGTACCTGTCACTGCTACCATCACTAGCATCTCTATGTGCCACGGCTCACTTGAGATCAGGCCTAAGAGAAGAGCTATTACTTTTTACCCACTAGAATTAATGTAAATTAAACCATTTCAGTAAAATTTCACAGGTAATTTATTTCATCTCTTATTCATTTAGGCTAAGTATGAACTTGTACTTCTGTAAAATGTATTTTAACCAATGGGAAATAGTAATACATAATGTATGTGCTAAAGTGTGTGTTTGCTAAAGACTGAATAAAAACAGCCATCAAATTTTAAGTCTGCCCTTTCAAAATTCTATCTCACACATTACTTTTAAAGGTTCTTTTGAATTCCCCTCACAAGCATTTCTGTTTGATTAGCATGTACATTTTGTAATGTAATTACTGACCTCTGTGTTAATTTGCACCCACTCAGCAATAATTGTAATGACCTTGAATAAACATCATTCTAAATCAGAGGTAAGAACATTCATTCTCAACGTGGTCACTTTTCTGCCAGTAAGGACACATTAAAAAAACTGATTTATCAAAGAGGCTTTCAAGAAACCCTTATACATCATTACTATAAATCACAAATGTTTTTTAACATCTGAAGCCAGAACAGATATAGTAATATAAAATAAGTATTATATTCATATTTTGATTAGAATTCATTTAAATGGCAAAAACAAATGTAAGACAAATAAGAATTGGACTTAACAGGACGCAAAAATATAGATACTGCTAAACAAGGGATTTTCAGTTGGCTAAAGATCAAAAATAATAGACCGTATATAAGAGAGAGTATTCTAAGGTCACAGTTTTCCACTGAGCTTAGTGTAATCACAAAGGTTCACCTGAAAGGTGCTCAACGAAGGATAGGAACCTTAACTGGCTATGGAAGACATATAAAGAGGAAATATGTAGACAATTTCTGGCTTCAGAATCTTTCTTACTGAATGTTACTGAATATTTTAGCCACTCTCTGGCTTCAGATCTG
This sequence comes from Natator depressus, assembly GCF_965152275.1. Taxonomy (NCBI): domain Eukaryota; kingdom Metazoa; phylum Chordata; order Testudines; family Cheloniidae; genus Natator; species Natator depressus. The sequence goes on from NC_134234.1 coordinate 297,112,535, forward strand.
GTCAAAAAGTGAGAAAAAACATTAGACTCATAGACTATCAGAGTTGGAAGGGACCTCAGGAGATCAGCTTGTCCAACCCCCTGCTCACAGCAGGCACAATCCCCTATTTTTTTTTGCCCCAGATCCCTAAATGGACCCCTCAAGGATTGAACTCACAATCCTGGGTTTAGCAGGCCAATGCTCAAACCACTGAGCTATCCCTCCCCCCAGTTGTTTACAAATTATTTACAATTATTAAGTGCAAATGTTGGCAAAGTTTGTAATTATTATTCACTCTTTTCTCTCTAGCTGTGAGATAGGCAACTCCTTCACACGTTTATTTACATACATTCTGTCAGGCATGCCTGTGACCAACACCTTCCACCAACTCCCATCTCCTACTTGGTCCTTCAGTCTCTCCCTTTGTGTTCACCCACCACACCCTAATGGCAACACCACTCACTGGGACATCTTTGTACACACTCTGTACGGAGCCTGACCAAGGGGAACAGGTTCCAGAAACTCTTTGGCAACTGTCCTTACAAGTTATGAAGTTTTCTTCCCTTTACGAACATCTGTGTGAAGTTGTCCATACAACAGTAATCTTAAAATGGGATTTATTAAAAAATGGATAAATGGATTAACAACAAAAGAAACTGTTTGCTTAACATAGCTAGATTTGCACTTCTCCTAAGTTACACTAGACAAAGCCTTTTCAACTTAATTACGGAGAAAAAGGAAAGATCTTATATGTCTAAAGAGCAACTCCCTGCTCTGACATCCTTGTGAGAGTCAGGCCCTGATACTGTGTTCAGAGAGAGAGATGAGCGAGTCCCTTGCTCACTCAGCTAGCCTCTCAAGCTCCCCTGATTCAGTGCCACAGCCTGCACCTCTCTCTCTCTCTCTCTCACACACACACACACACACTTCCCCTTGTTATGAAGTTGAGTATCTATCAAACTGTCCAGGAATATTACAAAAACTTTTAAAGCAGAAGCAATAGTAGGAAGCATATCAGTGACCCATTAGAAAAACAAACCTCCTGAAAACCATTTTAACATAGACGCAATTCCATTCCATCTCCCAATTCCTCTCCTGATGAAAACGGTAGAAAAATAGGTGAGCCGTGCAGTGGGCCCCAAAAGTCACCAAATCTAAGAATAACTTGCTGCTACCAATTCCTCTTTAAATGAGGTACTCCTGTCAGGACCCCACTTCAGGGGCACAGGTCAAGACCAGGGACTGGGTTGGAGGAGGACTCAAGAACATGGTCCAAGTCTAGAGGATCACAGTTAGAAGGAAAAGTTCATACCAGTGTCCCACTATAGGATCAGGTCAGAGTTGAGGTTGATCAGCCATATTGGGTCAGAGCCACATGAGCCAGCCAAAATAGGGTTATTGAAACAGAAGTGCAGAAAGTCAGGAATGGAGCGGGGACTAAGAACAGAGTTAGGTATCAGGAGAAGGACTGGGTCGGAAACCATGTGCAGAGCAAGGTATCTTCCAAGGTTTCTGCTCCCATGAGCCTTCTGAGAGGTCTGCCTCCTTTTCTACTACCTACCCAAACCTTTCACTCACTAAAACACCCACAGACATCCATAAATCCATTCACTAGATCAGTTCAGCAGCACTCTCACTCACTTCACCTTCACACATTGACACACCCACCATCTGTACCTCCATATACTTCCACCACACACCTACTATCTCCATCCCATATGACACACACCACCAATTGCCCATTACCGTTTCTCTCTCAAGGCACTCTTATTACCCCTGCTTAGAAGTCCTTCACTTGCTGGGAAGCTCCTGCTTTCAGGGCCATTTCCCCTTGGTGTGGGGTGTCTCACTTCACCTTTTGGCTTGGGAGCACTCATCATCAGTGGCTTTGGAAGGAAAATGGGATATTTCTCCTCTTATCTCCTGGATGAGAGTGGATATTCTCAAAACAGGGGAAGAAAAAGAGTGCCTTCTCCCCTTTTTTCCTTAATGGGGATATATCTCAGTAAAGACACTCCAATGGAGTTCCTTATAAAAACATAACAAGATACGAAAGGCCATACTGAGTCAGACCAAAGGTCCATCTAGCCCAGTATCCTGTCCTCTGACAGTGGCCAATGCCAGGTGCCCCAGAGGGAATGAACAAAACAGGGGCAATCATCAAGTGATCCATCCCCTGTCACCCATTCCCAGCTTCTGGCAAACAGAGGTTAGGGACATCATCCCTGCCCATCCTGGCTAATAGCCATTGATGGGCCTATCCTCCATGAGTTTATCTCATTTTTTTTTAACCCTGTTATAGTCTTGGCTTTCATAACATCCTCTGGCAAGGAGTTCCACAGGTTGACTGTGCATTGTGTGAAAAAATACTTCCTTTTGTTTTAAATCTGTCACCTATTAATTTCAAACACTGTCCCCTACTTCTTGTGTTATGAGAAGGAGTAAATAACCCTTCCTTATTTACTTTCTCCACACCAGTCATGATTTTATAAACCTCTATCATATCCCTCTTTAGTCATCTCTTTTCCAAGCTGAAAAATCCCAGTCTTATTAATCTCTCCTCATATGGCAGCCGTTCCATACCCCAATCATTTTTGTTGCCCTTTTCTGAACCTTTTCCAATTCGAATATATCCTTTTTTGAGATGGGGCGACCACATATGCATGCAGTATTCAAGATATGGGCGTACCATGGATTTATATAGAGGCAATATGATATCTTCTGTCTTATTATCTATGCCTTTCTTAATGATTCCCAACATTCTGTTCACTTTTTTGACTGCTGCTGCACATTGAGTGGATGTTTTCAGAAAACTATCCACAATGACTCTAACATCTCTTTCTTGAGTGGTAACAGCTAATTTAGACCCCATCATTTTATATGTACAATTGGGGTTATGTTTTCCAACGTGCATTACTTTCCATTTATCAACACTGAATTTCATCTGCCATTTTGTTGCCCAGTCACCCTGTTTTGAGAGATCCTTTTGTAGCTCTTTGCAATCTGCCTAGGACTTAACTATCTTGAGTAGTTTTGTATCATCTGCAATTTTTGCCACTTCACTGTTTACCCCTTTTTCCAGATCATTTATGAATATGTTGAATAGGACTGGGCCCAGTACAGACCCTTGGGGGACACCACTATTCTGAAAACTGATCATTTATTCCTACCCTTTGTTTCCTATCTTTTACCAGTTACCAATCCATAAGAGGTCCTTCTCTCTTATCCCATGACAGCTTACTTTGCTTAAAAGCCTTTAGTTCAACCTTGTCAAAGGCTTTCTGAAAATCTAAGTATACTATATTCACTGGATCCCCCTTGCCCACGTGCTTGTTGATCCCCTCAAAGAATTCTAGTGAGGCATGATTTCCCTTTAAAAAAAACCATGTTTCCAGGACCTCTCTCCTATCCTTCCCTATGTCACTGGTACCTACATGTACCACGACCACTGGCTCCTTCCCAGGACTACACATAAGTCTATCTAGATCCGCAACCTTTGCACCAGGCAGACAAGTTACCATGCGGTTCTCCTGGTCATCGCAAACCCAGCTATCTATGTTTCTAATTTTCAAATAGCCCATTACTAATATCTGTCTCTTCCTAACACCTGGAGTTCCCTCTCCACCCGGAGAGGTATCCTCAGTGCGAGAGGATACTACATCATCATCTGGAAGGAGGGTCCCAACTATGGGATCTTTTCCCTCTGCTCCAGTTGGATGTTTTCCTTCCGTGAGACTTTCACCCTCCCCAACAGCACAGAGGCTGTCAGATTAGGGGTGGGACCATTTTACTGTGTCCAGGAAAGTCTCGTCTATGTACCTGTCTCTCTTAGCTCCTCCAGTTCAGCCACTCTGGTCTTCAAAGCTTGTACACGGTCTCTGAGGGCCAGGAGCTCCTTGCATGGAATGCACACATAGGCCACCTGCCTATAGGGCAGGTAATCATACATGCTGCATTGGGTGCAATAAACTGGATAGCCCCCAGTCTGTTGCTGGACTTCTGCCTGAATTATCTTTTAACTCCTAAAGCTCATTCCTCTGTTGTTCTTTGTTTTTTTGTTTTTGTTTTTTGTTTTAATCGGGGGGTGTTTGTGGCTTTAAGTTTAAAGAAGTTTAAGGACTGTTAAGTGTATCTAGCCCCCTCACATTCCCCCGTAAACTCCCTCGCAAAACTCCCCTGTTAGCCGCTCCTGTTTGCTAGCTCTCATGTTCCCTTACACCCCATGCTGGGACTCTCTTGGAGAAAAGAGGAGGGAATTTCAGAGCAACAGCTGCAGAAGAATCCTCCCCAACCTACTACACCCATTTCAGAGCATGAGGAGCAAGCGAAGGAGCAGTAGTGCTTTCTGTTCCCAGGAAGATAACCTCATCCGGAAGGCAACAAGCTGAGAGGGGGTGAGTATGAGGAATGTGTTAGAGAAGCTATTTACAGGATGAGAATTGTAGAGGAGAAGGAAGAGACAGAAGAGGATCTGAGCAGCTGCAGAACCAGCTAGAATGTCTGCTCTCAGATTAAAGGGCTGCAGGGTACCTGAAGGCTCTAGGCCTTTGCTTATACTGCAGCAGGGGGTTGGGTGGGCAATTGCCTTATCCTCCCATCTAGACTATTTACACTGAGTGGAAATCAATTAGCACAGTTTCAAACAATGATTCTCATAAATTCATTTACAATTATAATTAAACTTCCATTGCATTTTTGCTTATATTATTTCAGATTCTACTATTCCCTTCATTCTTTGATTCATCTTAGTAACTTCTTCCCAATAGTTGTCTACAGCAATTTATGTATAAGAACTTGGAACTGATGTTGCGACAAGCCTTTCCATAGACAGTGCTTATTACGGTCTGTCCCAAGGTCCCAGGAGGCTAAGTGAAAGAAGGCAGTTGCTTCATTTTTCACTCTCCAAAGGGACATAGGAACACATATCTCCAAATACCATGCAAGATCATAGCCTGCTGAGTGTGAGGCCTTTTATAAGAATAAAAAATAACCCACAGATCCTGGATAATGGTCATATACAATGTTTGATGCTCAGAGGCAGTGGACAAGCCAAAAGTAATTATGTTTTTCAACAGACATTAGTACTGTATCTGATACTAAAAGAATAAAGAAATTAGACTTGAATGCCAGCAGAGCCCATTTAAATTACTGCTGCATCATAAAATAAAGATCTACTTCAAAGAGCACCCAGGGTTTATAGGTGCATGTATGGAACAAAGAGAAGATAGTTTTACACTATTAACCCACCATCAAGAATCATGTAATGCAATTTAAATAGAACTAGACTGCGTTGTTTGATGATAAGCAGTACTTGTTTAATATATTACATTTCCCTGGTAAGCTTTTATTTGCGGGGATTGTGCTCTCTTTTGATTGGTGATGTCAACTGATCATATATAGAATAGGTCCCAGAAGAGATATTTAAACTTCATTTTGAGAGGTGCCTGAAGATTACAGATCCTATGTGTCTGCATGTGGCTTTGCTCTTGTATACTTTGAGAATGTTTAAACAGCACGGTTTATTTTCAGATTATACCAGATGGGATTTATGCCAGCCAGTGACTTAACTGACTATTATTTACACAAAGAAAATCAAAACAGACAGAACACTTAAAGCATCTTTCATAGAGGACACTATGCTTTTAAGAATATTTTGAGCTTGATTTACCCCACTGTTCCTCTCCCAAGAAGTTTCCACTGCATCTTTAAATTCTAGTGGTGATGCCACAGGAGAGTGACCATTCTAATAGCATCAGTGTACAGGTACTGTGTTTGGCCTGCCTGATAATAAATCTATTATGATATTTGCTATGAGCCATGTGGTGCATGGAATACCTATTTAAGAGCTCAAAGAACTGCTTCAGAATTGGACCCTATGTTTTACTATGTATTTTCTAATATGTTCTTTTGAGAAATACCCCATTTAGTGTTGTCCTCTTTTTCTGGCCATCATTATAAGAAAACCATCTATTTTCTGAAGAAAATGTAACTTGTATCATGGTAAAAGCTTGGATGTGAAATGAATAATCATGTTACATGACACAGATTTAAAAAAGTAGAGGAGCTAGGTGAAAGAATGATTAATCCAACACATTTTCTCACATATCTTGGCTACTTATACGGCCCCTGTTAACATAGTATTTGAGCATCTCACAGTTTCATGTATTTATCCCCACAACACCCCTGTGAAATAGGAAGTGCCAAGACAACCTAGTTCAAATCCTAGTGTCCTCATTAGTGGACGCCACAAAAACAGTAAACAGTCGCTCCAGATCTGTTCATAGGAAGTTTGTGACCACATCACAAAGCCATCATCAGATCATCCTTAGTTCCCATCTTGTTGGCACTCTCAACAGAGGGGTCAAGAATTGAAAGATCATGCAAAATGCATTGACTTCCCACCCTTAGAAGTGATTTCTCCAGCTCAGGACTGAGAGAGTGCCCATGCTGCACCTGTCCTCTAGAGTGACTAAAGTGAATGCATCCACTTCACATTAGCACTAAACTCACAGGTAGAAAATTAACCTTAAAAAAAAAACTAAAATACATCACACATCTTGCTATGATTGACAAACTTTGCTCAGGAGGGGTGCTACAGTTATACTAGTCAACAGCGGGGGTGTTGCAAATCAGAAATGAAGTGCATTGACAACGGTATGTAGGAAAGCCTTTATAGCACTTGATGGCATTGTAGGGCAAAAGAGGTCCTTCCCTGACCAACCCAAAGATTGCAGAGAGATTGAAGGTGGGGTGGAGGAAAATTCCCCTTGGTACAGAGCAGCACTGCTACCGTTCCACTGCCACAACTACATTCTGCAGTTACAGCCAGATCCCTTTCACATTCCCTAGCAGGGGTTTCAGCCCTATGGATATGGGATATGGTTGATCCACTGACTACTCCCCTACCCTTTTCTCTTCCCTGCCCCTGCATTGCTGAAGAAAGAGGCACACCAGAGGTTTGATACCCTGAACTGCATCATTACTGTTGCAATTTTGTAGTGTTTTATGCCATTCTTGCCTACAGAGCAGGGGTAAGGGGGATGACAGCATTTGGCTCAATTTCTGGCTTAACCTGTGCACCTTTTCTCTCACCCTTTCATAAGCATGACATATATGCACATTTTCCTAATAAAAGTCTGCCAAGTAACCATCCATAATATTGGCACTATGAACAGAAAGTAAGAGCAACTCAAAACATTCTTCAATTGGTCTTGGATTCCTTGAAGGCTAAACTTGAAGAAGCAGACTTCAATTGTAATGAAAGCTGATTAAATGAATCATATGCTGAATATCCACTATTTTTCATCCATCTTGGAAACTTAGTCTCATTACACTTTAAGGCTGGAGTTGTGCCAGTTGACTGAGTGTAAGCTTCAGCAATGCTTGATTAGCACTGTATCTCCAGTGGAAAATATGTTTGCAGTAATATAATTAATACCAGAAAAACTATATTTGTAATGGCATACAGTAATTCTTGATTTTAATTCCACGATTCAATGTTCTGAAGTATGTTAGCATTTCATATTCAAGCCTCTCGCTTGAAAAGCAAAATCTTGCAATAATCCTAGATCACAAGCTAGCCTTGGGTCCCTAGGACTGGAGATTCTAAGTGCTACTGCAATACAAATCATAATAAATAATAACCATCCAAATTAATTGCCTGTACAAAACTCCACTGTAGGAGTCGTGTGCCTAGCCAAATAGCCGTGAAATCTTTTAAAGCAGCAATTGGCAGTTAAGAGGTGCATACAATTCCTCAAGCTCTACAGACTTCTGATGTACATGCACTACACTCTCTAGCAATCCCTTAGTTCCCCTCTATTTCCAGAAGTCCTGTTTAGATTTGGGTATTGAAACAGAGTGGGAGGGAGGAGTTCAGTATCTCTCTTTGGACATAATTCATTGGGAAAACAAGAGTTGCTATTGATAAGTAATCCCTTTTTCTCCTCCTTTGTGACAAATAGCACCCCTTTAGTAGGATACTAACTATAAGTGACTTCCTTTGTGAAATGGGATCAGGAATCAGCCCTGGTGTTTTTTAATATCTGCCAGGTGCAATGCAGAAAGGATCACTCTGCTCCAAATACTGTGAAGCATTGGCTGCTGAAGCTTCCAAAGAACATGAACAATTAAAGATTCTAACTATGTTCCCTAACCTAGACTGTAGAATTTTTATTTGGAAAATTTGCATATACACCTCTACCCTGATATAACACGACCCAATATAACACGAATTCGGATATAACGTGGTAAAGCAGTGTTCCGGGGGGGCGGGGCTGCACGCTCTGGTGGATCAAAGCAAGTTCGATATAACGCGGTTTCACCTATAATGCGGTAAGATTTTTTCCTCCTGAGGACAGCATTATATCGGGGTAGAGGTGTATATGCCATGCTCATGAAAGTGTGAGCGATGAAGAGCACAGGTGAATCAAGAAATAGACATCCATGTCTATCCTTATCTGAGGAATGGGCTCAGAGAAAGGCATCCCCTTCAGGACATTTTCTGGCAGTGTCCTCCACCATAAAGAGTCTTTGTATAGATGTGGGGAAATACTGGCACGTTCAGTCTATATGCAGACTCACCCACATTAGCAAAGGTTGATCTATAGTCTTGTAAAGCAGGCAACAAAGGTGCTGGACAACATTAGGCCTAATACTTGCAAATTAAATCTCATTGGGACTTCTAGTCTGAACTTTTCTAGGTCCAGTGCCTGGATGAGATCTCAGCACCCAATCTGGGGTCGGCAAACTAGGGCCCTTGTTTAATCTAGGAGCAGGATCTTAAACTCAAATCACCACGAGGGCCACATGAGGCCTAGCACATTGGCCTGAGGGCCGCATCACTGAAACCTTTTCATACAATGATACAAAAGCCCCCTCTCCGCCCCAGACCCACACCCACTCCACCCCTTCCATGAGGCCCCGCTCCTGCCCACCTCTTCCCTCCCCTTCCCTGTCCCCATTCCAAAGCGCTGGGAGGTAGGCGGAGGAGCAAGGACGCAGTGCCCCGGGATGGGGGGTAGGGCAGGAGAGGGGCTTGGCTACCCGTGGGGTTGGCGCCTATGGCAGGCCACAGGAAATAACTCCGCGGGCCAGCCACGTTTAAGACCCCTGATCTAGGAAGCCTCCACAAAGGTTAGAAAAACCTGAGAGCTGGATCAATGTGTATATTTTTGTTTATTCTCAGACCAAGCGATTTGAAGAGGGAACAAATGTCCTGCCGGGGTGAGCTACTCCATTTTGAGAATGAATTCTTTTGAACCAATCATCCAGATACAGATTATGGATTTTGATTTTACAACTGCCAAGTACTTGGTTAATACCCAGAAGACTGACAGGATACTGTCTTCCACTTGCCCATAATGAACCTGAAGTATTTCCTGTGCTTTTGCCTTAATGAGACATGGAAATAAGCTTTTCAAAAGAGGAAGGCCCAAAACCAGTCCTGAAGGTTGAGAATGCAGAATAAGCTCCACAGGGAAAACCCTGTGAAGTTTGATTTTCCTTCAGTATTTGTTAAATTAGTGGAGGTCCAGAATAGGGTGCAAGCAACTATTCATTTTGGGCATAAAAGACGTTCCCTGAGGTAAACTCTACCACTGCCTATATGACTCCCATTTTCAACAGAGCCAAGACCTTTTCTTGCAAAGAGGAAGGATGGTCCAGTAGTTAGGGTGTAATTCCCTGCTCCATTACACACTGCCTACATCAGTGGTTCTCAAAGCCGGTCCGCCGCTTGTTCAGGGAAAGCCCCTGGCATGCCGGACCGGTTTGTTTACGTGCCACGTCTGCAGGTTTGGCCGATCGCGGCTCCCACTGGCCGCAGTTGGCCGCTCCAGGCCAATGGGGGCTGCAGGAAGGGCAGCCAGCACGTCCCTTGGCCCGCGCCGCTTCCCGCAGCCCCCATTGGCCTGGAGGGGTGAACCGCAGCCAGTGGGAGCCGCGATCAGCCGAACCTGCGGACGCAGCAGGTAAACAAACCAGTCTGGCGTGCCAGGGGCCTTCCCTGAACAAGCAGCGGACTGGCTTTGAGAACCACTGGCCTACATGATCTTGGGAAAGTCACTAATCTCTGTGCCTGCGTTTTCCATCTGTAATATGAGCTGTTGGAAGAATAAATACACTCAAGATTGTGAGGAGCTCAAACACTGCGGTGATGGGGCCACCTAAGTACCTTAGACAGATAGATGTAGCAGTTTCCTGCGAGAGGGATTTCTGAAACTAAAGAGAGTGCCTCAGTATGATTATTCCTAAATCACAGCAGTCTGAAGGAATGGTTTGCCATGTGCTAACAAATCTGGGACAAATGATTCCCAAAGTGTGGGACAGAAGAGGAAGAATGAGAGGATCTGGGTACTCTACGACTGATTCAGAGATCTTTGGTATATCCTTGACTTGTTACATAGCTGCAGTCTCACCAGAAGCTGAGATGGCCCAGATGGAAGATTTTTGTCACCTCTGACTGGTGGTGGAAGGTCTTTCCAGATTATTTGGGTCTCTACCAGTAGCCAACTGCACAAAAGGAGTGCAGCAACTATCTTGTATGGAAACAAAATGGATATTTTCTATCATGAATCGAGCAAAGCCATCTTGGCATTTTCTCCCCCTTTTTAAAAAAAGTGGACCTAGCAATCAAAATTGTGTATCCTATATGTAGTTCTGAAAATCTGAAAGGCAAAGTCAAACACAGGCTCAATTGAAGATGAGCTCTCATTTTCAGATTTCAGCCAACTGGCTCAAGTGCAGTAATAAGAAAAACAAAAAAGAAAATTGAAAGCTCTAATTAAAACACTTCAGTGCAATAAAATTAATGGGTAGACTGCAAAACAATGTGACTAGTCAATCTGAAAACCTGGAAGTACTATATTAACTTGAAAATATAACTACTCTTCTGAATTAAAATCTCATTTTAATTAGTTCCCAGCCCTCCAGTCTAATCACTCTGAAATTAAATGACTCAGCTGTTTAGAATGCAAACTATGTAACTGCGGTAGTTATGTGTACTTGACCTCCTCTCTGTTAACAAAGAGACTCAATTAATTATTTGCTGTTTTACCCTTGCCATTTCACCTCACTTCCACCTTTTCCTAAAGCGTTGAAAAATTTCATCACCTCAACCTTTGCTTTAGAGAGTGCACTTAGAATTACTTACCTGCTGAATTCTAAGCCAAACAATATTAAGCAAGCTAATCGGAGACCAGGGCATCTGGACTTCTTATGCTTGTTATGCTAAAGTAAACTATTGACTGACTGTCACGTTATCCTGTTGCTTAGGCTTTTATGTGTGAACTAAACTATTTTTAACATAACTCCCAAAACACTTTATGCTATAACATAAACAGAATGACTTAGTTCTGTTACAAAAGGTTGCAGAGTACACAATCAAAGCCTCTGGAAAGGAACAATAATAAAATACTCATGGAAAATTTCTAAACTCTAATATGAGTTTTTTATGTAATAACTGTAAGGTAGCTATACTTATTTTTAAAGTATTTTATACACTGAAAATGTGCATTTCTGTGTTTTCATGCTTCCAGAGCATGGACCTAGTTTCTGCTCGGATTCAAAGTGTCCAGCTTCCAACAGAGAGGTGTTATCCTAAGCCATCCATAGTGGTTTAGTACAACCACAATGAATAGTTTCCAAACATCCATTCTTTTCTACAAGGTTTCAAGAAGGTTCTGAGTGTAAACATCCCCACAAATTATTGAACAAATAATTGGTAGCAAATGTGTGTGTATGATAGATTTCTCAGAAGTGCTTCAGTGATTTAGGAACCTATGTCCAATTTTCAAAAAGAACTTGGGCACTAATGAGTCTACGCGGCCCAGCAGTCTGGACTATGGGGGTGTGAACTGCAGTGTGCACTAATATGTTGCGTTGTAATTCCCCTGTATAGTTCATGTTAACTTAACCCTGTTAAAGAGGACTACATTTAGGGAAACTACCTTTTAGTTTACACCCATAGCGTCCAGAGAGGGGACTTACTCCAGTTGTAACTATCCCTAGGGGAGAGAATCCAAGGAAGACAACAAAAAGCAAATAGAGTTCCAATCATGGAGTAAAGGAAAGACTAATACAAATGTGCGCTACTTGGTAAAATGAAGACTATAGGTCTGATCTTCTGAGGTGTTCAGCATTCTAATCTTACTTCCACAGAAGAAAGGGGTCCTGCACCGCAAACAGGGGATTGCACTGAGCAGAATGCAGGATCAGACCCTGAAAAGGGACATGAAAGCCTTCTTTAAGTATTTGAAAAATATACGCACTAAGGAGCAAGACACATTTTACAATGGTGTAATTGGGTATCAAGTACAGTTTTGTAACCGCAAACTCCACTTGCTCATGGAATAGACTCCCATGAAAGTGGGAACCCTATTGCCCAAGACATATAAAATTAAACTGGACAAAATACCGAAGGCAAAATCCTGACCTCATGGAAATCAATGACAAAACTCCTATTGACTTCCACAGGGCTAGGATTTTAGCCTGAAAGCATACTGTAGGGAATACTACTACATTGGCTGGGAGATGGAAAAGATAACCAGCTGCTCCTTTGCAACTCTCATTACTAGAATTCCAGGATGTCACACAAAATAAGATGCTCAGACTGCCAGAAAAAATAAAAAACAAATTGTTTTAAGAGTAGTGCCATTATGTCAATGTAAATCCATTGAAAAGCTCATTAAGAACAGCTCTTTTGAGGTCAATAGGAGTTTTACCCTTGTTATAATGATTCTTATAAAAAGAGTTTGGTGTACACAATAGATGCTTTTTCAGTGTTTATGTCTTAGGAAAATGAAAGCAAATTATTTTCCAGCTATCAAAAGGTAAAGACAAAAGTAATGGCAAATTGTATTTCTTAAAGTCAGCCTTTTTATTGCTATAGAAGTACAAGCATGTATGAAGACATCATAAAAAGCTATATGTATGGTTTATATGCAAAACACACACAAAAACAAAACCGAAAACCTGGTATTTCTGAAGTATAATGTTCTATTCACTTAAACCTTGTACGCAATGCTAAGGAGTTATAACAGTTCTAAAACGAGCTGGAGATAATGAGACCATATTTATAGCCTTGACAACATGATATTGTAATAATAAAATAGGAAATGTAAATCCCCTGCAAAGTGGCCAGAAATGTAAATCCCCTGCAAAGTGGCCAGACATTTTTAGAACAGTAATTGTGAATGTTACTATACATTTATATCAATGGGCAAACTACCATGTGCAAAGCTTTGGAATATTGTAATAAGCAATACACAGACAGGGGTGGAGATATTTGAACATGCCAGCATCTAAAAGCTGTTTCAATAAAAAGAAGCTAACCTAATTTTTTTTTCTGTAAACAACAGCTTTTAGTCTAACTAGCAGCATTTGGTAAAAAGTATAAAATGAGCTTTGGCTGCCCATTCTGCAGATCAAGTGAGTCTGAACTAACCACAGATGGGCTACTGTGAATGACATGACTCTAAGAGTACGGACTATGACCTGCATATGATTGCCCAGCAAAGAACACCAATGAGAAATACACTAAGAAGTACTTTTTGATATGGTATTTTTAGCCAGAAACTGACCTTCTGTGTCAGAAGGTCATGCAGCCTTTGGCTCTACTTGATACTAATTGCAATATTCTTCACTTGTTTTGTGTCCAGAACTCTCAGTGACATCAGTGGGAGCTCTGCACAAAAACTGCCCTAAGAGACTTTGGTCATTTGAGCAGATCCAAACAGACCTTTGAAGATTCTACAGAAACATCAGGATATCTTCTGCTATTCTCTCTAGGAGGTTTATAGGACTCATACGTAACCCACAAATATTTTAGCCTACCCTCTCACATTTAGATATCTAGATCATTTTTCCCCACAAAAAAAAACAAACAAACAAAAAGGAAGCTCAAGGAAACAGAAACACAGCAGCTAATGGTACTAACAAGAAAAATAGATAAAATTACAGATAATTTTTCTTGGTTAATTAAATATAAATATTTGTGAGTGGATATTGCAGTCTGCCTGGTAGCACCCTCTGTTGCAGAGATGACTCAAGTGGTGATGGGATTCCTGTAGTTTGTAATGCACTTTGGGATCATCTGGGAGAAGCGGTATAGTAAACATCTAAGATAACAATTACTATTTTTTAGAGAACCATGTGCATGCACCCAGTAGGTGCATAATTTTCTATGTGCACAAAATAATGCATACGTCAAAGATCTACTGCACAGATAGTTTAACTGAAAACTATATCATAAAATAATGTACCCAAAATGTTTCCAGCTACCATTTTTGAAAATCCTGTGCCCATTTATCACCCACTAGAAACTCCAAAAAATCATCCATGTAGCATTTGTCCACATGCACCATGTTTTATTTCCATGTGGAGAACACTAAGAATGATCTCACTTATTTATTGTATACATGGAATATAGGAGCAGATGAAAGAATCATTTACAGCTGTAATGTAAAATGGAAACTCAAATCAAAGTTCCTCAAATTGTATATCCATCATCTTCATATTCATATGGTTCTTCCCAGACTTAATGCCTGAACTTACAAGCCAACTTCTACAATTTCATAAAATGGTAAACAGTTATGCTCCTCTTAACTGTCACTTTTAACAAAATGACCATAATAAAAAGTTTAATTCTTTTAGATTTTTTAAAAAGCTCTTTGAACAAAAAACAGGTAATCTTATAGGGTATATAAGACTGGCCAAGTGTTGGCAAAAACAAACCAAAACAACCTGAATGCTGGACCAAGTGAAACTTAGAAACTCACTCACAAGAATGCAAATCTTTTTTTTAAAAAGCATGGGGAGAATACTTTCATAGTTGAGTATTAGAGTATTTTCTTTGCTTTAGTATTATAGTAAATTCTCAAAATCTCATGACCTCCTGATTGCCTTCCATAAACCTCCCTTGAGGGTCACAACCCACTAGCTAAGAAACACTACCTTGTATCTAGTACTGGATGCTTTCAGAGACCTGTCTACAGATATAGGATGGTAATTCCTGTGTTCTTACTCAAGTCAAATTGTACTATCATTTGTAAAATTTGTTTTAATTATAAGTCAAAGTGCCCCAATATTCTTGCATATGGTTGCCTGGAAATTAAAGTTATTATAAAAGAAATATGTTTTCACCATGGTGAAGACTGTGTGGCCCACTTGAAGGAGGGACCAGAATAACATTTTGATGTTTAGCATGTTAATTTAATTTATTTCGCAGTTTGCAGTGACTGAACAAAACACACTGAGCAAAGAAAGCACAGCCTTTCCTAAACAAACTATTAACCAATTCCTACAGACATAGGTTTGTCTATAGGCTGATGGCCTCCTTATAACTTGACGATTGGCAGCAGAATCAGTTGATAGCAGAATTAGACTTCACAGGCCTTGCTTTCATATAATTCTCGTGCCTTTTAAGTACACATCACTTCCCTTCCTCTCTTTACTTAAACAGAATTAGCCTCATCCCTTCCTGAGCACTGACATCGCTTTCCCATTTTCCCCTCAGATGGTTCAGAAAAGAGACTCATTCAAACAAGGAAGGGTAGCAGAGCTTCATCTTTCTACTTGCTGGATGGAATGCTATTTTCTGCAACAAGAACCCATCCATCCTGTGATCAGTTTATTTTTATTGTGCAGATGTCTCCATGCCACAATAAACTACTCGGAATGCAATGTGCTAGCAAATAAAAGAAACTCCATTGGTGACAACTGTTACTATCCGCATTATCGTGTTGTGAAATGATTGTATTGTGCAAGGCCAAATACATAAAGTGTCTGTTTCAGTTGTCATTGGTTTGCTTTTTATTATTAGAGTTTGAAGTGACATGTCACACCAAAAGAACCCCACATGTGTGTTAGCAGTAAACCAGTAAGGCCAGGCGAAAGGTAAGAGTGCTCTGAGAGAATAAATTTGATATCCTAATGCAACACAGTTACCAGAAACATGCAACTGACTATTCATATCAAATCACTGCAGTATCTTAATTGGTTGGAGAATTTTGGGGTAAGAATAAAAAGTAGATATTTATAAAAAAGAGAAAGATTTCCCAGTGGCTTTACAGCTATTTTACTGGCTTAATCACAGAGTAAAATGAGACCATTTAAACAACTTTATAGGCATAAAAGAGGGTTCACCTTCCGAGCAGAGATGAGCCACAAAGAGTATGTCTACACTTGGAGCTGCAGATGTAACTTCCAGGTTGAGGAGACATACCCGCATTAGCTCTGATTGAGCTAGTATGCAAAAGGTAAAGTGTAGCTGTAGTGGCAAGAGCAGTGGGAGAGTCTAGCTGCCCAGAGACACGCCTAGAATCTCAGACAAAATTGTACTTGGGGCAGCTAGTTCTTCACACCAACATGGCTATACTACTTACAGCATGCTAGCTCAATCACAGCTAGTGTAGGTATGTTGCCTCGAGCTGGGAATCATACCTCCAGCTCCAAGTGTAGACATACCCCAAGTCTGCATCTGGATTTTGTTAAAGTTTGAGTACTTAGATTTGCCTCAGGGCAAGCAGAAAACTTTGGATTCAGATCTGGATCTGAGCTTCCCCAAAGTTCAAGGGTGTTCAGACTCAAGATTTGGGTTCAGGCTTTTCTCACTTGTGACCTTTCTAACAGCTAGAAAGAAGCCTTGTTGCTCACTGACCCAGAATATAGGTTTGTGATTTTGATTCTGGTAGATCAGATGTCAGCTGTTGCCAAGTCGGTAGGCATCAGCTGAGCTCTGCTAAATTCATAGCTGGAAACCAGACCAGGTGACCTGAATTTTAGTATTGTTCAAGACAGATGTTAGACTTGTAAGGATGTGTTTAGTCTCGATAAAATGCTTGTAAGTTGCTGCATGTATAAACTAGAGTTTACTTCACTGCCTCTCTCCAGTGCCTAAAAAACCCAACAGTAAAGCACCTGGAGACCCAGAATTCAGTCACCGCAGATTTCCCGCAAGGGTTGCACAGGGTCAGCTTCCCCACAATCAAATCCAAAGGAATAAAAGAAATTAACTTAATTCTTAAGTACCAACGTTATAAAATCTTATGATAAAGAAACATAAAAATCACTCAGTTAGCTAGTCAGCTAGCCAATTAACCAACCACTCCGTTAATTAGCTATATATATCTATATCTATATATAAACTGTTACAAGAAAACACAAAGTTGAGACTAGGAAAATAAATTACTCTTTCCCCTTTATCACATTTCAGTAAAAAAAAGCTGCTGCATCACACTAGTTGAGACAATTTATAACAGTTTGGCTAAAATCCAACAGCATCCAAAGTACAGAATTAAACTATAAAAAATTTTTCAATTCCAGGTTCCCCTTTCTATAATTAACCGTCAGGGCTTCCTGCTTGGAGGGTTAACCATATCACTAACCGGCTGCAAAATGCTTCAGAATTAGAGAAAACAGCCTGGCTTTCTGCTCTTGGGGCTCAGCTTCTCCCAAGCCAGGCATGTCAGGAGGCCTTTGGCAAAGCAGCTGCCTTCATGGAGTCTGAGTCCACCAACAGGGAACCTGATGACCACACCCAAAACTACCACACCACCTTCCAGAAACTTCTGAGTGTGGACAGCTAATTGTGCATCTGCCTAGCAATAATGATCCAGACATCATTTATTCCTACCCACCCCCAATCGATCTCTTAAAGAGATATCTCCCTACTAGGCACATGGGTTACACATGCATTAATCTTACTGGTAATGTCTGTATCCCATGCTCTAAGGCAGTGGTCCCCAAAATTTTGAGGGTCATGACCTCCCTTACCCTTGTCTGTGCCCCCCCTCCCCACACACACACCACCCCACCCCTCAGCCAGGGCTGGGAGCCGGGATGCGGCTCAGGGGGGATGCAGACAGAGGTAAGGGGGCCGAGGCTGGCCGAGGCTGGGGGTGGTTCTGGGGCCAGGAGCAGGGACAGAACCACAGTCAGGGGCTGAGGTGGGGCGCAGGACCGAAACTGCAGTTGAGCTGCAGTGGGGGCTGGCAGCCAGGCCTGCAGCCAGGTGTGGCTCTGCTCCCGGTCCTGCCCCCACCGCTAGCCTCGGCCCCAGGCTGGAAGCAGAGCCGCGCCAAGGCTGGGTATAGGGCCAGTCTTGGGGCTAGGAGCCGGGATCTAGCTGCAAACAGGACCAGAGCAGAGCTGGAGGCGGGGAGGGACTGAGTGGTGCTCCCTCCCCCCCCCCCATGGGAGCAGGCCTGGGCCCCACTGCGTTCCCCCAGTGTTTCCTCTGTGCCCCACTAGGGGGGTGCACCTCACAGTTTGGAGACATCTGCTCTACCGTAACAGGTAAGTTTTGCTTTATAACTGTAAAAATGCCTGCTCTGAACTTGTGAACCCAGGCAGGAGTAGTTCTCTTGCCCAACAAGAAGGATTATCAAAACTAAATGGGCCAGTGTAGAACATCACAATACAAAGACTGGGTTAATGGCCCTCACACACCCATGAAGGTGCTACATTCAAGAAAGGTCCTCCAGTCAGCTTGAATTTTGAAAGAAGGAAATAAAGATAGCTGACTTGAAAATTTTTCATCTCTGCTGTTTGGACTCTAAAATACATCCAGTGCTGACAGATTACAACTACTCAGTCACCTTTTGTAACCATAGACTGTATGTAACTCATTTGTGTATATATGCAGTGGTAAGCTGGAGCCGGTTCGCACCAGTTCGCTGGAACCGGTTGTTAAATTTAGAAGCCCTTTTAGAGCTGGTTGTCCTGCTACCAGTTCTAAAAGGGCTTCTAAATTTAACAACTGGCCAAAAGTGGCACCTTAGACACCGACTCCATGGGTGCTCCGGGGCTGGAGCACCCATGGGGAAAATTTGGTGGGTGCAGAGCACCCACCGGCAGCTCCCCACCCCGCACCCAGCCCCAGCTCACCTCCGCTCCACCTCCGCCCCTGAACGCGTTGCCCCGCTCTGCTTCTCCACCCCCCGCTTCCCGTGAATCAGCTGTTCGCGCGGGAAGCCTGGGAGGGCTGAGAAGCAAGCAGCGGCTTCGCACTCAGGCCCAGGGAGGCAGAGAGGAAATGAGCTGGGGGGGGGGAGCAGCACGAGGAGGGCCGCCTGCACCGCAGCAGGTAACCCGGGGGGCAAGCAGGGGAACCGCTCCCCGCCCCAGCTCACCTCCGCCTCCCTGGGCCTGAGCGCGAAGCCGCCGCCTGATTCTCAGCCCTCCCCGGCTTCCCACACGAACAGCTGATTCGCGGGAAGCTAGGGAGGCAGAGAAGCAGAGCGGTGCGGAGCATAACTCAGGGGTGGAGGCAGAGCGGAGGTGAGCTGGGGCCCGGGGCAGGGAGGGGAGCTGACGGTGGGTGCTCTGCACCCACCAAATTTTCTCCGTGGGTGCTCCAGCCCCGGAGCACCCACGGAGTCAGCGCCTAAGGAGCCACTTTTGATGTGATCAGTGGGGGGGGGAGTGGACACTCCCCCGATCCCTCCCTAGCTACGCTACCCCGCCCCTAGGAGCAAGAGGTAAGCACCGCCGGGACTCCCCACCTCACCTCCCGGCAGGTCCCTCTAGCTCTTAGGGGTGGGGTGGGCACCCAATACAGTGGCCCACGAGACCCTCCTGCCCGGTTCCAGGGGCAGTCAGGGGAAAGGGGTGGATGGGACAGGGGTCCCCGGGGGGGCATCAAGGAACGTGGGGGGTTGGATGGAGAAGGAGTCCTGGGGGGCAGGGGCGGGCCATGACCTCCTTGTGGGGTGAGGAGGGAACCGGTTGTTAAGATTTTGGCAGCTCATCAGTGTATATATGTTGCCTGCTTTAACTAGTAAATAGCGCTCTCATTTCTTTTCCTAATGAATAAATCCTTAGTTAGTTTACTGTAGGATTGGCTACAAGCATTGTTTTTGGTGTGAGATCTGAGGTACAAATTGACTTGGGGTAAGTGACTGGTCTCATGGGACTGGAAGCAACCTGAAACTTTTGTAATCATTGGTGTATGGCAACCAACTATCTCTCAGTTATAAATCAATTTAATTAAACAAATGCAAACTCCTAATGTAGATACACTTAAACCAGTCTAATACTATTTTAGCATCCATAAATTGCCAAAGCAAGTTAACTGATTTAAGCAGGGATGAAATCAGTTTAAGTAGATCACTTTAACATCAATGACAGGTTTCAGAGTAGCAGTCGTGTTAGTCTGTATTCACAAAAAGAAAAGGAGTACTTGTGGCACCTTAGCTGTAGCTCACGAAAACTTATGCTCAAATAAATTTGTTAGTCTCTAATGTGCCATAAGTACTCCTTTTCTTTTAACATCAATGTTGCTAAACCAGGGCAAGTTTTTTAGTGTAGACAAGGGATAAGAAGGATCACATTATAGATCAAAGTTAGTATTCATATTATCATGTATTTATTTTGTAGTAGTAGGGCACAGTAACAATGATAAGTAACAACAAGGGAAACGAAATGGTCCTTGCTCCCCACTAGCTCAATGCCTCTTTGCTCACCACAGTCGGTGTAGACCTTAAACCAAGTACAATCATCTGCCCCAGAACACCAACCCAACTACTTTTCAGCTACTTTGCTTCATTAACTTTAAAGGTAATCTCATTAGGGATTCTCTATAAAACATATAAAGAAACTGTCATAAATATAACGGGAAGGGTAAACACCTTTAAATCCCTCCTGGCCAGAGGAAAAAACCTTTCACCTGTAAAGGGTTAAGAAGCTAAGATAACCTCGCTGGCACCTGACCAAAATGACCAATGAGGAGACAAGATACTTTCAAAGCTGGGGAGGGGGTGGGGGAAACAAAGGATTCTCTCTGTCTGTGTGATGCTTTTGTCGGGACCAGAGCAGGAATGCAGGTCAGAACTCCTGTAAAGAGTTAATAAGCAATCTAGTTAGATATGCGTTAGATTCTGTTTTGTTTAAATGGCTGATAAAATAAGTTGTGCTGAATGGAATGTATATTCCTGTTTTTGTGTCTTTTTGTAACTTAAGGTTTTGCCTAGAGGGATTCTCTATGTTTTGAATCTGATTACCCTGTAAGGTATTTACCATCCTGATTTTACAGAGGTGATTCTTTACTTTTCTTTAATTAAAATTCTCTTTTAAGAACCTGATTGCTTTTTCATTGTTCTTAAGATCCAAGGGTTTGGGTCTGTGTTCACCTATGCAAATTGGTGAGGATTTTTATCAAGCCTTCCCCAGGAAAGGGGGTGTAGTGCTTGCGGGGATATTTTGGGGGGGAGAGGTTTCCAAGTGGGCACTTCCCCTGTTCTTTGTGTAACACTTCGGTGGTAGCAGCGTTTAACCTAAGCTGGTAAGAATAAGCTTTGGGGGTCTTTCATGCAGGTCCCCACATCTGTACCCTAGAGTTCAGAGTGGGGAAGGAACCTTGACAGAAACCCTTAGAGAGTCTTACTTTTTCCCAATAAGAGTTTATTTCTGCTTGTCTTTTACTGCACAGATATCAGGAATGTCAAATCTTGTTTTCCTTAACTTGACAGAGATGTAGGCTCAGGGCTTTCTCTTCCCTTAATTGCAGAAGTGTGTAATCCTTAATAAAAAAAACCTCATTTTTCACACTGTTTATTGTGGTATTTGAGTTAAAAATATTCTAAACAAACCCGTTAGCCAAGTTTTTTGGCTAACACCCAAGTTTTTTGTTTGTTAAAATATTCTAAACAAACAATATTCTAAACGAACAAAAAAGAGAGCATTAGACAGTGTGGAGGGGTGGGTCTATTTGAATTCCAGTCTCTCTGCTGGGACAGCAGGAAGCTCCACCCTAGTGGTGAAGGTTCATCATAAGAAGAATTGAATGCAGTATGAAGGACAGTGTACTTCATCTCATATTTTTTTCACTCCTCTCAAGCTCTGCCACCAGAGTTACATGACCATCCACTTGGTCAACCCCATAAAGCTGACATATTTCACTACTGTATCAAAAATGTTTATGCTTCAAAATTGTACAGTTCTTGTACAGATGGAGGCTCCCCTTACCTTTTTCACATGACTACAAAATACAAGGGAACCCTTTTCCATGAACACTGAGGTAATACTTCTCACCTTGGCTATTTAGAATGAGTATGCACAAGATGAAATTCAAACATGTTAAATTCAGTATGTTTGTTTTGAGGACATACAGGAAGAACTACATACATTTTTAATAGTCACTTTAATAAAAGTATTGGAAGAGGAGAAGTGTGCTATTATTATTACTAACCCTACTTGCCAGTAAAAATGAACGGACAAAGGATTTTCAAGCCCAATGACAACAGCAAAATGGGAAAACAGTAAACTTCAAGATGTAGGTCAAGCCAATGAAGACTTATGACTCTGGCAATGTTCCTCTTTAATGTTCCTATGCTATTTTGGCCTCCAGAACAGTGAAATGACTAAACATCTCAAAGAGAGACAAAGTGAGTGCAAATTGCCATTATTGCAACTTTACATGATTTAAATAATCTACAGAATACTGTCTGCAAGGCACCCAGACAGCACTAAGTGAATTTTCACAAGTAAAATTTTACTTGCTATTAGTCCATTCTTGTAAAAGAAAATGATAAACAGATTTGACATGTATTCACAATGTACAATATTTTCCTGTACAAACCTATTTTTGAATGTACAAATACATTCTGCATTTTACAACAAGCAGTTGAAAGACCATACTGCTCTTGAGTTTCTGTAAAATAAAGAATATTATTCTGTAGTTTCATAACAGAATCATTGAAGACCCAATGATCCTTGCAATTAAAAAAGTGAAATTAAATTTTAAAATTTAAAAAATACAAGTAATTAAGATAGAAGGTTTCATCCAAATGGGAAATTATTGAAACCTATTCAATTCCCCATTATTTGTATATTATGTTATTTACCTGTCACAATGATTATGTATGTACTAGTCACACAAATTTTATGATTTGTGCTCTAGCCTGCAAGGTGCTGTGAACTCCAGCTCTGACCCAGCAAAGCATTTAAGGATGTACTTGACTTTATACATGTTAGTAGGCTCACTGATCTGCAGGATGGAGGAGAGCTCTTTCTATATATATACAGGTCAGATTCTCTGCCCTGCTCTGTCCCTGTTGCACAGATTTGGCAGCACAGAGGGGACAGAATCTACCTTCATTTCCTCTGCCAGGAATCTCCCTTGTGCTAGTGGGTCCTCAGGAGGCAAAGAACTAGAGATTAGCCATAACTCCTATGTCATCCCCCCACAGCCCCAGTACAGGAGGCATGTCAACAAATGCTGGGGAGGGAGAGCAGAATGCTCCAAGTATCCTCAGCTGATAGGATCCTTGGGGACTGTTGTCCCCTAGTGCAAGTTAGAATAATCCTGAGGATGAAGCTGGGCAGAAAATCAAGGAGGCATAAGCAGCTCCCTTACAGCCCCCTCTCTGCTGCATTGAGCAAAAACTCAGGGAGGCAGAGAATCTGGCCCATAATTTCTAATTAACATTCTTTGTAAAATAAATACATACAAAGCAGGGGAAAAGTTTCTCTCTATTTTCATTAACTTCTGACAAAAATGTTACCCAAGGCGACTTGTGTCTATGCTGCTAGACCTACTAAACAATATTACCTCTCAACCATGTCATCCAGTCATGACTTCCCCCGGATGCCACTTACTACTACTACTATTTCTTGCACCTTTTCTTTTGGGATCCCAAACTACAGTGTGATTAACTGTTTGGCTAAGAAGAGGTATCAACTGTCATGCAAGAGTTACCCAAAATTAATTGTAATTGGAGTTGGGCATAAGGGAACATTTCTTATTTAAATATAAATAGGTTACATTAAAAAGGCATTCATAATATAAAAATATTAAACTCTATAACAACAAATAATCTTAAAAATGAGAGTATGGAATTTTATCTAAAGGAAAATGGTGGAACCCATGTTGCTTGAATCAGTCCATTTTTTCCTCCATCAGCTACATAGTTGAAGGATCTTGATCATTAACACAGAATGCCTAGCTTTCAAATAATGGTAATTGTCATTTTAATATCCCTTTTCTTGGAAACTGCTTCTTACATAAACTGATGTAAAATATCAACCTTTTTCCAATTTTGAAGTATAATGCGATTCTATAGGGTAGGCAGAGGACCACAAAGAGACATTAGACACTCGGCAAAATGTTCAAAATGGAGCCATTTTTAAGTATCGGATAGACTACAAAATGTATTTAAAATCTTCAGAAAATGTTCTACTTATCAAGGACACAAAATTAAAAATATGAATGCATAAAGATTTATTTAATTACAGAGGGATCAAAATAAGCATGACAGTGGGCATGTAGTAGCAACCTTAACTATGGAGAGACTATTACCTCTCTAATCAATGCATAGCTACAGAAGCTAGGCTGGAACTGTGGCTCTTTGGCTCCCAACAAATAGGCTTCTACCATCTGAGCCAAAAAAGAAGATCTTTGTTCACTGTCTTTTATAGAAAACCTCACCCAGTCAATAAAGACAACATGCTCCAACACAACACACACACACACACACACACTCCCCTGCTGAAATAAATGGTAGGAAAACTTCCACTGATACAAACTGCAACAAGATTGGGCCTGTAATTCCCACTTGAAATACCTGGGACTGAGATAGGGCTTAAACTATCTACAACACAAAATTGTGAACAGTTTCATTTAACTAGAAACCATTTTCTTAAATGTAGCTAGTGCATGTGTTTTTGTGGAGATTTAACCATCTGGGTAAGTTGGAAGTTACAAGCCGTTTTTCATGTTAGAACATTTGTCTTTGTCTTCAGAGATTTTAAAGCAATTTTCCAGACAAACATAGTATAAAACAAAAGATATAAGAG
The DNA here is from genome assembly GCF_965152275.1 of Natator depressus. Lineage (NCBI taxonomy): Eukaryota > Metazoa > Chordata > Testudines > Cheloniidae > Natator > Natator depressus. Next base: position 297,137,306 of record NC_134234.1, read on the forward strand.
TGCTGAAATAGAGCTCTTTAAAGAGAGCTGAAGACAACCTTAACTATGCAGAAACTGCTGCCTCTTCATAGAATATTAGGGTTGGAAAGGACCTCAGGAGGCCATCTAGTCCAATCCCTTGCTCAAAGCAGGACCAATCTCCAATTGTTGCCCTTATCCCTAAATGGCCCCTTCAAGGATTGAACTCACAACCCTGAATTTAGCAGGCCAGTGCTCACACCTCTGAGCTATCCCTCCCCACAAATAGACAGGAAAGGTTTTTAAACTCTCAGGAATCTGAGTTAACAATCCACAGATGAGTGAGTATAGATTCCAAGGCAACAAAATGAGAATATACCGATATGCTATCGAATACCTGGTTTTAACATTTTACACCACAGAACTGTTATTAGTAATATGCATGAGAATTATTCATTCACTATCCCTTTTAAGAATGACAAAGACTAGATATTTAATTATCATCTAACAAAATGTCACAACGAAACAGCAAAGCCTTTAAGAATGTAATCTAAAGATTATAATGTAATGTACAAATATTTTTTCTTCTATGAAAGTAACTTCCACTGTTACACCTTTATCTTAGTTAACTGCATTCCCAAATATCATGGCAAGAATTTCATAGTGTACAGCAGTTTCATTAAGCAGCTTTAATAAGATCACTCAAGCATTTGTTCAGATGAATAGTTCATCCAAACGTAACCAAATTTTCAGCCAATATCAAGACAGTTATGATTAAGAATATATTCAGGCATAATACTACTTTTAATATTTATTCAGATTGCCAACTTCACAGTGACTATATTAGTGTTGTGCTCGTATGTCACTTGTATTCAGTCCCCAGAGTCAAAGTAATTTGGCTAACATCCAGCTACAAATCACTCAGTTAAAATTATCATTCCCTTGGTGAATATTCATTGCATCACAAAGGATATATAGTATGAAAGATGATTATAAGCAACTTGTAGCTACTTGAGCTTTAACCTAACCTTGTTGTTATCCACAAATGGACAGTTATTTTACATTCATGGAAAGGACTCTGTGCACTATTATTAATTAATTTACAAAATGCACTGCATCAAACCGAACAATACTATACTTGACAAACCACACCCCTTAATAGATAGTTTGTATACTGTGAATTTTCAAAACAAGTAAAAAAAATAATTTAACAACATATTGCATAGCAACTGCATAGTGAGGACAAAGAGTTATTTCCTTAAGTCACAAGGCAAAAACTGGCTCACTGTCTAAATAGTTATACGATTAAATTGATATGAGCAAAAAGCCACCACTGAAATAACAATAGTAAAGCACTTACTTTTGCTAACCTATTCTTGCCGTGAATAATTCAAATGTGCAGGTGTTTCAATAACTGCATTTGTTTAATCACATCCTGGGTTTTACTGAAATCTCACCAGCTCTTAGTAAAATTACAGCAGGACATACACCCTTTGGATGCCCCCTGCAAAAGTACATGTTGTATAGGTGATGTGCAAGATCTCTGAACAGAAAAATGTAAAATACATTGTTAATTTCCATTAGGAGACACCTTTTGCCATCTATGGGGATGGAAGGAAAAGCATCACAATTGTCAGAGCCAGTCTTTCGCATTCTTTTATTTTATGTGACTCATTACGTTTGGATATCCACTGAGCCAGGACTCAAACTTAAGCTTAAAAACAGTCACTAGAATTTCTTGTTTAAAAGTTAACTGTTTTTATTAAAACTTTGGTAATTCTACCAAAATTAGAGGGAGAAAAGGTCAGAAATGGTTTGAAATCTTGAACAAAATTGTTGTATTTCTAAATGCATGTAACAGCACCTATTATATTGATGGGCACCTATGGAATATATATAACAATAAATAAAATAATATTAAGCAATAACAAAAAATAAAATTAATAATGATAATTAGACACCCAGGTACAATCTTGCAAGCCCAGGAGGATCGGTGTTGTTCCTCTTTTGGGGGTGTAAACTGGACTTCTAACTAATGGAACTAGGGTTTCTCCATGTTTCCTCTCAGCCACCAATGGCCTGTGTGCAATTGAGCATGCTCCTCCCCTGATTTGCCAGTGGAGCCTCTGGTCACAAGAGCAGGCCTCAGGAAATGACTGTATGAATGATTTACTTAGCTGTTGGCTACTGGCACATAATGGGACAGGGAAAGATTGCACCAGCTTCTCTCCTTCATGGCAGACCCAAGTGGAAAAGGTGGAAAAAAAGTAAAAAGAAAGTGGAGATGTGTTTCTACTGTGGGATAATTAAAGTGTGCTATCCCTCTATAAATTCCTTGCAGAGATGAGGCACTGAAGTTTTTATATAAAATAAACGAGGCAAGATCAACTCCAGGCAGAGGGACAGACTGCTGACCTCACCTCACTACCTCATGGTAAAGACAACAGGCACCAAGACACTTGTAAAAGGATTTTGCAGAGAGATGATTACTGTGAATTTATTTTCTCTCTGTAAAAACCACCCTATTTAGCCCTGAAGACAAACCTGAGGAGTGAACCCAAATAAGGGGAGAGAAAGGAGGCTGGACTTCAAAGGGGCAGAGGGAGAGGATGAACAATGGGTGTTCAACAGGAATTTAATGGGAACTGTGATAAATAGGAGAGAAGCAAAAAGAGATGGGTGGGATGATCGCTGAGAGACAATACAGGGAAAACAAGGGGTGAGAGCACACATTCCAGGTAGGTGCTAGCACCATCAGCTCTCATGACCATCATAAACCCATCACCTGATGTAAACACTAAACTGTTGGAAGAATTAGACATAGATAAGCACAGTATAAATACCCTCACAGACAAACAGGGAGGAAGGGAGAAGAGACAACATAATACAGTAGGAAATACAGAGTGAACAACAGAGAATGCAGGCAAATACCAAAGGGATAAAGAATGACATGAAATGAAACAGTGTTCATCAAAGTAAGACAGACCAGGAAAAAGAGGGAGAATAATAAAACCAGGGAATCCATTAGTCAAAAAACAAGCAAGAGAACTGCATGAGCCTGGACAGAATGACTCCAAGATTGGAGAAGAGAAAAGGAAAGGAAAGTCATACTCACAACTTTTAGCTTGATATATTTTCCTGAATTTATTCCCACTGCTAACAATAGTCAATAAGTCAGTTACATGCAAGATACCCCCCAGTATTCTCCAAAATTCCAGCCCTGACGTGTTGTCAGCAATAGGAAGAAGTCAGTAAAACATGGGACAAAGCAATTAGCATGAAAATGAAGACAGATCCTTAACCAGAGGGGGATGCTCTGTGGGATGCAGGTGGGCTAAGGAGAAACAGGAAGCCTGTATTTACAAAAGATGGAACTTTCTGGGCCTTGCAGTATCTGGTTAGTACATAGATTAAATCTCAAGGTTTTGAACTCTCCTGGCCCTTGTTGTGAGTCATTACTGGACACAGATATTGCAGAAAGCACATCCTTTAGTGAGCGATCAATAAATCTTTGTAAGTGGGGGATTTATATATATTGAAAAGCTTCTACCAAACATTAGCATTTGTCAGTTCAAAACCACAAAACTATTAAGTAGAAAAATCAGGCAATTTATCCCTGTAACATTGAGCTGTTCAAAGTAACAAGGACGTTTTGTTTAACATAACAACATGTGCTTTGAAAGGGATATTTAACAATAGAATCAGTGGAAACGGGAGACCTTATTTTTTTTGTAATGGAAGGGTCACTGTTCTTTTTTTTAAAAAAAAATTTGCTTTCCTACCTGCCATTCATTTCTTCCAGTCATGTTTATTTGGTAAACTATTTTCATAGTTAATAAAGCTCTTAACTGTTAGTTACTATTGTCTGTTGTGTGAAATAGTCATCATCTTAAGCAGTAAATCACATTATTTCAGCAATACCCTATTTACCTATTTTGATTCTGATATGGGATTGGAGATTTAATGATTTTAGAATCATAGACCTACTGGGAACCCAGTTCTTGAAATACACACAGCTCGCAAATTACGGCTCTTGCTGCTGCAGCCACAGTACTGTTTGGAAGCATTTCTTTGATAAGGACAGTTTAAATGTGTAAAATATAATTATTTATAATGGCTTTTTGTTTCTAAACATTACCGAATAACATTTTGACTGCCACATGGAGCAGATTCCAGGATTAAATAGATTTCTGTTAATTCAATAAATGGGTTTTGTGACTGTCGACAATGGCTCCTTGGCATTTTACTTTCATGACTTTCCGTTACCGTGTCTTCAGTCTAACCATTTCTTTTGTCTTAATCATATTTAATCTCTATGTCCAAATTCACCTTATTTAAATTGGGTAGACCAGTTCATCTGCTCCACTTCAGGGGGCTCAGTTATGTCAGATCTACAGTGGAATAAATAGGGCCAGAGAATGCTTTTCCCACCTTTTTTGCCCACTCCATTTAATCCCCTCTGCATCACTCTTACTTCAGCAGTTGCATTTCAGAGCTTGACAATTTTAGTGTTATTTGCATCACTGTAAATGCAGGATTCCACATTATTTCACATTCACAGATATGTCAACCTTGCTCTGAGATTTTAGGGATGTTTATGAAAAAAATTAGGGATGTTGCTTAAATCTCTCTCTTCCCCTGGAGCTTCCCAGGGGCTTCTCCCCCCTCCACTCCCCTTCCTGTCTATTTCCAAGGGGACCTGGACCCCCTGGATTACTCCATTGCGCCCCCCACCCCCAGACAGGGAGAAAGGAAGGATCAGCCCCAGCAAACCTGCCCTCCTATACCTCCTAGGGCCCTTAACTATCTTGGCCAGCCCCAGGCCTGGACCTTCTTCCCAGGATGATCCTCCTCCTCTTCTCCCTCTTCTGTCCAGATTCTCCTCCCACACAGGCTGTGTAGTGAGGTTCTGATAGGAGGCAAGCTGCAGCGATTGTCAGTGATGCTTGGGGCACTGTTGGATTCACTGACCAAGCCGTAGGCTGTGTGTTGGGCTTGTGCTCTAACGCCCTGGGTGGACCAGGCTGGCGCAGCTCTGTTAATGTAGCCCAGCAGAGTCCACACAAGGCAATAAAGCACAACATGCAGCTTGTGGCTTGTGCGGTAAATCCAGCAGTGCCCCAACCTATTCAAAATTGCTGCAGCTTGCCTCCTATGAGACCTTGACTGAGCAGTCTGCAGGAGTGGCGGGGAGGAGAAGCCATAGCACATGTCTGCGCACATGCCATAGGGGTGGTGGAGAAGAGTGCCCCCAGCCATGGCAAAGTTATTTGCTGTGTTCAACGGTCCCAAGTGGTGGTGATTCTCTCTCTCTCACACACACACACACACAAAATTAGTAGTTTTAAGCCTGAATTTCGTAATTACATGTAAAAATTGGGACAATTACAGAAAATTCAGGAGAGTTGGCATCTCTGAATTCATGAATGCTGTCAATGCTACAGTAAAGTTAATTTTACTAAACTGTAACTTTCAAGTTTTTAAAAGGTAGCCACTGAACAACCAAATTAAAGCTTTCCTCTTCTGGAATCTGTGGTTTCTTTCCAGGCTTTCAGAGTGGATGATCAATTGTCTGCCAAAGCAATTCCATTATGGAGGCTCAACAAGAGGGAGAAGGAAACATTGCAAAAAGCACAGAGCATTTATGTAGATGGCCTGGACTTTCAAGAGATCACAGGAGAGCCACAGGTTTTGAATCCTATTTACATTCCACTGTTGGGGGAAAGGCAATCCCTCTGCCCAGAGGGAACAATCAGACAGTATCCCTCAGTCAAAACCCACAGCCGTTTCCAGCTCTCTACATAGGTAAAATCCAAGACAATCTGAGCCTTTTTAAAATTATTGTTTCGTATCATTTATATAAAGCCATTGGTGTTCATAAGTCTTAGAATGTTATGACTTGCAAAACTTTGTTTTGTCTTACAATTTATGGAAGTAGCATCATTTCATACCTATGGCTGAATTCTGATGGTCTACATTGAGTTAAACAATTCTGTTTAGATTTCCAACAAAGATTATGGGGGAGGAGATATCTTCCCCACCATACACTGTTTACAACATATTTTTCATTATGTGCACTAAAAACAGATGGATGGGCCTCTTATATTAACTTACGAATATGGCATCATTCTCAAACATTTTGACACAGAAAGTTGTGAGTCTTCGACATTTAGGGCCTCATCCAGAGCCCACTGAAGTCAACAGAAATACTCCCATGAATTCCAATGCGCTTTGGACCAGGCCCTTACAAACGTATTGAGAAAGAGTATGAAAAAAGAAAACTGACCAATGGTACTTGAGCATCCAACCAGAAAAATAATTATTAGACTTGCCTTGTCTACACTTAAAATGTTACAGCGGTACAGCTGCAGTGCTGCATCTATGCTGCTATAGCGCTTCGGTATAGACACTACAGCAATGGAAGGGTTTGTCCTATTGCTATAGTTAATCCACCTCCCTGAGAGGCGGTAGCTAGACTGACTGAAGAATTCCTATGTCAGCCTAGCACTGTCTACAGGGAAGGGGGTGGTGGTGATTAGGTTGGCATAGCTACATCACAGAGGAGCATGGATTTTTTACACACCTGAGAGCCATAGTTATGTCAATGTTTTCAGTGTAGACCAGCCCTTAGATTAAGTAACCATTGTCCACAAATTTAAATGCAGAACAGATCATCAAAAAGGATTCAACTGTATAATGAATTTTCCCAGACATGGTAAGCATTTGATTCAAAATAACAAGTTATCTTTAGCAACACCATCTTATTTCCATGGCGCACAATAAAGCAAACGTTTAAATGCATTTCCAGAGTCTTTGTGGGGCATTGGAAAGGCTTGATATAATTAAAACCTATCAATGCATAACTCTCAATTTACATGTTTTTCATACCTCATGTTATTATGTTCAATCACGTACGACAATATGAAATATCACTGCTTCCTGAAAACTACTAAACATCTGCAGTTTTCTTGGTAAATAACAGACAACTCACCCAGTCACAAATGGCTCTTGCCATACCCCTTTTCTGGATCATAGTACCCATCCTTCCCCCTTCCTTTCCCCACTGGCTCCATCTTCCCTAACCAGTTACATTCACACCTCTACAGTTCCCAGAACCTCTGCCTACTCCTGTTCCTCCTCTTCTCTACCAGCACAAATCGAGGTTCCATATACATCTCCTCCTCTTTGCCTCTGATGACATCTGCCCAAGCCCCGGCACTCTCTACTCCAACATCTGCTCCTACCACTACTCTGCCCCTCATAAGCCTCCATTCCTAATCGCATGCCCACCTCCCTCCTTCCCCCTTCCATCCTCTCCTTCTCTTGCTGTCTCTGGGACACTCACTCCATCTCTAAAAAGATTACAGCCATCCATAGCCTTTTCATCTCTCTCCCTCTGCATCTCCTGGCTCTTACAGAGAGTGGATCCCTTCATCTGACACTGCCTTTACAGTTGCCTCTTCTGAGAGCCTCTTTCCTCACACTCAGACCATGTTACGGGGGTGTGTTGGGCTTCTGCTCTCACACTCCTGGTACTTCCAAACCATCCCTTCTCCCACTTCCCACTCTTTCCCCTCTTCTGAGCAGTTCTGCGTCTGACTTCTAGCCTCTCCCACTCCACATTACTGTCATCTACCATCCACCCAACTCCCTCTCATCAACCTTCCTCTCTAATTTTGGTGCCTGGCTCTCTCTTTCTCTTCTCATAATCTCCCACTCTCATCATCAGTGACTTCAGCTCCCATGTTGATGATCCATCCAACCTCTTAACTGTTCCTTTCCTCATCTCTTCAGTCAACCTGCAGCAGTAGTTCAACTCTCCAATTCAGTGCCCATTCACTTGACTTGGTCTTCACAGGCACTGCTCTCTTTGATCTCTCTGTTGCTCAGTTCCCGCTATTTGACCATCAATCACATGGTCTTTGATAGCACTGCCCATCAGTCCCCTCTCTCATGCCCTGTCACTTGGCCCTTCCATGACATCCACTCCATAAGCACTTTCCTTCCTGCCCTAACTTCCCTTTCCTCCTTTGATAAGGTGGTTGATTTTCTCCATGCTTCATTCTCTTCCACCTTAACACTTTTGCTCCTATATCCATTGCCCCGTCCATCCTGCCAATTCCTATCCCTGACTCACCCCCACCATCCGCTTCCTCTGCTCCTGCTCTCATGCTGTGGAGCATCTCGGGAGGAAATCCAATGATCAGGCTGACTTTTTCCACTACAAATTCATTGTCTCCTCATTCAGTTCTACCATCTTCCTAACTAAACAACTCTACTTCTCCAGTTTAACTGAATCTCATGTCCCCACAATCCCAGCAGCCTTTTCACCACCTTTGATTCACTCTTCAAACCCTCTCATCTTCTTGCCTCCACTTACCCCTCTCTATAGAGGGTCTGAACAATTTCTTTCAATAGAAAATTGACAGACCATCGCTGACATTCCCCTTTTCTTCAGCTTACTTTCCCGTCCCCTTTTCCCTCCCGACAACTCTTTCTTCTCCCCATCACAGATGCAGAAGTTTCTCACCTGCTCTCCTCCTCCACCCTCTTCATTTGCCACAGTGACTCCATCTCAGTTCATCTTCTGAGCTCCCTTTTGCCCACTGTCATTCTCTCCCTTACTCTGCTTCTTAAACTCTTGCTGTCCTCTGGCTCTTTCATCTCACAATACAAATGTGTTTGAGTCTCCGCCATCTTAAAAAATAACCCTGACTCCACATGCCTCTCCAGCTACTACCCCATCTCCCTTCTCCCTTTCATCTCTAAAATTCATTGAACATGCTGTCTGCAATCAATGTCTAGAACTCACCTCCTCCAATTCCATTTTAGACACCCCACTAATCCAGCTTCCTTCCCTTGCACTCCACTTAAACTGCTCTTGCCAAAGGGTCTGGCTAGGAAGAGATTATTAAAGCTCAGAACCAGCATTCCATCTTCATCCTGCTTGACCTGTCAGATGCCTTTCACATAGTTGACCATGATCTTCTTGAAATTTTGATCTCCTTTGGCTTCCATGACTCTGTCCTCTCCTAGCTCTCCTACTTTTCTAATCTCTCCTTCAGCATGTCCTTCAAGGGAGCCTTCTCACCCCCCCTCCAATTTTCTGTGGCGGTTCCACAGGGCTCTGCCCTTGATCCTCTCCTCTTGTCCCTTCACGCCTTATCTCTGGGTAATCTCATCAGCAAGCACAAATTCAACTATCATCTCTATGTGGAAAACTAAAGTCTCAGCCTGTCTCTCTGAATCTCCTTTTAGATGTCTAGCCATCAACTCAAGCTTAACATGAAAAAAAACTGAACTCTTTGTCTTTCCTCCTAAGTCCTCCCCCAACCTCATCTTTATCACTGTGTACAACATTACCATCCAGCCTGTCACATCCAGGCCTGTAATCTGGATGTCATCTTCTACTTGGACCTCTCTCTAGATCCTCACAACTAGGCTATGTCTAAATCTTGCAGATTCTTTCTCCATAATATCTCTAAAATATAGCCTTTCCTATCCATCCACAAGTTAAAAATCTCCTCCAGGCTCTCAGCATCTCACATCTCAGTTACAGCAATATCCTTTTCTCTGGCCTTGACAAATGCAACCTTGCCCCATGAATATCCAATCAGAATGCTTTTCCTAGCCCGTCGCTTTTAGTAGAAGGAGATTTCAGCTACAGCCACCTCCCAGGGCAAACCTTCCACTGCTGGGAGCCTAAAGAATGGAAAATTACCTGGCCGCTAGAAATAAAGCCCAATATTAGATTAAATGACATATAATAGAATTCTAGGATTTTGGGGTTCTGGAATCCCACCATAGCATGACATTAGGATAATGTAGAAAACCCAGTAATTGTCCTACTTCTTTGTTTCCAGAAGCAGTAGGATTGGGAGTTGAAGTCCATTTCACAATCAATTCTTTCCTTCCCCTTTGGAAGCATTAAAATTGTGAAGGTGAAGGCAAAGGCTTTCATTTGCCTGCTTCCAATTCCTCTGGGTAGGCTAATGGTGAGAGGCCCCTTTGAAGACAGCAAATGTTTTTTAAATGACAAACCTCCTAGTCTTTGCCTAGCCTTAATGTACTCAAAAAGAACACCACAAACTCAAAGTATGTCCTCATGAATTCCATATGCATTCCAGGCAATTCCTTCTTATATGCTTTACATCTACAAGACTATGTAAACTATAATTAGGAACAATCTGCGTAACTAATGAGCAGCTGACAAGCTTGGTAAAATAATATGATGCTTTGATCATTTATTTGTCAGTATTTATAAAGTAAAAATTTATGCATTGAGCACAAGAATTACTGGATGTCAAATTCAAATGGAAATGTTGGTCAAATAATTATTAATTATTTAAAGCTAAGAAGTTGCTAGGACTGAAGTCAAGGGTCTGTTCTTTGTCCCCCTTCCCACATTGTCCAAAAGCCCTCCCTCTTCCTGTCTATTCAGCTGTTTTTCTACAACCATCAACACCACAGTATTAGAGTACCCTCTATGAGGCACAGCATTACAGAATGTGTCCATCCTCACTGGGGAATCACAGAGTGATACATCTGAGAGAGAGCACCAGCTGGCTCCGTTTCTTACACAGTCCTGCCTATTGTGGTGGCACTGCATTGAAAAGTCCTCCTTCCAGCCTTGACAGGTGCCTGCTCCAAAGTCCAGTGAATTAAAAAATAATTTAAAATATACAAAAATAAAATATCTTTTTTGTTTGTTTGTTTCTTGAAAAGGGAAAACCCTTTTTTGTAAAAATGCAGGAAACATCTCTGGGAAAACTGAATTCCAGTGGGAGGAGGAGTTGATTGACACAAAGGATCATAGAATCATAGAACTGGAAGGGAACTCGAGAGGTCATCTAGTCCAGTCCCCTGCAGTAGAGAGGGAACATGGCCAGTGTAGCTATAAGATGCACATCCCTCAACAATCTGTACTCAAGGGGCTTCTAAAAAACCCACAGTGCAGATGCCCAGCCTGGTGGAAACCCAAAGAGAATGTAGATGATCACCACACCATCTGCCCTTTATTTAGGTTAATTACCCACTTGTGTGAAGGAAGGCCATGCTACGGCACAGGGATGTAAATTATCCCCTCCCGTACCAGCCAGCTTCAATGACTCTGGCCCCCATTGTGTTTTAGGAGCCTTATACAGATGTGTCAAACTGTATGGAAAGAAAAATAATAATAATTAAATCAATATTTAGTAAATTTAAGGTAACTTTATAGATAGTACATCAAGAAAAAATATGTAAATAAATAAATCTACAACGGAAAATACGCTCGGAGTAAATAAAGCATCTTGAGTGCAAGTTAAAAATCCTGTGGTTTTGACAGCAATATAACTGGCACTGAATAGACATTAAATAGAATCCCTGAACCTTGTTTGTGCTCTGTAACACTGCTTCAAGGCAATATTTTTATTTTTAAATATATTCCCTTATTTGCATAGGAAATTAAGACATGAAATCTCTTTGTGAGTATCCCTACTACTATACCAACCTACCCCCTGGCTTATTTGAAATTGGGCAGTAATTGGACAGCTATGGTTTTAACTGTATCAGCATGCCTACAGTTTCTTCAGATAAATATTCAGAAAATTTCCCAAATATGTCAGTGGCAAAAGAAAGAGTAAAGATATCCTTAAGGAAGGCTAAATTCACTATCGCACGAACATGCCATTATGTATGTCCTTTTTTGATTGTGGTTTCAATAATTTTTTCATTTGTATTCTTTCACTTTTTTTTAACAGTCTACAAACAAAGAGCAAAATGCAGCAGGTCTGTTCTTTAATACAAAGGTATTTCCTTAGAAAAACTAAAATGATAGTGAAAGTGTTCCTAGTAATAGTATGCAGATTACAAACATTACTTGTTTTGAAGTATAAGTTGTAATCATCAATTCAATTGCACTTTTTAAAATTGCATATAATCATTTTAAGGAGTACGTGCGAAGTACACATTTTCACTATCTTCTTCCAGAAGCTTTAGAGTAGTACAAAGATCAAATCTCCAAAACTATATGGGATATATATTTGGAGAGATAATGTCATACCGCTGCCTGAGAGATACCATAATACTGCTGATTAGCATGCTTTTTTGGTAGTGCCAGGATACACAAATTCTCATCACAGCTTTTGATGCTCAGATACCATACTGATAAGCACAATATAAATGCCTAGGTAAACAGACACATTTAGATTGGAGTCTGGAAAGAAAGACTTCAGATTGTTTTATCCCCCAGCAGTGGCTCATCTGCTAGATTCTCAGATCAGTAGGTTAAAATGTGATGATATGAACCCATGCTAAGAAATGGAAGTATACTACTGACACCATAATCTAGTACAAAATTAATGTATGATCAAGAAGTGACAGTCTCATATAATTTACCCCCTTTGATAGTACTGTAACAGGATACCCTTAGAATTCCATTGATTAAGCTACTGCATAAATTAATAATATTCTAGATACCAGAGGGAGCTGTAGTATTTTCTAATAATCTATTAGGATAATACAGTATGCAACACTTACTAATGTTGCTGAATACTTACTCACTTAAGTCAACCAGTAAAATCAGGGAGACTATTCATGAGACTAAGCATTTAACAACATGGTAAACATTGCACAATTGACCCCAAAATTACTCATTATAATTTGTTTGTGGAGGAAACACTAATTTAATGTAACTCAGTAACCATTTGTCTTGAGCTATTCATGTTATTTCTCTCTTGACTTTTTTTCATTAACATGGAATTAAGAATTATGAAAAACACAACACATCTGAGAGTAGCCATGATCTCCTGTGCTGCATTTTGAATTTTACTTGATAAAAATAATATCTAAAACCAAATAACTTGGGACCAGATTGCCAACCCCTTATTTCCATTGCTGAGCTGTGACAAACTGACAATATTCTGTAATACCCTGAACAAACCTTATGAAATTAAGATAAAGCTTACATTAATTCAATAAAATTTATGAAATTAGGGTTAATACATTTGTGGTCCGTTGTATTAAAAATGCATTTGTGTATGTGCAACTGAGGCATTGTATGTACCTTCTCTAGCACGGAAGGGGGAGAATAATGTACTTCCTCCATTATCAGCCCTTTGAAGCCACTAACCTGGAGAGGTTCACATAAACTAGTCCAAAGTGGTTTCTCCAGGGACCAACAGACAAAGAGAGGTATTTTTAGATAAATAGCCGGGTTTTAAACTGACTCAGGGCTTTCTTCCTCATCCAGGAAACAGACGGGGCCCCTAATCCATGGATGGCCCCAATCCCTATAGTAGGGTTGGAAGGACTGGAACTACTGAGGTCCCATAAGCCTGGATACCTGTCCTGAGCTGAAGCTTTGATGAACTCTAACCACCAGGAATCCCCTTGGATGAGGGGGTGAAGGACTTAGCCTGCCAGAATCCCTGTTAGGGTTGAGGTAACTTTGGTAAGCTTATTAGCATTGTGTAGATTCTTTGATTGTTTTTAATATATTTCTCTGCAATGCTTTTTACCTTCAGAATAAAGTAGGCTTGCATAGGAAGTGCTGTGTGGTCACATAACTGTGTCAATTACACCTGATAACCGTCTCTGAAGGGAAAACAAGCAGACATCCTTGGGCAACCTGTCAAGCCCAGGATAACAGAGTAAGCAGTGAACTGTGCAACCTGGACATACCGCAGTCAGAAGGGAGGGAGACATATGTCTCCACCCAGAAAGGCAATGGCTGGGAAGATAGAAACTTGAGAGTGGGTGCCCTTGCTGGACCACTGAGGGGAAATACAGGTGCAGTGGCCCTGAACTGTGACAACTTTGAAGTCAATGGGAATTCTAGTGTAAGTAACCTGTCACCACAGGAATAAAGGTTTCACAATCTGCCTCTTGGTGAGTAAATGTTTGTGAATTATTTGTGACTTTATTGAAAATTAACTACCAAAATCACCAGAAATATGGGTTTATAGGAACCAAAAATGGCCATAATGTTAGCTGTCCATTGCTACCATTACAAGCATAACTTGTGTGAGTGCTGAAGTTGCAGTATAGTTTTTGCAGTGATTTTTTTGACTTACACATTTGATCATCTTGCCATGGTTTCAATATAAATGAAAATGTACATGAACTACACAGATGAAAGAGATTTGCCTCCATTCAGTGATATGCAGGGAAATCAATCTGGCAACTCAGGAATTTATTTTCAGTGACCCTATCTGATGTGAGGTGCCTCAGAGTCACTTGGCTTCCTTGCATTAAGCCAAAGACCCAAGCATACTATAACTTATCATTATCTCCTTGTCAGGTAGTCAGTATCCAAGATTCTCCGAAGTTCTCTCATAATTTTGTGAATTCTTGAATGGCTGATAAGGAAGCATGGTTTTTCTATGTGCAACAAAATTCTATTATACAGTGAGAAGTGAGTTCTCACCTTTAAAAAAATAGGGAAAATTAAAAACATACAGAGGGGCTGAGTATTCATTTTGGTAGAGAAACCAGAATAAGGAACAGAAAATTAAGATGAATACCATAGAGTTTTCAAATAACTGTCCTCTCAAGATGGGATGGGGAGAGGAGTAGAGAGACCAGGAAGTAGAGTAATCATGTAAACTACAGAAACAGCAAAAGAATTTGTGTACAATTTGGTAAAAGAAACGTTGCAAAGTTTAGCCATAAAGGGTGAAATCCCAGCAGGCCCCACTGAAGTCAACAATAAAATTGCCATTGACTTTAGCGGGATCAGGATTTCACTCAGAGCCTCTAGATTAGAGATGCTAAGGGATCCCCAACAGAATTCAGCCTATATCATCACTGTGTCACATACGAAAGTGCCAGTAACTTAATTACTTAATTACTTCACCACAATTACACAACACAAATCAGGGTTACAAAAGGTTATATCCCAATAGGGCCGGGTTCAGAATCCACTGACTCCAAGAGCTATTGTTACAAGTACAACAGTGTCCAATGGTTGTTACTATCTAAAGGTTGTTTGATAGCATATGTGAACTGAGTTGGTGGGCCTAATGCAGTCCTCACCGGAAAATGGCTGCATCACTAAAATCACCACTGTTGTTGGCACTTTTTGTTGTATCACAGATAGGCTAGCAGGTCAATGCTCATGGAAACTGAATTATCCTCCATACTTAAAGGTGAACCTCCAGGTCCAGGTTGGGGCAGAGCGGAAGGGCAGCATGTGCAATCCTGCACTGCTATTGCCCATGCAGTAACTGTTGTGCGAATAGAGGACTTCAGTGTCAAGAGCTCTTAATCTTGTACCTTTCACAAGTACTAAATTCACACACAGAAAAGTTTTTAAAAGAAAATTATGTATTGATGTTTATGGTATGCACTCTTTGATGTTACCCATTCAGCTGAAGTAATTATAAAACAAATTGAAAGGATAAGGCAATCTCAGTATATTAAAGTGACAATTATTACAAGACCAGTTTTCATCAGGGTATGAATTAATGGACAACTGTTTCCAGTGAAGGATTTAATTTGTTTTTATGCTTGTCACATCTCTGTTTGATCAAACTATGCTGAAAACAGACTAGTGTCTGGTCCATTGAACAGTTATTGAAATGTCAACCTATTTCACTTGTTTAACTCTACAAATCATAGTCACAACAAAGTAATGATGAACACAGAGCTCTTCTCTTAGGGTAATTCTTCACATATTTTTTAAGTGTGTGACTCAGTAAGATTAAATAAATCACCTCAAAGCCACTTAAACATATTTTCCAAAGTGATCAAGAGAGGACAACAGAATTAATTGAAAATGTAACACATGCACACATTTATAACCCTTCTCAAAGCTTCAGAAGAAGGGATAAAACCTGCTCATTCTGCTGCAGCATTGTGATAGCATTAATAAAGAATTTTTAAAGGCCTGAAACACTTCAAAATCAATTAACATTGCACTCCAGAAGTGGCTGCATTTCAGTGGCGTCCAAGATGGTTTTCGCATTCCTATATATTTTGTAGAAAGAGTTGCTAGTTCTCAAGATGAAACACATTGGGCTCAGTCCCTAGGAGTACTGAGAATGCTGGCTTCTAAACCACATTTCCTCCTCCCCCAAACACGGAGGAGCCATGGACCAAACCAGCCCCTAGTGTAACAGCAATCTACTCTGACTTTTAATGGGACTTTAGATCCCAGATGATTCAAGAGCAGTGTGCCCCCAGCTCCTGACTCACCCACTATGCTGGAAGAGGAGTGGGTGACAGAGAGCCAGACATGCAGGTTTGAGCCAGCCTACAATTCCTCTACATCAGAGAAATCTTCAGTTGCCACTTCAGGGTAGCTTTCCAGTTGCTTTGTGCTGCCTTACAAAGGCAGAGCAAAGAAAAGTGAGGCCAAAGATATGGACCCTTATTACTCATTTTATTTTTTCAGTAACAGCATATATCCCATTGTGACACTTCCCAGTGTACCCTGGGTTGTAAGGCACCCCGCTTTAGTGTTAGGTAGTCTTGTCTGTACTTATTGTGGATCAGCTCTCTGAAAATAACCCAGTCTCTGGCAAAACAAACACTGCCTTCCAGGCCTCCACAGACCTGATTCTCTCTGTACAGGGTAACTGTAGGCACACTCCAACCTCCGAGTCCTCTGAGTGTCCCTCGGGAGTGTTCAGACCCTGGTCCACTGAACTCCCACAGAATTCTTAGATCTGCTATTCCCAAAGGAATAGAACCAGCCGTTCATAACATTCAATTCTGTATCATCACTCTGCTTAACACACAGCACACACACATACACATATATGAGCATTCATTGAAAATGATACAATACTCAATTTACATATGACCAGCCAGTGAGATAAGTGACTCTTCCCCCCGCCTGCCCGGAGTATGTGGATTACCTTTTAGAGACCTCTTAACTCACACACCTAAAGAACATATTTTTTGGTATGTATACATAACTCTTCACATATTTTCTATACATACATCTTGCAATGATTATGCTGACCAGTATGATGCAGGCTTTCATTAGAGACTTTTCATGACATTCTGTTGGAGAATTCAGGGGACCCTTGTATCCTATGTGCCCTGGTTCCTTCTGGCAGTTGGCATCAAGAGGTCTTTAAGTCACATCCATATATTGTACATAGTTTTTAAAGATACATAAATAAACCCACTTTTTTGAATGAATATTGCTATAGTATATTATCTTTTTCTTTTTACAAATAAATCCCTTCCTAGTTCCTAGTAGCCCTAACCTCTTGTACAAAATAATAAAGTTATTTCATAGTGAGTTTCACAGAAGTGGAATAGAAGTTATGGAATACCGTGTTAGCATGTCCTGGACTATAATTGTATGACAAAATTTAGTATAAAGTAAGAAATCTCTGCAGCTGTATGACTAAAGAAAAATTGAAACCAACAACTGACATAACACTTTTGTAGGAATCCTGGGCTCTGACTTAAAGCCCAGCTGAATGCTTCCAAACCTGATTTGCATGAATTTTTATTTTTATCATTTAAACTTTGGTTGGCAAGTGACAGTGCTTCACCATGATTCATTGTCTGAAAGGACATTTGACAGAAGGTCATTTGATCTTGTGAATGTTCAGGAACTTCTCTGGTGGAAAAAACAACAACCCCACACAGCCTTCTAGGGTGTGAAAGCATTATAGGCCACATACATTGGCTGTGCAGCAAGCTCTTTTATCCAAATAAAAGACCTTTCCACTGCACGAGGCCAAAACAAAATAAAAATGAAAAGCAAATTCCTGTCTCCAAATCCCTATTTTCTGAGAGTAATAGTTCTCAGACATCATTACTATACTATCAACCCTAAAGCTGAAATAACCCTGTTAATTAGTCAAGGTTTGTACCATGCCTTGAAGAATTAAAGTTGTTATTAATTTCCTGACTACTGACCATGTGCTTGGCATCGTACAAGACACAAAACGGGGACTGTTCCTGACTCGAAGAGCTCACAATCTAAGGCAATGTCTACACTTAGCAGTGTTGTGTAGCGCACATACACTGCGTGACCCCCTAGCATAGGTATAAATAGCAGTATAGGTGGTGAGGCACTTCTTCGGCAAGAAAAGCCAGACCCACAGGGTATATATCCTACATAGCTCTCTACATGCCCACACAGTACCTCCCCTGTCTACACGGCTATTTTTAGCAGTGTAGTGTCCTGCTGCCAGAGCCTTTCCCTCTTGCCTTTCACCCCCATGTGTTGATACACATACACACCTCAGTGAGCATGGACACAGCCTGCTTTTCACTGTGGCATGTAGCTACACATCCCCTACACATCACCACCAGTGTAGACAAGGTGTAAGAGGAAGATTTAATGTTAAGACTTTTCCCACCCCACACTTTTTATTGGCACTGTGAAGGAAGTGAGTCTTAAAAGCCAAGTATCAGCCTTGAATGGCGCACTCCCAGCAGGAAGGATACAGACTTTACAGATTTTTAATTATTGTGCATAACGTTGTGCTTAAAATGTTGGTTCCTTTTCCCACCAATAAGTGGGGGCAGGCTGATGGGGTCTTTGGGCAGAAAGGTCTCTTCTCCTTGACATCAATAACATTTTGATCCTGGTCGAATGTTAGGTAGGCGGGCAGGCACTTGCTCCCTTTAAGATGTTTGGCATGCTCAGTATATACCCAGATTGTCAAGAAATAGGTAGGGTAGACTCTGTGACTCCAGGGCTGGCTCTAGGTTTTTTGCCACCCCAAGCGCCAAGAGCACAACTGCCCAAGCAAAAAAAAAAAAAAAGGGTGGCTAGAATGCTGCCCCTGGAATTGGGCCGCCCCAAGCACGTGCTTGCTTTGCTGGTCCCTAGAGCTGGTCCTGTGTGACTCTACCTCTGGGAATAGGGTGGGACTGGGCAGCACATCACAGTGATCTGGAAAGGGTACTATCCCCTTGGAAAGCTGTGGGCATGGCTACACTCGAAACTCCCACGGCAGCGCTTTGAAGTGCGAGTGCGGTCGCGCGCCAGGGCTGGGAGAGAGCTCTCCCAGAGCTCCTGGTACTCCACCTCCACAAGGGGATTAGCTTAGAGCGCTGGGAGCGCGGCTTCCAGTGCTGGGGCACTGTTTACACTGGCGCTTTACAGCGCTGTAACTTGCTGCGCTCAGCGGGGTGTTTTTTCCCACCCGAGCGAGAAAGCTGCAGCGCTGTAAAGTGCCAGTGTAGCCATAGCCTGTGACTATGTAGGAAGGAGGCTGAGGAGTCTCCTTTAGATCAGCTCCATAGATGATTCGGTTCTTGACATGGGCCATGATTGTAGCTTAAAATCTGAATTCTGACGCGAGACAGAAATGTTGACAGGTGAAGGAGACATCAATATTTCACTATGAAGCAGGGAAAGAAAATGTATGAGTACAATGAAGTCCCTAAAGCTGCTTCTGTGTTTATAATTGCAATGTAATCTTCAAAGCCATTGAATACATTTATTTCTGTGCAGTAAAAGAGCAATCTCATATTATCACTGTATTGTAGTAAAGATAAATGCATATCCTCCTCTTTTTGTAGCATTTCTGATAATATATAGAAGTATGTTCTCAATGCATGGAAAACAGTAATGAGGCAGCTAATCAAAATAAAACATATGTCAGTCCCACAGTCTGTTTACATGTAAATATGATTGCATTCCTTCTGCTATACTATTAGAAACTCCTCTCTCTGGCAATTACAGAAGGAGCTCAAGTGTTGCAATGGGTACATGTGCTATAAAAACTAAAAGAAAATTAAAGCAAAAGCAGGATGTACTTTTAACAAATACACATAAACCTTGTTCTCCCTATATAACTAATTAGATGCCTAATCATCAACAGTATGCTTCAAAATCCAGTGAAAGCACCTCAAAAGGCCCTGGAACAAAGACAAACAAGGACGAATAGTGAATTGAAGTTATTTCAGCTATTATGAGTAATCACAGATCTCTCCCGCCGACAAAGAGCGGCTACACTGCGCACCTTTTAGCGGCATGG
The DNA here is from genome assembly GCF_965152275.1 of Natator depressus. Lineage (NCBI taxonomy): Eukaryota > Metazoa > Chordata > Testudines > Cheloniidae > Natator > Natator depressus. The sequence continues at coordinate 297,157,201 of NC_134234.1, forward strand.
CTGTAGCAGCACAGCTGTGTCGCTAAAAGGTGCGTAGTGTACACACAGCCTAAAAGTCCTAGATGAGAGGTAAGTTCATATAAATTTAGAGTGACTCAACAAAAATACCTTTTTATCTCTGTGTAGGCTTCCAGCATCTGGGAACAGTGTATCTCATCTGAAGACCCTGTATTCTTATGATGAGTCCTAGAAGTTTCTACTCTGTTATGCTGCCCTGTTCTCTACCCACACAGTTAAAAGCATCATTCAGTTCAGGCCCTTATCACTCAATGTTTTTTTAGCTGTAAGTGAGCCATTATGGCTCCAGATTTAGGCACATGTTTAAATATGGGTACATAAGGAGTCTTTAGGTATGTCCCACAATTTGTTAATTGACCACATTTTAAGCTAAATTGCCGTAAACCAGTTGTTACTGAATTTAAGTGTGTACACAGCGGGGTTTGCACTGGAATAACAAATCGATTTAAAAACTGATTTTAGTTAAATCAGTGCGACTTGTGTGTAGGCTCATAGATATCATCTTTTTTATAGTCAGAGTAGGCTTACCTTTAATGTAAACATTTCTACCTGCAAAATAAGTAAATGGAAATCTTCCATATGGACTGGACCCAAAGTCCATTGAAGACAGGGGAAAGTTTCCCATTGACTTCAGTGGGCATAGAATCAGGCCCTCAGTGAAAGATGTATTATCTATCTGCCTGATGTAAGGTATGCTACGCCTTGACTCTCAACTCAATTAAATCCCAGTTTTCCACCATTTCCTATTCCCCTCTCTCTGTCTGAAACAAACAATTCAAATCTTTTTTCTTAGCATTTAGAAGCTAATAGTACCTTTTTCTCCCTCTTCAGTTGTTGTGCCATATCTAACATTGTATGGTACTGAAAAATAGCTACATTTAATCCTTAAAACAAAGTTTCCTTCTTTTTCTATTATTACACAGAAAAGTATGTTGCCTGTTTGCCCTCCGATGCCATTATGAATGGATAACAAAGAAAAAATGTGCAACTTAGATTACATTACTGGGCTGCGAGCAGGCTATTCAAGTGCCAATTACAGAAGACTTGCCTATTTACATATAAATAGCTAGGAAATTCCAGCTCTGAATGTACCTGAAAACACTGAATCAGTAGTTCAGTAAAACAAGAATTAAGCATAGTTCAATTTGAAGCTGATTACCACAACCATGCATCTAACAAACAACAGAAAGAAACAGAACCATTAGAAAGTCTTTATTAGAAGAAATAAAACAACGGATTTTATTAAATATACTCCCACACCAACAAGAAACTTAACGTTACCAGTTCCCATTTCCCATTTCCCTGTACTTTTATTTAGAGTTAAAAAAATAATTCAACCATTTTGGGGCAGATTTGGTTTTAATCTGTCAATAACTCATACTTAGAGAGACAAAGTGGGTGAGATAATATCTTTTATTGGACCCACTTCTGGTGGTGAGAGAGACAAGCTTCGGAGTCACACAGAGCTCTTCTTCTTGGGACCAACATGGCTACAATTACACTGCAATAACTCATACTTGACAGAGTAGAAACACAGGTAAGAGGAAACAACTAAAAACGGAAATACTGATGTTTTAAAGACAGTATTTTAACATCTCCAGCCAGAAATAATTCACCTGCAAACCAGGATTCAGTCAGCTTGATTCCTTTGGGCTAATTTAAGCCTGGTCACCACTTAAAAGTTTTGCTCGCATAGCTACATATCTCTATCCAACATGGCTATGCCAGCAAAAGCCCTAGTCTAGACAGAGTTATACGTGCAAAAGAGTCCTTTTTCTGATATAGTTTATTGTGTTTGATATAAGGAATATATGCAAAATAACTCCCTCCCAGTGGACGCCAAGCATATATCAGTAAAAGAGTTATTTATTATATAGCTATACTGGCAAACCCTTTCTGTCCATAGACAAGGCCCAAACTGTATGCAAGATCAAATTGGTATTTCAAAGACTTATATGCAGGGGAAAAGAGGGGTTGTTAGATTGTATAGGAGACAATAACCATTTTATGGAGAACAGTGAGTTAGACCTCACTCTTCCCTCTCCGCTGCCTCCCCCTCACACCGCATGGTACACTTAAAAAACATATTTTAAAGGCTGATTTGATAATGATCCTTTAACATCAGAAAAGATCACAGACTATAAAGGACTGGAATGTGAGGGAGACAGGGGATACTTAAGACACCTGAAACCAGAGACTTCCCCTCTAAGACGCTTTTTGGCCATGACACTCAGAAGGGAGAAAAGACTTTCTATAAACTTAAAATGTTTAGACATTATAATTAAATCCAAAAGAGACCTATCTAGATGAGCTTGCTGAGTGTCAGACTAGATATGACATGCAGAACATTTATTTTCTTCTAATCTTGAACAGTTTCTCTGTTCTTAATACATTTTTATTTTAATTGGACCACTTGAGTCTTAGACTTCGGTATGAAGAATTTAATGCACTGTCCCAAGGAAATTAAACCTTCAATCTCTAAGAGGAAGTAATGAATGAATGGTTGTCTGGACTCTACCCCTTTGGGGATTCTCAGATTTTTTTAAAAAAGGACTATGGAGCCCTCCTCATATAAAGGTGCATCACTTGTTGGGCTGTGGTCATAAGATGCATGGGAAACTGACCATAGACCAAAGACAAGAACCACGTTTAAAGAGAACAATGATGACATGCCTTTATAGTAAACTTGAAATAGTGTGCAATGTAGAATGTTCACTTCTTTTTTCTTTTCTCCTAATTTTAAATACACAGAGCAAAACAAGTAGTTCAATACAGATATTTAGAGTTAAGTGGCAAAGTCCCAAAATATGAAAACGTGATTGCAGAGACTAGAATTAAGTGCTGAAATTTTCTAAAGTGACTAGTGATTTTGATGGCCTCCATTTTTTTCTGTGTACAACTTGAGACACATTGAAGTGGCTTGATTTTCAGGAAGTGCTGAGCACTCACCTCTTGGTTTAGATTGATGATAGACCCAACGTCCTAATAATGGAGCCATGACAAACAGCATCCTTTGAAAGTTAAAATTAATACTGTCATCCTGTAAAGACAGTACAATGGGTAAGTGTCCACCCCTTCAATAAAGAAAGGACCTGTGTGTTTTAATAGCTAAAGAGCTTTAAAAATCTCTCTTTATTTAAATATGTGTCAAAAAAATTATATGATAAAATATATAAGTAGCATTTTGCAGGAATTCTTGTGTACTGCCGTGCAATCTTCTGTAATCTTCTTTCCTGCACAAGCATACAAGGACACCACAAGGGAAAAGAATGAATCTTTATTAATGTTTGCAAATAAGTCATTGAATATGACTTTCCAAGTGTGGCACGTATAACATTAAAGAATACTTTGCCAGCTGTAATGAATTGTTATTTCTACTACGACAATAGTTACTTTCTAGTCACTCCCTGCTTTGCTAATTTTTCTGATACACCAGACACTGACAGCAAGTTATGTAACTGCAAACTAATTATTAATTTTTTCTTAGTGGAGACTTTGTCTGCAAATTATACAAATTTGATATTGCAATCGCCATAGAGGAGTTAGAGCTGCCATCACTATTGTATCTGCTTAATAATCATCCTCTTACAGAAACAAAATAAATATATAAACCAACACCAATGGCTAATCATAAAGTCTCTGTGAAATGTGTACTCCTTTCTGCATAGCTTCTTATATATTCACTACTGAATAAAGGTTCCTATGGGTGAACCCTCCCCACCCCAAAAAACCCTATCATCGTTATTCTCATTATCTCTGAGGGATCATCCCCCCCGGCCCTCCTCCATCTTTATCTATGTAAAGGAATTGTATGTCACTAATAAACTTCTATCTTTTTCTTTTAACCCTGTGAATTTTCCCTTCGTTCTTGTTGCCTTCTCTCCTCCCCTGATATCTAAGTATGTTGCCATAGAAAAGACATAAAAGTGAAAAGGAATAAAAGACATGTCTGTAATCTAAAGCAAGGCAGGGACTAAAATGGAAAAACTCTACAATAGCTCTGTGAAAAATGAGTTTGAGAGAAAAACAAAACAAAACAAAAAATCTCACAAATATTATTCTAACAACAATTACTCTACACGTATTTTTCACCAGTCATTTCCATTCAGGCAATGCACTTCTCTTTACACAGTGGTATTCAGACTCTTAGGAGCCACAACCAGAGCTTTGAAACTCAGAGGTAATATGTCTAGTTTGAATTTATGCCATTGCAATAAATACGCAATATCATTCCACATAAAACTGAAGAAAACTAAATTATCTTTATTTCTACCCCATGTTTGTTTTTGTTTTGGGGGCTTTTGGGCTGCTTGTGATATTGTTAATATTTGTCACATTTGTCTGACTTTTGATACCGTAGAATTTAACAGAGTATTACCACACTAGACTTACGCTACAGTAACTGAGCTACTGAATGATCATTTTCTTTGTAGTCCAGAACCATTTAATGTTTCTATTTAAAAACTACTATACCTATCATTTTAAATGAATCTTAAATTGTTTTTATAATGTTGGTTGTGATTGTTTCTCATTTGTTTTGGAAGCTATTTGTAAATAATAATAATTATGTTATTAAACTAGATAACACCAAAGGATGAGGGCAAGGAAGAGGAAACACAGAGCACCAGGGGGAAGAAGATTAGTCTCTCTCATGGAATATTGCAGCAAACAGAAAATTGCTTAATTTGTAGTGATGGGACTAATGTCTTAAAGTGCAATACTGAGTTGGACTGTATAGCTCAGGGCAGGGTAATGGGATACTAAGCACTTTACTTCTAGGTCACTACTTGGAATCCAGCCCAGGTTAGGGTTGCCAATTTTAGTTGGACATATTCCTGGAGGTTTCATTACATGACATAGTATTTAAGTAAAGATTAATCTTTTAACTCCTGGAGACTCCAGGACAATCCTGGAGGGTTGGCAACCTTAGCCCACATCATTAGTACAGTATGCAATGATTCTCTGCTGCATATGTATACAGACACCCTAGTCATCGGTTAAATACAGAAGTAGGACATGGGAAACAGAATCCAAAGCATCCTTCTCTTGGAGAATTGATAATAGCATTCAGTACAAGCAAAATGGCCTCTATCATTTTTGAAAGCCAACCACTATAGAATGAGACATGTACAAACTATAAACATTCAAGCAGGTATGGTCCTATCCAGTAGAGAACAGTGATGTACATTCACCCAGGACAGTGTCAGAGAGTGATACATGTTCATCGGCTTATGTGAAGTGAGTCATTGATGCTCTTAGTGTCAGTTCCCAGAGGAGAGCTATCCACATTACAAAGGGAAAAAAAATACTTGTGGAAACTGGAAGCTGTGTTGGCAGTTTCAGCAGAGAAGCCAAGGCCTGCGTGAGTATGGAGACTGAACTACCCTGTTGTGATAGGTTGGGTTAAACCCCATTGAAGGTGATGGGTGTAATGCCTCTCTTCATTTAAGATAGTAGGAACAGTTAAAATCCTTTATGAAATAAAGACAGATTCCTCCCAAAACAAGGGCACACCCTTCTAGGCCACTCAGAAATTTGACCTATGTGTTCAGATGTCTTTACTGGGTATTGTTTGAATATGGGGAGTGGGGGTAAAAGACAAGCAAAGCAGCATGCAGAAGCCATCTCTCTTATCTCTCTAAGCAAAGAAACAGAAGCAAATGCCAGGCAGCCTGGACAAGCAAAGCCTGTGGATCTGAAAGAAGGCTTTTGAATCTGGTGCTGATTAAAAGACGTTTGGCTTTGTGAAAAAGAAAACTGTCTCCTGTTTGGTTCCTCTTATGTTCAGTACATGATTTTGTACATTGTTTGTAAATAAACAGGATTGTATCAAAGGTACCTGATGCCATCATCAGTTTCTCCTCCTAATTGGAACAACCTGCAAGACCCTGAACTTTGGCTAGCCACACAGGTCACAAGGGTTAACATTATCATACCAATATGATATGGAAGTGGAGACGTTGTGAAGTACATAAGAGAAAAATGCACTGTCATTGCCTGTGCTGGACCACGTCAATAGACAAATGGGGGATTTCCAGGGCAGATCCTCAGCTGGTAGAAACTGCCATAGTCCCATTGAAGGTAATGGAGCTCTGACAATTTACTTCAATTTACAATTTACTTCAGCTACTTTACCTCAGTCTTCAGTGCTGTCATTCTGAATTCTTTCAAAAGCTGCAGTCACTTTCAAACTAAAGAATAAAAATATAACCTTGATTGTAACTACAATTTAGGCACAGGTTTCAGAGTAGCAGCCGTGTTAGTCTGTATCTGCAAAAAGAAAAGGAGGACTTGTGGCACCTTAGAGACTAACCAATTTATTTGAGCATAAGCTTTCATAGATGGGGTGGGATCTGAGTTACCCAGGAAAAAAATTTCTGTAGTATCTGGCTGGTGAATCTTGCCCATATGCTCAGGGTTTAGCTGATCGCCATATTTGGGGTCGGGAAGGAATTATCCTCCAGGGCAGATTGGAAGAGGCCCTGGAGGTTTTTCGCCTTCCTCTGTAGCATGGGGCACGGGTCGCTTGCTGGAGGATTCTCTGCTCCTTGAAGTCTTTAAACCACGATTTGAGGACTTCAATAGCTCAGACATAGGTGAGAGATTTTTCGCAGGAGTGGGTGGGTGAAATTCTGTGGACTGCGTTATGCAGGAGGTCAGACTAGAGGATAATGGTCCCTTCTGACCTTAGTATCTGTGAATCTATGAAAATAATGAAGCCACTAACCCAAAATGACTTCTATCCCTGCCACATTCTTCAAATGTGTCAAAACCAACACTTGATCAATAGTATCAAAGGCAGCTGGTAGCATAAATCTAAAAGAATCAATATGGACATGTGATGTTTCAAGATCAACATAAGGAGACTACTGACCATGAGACCAGATCAGTCTTTGTGCCCATACCCAAGTCTGAATCCAACTGACGGAGGTCAAGGTTCTCGGAGCGTGGTGCCAGAGTTGTCTCAACAATCTTCTTAATAAATAAACTTTTGAAGAAAAAATGATTAGAGATAGGATGATAATCATTGAGATTGTCAGTGTCAAAAGATGGTTATTTGAGCATGAGGCTAATAATCACTCGTTTGGGAGAGGTTTACACCTTCTCCTCCAAAAGGAAGACACTCACAGTCTCTACCAAACAGATCCATGTGCTACCACAAGAGTTTACCAATGAAAAGAAGTATGGATCCAGTATACTGATCACAGCCAGAAGGTCCTGAGCTCCTCTAGAACCTCATTGAGAAGCATTTGTCCCCACCTTCCCATAACATCTGCTGTCACAGAGGTTGTCAATCGAAACTGAATCAGAGTGACTTAATCCATGAAACAGATTAAAACTTGATGCTGTATTGAAGCAGAGACGATTCAGTTTCCATTTCTTTGGCTTTTAGCAGATGATATATAATGGAGAAAAAGAACCATTTCCTTGTCTTCATTAAATCCACAGGCTAAGATAAGAAACAATCATTCAGATTCAGAATGCAGTTTCTACCATCAGTTCTATAGCCTCCTTCCTTCTTGAATCCTCTGTTACAGGTCATCCATATACTACATGAGGGTCGAACAAAGGGAGAGGGTGTTTCATCATACCGATATAGTCAATGACAGCAGAAAACCATAATTTTAAGTTAACCTTTGACCGAGAGGTCTACTGGCTGAGCCCTATTTCTTAACAGGGGTCTGAAATCCAAATGCTCCAAGAGCAGACTAATAAAACAGATCCTCCACCCTAACTGGAGAAAACCTAAGAAAGACAAATAAATTGCAGAGGTGAACCCACTGGACAATAACCAACCAGGTCGATGCCAGTGCTGAAATTACACAGGGCAATAAAGCTTGATGACCCTAACCTCAGAAGAAACTAGGCTCAGTCAGGAGACATGAATTGCAACCAGGCACTCCGCACAACAGGAGAATTTCCATTATAATCCAAACCCAGACATACACATTAGGTGGACCCACTACAAGGAATTCAGTTTTGGGGTAGGAGATATATATTACATATAGTCATCATTTTTCATTAACTTTGCACATGATGCTAAATTAGAGGGCATCTCTGTTCATCAGGTTAACAACAGAAACATGTCTATATACCAGCACCATGGATAATTTGTAATGGAATGCACTCACTAGAAAGTTTTAAGGAGATGCGTAAGACAATATTTAGTTGCCTTCAGAGGGTTCTCCTGCTCAAGAAGTATTTTGTAAGGCTATTTGACTGCAAACGAGAGTAGCTACGATGTTACCATAATCAGTCCCAGAATCGTGATCAGACTCCTCACACTCTTTTTCCTGGCTAGGAAATTATCTAGATGTGGGTTAATGGAATGTTGTCATTAATATTGTAAAGCAGCCTCGTTTTTTAAAAAGGAACATTTTTAGCACACACTTCCACAAGTTTGATAAGCTGTGCAATAAAGATAAAAGAAGAAACTGGTGACTAATTTTGAATGTGAATAAATCCAAATGAGCACTTAGTTGTGTACATTACTTATATTACTCCACAACAAAATTCACCATGTGGTTATTGCAATTAAAAGGGAACACTTTAATTTATAAATATTCTTTAAGTGATACAGTGCTTTGCAACAAAATAAATGTTCTTGTAAACTAAATGTCAAGGATCAATAATGAGCAGATATCTAGGTTACAGCTAATAACACTCTGTTGTCTAGGCTCAGTCAGACTGAAAATGAAAAATTTTTACAAGAAAAAATTTAATTAACATTTTGCAGTCATTATGCTGCTCTGCTGTTACCTGATTTTCTTGATCAAGCTGTTAGCTACTTTAATATTTAAAAGGCTGAGCTGTCCTTTAACTACTTACACATGGCAAAGAACATTAATTATAAGACTTATTTCTTCAAATGTGGGCAGGTGTGCTTTGTTCTGTAAATATACAATACTTCTCATGTCTGTATTTCTCTTAGATTTGAAGCAAGACCAAAGGGATACATAAAATCAGAGGAGAAAGAAAAAGGGGAGAAAAGTCTACTATTGGGGAATTATAAGATGTAACTGAGGCCAAAAGCAGAAGTCATTAATTTCACAGGAGTGCCTTGGATGATTTTAAAACCCACTTCAGATGCATTAGCTGGATATCATTTTCCGTTTCAGTCGGAGTAAGATCAAATCAAGGCGGCTTCATAGCAAATGAATCCTACAGTTATATTTCATGAAGAAGGGTCATTTTAATTTCAGGGTCTTTTATTACACAGCAAGGTAACTGATTGAACTGTGAAATAACATTTACAGCATAAATAAACTCTGGTGTCCTCTCTTCAATGCATTTAGAAACCATTCAAGTATTTTTCTTTTCTGATACTTAAGAATTATTATGATTCCTCAATTATTTTTGTCTATGTAATATTTATCTGAAAGAGTGAGTTGATAAATTATATACCATTGCTAAATGTTTAGTACCACACACTACTTGACCAATCCAGTTATTAAAAGGGAGATGACTGTTTAATGTTTAGACCTGACAGGGTGTTTGCAGCTCTTGTACAAGCATGAAGCTGTTTGCTACAAACCCATTACCCTATTTCCTACCTTTTGGAAGTACTTTCTTAGTGCAGCAGATTTTTGTAAACGATTAAGAGCAATACATTGCAAAATAATGGACATTTCTATTATAGTAAAATTGCTTAAAATATAAAATGATAATTTCCAAAACTTCAGAAGATCGACTGTCCACAGAAAGACTAGAAAGGAATCGTAGCTATTTTAGCTACTATAGCTATTTTAATATCTATAAACAATGAGGAGTCCAGAAGAACTCCAAAGTAATAGACTGACCTGACTTTTTGAGGGCATACACCCTCAACGGCAGAAGTGCTATGAATGAATGAAATATTTCACTCTTCCTGTCAGCATTAAGTTAGGCCAAAAATATGACGCTACTCAAAGTGATGAGTGGCGGGAGGAGGGGAGAACAACCAAGAAAGCTATTAAGTATATATCTATTCATAGCAGCTATCAACAATTTGGACTTGTGTATTTCCACATGCTGGTCAGTCAGGTAATCCAAAGTCTACACTGAAGAATTTAAAAGAATGTTTCGCTTTTAGCATATCTGCCCCTCCATCATTTTCCTAAAGAAGCTACCAGTTAAACTGTTCAAAGAAAAGGAGTGCTTTTGTGGCACCTTAGAGACTAACAAACTTATTTGAGCATAAGCTTTCGCGAGCTACAGCTCACTTCATCGGATGCATTCAGTGGAAAATACAATGGTGAGATTTATACACATAGAGAACATGAAACAGTGGGTGTAACCATACACACTGTAATGAGAGTGATCATTTAAGGTGAGCTATTACCAGCAGGAGAGTGGTGGTGGTGGTGGGGGGGGGGAACCTTTTGTAGTGATAACCTACCAATGTACATGGCAGAGGGGCATTGCTGGCACATGATGGCATATGTCACATTGGTAGATGTGCAGGTGAACGAGCTTCTGATAGTGTGGCTGATGTGATTAGGCCCTATGATGGTGTCCCCTGAATAGATATGTGGACACAGTTGGCAACGGGCTTTGTTGCAAGGATAGGTTCCTGAGTTAGTGGTTCTGTTGTGTGGTGTGTCGTTGCTGATGAGTATTTGCTTCAGGTTGGGGGGCTGTCTGTAAGCAAGGACTGTCCTGTCTCCCAAGATCTGTGACAGTGATGGGTCATCCTTCAGGATAGTTTGTAGATCCTTGATGAGGCATTGGAGAGGTTTTAGTTGGGGGCAGAAGGTGATGGCTAGTGGCGTTCTGTTATTTTCTTTGTTGGGCCTGTCCTGTAGTAGGTGACTTCTGGGTACTGGTGACTTCTGGCTCTGTCAATCTGTTTCTTCACTTCAGCAGGTGGGTATTGTAGTTGCAAGAATGCTTGATAGAGATCTTGTAGGAGTTTGTCTCTGTCTGAGGGGTTGGAGCAAATGCAGTTGTATCGTAGAGCTTGGCTGTAGACAATGGATCATGTGGTGTGGACCTAATCACATCAGCCACACTATCAGAGGCTCGTTCACCTGCACATCTACCAATGTGATATATGCCATCATGTGCCAGCAATGCCCCTTTGCCATGTACATTGGTCAAACTGGACAGTCTCTACATAAAAGAATAAATGGACACAAATCAGACGTCAAGAATTATAACATTCAAAAACCAGTCAGAGAACACTTCAATCTCTTTCGTCACTCGATTACAGACCTAAAAGTGGCAATTCTTCAACAAAAAAACTTCAAAAACAGACTCCAACGAGAGACTGCTGAATTGGAATTAATTTGCAAACTGGATACAATTAACTTAGGCTTGAATAGAGACTGGGAGTGGATGGGTCATTACACAAAGTAAAACTATTTCCTCAGGTTTATCCCCCCCCCCACGTCCAACTGTTCCTCAGACGTTCTTGTCAACTGCTGGAAATGGCCCACCTTGATTATCACTACAAAAGGTTTCCCTGCCCCCCAACTCTCCTGCTGGTAATAGCTCACCTTACGTGATCACTCTCCTTACAGTGTGTATAGTAATACCCATTGTTTCATGTTCTCTGTGTACATAAAATCTCCCCACTGTATTTTCCACCGAATGCATCCAATGAAGTGAGCTGTAGCTCATGAAAGCTTATGCTCAAATAAATTGGTTAGTCTCTAAGGTGCCACAAGTACTCCTTTTCTTTTTGCGAATACAGACTAACACGGCTGCTACTCTGAAATCTGTCATTAAACTGTTCAGTGACTCAGTAGATAGGATTTGCTACTGTATTAGTGGTGAAACAGACAGCTTATTCCCAACTGCGAGATGGAGTTTGTGATCACTGAGACATTCTCCATCTCTCGTCTAAAGCAGAGTCACAACTATTTCCTGTGCTACTTCTGAACCATTCCTCCAGGCCAGCAGCTCTTCTCTTTAAAACTATGAATCCTAATAGTTTGAAGCACATTTTGTCAATTTCTGTTTGTAGCCTTCTTTAATTTTTTGTTTGTTTGAATATATGCATTTGTCATCAATATAAAGGGAAGGGGAAACACCTTTAAAATCCCTCCTGGCCAGAGGAAAAACCCTTTCACCTGTAAAGGGTTAAGAAGCTAGGAGAACCTCCCTGGCACCTGACCAAAATGACCAAAATGAGGAGATAAGATACTTTCAAAAGCTGTGGGGAGGGAGAAACAAAGGCTCTCTCTGTCTGTGTGATGCTTTTGCCAGGAACAGAAAAGGAATGGAGTCTTAGAACTTAGTAAGTAATCTAGCTAGATATGCGTTAGATTCTGATTCCTTTAAATGGCTGAGAAAATAAGCTGTGCTGAATGGAATGTATATTCCTGTTTTTGTGTCTTTTTGTAAGTTAAGGTTTTGCCTAGAAGGATTCTCTATGTTTTGAATCTGATTACCCTGTAAGGTATTTACCATCCTGATTTTACAGAGGTGATTCTTTTACTTTTTCTTCAATTAAAATTCTTCTTTTAAGAACCTGAATGTTTTTTCATTGTTCTTAAGATCCAAGGGTTTGGGTCTGTGTTCACCTATGCAAATTGGGGAGGATTCTTATCAAGCTTTCCCCATGAAAGGGGGTGTAGGGTTTGGGAGGATTTTGGGGGGAAAGACGTTTCCAAGCGGGCTCTTTCCCTGTTCTATATTTGTTAGACGCTTGGTGGTGGCAGCAATAAAGTCCAAGGGCAAAAGGTAAAATAGTTTGTACCTTGGGGAAGTTTAACCTAAGCTGGTAAAAATAAGTTTCGGGGTTTTTTCATGCAGGTCCCCACATCTGTACCCTGGAGTGCAGAGTGGGGAAGAAACCTTGACAGCATTATTTGCTGAGGCTCCGTGACCAATCATTTTGATGAGCAGTAAAGCTGTTAATTACAGTAAGGGCTGCCATGCTCTTTGTCATGTTGTTTCTTTAAAAAAAAAACAACCCCAAATAAACAAACAAAAAAAACCCACTACTGTTCCTACCTAATATGGTCTCACAGAAGTCTATTAATCCTTATGCTGTACAAACAACATGATTTATTTCCAGGAGGGACTGGGGCAAGAATATCAGGTTTACTTAGCAAGGCATTTTCAGATCTATTTTTGTTAATGATAAATAAATCACACCCAGGAGGCAACAGGATCAGATCTGGCTGATTATCCCTCATGAAAATGTTTCCGTTGAGTAAAATTAAAAGATGTGACCACTGCAAACTCCTAATTACTTGCTGTTCCTAAAGGGGACTTGAGTTGTGACCAGCAATCACATGACAGTAAGGGCTAGCGTACAGTACAAATTTAGGTCAGCTTAACTACATTGCTCAAGGTTGCAGAGGGCTACATATGCCATAAGATGTAGTTTCTGCTCCTGCACTCACCGAAGACAATGGCAAAATCCCAGGGCCTTCAGTGAGAGGAATACTGGGCGTATGGGTATTAAAGTGTCTTTCAACTGAACCAATACCTAGATTTTTAAAATAGTTTCTAGTTAGAAATGTGTGATTCTTTTAAAATCAATAGGCAAAATCCTCAGCTGATGCAGTTCCACTGATGGAGTTCCATTGGTGGAGCTATGCTGATTTACACCAGATGAAGATTTGCCCTATTCGTAATACAATTTTAAGTAGCTGTACAAAGTGTTAACAATATTGGTATAACTAAATTATCGCACAGTGCCACTCTAAACCAACATTCGTTAAATGAAAATCTAAAGTGTGTGCCAATGATACTCTCATTCTGGCTGAATTGTGTATCACCTCCTGCCTCTTTATATGAAATCTTCAGAAAGATGAGACTGCATAAGGATTTATTAGCAGCTAGGGCAGATATTTATAAACCCCCCCAAGGATAAGGAAATTGAATCATTGTTATCCTGGGGCTCATAAGTTCTTGCCTGTAAATATATCACTCATTTGTGGCCAACAGAAGAGTTTTGTTTGTAAAGAAACACTCCAAAGTTTGTCTAATAAAAAAATTAGTGTGAAAGGAAGATGTGATGATTCTGAATAATTTTGTTACTATACTGCGGTAAGATAGCGAGCCCAAACATTTGTAGTGTGTACCTTATTTCTTTGTTATAAAGCCTTGTTAAAGCTTCTCTGAATGGAAAATACTCTATTGTGTTTATTTCACAGTTTTTAGCCAGATATGTGGAATATAACCCACAAAAGAGTCTGGGCTCAGGTACTATGCTGGGTGCCATCAGTTCAACATCAGTTCCAAAGTCACTTAGCAAGAAACATTGTGACAGCTTTATTTACGTGCTACCAAAAATACCTAAACGTTAAATGAAATGCAAATTTGGCATCTGTTAATTCAAACCTACCCCCATTGCAATTGTGTGTCACACAAGCTGCCTGATCTGCAGATTTTGAATCTCACGAAAGTTTTCGTTAGCTATAGATTCATTCACACCTTCATTCTTGCTGCCAAACCACCACCAGATAAGAGACAGATTTAGGCTACCAAAGGAAGAGCATGTTGTGGAAATGAGATTTGATACTTTATGTAAAGTCATGAATACCTATACCAAAGGAACAAGCTGTACTAGCTGAAAGAGTAGAATAAGTCACCATCTTTTGAAAAAGGAAAGTATCTGGATTGCAGCAGTCAGTTGGGAAAATGTTTTCTATTCAGATGAAATAATAATTCAAATGCATTGAATTAACCAGCTAACTGGAATTCCATTTTAAATTTTCTATGGTAGTACTTGGACCATTTTCAGTGGTTAAACGGTTTAAAGATAAAACAATGTTCTTTCCCTTCAGACATGAAGATTTTTGTGACACGGAGATAGCTTTATTGTATACCTGGTACCTTCATTTTGAGCATCTCTGATTAAGTTCCATGTTACTTTAGTTATCATTAACACTTTGAGGGTCAGATCCTCTGTTTACTGTGACCATTTTGGAACAAACCATGAATAAAATCTGGCGCTCAAACCTCAGATATTTATGAAAAATTGACAAACTTCAAATCCTGATTTTCATTACCTGTACTAACTACCAGACAACTCTCTTTCTTTCTCTCTTTATATACATGCAGTTATGCTCTTACTCTTCTTTGAAAACACTTAAATTATATTTTAATGCCAGCCTAAAAGTCGTTTAATTCAATCTTTTTAATTCTTAAGTCTCACAGTTATTTCACTGCCTCATGTGGACTAACAATACCTTTATGGTGGTTTAAGTGTTGATATTTTAAATGGATTTTTTTCTCGAGTCCATTTTAAATTTATAAGTAAACTTCCTTGCTTCATACACAAATCATTTAGTAATTGAACTAAAATAAAAGTGAATATGACCAGTTATCTGTCTGTAAGAATTCAGCTGTTATCTTAAAAAAATCCTGCTCTTAGAGATCACAGAGTTCTTCTATTCTTTGTTATTTTGCCTTAAGGACTGCCAATTAATGTTTGGATACTACCATGTGATCTGGTTTATTTTCCAAAATGCTGAAATTCATTTCATTGTGCTACAGTTACAGGAAGAAAAAGAAGTTTTGAATCATGACAAAGCTTTTTTTCCCCCTATCTCTTGTTTGAGCCCAGTATAATACCAAGAAGAATTCCAATGGTGGCAAGAGCAAGAGTAGTGAGCTACATTGAAGACGAAGTTGTTTCCAGTGTAGGAGCCATTCTCTACCATGGATTGTGAGTGAAGAAAACAAAATACAGCTACTAATTGTTGTAGGTATAATCTTCAACTTCCTAAGGCCCAAGTGTGTTACCCGAAGTCTGTGGCAGATTCATAAGGAGCACTTAGTTGAGTCCAGTAAGAGACATCTGACACTCTCATTCATGTTTGCAGTGTTGTTGTAGCTGTGTTGGTCCCAGGAGATGAGTGAGTCCCACTTTGTCTCTCTCATTCTCCTTAATCACAGCGTTTCCCCTGCTGCTTTATTTATAGAACAGAAGAAAAGATAAGGCACAGTGACTATGCTTCAGGTCCCAGGTCAGGTGCTTTTTCTTTAATCATTAAACTCTAGTAAGGGAAGAAAAGGAAACAAAAAACCAAAATCACAGACATTTGTGTTTTGTAGGCTTTCTATGATCACTCAGCAGATCCTTCTTAGGACACATTATATGCTTCCTGCAGGATTAATTGACTGGATAACTCAGACCACCTGCCAAGCAAACTCAATTGTTTAACTCTTCCTACTCTAGGATGAAATCTGCAGTAGATACACATTCCTTTGTGGGGATCAGTTTTGGGTAGGGTGTCCTCAGCTCAGAAGGGTTCTCTCCTGAACCTTTAAGGGCTAGTATATAGAAAGCTACACCAAAAATAGAGAAGAATTAAGAGTGAATTAATGGAAGGGGAACGCTTCTAGTATCCAGAGCTTCTAAAGCTTCAGTTTCAAGATTTAGTATTGCTGATGGCAATAATCTATGGTAATAAACAATAGTACAACAATAGATTTGTACCAGAGGGAAATTTAGATATATGAGTGATATAACTCTTAGAAAGATGGATGCCTTTGGGTAATGGCAAAGGCCACAACATTCAAGATTGATTGATTACATATAAGCTCCTGAATAAGAGTGGTCTGATAGTTCAGAGGTACTAATCACACATAGTTCCCAATGAAGTCACCAGAAGGTGCGCTTGCTTGGAACCTCTGAAAATGAGGCTTTAGTTAACCTAAGTTTAGGCACCCAACTTCGAACATGTTGGTCTAAGTACTATATATGGTGAACCAGAAATATACAGTTTCATACAGAATGAACTGAAATTCCAGGAAGAGTAAAAGAAAAATAAAGAAAAGGACTGAGACTGCAATACATTAAAAGAGAGAAAATAAGGAAAATAGAGAAAAGGAGGTTTCACCATAGAACATGTTGAACTAAAGATTTTACCTCACATTGCATCCTTATGAAAGGGCTTTTTTCCAGTTTACAGAAGTGATTCTCTGTCTTCGGTTTTATAGGACAGTTAATCAAGGATTGTCCCTTGTAAAATACCTTGTGAGATCATTCTGTATGCATTGTAATATGCAATCAAATGACCAAACCACAGTAGCGTACTGTCCTTGTGTTGGCCCTGCTGTCACTCCGATTTCAGACCTATTGAGCTCTTATACCTATAACATAAGAGATAGCAAAGTCAGGAACCTACCAAAGAAACAAACAAAGGCCAAGGTTGAATTGATTTATCTGGGCAAATGAACTAGAGCAGCCATCTATGAATGCTGTAGATAATTCAGAAATCGGTCTTCTGAAACAGAAAAATAGATGTAACGTGTAAACACATTTCTGCATCTTCTCCACAAGTAAAGGGGCAAAAATTCTGTAGAGTAATGTTGGACAAATGTTGTACTATAGCAGGGATTGGAAACCTTTGGCATGCGGCCCACCAGGGTAAGCCCCCTGGTGGGCCGGGCCAGTTTGTTTACCTGCCATGTCCGCAGGTTCAGCCGATCGCAGCTCCCACTGGCTGCGGTTCGCCGCTCCAGGCCAATAGGGGCTGCAGGAAGCGGCGCGGGCCGAGGGCCAAAGGTTGCCGATCCCTGTACTATAGTTCTCCTGTGACCTTAGCCATGGCCAGTTTCCACGGTACTCAAGCACATGCCTAACTTCAAGTACGTGTGTAGTTCTATTGAAGTCAATGGACTCTTGGAGTCAACTACTCGTCCAGACCATCTTTTCAAAAAGGGGCATAAGGCTGGATGTAGGAACTATGGAAATATTGTACTCTTGTTAGTCTCAGGAAAGTCTTCACATCTCTGTTAATGTCTCAAATCAATGATACACTTCATGACAAAGGGAAGGCCCATATAGTCAGTGTGGCTTTAGACCTGGTTGTTCCACTGTCATCCAGATCTTTACCTTAAGACAGATTTTTGAGAAGATGACTGAATTTAATAAGTCATGTAAAGCACTTTTTATAGACTTCTGTGCATCAAGCAAGTTTGTGGGATCTGATGAGGTGACTCGGCATCCCTGAGAGGAGTGTCATTATAGAGTTCTATAATGAAATCAAAAGCTGTGTTCAAGGTGGTGGCAGATACACAGCTTGGTTTCCTATCTCTGTGGGAGTTCAGCAAGGATTCATTCTGTTACCATCATTGCTGAATATCAGCATTGATTCATAGATTGGTTGGTGGATAAGCTTGAGGAGGCAGCTGTGGGTGGCATTGAGCTGAATACCATTCTGCTTCAAGAACTCAAATATTCAACGCCACTGTCTTTTATTGGCTCAGTTTGGTGATTCACTTCAGCTGATGGCCAATCTGATCAGACAAGAAGCAGAGCACACTGGTTTGGTTATTAATCTGGATAAAACTAAGCCCCTGGCCATTACCATCAAGCAGCCTCTAGGCCCAGATTAAAAATAGCTCAGTATTAACCTGTCCTGACAGGATATCAAGCAGAAGGAACTGTTAATTACTTGTGCACTGTCATAGACAGTGCTGGAGGATGTTCAAAGGATATGGATGCTCATACAGCAGCAGTTTCTGCTGCCATGTTTCAAGCCTTTCAGCAATCTCTGTCAAGATGCCATGGCATCAAGCTTGCCATAAAATGGTTTAGTTACCTTCTCATAACTGTTGATCTTCGAACTGTGTTCCATATGTCCCTTACACTGTACATGTGCGCATGCCTCATGCATCAGCACCAGAGAGTTTTCCCTAATGGTACCTGTAGGAACAACCCTGCCCACTATTGAGTTTCTTATGCTATGTGCAAGAGTAAAAAGGGCAGAGATGTCCCAGAGATGTCCGGTTACTTGGCAGTGGAAACTTACAGCAGACTCTGATGTGTCGGGAAGGACGATGGACTGTGTAACAGATATATGCAACACATCTCAAAGAACAACCGTGACAAGAAAAGTAAGTACTCATTTTTTTTCTTCAAGTGATTGCATATGTCCATTAAATGGTAGGTGACTCCCAAGCTGTTACCCTAGTAGGTGGGGCTCAGAGTTTCATCAGACCACCTTGACTACATTTGCATCTTACCTTGAGGCAGCAGACATTGCATAATGTCTGATGAAAGTACGGAGCGAGGACCACATCACTGCTCTACAAATAGGAACATGTACCAGAAATGCAACCAAGGATAAATGTCCTCTGGTCGAGTGTGCCAGGAGTATATCAGGAGGTGTTACTCCCTTAGTAGTATAAGCTATTACTATGCAGCCAGAGGAATAGCACATCATTACAGTTGTTTCCATAGTTTTGGCAACAGTCCGGTGCATCCAGGAAACTCTGCAGTGCTGAATGAGCAATAAGGCAACCCTCTGCCATGAGCAATTGGAACTGCTTGACTGAATCTTTAGGCAACTTGGTGACAGAGTGTGATACGGCTTCCCATTTGGAAAAGTCATATACAACAACAAGGTGTGATCGTTGGCTTGCTGTGGAATACATTTTTCTGCCAAAAATGTCAAGCTTTTTTGTCTTTGTCCTTGAGGGTAGTACTGATGACTTCTCTCATTCACCATGGCCATGATTAATGAGCAAGGAATGGGATGTAGACAGACCTGTTCAAACCCTGGGACAGAATCTGGTATCTCTGTTCCATTTGTTTGATCACCGGAGGAATGGAGGAAGGGGTCTGCCAGATCACTTTGGCTGTCTGTGTGATAATCTTGTTTATAGGCAGGCCACCTTCCCTGCCACAATGGGAAGGAGAATGTCAGTGAACTTGTGAGTGTGAGTGTATTCTCCGCTACAAATTCCATTTGAATGCACGGACAGGCTGCCATTTTCCTGAGTAACTCCTGGTATGCTTTAATGTCATCTGGTACCAGGGATGATGTCACCGGTACCACGGCCTCATTCAGAGAAGAGGAAAAGACGATTGAACTGGAGGCAAAATGGATGGATCTCTGTGTTAGTCTTGCAATACCTGAACAGCCTATGGTACCGGGTAACTGTTCCCGAGCCAGCAATGTTAAGTCAAGTGTACAGGAATCAATTCAGTATTGACTGCCACTTAGAGCCTCCTGGGGGATCCCTCCTGGCACATCTACGCTTACAATACAATGTGATATTGCTCTGAATGCTTGAGGCATTCCCAAAGGCAACCAGTAGGGCCATTGGGGTCAGACAGTGGGGGCCTGCTACAGTACCTGGCCCCAGCCTTGCCCAGCCCAAGTGTCCCATTCCCTGGATGGACCCTTCTCCAAGCCCTGGCAATGAGAACAATGACGAGAGTGGACTCTAGACTTTTGGTTCCAGGAAACATGAGAGTCAATTTCAAAGTCAAAAGACAACTCAGAGTTCCTGGCAAACCAGGGTTGTGTGGTGCTATGAGGGGGTCTTCAGTTACCTAGATTGGGACCTATTCCTGGAGCATGGTTCTATGGGCAGAACAGACAGCATCCTAGCTGACAGTAATACTTAGCACAGGGGATCTTGAGTTGGCCCCATGGAAGGTGATAGTATAAGCCTGAAGCAGGTGGTGCCATGGACAAGCAGCCCAGTGCCAACAATCTAGAAGGATGCGTCAGTGCCAAGCAAGAGTCTTCACCCTGAAGCAAAGGCAACAGTGGTACTGACAGGCATAATAAGCTTCTAGCCATGGCATTAACCTCTGTCATAGCTAGTACCGGGCTGCTGACCTACGGCGATCAGGAAAGACTGTTCTGTTGCCATTGGAAAGGTAGCCAGTCTTGAGAGTCCCTGAGAGGGCACGGGAATCAATGGCTCAGTCTTTCTGATTGAGACAGTACCAGGGCATGGCGGACCAAAGGGCATGCTCAACCTTCAGTACACAAAAGACACTCCATCGAAGATCCCCACACCAGGACCCAATTGCAGACTACTGCTTGTGTTTCTGAGACTGGGACTCCAATTCCCTGGGCCTCAAAGAGGATAGTTTCAGAGACCTTCTGCAGTCTCTTTCAGGTGACACAGCCAGGGGACCACTTCAGGAAGGAGTCTTCAAAGAGCTTCCCTTAACTAATTAAGGGGACTCTGCCACCAGTCTAGGGCCAGCCTCCATGAGGATATATTGAAGGTACTCCTCCCTCATCTTCTTCATCTTAGTCTTGAAGCCACGACACATAGAGCACCTTACAACTGATGTGGACCTCACCCAAACACTTTTGGCAGAGGGAGTGAGGGCCACCAGCAGGCATGGACTTCCTGCAGCCTGCACAAGGTTTGAACCTCAGGGACCTCGGCATAGATTCCCTGGTACAGGTGGGATTCAGAGACCCACCAGACTGGAAAACCCCAAATGATGGACTAAATCAAATGAAATCAACTTAAAATTATTTTTTTAAAACCTTAAAAGAAAAGCAAAAGTCCACAGACTTTCTGAGTATCACTAGGTACATTGAGTAGTTAGTTGTTCTCAGGGAACACCAATGCTTCAACCACCGATAATGAGAAGGAACTGGAGGAGGGGCCGAGCTTCTGCACCCTTCATACCATCGATCACAGCATGAGGAGGTCAGCGGTGGGTGTATATACTAGTTTCAACTGTTTTAAACTAGTTTTAAACTGTCTGGCACCAGTACACAAGGCGCACACACCTACAGTGTAATGAATGTATGCAAGCAGTCAACAAAGAAGCTGTGGATCTCCAGAACTACAGTTATACCCACTCTATTGTACACAACTGAAATGTGGGTGCTGAACAAGGCTAAGGACATGATGTTTTCAAGTCTCCTCGTCTTTGTCAGCTGCTCCATATTAAATGGCAAGACAAGATCAAAAATAAGGATATTCAAAGTCGAACCCAGCAACTACCTGCATCAGCACTGGTTTTGTTTTGGTGGTTTTCTTAGTATGGACATATTATTTGAATGAAAGACCAATGAATTCTGAAGCATGTTTACCAAGGAATGCCACTTCACAGCCAGTGATCTTGTGGGATCCAAAAGTTCGATGGCACAATAAGATTGCCAGTGATGATCTGAATATCCAATGAGACTACCTTACGGACCCAGCCGATACCAGAGAAATTCCCCATACTCCATTTTGTATTCTTGACCTCCATTTTGAATAAGCAAGAGTCACTCCACCATGAGAAGCTGCAGATCACATACAATTGGAAGATGTAGGGAACATGATATTTCTAAGCAGCCAGTAGATCATAACTTTGAAGTAAACAGTGAGTATGAATGAATGTGTAGTATAGCAGATTGTGAATGAATGTGTAAAGTAAGCTGAAAGTTCAGCAGATTGAAAGTTCAGCAAGTCAAAAGTTCAGCTGGAGAATATATATATATATATATATATATATATATATATATATATATATATATATATATATATATATATATATAGGCAGACAGCCGAACAGGTGCAGCACAACTCTGTGGTAAACAAATGAGTGATAAGAATGAGCAGTAAGGGGCTAATAGCTAACAGAACTGTATAAAAGTAGATGATCAGAGCAGAAGAAGTCAGTCAGGAGACGAGTGGACAAGGAGGTGAGAAGCTGCCAAAGAAGGAAAAGACGATGAAGCAGAACCAGGCAGAGCAGAACCTGATAGCTGACTGAAGCTGACAGTGGTGGAGAAAGCAGCAGCAGCAGCCACAAGCAGTGCAGCATAGTCCACAGATAGAAGAAGCTCACTAGGTTTTTATTGTAGTTTAATATAGGATTAGAGTTAGAATGGGTGTGTTTGAAATGTATGTGTGTGTTAATTGTATTTTTCTATTTTTCCTATGTAAAAATTAAAGTACATTTTAAGAACTGCTGTCAGCGATCTGTAATGGACTGGCCATCCAGCATACAGAGTGCAATGCTTAGAATCATTTAAACTGTACACTATTGCAGTTTAGATGCTCTTTAACTTGCAATAAGGGATTTGTGTCTGGTTTTCGATCTAGGATAAATTGTAGTAGGAATTATTAGTTACATTAATAAAAAAAATTATTTAAGGAAAATAATACTGCCTGTGTCAATCGTTTTATCAGAAGGTTACATTTGTGTCCTTTCAGTGTTTCCTTAACTACCCCAGAAACCCTTACCTCGGGAAGACCAGATGAAGGGGGCGATAGGCAGGTTATTCTAGGGATGCCCCCAAATCCATTTTTTGGGGTAACATAGCCAGAGATTGATCCAGGTGGTACTCAGTTTGCAAGAAGACTACTTCCCTTTGCAGTTTACCATAATGAGGATAAAATTAGGCCCGTCCATTTGCCTGTTAATGTAGGATTGTTCTCTATGGTATATTTTCTAGTATTTTGTCAGTGAAGTTTTGAATGTGATGTACAATGGGATCTTTTGCCAATTCTTTCAGGAGATCATTTCACTGTTTGATACATCTAATTCTGAGGAAGCTTTTCCCAGTACTCAGCCTAAAATTAGGCTGGCTTAACTTCAATTACATCACTGGCGCCAGCTTTCTCCGGGCCCCAGGGGTGCTCAAATCCCCACTCCGTCCCAGGCCCCGACCCCTATTGGACCCCTTCTCTGAAGCCCCCTGCCCCACCTCGTTCTGCCCCCCACTACTTCTGCATCCTGTCTATTCCTTCCCTGTTCTGTAGCCTGAGACCTGCTCAATACCCTCCCCCCTCCATCCCATATTAAACCAGCCTTGGGTGAAACTCAGGGAGTTCATCACTAAAATTGAAAAAAGGAATGTTCTGCTGCTGACAAATGTCCCTAACCACCACGGTTGTAAAGACACTGGGAAATTAGGGAGGATATAGAAAGAGATTCATCAAATGGTAAAATAAGCTCTGACCAGCATTTTATGCTGACCAAATAGAGAAGGTCACAATTAAGTTACAATTTTGGCATGAAAGATAAAATGTAAAGAACTTGGGCAGAAAGGAGGACACCTAGATGCCAGTGCGTAATTGGTTAATTTTTTTGTTATTCAGGAGTGTGGGATAATGTGATAGGTTTAGTACATTTGAAGGAAGGAGCTAGTTTTACCTATATAATGTAAATGAAATGAAATGAAAAACAATGCTCTTTGGGAACCATTTCCAGACTGCAGTTCAACATCAAGCTGCTGGAACTCTGACCCCTATGCACAACTGTGACGTGCAGAGGCATCGCCGGGAACCCCCAGATGAATGAATCCTGACTGGCCATCGGGTGAAATCTGTCTGTATATTGGGAGTGGGGAGCATAAGAGATTTGCTTGGTATGTCTGTGTTGCTAATAAATAGATGTTCAGAGCACAACTGTGTAAGGCTCTTTCACTGGGAAAAGGTTCCGCAGACCCGTAAAGCCCTGAGCCCAGAGGGAAAGAGCAGGTACTTAAATTGACCAGGTTTCTTCCTAAGCCCCATGGGTAAGGATAGGGGCCTTACACACTGAGCCCTTGGAAGGGAAAGGGTAGGGGTGCCTAAATTGATTGGGTCATGCCTTGAGCCCTCGGTAAGAACATAAGAAAGGCCATACTGGGTCAGACCAAAGGTCCATGCAGCCCAGTATCCTGTCTACCAACAGTGGCCAATGCCAGGTTCCCCAGAGGGAGTGATCTAGTGATCTCTGTCCTGCCATCCAGCTCCACCCTCTGAAAAACAGAGGCTAGGGACACCATTCCTTACCCAACCTGGCTAATAGCCATTAATGGACTTAACCTCCATGAATTTATCCAGTTCTCTTTCAAACCCTGTTATAGTCCTAGCCTTCACAACCTCCTCAGGCAAGGAGTTCCACAGGTTGACTGTGTGCTGAGTGAAGAAGAACTTCCTTTTATTTGTTTTAAACCTGCTACTCATTAATTTCATTTGGTGGCCCCTAGTTCTTATATTATGGGAACAAGTAAATAACTTTTCCTTATTCACTTTCTCCACACCACTCATGATTTTATATACCTCTATCATATCCTCCCTTAGTTTCCTCTTCTACAAGCTGAAAAGTCCTAGCCTCTTTAATCTCTCCTCATATGGGACTCGTTCCAAACCCCTAATCATTTTAGTTGCCCTTTTCTGAACCTTTTCTAATGCCAGTGTATCTTTTTTTGAGATGAGGGGACCACATCTGAACACAGTATTCAAGATGTGGGTGTACCATGGATTTAGATAAGGGTAATAAGATATTCTCCGTCTTATTCTCGATCCCTTTTTTAATGATTCCTAACATCCCTTTTGCTTTTCTGACTACCGCTGCACACTGGGTGGACGTCTTCAGAGAACTATCCACGATGACTCCAAGATCTTTCTCCTGATTAGTTGTAGCTAAATTAGCCCCCATCATATTGTATGTATAGTTGGGGTTATTTTTTCCAATGTGCATTACTTTACATTTATCCACAGCGTATAGATGGGGTGCCCTCAATTGAGTGGGTAACCGTTCCACCACCTCCCCAAGCACGCC
Organism: Natator depressus; assembly: GCF_965152275.1. Classification (NCBI taxonomy): domain Eukaryota; kingdom Metazoa; phylum Chordata; order Testudines; family Cheloniidae; genus Natator; species Natator depressus. The sequence continues at coordinate 297,182,414 of NC_134234.1, forward strand.
TCATTCCCCTCCCTCCCAGAGCCTCCTGCATGCCACAAAACAGCTGATTGTGGCCGGTGGGAGGCACTGGGAGGGAGGGAGGGGGGAGCTGGCTGCCAATGGGTGCTAAGCACCCACTGATTTTTTTCCATGGGTGCTCCAGGGCTGGAGCACCCACGGAGTTGGCACCTATGAATTACAACTAATTACTGCTGCCCTGTTAACATCTTAAATAATTCCTCTCCATCGTTGGTGTTTATATCCAACTACTATTTCTAGATTTATCTTCCTCAATCCTCTACCCAATTAGCAATCTTTTAGCCAAATTATAAACATATCTTTTCAGGAGCGCAGTGGCCAGACCTGAAAACAATAACCCAAGTGATGTCACAATAGAATGACATGGAGAGGAATTATTATCTTCCTGTTTAATGATGTAATGCCTTTACACATACAGCCTGTGAGAGGGTGCTGGGCAAAGTGTTGCTGATTCAGCCCTCTGTCACGCCAGCTCCCATTTAGGGGGATAAATTAGAGCCGGCTGGAGATAACCTGGCCCTAATTGCGGAAGCAGAGACAGCTGTCACCTAATTAGCCGGATGCTGTATAAAAGCCTCAGGGGAAGGAAGCCAGAGGGAGCAGAAAGAAAGGGGAAAGGCAGGGAGTGGAAGCAGAGAGATAGCTCTTCTCTCCTGCCTGTAGACAGTGAAGGGCCAACTGTACATGGTAAAACGGTGGCGGGAAAAAGCCTGTGAATAAACTGTACCAGTGGTGACTAGCCCTAGGGTCTCAAAGTGACTTTGTGGACCTAGCAGAGGCAAGAGCTAGGGGGGGTCCTGCCGTGCTCTGCTACACAGCCGAAAATTACATTAACTAATTTTGCAACCATATAACATTGCAAACTTGCATCTAATATATCTGCATAATAATATATGTTAAAAAGAAAAGAGTTTAAGAGGCATCCAGAATATTAAAATATAAGAGTTCTTTACAGTACTAAAGTACACTTTCAAGAGCCTGGACTCATAAGTGTTTACCATGTTTTGCCACCAGAGGCAACTTCTGTTACATTAATGGAAGAAATTTCATTCTTGCTGTGGAATACTAACAGCAGTATGGGAAAGTGTTATGACTTCTTTACACTTGATTAGCCAACTACAACTGTAGGAATTAGTCTAAAACCTTGAAAGAGTTGATGATTCAGTTTGGATAGATATCAAACTATGTGTACTTATCTAAACTTCATCTAGTCTCCTGTGATATGGAAACAAGGATGAACATTTCACAAGAATAGATACTTGAGAGATTTCATGGCAACACTTGTTTTGGAAAATCATAAAAACAGTCTCTATTGTGTGGTTTCTTGGTCACTCCAATTCCCAGCTGGAATCTGAAAGTGCAGAAGCATACAAAATAAATAAATAATCTTAGAAAATTTAAAAAAATAACTTTTTTTTCTGACCTAAGAAAGAGTAATATCCAGTTCAGTTTGGCCAGAATTGAAATATTTTTATTTTTCCTTTTCTCCATCTTAGTCTAAATCTCAAAAAGTCGTCATTTCACAGTGCTGCTTTGGCCCAGATTTAGAAAGGGACTCAGACAGGTGCCTAAGCTCACTAGATGTCTTGCCTGTGGGTCCCAATCCAGTAGGCATATTCAGAGACTGCCTAATTCCACAAAAAATAGGAGGAACTCTCCCTTTAGGCCAGCGATTAAGGAACTCAACAAGGATGCAGGAGACTGGTTCAATTCCTCCTCCCCCAGGATGAGGAGAAGCCATTTAAACAGGATGTTTTCTCACCTCTGAGGTCAGTGCCCTAGTCACTGGACAATGGGATATTCTGATGTTGGTCTCTCAATCTCTTCTATTGAAGCTGTTCCACTTTTCATAAATAATAAATATGCATTGGGCCACTGAGTGAGAATGACTCTATAGGCCAGTGGTTGGGGCACCACCTGAGGGGTGGGAAACCCCTGTTCAAAACCCTTGTTCTCCTCTCAGCTTTGAAACACTGATCGACTGCACCCTTGTATTCATACCCTACATGCTAATGTAATAATCTGTGTCTAAAATATGCCTTGTGATGTATCATTTGAAAAAATGTATAACTCACTGGTAAATAATATGCTGAAATGGGTGTAGCAACATTATATGTAAAGTTCGAACATAAGTGGAAATCATGACTGAAGTGTTTCAGAGTAACAGCCGTGTTAGTCTGTATTCGCAAAAAGAAAAGGAGTACTTGTGGCACCTTAGAGACTAACCAATTTATTTGAGCATGAGCTTTCGTGAGCTACAGCTCACTTCATCGGATGCATACTGTGGAAACTGCAGAAGACATTATATACACACAGAGACCATGAAACAATATCTCCTCCCACCCCACTCTCCTGCTGGTAATAGCTTATCTAAAGTGATCATCAAGTTGGGCCATTTCCAGCACAAATCCAGGTTCTCTCACCCTCCGCCCCCACCCCACACAAACTCACTCTCCTGCTGGTAATAGCCCATCCAAAGTGACCACTCTCTTCACAATGTGTATGATAATCAAGGTGGCCCACCTTGATTATCATACACATTGTGAAGAGAGTGGTCACTTTGGATGGGCTATTACCAGCAGGAGAGTGAGTTTTGGGGGGGGGGGCGGAGGGTGAGAAAACCTGGATTTGTGCTGGAAATGACCCAACCTGATGATCACTTTAGAAAAGCTATTACCAGCAGGAGAGTGGGGTGGGAGGAAGTATTGTTTCATGGTCTCTGTGTGTATATAATGTCTTCTGCAGTTTCCACAGTATGCATCCGATGAAGTGAGCTGTAGCTCACGAAAGCTCATGCTCAAATAAATTGGTTAGTCTCTAAGGTGCCACAAGTACTCCTTTTCTTTTTGACTGAAGTGTGTTTACCGAACAAGTCTGGGGAGTGAGTAAACCTGTTTCTCAAAGATAATGGACAAGCTGATGCCTCTGGAAGGTGTCATCAAAGTTGATGGGCCATCACCTATCAAATGGCCATTCTTTAGGAAGAAAGTGTGGGGCAGGAACAAAGAGATTTGCATCTTAGCAAACAACAGAATGCAACCTCTTTCACCACCAGACTCTTTGTCTCCATACTCACAGATGGAAGGAACTTTATCTCGGAGTAACCCTCAAGAGAAAATGAAGAGCAAAAGCACTCCAGGTATTTTCCTTATCAGTCTCTCTCCCTTTCACCCAAAAAGACAAAAGAAACAGCCTTTGGACTTGGGGAGCAGATCCTGGCCTGAGAATTTGGTCAGCAATGTTACTGGGAACATGTGGTAAGGGACTTCACCTTGAACTAAGTCTAGTTGATTAAGTTTTAGTACTAATTTTAGTCTCTTGTAACCATTTCTGACTTTAATGCTGTGATGGAGTGCACTCACCTCTCATGAGCACCTCATTGGCTGGGTGAAATAATGCACTCTTTCCTTTCTCTGTTCCTGGTGCCCCACATTGGCTGTTGCCCTCATCAGGCGAGTTTTTAGTGGCTCAGCCCTTCCAGGGTAACAAAGGTCCAACAAGGCCTATCACTGTGTCCTTGTGATTATGTGCAGCCCTGTCTCCGGTTTCAGTTCTCATCCCCTTCTGGGCCAGCTTTTAAGTCTGTTGCTGCACTGTTTTAGAGCACTGTCCCCACAGCTTTGTCCCTGGAGACTCTTTGTCCTCAGTGGTTCTCTGATGTCCCTTTAGGTCCTCTCATTCACTTGGGGTTCTAAGCAAGCCTTATCCTCTCCTCAAGGCTCAGGTCACTTCCCCAGTGATGGGACCCCAACCTGCCCACTACTCTGGGTCCCAACACAGGGACCCTATAAACAGCAGCTACATACTGTTTCCCTTTAATAGTTGTTGCTGCCTTCCCCGGGCTGCTTCCCACTCGGTCCCATCACCTTTTGGGTTCTCTGTCTTTTTGCTGCTTGAACAAGGTATCTCCCAGGCCTCCTTGCCTGGAGAGTTTCTCTGTGATCCAGTCCTTCTTCCCCCTTCTGGTCCCAGCCAGCAAGTGACCTGCTTAGGCCCTGTAGCTCCTCTTAACTGAGCCAGCTGCATTCTGATTGGCTACTTCCCTGCAGCCTTTCTAAGCAGGCCTGGAGGACCCACCTTCACTGCTCCTTTCCTGAGGCAGGTGGTGGTAGGACATCAAGGTCTCCAGCTGGAGGCCTCAAAGGGCCTGGTACACCCCATCATAAATGCCTTATAATTGTACTCACTTAAAACCTGTAGTTAAATAAACTTGTTTTATCCTCTAATCAAAACTAATTCAGTGTTGTGAACTATGTGGGTAAATCCATATAGGGTAGCACACTGTCGTATACTGAGCCCTTAGAGGGGCAAAGGACCTAGTATATCTGAACTGTCCAGGGGACGGCTGTGCAGAACACACAATTTTGAGGGGAAAATTGGGACTGGGAGTGGGCTGGGGTCATTCTGCATGTAGTAACCAAGGCTGCTGGAAGCCAGAGTGTGGCTGGTGTTTACTCAAGACTGCTGGGGTCCGAGTTGCTGGACCAGGGCTGTGGCTATACACAGACACTCCGAGTGTAACCTGAATGCTGTTTTGCTGTTTGTGAGGGGCCCAGGTTGGGAGCTACAGCAGCAGAGCATTTTGAGGCACCCCAGGGAAAGGGTGACATAGCCCCTCAGTGGTCTGGACTGCACCACAGAATGCCATAAACACCTAAGTCCCTTTGTGGACTAGCTAAAAGTTACTATCACACATATTCCAATCCCAGAGAGAATCCTAGTGACTTGTCATTCCACGCAGGGGTAAGAATATGCACAATAACAGCTATTTATAGAATCAGACCTGAGTAGTAACCCAGCAGATGATCATACAAATGAGATGCTAAGAAGATAGGAACTGCAGCACTACCTTTCAAAGACACAGAACAGCCGGTCAGGTAACCTCTGCGGGATTCTAGATTCTATGGGTCACCATGTGATTGACATGAAATCTAGCATCAAAAAATCCTTGATAACTTCTGGGCTTTAGAAAAGAAGGAAAAAAGAGCAAACACATTATAAAACATCACTTATTGATGGAGTCTTGAAACTTTAAAAGTTAAACAAATTAACTTTACATTTAGCATCTTTTAAAAAAAAATAGTTAAGGTCTTTACAGCTGCTGAGGAAAAGTGACCCAGAAAAGGCATCTCATTTTTAAAGTGAAATTAGATGGATCTATAGTATCAGGAACAATCGCTGAAGTGCTAATTTGCAGTAATAGGCAAAAGCTCAAATGGCACACCTGGGAAAGAAGCAGCTCTGTGGACTAAAATCTTTCAAGTCCTTTACACTCAGCACAGCCATGTTTATTCCAGCCAAGCACATACTAAGCCAAGCTCTCTCACTCTGTTAATGTTTCAACATGTAATAAAGTTAACGTTCCTACACATATTGATTTTTCACTTCATAAAAACATAAACTCTGTGGAAGAGAGATTTTTCCCATTATGTTTTATTATTTTATTTATTTATTTTCTTGGTTTTAGCCTACTTCAACTGGCAGCCGATGTTCCCCAATTCAAATGCTGTCTCCCGGTTGCACTGTCAGAATGATAGCTCCTTCTGTTCAGTTAAAGTAACACATTGCAAGTGTCAAGTTATTGGTATATGTAAAATCCCTGGGAAATATTTTGTTCTCAGTGACATGCAGTCAGTAGGAATGCACATGTCTAAGAGAATACAAAATATAGCTTAATTAGTGTACATGAAAGCAGTTTTAAATAAGGGATTCTCCACTTTCTGGGCTTGATTATACTCTCACACCAGGATTACTTTGAAACACTATTCATTGAAATAGAATTGATCCTAATGTACACTGTATGAGAGGTAAATCACATCACCCTTTCTGTCCCTTGCCAAGAACTATTATTAATGTATATATACTTGAGAATTTTGGAATGACAAATGTTGCAAAAAAGTGACAAAACAGAGTATTTTGGTCTGCACATCTGTAAATGCCTGCATGCAGTACCAAGGATATCAAACATCCACACCAATGATATTCAAGTAAAAAAATGCTGCCTTGAGATAAATGACATCATGGCATCAAGGTTTCTACAACTACCATCTCAGTCTTAGAAGAGATGCATTATGGGGATGGTTCTTCTGGGAACAACATAAAATATGTTGGCCGCAACCACTGTTTCTAAGAGACCTGGGAAACAATGTATTGATCCCATTCCAGGGCCTTCAAACACAGCCAAATTCAGAGGAACTGAATGTCCTTTAACAGGTCTGATCTTTCTCAAGTTTATATTCACTGCATAAAGTACAGAGAGGATTTTATTAATACATTAGTTTAGTTCATCAGTGTCTATATTCTGTATCAATTGGTCCTGAACTTCATTGCCTCTTCAAGACTCATTTAAATTTCTTAGCTACTTACAGTGTAGTGACAGGTAAATCTCAGTGGATTTCATTTGGCTGAGCATCATGCTTTTTGAATTAGATATAAATGCCTCTATATCTAATGATCTATATCTAATCCTGTAAGTGACTCTAAGGATACCTTTGTGCGTCACTTTTCCTACATACTTTCAGATTCCACCCTCCCCCGGCCCCTGCATTAGTTTGCATGTTTATCCCAATCTCTATTATATAGAACTCTTCACAATAAAAAAAAAATCACCATTTTAATGGTGTGGTACAAGTTAATGTATTGGTTGAACAAGAAATATTGGAAGCATTGCTAAAATAACAGGCCAACGTCCCCACTGAGGCAAACTCAATTACCTTAGTGAAGGGGTTCCCAAACTTGGTTCGTGGCTTGTTCAGGGTAAGTGCCTGGCGGGCCGCGAGATACTTTGTTTACTTGAGCATCTGCAGGTACAGCCGCTTGCAGCTCCCAGTGGCCACAGTTCGCCATTCCTGGCCAATGGGAGTTGCGGGAAGCAGCACGGGCCGGGCCACCGCTTCCCACAGCTCCCATTGGCCAGGAACGGTGAACCACGGCCAAGTGCAACTCAATGCGATTACAAAAAATGTAACTGCAAGAATAGAATCTGCTCAAACATACTGGGACTCCTCATAATAAGAACTAGGGGTCACAAAATGAAATTAACAGGCAGAAGATTGAAAAAAAAACAAAAGGAAGTATTTTTTCACACAACGGCAGTCAAACTGTGGAACTCCTTGCCAGAGGATGTTGTGAAGGCCAAGACTATAACAGCATTCATAAAAGAACTAGATAAGTTCATGGAGGATAGGTCCATCAATGGCTGTTAGCCAGGATGGACAGGGATGGTGTCCCCTAGCCTCTATTTGCCAGAAGCTGAAAATGGGCGACGGGGGATGGATCACTTGATGATTACCTGTTCTGTTAATTTCCTCTGGGGCACCTGGCATTGGCCACTGTCGGAAGACAGGATACTGGGCTAGATGGACCTTTGGTCTGACCCAGTACTGCTGTTCTTATGACACTTTCTGGGAGCACCCAGGATTGTGAATCACCTCATTACCCTCTTGCCTCAGCAAGCTGGTGATAAACTGATGTCAGATCCCTGTCACGCCAATCTGCTAGCCACCCAAACGATCTACTCAGAAGCTCTACCAGTCTTTATTTCCCCTTGCAGGTTAATTTCAGGTGCACCCAAGTCACCACCCACCTTGAAAAGCATTCTCCTGTAGTGTCCAGCCCCAGTCAGTCACAGAAATTACAAAGTTTTCTGTCTTCATAGAGACAGTGAGCATACCAGCCTGTTTGGTTCAGGGAAGAATTCACACTTTACTTTAATATTACAACACTGAGGTGACTATATAATAAGTTTATTAATAAAGAACAGAGATGCTAAGTGATGCTAAGGATAGTGAAAACAGAATTGGGTATAACACACTTCTAAGAGACGAAACATAACTTTAGCAGGCTACAATCCTTTGGCTAAAGCAATTTTCTCACCCATAAAGTCTGTTTATAGAGCTTGCTGGTTTTCAGTCAAAACCAGGATCCAAGAGTTTTCCTCAGTGCAATGGATAACAAAATGTCTTTTTGCTTCTGCTTATATGTCCCCCAAAATCATTGTTTTTGACCCCAGAGATAAGACAAACCCATGTGGTTTTAGTCTCCAGTGTCTTCCCATGCTAATTTCACATCCCCCCATCAACCTGGCTTTTCCTGTTGACTTACATGCAAATGTCTCTCCCATTGGTGTTTTGGATTTATACTGCTTGATTTACATCAGAGACCAAGGCAGACAGGTAAATCAAGTTTCCTTTGTCTAAGGGTATGTCTTCACTACCCGCCAGATCGGTGGGCAGCGATCAATCCAGTGGGAATAAATCGATCTCCGAGCACTCTCCCATCGACTCCTGTACTCCAGCGCCGCAATAGATGCAGGCAGAGTTGACGGGGGAGCATCAGCAGTCGACTCACCGTGGTGAAGACACCACAATAAGTCGATCTAAGTATGTCGACTTCAGCTACGTTATTCACGTAGCTGAAGTTGCGTAACTTAGATCGATCCCCACCACTATCCCAGTGTAGACCAGGGCTAAGACAAATTTGTTTATCAACCCTGCCTTGTTACCTGGTTTAAACCCATTATTAGTACAAACATACATACAATTATCACCCATACATACATCACACAACCCTTATGATGACTAGAATAATATAAGCTTTCATTAGATACCTTACACAAACTTCTTTACAGATACATACTATGGCAACAAGGTGTTAGAAGTAGTGAGTTTGTCAGGTTTGCTGTTACAGGACAGTGAACCCTTTGTCAGTTGACACTGAGGAGCTTTGAGGGTCACAGTTTGTCAGCTTGTAACTCTGCAGCTGCAAGGTTCTCAGTTTTCAATGAGAGACACAGAATTTTATGATGATTTCAGATGCTTCATTTCATCCTCCGTATTACCTTTTCAACAGGGTTTGCATGAACATTATTTCTGTAGAGATTCACAATATTTTCAGTGTCACTATTTTTGGTAGCCAAAATTTGGGTTGTTCAAAGTTGATTGAGGTTGTATGGGGTTTAATTTGGGATTTTTTTCATTTGAAGCTTAATAACAGACAAACTTTAGAATTAATTTAACATTTTGCATTTTATTCACCTACCCATTTATAACTATGTTTATGATTTTTAAATTACCAAAACATTGATTTTGTATGTGCATGAGTATAATATCCATTTACCATTGATGCTGATCTTTGAGAACATTCATGTTATTAACAAAAGCTAAACAGTTACAATAAAATTATAAACATTTACAATTACACATGCTTTACTATGTATATTCTCACCTGTATTATATCCAATTATGCAAAAAAGCTACATTAATGTTATCCACAGAATTAATGTCAATATTTGACAGTACAGTAATTCAGTCAATTTGTTTTCTTTCTATGATCACCATTTAAACATTATCAGCCAATGACCAAACACAACAAAATACTTCCCATCTAGAGAAAAGATAAAATAATTACAAGCCTGATGAACGCTTCACTACATGTAATAAAATACAATTTTAGAAGAAAAAAAGAAAGAAATTCAATGTATGAGCATGCCTGTTGTGCTACAGGTTATAAAGAAAAGGTCCAGTTAAGTAGCTTTCCTTAATTAGAACAAGCATAGTAACTTACACACCCAGGGTATGTCTTCACTACCCACTGGATCAGCGGGCAGCGTTCGACCCAGCGGGGATCGATTTATCACGTCTAGGCTAGATCTGATAAAGCGACCCCCGAGCGCTCTCCCATCGAGTCCTGTACTCCAGTGCTGCGAGAGGTGCAGGCAGAGTCAACGGGGGAGCGGCAGCAGTCGACTCACTGCGGTGGAGACACCACCTTAAGTCGATCTAAGTATGTCGACTTCAGTTACGTTATTCATGTAGCTGAAGTTGCATAACTTAGATCAATCCCCCCACTCCGATGTAGACCAGGACACAAGGACAATCTGTCTTACTGCAACATCTTAGAAATTCAGCCTTGGTGTAAGCAGGCACAACTTCATTGACTTCAAGACAGTTGTGCCCTTTTACGCTTGGGATCAAATGGCCCTGTATATTCAGAGTTCTGTATAGAATTACATTTCTCTTTGGTGATACAACTGAGGATTTCTAACCTCATAAATACATCACAGGATGTGCCTACACTAGCCATTTTTTCCTGAAAAACCTCCGACCGTTGCTGACACGCTAACAGGTCCATCAGTGATAAAAACAACAGGCACACCAGTGCAGCCGGGGCACCAGGCACCGGCTGGTATTTTAGCAGAAAGTCACCTAAACCTGCTCAAAAGAGGTCTGTTCAATATGGTGGAAAAAAGACCAGTAGCTGCCATGCCTTGTCTACAGCACTTCCACCATTTTACCACAGATGGAGGTCTATCCAAGGGTTAAAATAGGTTGAAACAGGAGGCGGAGCTCTCACTGCACCAACCAGGGAGAAGAGCTTCTCTTATTTTGTTAGCAGCTACACACAATGAGAAGGGGAAGCTTTTCCTCTGGGTCCAGGAAGGGAGTGGAAGCTATGCTTCTCACTAGTTCCTTTCTACTTGCCAGTTTTATCAACCATGAGAAATTTTTCAGAAAAGAACCTAGTGTAGACAAGGCTTTCATGTTTTATTGTCATGGTAATGCAGCACAGCATTTTGCAGTTCAATTACTCATCAGCACTTGAAGTAATATCCTTCATTCTACAGTCAGTGTGAAATCAGTTTGTCAGATGATTTTACTCCTCAGCGTTTTGTCTCATTGCTTTGTCTCTGAAATCCAGAGGGTTCATATTTCTTGAAACGGTTTGTTTTGGTAGGCCCCAAATTATTACAACAGGCATGAACAAGACTACCATAATTTCCTTCCCTGGAAAAGCAGAACTGACTGTGGCTTAACACTGTCATCTGTAGAATTTACATAAACACATTAATTAGTTTTCCTTTGTTTCTCTCCAAAGCCATATTAAAATAACACACTGCTGTCTCAATGAGAAATTAAAGCCATGTCCTTTCTAATTCATGGTGTCACCCCAGTCAAAGGCAATTTCCAGTCATCTTGGTTTCAAAAGAAAGACAACTAATGAAAACATTACTATAAATTGTACACATACAAGTTTTAGAGACATTCTACAACAACATTAATCTCCATTTGAGAGTTTTTTCTCATACTGCTGCGTAGAGATATGTCGGCCAGCATGCCTGAAGCTAATTCAAACTTCAGTTCTAATAGAACAATCAGCTAGTATGAAAGAGAAAGCTAAAAGCTTTGGCCATTTTTTCCCCCCAGTAGGACATTATATTCTTCCATTCATTTGGTACATAAACTTATTTGACATAGAACATGATTTAAAGATGAGACAAATCTACTATTCTTGGATTGTCCAGCTATACCGCAAGAAGGACAACAGACATTTGACATGGGCTTAATCAGGCCGCAACTTTATTTTTAGATGTCTGGGACTAACTGGCAGATAAACGTGTACAGTGCAGGTAACCCCGCTTATTCCATAATTACCTAGGGGGCTTCCACCAGCTCCCCTTCTTTTTCCATCCAGCCAATCTATTGCTCGGACCTTACCATCCACCCCGCCCCCTTGTAGAAGGATTAAGGTGAGCTATAAGAAAGAGGAGTTGGCTCCCTGCCACACCAATCATAGAAGCCCTCCCATCCCCATTCCCTTCCTTTAACGAACACCGCCTTTTTAAGTCAGTTTCCAATCCATTTCTCCGGTCACTGTATATCTTCCCTATGGAGTCCCTGCACTGTACATCTGCCACATACTTATAGAATGAGTTGTGACATACAGTCTACCACCCTTCCTGCCACTCATGAACAGAGCCCTTCCTGAATCTACTATGAGGAAGGCAAAAAAAATCAGACTTCACCTCAGCCAATCTGGTGGTAAGGGAAAAATTCCTTCCCAGCCCCCATAGTAGGTCTTGACCAATGCCCACAGCAGGTTTTGACCAAACCTGGTATTTTTACACCTAAAGGGGAGGGTGGGTCCTGCCTCAGCCTGCTCCATGAAAAAGGGAGGCTTCAGACATAGGGCTGCCCTTTTTAAACCCTTCATTCCCAGGGGATGGATCAGCGATCACGCGGACCCATTCTTCTTTTTTGCAGCAGTTTTCCTCTTCCCCTTCTCCCCCCGGCATAATGCACTGTTCCCTTCATTCGGCCAGGCAGACAAATCTCCCCCTCGCCCCCAAAGGTGTGGTGCAATCATTCTTCTGAATACCAAATAATGACCACTGATATTGGCTGAACAGTTAACACAAATACAAACCTTCATCATGGAAGGAGATGGGGTAGCGAGAGGTAAGAGGTCAGTCTGAGGAGAAGGGGATTACTGGTTCTGTTATTCTCATCATTCATAATTTACAAAGCACTCAAAAGTGTGCTAGCTGCCGTACAGATCAAAGGCAAAGGAATGGTCCTTGACCTAAAGAGTTTACACAATGACTTTAGATCTATCATCATGAATGAGATAAACAGGAAAGAGGAGACTGATATGAGGACAGACAAGGATCACAGTAATAAGATCACATGATTTCTAATTATGATGTGCATGCCCTAGAGAAGAAGTGGAGTGAGAAAAAGGTCTGGGCAGTGAGAGGGTTGCTTCTCTGGAGCTGGGGACAGGATTAACAAAGGTGTGCTGGTGAGGAGGGGTACGCAGCAGCAAGTGGGAGCAGCAGACTAATCATAGCATGTCTAAAATGTGCTATGATAAGCACATGTGATGCCAGTCATCTTACCTAGTCAAGACTTGGGTTGTTGGTATTTGATAAATATAGCCTATCTAAATCAGTTCTCATTTGACTCTCATCAGCATAATATCTGAGCACCCATAATCATTAAAGCATGTATCCTTATGACAACGCTGTGAATTAGGGGCATACTATATCAATTTTACAGATGGTGAACTGAGGTTCACAGTACATTTCTCAAGGTCACACAGGAAGCCTGTGAATGAGCCAGCGACTGAAGTCAAGTCTCTTGAGTCCCAATTAACTGCCCTATCTGCTAGCCCATCCTTCCTACTTTGAATGCGATTTATCCCTTCCCTAATGTAATTTAATTATAGTGACCATATAACTTCCTGTGAGAATTAAGTACTCCTGAGGGAATTCTGTCCCCCCCCAAAAATAAACATTCTGCACACAATATTTTAAAATTCTGCAAGTTTTATTTGTCAATAAATAAATGTAGTGGCTCCAACATGGCAGTAGGGAGCACAGGCCACTGGCTGCACAGAGGTGGAAGATCACCCTGCAGCTCCCACCCCTGGGACATTCACTCAGAGGTGAGGCTGCACTTGACCCTGACAGTGCAAGGGCTTGGCCTGCCACAGAAACACCCCGGGCCCTGCTCCTCTGTGTCAGGTGAGGGCAGGCAGGCTCAACAAGGCAAGATCCAAGTTTGGAGGGGGTCAGTGTGGGGGGATCCAGGTGTGGGTGGGACAATTTGGGTGCAGGTAGCTCGGTGGAGGGTCCAGGTGTGTGGGGGGGATATCTGGATGAACATAGGCTTGTTGGGGCGTTCTCAGTGCAGGGGTAATGGGACTCTGCAAGGAGTTCCAGGTGAAGGGGGGTGGGGCTCAGCAGGAGGGGGTCTGGGTGTGGAGGACTCAGCGGGGGGGGGTCTGGGTGCTGGGGGAGTGGGGCTTGATGTGGCTGGGTCTGGGAGCAGCTAGTTGGGTCTCAGTGGGGTAGTGGGGTGGAGATCTGGGTATGGGGGTGACCATCATGGTGGTCAGATGCAGGAAGGTGGGGCTCATCAGTGTGGGGATTCGCATGCAGGGGGCTCAGTGGGGTGTGGTCTGGGTGTAGGGGTGGGGGTCTAGAGGCAGGGGCCTGGGTACAGGGGGGCTCTTGATGCAGGGCTTGAGGTTCAGCAGGGTGGATTTTGGGTGGGAGGGCTGTGGGAGGGGGGTATGGGTGTACGAGGTGAGGCTTGAATTCTGTGAACATGCAGTGGCACAGAATTTGCCCAGGAGTAAATTAAGGTATAAGAACAGAAAGAGCTCAGAGACCATAGATTCCACTTAGAGAATTTATGGAACAAACCCTCTAGTTTGGTGAGCCTTTCAGACCTCACCTGCTCCCCTCCCCAGCCTATGGGGGAAAAGCTTTTTAAAGAGACACAAACATCAGGATACTCGCAAGACAAAGACAATATAAAAGTAAGTTATAACTAATAAATACTAATTACTTTGCAATTCTTTAATGCAATACATTTCTTGCCTTTCATCCAGCCAGGTAAAACACTTTACGATCAATAATGAAGGGGCCAGATCCTGAAAGCACTTACTAAGGCATTTATATAAGCACTAAGCAATATTAACTCAGCCCATAATGAGTGTCTGTAAGATTGGGTCTTAAGTCCCTGTCCATAGAGAGTCATAGTTGCACTTTAAATCTTCAAAATGCATACCCCCAAGGGTATTATGCTGTACATAAAAATTCTAGTCAAGATTATCTCTCATTTTTACTATGGAATTCTGAATTAGTCCTCTCTTTCTGAATGTATCCTACCTCTCTCTCTAATCTCCAGAGACACAATATTGGCAGGCTTTGATGTTTAATTAAACAATCACCTCAGAGGGTTGGAATACTAATCATAAACTAGTGCTAAATAACTTTATCGTATAGCTCAAAATACATATTAAGTACAAAAAGGCAGTGTTAATGCACCATTAAGTTTACAAATTTAAATGCAGCAAAGCCAGGGAATGAAAAAAATAAGATTCTCATGGTCACAAGAGCGCAGCGACACACACACTTCTGGGATATACCAACCATTTACAGATTTAATCATAAAGGAGAATTTTCAGAAAATTATGAAAATTGGAAAACTAAGGATTATAATGGAAGCATTATAACACTAATCTCTCCACTGGCCAAAGACATAGTTATCAGTTTAAGCTTTATTTTCTATTCCTGTACCTTATTTTAGTTGAGATTCCAACTCCACACCATTTACTTTTTTAAATAGCTTATTTCAGTAAATGCGGCATCACGACAGAGTTTTTGTATACGCAACTTACGGTACCTACACACAGGCTAACACGTACTTGTGGTGAAGGATTATTCTTGCCAAAATCTAAATTCTGTAAAAGGGGTCAACATCACCTCATTATTTAAGCTATTGGAAAAGTTGCCAACATCTCTTTCACCAATGAAAAACCAAAGTCTATAACATATCACACTTGCTGATTTATTTTTTGTATATAGAGGAGTAATAAACTTCAACCAGGCCAACAAATCAAAGGTTGTTTAAGATAAATATGCACTTGTTTCCAAGATGAATATAACCCAAACTTATTACTGACAATTCAGAGTAAACAAATTGTTTGATTATCTGTCTCGTGTATGTAGGTGCTGCAAGCTACAGAACACACTCAATTTTTCAAGCTTATGTATATGTACTGATAAAATGTGATCTTTGCAAACAGCTGTAAGTATATATAGGTTTGAAAAACTGACCCCTATGTACACAGTGAGACAGATAAGCATGAGAGATTACCATGACTTCATGCAGCAAAAAGGTCAGACTAAAAGACTGTATGTAGTATATCGTATAATATATATAAAAATATAACTTCCCTTCTCAATCAATTTCTTGATATCTGTGATGTCATAAACCTTGTTTATGTAGTTCTTTAGATGTCTCTAGAAAGAGTAAATCAGTCCTGTATTTCTAATGATAAAAACAAGCAAATATTTGTTTGTTTGGGAAAAAATTTTTTTTACTCTCCTCACCCATGGCTGGAGCAACCATCTGATCTGCCCTTCCTGATCAGCCCTAAAGCCATAAGCTAGAAAATAAACTCCCCCGCCCAGAAATAGTTCCGACCTGTTTTGTGCCAAAGAAAAGCAAAAATCAAGGCAGAACCCCTTTTTGTTTTCTTTTATAGGTCATCTTTAATATTATTATCCTTTGGTCTGAGTGGTTAGTCAATATTCAGGACCTTGCTGAGTTGTTTCCATTAGGAGGAGAAATTGCTGATAGTTGGGCGTTTCTTCAGTGCAATTCTGTTTATTTGCAAAGGATGTACACAAAGTCCTGTTTCCTTGAACAGAGTAGGAACAAGCAGCAGGAGGCAGCTTTTCTTATTCAGAAATCCAAGCCTGCTTTCCAGTCAGTACTCTGTCCGTAAGGAGCTCTCTCTCTCTCTCTGCTTCCTCTGAGGGCCACATTCACACATCTTCTCTGAGTTCTGATCTTGTCTGATTCTGACACACAGCAACACGGGCAATGTGCTTTAGTGAAGATGCTCCTACACTGAGGGGAGAGCTTCTCCCATTGGCATAGTTAATCCACCTCTCTGAGAGGCAGTTATGTCAGTATAACTATGCTGCTCAGGGATGTAGTGTAGACCTGGCCCTATTCTCTGTCAGTTAGTTCTTGCTCCCACCTTACCATGTGATGCAGTGCCTTGTGCAATGGCTTCTGTTGTTTCAGCTATCTCTATTCAAAAGGTCTTTAAATTGCTCTGTCATTTAGCCTGAAGGATAGGTGGCTAGCACACCTATTAGCTTCAGCAAGGTGAAGCTGGTTGTCCATAGTAAAGACATGCTTGCTGGCAGCCATCAACACCCTCCCACATGACACTATTGTTGCTTACCTGATTTATCAATACCACTTTAGAAATACTGTAGTTTGAGCCTACACTATTTGAAAGGCAGAGTATGGTAAGATTTGTACACTGAAAAGTGCTAATTTAAGAATGATTTCCCCCTTCCCCCATTTTTGCTTCATTGTTATGGCAAGTTATATACTGGGTTAAAGTTGCATGGTGTCAAGGTTCCTCCCCCACTCTGAACTCTAGGGTACAGATGTGGGGACCTGCATGAAAAACCTCCTAAGCTTATCTTTACCAGCTTAGGTCAAAACGTCCCCAAGGTACAAAATATTCCACCCTTTTGTCCTTGGATTGGCCGCTACCACCACCAAACAAATACTGGTTACTGGGGAAGAGCTGTTTGGACACGTCTTTCCCCCCAAAATACTTCCCCAAAACCTTGCACCCTACTTCCTGGACAAGGTTTGGTAAAAAGCCTCACCAATTTGCCTAGGTGACTACAGACCCAGACCCTTGGATCTTAAGAACAATGAACAATCCTCCCAACACTTGCACCCTCCCTTTCCTGGGAAATGTTGGATAAAAAGCCTCACCAATTTGCATAGGTGACCACAGACCCAAACCCCTGGATCTGAGAACAATGAAAAAGCATTCAGTTTTCTTACAAGAAGACTTTTAATAAAAATAGAATTAGAAATAAGAAATCCCCCCTGTAAAATCAGGATGGTAAATACCTTACAGGGTAATTAGATTCAAAACATAGAGAACCCCTCTAGGCAAAAACCTTAAGTTACAAAAAAGATACACAGACAGAAATAGTTATTCTATTCAGCACAATTCTTTTCTCAGCCATTTAAAGAAATCATAATCTAACACATACCTAGATAGATTACTTACTAAAAGTTCTAAGGCTTCATTCCTGGTCTATCCCCGGCAAAGACAAAATGTAGACAGACACACAAACCCTTTGTTTCTCTCCCTCCTACCAGCTTTTGAAAGTATCTTGTCTCCTCATTGGTCACTTTGGTCAGGTGCCAGTTAGTTACCTTTAGCTTCTTAACCCTTTACAGGTGAGAGGAGATTTCCTCTGGCCAGGAGGGATTTTAAAGGGGTTTACCCTTCCCTTTCTATTTATGACACATGGTAAATAAAAATGTGTTCATTTCAACTCCGGTGATACTGGAACTACCTACATTGTATATTTTACTCCACTGCAATGCAGTTCTCTTTATTTTGTATTTCTTTTCCTTTCACACTTCCCTTTTTATCATTAAAGGTTTTAGCACTTGGTAATAGCAAAATAATTAGCAAAGTATTCAGTGATTGTATTTGAATTGCTGACTATAAACCAAATAAAATACTATGCAGTGTAAAATGCAGTATTGTGGTTTAGAATTTTAGTGTTTGAAATGCATTTACCAAGAAGAAAATTCACAAGTTAAGCATTCAGGAAATTCAAAACTTTACTTCATCCACATTGCATGACATGGATAGTGTGGCATTTTGGGTTAACTAGTTAAAGTACTGAAACATATGCCATAAAACATGGGAGTGCAACCCCCAGGGAGCCTACGAACAGGTCATGAGGAGTCTTTATCACTCTCTCTTTCTTTATGACTAGATGGGAAGCGGGTTCCAGAACTAGGGGAGAAGAAATCTAGAACATTTTTCTGTTGTAATATAGGGTTAATGGTTGAGAATCACTGCCTTAAAGCATAGCATGGACACTGTGCTGCTAACACAACTGCAGAGTTTTGCGCAGCATTATGTGGGATAGCTTATACAAATTATTTATGAGCTAATTTACATATTTGCATGGAGAAGAACTTCAGCTTAAAAAATTGTCCAACATTAGCAATGTTAAAAGGCATCAGAATGATAACCCTGGTAAATGACATCCTATGTTTATCTATAGAAGGGATTCTCAAACTTCCTTGCACCTTGACAACAAAAATTACTTCAGCACCCCAGGATGGGGGACTGAAGCCTGAGCCCACCCGAGCCCCAGCGCTCCAGGCGGGGGGCCAAAGCTGAAGCTCAAGGGCTTCACCCCCAGGCAGGGGGCCAGTAACCTGAGCCCCGCTGCCCAGGGCTGAAGAAAATCTTTATTTTCTTAAAATAAGGAAAATTTAAGAAGAATTATTTTCTTAAAATAAGGAAAAGGCTGAGGAAAATCAGAATAAGTGTGTTATCTACTGTAAAGTTATTTTCTTATATTTAATACAGCAAAAACAAAATCATTCTCTAGTACTGAGAATGTTCCTTGTTTTGACCCTGGGCACAGAAGATTTGTTTTGTATTAATATACTTTATTAGTTTTAGGGGTTTTAGCCACGCATTTGTCATAATGCACTTCAATCTTCAACTTTGTTTTAATAGAGATTTTGCAGGTCACATGGTAAGAATGCTGACATGAACGCTGGTAGTAAGTAATCTTGCTGGTATCCAAAATATTTTCTGAAGACTTTACTTTTTGTAGTTTTTGATTGGCTTTTCCATGTTTTTTGTAAATAATTAGGGGCCTATTTCATAATCCAATTCACGAATGATCCTGTCACCATCCATTATTTAAATTTAATTTAAACCATTCTATAAAGCCAATTATTAATGAAGCCTTGAAAAATGTAGCAGGAAAAGTAAGTTCATTTCAGTGCTCTACTGAGGGCCGGCTCTACCTTTTCTGCCGCCCCAAGCAGCAAAGCAAATAGAAAAAAAAAGAAAGAAAAGCAGCCGCCAAAGAAGAAAAATAAACCAAAGTGCCGCCGAGGAAGGAGTGGTGCCCCAAGAACGGCCAAAGTGCCGCCCCTTCTGATTTGCCGCCGAGGAAGGAGTGGTGCCCCAAGAACGGCCAAAGTGCCGCCCCTTCTGATTTGCCGCCCCAGGCACCAGCTCCCTTAGCTGGTGCCTAGAGCCAGCCCTGCCTCTACTGTAGCTCCTACGCTTTCACATTCCACTAATGCTTCCATCATTGAAAACAAAGGAATTTCAGGATTTAAATACCTGGTGTGTTCAACAAATAGTTCATAAAAAATAGTATGAAAGTGAAATAATAAAGTGATACGAATGACAAAACCAGAAATAGCAGAACAAAGGCCGTGACAAAGAATGTGCACTACCTTATAAAAATATTGTACCACAGTATTCTCCAGTTATGGTCCAAATCATTATAATTTACAAAAGTGCTACTGCAGTATTATAGAAAATATTACAAAATATTGCTTTTCTCATATATAAGAATCTATTTATCAATCTTATGTTTTGTATAGGACCCATTACAATAGGATCTAAGCTCTTCATAATGAGAATGAACTACATAAATTCCTTCACGATATCACTGGAAGCTAGAGTTAGTCCTAAGTAAGTTTAGCAAAAAATAATGATTTTATTTTCTGCACAAAGTTTTGTCATGGTTAGAAAAAATAAGGTTATTGTTATGTTTTATGTATAGAACTACAATAAAAATTCTCACTGGAAAAGAGCATCCACAGAGAAATAAAGAGCCTAAGATACAGGCCTGGGACAATATAGTATCAAATTTGATCAGAAAGGTGAACCGTAAGAAGAAACATATAAGAACCGTTCCATATAAAATATTAGTGGCTCCACTAGTCAGTGTAGATTAAAAACAATAGAGAGATCTAACTGCAAGACTGGCAAAGTATTTCCAGAAATCACTCACTCTGAATAGACCCTTCCACACTTGAAGAACAGCCTCATCACAGCACTGAGTGAAGCATCTCATACTTTGTTTGACAGGGGAGAAAAGTTAGCAATGGAATGACAGCTAGAACATATAGCCACCAAAACTGAAAACTTTCGAAAGAAATGCTTTTTATTTTGAAAGAAAATTCATAAATGCAAAGGGGAAAGCCATAGTTGCTTGAAGAGATCTATTAAGAATAACATGAAAGATTAAATAAACTGCATATAAATGAAACAAGCTAAATTGACATTTTAAAAATATATATTTTCCAAAAGCAGATATAAAACTCATTTTATCATTGTTAGCTAACAATATAAGTACATAGCAAGGATGGCTTAATCCTCTAGTCCAATGTTACATATTTATGAGGCAACTTTTTAAAAATTCAAAAATTCAAGAGAATTAACTGTACATTATGAAAATAATGCTGCTTCCCTGTTTTATCCTTTGCAAACGCCCTGACACAAGTACTTGTGCCCTTCTAGAGGCCTTGGGTATACTTATGCCTCTGAATTTTTGAACTACAGAGGTGGTGGATGGTCAGCAGAACTAAACATTTTGAAAACTAATCATTTTTTGGTTGTTGTATTCAAAGGGGAGGTAGGTCCATGCAACTTCAGTGCTTAAATTCCAAGATGGCATGTGCCTTAGAAATATTTAAACTAATGGTATGACTAGATGTACTTAGATAGATAGGAGGATCTAAATACTTTGTTGAATGATAAAGTTCCAGAATAACTGGAGAAAGCATGATATAGAAACAAAGTATACAATTGGAGAGGCAGAGAAAAAGCAAAACTCTCGCTCACAGACTTAAAGAGCCAAATTTTCAAAGTGGGCTAAAACCAGAGAGTGAAATCCTGGTCCCACTCAAGTCAATAACAAAATTACCATTGACTTCAATGAAGCCAGGACTTCAAAGGCTTTCAACTTGATTCATAGGTATCGCAGATACAAAACTCACAACTGTGTATCTAGTAGGTGAAAAATTAGATGATCCCAACCAGCAAATATCTCTGTGCGCTCTGGCAAATTTATTGGAAATACAATACAAAAAAAGAAAGAAAAAAAAGCATGCCAGAGGCGAATGTAAACTGTGTGAAATCAAAATCTACCTACGTACAGATGGAGCAAATAAACCCACGAGCTACATTTTTCAAAACCAATCTCTCTTCCTCTTTAGGATCCCTCAGGAAATGGACTTCAAACTTCCTCAGATTGTCACAGTACTGCTTATGCCAAAATTACAGGTGAAATTCTGACCACATTGAAATCTATGGCTAAACTTCCATTGACTTCAATTGAGCTAGGATTTTACTCAGAGTTTACATTTACCTGTATTTCTCACTATTATTTATTATATCACATAGTATGTTTGTTTTCCAAATGCATAAAAATAACAAGCACCCTGCCTCACAGAGTTTACAATCTGATTTGGGAATTGGCAGGATGACACAAGGAGAAACAACTTAAACACAAGCCACCATTTCTCACTTTTCATGATGTCATTGGACCTCATCCTTAAATCCTCACTCAGGCAAAAGCAGATTATTACTGATTATCTCCATGTATGAACGCTTTTATTCCAGAATGAGAGTGCTTTATTTCTTTGCATTTTTTCTGGGAGGGAGGAGAAACAGACGGGATTATGCTAATTTGGGATAGAGCACTTTTATTCTGGAATAAAAGCATCCACATATGGAGTTAATCAAGAACAGTTAATCAAGCATAGCTATTTCAGAATAACTTCCAATGTAGACAAGCCCTAAGGAATGCCATATTGCTGCTATTGCTAGCATCTTCTCATCAGGAAACTAAATGCTTAATTTCCGTAAGACCACTCTTTAGCAGAGCCAAATGTACTCAAAGCCTAATTCCACTGAGCTCCCAGTGTGACACTGGCCAAAAGAACTAATGAGATCCTAGGATGCATTAGCAGGGGAACCTCAGATAGGAGTAGAGAGGTTATTTTACTGCTGTATTTGGCACTGGTGTGACTGCTGCGGGAATACTGTGTCCACTTCTGGTGCCCACAATTCAAGAAGGATGCTGATAAACTGGAGAGTTCAGAGAAAAGCCACGAGAATGATTAAAGGATTAGAAAACACGCCTTACAGTAGTAGATTCAAAGAGCTCAACCTATTGATCCTAACAAAGAGAAGGTTAGGGGGTATCTTGATTACAGTCTATAAATATCTACATGGGGAACAAAAAATTAATAATGGTCTTTTCAATCTAGCAGACAATGGTATAACAATCCAATGGCCGGAAGTTGAAGCTAGACGAATTCAGGCTGGAAATCTGGTGTACTTTTTTAATGGTGAGAGTAATTAGCCATTAGGATAATTTACAAAGGGTTATGGTGGATTCTCTCTCTCTCTGTCAATTTTTAAATCAAGTATAGATGTTTTTCTAAAAGATATGTTCTAGGCATTATTTTGGGGAAATTCTATCACCTGTCTCATACAGGAGACCAGAGTAGATCATGGAAGTCCTTTCTGGCCTTGGCATCTACGAATCAAGCCACTGAGCCTTAGTCTAAATTACAGAGTTAGGTCAATGCAAGGCAACTTAGATCAATCTAACTATGTAAGTGTCTACACTAAAACTTCGCTCCTGCTGATTTAAATGCCTTGTTACGCCGACATAATAACTCCGTCTCCACAAGAGGCATAGAGTCAATGTTGATGTAGTTAGGCTGATGCATTGTCAGTGTAGACACTGCATTGCTTACATTGACTGTTACTGGCTTTCAGAAGCCATACAACAATGCCCAACACTCACAGTATAATTGATACAAGTGCTCCTGGTGAGGACACGCTCCGCTGACACAAGGAGCAAAGTGTACACACACACACACAAGTGATGTAATTACTGCAGCGGCTGTATGCTGGTGTAAATTAGGTTGACTTAATTTTGCAGTGTAAACATCTGAAACAGATGTTGTGCAGCATTTAAAAGCAAGGTGTCTGCATATCCATCATAGAGAATGTCTTCAGACAATTACAAACTAACTTTCGATTGCCAAAAAAATATTTCTATTTCTTGAACCTCTTGACGAAGTTTATGAAGATTTTAATAATGACACGATTCAGATGATGCTAAAATAAGAGAGGTTTGGTGGTTGTAACAAAAAGTATTACTGAGCCTTCTTACCCTAGATCTCTTTTCAAAGGATTTATTTATCACATTGTTTAATGATCATGACACTTTTACATTCAGCTAACACAAGAAGAGTTAGTAATTCACAGTTACTAATAGGTGTAAGAAATTGCATGCTTGATAGGATACTTGATTTTAATACCTTGACCTTTTTTGCACCCTGTCCAGTTGCTTTGTGTTGAGGCAGGTTGATTACAGCACTTAACTCTTTAGTGATTTGTGTTTGAGGACAAAGGTTTCATTTGTTGTTTGAGTACTTTCACTATTGAAAAAAAACATTTGTTACTTAGGATGGCTTGGGAAAGCAATAAAAACTATCTAGAATAACGGATAACACTTGTGCCTTGCCTTAGCCAAGATCATAAAATTTTGAACTCAGTTTAACAGAAGCCTTCTACAGAGCATTTTTTAAACACAAAAATAAGAATGGAAAGTAAGTAAGTAAATATACTGAGGTTCTCCATATAATTTATAAAGAAATGATGACAACGTTTTGGAGTACTTATTGAACACTTTGTAGTATCTTAATTTATTCAAGGCACTGAGCAGTTCAAAACTTATACAGACATAGGGCATTTAGATAGTTGGTATCATCAACTTCAGAATCATGAGACATAGACCCACTGGAACTGGTGAAGAAAAAAAATATAACAATAGTAGGCAGGTAGGGTGACAAGTAATAACCTCCTCCACCAGTTAACTGGGACATCCCCAGTGGTAAAATGTTTTTCAGGAATAGCAAAATAATGCTAAGGCCAATCTTGCTGCTCACACTATACTGGCCTTAGCATTATTTTGCTATTCCTGAAAAACATTTTACCACCACTGAGGCACACCCCTGTCCCAGCCCCCCTTACAGCTTCAAAAAATCCTTCACTGCAAACTTAGGTGGCCAGTCACAATTTAACCTGTCCATGTTTATCTGATCTCCAGACAGACTGTCTCTCTTTATAAGTTACCAGAAACCTTTCTCCCAAACTCAAGGGCTCAGCAATCTACTGTTAACGGCGTCTCAAGTTCAACAGCACCTATCACCAAATAATACTGTGCTAGCTGTATCTGAAGTGGCTGTTAACCTTTTCTAAGGGTTTCCATCTCAGATATTTTAAGTTATTAGTTTCATCTCCTTTGCCACAATACTGATGGAAGTCATGGGCTAAGTCCCTATGCATTGTCTTGGAAATGCAGGGATTAGCTTGTAATGGCAATTATCAGTGTTACCATACACTCAGGCCTGGTCTACACTTAAAAAATCAGATTGACCTGTCTATGTCACTCATGAGTGTGAATAATTTTCCAACCTGAGCCCTGTAGGTAGGTAAATCTTAACTCTTGGTATAGACACTCCTAGATTGATAGAAGGATTCTTCCATCAACCTAGTTATCGCCTCCCAAAGTGGGAGATAACCTCCTTTGATGGAAAAATCCCCTCCATCCATGTAGGAAGTGTCCACACTACAGCACTACAGCAGCACAGCTGCAGCGCCATTGTTGCGCTGTGGTAGTGGCTATAGAACAGGAGTATCCTGAGGAGTACCCTTAGAATAGGAGTGCCCTTATTTCTTGCTGCAAGCAGAAATATAATGATAATCAATATCGGTGTTTTTAGTGTCCCAGGAGACACGTTCTGAATCCACACAACAAGAAAACAGAAAACAAACATAACCAGTCTAGGAGTAAACCAACAAATATACCCTAGAATGTTAAAAATTGATATTTCTTAGAAGACACAATACAGCTCTGTGTCATTTAAAGTCGTCTACTTTATATCACCCAGAAATATTCAACTGAGTCAGCCCAAGGACATTTTATCTTCACCACAGCTGTCATTCTTCCTCTCTTCCACAAGTCAGGGAGTTAAAAGAAAATTTATATGGGACCATTTGCTTATTAATTGTGGGGAAAGAAAAGCCAGTTACTCTCTATATACTAGCTTCAGAACAATTCTCTTGTCAGCAACAATGTCACCTGAACTACTAAATATACACTTAGAGTAAACACTCTGTGGACACATCAGACGCCCCCAACAGCTGGCAGCTTTAGGCTTCTCATTTCAAAATAAATTAAACAGTCATCACCTCCACCAGAAAAAAAATTAGCATTAGTAGAGCATGTTTGTACTTTCAGAGGAAATCAGCTTCTGTAGACAAACCTAGCACCATCTTTGATGTTATATGATTCCATGAAGTCATGTAAAAGTCCGAGGACAATACTGAAGGATTTAAGTAATGTGATATCTTTTTCTGTCTGTGTCTTCAGTCTTATGTAATGTTTGCTAAGCTAATTCAGGCACTGACTTTGGAAAAGCTGAATAAGAACATTTATTTGTCAAGATGCACATGCTAAGATTTCCCCACTACTCACCTCATGTAGGGAAGGGGAAAAGAAGGAAGTAAACCCATTTGCACTATTCTTTGATTACATGCTTCCTACTTTAGTTCATGAACACTCATTATCTTTGAGTGTACATAGCAGAATATGTCTTAAGAGTCAATGCCTTCAGATTCAGATGCCTACGTTTGAGCATATTAACTGAGCACTATGCAGTCAATAATAGGGGGGCATTTGAATTGAATTTTAAGATGGGGTTTGATTCAGAGTCATTGGCCAACATTTCTGGGACCTGGATGAACCTTTTGGGCATCTGGAAGCCTGGCTTACCCTGATGGAATGTAAATGTATTTATGTGTGTATTGGCAGTTACCCTTACCAGTGGATTGGGCACTGTTGCCAAAAACATGCAGACACTCATCTCCGAGAGAATATGCGATCAGCTGTGGAATCCACAGACAGCATGATAACCACAATTTTGCCCTTGTTATTACAGCAGCGCCTTCTTTTATTTCACACTGGTATCACATTTCGTTTCAGAGAGTACAGGTATGTCTACACGGCCGGGCGCAGCTTGCCTCCCAACCCAGAAGACAGATATGCACTAGCTCTGCTCTAGCTAGATCATTACACATAGGCGTGTGGACTTTGCAGCACAGGTGGCAGCCCGGTTAACTACCTGAGTAAGGCTCCAGGGAGTCCGGCAGGCTTGTTCCTGGGGAGCTAGTCCATGCTGCCATCTGTGCAGCAACCATCCACACTGCTGTTTTTTGCACGCAAGCTCACAGAATGTGTCTGTCCACTCGGGCCGGAAGACATGATACCAGCTGGAGTGCAGTCATACCCCAAATCATTCATGGTCCATATTTGGAGCCACCCAAGTTGCATGCTGAATTTCTCAGCAGTGTCATAGCAAGGGAGAAAAGGAGTATAGGTCAAACGGTCTGCTTTACCTATTTTGTTTACTAACACATGGTCAGGCAAAGCCTTCAATTTTTAAAGGATCTGTGAAATATTGTGTACGCACACATCCAGCCACAAACACCCTACCTCTTGCACAATATTGTTAGATTGCATTTGTTAAAGTTGTGGTATTTTAAGCTTCTTTTGTTTTCCCCATTTCTTTCTCAGTGCCATAATGCAATCCTCATGGTTTGAGCACCAGACTTCAAATGAGAGCTCTATTCAAAGCATGTACAGACAAAATAAGTGGTTTCCTTAGTAATGGGAACTGTGTGAAAGCCTTTGAAACAGCCCTCTCCCAGTAAGTCCCTCCCCTGCCCAGTTTATTAGTGCACAGATAGGCTCACAGAAAACATCATGCAGCTTGTGAGAATCCCTAAAGTCTGTGATGGCAAAATTAGAGAGGGTGGGGGGATACGTATTGCTTTGCTAATTAAACATATGTCTTTCTTCAAAATACAAGTGTAATATATTTGTGTCCTTTTAAAAAAAATCATTTGCTAGATCTGTGGATTGAAAACCCAAAATTATGTACCATAATTACTAGTCAATTCATTTCAACATTCATTACATTTATATATATTAAACTGTACTTGATCTAATCTAGTATTCTGAGCTAACCATACTCTCAACATGTGCTGCACTCATCCTGCCTGTTCCTTGTTTTGCCTTGTTCATGCCATAACAATTATCCATGAAGTAAGTTTGAGTTTATGCTATTGATAAGGGAAAAATCATTATTTTACTCTTTTTGAGCTTAGAAGTAAAAGTAAATACAATCATAAGGATATCATCTCTACAATATCTAGAATGTGGTCCTGTTTATACAGGTTTCCAAGGCAGCAATATAGCTCCCATAAAGACAGCTGCAAATTGTAAATAATCTACAATTGCTATTATCTCCCTACATAACATTGCAGCGAGAATACTACGATAAAATAGTGTTAGTCTGATTTTAGCCAAAAAAGCTAGGAAAATCACATCTGAAATTCTGTCCTTAGGAGTGACAACCAACACAGACAGGTACACAACAAATAAGCTTAATATTGCAGAGGCAAATGTCCCATAAAAACTCAATCAATACTCCAGAGTAAAGACTGTGACAGAGTTAAATTACATCTACATTTCTGGATTACCTACCAACAAAAAAACAAGTATACACACTTAGTTTATAACTGAGGTGAGAATATCCTAGCATGTCACCTGTTTGCATTCCTGATCTATTCAGAAATTTAACTACATTGCTAAAATCTGGGAAAGATGTGAACCCTCACAACTACGCCCAGAAAATCATCTTCTCCTATTTCATCCAGAACTCAGTGCAAACTCTCATTCCTCTCCCCTACATCAGTAAAAGATCTGTAGCAGATTCCCTTGATGGGTTTCTGCTGGTCCCATTAATCTCCTCCTTCAAAGCTGGTGTACATTGCATTCAAGAGCACATCAACGCTGAATGTGTAGATGATAAAACTCAAAAAAGACACAGGTGAATTCTGCAAAATATCATTCAAATTTGTGTCATGCATAAGTGGGCTTCAGGGGGATGAGAGGAAGGTGTCCTCAAGGCCTGCAGGAGAAGGCGGCTGACCATTTTATTGGGATGAAGTTGGATGGGTCAGCAAACCAGCACAGGGGGAGAAAACTAAGAGGTGGGATAATTATTGGATGCTGGCAGAAGGGAAGATGAAGGAAAGGAGTCTGGAAAATAATTGAGGTCCCTCTGATTTCTCCTTAACCAAACTATCATTTAGGCAAATAGGTTTGAGTCGGTTCTTCTGGTGACCCATCCTTACTTCTCAGGTTATTCAACTAAAAGAACTTTACATCCTCACATTAATTCACCTCATTAATGGTGTGGGAAAAGCAATGGGAAGATACAAGTTACCATCAATAAGATGACTTTCTGATAAATGCCACCTCCTCAAATGGCATATGTCCTCAAAGAGCACAGTTTCATAATGAACCTGAAGAAAAACTTCCTAATCCCCTCTCAAGCCATAGTTCACATCAGAGCATACCTCAAAATGCCACTGGGGGTAATAATTAACCGTACAGAGAAATTCTTGATGATAAGACTCCACCTTGTTTTCTTGTTGCTGCAGGTTTTATCCTTTTGGTGTTTTCACCTGAATCACCAAGGATATACCACAACAGCATCAGGCTGAATCTCAAGGACTTGAGGTTCCTGTCTCTTTTAAAGGCCTCTAAACCTGTCATCACATCCTCATACATTAAAGGGTGGTTGAACTGTCAAACATACTGGCTGAGCCACTGAGAACTGTTTGCTGGGGAACAGTGGTTTCTCTCTGAAGTGACTTAGATCAAAAGAAACATTCCAACCTCCTACTCCCAACACAGGCACCAAAAGGCCAAGAAGATTGAGGCTTTCTCCTTTCCTTGATCAGACCTTCCCTCCACTTTTACTGCTCTGACACAGCTCGTGAGCATGAAAGATATGCAGCACTGCAGTCAGGAGTGTACCAAAGCTAAAGGTGGAGGGTTGATCATCAACTTCTGAATACCCCACGGATAGATGATAGGCAAAATGGCACAGCCACAAATTGATATGGTCTATCTGTGATGAAGAACTCTAGGGTAATGAGAGGGATGAATGGGGCAATGAAGATATGCTTTTTTCAGAAGGATGGAGCATGTGACAATTTACGCCACCTGACAACCTGCCCCTAAGAATATTGAATAGAACAACAAGGCCCTCTCTGGAGGAGAAACCTGGAAAATGGTCTCTATGTCTAGTACATTTCAGCTCTATAATCACTATTATATACTTTGTCAGACTGACAGGCAAACTGATGAAAAGTGAGTGAGTGTGTGTGTGTGTGTGTGTGTGTGTGTAAGAAAAGTCAATTTTGGAGAAGGAAGAGAACTTGCTGGCCTTGTTCTGTTGAATCTAATACAGTATGACTGAGGCTGTTGAGAGAACCTTTACATTCTGGATGGGTCCTATTCCAAATCCAATAATTTTGTCCGAGGAAAAAGCATTCTTGTGTTTTATTTTCAGCTGAACTGCCTTTGTCTCGAGAGAACTAAAATCCTTCAGTGTCCAGTGCTTATAAATTATACATTCATTAATATTATTAATATATTATGAGCCAAACATCTCAGTTATATCCCTGTGAAGTGGTTGAGAAGATCTTTCTGTCTTCAAAGATCTAATGTCAAACACAGCTGAGGCAAAATCAGTTTTAAAGTGTAATAAGGAGTACACTGTGCTTGAAAACATAAGAACCTCTGGTTCTTAAATTCCGATATGTTCTGGCTGCTTTGCACCACTGTAGCTCCTTCTGGATTCCCCTTGAATAAGGGAATTCCAAGGTGACACAGAGAAGCGGTGCAGTCTCTATTCCACTCCCTCTCAGACCCAATTAAGGGACATGTTCTAAGGAAAGGGAATATGGACGGATCCCACACTTAGGGCTGGGGTATTTGGCCATAAATTAAAGTAGCTCTGATATTTTTCCAAGCTGCTCCAGGAACCAGACCAGTTCCAGTGCAGAACACATTCAGACAGATGCCGTCATGTCAACCTTTCAGACAACTTGCCCTGTCTGCGCTCTGTAGACTGCAGTTCTGGCATAACCCAGGAGTTTGCCCTAAGTCTATATTTTGAATTCCAACATATGAAGCACAGTTGACATTTGATTAAGAACTTGAGCACACCTGGAAACATGCAAAACTCCCATGGTTATCAAGTTAAGCAACAGATCATTAACTAAATCCATATTCAACCTCACTTAAGTCACCTTCAGATTTAAACATGTCTTATATGAAATTTAAACATATATGAAATTTGCCCTTATTGTGCTGCTCACTAAGGCCCAGATCTTACAAAGACATATATTTGGGTGGGCTCTTACACCCACATAGAGTCCCGCTGAAGTTAATGAGTCCTTACATGGATGTAAGGGTAAGTCCATAGGGGATCCCTTTTACAGGACTGTGGACTAAATTTCTTGCGTCCTTCTGCTTAATTGCCACCCTTTTAGGATCAGTAACCCTTAGTACTTGCCAAAGAAGGAGTTGGTGGCAACACCCATATTTAGGTTGCCTAACTCTTTCCATATAAAAGATTCTAGCAAGCATTTTTAGAAGCTCTAATACCAGCAACACTTTGAAATTCAGAAAAAGCTTTGGGGCTAGAAACATGGCTTTTTTTTTTTCCTTCACTTAAAAATCTGTTCATGTTTGGCTGAAATATAATATTAAAATATTAAAAATATTAAATTTAATATAAATATTAAAAATCGCCATTCCCCATCCCTCACTTGTGTTCCTCAGGAAAATTTTGCCAAAGTGCCACAGTAATTTGTGAACATTAACATTCTAAGTCTGGGCCCATGCCACCACACAAACAGCAGCACACCCGCTGTACTGGAAACTCCTGTGAGCTGCTGAATCAACTGTAGAGAAAGACTGAGGAGTGGGCCAGGCAAAGCTGTCATTATTCCTCACCACAACCCTCCCTGAATACAGTACTTGGCCCCAGTGGCCACCCTTCCGTCTGGGGCACCCCATATGACAGGAGCGCCTTCAACTCTTGGGGGAGGATGCAGACAGAAAGAGCTGGGCATAGTTTCCCCAACCAGACTCAGCACATAGCCCCAGTGGCCCATTTCCCTCTTCCCCACCAAAGATAACAGGCTTCTCCTGTGGTCAGCTACAGTTAGTTTTGTAGATCAAGCTGTACAGAAGATTCAGGTTTCAAACCCTGCTGGTGATGCATACAGTTGTAAAAAGTAGAATTTATTTCTATCTTTTTCCTTTAAACAACTAACCACCTAGAAAATTACATACATAACCTACATTAAAAGAATGTTGCTTAGATTGCAAAAGCACTCAAAAGTTATGAAATGTCAGATTTACAGTTGCCCATGCAACCTCAGTTCAACCCCCTTGTGTGTCTGCATTATTCTGCATTTCTTACACAATCACAAACTATGTTTTCCACAGAACCGCTGCCTCATGCAGTTCACAAGTTGGATGCAAAAGGAGGCAGAATCAAGGTTGCATGGAAACCTTAAATCTGGCATTTCCTAACTTTCAAGTGTTTGACTTTGCAATCTAAAAAACAGTCTTTTAACATATTTTTTTAGTATGTAATTTCCATTAAGCTTTCTAAGCACTTCTGCTTATCTCTTCAACACAGTTCTGTGTGCATTCAGAGAGCTAATTTCCAAATAATGGCAGTAATAAAAGTTCTGTCACCATCAACTCTCTTAACAACTGTAAACATACAACACATTAATAGTCTAGTAAAGTGGTTCTCAACCTTTTCCATACTATGACCATGTGTTACAACAACAAAAAATTTTCAACCTCCCTCCCTCACTATAGAGAAGAGTGATTACAACTCCCAGATTAATTACCCTTGTTCTACTGCATCAAACTAACTCTCCATTTCAACCAATAATTATTGGGTTTGTTCTGATGTCTCACTCATCTAGTATGCAAAACCCAGTGAAAACAAACTCCATTTTAGTGTTTGCACATCTTATTTTCTCCCCCACTCTGCCCCTCAACTCACAGTCTGACGAAAAAAATTGCAGAGTGAAAGCTAATAAACTATATATAAATCTGGTGAAATAAATTACGTTGCTATTTTAAAACTACCAAACATGTTGGTGAAATCAGCAGGAAAAGAGCTTCTAATGAACCTTAATCATCATAATTGTATCAGTTATAAAAAGTAGTTTACGTTGCAAGCATTTTGAAAACATCTTTAAAAAAATCTTTGGTATTAGCTGAAATGAAAATTAAATTATTTCTCTTCTTTGATATAATTAAAAGTATATTCTTATATAAATATCAGTTAAATTGTAGTTTCATATACATGTCAATCAAGGAGGTATTTTAATTACATATCAAAACTTACTTTCCTTATGCAAGTGCACTCTAATCGATTTAATTATTTAGCCCTCCAATTATATAGCCCGTATCAATCAACCAAAATGAAACACTTATGTAGTAAAAATATAATCTGAATTTCATACGTCAAATCATTGCATCAATTTTTGCATGATTCTTACACACTATATGTTACTTAGAAAACTGAAGTGTACAGCTCCTTAGTATTCTTGAATGATTCATTGAAATTGTGTGCGCACACACGTGCATGTATATAAAAGTAAGAAGACACCTGCACATACCTTTAAACAACTTGTAAAAGATGTTTTCATCATTAAAAAAAAATTCAGCATTGACATATTTTTGAAAAATCAAGATGTGTGTGTCATTATATCTACTACTAATGTAAGTATCAGCAAGGAATGTGTGGGTTTTGCACCTATTTGCTCTTAACGTGTTATTCCAAAGTGACTTTTATTCCAAGTATTTAGCACTATTTTTAAATCACATGTTATAAAATAAGCAACTTTATAAAGCATAAAACCAATTCCTCAGGGAATTAATAAAGCCTATAATTTAAGATTCAATGTGATACTTAGTGCTCACAAAACAATAACTATTATTTTAATACTACTGTGGCATTTTGTTGCTGTTTCATTTAGGAAACAAATATTGATCCTTCATGCAATTAGACATGACTGTCAATCTTTCTTCAAACAAAGCTGAAGAAAATGAAATGAAAACCACATTTCATTTTATTCCACTAGAGGGTGGCCTGTCTCAGTCAGGGTTATAGTAGAAGATTTATGCAAGATTTATCCTTTCTAGTTTTGACCTGTTGATAAACAGGTCTTTATATTCCACTATTCTTTGTCCCCCGTTACAAAGTCATTTCTTTACATGATACAGTATTTGTAATGAGGAGGTTTTTTTCTAAACAAGATCCACCTAATTGTTGTTGTTTGGGAAATAAAGTGGTAATAAATTTTCAGAAAACAAACATTTTCTGAACTGTTCTGTAACCTCAGAAGCCTGCACAGATGCATACTATAGTTTGCCTGCCTTTTGTTTACAGAGATACAGACAAACACAGTGTCTGTGCCTCTGCAATAGTCCCCAAAGTACTAAAGAAAATATTATAAGGAGGAAAAAAAAGAAAATGCTGTGCAGTCAATTGCTTCACTTTACTAAATGGCCATACAATAACCAGTGAACTGGACAGGAGGGGGAAAAAAAACCCAATGATTTTTTTAAACAAATCTGTTCATTTTATTAATACTACATTTTACATGTGTAAAATTGATTTTTAGCCAACCAATGCACATAAAAAACTTTAATATTCTATCTTTAAAAAAGGGGGAAAGAGAGATTGGTAAATCATCTATACTGTCCAAAATTAAAACAGCAAAAGATACAGGAAAAAGAAAATGCTTTACCAAATGACTTCAATCTGTACGTGGTGTCTTTTGAACTAAAGCAACCTGGATAGAAGTTTAGTGATCTCTGATCAGTTGCTTTGAGCATAGATACCCTCCTTCTGTCTCTTAAAGATTAAATTAAATATCCTACATTGTCCCACAAAAATATGAAAGCACTGCTCCATACCCTTCCCGAATCAGAAGAGATACCCAGAAACATATAAAGACTTGTTCCCTTTATTCGTACCCTAAGCAGCAATGTCATATAACAGACAGGATTTTTCAGCCAACCAGACTGGAGCAGCTGCGAGTGCTACATCTTGGCACTCTGAAGCTATTGGCTCCTCTCTGGGGAGTGGAGGATGTTCAGTTATTAATGACCGCTGAGCAGGCAGCACCATGTCAGTGTGACAACTGATCGGGTGAACGATGCAGCTCTAACCACCATGGAAACAAGGAGAAATAAGAAGAGCTAGCAGGCATCTTTCTCTTCACTGGATTGTGAGCCTCAGCCAGCCAGCAACAGAGCTCTGGCAAACGTAAGGGATCTCAGCTGGCAGCACAGAGATTCTCTCTTTTTGTAGGATATCTATAGATAAATGTATCCTATACTATATATACATGCAACTCTTCACACCCTGGCATTAACACAAGTATGTGGTTACCTGCACTAAGGAATCCAAATATACAGATGCAGAAGTCCTCCAGCACTGAAACTACTCTTGCAGGGTAAGTTTGTTTATATATATATAATGTGATGTGTTCTACAGTTTATATTTTCATTTACACAATCACTGCTTTCTTGTTTTCTTCAACTTGTTCTATTAGACTCTTTCCAAATTTTAGTTTACGTTCAGAATACAAATGCAACCACCTTTTGGCTCACAGATGATCTAAATGTGTTTGCAGGTCTCTGAGATGTGTGCATTTGCTAGCTTGAAAGAACATCAAAGGATTTAAAAAAACAAAACAAAACATTTTCCCCAGTCCTTGCAACGCAAAATCAAATTACACAATTGCCCTGTGTTTTGAAACCAATAAAACAAGATACAGGACAGCTATTCTTTCCTCTCTCTCCAATGGTTGGATTAAGGCAAATGCCATTGTCTGTCAGGACCTAAAGCCACTGAGCACCAAAGCTGAATGAGCATATCACAAACAGTTATTGAATTTCTGCCAGGTTACATCTTAGGGATTGTGGCAAATGACTTCCCCTAAAAAAATATCCCTTTTTAACAGTCAGAAGGGACAGTGTGAAGCTCTGATTGCTACTGTAGCTGGAACTGACACATACTAGGTAAAAAGAATAACATTAAGCAAAAGAGTTCTAATTTTCTTTGGTAATTAACAAGACCACAGCAGGCTGGCTCTAAAGTACATTTTTCATTTGAGAAGAGTGTTGTTCAAATCAATTGCTATATTTCCCCTAGCCTGTTTTTCTACAAGAAGGCTTTTCAGTTTATTTGTAAGAAAATGTCTTTGTTTTCATATGTCTAGTTTTTGCCCAGCGTTGCTGATCAGAATGAGAAGAGCCTCGCACAGGGGATGTTTGGGGAGGGGGGAGAGAGACAGGGAGAGGAACAGGCGGGGGAATAAGAGCGAAAAAATTCTCTATATAATCAATATGAAATATCATGCTTGCTTTGATGTTGCTTAGTATGTGTACTTGTGTGTCATACCTTTCACCCAATATAAGCAAAGCCTTTAGTGTAACTCCCTTAAGATGAAAACATGTTCAGTAAAGTCCATCAGCATACATGGATCAGTGACTTAGGCAGCTGTGAAAGCTAGGTTAAGAGATTTTACTTCATAGCCATGCAAAGGGGAGGTTGGCTGTCTAATGTATGCTTCCAAAGCTTTCTACATAGCTTTTCTGTTTTATGGAATAACATGTAAGTATTAAAGCAGTTCACCCCGTTCACCCTACAAAAACACCAACAGGAATCTGCTCCTCTGTAGCAACGTAATTATTTGCTTGTACAATTGCAACTTCAGAGTTATTGTTTGTTTCTCAAATTACAGTGAAGACAAACATGAAAAGACAGTCAACTGCTGCATACCTGTCACCTTCTCATAAATATATCAGAAAAGGGGTAGTGTAACAATATGTACGGGAAGATGTCAATTAATTCAGATGACCCTTGTAAATGATGACAGTAAAGCAGCTCTGACAATATGCCACAGCATTTTATTTTTCCTCTGGAAAATATACGAGCTTAATAAAAGGTTTCTTTTCAGAGTGCAAAATGAAAGGTACTGAAGCATAGCTCCTGTTATGGGCAAACTTGCTTTATGAATGGAAGACTGTTTAGAACATATACAGGTTTATCATACAACATAACTTCTCCTTTTATTACTTAAATCTACCTTTTCAGCCATACTGCATGGGGTTTTTTAGTTGTTTAAAGGAGAACTGCAACCCTGTGTTTTATACTGGTACAATATGTGGCAGTGCAATGAGGAAAGAACTCGTATTGTTTCTTCTTGTTACATGGAGAGCACTATTGCATGAAAACTTTTTTCTGAATTATATGTCACAGTCCAGAGTTCTGAATCTTTACTTTCATTCACATTTTACATAATCAATACCATTAAAAGTTAACCCTGATAACTTTAAACCTAAGATCCACTGTTCTTTTTTGCCACATATACTATTTCACATACTGTTACACTATTTACAAAGATACTCCAGCTTTTGAAACATGCATTCATTGCACTCATGAGTACAGAGGAAACACAGATGTCTTGATAAACAGCTAAGACATTCTTACCCATTAACCCAGCCAAACTGTATGGTGACCCTATATTATGGTTAATACTCCCTAAAGCCTCCCTAAAGTATAATATCACAGTGTCAGAGACAATGACTGGCTGATATTGTTATGGCAACCCTCGAAGTACCCCCTTTCAGAGATGGTCAATTTGGGAATTACATCACAATTCTTGTTTGGAGTACCCAGGAGCATGTGGGTATTTTTGGTTTGTACCGTATTAGACCAGACCATCTGTAACATGCTGCCACCTGCAATGCATATAATAAAGTATCATACATAATCCTTATTAATAGGTTTAGCATAAGAAGCTTTATAAAAATATTAATGTACTACAACCACCTTGTGATTAACAGGGGACACAGGAGGACAAAACTTAGACCTTGTATAAATCAGAATAATTCAAATTAATGCAGTTGCACCTACTTTCTCTGAATTTGACCCCTAATCTGAATAATTTTTATATGGATTCCAGGAACAAACATAATTCTGTTTTATTGGTCAAAAAGAACTACTATCACTTTAAATAGCTGGCAGTTAAAGAGCTCATTCAATAGCTAAGTTTTTGTAGAAGCTAATGTAATAGAATAAGATAAGCAGTTAAAAACAAACAGCCTGGTGTCAGATAAGCACTATCTTGCTTCAATAAGGAAAGCCTCCAGATAGAGACAATTAAACCTAATTTGATTTCTTGCATTGTATTAAGACATTTTTAGCAGGTTATGGGGCATCAGAAATATAGTTCAATGACTCCAGTAACTCATGTATCCCTCTTCTACCCAATAACGTATTAAGGTAAAGAAAAGCATAAAAATCAGAAGGCATAGTTAATATCTCTAGATTATTATCAGAGACTCTTGTAAACTATTCTACCTTGTACTCTGAAAATACTACTAAAGACAAACTACAAAATGGGATAATGGAAAATTGATTTGACATAAATCACTCATAAAATTGTTTTTTGGTTTTTGTATTTTTTGAAGTAAGAGATTTCTCAAAAGAAGGTCACCTTTTAAAATATACCTATACAATTCTTCCTGTATAATACACTCAAGCCAAACTGTTATTTAAAAAAAATGTAAATTTCCTTTTAATAAGAGGGCTGTGGTTACATATATAGATTTGGGAAGAAATTTCAGTAAGCAATTAAAATGTTTTACTTTACTGAGTGGAAATGCCATTGGAACA
Organism: Natator depressus; assembly: GCF_965152275.1. Lineage (NCBI taxonomy): Eukaryota > Metazoa > Chordata > Testudines > Cheloniidae > Natator > Natator depressus. The sequence goes on from NC_134234.1 coordinate 297,220,336, forward strand.
TAAGAAGAATCAGTGCAGCAGATGTCATTAGGTGCATCAGTATGAGAAAGAAATCAATATTGTTCATTGTAAGTCTTTGCAAGTGGGAAAATGCAGTACATGCTATTTATTTATTCAACTGAGCAGTTTGTAAACAGCTGAATGCTATTATTGTAAGTCATCTATAGGTCACAATGAGCATTCCTCAATGTTTTTGGTACCAAAAACGCTTTTTAGACATCCACAGTCTAGATCAGCAATTCTCAACCCACGGCCCACAATTGGCCAAATTAGCATACAGTTGCGGCCTATCTGTGTGCTAAAAAAAATTCAGAATTTGTGCTTTGATTTGGCTGGGGGCAGGGCTGGTTGAGGGGAGACAGCATGTGGCAGCCTGCGGGAGCACTCCTGCCAGCAGGGGGCTGGTGAATGCCACAGTGGGGCAGGGTGCAGGAGAGTGACGCTCTGGGCAGGTTTTGGGGGGGGAGGGCGCTCTGGGCAATGTGTGTGTGGGGTCTCTGGAAATGAGGGGTTTGCAGGGATGCTGCAGCATCCCGTGGTTTTAGGTTGGGCTCTGCTCCTGGCCCTGGGCAGCTGGGACTCGGGTCCTGGCTGCCTGTCCTAGCACCCAGGGCCTGCCTGGCCCTGCTCTGTGGAGGTGTCTCTGGGCAGGGGGCACTGAACATATGGGGCTGGGGTTTTTTTGGGAGGGGCGCTGTGCTTCTCAACCTCCAGCCCACATAACAGGCATATGCGGCCCACAATGATAAACAGGTTGAGAACCACTGGTCTAGATTACAAGGTTACAAAGACACAATTTGAAAGTAATAGACATGCTAGATATCACTGATATCAACTTCCCTAATATAGGGCCATTTCCTCCAGTGGGATAAACTGGCACACACTGAGCAATTTCGATTTGTATCAGTTGAGGATCCCTCCTGGATCTCAACTGGATTATTCCCACTTTAGGCTTTAGGTAAAGTAGCTGGGGTCCTAACTGGTGAGGAAGAACAATATGGTGAGAGTGAAATACACAATAACTGCAATTTTCTCAAAAGGCTTGTTAATTTCAACCTCTCCAGATAGGACTCCAGTTTGTACTAGTTGAGAGCTATGTTGAAAGATTCAAAAAGTGAAATAATAATAAAATTTTATTTATATACACATAAAATGTGGCACTATATAGTAAAACACCTAAAATCCAGTATAAAGTGACAACAAAGAAAAACCATAGACTCCAGTAACTTGCTGTTGAAGGAGCAATCCTTTTCCATTATTCAAAGACATTTTCAAAGGCATCACTTGATAAACATGATTACATTTATCAGGCTGTTTTTCCTTCAACTATATGCTTAGTCTTAAATTATGAAACATTTGGAAACTGGCTTATTCTTGCATCTCGCTCATTCTTCCCACTCCCAGTTCTACTTATCGGTTTGCCTTGAAAGCAATTCACACTTATAAATACATTCAAATGACCCAATTTTGAATGGAAATATAAATAAAAGCACACGATTTTACATTAAAAAATTAAATTTTGGTATAGTGCAATATGGAGACATTTCTTCTTGATCTAACATTTTTATTCATTAACATATTTTCTTTTAGACAGCACATTTTCTGTAGCTGCTATGCCATGGGACATAAAGCTATGATCTAATGTAAACTGGTCCAAAACCAAATGCTGTGGGCTTCACGTTATTTTTGTTACTACTATTTATGGCATTAAATGCAATCTTTGGGCCAAATTCTCTGGTGGTGTAACTCCAGTGACTTCAGAATTATGCCAGAAGAGAATCTGCCCCCTTCTACTTAAATCAAGCTGAGAAATAGCTTTCAACATTAGTACAAAATAAATACTTAATCTCCCTTACTCCTTAAGCTTCTGTCTTTGGAGGTAAAGTCCGCAAATCTGAGTAAAAAAGTTGACAAAAAAAATCTTTCAAAATGCCTACGGTTTATTAGCATTATCCCAGGAGTCTTTTACTGGAGGCTTCTTCTCATGTGAATAACAACTACTCTGCCAGGAAATACATGAAAGTCTCTAAAGAAGTCTTCCAAGAAAAAAACTGAAATATCAGCTTTAAGTTCAACTATATCAAGAATCCCCTGGACATCCAGCTACCTGCATTAAGAAAAAAAATGACTGTTTATACAATACTCTTATCTATGAAGCTGCCAATTTCTGCAAAGGCTTGCTGAATAAATTAGAATAACAACAACATGCACCATAATAGATACATAGAGAGAGACAGAGAGACAAATATACACAAACACCAGCAAAATCATCTACTGGGACATACTTTACTGAGCCTCTTAGGACCGAAAACCACAAGAGAATGGACAGTGTCACTGAAAAGAAAACAGAAATCTCCTTGTGGGAAATTCCTCATGCAGGGAATGTGGTGCTATTAACACCAAGTTCAGCAAATTAGTGGGCTGTTAGCATGATTTTATACAATTAGAGGAAATTGCAAATGACAATAAGGTTGGTTAGCTTCATCACTATGGCCATAGTACAGGAAAGCACCCAAGCATTCTCTTGAGTAAGGATAACTTAAGCATATACATGTGCTTTCCTGAATCAAGACCTATGGTTCAGTTTCACAGCCGTGACATAACTTTGCTGTGAATAGAACAAAATATTGCATTGTACATTAGGTCTGAGTTTCTCTTTCCTTCATATGCCATGTAAATTTGCATTGTGCTTAAAATCAGTGTGAAATTTGTCACCTGCGTAAGATTTTTTAAAATGTAAAGAGAAGTTTTCTCAATCCTTGCAAAATTATAAGGTTAGTTCTAAATTTAAAAGGATTTTATATATATTCTCCTCTCCCTTGTCCCATTCCTGTTCCCTTATTTCCTAATGAAGTGCTTCTCTAGCTTCCCTGGCTCTCCCATCAACCCCTGAAAGGGGCTTCCTCCAGAGCAGGCATAGAATATCAGGGTTGGATGGGACCTCAGGAGGTCACCTAGTTCAACCCCCTGCCCAAAGCAGGACCAATCCTCAATTTTTGGCCCAGATCCCTAAATGACCCGCACAAGGATTGAACTCACAATGCAGGGGTTAGCAGGCCAATGCTCAAACCACTGAGCTATCTCTTCCCCCAGCATTATCCCTAGCCTTCCCTGTGCTGACACTCGCCTAATCACACACATTGCCAGCAGCAGTGTGCTGAATCCTCTTCACCATCAGCCTGATGGCCCAATGCAAACTCTCTCCTCCTTCATGGTTCTGTCCTGGTGGAGAGGTCAGGAGCAGGCAGTGCAGGGAAGTGGAACATTTAGGAAGGAAGAGGGATCAGTCAGGACCTGTTCTAGACAAGAATCCCAACGTGGCCCAGACTCCCAGAAACCTTCCCTCTACCCAAAACAGCAAACTCTAGCTGCTCTCATAACCCTCACAAAACAGCAGTCTTCTAGGTGTTCATCATGGAAAATAGCCAGACTCCTAAAAGTTGTTCCCCCCACTCCCAATTTTAAAGCTTAGAAAACAATTAAATGGGTCAAATTTTCATTTATTTTTGTTGCAAAGCTCTAAACAAAAATCTATTAATATGAAAAATAAAATATTGCAGACAGGCAGAGTTCCATTTCCAGCATTGTGGGAGTCAGATTAGATTCATAACTCCCATTAATGCCAGTTAACAATAAATAGGAGTGGTGTGACTAATTCTCTATGCCTGGTGCTGAGAGTTTATCCCAGATACTTTTACTGGACTAAGCCCTTTAGAGTATATTTTTTCCCACATGGCCAGGTATTAAGTTGAAAAACAACTGCTGAGCTTGTACAATAGTTATTTTTATGACACGTGCGCAATAAGGTGATTTCATTATTCACTCTAATTCCCTTTAACAGAATTTGCTAGCATGGTTATTACTTGATAAAGTGTGGAGAGATCACGCTGCCTTAAGAAAGGCAAAATGATGAATGATAGTAATGCTACTTTATGGGGACAATGCTGAGATGTGAGGACAGACAAAAATGATGTACCTGCAAATATAGGGCTAAGCAGGTTCACCTGGCACACACTGCTCAGATTATGGATCCTCCTGACTGTTCCTTTGGTGTAGTTTATTCAGACATTATTTTTTTTATATATGGTATCATATATATCTGAAGTGTCAGAAGGATATGTACACACACACACACACACACACACACACACACACACCAGCTTCTGACACTTCAGTTGCTTGTCATGTGTATTACAATAAGGGAAACATTTTGTACTTACCATATAGCCCAATTAAAGGCTGTGCACTGCAGATATTCATGGGGAAAAGGATCCTGTCCCTAAGAGTGTCAGCAAAGTCACAGTATCCCACATCCAGGAGGGGCAGAGAGAATAGCTAGCAGATCCATGTAATTACAGATCCATTGGCCATACTTCCTCCCTTCCAGAGACCCAATAATTCTCTGAATGTTTGGACCCGGAGATCCCTACCATATTCCCTAAGCCCAGCCCCTTCTGTGCAGCTATACTGTAACATTGGGCACTAACAGGATTTGATCCTAAGTGCATAAGGCAATTAAGGCACTGTGTGAACTCTTCAACTTTTCTATAAAATATTAATCTTCACACCTGACCATGCATTTTGTTTTAAGAGTTACATTTTCAGAATGACAGGTTTCAGAGTAACAGCCATGTTAGTCTGTATTCACAAAAAGAAAAGGAGTACTTGTGGCACCTTAGAGACTAACCAATTTATTTGAGCATGAGCTTTCGTGAGCTACAGCTCACTTCATCGGATGCAAGTGAGCTGTAGCTCACGAAAGCTCATGCTCAAATACATTGGTTAGTCTCTAAGGTGCCACAAGTACTCCTTTTCTATTTTCAGAATGTGTACTATCTTTTCCAAGCAAAATGTGTGCCAACATTTTGTCACACCTCACCATCCCTTCCAATTCAATAGCAAGTTCAAATCCAGTAGGAAGAGGAGCAAATAAGTCACATTTGTATCCACTTTGTAGCTGGCACTAACATACAGACACAACACGCACCCACCAGTGAGGAAGTTGGGCTTCCACCCACTGGAAACATACCCTTAAATATGATTATCAGATTCTGTAACATGTACATTTTTCTTTCTACAATACAAATTACATTATATTACTAAATACAACTCACAAAATGGAAAGAAATGAAAAGGGAGTAATGAAACAGTACTAGTAGGGGTATAAGCCAAGGAAATTTTGCTTAGCAACTCATGTTGATGTTCGTAATTCTTCCTCATTAGCAACAGATACTACAGCACAAATGACCCTCTGTCATGTTGTCTCTAAAGTGGGCAATTTCATATACTCCGGGTGATTTTGGTTTATGTTCAAGTATCCCAGTACAACTGAGCTGGATAAAAAACATCGTCGGAAGCCTGAACTGAAATTGCTCTCTTTTATTCATACTTGTTTTTCACTAATTGTGTTGGTTTCTGTTTCCCCTTAGCAACATTTTAACTGAGTTCTGTGTAAAGCTAATTATAAGAGAATGTTATGCTAAAAAACCAACAAAATGAAACTATTAACATTAAAACGTCTATAACAAGCAGAGCAATTTAAAATCCTTTCACAGATGGTCCTAAGAATTGCCACCACTGGGCCCAATCCTACTTCCATTGTAATAAATGACAAAAGTCCGAATGATATCAACAGAAGCAAGAGTGGGGCATTAAGAGCCTTTTCTTTTCACCTGTTGGTGTTTTCATCATTTTTCCATCTAAGAAAGCAGAACTCATCATGCTGCTTCATTTGAACTCATACAGGAAGGTAGCAGACACAAAAGAATAACACAAAGAGGTCTCTTTTTTCATTGTTTGGAAAAATCCTCATCATTTCACACATTTTAGTGCAATCCTATTTCTTCGTAGGTCTAGAGGACATCCAAAGCCTTCAGATAAACAGGATTTCAGATGAAGGGAGGGGGGGTGTCAAGCCAGCCAGCTTTAAAAGGCCTGCCTTCGGGAACTCCATCCCCAGAATCCAGAGAAGAGTCCACCATCTGGTTTTTCAGATGCTGTGCTCTGAGAGATCCTGGGAACATAACCAGCCTTCAGTTAATCAGTTTTTGGTTAATTGGAGTTTGATTACTTTGGGTTGCCTGTTGCGCACTTTACTTCACATGTGTGAGGGAAACAGTTGTGCAGGAAGGCAGCCAATAGAACATCCGACTGTTACTAAAGTATTACATTCTCAATGAGGAAGACCAAACCTCCTCAATATTTAATATGTGTCTAGCCTTGAAAAAATAATTCATGAGGAATGAAACACAAATTTCAAAAATGAGCATATATGAGTCCAGTACTGTAACATCACTATCAGTACAGCTTTCACACTTTAGCATTACACTAAAGGAGCACTTTTCGTTAATTTTATATTGCATATTTCAATGCACTGTAGTTAAACATATTTCAGTGAAGCACTTCATTATTTCCACAGCCAACAGAATATCTGGGTGAGGTGGGGAGGGGCACTCATGGATATTTCAGTTTTTGAAAGCTACAATAATTCACCATAAAAAGGAAGAACCAACTTTTACGTCACATTTGTGTGGCCAGGTGCCTAATATGAGACAAAGTTTTGTGCTCCAGCAGTATTTTGAAATGTAGTTATAGAAAATATACAAAGGATTTACCCTTATACTTCCGTTCGTAGCAATGAGAGTTATAAACTTGATTCCCCTGCATACTGAAAGCAGGGTTATGCCAAAAGCCTGCAATGAAACTTCGCCTCTATTTACTCTACACTCAGGTTTACTCTGAATCTTTTGGCAAACCTGGCCTGAACCAAGCCCACTCATCTCCCCATCAGCCTGAATTCTCCTCTCTGGTAACAGTTTATGTCCTTTGGGAAGAGGAAGAGGGATTGAAGTAGCACTCAAACCCCTTCAGCTCTTCATGTATCAGATCACAAACCCCTTCTCCTTGGTCTTTCAAAAAGATGTTATTACAATACTGAAACAAAGACTACACAAAGGACTTAATTCTGCATCATTCACTCTTGTGTAAGTCAGCCATAATTCCACTGGAGTTACACTGGTGTAAAACTGATTCTAGTAACCTGAGAATCAGGCCCAAACTCTATAAAGAAACAATTCTCATAAGATCTGATTCTGCTACTTTTACTTACATTGTGCCACAAGTAAGACACTACCTAGCATGAGTAAAGGTGACTGAAGTGAGCTCAGATGCTTAGTAAATGTGACAAGAACACTGTATAGTAGATTATATCGAAGATATACGCAAACTCTAGGGTATATTTTTACAGGATATTTGCAGGGGTGATCAGAGTAACATCAGATTGCTTATCCTTGATCTTTGTGCCATTGCTGATATCATGTCTATTATTACCTATTCCGAGACAGCATGTACTTCATGCTGATTTCATTGTTTAGTCTAAACTGGACACCTACATAAATCCATAGTGTACACATATGTAATAACAGGTATCTTTTCTCAGCTGGATTCCTATTACTATTGCCTCCTGAAAGCAGTTGTAAGATGCTTTAAAAAGAATAGAAAGGCTTACATTATGCACCATTAAAAACATGATTTTATTGCAGAACTTGACAGAAATAGAATAACTTTATTTTACAATAATGTCCTTAAAATTATGTATTTGCCACAAGCCAAAGTTTTCAGACGTGGGTGTCTAAATTTAGGCTCCCAATTTATATTTAGGCATCTAAATAAAAGAGATTTGCATCTAAAGTTTCAAGTGATTTCAGTGGGATTTTTGGTGCTCACTCCTTCTGAAAATTATTTTTATTTGGACATATAACTATGGATTTAGGAGTATAATGACATCCAGTTTTGAAAATGTTGGCCTTAATGAGTAGCATTCAATAGTAAGCCATATTATACAAAGCACTGTAATAAATGTGGGTGTACTTTTAAAAAATTATTGGTTGAACTATTAAATTATCCATATGTTTTCCAAACTTTCAAGTGCTTTTAGGGCTCTGGCCCAGATCCTCCATCGAATTCAATGAAGCCGTACCAATTTCCACTAACCAGGGATCTGGCTCTCTGCTTCTGAATAAAAGTTCTTTTACTATTGCATTGATTAGAGAAATCACAATGTTACTGAGGGAGTGTTCTTTATATTTCAGTTTCTGGTTTTTAAGAGCTCTTCTGCATCATTACTCTGACACTCTCTGGGCCTGATCCATAGGCCAATGAAGTCAATGGGAATCTTTACACTGACTTCCATGGGATTTGGATCAGCCCCTAAGAATCTTTAATTTGCTTTTTATTGTTTTTTCCAAATAACAAAATCGCAGTAATTATTTCACCCCAATAATATTAAATAAGGTATATGACATTACAGTTAAGAAAAAAAATCAACTGATATTATATGTAAACAAAAAACATAAATATTCAACACAAATATGACAGGGAAATGTTTATAACTGGGTCAGGATATAAGACTACTTGATAAGAGCTAGGAAATCATAAGTGTACAAGCTGCAGAATAAGCCTTGGACACCATTTTTAACCTCTCTTGCAGAGGCTAATCATAAACTTTCAAAGGGCTGACCAAATTTCATAGATGACATCAACCCTGTCACTGCATTGAAATGTATTTCTTTCAGGAGCAGCAATATGCCACTGACCAATATTCATGATTGAGGAAAATGTTAACTCCTGTAAAATCAATCTTGTTCGCAGAAAGACTGCTCATAAAACAAAGTTTTTGATAGACAGATAATATACTTTATTGCACCCACATGACCCAAAAAGAACAGGGGATTTTCTGAGAATCCCAGTATTAAGGATCAGATCAAGTCAGTTTAGTATTTCATAAGCAAAGGCCTTGGAATTATAGTAATTCTACAATGTATGTGCTTGTATGCCTCCCATCGAGTACATAAATCCTACACAGCAGAACCCCAAAGCTAAAGTCCTTTCCTGCCATGGGGTAAGTGAAGAGCATTTGTTTCATCCCGCAAATTTGATTCAGCTGTCAGGCAACAGAGACTGATTGGGTATCCCAGCACGGCAGGAATCCGATGGGAGCCATAATATACTTGGAACAGGTGAAAGCAATGTTTGTGATCCTTCTCCTTGGGGCTTGCTACATAATTCAGGTCTCAGATTCAAAGAGGCAGCACTGAATAATCTGAGAACAGAGACAATTTAGCCCAAACACACAAAGGGACTTAGGCTTTGCAAAAGGGTTCTCACCAGGGAGGAGAGAAACTCAAGTTCAAATTCCTTCTCTTCTGGCAGCAGGGGGAATTGAATCAGGGTCCCCGACATCCCAGGTGAAGCCTCTAATGAGAAGACTAAAGGTTAAGAGTTTCACTTCTGCCTCTTCCTCCCCTCATCCCACTGGCCATTTTGTGCGGGTCTAAGCATACTCTGAGCACGCCTACTGGCTCAGGCCTCACAGGCAAGATAGTCAGGAATACAACTAGTTACATCTGGCTTAAGGATCCCGTTGCAGCTTAAGTGTGAAATAGGGACTGGGCACCGAGACTGAGGCAACAGTGCGCATGCCCAGAGGCAGAAACTTGGGTGCCTCTGGGACTTTAACAATGGAACTTTAGTTGTCGAGGGGTTTTAGCCACCTCTAGGGTTTGGCAGCAGCCAAGTGGGGCTTTGAGGATCTCAGTGAAGCCTAAAGTTTAGATATAGGCACCTCAAGTGGGAGTTAGGCACCTGAGTCCTGTGTCGCAACATAGGAGGTTTCTGCTCCTATGTTTGCGACGAAATTGACACCTGTTTATTCACAAGAAGAGAATTTTTTGTATTTCCCATTCTAGAGAGGGGTAACCTGTCACTGTAAGCTTCTTCTCCACCTCCCACAATGTTGTACAATAACTTGTTTGAATGCCTTTCTACACTGACATTTTTAAAAGCCTGGACATGAATGTACTGTTTTTATTCAGAGAGCAGGCACTGACCATTTTCTGAAACAGTCTGACTCCTGAAAAAAGAAAAGGAGTACTTGTGGCACCTTAGAGACTAACAAACTTATTTGAACATCAACTTTCGTGAGCTGTGACTTTGCCTTTAGTAACAATTTCACCATTCTACTATGTGTTCAGCCTGTTCCAATAATTTTTGGCTGGATCAACTTCTGTTTTACACATAAGGCTGAGATTGTGGCATTAGCATAAGTATAATTCCATACTGTTGGACTGATATTCATATTAAGGTCTAAACTCCATGCCAGCCTGTGGTTTTCTACATTCGTGTTTTAACTAATCCAGTCAACAGATCGAAGCCACTTTGCACTTTACATGACCCAAGGCTACAATGAGCTGTTTGTTGGGTGTGTCAGCTAGAAAATCTTGCCAACATAGACTTATTATTAGTGCCAACTGGGTTTCTCAATTGAAGTCATCTCCAATATCAAGATTCATCCAGTATATATACTTCTACTAGGGTTATTTAAAAGATATGAACAATACAATTAGAGTTACCTAATTTTAGATTTCAGAGTGGTAGCCATGTTAGTCTGTATCAGCAAAAACAACGAGGAGTCCTTGTGGCACCTTAGAGACTAACACATTTATTTGGGCATAAGCTTTTGTGGGCTAAAACCCCCTTCATCAGATGTATGAAGTGAAAAATACAGTAAGCAGTATATATATCACAGCACATGAAAAGATGGGAGTTGCCTTACCAAGTGGAGTGGGGGGGGGGTCAGTGCTAACGAGGCCAATTCCATTAAGGTGGAAGTGGCCTATTCTCAACAGTTGACAAGAAGGGGTGAATATCAAGAGAGAGAAAATTACTTTTGTAGTGCTAATGAGACCAATACAATCAAGGTAGACATCGCCCATTTCCAACAGTTGACAAGAAGGTTTTAGTATCACCAGAAGGAAAATTACTTTTTGCAGTGACCCATCCACTCCCAGTCTTTATTCAGGCCTAATTTGATGGTGTCCAGTTTGCAAATTAATTCCAGTTCTGCAGTTTCTCACTGAAGTCTGTTTTTGAAGTTTGCATTGGCCTCGTTAGTACTACAAAAGTAATTTTCCCTCTCTTGATATTCACCCCTTCTTGTCAGCTGTTGAGAACAGGCCACTTCCAACTTAATTGCATTGGCCTCGTTAGCACTGACCCCCCCACCCCCACTTGGAAAGGCAACTCCCATCTTTTAATGTGCTGTGATATATATACTGCTTACTGTATTTTTCACTCCATGCATCTGAGGAAGAGGGTTTTAGCCCACGAAATAAATAAATTTAGCCCAAATAAATTTGTTAGTCTCTAAGGTACCACAAGGACTCCTTGTTGTTTTTGCTATGTTTTAGAGTATCCATATGTAGCCAATCAATATCTTTTTATTCCCAACATTAAAAAAAAAGGGACAAGATTTTACTTTACACAAAGGATTTCAAATTATGATCTGATTTATAGTACAGTACTTGTAACCCCACTGAAGCCGTATGGAGTGTAAATCAGGGGAGAAATTAGTCCCAAACATTAAATTCCAGAATTCTCAATAATGGTATCCATACTGTAAGACAAGTTTCATTTCCATTTTAAGGTATATCTCACTGTAATGAGTTGTACTTAGCACTAATTTTAGGGGGAACAGTCTTGAAGTATTCTTCTATTAGTGACTACTTTGGGAGTAGGGAATGGAGAGGGAGCTTTTCATGCTATTTTTTTTTAATATTTTGAGACATTAATTATTTGCCCAATAATTTTATTTGATTATTTATATATATATATATTCCTACATTAAGCAAGTCTGTTGTCGGTATTACTAAAATAAGGGCACTGTGTGCACCATGAGTACATGGAGACATGGCTCCTCCTAGTCCACGCACCTCTCTGCTTTGCTCTCATAGAGGTGATAATAGAAGCACAACCTCCTGATCTCATCTCTGTATCCAGACCTATGATCTGGGTAGGTCCTGTGTAACTGCGCAGGGGACTTTTACTCCCCTTTACTGATCAGGACAAGGGCACAACCGAGCCCTTAATGTTTTGGTCCCTAATCACGAACAAATGAAATGTTCTATAGAATACTTTTCTGAAAAATTATTTCCTGAAAGAAATTATTCAACTAATAATCTTTACATGTGATTGGGGCTTAGATAGCAAGGTGAGAGAGGGCATAGAAATACCTGAAGATAAAATGATAAAATGAGCATAAAAAGATCTCCCCAGTTATGCAACATAGGAATGGGTGGTGCAAAAAAAGGGCAGAATATGAGAAAGAGCAATCATTTGCATATCGAGATGTATATACTATATAGGTATCTTAATAGAAAACAAATTGACAAAACAAGAGTACATATGTTACTGTCTTCCAGAACAGCAGTAGCTCATTGTCAATTTACATGTGTTTTACTCTTAGACTTACTCCGTGAATCACAAAAATTGGTTACCCTAGCAACTGCCACAGATTACTCAGCTTGTCTGTGAGACACAGAGCAGTGTCTGAAAAAAAAAATATTGCCATGTACTTTTATCAGAATCTCTCTATGCTGCAAAGATATGAGGATTAAGTGACACAACATGTACACATATTTCCCAAGAGTTTTAATGGTAAGCATGTTCAAGAAAGGCTAGTTTTATATCAGTGTTTTGTATTTCAAAACGTTTCAAAATTTCATTATGTCTAATAATGTATATGACACTCAGAGAAAATAATAAAGAGTGTTGAATGGGGAGGAACAGTGTATTTGTCCAATCTCATAGTTGTTTTCTGCATTCCCTTTTTGTTACTGCTCTATTATAATGTTACATCGGTACCAGACATTGATGTGTTAAAATTTTCAAAAATACCTAAGTGGCTTCAGAGCTTTTGACAGCTTTCCCTATACACTCAAACCTATCAGAAATTAAAAGGGGATATTTACCAAAAATGGTCAGATTGGTAAAATCATGATTCAGGAGCTTAAGGAGCAGGTTTTCAAAGGCCCAAATTGCAGTTGGGTGCCTGCTATTGACTTTCAAGGAATTAGGTGCCAAACTGCTATTTAGGCCTTTGAAAATCTATCCCTACATTTCATTTTCAAAAGTGACATAGGCAGTTGTACGCCTAAATCCCACTGACTTGCAGTGAGACTCAAGCTCCTAAGAGACTACATTACTTTGAAAATGAGACTTGGGTGCCTTTGAAAATTTGACCCACCATGACCAATTACTGAAAGGCAAATGTTTTTATTAATTTCTCAAAGTCTTCATGCAGAGACCATGCACAGACATATTTTGTTGAACCTGGGTCTACATCATGCTGTGGAAGATATATTTTGGTTTTGTGAATTTCAGGCTCATGAAAGATGCCAGACTGCTAGTCATTTGAGAGTGAAGTCTTTTTAGCCAGAGGAGAGATACAAGAAAGGAAGCCTAACTGCCAACATGTAAACATTTCTCCATAATACTCCAAATAACCTTGGGTCTAGGAACTGACAGGTCCCCAGACACCAGAAGGTTGTGTGTCCATTCAGGTGATTTTTAAGTAAATTTTAAATAACTTTATATATTATATTTTAAATATATACTTTAAACCTTTAGGACCAGGATGTAAAAGCTGTGGGTTTAGATAAACATCTAGAAGTAAAGGATACTTATCTGAACCTTTGAAATCTTTCATAAGATGTGTCTGCCCAAGGCCACCTCAGATTGGGGCGGGGCATGTGTTTGCTAGGGGAGAAGCGTATGCTCGCTCTTCCCCTATTTATGTACGTGGACTTCAGCATCTTTAAAAGGAGGTCAGGAGTCATATTCTCTCCTCTAGTATCTTCAGGAAGTATCTTCCTGTTTCTCTTTTTCTGGGAGATGGGGAGGCATGTGGCTTTCTGACACACTCCCTCTCTCTTTCAGCACAGGAAGCCTCAGGTCTTCTCTCCTCTTTTAAGGAGAGGGGCATTGCTTCTCCTCTAAGTTTCCCCATAGAGGAAGTAGTTTCAGGCTTCTTCATCTCTGCTTCCAAACTAGCACCTCACTGTATCCCTTTTCTATCCCCATCTTGTTCCCCCATCCATCTCCCATATATGTTTACTGCCTATCTTCCTATAATCCCTTTGCTTTTGTCTGTGCCCCTTTCATGCTGAAATGAGAAGAGGGAAAAATAATCAGTCCCCCCTGAATCTTCCCCATTCCCCATTTTCTGCAGCATTAACGGGCAAGAAGATGAGCAAATACAGCTGTTCTGGCTACTTTCCTTGCCTCTGCTGATTTCTGCTATGTCCTCAGAGACTCTGGGCCAGAGGAATGAGTCTAGTGGCTGAGGCATGTAGATGGGGGAGCAAAGTTCAGAAACAGGTCTTCTGCATCTATCCATAGCAACCCCTAGGGGAGAAAGGACTTTTAAAAAACTTAACCAACTGCCGTTTATTTGGGCCAGGAAGTCAACATGCACCATGTTCAGAAAGGCCAACTGTCGCACAGAAAAAAAGCTAGATGGTGCGCATTCAATGACATCAAGGACATCTTCCAAGGAAAGATCAGCAAAACAACTTGTGCGAATCTGTTTAATTTGACCATGCTTCCAGTGATGTTATATGGCAGTGAAACATGGTCGCTGACAAAGATTGAAGAACATCAACTGTCTGTCACACATGGCGATGGAACGAACATTTTTGGGCATTTCGCTCCGCAATCACATCCCCAGTGAAATAATTAGGCAGCAGTCTGGAGTGCAAGACGTTGTTGTTGAAAGCAGGCTCAGCAAAATGCGGTGGGCGGGACACATGGCCCGACTCAGCGACAACAGATGGATGGCAGCTATATCCGAGTCGTGTCTGTGAGAACAGAAACGGCCATGTGGTCGGCCTCCAAAGAGGTGGGATGATTTCCTAAGAAGGAGATATGGACAAGCATGGTGAAGGATGGCCAGAGCGAGAGAAGATTGGAAGACGTGTTGTGATCGGCTCAGTCTCAACTGATGAAGGACCAACAGTCTACGCAGCCTGCGCAGCCAACTGCCTGGAATTTGCATAAAATACAAACACCCAAGACTGAATTAAAAAAAACCACAACACATATGGCATTCCTGGCAAGAATACAAACATACTTCTTTATGCTGCTCTGCGAATGTGCCTCAACCATGTCCTGGTAGGCCCACCTCTCGGAGTGAGAGGACAGTCTTTTCCATGCCTGTTCCACACTTGGTCTCTCTCAAGACAATTTGCCAATTAGCACAAAACTGTAGTGATGGTTTATTTGATGTGGAAATCTGTCCAGGAACTGGACTAAGACCAAGTTCATTTCATAAGGACCACAAATAGCCATCTGATGATGGCAGCATGCAGTGGCTACCACACTTGCTGGATTCAAACTTGTAGTCTAAAGGTGAAAGGCGCATGCCTTTATTTCCACACAAACAGAATATGTAAGTCCATGCTGCCGACAAATAAGCAATAAACATAATTAAGAAATGCAGATTCAATGTCTTAGAATGTGCCTGTCTAGAAAACACAGAACCATAAAAAGTCATTAGACTCTTGAAAAACATACTAATTCACCTTCAGAAGTGTATAATAAAATGAATTTTTTCTGATGTTTAATTTAATCAAACTAAAGAAACAGAATAGTAAAATACATACAAATGGACTTTTTGCATTCCCTTGGGCCACAATATAGAGAAATCAATTGTAAAATAATTGGGGAAAATTTGTGTTTTGTTCAGAAGAGAGGTAAAGCATTCATTAATTCAGCAATTCCATGTAGAATCATTTGCTTAATGGCATTTCTAATATGCTATGCATTTATTCAACCTACTTCTCTATATATTAAGATGCAAAACAATTACTGATGGTTATAAATCCTAGTAAAATATAATCAAAGTTTCTATTGAAAAGAGTGAAACCAAAGTCAAACTACTATATCATTTGCAATTTCTACCAAATAGTACATACAGTACTTGTTAGAGCAAAACATATCACTCATCAGCTAAATGAGGTTTTAAGGCCTAATTCAAAATTTAGGCACATATATAGAATAGACATATAAAGCTAAACATGCACCCATTTCAACTTAGTGTGTGTGTTAACACTACAAAAGTACGGTTAATGTAGATCCATGTTCAGGCCATCCTGTGAGTACCAAAAAAACCCTACACAACTTCCCACGGAGATCACATATAATCAGGTGCATGATTAATCTCAGTAGAAGAGTGGGGTTGGGGGTACTCAGTGAATTAGGACCTAACACTTTCCATGGTTCCCAGAGGACTTGCAGAGTGCAAACTATATGGATTTTGTGGGAGGGTATAAAGATTGCATCTTGTGGTTCCCCACATGCTTTTTAGGTACTTCTAAGCCTGAATCTGACCCATAGCCTAGAGCTATCTATATGTAATCATTCAAGAACAGTAACCCTATGCACAGCCAGTGCTAGGTCTATAGCACATTCCTTCTTCTAGTCCTTATATAATGCCACTTCAGTAGGACTATCTGCTCTCCTTAAATTTCAGTAGAAAGTTAATCTTATTTCCTTTTCAAACTGTGTAAAGTTATAGCTGTCCAGTCTCTAGCATTTGCTTCCTTTGTTACTCACACAAAATTCTGAAAAATGCCTTGTACTTATGATAAAATATTGTTATATTGTATTTTACAAATAAAGTGACCAAATAAGTATATCCAAGAGATATCACTAGCATATGAGGTGATGAGTGGGAAGTTTGTACAAAAACAACAAGCATTGTGCATTTTTCTGGCTTTCAAGAAAAAAAATTACATTAATTGGTAAGTTACTGAAATAATAATCCTGAATATGAGATTCAATAAATGCCATTCTTGCTCTGATTAAATGTCAAGGCCATAGACTTGTTATTTCAAAGCTAGTGAACAATAATTCGGTAGGTAAAATGAACCCTCTAAAGGATTTATCTCTGGAATCCTATTCCATCCATATCAAGGAGCCTTCATGGCCCACAGTTTTACACATTGTATTTTCTTTCTGCTGCTATGTTTGTGCTTAGTGTAATTAGGCTTTATTTCACAATGGTAGCAAGCAAAAACAAGTCTACAGTGATTTAAGGCCAGATTGTGCCTGGCCCTTATGTGTCTGCACATAAAGAAATCAAGGGTTGTAGTATTGGCTTCTGTGCCCATGTGGGCTCCAGAAGGCATTCTATATCCTCAAGCTGGAGAAGTGAAGCTCAGCACCACCCTCACTGTGGGCTATACATGATCACACACAATCGAGCCCTTTGGTATTAGTGTACTGTTTTGGACTGTGTGAAGAACATCTCTCAAGGCAGAAGAATCACTGTGCAATTGTCCATTCTGTTATGGTTTATTTCATGACAAAATTCTAGGAATAATTTCCAAATGTTTCTAGATACACTGGTGTAGGGCAGGAGCTCAGAGCTGGGTGAATAGCTGGGACAAAGTATTTGCAAACATTTTTAAGAATCTCCTGAATCACAGTGAAATTCAGCAGCTTTTACCCTCTTATTTGCATTTCACAATTGTTTGTACGATCAAAGTTTTGTTCACACAAATGGTTAAATAAAGTGAATTTGGGGGCTGTAGCTGAAATTGTTAAATCAAGAAAGAAAGTTATTTTGTTACTAAACAAAATTTGTTTTGTATGGGAAGTAGTTTATGAAGAATGGGTCCTTCATTTAGATAATAACTCAAATAGAAATTATTGTTACACAGCTTAAATAGTAAATTATGAACATAAAAAAAAATCAAATGAATAATTGCTATTAATCACTCACATAATCCAGAAAGAAATTAGTTCCTGTTTTTAGTTGCTGCTGCCTATAGTGTTTTGGAGCAACAAA
Organism: Natator depressus; assembly: GCF_965152275.1. Classification (NCBI taxonomy): domain Eukaryota; kingdom Metazoa; phylum Chordata; order Testudines; family Cheloniidae; genus Natator; species Natator depressus. The sequence continues at coordinate 297,238,022 of NC_134234.1, forward strand.
GTTTAATTTACCAATATTTCATCTGTTTTATGCTGCAGTGCTCACAATTCTATAGTCAACAATAATGAAATACACTCATACTCATCTCTTATAACACTGCTGCTTTTCTAGAAAGCCAAGCAGCAGCTGAGATGCGTGCATCATCCACTATCACAGCAGACCAAATTTTAAAACAAACAAAAAACTCACAGGAGTTGGGTTGGGGAGAAGAGTGACTAACTCTTCTTAACCCTGCAGCTGACAATGGACAAAGAATATGGACACCCCACCCAGGAACATGAAGTGCTGCTGGCGGGGCAGGGGGAGGACAGATCTTCTGTCTTGGCATCTAGCTAGTAAATTGTTCAGTAAAATTTCAAAAGTTGGAATAAAATTACATCACTCTTAACCTTGTCTGGAGTCAAGTGCCCTAAAGGACTCCATCTGAATCCTCTTTACCTATTGCCTGAGCCATCCAGTCTCCCCAAAATTTATTTTTAATTTTGCTGACAAAGTTTATTTTACGAGACAGCTATGACATTACTATAAGAATCAGTGTCCCTCTTAGCTCCATCACAGCAGACAGAAGTCACTGAAATCCAAAGGTAGTGATTTTGTGCACAACAACCCATATTTAATATAGACTTATTATAATAATTATTATTGTGAAAGGATGTTCTCAAGGTTGATAGAGCCAAATAATTACCTACTTTTTTTAATGTAGCTATTTGCAAAATCCATCTAATCCTGAAATACTCTTTCTATGACAAAGAAGGCCAGAAGCCCAGCACTTATGAGCAACCTTACAAAAACAAACCAGTATGAGGTACCAGTGGAGTAAAAGGATTTTTTTTAATGAAACCATTTTCAGCTTCATGCTTCCAAGTTATTATTAAAAAGAGAGATAACACAATTAAAAGTAATTATGAAAAATACCTTGACAGTGAATTTTCTACTGAAAGTATGATTGGTGCAATGGTGGTAAGCTAGCAATGGGGCTGTTGCAAATCTATGTGCCTAAGCTAATTACCAAATTAATTAATGTTACTAATGTCAAACCTAAATAACAGTCTGAAAAAAGCAGCAAGTTTGTTGATTAAGCTGTGTTAGAGAAAGAGAGATTTTTCATTAGAATGTGCACACATTCTTACTGTAATTGGATTAAAAGGATTACGTTTATACATCATCAATGTTTATACATTGGATCCATCAAGGCCAAAAAACAACTGCAAGACTGATGGGCCAGTGAGGTTCTGGGGCTCTGTGTGTTCCCTAGCTGTATTCAGAGAGGAGAAACATCCCTGTTCCTCGCATGCATAATGCCACACCTCTCCTTTACAATTCCGGAGTCTGATTATGCACTTGGTACTCAAGTTCTTGGGGCCAGCACTGGGAGACGCCAATGAGCATACTCACAGGCATGCCTGCTGCTTTGACACAGGATCAATGTCTTTCCTGCCTGGCTGACAACCAAGAGGAAAGCTTCAAGCAGTGCCTGAAGGAATTAAGTTCTCCCTGTCTAAGGTCTCTTTTTAAAGAAGACATCCAGGAAGGTTAAGAAAGGGAATACAGGAGAAGCAAACCCACTGCCCCTCATCCAGAAGAAGCTACGCCTACACTACAAGCTAGGAGTGTGATTTCCCTGCTCGTGTACATATACTTGTTTTAGCTCTCCTCAAGCTAGCAAGAGTCTAAACAGCAACATAGCCAAAGTGGGTATGTACTCAGCATAGCTAAGCCATGCCTTCACTAGTGCTACGGTGGCTACACTGCTATTTATACTTGTGCTAGCTCGATGAGAGCTAGCACAAGTATAAGTACATGGGGGGGGGGGAAGAAATCACACCCCTAACTCATAGTGTAGCTGTAGCTTAAGTATTTCTAAATGAGGGAGACCGCCTAGCTGCACTTTGGCAAGGACAGCCGAACAACAAGCTAATCTGGGCACTTTTAGCTGAATCTAGTTCATAGAATGGACCTAGATGCCATTTATCCTTTTAACAGTGCCCATGAAGTGGAATGACATACAGTATCAAAAGAGTTCTTCGGTCCTGACAGTGTATTATCTAATCAGGTAATGCCACCATGGATGACAGCGTTGCGGGAGCTGAGTTGGGAGATCCCAGCACTCAAGTGCTAGAGGCACCTTTCACAAGCTCTGTTACTCCACAGCAGCTTCATAACATAAGAAAGGGGTTTCTAAGGCAGACCAGCCTATCCTTTGAATAGCTCAGCCTGCTGTGAAGCCCGTGTTTGCAACCTTCCAGGGCTTGCACAGAACATAACGCTGCCAATATTTTCAGCTGGAGAGCCAGCCTTATTGCAACCTTATCAGTATGTAGAAATAATCTTCTGGTTTGATTTCTTACATGTAAGCATGGGATTTATGTAACTGAAAAAACTCAGTAATATATTTTGAGACCTTAGTTAAAAAACTTGTTTAACAACCATTAGTAATGACCTCTTGTGAGATGTAACAGGGTACTCTTAACTAGGGCAGAACATAAAAATGATCTGTTTTAAACACTGACCTTTATAAGAAGTATCAGAACTAACAAAGCAAGCATTCATCCTAAGATGGGCAATGAGAAGCTTTACAGTGCAAAGTGGATGGAACCACATTCTATCAGCTCATTCTCTGCTGAAACCCTTTTTTACTATGAATCCAGCATTCTGAACAGGCCACACAGACATTTATCTTCTTTTTCACAAAATGTTCCATGTTTGAGATCTGCAACACAAATGGACTGCAGCAGAAATATTAATAGAAATGATATGATTTTTTTTATTTAATTTGCACATGCTAGACAGTAGAAAATGTGGAAGAAAAATATTAATAAAATGGATGAATTCTGATACTGCATATGGCAAGTTATTTGTATAACTAGGGCCGCATTTATTTTTATATTGCCAATACTGGTTGGATGTATTCCTGGAGATTTCATCACATGACCATCTTTAATTAAAGATTAATCTTTAATTCCTGGAGACTCCAGGCCAATTCTGGAGGGTTGGTAACATTAGCACAAACCAGTCCCCAGTCAGATCCAATGCACTTGATGGACTGTGCAGAGAATCTTCTATGACTTTAGGGGATAAAATACACAAAAGTAGTGGGAGTTTGAAAATTTAAGTGCAGCTGGACCAAAATAGTAAACTAATTCATTTTAAAAGGTCTACTGTAAGGATAAGGCCCATCTTGATCTTTAAAATTCCCTTTTTTTTACCCCATATCATTGTTTACTAATTCTCTCCCCTATCTTCCTAGGAACCAAGTGAAGCCCTGCCTCTTCACTGTGACACCACAGATAATCCTCAGGTTCTTTTCCCCATCAGCAGTAACTAAGTGTCTGCTTCTCACGAGTATGAAAAAGTAGTTCTGAGGGATCAGAAAGACCCTTCTGCCTCCAAGAATAGTTTGCTCACCCCAGAGTAGATTGGGTCATGGGTAGGATAAAGAGAAGCAACACCGTAAGCAGACAGTTTAATTTCATGTCAAGACTGGAAAGTTCCCAAATTTTCCACAATCCTGCCACCATTATATCAGCTCCACAGTCATTCACACACTGGGTGACTACAAGGAAATGACAGATTCCCTCCCACCATCAGACAACTTCCAGCACTACCAGTAGGGCAAGCTGCCATCTGTAACCCTATACAAGGGTGAGAAAGAGCTACTGCTGGCTTCCCCATAAAGGACCTGCTGCTTGTTAGCTATCACACTTCAGGGAGATGGGAAAAAGGGAAGAGGGAACAAGCTGGCCTCCATCACAATTCTGCACCGGCAGAAGCACAGCTAATACTCTGAAAGCCCTATTGGGGGACCAGTTCACCTGGATAAAAACACTACAAATGCAGATAGTTCATAATCCTTAACTACAACTGTTTAATTTCTGGAGTGTTTCTTTGATAATATTCAATTTTAGACTAACCTTTATCAATGATATTCAGAGTATTTTTCATATTGTTAACATCACATTTATTAACCGTGATTTAATTGATCAAGTCAATAACCCTGAAAAGCTGTATCCTGGAATGCTGAAGGCCCAGATTCTTATAGGCCTTACCCACATGGCTTTTTATCCCTGAGCACTATCTTCAGATTTATAATGTCTGAAAGGGTCAAGTAGATCATTTCTTGTTCTACTGACAGCTGAAATAACTTTCAAGCTCTACCTGATATTTCTTTCGCTCTTTCTTTATCTCATGTTGTCTCTCATGAAGGATGGGAGTTTGAAAAGCAGAAGATCCTATCACTTTTAAGAAATGAGTTAACATACTTTCCATGTTCCCAGTCACTCAGCTGTAGAGTTTCACCCAACTGACTACTGCTGAATGGTCCAGGAAGGCCACGTCAAACACACGGGCTGTGCTTCTGAGTGTACTGCATCAGCAACATTCTGCCATTTCATTGATTGCAATGGAATCTTGATGAGCAAGGCCAATACAGAAAGGGCAGTGAAGGAGGGTCAAAGAGGTTAATTGTCACTGCTTCCCATTACACAGAAAAAATTTCATCTGATTTGTCACAGCATGAAAACATACATGTTAGGAAGCTTAAGCAGCTCTGTACATTAAGTTATGTTCCACATTATCAATTTTAACTATGGAGATACTTTCAAAACTTGCTTTTTCTAGGAGATATAGTATACCAGGGTAGGGAAGTCAGAAATATAATGGTAAGAGATTAACAACAGAAAAGCTAAATGTACCAGTTTACTTGCTTCAACTTCAGCTTTGAGAATTACTGTATATTTGCTGGCATTGCTGGGCTAGCTACTGTATTTAATACCTAGCTTTCCATCAAGTAATGCTATTTTTTAAACATTCATAATTCACTTAGGCCTACTATTTTAGGCGCTATTCCCCATTATTGCAAGAGACTGAACCCACTTAGGCTCCATGTGCAGAGGAATCATCTCTCCAAAAGGATCTCCTCTTCCTGGATGAAAGGGTGGGCGGGAGAAGGTGCGGGATCAGCCACCTCTGAGACACCATTTTCCTGCTCCCCAAGACTGATGTGTAGGAAGAGGAAGGCCTAAGAGGGCTGAGCATTGTCACTCCCCAAATTTCACAGGTAGTGCACTAGAAAGTTATGATACTTCATTGGCTTGGCTTGGCTTGCAGACATTCTTCCCTTATGTAAAGGGTGGAAAGTCCATGACAACATTGCTCATTGGGGCCAGGCTGCGTGAGAGCAGAAGCTGGTGCACAAGACAGAGGGCCTCTCCATGGAGAGCCTTATGCCTTTAAAAGATCTTGGGAGTATGTGGGATTTGGGATCCATACCACTGCTTTTTCCACAGGGAATAATAGAGGCAAATGCCAACACCCCAAGAAAATTGTGGGACATCTTTGTGAAGGGAAGCTCGTGGAAATTTCCTGCTCCCAGGATCCCCTCCCAAAGGAGGGATTCATCTAGCTTATTATGTGTAGCTAAAATGTTTCTTCCATTTTGGATATACATTACATCTCTGAACACCTGTGCAGAAACTTCCTTATGGCCTTCAAAACAGCAATGATTTTTTATTCTGCAAAAGTGAGCAATTTAATCAGCAATACAAATTTGATGACAATCCCTTTACTGCTACCTTCAATATAGTATATACTTCCTCTATATATGCCTCCCCCTTGAGGATGGTACAGCATATACTTGGGGCACCTGATAAAAGAACTATAAGACTTTTCACTATATTTGCCAGTCAAGTTCTTCCTTACAACAGCTTTATACATTCTGGAGAAGATTGCTTGTGAATTCAAAGAGCAAGAACAACATGCCAAGATCTATTAAATATAGATATTTTTAAGAGAGAACTGGAATAGCATTTCTGTAATGAATTGTTTATGAGCCCTTTTTTAGTGTAGATCATTTCCATAATATTAGCATTTGGACAGAGAGAGAGGAACAGTTCTTGAGTTTTTCAAAAGATGTGCCCTCTATTCACCTGCCTTTACAAATAATATATTAGGGCACACTATATTTTGTACCAATAATAATAAAACCTAGATCTCATATAGCACTTGTCACCCACAGATGGCAAAGTGGTTTACAAAAGAACATATTGCTATTCTCTGTAAGCTGAGGGAAGGGAAGAGTGGAAATTTCAAATATTTGCTGAGTTCAGTTCTGTCTGTGACCTTTTATTTTCACTTTTCACAAATATTAATGGTTTTCATTCTCAGGAATATTTGTGGAATGGCTGTTCTTAAAACTATCCAGGTAGTCAACATGCAAAACATCAGTATTCCTTATTCATTCTCCTCTTGTTAGTGAAGTTTTAGACAATCACTTAGGTAACAGAAACAATACCACATGGTTCTGGGGACTAAGTTTAGGGCTGCAGGATTGTCATGGTAGTAAAAATGTCATGGCTATTGGGATTTTTCTGTCCGTGTGGGATTTTTCTTCATGCCCAGGATTTCACAGGCTGCCCAGCCAGTAGGCCCACATGGGACATGGCCCAACCACTTTTGCCACCACAGACCAGCTCAGGGCAGGCAATCCAGTGGTGCCAGGGCCAGGAAGGTGGGGGGATACGGTGAGGCATTGCCCAGGAGCAGGCCCCACCTGCACACTATGGCAAGAGGAATGGGCTGGAGCGCAGAACCTGACCAATCCTGAGTGACAGGAGTTGCTGCTGTGGAGTAAGTGTGGACCAGGCTCCACTCTGCAAATCCCAGTCCCTCAGGCCCCCCCCCGCCATGGGCTGGACTTGACGTGCACCATGTAGCCCCCACACTTTAAATGGTACCCCATGACTTTACACACTATTTTTACTCTAAATTCCATGACTTTTACTAAATTTACCATAACTGGTCCGAAATTTTTGATAAAAAATGCTGAGACAAATCTGCAGCCCTACCAATAGTACATATCATGAAAAATGAATTGTAAATAAATAAATCATAGAGTTGAATCAGACAGCTTGGGAACAATATATTGGCTGAAGTATGTTTGCATAAACCATTTGCACAAATGCAAATATGAGTAAAAATCATAACATGGTTACAAATAGTTTGCAAACTGAAAAAAGAGCTAATTTTGTTGGATAATTTCTTCACAGTGAATTTACAGTAGCTAAATCTCTGAAAGACATAGTAACTTGAAACAAGAAGAAAGTCAGAGAAAATGGCTGAATAAGATCAATCATAAATAGCTGAACAAGATCACTCATACCTAAAGTCAAACCTAGCTCAGTTTACTCAGACAAATTGTTCCACTGATGGGCAGGAGAATTTGACCAATTATGTGGAAACAAAAAATAAAAATGGAGAAATGAAGGCTTGGTACAATGCTTTGAAATAATCCATCCTCCTTGACAGTTCTATAAGAAGTGGTCCTTTGACATGAATAAATAGTCATTACTGGTGTCCCAACATTCTATCTAGATCCACTATCTGGCTTCACCTTTACAAGCACAAACAGAAAGAATAATCTGAATGGCTAATCTCTCTCACTTCACCCACAACAAATAACAAGATTGTTCACTTTAACATCCCCACTCCCACTACTAAACATGTGAGGTATTTTCATATAACACCAAACTCAGAATTCTTAGTGTACTTCCTTCCTATTGATTTGTAATAAGGTCCATATTTTCAAAGTTAGGTACACGCACCTACACACATACATTTGTGCATGCCTAATATATGCATGGGCATGCAATACCCAGCTGGCTATGCTCATGCACAAAAAGCTTATTTGTGTGCCTAGGTATTTGCATCATATATTAAGATGACACCAATGTGTAAGTTCACTTATGTGCACAAATTTGGAGAATCTATCCCTAAATCTTGAACAGACAAACTGATAACACAATGGGTCAAGGTAAACTTATTAACAGTAAAATACTGTACAAAACTATGCAAGAACATGCACATTAGACCCAACATTAGAATTTATACTATAGATCATGCTCAGACATTGTGTCCAAAATGCAGAAAGACTGAGTAAAAATGATAAATGCTGGAACAGCTGAGAATCAAATACAAATTTATGATATGGATATGTCCTCGGCCTTTCAGGGAACAAATTAAATTAAAGTGATCCTGGCCAGTGACATTGCTAGTGACCCAAATCATCTAATATTAAGGGATTTGAGTGATCCTGTCAATTTAAACAAAGCACAGAAAAAAATCCTTTTAAGAGCAAGTACTAAAAGGATTATACTAAAAAAAAAGGAAATTGGCTGTAAGTCTGAACATCACAGAGAGGTAAAATGGGTTAAGTGAGTTAGCAAACTTGGACTCAAATTACCTTTAGTTTAAAAGGAAAGCAAGAAGACTTTAAGGAGATTCAGTCAATGTTTCTGGAAGTGTATGATTAATTCACCTTCAATACCAAATCTAGAAAAGTGATATTGGATTTAGATGTATGTGCGATATAGTATATTTATCCTTCACTTTTGCTCTTTTTTTAAAAAAAATAGAAAGGATTTGCATTCTGATGTATCTGTTCCTGGGACAATACGAAAGGAACCATAATAATCCTACATTGTGGATTAGAGCTGATGAAGAGTTTGAATATATTCATATAGGCATGAAATGACAATAACTTCAGATTTGGAAACATCATTTGTTTTGCTAATCATGTACAAAAATCAACTTGAACATGTATTATTATTAATTAAGTGCTCAGCTGAGCAAAAACTATAATTAAAAATAAATACAAATCAAAACTCTTTCTGGAATTAGAAATGACAGTATCTCTACCAGCTGGTAATTTATGAGCATGAATAAATCACTCCAACTAATGTAAAACACTGCAGAGACCAGAACTTACTTTTCCCATTCTTAGCAAAGAATATTATAATGAGTAATTTCTGCTTTACAAATGATCACTTGTCAATTTTAGCATCCCATAACTGTCTTTTCATCAATCCACTTCTTCACAATGCCTAAAGCAAAGTTAAAAATACCTATTTGTGTTTAACTGTCCATTGTAAACCTGTTTGCCCCTGTGGCTCAGGATAAAATTAATAACCCCAAATTATAAAGTAAAAGAAATTGGACCTAAATTACAGGGAAAAATACATGTCATATAAAACATTATTTTTCATCCACTATTTTTTAACACATCAAAATGAATTTAATAGTGCTATTTGGTGGACATTTCCACTTATCATTATGCCTAAAGATACAATTTACGAAGAAATTCAATTTACATTCCTTAAACTGTGTAGAATGTTGAGACAAAACATTAAGGGGTGTTGATTCTGTTGATACAAATTATAGTCACAATGCCTTTGTAGGTCTTTAAGGGTTTTCCAATTTAAAGCAATACAATATGCACTGGAGATGATTTCTCTCTTTAAAGAAAAAGATATTTAACATCATATGCCTCTCTCTAAAATTGACTCAAACTGGCACTACATCCATTATTGCAAGGGAAAATAACTAAACATTTGGGCCTGAAAGCCATTCCAGACATTAAAAACACTGACAATATAAAATAAATTAAATGAACATGACACAAATAGTCAAATAATAAATACATCTTTACCCTTCTTTTAAACCTAAACCCTAGTCTTTGAAAAAATATATAAGTGAAGCAATAACCAAAATAAAGTCAAATTTTGCTATGATGGCTACTTTGTTATAGTGCCTAAGGATCTGTGTTTGGCTGAGTGATAAATCAAAATTCAGAAGTGAATATATTTAGGGGGAAATGTAATGTGATAAACACAAATCAAATAACCAAATTAAATGACTTTTTTCCCTCTATCTATAGTGCAGCCACCTGAGGGCATCCAATTCTAGATGTTAGGTGCATGTTTATCATTCATGTTTTAGAAGCCATAAAGAGGAAAACATCAAATATTCTTTTTGTCAGCCACTGTTTGAAACTGACTGGACTATTTTAACAGCCATAAGCACTTCATTTCTCCTGTATGGATTTGGTGCCTTTATATAATCATGCCCAAAGTGGCTCTCTTATCTTTAGTGCTGGCCATCTGCTTGAAGAATCTGGTAACTGCCTACAACCACCCACACCGAGAACTTGACTGTTTCCCTGCCTATTACTTGCCTTGGTAACTGCCAATAAATGCTTTCCAATACCGACATAATGACTGGCAAAGGAAGGCTGAGCCTCTATGGATGCACCTAAACTAAAATAAACTATAATTGTCTAAATCCACAGTTGTTTGCAGTGTAGTTGTAGCCATGTTAGTCCCAGACCTGAAGAAGAGCTCTGTGTAAGCTCAAAAGCTTGTTTCTTTCACCAACAGAAATTGGTCCAATAACAGATCCACACAATCCACAGTGGTACTATATCTGGCATAATTGTTCTGTAGCCTTTACTGGCTACATAGAGAAGTCAGTTAGGTGGTGAAATGTTCATACAGCACAGTATTGTTAACATAACATACTTAGAGAAGAAAACCAAAGTTATAAGTATTTGGAAAAATTCTCCTTCCAAAGCATTTTTTGAACATTCTGACTATTTTTCTTTGAACTTCTGAGAAAATACGGTTTTTTATACAACACTATACATGCCTCACTTTCATGCTTAGATAAATGTATATATGACAAAATATTAACATTTTTATTGTAAGAAATGAAAATCCTTTGGGAATCAACCTGAAACAAATACTCACCAGCAACCACATACCACACAACAGAACCACTAATCCAGGAACCTATCCTTGCAACAAAGCCAGTTGCCAACTGTGCCCACATATCTATTCAGGGGACACCATCACAGGGCCTAATAACATCAGCCACACTATCAGAGGCTCGTTCACCTGCACATCCACCAATGTGATATATGCCATCATGTGCCAGCAATGCCCCTCTGCCATGTACATTGGTCAAACTGGACAGTCTCTACGTAAAAGAATAAATGGACACAAATCAGATGTCAGGAATTATAACATTCATAAACCAGTCGGAGAACACTTCAATCTCTCTGGTCACGCGATTACAGACATGAAAGTTGCGATATTACAACAAAAAAACTTCAAAACCAGACTCCAGCGAGAGACTGTTGAATTGGAATTCATTTGCAAATTGGATACAATTAACTTAGGCTTGAATAGAGACTGGGAGTGGCTAAGTCATTATGCAAGGTAACCTATTTCCCCTTGTTTTTTCCTACCCCTCCCCCCCAGACGTTCTTGTTAAACCCTGGATTTGTGCTGGAAATGGCCCACCTTGATTATCATACACATTGTAAGGAGAGTGATCACTTTAGATAAGCTATTACCAACAGGAGAGTGGGTTTGGGGGGGGGGAGAGGGTGAGAAAACCTGGATTTGTGCTGGAAATGGCCCAACTTGATTATCATACACATTGTAAGGAGAGTGATCATTTTAGATAAGCTATTACCAGCAGGAGAGTGGGGTGGGGGGAGAGAAAACCTTTTGTAGTGGTAAACACCCATTTTTTCATGCTTTGTGTGTATAAAAAGATCTTCTATACTTTCCACAGTATGCATCCGATGAAGTGAGCTGTAGCTCACGAAAGCTTATGCTCAAATAAATTGGTTAGTCTCTAAGGTGCCACAAGTACTCCTTTTCTTTATCCTGTCTTATTCGCATATAAAACATTTTAAGCCTTTGGCTTTCCCTTAGGCAAAATCTAGACCAGGGAAGGAAAGAGAAAGAAAGAGGATGAAGTAAGAGGGTAACAAAGTAAGACTAAACATACATGCTGAAGTAACAATTCAGCCACTATAAACTGCTTCTAGTATATATCAATCTGCTGAATACAAAGGGTTTTGCTGTCTTCTTTGGACCCCACAATGTAAGTAAATGCCGAGCACTGAAAATTCTAGTTTCACAAATGAACCATTTGAAGACAGAACTTGAAATTTACCAACTTTTTTAAAAAAACCAACAATAAACAATAACCAGAGCTAAAATTGTCAAACATGACTAATGATTTTCGGTGTCTCAATTTCGGGGTGTCCAACTAAGGATACCTGAAAGAAGCCTAATTTACAAAAAGTGTTGAGCACTCAGCCTCTGAAAAGCAGGCACCTCTAAGGAATTTCAAGTTGGACATCTCAAAATTGAGATACCCAGAATTAATGGTCACTTCTGAAAATCTTGACCCATGGTTTTCAAGTGAGAACATATAACAGTCCCTTTCTCCTCAACTGTCAGGATCAGGGCCATAAAAAGAAGCAGGATTCTAAATAAACTATTCCCAGGTCCAACCTTGGAGAAGGAAAGAAAGCAAGCCAATGTAGTTAGGTTGAAATCCACTTCACCTTCTTCACAAAGCCAAAGTAACTGTACTTTAAGCAGCTGAAGCACAAGGGACTGAGCAGGTGAAATCCATCCCTTATCCCAGGACGAGGCCTATTATAAAATATCTGTTTGAATAAAATGTCTTTTGCTGGTTTACCCTGAAACTGCATCACTTACCTTAGCACTGCTCATAGCTCATCACAAAAATCCCTGTTCCACTTTGTCTGTTAAAATCACAATCTCACACCAAACATAATTCTTCAAATGCATCAAATAAATAGGGATTTTAGTTGTAAATAAAAAGGTTGCTTCCTGTTAACAATACTTCTCTAGTCTTAATTTTTCTTATAATATTAATAACAAGAAATATACCTAAAGAAAGTGTGTATTGTGTGTTCAAAAGGAAAAATGAGGAAGAAGCACATATTCTCAGCAATTGAACATGTGCAAAATTCCATCTATCTCAACTCAGACATGCATAACTTTTCCACTTTTCATTAGAAAAATGAACCTTTACATAGTGCTATAATTATAATAAAGCAAGGTACATTATCTTCCCTTCCCTTGTTTCTGGTTTAGTGACACGTTCAGAATTGTTGTCCAGTGAAACAGCTGAAAATGTTTGTAATGGCAGGAATTGAGAAATGCCTCTCTCAGGACATATCTGAAAGGTAGCTGTGTATAAACAGCTGTGTTTTGAAAATGCTTGCCACCTCAAAATTGGTCCTTGTGAATTGAAATGTTTGCCTTATTGCCAACAGGGCATATTACAGTGTAACTGCTGCATTTTTACTTTTTATCACTGTCTCTCTAACTGCTGAAGTGGAAAAGAAAGATTGCCAAAGCCTGACATGCTTCTTTTCCTTTCTGTCCACTCTGACTTGGTTCTTAGCTGTCTGTTGCTTCAGTGATGAGAAACGACTTTCAGTTTATCCATTCCCTGAACGTCTTTCCCAGCTCAAACAATGGTAACGCCCCCTTGTGAATCAATGACAGAAAGTGAAACAAAGCTAATTGAGGCATACCAATCATTGCTCACAGGACAGATAATTAGTCTGAAAAGGGTCACACACTTTCAAAGAGTACTGAACGTATTTGTTTAAAAAAACAACAGACATCACTATAATGAAGGAGTCTGGGTGGATTTCAACCAGTGGTAAAGGACTTCCAAAAGGATAACAAACCTGCCCATAAAGATTTGGAACAGATTCAAGTTAGATTCCTAAGTAAATAAAGACAGTATTAAAATTATAAACAATACTTAGAGGTTTAGGCAAATAGCAGCAGACATCATGGACGCCTCTGTTTTGGATTCTTATATGTCTGTACTGAATTAGATGAGAAAATATTGTATACACACTAAAGGAACGGTTACTGATTACTCTATTCACTTGCATTAAGCATTCTTTATAACATAAAAGACATGAGAGATCTTCACTAGCTCATAAACAAAAAGCTATCACACGAAAATTCCTACTTAATAGAACTGTGTAATTTTTCATTTAAATTAAATGTTGATGAAGCAGCACTACTTGAATGAGTGTGTTCTTAAGAAATTTAGCAAATGCCATACACATTGTTCATGGGATCAGGATAAATTCTCCTAGCCCTTCGGTTTCTCTTTGTATTTCTTATTACTACTTTCAAAATTGCAAGTTTAAAATTTATCCATTTCTATTAGGGACAAATCCAAAAGATTTTGCGCAGTTTTTATTCAGTCCTTATTCAGGAAAAATTCCTGTTGAAATGGGAGTTTAGTGTGAATATGGATTGAATAAAACTAAGCAAGGCCTTGTGGATAATTCCCCCAAAAACTCCAGATTGGGCTGCACAAAGATCTAATTTACCAAAGTATTTCAGCTTCAAAAAATCAGAAGTAATTAATACCAAAAAATGATAATTTTCAGTAGGACAATTTTGGTTTGGAATTTGTATTGGAATTGGAGGGGGTGGGTAGAGTACCCTTTGTTTACTATTATTGGCAATGTTTAATGGAGACAGGGAGTACCGGTCAAGGTGTTCAGGAGACTCTTACCTTAGAATAAAATCATCTACATATCTAATAAATTTGTATTAAGCAGGAAGCATCTAACTGCACTACAGCACGAAAATGACAAACCTGATAATTCCTCAGTATATGAGTTTTAGTTGACAGGTAATAGTACTGGATAATCTCTTTGCCAGAGGCATATTAGGTTTCACAAGAAGTCTCCCAGTATACCTAGGTATCTATTTTCATAGTTCATCCAATACTGCATATGCAATATAAACCTTGAGTAGGTACATGAAGCATAAATAATCTCACTCTCTCTCTCGCACACACACACACACACACACACACAGAGTGGTATTTTGCATACAACGTTAAAGAGGCTGCACATTTTATATTGTTTAAAAAGTGAAGCCTTACAGAGTATTTACTTTCCCGTATAAACATTTAATGCAGTAAGGCTTCATTTTTTAAAGGAAAATGAAATTTTCACACTCTAATGTTGAATGCAAAATATCAATTTATATGCAGGTTAGTTTTTTAAACAGTAAATTGCAGGTGACTTCTGACTTTGAAGTCCCTTGTACACCTCTGTTCATGGTTAGAAAATAATCATACCCAACACCCCTCCCACCCAAAAATCAATACAGACAGCTGACATAAAGAAAGTTCACAGTGGCCGGAGTAAGAAACATTTAACCTTCTACATATCATTTTATACATAATGCATGAATGCTGCACAACTTGATTCTGTGGTTTGGTTTCATAGTGTAGCACCAGAAAATCCACATTAGGAATCCAGGGATTTGCTGCTCTCCCATTCATTATGGTACCTGAAGTCATACATAAAAATGTAATTATATTTTTTAAAAAACCCGCTAACCTGACACACACTTTACCACCCAAATGCCCCGATAGCCTTGTTCTGTACATTATCTATTTCCTTCCCCCACCCATGTTATTACCTGAGCATCTTCTCTTCTCATGATTAATCAAGGCTCAATCCTGCAAAAATGTATACACAGGCTTAACTTGACGCATGCAAATAATCCTTCTAAAATCAAGCCGACTACCCATGTATTAAAAGCAAAGCATGAATGTAAGTCGTTGCAGCAGCTAGATGTCAGTCAGTAAGCTCTTTGGGGCAGAGACCATGTCCTAGACATTATGATCCTGATTGTGCAAACCCTGAAGTTAACGGGGCTGCTCATGTGCATAAAAACAAATACGTGCATAAGGGTTTCCAGGATGGGCACTAAGTAAAGCACCCTGCACACGCATAGTACTAGATAAAATATTTAATATGATACTAGTAATAAATAATAACTCCATTTCAGATACAGAAATTGCCCAGGAACATTTTCAAAGCTGTCAAAATTGTAACACTATTCAAAACCAAAACCACATGCCTTTTAAAATGAAACATGGTATCTGCTAAGGATGAGTTTTGTGGTTAAGACTCAGGGCTGAGAGTCAAGTATTTTAGGTACTTTCCTTGACTCTGCCACAGGTGTCCTGTTGGACTTTGGTTATAGAACAATCTTTCCGTACCTCAATGTCCTGTACAAAAGGAATAACAACACTTATCCTAAGTGAGTCTGAACTGATGTCTGCAAAGAGTGTGGTGATCCTCAGGCGAAAGATTTTACCTAGTCTAAATGAAAAGTATTCATATTTATAATAAAACACAAAGAGAGGTTTTTGGTTCCCCCTTCCAGATATGGCTGGGATTTTCATAAAAGTCTAAGTGAGTTAGACCCCCAACTCCCAATGAATTCCAATGGGAGTTAGGCACCTAACTCACTTTGGCTGGGAGTTTCAAAGGAGTCTGAGTGGTGCAGGTACCCAACTCATTAAATCTCAGTGAAAGATGGGTGACATACTCACTTAGGCTCCTTTGACATCCTCAGCCATGATATTCATACCATTGCCTTTTTAACCCCAGTATAGAGCAATTAACTATCAAGTGTAAGAAGTTCAAATAAGCTATCAGCAAAAAGATTGTTTTACTGAGTGCTTGCTTGGCCTCAGTACAGGGATGAGTGACTGTATATTAAAAGTGACTGTAAGTGTTACTAAATGAGTCAAACATGTTTTAATACTTTCTCAGCTCAAGGGAAAGTGGTATTTGAATTTGTACTCTTCACTGAATCACAACAAAGAAACCAGTCCTTGGGTTACCTCTCACACAGGTTTTTAGAAATCAATCAATCGTGTCAGTCTCTAGTGGAACAATGTCAATTAGATTTCCTGCAATTCCTATCCAAGTGATAGAGCGGTTTGTAACAACACATGGAAAAAACAAACAAATGTCGAAACACAATAATTGCTTTCAAATGACAAGTTAAAGAATTACCCATACAAAAGATTAGAGTAAAATCTAGTCCCCCTAGTTTGCATCTTGTTTTTTAATTTTAACCCCTACACTAACTGTAGGAGTATAATTATCTTTGGGGAAAATGAATGGACTTGGCTTGACTCAATGATTATCAACAACACTGATTTGGCCCAGTTCTGAGGTCACTTAGGGCAGGTCTACACTTCTGCTTATGTCAATATAACTTACATTGCTCAGGG
The DNA here is from genome assembly GCF_965152275.1 of Natator depressus. NCBI lineage: Eukaryota > Metazoa > Chordata > Testudines > Cheloniidae > Natator > Natator depressus. Next base: position 297,254,762 of record NC_134234.1, read on the forward strand.
GTGTGAAAAAGCCACCCCCACAAGTGACACAGGTTACACCAACCTAAGCGCTGGTGTGGACAGCACTATGTCATCAGGAGATGCTCTCCCACTGACATAGCTACTACCTCTCGCAGAGGTGAAGTAATTACGCCGACAGAGAGCTCTCCCCCATCAGCATAAAGCGTCTTCACCAGATGTGCTGCAGTGGCGCAGCTGCAGCAGTATAGCTGCACCGAGCTAGCACTGATAGTGTAGAGTAGCCCTTAAGGCTACATTCACAAAGGGGCTTAGGCATGTGGATTGCTCTGGGGCTCAGGCAGGAGCTAGGTATCCAACTGCTTAGAGTGAGGCAGCAGTGCACACTCCCAGAGTGAGGAATATAGGCATCTAGGGGAGTTTTACTGAAAAATCTTGGGCACCAATTGAGTTTAGGCACCAATACACTTCAGCAGCAGTTAAGTGGGAGTTTTACAAATACCAGTGGCACCTAAATCTGGGACTTCCCTAAGTCCCTCTGTGAATCTGGCCTCAGTTAGGTAAAATTTCCAATGACTATTCAAATACTACTAGTTTAGTTTTGCATTTTTCATCCTTATAAAAAGGTTTGAATTCCACAGAAATTATTGTAATAAAAAACCCTAAGTAGAATACCAGAAATCAATAGGAAGTTTACCCAAGCAGGGATTTTGGACTGGGCCCATCTTTTTAACCTTGTTTTTAACATAGGGAGTTGTGTCTGTGCATTTTGAAACATAGTTTGGTTATAAGGACGTGGCACTGCAAGCTGATCCCTGCAGATGGACCATTAGTAAATGGGGCAGTACACAGAAACAGGGGTTTGCATGCAAGGATCAGCTTGCGGGACTGGGACCTAACAGTCTGGGAGTAGGTATAATTCCATGGGCAAGTTAATGAGAGAAAGGTAAGGGAGGTGTCATTTGATTTGTAAAAATCTAGAGAATTATAATTTCAATGATGTTACCCTCTGCAGCATGATGGGGGGAACTCCCTCTCCCCTCCGCCCCTGCATCCAACTCCTCTGGCTGATAGAAATTTTGAAAATATGTCAATTGAAATGAGTCAAGTTGGGCTTCATTCAAAAGCTCTTTCCTTCCAAAAAACACAATAGTGCTAAATATGACAAATCTAGAACAATTATGTAAATATATCTTTGAGAAAATGTTTTAAAATATAATTTTTAAAAAGTTGATTTTTAACACAAGCATGTCAAACCTTTCCAAAGTTAAATTGTGGCCCTCAACTGACAGTAGTGTGTTATCAGCTAATGCTTAGAATATGGTACTTTATTAATTTTTTTAATGCTACAGATTATAAATGGAAGGAGTGCTCCAAGTTGGTTTGCTATCACTGGCAAAAAAAAAGAAGCAGTTCAGTGGTACTGATTATCAGCTTTGTTTATTATAACAAAAGAGTTGTAATGAGGCACTGGTTAAGATGTCAGCATCCAGCCAGAAATTACTGGAATCCAACTGCAAATAGTATGCACAAAGTTACATTACATACATTACCAAACATAATGAATAACAATCCCAAAGTAATTTATTACAAAGTCCTTATTTTTACTTTGGTCTTAGTCATTTTTAGGCATCAATGGGGAGCCAAAGAGTATTCACTAGTAGTTGGATCTCTGGCGAATACTACAGCGGAGAAGCTGGTTAAACACAATGCTTGGTGACACTTTACCGAATGTTGGCAGATGTTTTCCAAGAAACAGACAAAAAGAGAAAAACTGCCATTGGCAAGGGGAGCATTTACCAATGGCAATTTTTATCAATCTATGGGATCCAATCAAAAAGAACAAACTAAAGTTGTGCTCAAATGCAAAGAAAAATGTCAGAATGAAGGTAGCAGGGCAATTACAGAGCGAACCACAGACATGTCATCGTTTGTTCTTCTCCTGGTCAGGTTGAGATCCCAGCATGATGTTGATCTACATAACACTTTGGGAAAGTACAAGTTCTGCATGGAAACACAATTGATATTCCAATGCAGTGGAACAATGCATATGTGCCAGGCCAAAAGAAAACTAATGCACATTCATACTTTTGTTAATCCAGCACCTGATGACACCTGTGTGAGGGTAATTTATGCCAGCAGAGACCTTTCAGTGAAGCAATCATAAATGGTACACTTGCAGTATGAGCTCTCAACAAACCAGAAACTGTTAATACCTGCCAAAACTTGGCTGAACACTTCATTGTGAAGCTACAGAGAAAATACTGGACCAATGACAAAGTCCACTTTGTGTTTGACATGTATGCAGAGGAATCAATTAAAATATGACCAAAAAGAAGAGATTCCATGGTATTGCACCTGTCCAGTACAAAATCATTGACTCCATGAACATCTCCAGTGTCACAATGAAGACAGTGTCACTGTCTGATACTCCAATGAAGGTCTAGTTAACTGCATACGTTGCAGGAAAAAGCTCCAACATGCGAAAAATTGCTCAAAGAATTTCATTGTTGCATGGCAAAATGAAGCTGCTACCTCACACTGGTAAGTGAAGTTTCTTCATAATTCCCATGAGAAACTGACACTAAAATTATCTTGCATGCGATCATTGCCACAGAGAAAGGTGCTACAAAACTCTAGATCTTTTCACAAGACATAGATGTTCCAGTGCTAGACACTACCCAAGACTTCATTAATATTCTGTTTTAGTGTCTGTTGCTGGGGAACTGAATCATTTTAGATTCCTCAGAGATATGTTCCTATCACTTGCACCATTCAAAGCACTACTAGGTTTCCATTCCCTTTCAGGATGTGACACTAATGGAAGGAAATTATCTTACTGGAAGGCCTTTGATTCAGCCTCCAAAGACTCTCTCCTTGTTCTGAAGGGGCTCGGAATAGCTGAGAAAGACACTGATGAGGTAATAAATGCACAGGAGGCATTCACATGCCAAGTTTACCATTTGAAGACCAAAATTATGACACATGTAGACCTACTTTGGTGGATGTTTTCCAAGAAGTATCTGAAGAAAAACTGCCACTTGTAAAGGGTGCATTTATATCTGCTATCAAGAGGGCAAATTATCAAGCAATATAGTGGCTCCACATGATCAAGCACATCCAAAACTACTCCCCTCCCACCATAGGGTATGGATGGGTCTTGCAGGATGGATTGATCACAGCAGTTATGCATGAAATACCATGCACTCCTTAAACAATCCTTCAGTTAATAAAATGCTTCTGTGCAAAGACCAGATGCTCACCACTCTACAAATATTTGGCCAACAGCCCGCCTTGTATGAAGATGTACAAGTGTGGCATGGATGAGGCTCAGTGTGACAACATGTCTAGCAGTCGTGCCTAGCTGAAAACGACACCAATGATGACTTTGATGAATAAATGTTTTCAGCCCTACAAGGCTAGGTGTCTTCTCAAAGATTTCCAAAATCAATGTTTTTTTTTTTATGTGGGCAATGCATCCCTATGTTAAAGTATAATTAAAAGTGTTCATTTTAAAACATTTTCTCTAACTTATATCTACTAGATTTGTCATGTTTGATATCATGGTGCTCATGGGAAAAAGGGCTTTTGAATGACACCCAACTCAACACATTTCTGACCACATTGTATTATCAAAGTTTCCACCAACGAGAAGAGCTGGAGCTGGGGGTGGGGTTGGGGGGGGGTGACAGCGCCACCCCCTGCCATGCCACAGAGGGTGACTTCACTGAAATTATGGATTCTGTAGATTTTTTTGAATCAAATGCTATCTCCTTACCTTTCTGTCACTAACTTGCCCACAGAATGAGATTTTATTCCATTATGCTTCCAGACTATAAATTAGTAATGTGAGGATTTACCTAGGCAGTTAGTATGCGGTAGTAGGGTCCACATGGAGACTTAGTGTGCAGCATGCTAGTGCACTGTATATTTAACTACCCAGCTTTTCGCACACTAACTCTCCATCTAGATAAGCCCATAGTTACAAGAATTAACTGACCAGGCATATGTTTATTTCTTTGTAAATCTAAAGTTTACCTCATTTCAAGAAATGAAGGAACAGATTATATTTTAATTATCTTATTTTGTACCAGGGTTTCTTTGCATTTCAGGATGATCTGGACCATTGCCGTAAAAATGTATTATAAAACTCCAAAGCAGCAGACTGTTTTCTGTATGTTTAGCTCACACATTTTCTGTTCATTTTATAAATATAGTTATATTGTAAAGTTAAGTGATGAAAAATCTTTACATGTATTCAAAGAGCAGACCTCAAAAACTTGCCAAATGTCTTAGATAATTATTAATTACTTGAAGTTATTTAACTATGGTATTTACAGTAATCAAGGTATTTGCTGGAGTAAGCATGAGGAAGTTGAAGAGAATGCTGAAGATACTAAAGTAACCTTATCTATTGTTCTTAAATAAAACTGACAACTTTGTAAGAGCCACCACTGTACCACAAAAAAAACAAATCACATATATTTGTTAATGCAAGCAACTAAAATTATATACAGTATTGAATGGATAAGATGCAAATAAGAAACAGAAGGCAAATATTTTAAAAAAAGGAAAATATAGGCAGTAACGTAGATCTTAAATAAGTGGATTGGACACAAGATCAATCGGCATTCCTTCTAAAGCAGAAAAAGGAAAGGATGGAGAAACCACAGTATGCCTCTCTTACTTACTTCAGCAATTTTAATTTGAGATAGCTTTTATCACTAGCAGAACGCATACTAGTTATCTGTAACATGAAAGTCAGTTTTATAGATAAGGACTTGGTGCCAACAAATGGCAGGAAAACAGCCAAATCAGATGCTATTTCAGATTTTATATGCTTTACATCTCTGAAGACAGGAACCTTTTGCCAAGCGTGGAGTGTTTCCGTCTGTCCATACCAGTGACATTTCAAAATGCATTTATCAATATCAATGAAGCACTGACCTTATCTTAGTGTTTGTAAACTATGCCATTGTGAATTTTAATACTAGAAGTAAAAGACAAAGTGAAAAATAAATGTATAAGGTATGGTTGATTCCAGAGACAGACACTGTATGGTGAGCTTTGGTACACAGTCTGCTGTTTTAAAATAAATGCAGTAGTATGTGTCCCATTTCATGCATAAAGACATCAAAACTTTCTCACACAATAGTTTTGAATGTGCTCAAAGCAGTTTCTTTAAGAGGGAAAGAGCTACCATTCATCTGGAGACAGGCTATATTTTAAAGTATAATTCTACAAGATAAGCACATCTCAGAAGGCAGTGAGAGCCCTCAGTACCCACTGAAGTCAGTGAGGACTGCGGAGACTTGGCACCTTAATGGTGGAGCTCAGACTGTGAGTTGAAAGCATTATCAGCTAAGTGTGCTTTTTTTTCCTGACTGCAGTAAAGGCACTTTCCCTTTGTTATCCTAATGCAATGTAAGATTTTTCAAGTAAAAATAAGACGGGCAGTAATTAGATTGAATTTCCAATATGACAAACAATTTATTACAAAGTACACTTTCCCCTCCAATTATATCTTTAAAAATCAAGCTTGTTCCCAGAATAGCAGCTATAAAACAATTAGGAAAAGATAAAACACAGGCATTATCAATTTTGTATGTTACTGTATAAATATCTCATGGGCATGTCTCAGGATGCACTCATTTTGGGTGTATATTAATGCAACTGTTCCTTTTTCTTTGATTACATATAAATTGTGTTCTTTATATTTATAAACTCTGTGTTCAAAGAGTAAACATTCATAGTCTGCAAGATTTAGCTCAGTGGTTAAGTTTTCAAAGCCAATATAGCAGAGTCTGCTTTTAGTGATAACAGTAGGAAAGAAAAATATTCTAAAATAGCCTGAAATATGTGGAAAAATCTCAGTGATATATTTTGTTTTTTATTTTTTGGAACTTCAGCTTGCTGGAGAGCTAAGTACCCTAGTGACAAGCTGCAAGACATATTACTATATTAACTTTATTTATGCTGAATAGATGCCACTGCAATACTCTAGAAACCACAGCCATTTTATTTTCTTATGTGCAATAATTAATATTATAGAGAGATGGCTAATTATTTTCTCTTCTTATATTTTAGGTCATCCTGTCATTCCTGCCAACACTAATCAATCATGGGATCTGAAGTTAATACTAGTAAATAAATGAATTGCTTAATCTTCTATGACCATCTATACATGCTTCATCATCACAAATCTTATCAGTTTTATGGCATCAAGGAGACAGTGACCTTCATTTCCACAGCATGCCTGTTATCATTGGACAAGGTGGTTACGAGGTTATCACTTATTTTCAGGAAGAAAGTCTTTGTGCTTCTTTGGCATTCATCATTTGACAAATGCAAGTATTTGTTTTATCAAATGACTAGCTCTTACTGAAGTTAAAAACAGCATCTGTGGTATCCTTAAAGGCCATTTACTTTTCTGAAGACGTGAGCTAAGATGAAGGACATGCCACTCAAAATTCATTTCCTTCTTGGCCTAGCTATCACTGCATTTGTACAAGCTGTAGATAAAAAGGTAGACTGCCCTCAGTCATGTACATGTGAGATCAGACCTTGGTTTACCCCAAGATCCATATACATGGAAGCTCCAACAGTGGACTGTAATGATTTAGGCCTTGTTAATTTCCCAATGAGACTGCCTGCTAACACACAGGTTCTACTTCTACAGACAAACAACATTGCAAAAATTGAACACTCAGTAGACTTCCCAGTGAACCTTACTGGTCTTGATTTATCTCAAAACAATTTATCCTCAGTGATCAATATTAACCTTAGAAAGATGCCACAGCTTCTTTCGGTGTACCTTGAGGAAAACAAACTTACTGAGCTGCCTGAAGAATGTCTATCTGGACTGAACAATTTACAAGAACTCTACATTAATCACAACTTGCTTTCCACAATTGCATCAGGAGCTTTTATAGGCCTTGATAATCTTCTCAGACTTCATCTCAATTCAAATAGCCTACAGATGATCAACAGTAAGTGGTTTGAAGCTATTCCTAACCTTGAGATTCTCATGATTGGGGAAAATCCAATCATCAGAATCGAAGAAATGAACTTTAAGCCTCTTATCAATCTGTGCAGCCTGGTTTTAGCAGGCATAAATCTCACTGAAATACCTGATAATGCTTTGGTTGGCCTTAACAATTTAGAAAGCATCTCATTTTATGACAATAGATTTGTTAAAGTGCCCCATGTTGCTCTTCAAAAGGTTACAAATCTCAAATTTTTGGATCTAAATAAGAATCCCATTAACAGAATACGAAGAGGAGATTTTAGCAATATGCTGCACCTAAAAGAATTGGGAATTAATAACATGCCTGAACTAATTTCTATAGATAGTCTTGCTGTTAACAATTTGCCAGATTTAAGAAAAATAGAAGCTACCAATAACCCCAGATTATCATACATCCATCCAAACGCTTTCTATAAACTTCCCAAGCTAGAATCACTCATGCTCAATAGTAATGCACTTAGTGCCCTATACCGTAATACAATAGACTCTTTGCCTAACCTCAAAGAAATCAGTATACACAGCAATCCAATCAGATGTGATTGTGTCATCCGCTGGATTAACATGAATAAAACCAACATTCGATTCATGGAGCCAGATTCATTATTTTGTGTGGATCCTCCAGAATTTCAAGGCCAGAATGTGAGGCAGGTACACTTTAGGGAAATGATGGAAATCTGCCTCCCACTGATAGCGCCTGAAAGTTTTCCCTCAACTCTGGATTTAGAAACTGGCAGCTATGTTTCTTTACACTGCAGAGCAACAGCAGAACCAGAACCTGAAATATACTGGATAACACCATCAGGTCGCAAACTTTTGCCTAATATGGTTACTGATAAATACTATGTCCATTCTGAAGGAACATTAGACATAAGTGATGTTACACAAAAAGAAAGTGGACTATATACATGCATAGCAACTAATCTAGTTGGAGCAGATTTAAAATCAGTTATGATGAAAGTGAATGGTTCCTTCCCCCAAGACAGCAATGGATCTTTGAAGATTAAAATAAAAGAAGTGCAATCTAATTCTATTCTGGTGTCTTGGAAAGCAAGTTCTAAAATTCTGAAATCCAGCATTAGATGGACTGCATTTCAGAAGACCGAGAACTCTCCGGCTGCACAGAGTGTTCGAATTCCATCTGATATAAAGGTGTATAATCTTACTCATCTAAATCCATCAACTGAATATGAAATTTGTATAGACATTCCCACCATCTACCAGCAGAATAAAAAACAATGTGTCAATGTCACCACAAAAGGATTGGACCTTGCAGTGAAAGATTATGAAAAGACCAACATAACAGGATTCCTTGCCTGCCTTGGAGTTCTTTTGGGAGTCATCTGTGTGGTATATCTCTACAGTTGCATCTCACAAGAAATTAACTGCGATGCAGGACACAGCTATTTAAGGAATTACCTGAAGAAACAATCCTTTTCACTCAATGAACTTTATCCTCCTCTAATCAGTCTTTGGGACACTGGCAAAGACAAAAGCACAGCACTGGAAGTAAAAGCAACTGTGATAGGAGTACCAACGAATATGTCATGAAACATCAATGTAAACACCAATGTTGGAAAAGCACAAGACTGCAGTTGTGCTAAATAAAAAGGCAAAAAAAAGTATTACTCTTTAGAGATCAGAAGTCTGGGCATTGCTGCTTGTGTTGACAAATGGGAATATGTACTGATTCAGCATAAAAAAGATTTTTAACTAACTGGCTTCTAAGGGTATTGTGCCAACCAAATACAATTACTCCATTTTTTTAGAACTTCCATGTGACTTTTCAGTCTGGAATACAGTGCAAGTAGCCAAGAACATTTTCTGTATTTTTTTTATTTAAGTAAGAGTAGTAGAACTGAGCAATACCTCTTCCTGTGCTGTATTACACACACTAGCAGCGTGTTTTTGCAGTGACCAGATAAATTAGAATTGACACATGGTGTAATGAAATGGACAAATTCTGTAGAGTAGACACAGTGAGTATGTGAAACATTTTTTATGAGGAAAAATACATTTTTGATTAAAATCAAAAGAGTTTTTGGCTTGTTTGTTTCTTAAAAAAAGAAAATCCATCTGGGGGCTCCTCTCTGACAATAAACAAATTCAATTTCATGTCTTATAAAATCTCTCTCTATAAATCTCTGTATATATTTTCCAGTTCAAATGCAGGCTTGACTGCATAGGAAATTTTTGCTGTTTTTTTAGGCTGTATAACAGCAATAAACAACATAATAAATACCTGTATAAAGTAGTTATCCATACGGTTAAGAAGTAATAACTATATATTTTACCTGTTGGTCATTAAAACACACACAAACACACACACACACCTCTTCACCCAAAGGAGAAACATACAGGGACCTGCTGCTGTCAGTGAATTAGATTTATTTTTTTACTTGGTGCCTGAAGATTGGATTTAATTATTAGACTCAAATAATGTAAATCCAATACTTTGGCTGCAATAAAAAGGCCAATTTAATTATTAACAGTGTCTAAAGTTTACGTTTCTTGGTACACGGAAAACTCGCACAATTTTTAACAGAACTTAGCAATCTTGTTGACATTTAGGATCTCTCTATGGGTCTGCACAATTCTGTTCTGATACAACAGCAACCACCACCAATTAAAGGTTTATTAAACACTCCAGCTTTGAAGATGTGACATGCAAATAACTGAATGATGTACACTGAAATAAAATGAATGCTTGATCCCACTCACAATGGCCTTCATGGCAAAATTCCCCTTGTATTCATTAGGAGTAAGGCTGGGCCTTGAAACAGCAAATGGACACTGTTGCTGACTCTAAATTTAAATCCTAATTCTGTTATATGGATGGAGTAAATCTGACTATTCCTGGATTCAGTGGAAAAAGTAGTCCAAAACTGAGATATGACATGCTAAAGGAGTGTTGACCTCCAGGTGGTAGAGACAGATGAAGAACCTAGCAGCAAAATTGATACCATATTCCAGTTAGTGGTTGTGTATACAAATACAGAGAACTAAGCCAGAAGGAAAAATGGAGTTTCCATTTAGGGAATGAAAACAGTACATTTAGGGAATTAAAAATTATTAAAATAACATGTAAGTCTCTTGCATATGAAACAAAAAATAGGACAAAAGGCATTTTGGTTTTTACATGCTTTAATATTTTTAAAGTATTGTAATCAAATAGATTTTATCTTCTGAATTCACCTGAAGTAAACATTTCTCTGGAATTATTGGCAGCATTTGTGTAGGTCAGAACCCTAACTTTGAAATTCTCCAGTGCTTTCTTGTTCATTTTTGTGTGTGTCCACTAGCAAACAGACATTTAACATTTCCACTTATTCATGGCCTGCTGCATAATGCCATTGGTCTGTAAGCATTCCTAATACAGAAAATTATCTCATTTGATATATTACAAATGAATAACTTACTTTCAAGTTAAAGTTGACACTTTCTGATTAAATCCTAGTTGTTTCTGAGCATGTGCAAGTTATTTTCAGAAAGATGTTTAAAACTAGAAAGGAGAACACGCCAGTACTAATTTTAAAATATCCCAAATTTGGATCTTTATAAATTCAATACGTTTTGCTGAACACAAATTTTACAAACCTGATGAATCACTATCACACACAGGCTGGCATCAGAATTTATCAGCTAGACATGCTCATATATCATAAGAGATTTCAGAACCTTGGACAGAGCTTTTAGAGCCAAGCTATTTATCAAAAACACAGGAGTTGAAATATGACCTATTACAATGCAAGTACTGTATAGGTCAGCAAGAACTTGCTCATGTATCTTGTATGTTAATCTTTGGAATCTAGCTACATTTAGAACATGTTACTGATACAGGTCAGAGGTGAGAATCTCATTTGTTTCAAGCAACAGTAACTCAGCACAATGGTGTGAACTAGCACACTAAATGAACACCTAATGGTAAGCACTGAAACGAAAAAAAATATTTTTGTTTCAGCTCAATAAATACATTTGTTCATACCAAATCATCATGCTCTTTATTTAAAAATCTAGTCTTGACTTTCTATTAGTGAAGAAAATATGTTAGTTTGGCTAGTTAGGAGGGCATTCATTCTCTCCTATAACCCTGATACCTGACATATATAATACCTAAATGTTGGTCAAAATCACACCAATCATTTTACATGAAAATATACTTAAACATTTAAATTAGAGAGATTGATGACTCTATTTCTAGCTGTTCAGATGGAAAATCTCTTGTGAGAAGGAGAAATTCCTTACAATAAAGTGGCTCTGCCACTCACCTCCCGTGTGACCCTGAGCAAGTCACTTCACCACTCCACATCTCATTTTTCCCAGTTCTAATGAACTTTAACTTCCACTGAAAAGCACTTTGATGTATACCAACAAAAAGTGCTATGTGTTATTTTTAAATAGGGCAAGGCACTCCTATCCTTAAATGAGCATATATCCATTCACTTCAATGGGAGTATTACCTGCATAAAGACTATGATCCATTAGATCAGTGAGGAGTGGAAAGTTTAAAGAACCCTGGATTTTGATGGTAACTTGTAGGGTTTACTAGTAGGAAACAAATGATACTGGTTGATTTAGACACTAAGGAAAATAACACTATCCCATTATACAGGTATCATAAATTTCAATATCATTATAGTTTTGTAGGATTCCATCAGAGTGCAAATTTGCTTTAGTCTGAGATTTTCCTGAAACTGACAGGAAAGTGAGTAAGCAGAGTCACATTTTCTTTGATGAAATTCTGTTGACCATAAACATTAAATGGGAAAATCGTTTGGAGATGGGATCATTTAAAAACTTGTATCTGATCTTAATGTTTATATTTACTCACTGGAAGTTTGTTTCAGGGTTTTATTACAGAGGCTACATTTTTTCTCAGATCATATTTCTTTGAGTAGCTCTATGTTAAGATGGTGGCAGAGATCCATGTATTAACTATTCAACAGCAATTAAACAAAAAAAGGCCTGGGCTCAGAATGAGAATGTTACAACCCCATAACTAAGTATGTGCAAAAACCACATTGCCACTTTGTTTAAACAATTACAGAATAAGCTCAAACATTGCCATAAATTAGGCTCCCCACTTGTCAATTCTAGATTCTGTATAGTACGGGCACACAGTTGTGCCTATAAGGACAAGATGAAGCATGATGAGCACAACAGGGATCTAAGGAAATCCACACCTGCATTAAAGAGAGCACGGCTGCACAGCCATCAAGTTACTTCTACTCAGAAACAGGAGTAAGACCAAACAGGTGGGGCACGTAGATACGTGCCTCGTTTTGATGTGAAGGGTTGCACTTAAACCCATATCTCCTCAGATGCACCCATTCTCACACCCCTTTCAACCTGTGCTTTTGAATCATAGAATATCATAGAATATCAGGGTTGGAAGGGACCTCAGGAGGTCATCTAGTCCAACCCCCTGCTCAAAGCAGGACCAATCCCCAACTAAATCATCCCAGCCAGGGCTTTGTCAAGCCTGACCTTAAAAATATCTAAGGAAGGAGATTCCACCACCTCCCTAGGTAACGCATTCCAGTGTTTCACCACCCTCCTAGTGAAAAAGTTTTTCCGAATATCCAACCTAAACCTCCCCCACTGCAACTTGAGACCATTACTCCTCATTCTGTCATCTGCTACCACTGAGAACAGTCTAGAGCCATCCTCTTTGGAACCCCCTTTCAGGTAGTTGAAAGCAGCTATCAACTCATTCTTCTCTTCCACAGACTAAACATCCCCAGTTCCCTCAGCCTCTCCTCATAAGTCATGTGTTCCAGTCCCCTAATCATTTTTGTTACCCTCCGCTGGACTCTTTCCAATTTTTCCACATCCTTCTTGTAGTGTGGGGCCCAAAACTGGACACAGTACTCCAGATGAGGCCTCACCAATGTCGAATAGAGGGGAACGATCACGTCCCTCGATCTGCTGGCAATGCCCCTACGTATACATCCCAAAATGCCATTGGCCTTCTTGGCAACAAAGGCTCACTGTTGACTCATATCCAGCTTCTCATCCACTCTAACCCCTAGGTCCTTTTCTGCAGAACTGCTGCCAAGCCATTCGGTCCCTAGTTTGTAGCGGTGCATGGGATTCTTCTGTCCTAAGTGCAGGACTCTGCACTTGTCCTTGTTGAACCTCATCAGATTTCTTTTGGCCCAATCCTCTAATTTGTCTAGGGCCCTCTGTATCCTATCCCTACCCTCCAGCGTATATACCTCTCCTCCCAGTTTAGTGTCATCTGCAAACTTGCTGAGGGTGCAATCCACACCATCCTCCAGATCATTTATGAAGATATTGAACAAAACCGGCCCCAGGACCGACCCTTGGGGCACTCCACTTGATACCGGCTGCCAACTAGACATGGAGCCATTGATCACTATCTGTTGAGCCCGACAATCTAGCCAGCTTTCTATCCACCTTATAGTCCATTCATCCAACCCATACTTCTTTAACTTGCTGGCAAGAATACCGTGGGAGACCGTGTCAAAAGCTTTGCTAAAGTCAAGGAACAACACGTCCACCACTTTCCCCTCATCCACAGAGCCAGTTATCTCGTCATAGAAGGCAATTAGATTAGTCAGGCATGACTTGCTCTTGGTGAATCCATGCTGACTGTTCCTGATCACTTTCCTCTCCTCTAAGTGCTTCAGAATTGATTCCTTGAGGACTTGCTCCATGATTTTTCCAGGGACTGAGGTGAGGCTGACTGGCCTGTAGTTCCCAGGATCCTCCTTCTTCCCTTTTTTAAAGATGGGCACTACATTAGCCTTTTTCCAGTCGTCCGGGACTTCCCCGGATTGCCATGAGTTTTCAAAGATAATGGCCAATGGCTCTGCAATCACATCCGCCAGCTCCTTTAGCACTCTCGGATGCAGCGCATCCGGCCCCATGGACTTGTGCTCCTCCAGCTTTTCTAAATAGTCCTGAACCACTTCTTTCTCCACAGAGGGCTGGTCACCTCCTCCCCATGCTGTGCTGCCCAGTGCAGTAGTCTGGGAGCTGACCTTGTTGGTGAAGACAGAGGCAAAAAAAGCATTGAGTACATTAGCTTTTTCCACATCCTCTGTCACTAGGTTGCCTCCCTCATTCAGTAAGGGGCCCACACTTTCCTTGACTTTCTTCTTGTTGCCAACATACTTGAAGAAACCCTTCTTGTTACTCTTAACATCTCTTGCAAGCTGCAACTCCAGGTTGGGCGTAAGGGCGAGGCCATGCAAAGCTTTTAAGATTTATTTCAGCTCATTAAGATTTTAAACAAGTCTCTGACTACAAGTAGCTTCCACTCATGTTTGTAATAGAGCAAAACAAACCTTACCCTCCCTCCTGTCCACCAACTGCACAACAATGTGATGGATTAAGACCCACAGGTGAAAACCTGGTCCCAGAGAAGTCAAAATTGCCATTGATTTTAATAGATCAGGATTTCATTCCAGCAGATCCCCATTTTTTAAAAAAGATTCCAGTTCAGTGCATAGGTATGTAGTACATAGGAGGTGCCCAGTGAGCCGGTAACCACATTACAAACAATAATACATTCTCCACTCACAATTTTGACAACATGGTATTAAGGTATATATCTGTGATTTAAGTGTAAATTCATTAGCTTTCATGAATTTCTGAATTAAAAAAGAAAAATTAGAAAGGAAATTAAAAATTAAATTTACACTTCTCAAACAAGGTATGGACTCTCACCCAAAGAACAACCACAACTTTACTCTATTCCAGCAGATACAACATAAGTGAGCTGAGCTGCAAAAGCTAACACAATACAAATGCACAAGTAACACCACTAAAGCAAAAAGGCATAATATTTGGAGGTCTCATTCATTCTTCCATCCATTTCCACACCACGAGTGTGTGCGTGCATGCTCACTCACACTCACACACACACACATAAATTAGCCAAGAAATGATGGCATTAATGCTTTTTACACCACACTTGCACTGAACTCCTTTAAGAACTAAATTAACAAAAAATCTTGAAAAGACATTCATTAAGGAGATTCCTATGGTACCATTATAAATCATATAGTCATTGGCCTCCATTCATTGCCTTGTTTCCTCAAACTTTCACTTACATATGGTTGCTTTGGGCATATTTTTATAAGATTAACTTTAAAAACTCCTATATAACATTTTCCTCTTTAGGCTACTACTACGTTGCTCTAAGTCCAATGGTGCAGTTAAAGTTGTGGCTGGTTGAGTGAGAGTCATCTTGTTTAAGTAGTGAAAGCTTTATTTTTAAATTCCTAGTTTCTATCAGTATTAATAGGATTAATTATTTGTATTACCAGAGTGCCTAGAAATCCTAGTCATGAACCAGGACTCCATTTTGCTAGGAGCTGTACAAACACACAACTAATGGTTGTTTTTAACGCAATGCTCATGAGATAGTATATGCTTAAAATCACCTGAAACCTCAACTCAAAGGCAAAAGTTTTTGTCTGGGTGTTTTCTAATTTTTCAAAAATATTTCTAACCTAGGGCTGAGGGGAATAGGAAACGTTATGCAGAGGTGGGAGCAGGCTATTTAACAAATGCCTCTTTCATAAGATCTACAGACACAAAGTTCTATTCTTCCATGATATGCAGGAGTGAAGCCTCTCTCCTGCAGATTTTCGATGGTGCACACTTTGTAGCAGCCTTATATGGCCTACTGAAAGGGGAGAGCAAGAGGATTATGGGGAACAGCCAATCAGAGGTGTTGCTCATGCCCCTCCTGTGACTCTCCTCTTTCTTCATATGCAGTCCCCTAATAGGATGTGCAGAGAAATACAGCTCCATGTGGGTAAGTGTACGAGCCACAGACTATCCTGAAGGGGCTCATTGTGCTGCCCCAAATGGAAATTGATGGGGGTCCCTCCCCAGACCCACATTCCTGAAAGCCCAGGATTTCCAGTGCTCAACCAAACCCTCCTGTCTCCCTGAAAGTCTTAAGGAAGATTCTAAGCTCCCAAAATAAAATGACATCACTGGCCTGCTGATGAACATAAGTAGAATAGGCTGTCTCCCAATGATCCTGTTTAGGCTTGTCAGGGATCTGACAATGCTATTTAAGTTTGTCAGGGTCTGCCATGCCTAATAAGGGTCTGAATCATTAAAGGTGGTTGTTGTTTCTAAGCCTAATGAGGTTTCGTTCAATAATCACACTCAGGCTCACAGCAGGGCAGTGGGGTGCTGCTGAACTTTCCAAGATCATAGGCATTCACCAAAGGACCTGCAAAAGGGGAGCATTACCCCACTCTACCACCACCTTATGCCACCACCATATGCTCTTCTTTTCCACTATCTCCACATGCTCCGATTCCCATTGCTCTCCCTCCTCCACCACTTTCCCCACCCAACTGGAATTACCTATAGCCACCTTCACGAATGTCCTTCCCCTCCAAGCTCCATGATTTGCCATCACACTAACCCACTTCCTACAGTCTACCTAAGTTCCATAGGAAGTGAGCACACTAGGAGGTCCTGAGGTTCTTGGGGCTAGTGGGGGGACTCAAAAAGGGCATGAGGAATCTCAAAGCAGAGAAAGGAGGCAGTGTAAAAGGCAATCACTCTAGTCCTTAAATTTCAGCTTCTCAAGGATAGAGAATAGAATTGTTTTACACACAACTTTGCTTCTAAAAATAATTTAGAGTTTGGAATGCAATACCATAAAATCAGTCTTAACTGACTTTTCACTTAAGTGAAATGGTCCCTGTCAAATGGATGAATGCAATAAAATTAATTTTAAATGTCTTCTACTTTCTGTTCTGAAACTAAAATCTGCCAAAAAGTATTAGAAAAAACTTTCTATTAAATAGGTCTTTTTGAGTGTCTTAATTTTTAGAGAGATTAACTGATTAACTTCAATTTACATTTTAAGGCTGTTTGCTATATGGCTAAAGGCTACATTTTCCCCCTCCTTTTATTAAATGAAAGCTTAGCTGTTCAGCGCTAATTTGTGCTATTTTAAACTCATCCAAAATTACAATCCAGTCTGATGTTACTATTTAAAATCTTACTAGTAGATCCTTATCTGTATTGTGTAGCCCTTAAAGTTTAGTCCATTCTAATCTTTGGTCATATCTATTAGATCTTGATGAACTGAATCCAGTACATTAGATTTATCTACTTCCATCTATCTACGTTTTTGTCTGTCTCTGCCCACTTCCTCCCACCTTCTTCTGTAAGGTGGCAAATAAAATTTGAGAATGTTTTGGACTTTGGTTTCAGAGTAGCAGCCATGTAGCCCACCTTGATTATCATTACAAAAGGTGCCCGCCCCCCGCTCTCCTGCTGGTAATAGCTCACCTTACCTGATCACTCTCCTTACAGTGTGTATGGTAACACCCATTGTTTCATGTTCTCTGTGTATATAAATCTCCCCACTGTATTTTTCACTGAATGCATCTGATGAAGTGAGCTGTAGCTCACGAAAGCTTATGCTCAAATAAATTTGTTAGTCTCTAAGGTGCCACAAGTCCTCCTTTTCTAATTTTGGACTCTGGTGTACACCTCTATTTAAGGTGTCTTATTTCAGGGGCCTCCGGCTTAATTTAGCTTCAGATATAATCCAATTTTCAGGCTAGTATTTCTTTGTTTGTGGATTTTAGCTGACCGGGTGGGTGGGAAGGAGGGGAGGGGGCTCAATCAGTTTTATTGTGGAAATTCAGTGGCAATCTTAACTCTACAATGGTGGTTGTTACATCATGATGAATGCCTTACTTCATATTTACCCAAGGATTTTGTGTAATATGCTCTAAATAGTTCCAGTTCATGACTTTTCTGAATTTCATGAAATTATATTCCTGAGTTTCTCAGCGCACAGTGAGTGACTTAGACAGTACTTGGGAATGCACAGCTTCCAAATTGCCACAGTAAAAGAAAAGGCAGAATAAATCACATGGATCAGCAAACTACTGACTAAATTTTTTTTCTGAAATTGTGTGTTTAGGATAGGTCTACATTATGTGACCAGAAACTGCATAGTTGACACAAATTCAGAACTTTCCCGAGAATTATCTATATTTTAATACCACATTATGATTTCAACACTTCAAAGTTTTCTTGTCTTATTTTCTACCTAATCTTGCTCTAACTAGCATATTTATTCTGTACACTGTAAGCACAAACCACTACATAGTTATATTTCATTTTTTCAAGGATGGGAAATGGGATTATGTTACACAGCTTTGCTTCTTTTTTTAAATAGTTATCTTTCAGGAATCCAATGCATTAAAGCCACTGTTATTGTAGTTTCAAACTAGTAAATACAGAAGCTGAGCAGGATTTGAAATTTATTTTCCTTATCTTCATATTTGAATATCTGCAGTACCAGTAAAGTAAACCTCACTTTGGAATGTGGTACCAACTATAGAAGATGTTAAGGCAGTAGCTGGTTTTAAGATATCAGAAATGGCATTATCCAAGACAAGACTGAAAAGTCTTGTTGATGCAGTTTTTCAATACAACACATATAATACCCAAGTTCTTTCTGTTGGGCTGATATTACTACATCGATGAATACTGTGTTCTGTTGATATAAGGTTAAAACTCTACTTCCGAGTAGCTGCATTTTATATGAGAACTCTGGCATACATTTGGGCAAACACTGCTTAAATGCTAGTAAACAGCTCACATATATTTTAGTTTAGATAATTGTCACATGCAGCCAAAATATAACTCCAGTTATTACACAAAAGCCCTGGATTAGATAAAAATACACCCAACACACTGATTAAAAGGGCACCTAAATATATGTTTAAGTTATTCTTAACATATTTTTCCATTACTCACAAATTGTAAATGATCTTTATCAATAAAAGAATGAGTCAGTGGATGGGAAAACACACCTCTGTTTCCCAAGACATGATTTTCTGGTCTCTCAGATGACTCTGACTAAGAATAAGGTTTTTAACATTTTTACATTTTAAAAAGGGGGCAGAAGTGGGGGTGGAGCCAAAGCTCTGGTCATGATCTGCAAAGACCAGTGTCCTATCCCGTCGCTTTGACGATGTCATGTCTCTTGTTGTATCCCTCCACTGCCTCCCTCTTCTCTGCCATATTCTAAGATACTTGTCTTCACTGTCAAGGTCTCACCCCACCTAACATCTCTCATTCAGTATTGAAAGGTTGACTCCCACCTGCAATCGGCCCATGATGCCAGCCTGCATTGCCCACTTGTTAAGTTTTCATAGAATCATAGATTGTCAGGGTTAGAAGGGACCTCAGGAGGTCATCTTGTCCAACCCCCTGCTCAAAGCAGGACCAATCCCCAATTTTTGCCCCCAAAACAAGCACCTTTGTTTTCTCCAATGCTGCCTATTATGCGTGGGAGTCTTTCCCCATAAACACCTGCAAAACTAACGGATAATCGTCCTTCAAATCCCTGCTTAAAACTTTCCTTTCCCATTATGCCAACAAAAAAAACTTGACAATGGCTAGGCTAAAGATGTGCTGAGATCACAGCCTACCATGTTGACCAGTATAGTCTCATTGCTTCCTTGTAATTCCCTGTCATCTTATATCCATCTCTTGTTTTATACTTAGATTATAATCTCTTTGGGGCAAGGGTTGTCATTTTGTTCTGTGTTTGTACAGCACCTAGCACAATGAGGTCCTGACCAAAACTAGGGCTCCAAATCACTATGGTAATACAAATAATAAATAATAAATAATAATAATAATAAATAGCATTCCCTGCTCCTTCCTCCCAGTTGCTTCCCCTCCCTTTCCCCCACACTGCACAGCCTGATTTCCCTTTAAGAAGGGGTTCTAAAAGTTCGGCTTTTTAATGTTGTTCAGTGCCCTGTTAAAGTATGACTGAAACTGTTCTAGTTAAAAGAAAATTGCTTTATAAAATAATACACTATATATGAATATATGCCCAATTTCAAAGCCCTAGCTCCCTTCCAGAAACCTATCCTTTACTCACCATATGCAAATATTATTAGTATCATCAATGAAATATTTAAATATATCCTCTAGTACGCAAAACATATTGCTCTGCTGCAAATGCTATAAAGAAAGCATCTTTGACAACCAGCCTGCATCCCGAGAGAGGATGAAACTGGGGGTAACACAAAAGATTGACAGTAGGGAAACCTATGTTTACCCATCAGTAAAATGGGGCATTATTATTCAACAATTATACTTTCCTACCACACAGGGAGGCTGTGAGCCTTAGTCTACTAATATTTGTGAGGCACTCCGCTGCAATGGCAATGGTTTCAATAAAAGAAATTAATAACAGCCACCATCACTAAAGATTGAAATGTATTTTTTTGGAAGCAATACAAAGAAATCTCTCTAAAACATAGTCACTTCTGTTTACTCAAGAGAAGTCTGAATGCATTGTTTGACGCTGTCATTAATAATTATTACTTATAGTGCTATAGGCGTTCATGGCAATTTATTGACAAACAAAATAAGGCTACTCCTGAAATGAGGAACATTAAGTCTAAATTAATCTAGTTTAATTATCAATATTTCTGTTGCTCTTATGCTTTCTGCAGAAGGATATAGGAAATGGATTTTGCCATATCAAGTCCAGTGGCCTTCCTCTGGCATTGTTCAATGCCTCAGAGGAAGACAAAAATCCCACAATGCATCTGACCAACTGTTTCCTGCAACCAGAAGGTGCCCTGAAGCAATAAAATCGATTACTCTTATCTTAGCTTGCATGACTACAAAGTTATTTTTATTTTAAAATTACCCACTTGCAACATCTGACACTAAAACCTTGTGCATATTCCACAGACTGACTAAACGCTATGTGAAGAAGTGTTTTTATATGGTTGAAATTTTTCTGGCATTAACTTCATTGAGTGACTTCTTATTCTCTAGCTCTATAAAACAGTGTGCAAAGAGTAAATAAAATGTATGTGATTAAATTCTATTCATGAATAAAAGTCCGCTAGAATTCTCAAGCTATCACCAGTAAATGCATAATGCAAAATATCATTAGAACAAAGACAAAGCAAACTAAAAAATGCATATATGTATATATGTCAAAAAGTAATAGTGGGACTTGCCAGTGATTAAAGGAAACTGACCTTACAGTGGCTGATTGAACATATGATAGTACACAGAGTACAAGAAGCCTCATTGCTATAAAACTATATTTCATTGCTAAAACCACAACATTTTCTGAAAACAAAAATGGGCTTCTACTTGGTTAAGGCAATGTCTTTCAAAAGCCACTTTTGACAAATTAAGAGAAAAAACTGCAAACAAAAGTAATGCAATTCCATGTAGTTGATTGCAACACTATCACAGAGGGATACAAAACTGCAATTGTTATAGAAAAAAGCTTTCCAATCTCCAGTAGAAAGAAAAGGATTGATCTGAAGAAAGGAAAACTACCGAGATGGCTCCCAAATGATCACAAATCTGGACTGTGTTTTTAGAATAATGGAAAGCACTGGCTAACTTCTGCTATGAAAAAGCGTGCAGTGGTACAGCTTTTGCCCACTGCCTCCCATGTAATTATTATCAGCATTTGTCAGAGCAATCAGAACCTGAGCAAAACCGAAAAATGGTGGCAATGGAATTTCCTTTTACTCCTAGTTACAGAAAAATATATTGAACAAGCTCAAAGTCTTGCTTCATGGAAAATATAAAATGAAAAAGCCGGTTTAACTAAAGAAAACCCAGCAAAGCACTTACACATGGTCATAATGCTAAGCACATGGATAGTCCCACTTACCTCTGTGGGACTACTCACATGCTTAACACTGTACACATGCTTACGTACTTTGTTGGGCAGGGATCTACATGCTGTCTCTAATCTTCAATTTCATAGCTCTTGACAATGGGAGTTCTACCATAGACTGAGACATCTACAGACCTACTATTGCAAGTGTATGTATAAAGCTACACAAGCTTTTATTCCACATCATATACTGGGGGGGGGGGCGGATTTGGTAATATAAGAGCATAATTTTCTCCATAAATCTTTAAAGCAATCATCCAGTAGTTTTTAGGCAGTCACAACACATAACTGTGTGTTTAATTTGCAGTAATAAAATCCTTGTGGAAATATTTTATTCTTTAGGGTAGGGTTAAAACACACCCTCTTCTACCAGTTCTTGTCATACAGTCTACCATATCGTTTTCCCTTGCTTGTGCTACAGAAAAAACTGTCTACAATAAGATACTATCACTACTATTTTCCACAGCCAATGAAAAAATACTTTATGCACATATATAGTAGCAGATTAGATTTTTTTTTCTCCAAATTTACTTTTTATGCCATATTTCTTCCCAATCTCAGACAATGCAAATGCAATCATGCTTAATAGAGCCATGAAACCAAAAATAACAGGAAAATATTCTGGGATCTAGAATTAGAGAGAGATTAAATTACAATCTCATTTTTCTGAGTGATGAAGGTACAGTGTCAAAAGCAGTTTTATTTCCATTCTCCTTGACCCTCACTAACTTTTCAACATCTCTAAATCTAACTTGAGTTGATTGGAAATGGGCGTAGAGTGTTTTGAGAGCTGCAATAATGTAGAGTCAAACAATTTAAGAAGCTGCTTCAAATTCCCAGAAGCTGGGAATGCAGGACAGGGCATAGATCACTTGATGATTATCTGTTCTGTTCATTCCCTCTGGGCCACCTGACATTGGCCGCTGTTGAAAGACAGGATACTGGGCTAGATGGACCTTTGGTCTGACCCAGTATGGCCGTTCTTATGAGAATCAGCAAAGTTTAGCTTGAATCGTCACACCTCCAAGATTTTTAAAAGCATTTTAGAGATATTTCTCTTGTGTTCGTATACATGTGGTGATATCATAAACATATTATAATCCGGTATACAACCATTAATTCTTCCTGAATGAACAGATTCCTTTCACTAAATATTTTTCCCCTTTAGTCTGTTGTGCACATGCATGAGAGGGTGACGGTTTAATAAACAAACACAAAACAGAAGCTCTGAATTTCTTTCAACATATTGCCTTCTGTCTAGTACACATCCTGCCTCTGCCTGCTGTAATTCATACAGAAGATAGTTTAGTACAAAGGCAGCCTGCCTTTATTACACAAAGGAAATACTACATCATTCATTCTTTCAATATCTAGAAATAAAGTGTGCTTTCATGTGTCATAAAATACTTCCAATTTTGTGACTGTCTCTCTCTATGTAAGAAAAAGCAAATTTACCCATCAAAAATAACCCTGAAGATATAATTTAATTTACCTATAATAAATGAATAATGCACTTAATCTACCAAAAACTTAAACTAACTTTAAAGGTCTGATTTAAACCTTCAGAACCAAGGATATTACTTAAGACTATATTCTCCCCTTCTGCAGAGAAATCCCTGGAAGGGAATATCCTTTAAAAAAATCAAGAGTTTAAACAGATCTCAGTTCTCCACTCAGCATGTATGAAGCCGCACCAAGAAAGTAAGCCTGCTCATTACACTGGGCCTGAGGACCCATGGATAAACCCTGCTGACCGTAAGTCCCTTATGCAATGTCCATGCATTCTCCATGATGCTGCCTGGCCTCCTCTTCCTTCCTTTCAACATGGATTCTCTAACAGCTGCACATTTTTAACAATATATTTGTAAGGTCTGATCCTGCAAACACTTACATACATACTTAACTATATGTGTGCCAGTAGTCACAATGAAGTCACTGTTATTATTCCTATGCATAAAGTGAAGCATGCATGTAACTTAAGCATGTGTTTCTGGAGCATCAGGGCTGTAGTGATTTGTTTACATGAGATCTAACAGACAAACACTAACCCTTAAAATTAACTTGCCCAAATAAACAGAACTAACATCAAACTATGGTACCATAGAATCATAGAAGATAAGGACTGGAAGAGACCTCAGGAGGTCATCTAGTTCAACCCCTTGCTCAAAGCAGGACCAACCCCAACTAAATCATCCCAGCCAGGGCTTTGTCAAGCTGGGCCTTAAAACCTCTAAGGATGGAGATTCCATCACCTCCCTAGATAACCCATTCCAGTGCTTCACCACCCTCCTAGTGAAATAGTGTTTCCAATATCCAACCTAGAACTCCCGCACTGCAACTTGAGACCATTGCTTCTTGTTATGGCATCTATCACCACTGAGAACAGCCAAGCTCCATCCTCTTTGGAACCCACCTTTCATTTGTCCTTGTTGAACCTCATCAGATTTCTTTTGGCCCAATCCTACAATTTGTCTAGGACACTCTGGACAATCCCTACTCTCCAGCATATTTACCTCTCCCCGCCAGCTTAGTGTCATCTGCAAACTTGCTGAGGGTGCAATCCATCCCATCATCCAGATCATTAATAAAGATGTTGAACAAAACCGGCCCCAGAACTGACCCCTTGAGTACTCCGCTTGATACTGGCTGCCAACTAGACATCAAGCCATTGACCACTACCCGTTGAGTCCAAAAATCTAGCCAGCTTTCTATCCACCTTATAGTCCATTCATCTTGCTGGCAAAAATACTGTGGGAGACCATATCAAAAGCTTTGGTAAAATCAAGATACATCACATCCACCACTTTCCTCATATCCACAGAGCCAGTTATATCATCATAGAAGGCAATCAGGTTGGTTGGGCATGACTTGCCCTTGGTGAATCCATGTTGACTGTTCCTGATCATCTTCCTCTCCTCCAAGTGCTTCAAAATGGTTTCCTTGAGGACCTGCTCCATCATTTTTCCAGGGACTGAGGTGAGGCTGACCAATCTGTAGATCCCGGGTTCTCCTTCTTCCCTTATTTAAAGATGGGCACTATATTTGCCTTTTTCCAATTGAACCTCCCCTGATCACCACGAGTTTTCAAAGATAATGGCCAATGGCTCTGCAATCACATCAGCTAATTCCCTCAGCACCCTCTGATGCATTAGATCTGGACCCACGGACGTGGGCACATCCAGCTTTTCTAAATAGTCCTTAACCTGTTCTTTCACCACTGAGGGCTGCTCACCTCCTCCCCATACTCTGTTACCCAGGACAGCAGTGTGGGAGCTGAACTTGTCTGTGAAGACCGAGGCAAAAAAAGCATTGAGTACGTCAGCTTTTTCCACATCATCTGTCACTACGTTGCCTCCCACACTCATTAAGGGTCCCGCACTTTTTCTGACCTTTTTCTTATAGCTAACATACCTGTAGAAACCCTTCTTGTTACCCTTCACATCCCTTGCTAGCTGCAACTCCAGTTGTGTTTTGGCCTTCCTGATTACACCCCATGCATGCTCAAGCAATATTTTTATACTCCTCCCTAGTCATCTGTCCAAGTTTCCACTTCCCGTACACTTTCTTTTTGTGTTTAAGCTCACCGAAGAGTTTACTGTTAATCCAAGCTGGTCTAATGTGGTCTAGGGAAACAACCCCATAGTTGGGACCCTCCTTCCAGATGACATCATGGTATCGTCTTGCACTGAGGAACCCCTCTGGAGAAGGGGACCTCAGTTATTAGGATACAAAACCTTAACAAGCTAAATAGAAATTGAAACCCCTCAAATTTTCTGGATTAGTTGTTGGATCCCTCCAAGATCCTCTTGGGTCTTGACTTGTAACTGAACAGTTCTCATTCCTTGCTAATAAGCACTTTTGCAAATCTCTTATTCTCACTTGTCCAGACCTTCTCTCTCCCAGTTCTTATTATTTCACAGTCCTCTCCTTGCAGACAGTATTGCCTTGATGCAGCTGCTCAATTGCTCTACCTTCCAACATCCCTTCTGCTCCCTAGCTTATCTCCCAGTAGGCATTATTGCCAGCACTGTCACATCATCCCCCATGCTGCCAGTTAGGACAGATGCTAGTCTGACTCAGTAAATAAATTATCACTCAAATTCCATATTTCCCTTCCGCTCCACTCCCTCCCCCCACCAAAAAAACAAATAAAAAAAAGATGTTTTATTTGAATAGCAAAAGTGTAAACCTTTTAATAAGTTCTGCAATCCTTAAAAGAAACACTTGGGTGAAATGTTAAAATCAGTGACTGAGAAAAAGCACCATATAACGTATGTTTATTGCCAGTTAGGAAGATGCTAGTCTGACTCAGTAAATAAATTATCACTCAAATTCAGTATTTCCCTTCCGCTCCACTCCTCCACTCCCCACCAAAAGAACAAAGACATTTTCTTTGAATAGCAAAAGTGTAAACCTCTTAATGAGTTCTGCAATTCTTAAAAGAAACACTTGGTTGAAATGTTAAAATCAGTGACTGAGAAAAAGCACCGTATAAGAAAGCAAAGCATAAACATACAATGCAATTCAGACAAAAATAGTGACAGTAATGTGGGAGTAAGGTAAAGCTGAAAACGCCAGGCAGTTTGGGTCAGATGGGCTTTACCAGGGCTTAAAATATCTGATGTTCTTTCTAATGTTACGGTTTACGAGAGTGGAAAACAACTCCATCTGCCTTACCCTAAAGTAGCTATTGTTCCTCATTCATGTTGATAATTTCATGCTGTGCTCCAAACAGCCTTTACGCTTCTGGGAAAGTCACATACCCTACCTCAGCTGTGAAAGGAAGTTTGGCATTGATGTCCAAAAGATAGACATTACTTCCCATAACAATTGTAGCTCTTTGAGATGACTGTCCACAAGGATTCTCACTATCAAGAAGTGTGCCTTGTTGGAATGCAAATTCAGAAGCTCTTAGCAAGCAGTGTCCACACACTCTCTCCCTTCATGTTGAGGTATAGATGGGAATATTATCCCAACTGCCATTTAGAACCTTCCATTAATTCAGAAATCCCTCAAAGAAGACACAAAAAAGTAACAAAAAGGCTAACAGAGAACACCGATCCATATGGACAATTATCTTGAAGAACCATAGTTACTCTGGTAAATAATTGTGTTTTCCCCTTCAAGAATTGCCCAGGTGTGAGATTAACAAGAGTCTTAATCTCTGCACTAGTACTGACATTTAAAGAGTGGGAAGAAAGAGGAGGATCCTTGCCGGGATTGACCAAACCGGAAAGAATCCATGGAGGCATAACTGGAACAAGTTCCTCTCACGACCTAGAAAATGTTTTTGGGGTCTATACCAAAGCCTTCACAGTTTTCAGTAAAGGGGACAATAGCAAAGGAGCCAATGCCAAGGCATCATCTGTACCAATCTCCATTAATACTGAAGTGTTGGAGAAGGATTAGGTCTCAATGCAAATGTAAATGTAAAAAAATCTTGTCTTCCTTGGCACTTGTGGGAGCAGAGGAATCTGTTGGCATTATGCCTCCCTCTTTTCTTTCCAGATGGAAACAATTGTGTCCTGATGCTAAAATCCCAAAGAAATGTCGACTTGGATTCTTGAGCTCCTGCACAGAGCTTGATTCAAAAGAACATCATGCTCCTACCTAATTCAATAAGGGAGAAGCCAGGCACCAAAACTCCACTTTTTCCAGTCCCAAAGTAGCCACTTGCAGAGACCAGAATTTTGGGGTGAAAGCATCTTTCAACATTAGTGGCACTGGATGCTCAATACCAGAACTGGTTGACTGGGCAACAAGAACCTTATTCATTAATAGAACATAGAGGCTATCCTCCCAAACTTTTAGATTCTAATGAAGAAGACAAAGCAGACAGAAAATCTGTCCAGGACACGGCCTTCTCCTAGGCACCAAAAACAATGAGTATGGTTGCCAGTGATCACACAGCACAGATTCATAGATTCCAAGGTCAGAAGGGACCACTGTGATCATCTAATCTGACATCCTTTAATAACACAGGCCAGGCGGGGCCAAACTTACTGACCCTCCAAGTCACATACAACAATGTTCAGAAGTTTGAGAGCCAAGGTGCGCCTGCCAGGACTCGGGGCTTCAGTCTCGTGGGAGGTGCTTGTCGGCAGGCAGGACTTCAGCCCTGATCCTACCGAAGCCCCAAACTCTGGCAGGTGCACCCCGCTGTACAGAAGTCCTGAGACCGCCCCCCATCACACCCTCCTGCTTGCATGAGCTTCCCACAGTCTGGTAGATGGAGAACGGGGGGAGGGGGAAAGACGTGCGGGGCTCTGTGAGCCGCACTTTAGCAGTAAAATTGCTGCATGTGGCTCACGAGCCACAGTTTGACCACTCCTGACATAGGCCATCGAACTTCCCTAAAATAATTCCAAGAGCATATCGTCTAGAAAAATCCTCAGTGATGGAGAACCCACCACGACCCTTGGTAAATTGTTCCAATGCTTAATTACTCTCATTGTTAATATTTTACACATTATTTTCAGTCTGAATTTGTCTAATTTCAATTTCCAGCCATTGGATCATGTTATACCTTTCTCTGATAGTGAAGAGATCATTATTAAATATTTGTTCTCCAAGTATGTACTTATTGACAGTTATCAAGTCACCCCTTCCCCTTCTCTTTGTTAAGCTAAATAGACTGAGCTACTTGAGTCTACCAGAATAACACATGTTTTCTAATCCTTTAGCCATTCTCATGGCTCTTCTCTGAACTTTCTCAAATTTGTCAGCATCCTTCTTGAATTGCAGACACCAGAAACGGACACACTATTCCACAGCCGCACCAGTGCCAAATACAGAGGTAAAATAACTTCTCTACTCCTACTCAAGATTCCCCTATGCAAGCAAGGATTGCATTAGCCCTTTTGGCCACAGTGTCACAATAGGAACTCATGGTCAACTGATTATTCACCACAATCCCCAATTGCTTCCCAGGATAGAGTCCCTCATTGTATAAGTATGGCCTACATTCTTTGTTCTTAGGTGTATACATTTATTTAAGCTCAGTTTACCAAGCAATACAGATCACTCTGTATCAATGATCTATCCTCTTCATTATTAACCACATTTTTGTGTCATCTGCAAATTTTATCAGTGATGATTTTATGTTTTATTGCAGGTCATGAGTATAAATATTATAAAGCATAGAGCCAAGAACCAATCCCTGAGAGAGCCTACTAGAAACACACCCATTCAGTGATAATTCACCATTTATAATTACATTTTTATACCTAGCAGTTAGCCAAATTTTAATCCATTTAATATGTGCCATGTTAATCTATTATCTTTCTCGTTTTTAATCAAAATGTCATGATACACCAAGTCAAATGCCTTAGATAAGTCTAAGTATATTACATCAACACTATTTTCTTTATCAACCAAATTTGTAATCTTATCAAAAAAAGATATCAAATTTAATTTGACAGGATCTATTTTCCATAAACCCATGTTGATTGGCATTAATTATATTACCCTTGTTTAATTCTCATATCTCAGTTCCATATCAGCCACTCCATTATTTCGCCTGGGAGTGTAAGGTGGGAAACTGAGTAACAAGTCCACCCAATTTAGGCTTAAACAATTTTTGCCTTTATTTAAACAATTTCAGACAGAATTATTATCATTTACAGTATTTTGAACATACATTTATCACAGACAAATAACAGACAAGATGGGTAAATGGGCCCAAATTACCTCATTATGGGGCAACAAGAAGTTCTTGCACCTTCCATGATAATCGCCTCCTGGTCTGGTCCTTCAGTTTCTGGACCAGTGTTTGTCCAGTTCTAGGCCCACATTCATTGGAAAATTACACACTTTCAAATTGGAGGAAAGCTGAGCAATGGCCAATCAGTATTTAACAAGTTACCCACATTAAATAACCTGTACATTATGTAGGTGCAAGCTTGAGTTCCCTAACTTCTACATTTTTACTACTGGATTTGCATTTTTCTGGGTTGAGTCATCCTGGTCACCCTGTTCCTGAGCGTTCTCACAAAAGAGTTTTTTTATTTATGATTTCATGTTTGTATACCTCCTACTTACATCTTCCAACGTGACACATTAATTATTTTGCCATCAATAACATCATCTTAAACAAATCAGCTATTTATATGAAAGAAGAACTGGCAAAAACCACACTCATGCCAGGCCATGGTTTGTCTTAAGTGTTAACTTATCTATACTCATTCACTATCCATTATTAAAGCTTATTAAAAATATTGTTATCAAATTTTAATTTTAACATTAAACAATCCTTCAGATTTATTTCAATACATGTATGTTACCCAGCTCTACCCTTTAATCTATTAGAAAAAAGAGGGTTTTGGAGAGCACACTATGATTCTTTAATGGTCAACATTTCTTTATCTTCTGCAAACATAGATTTGTCAGGGAATTTTATTATAACAAAATCCAAAAGCTTGTACTTGTATAATGACCAAACCTTGTCTGTTTTTTTCCTTCTGGATACAAATGTTGAGGTGATTTGGTTTTGGGGCTTTGGTATTTAGTTGCATGTAATTGTACCCCAACACTGAGATTGATGTCAGACTGAGAGGCCTATAATTACACAATTTACATTTACCCTTTCTACATTTTGGCACAACAGTAGCTTTCTATCAGTCTTCTGGAACTTTCCTAGTATTCAAAATCAACATTAACAGACCAGTGAGTTCCTCAGCCAACTCTTTTAAAATTCTTGGATGCAAGTTATCCAGGCCTGCTGATTTAAAAAAATCTAACTTTACTATCTGACGTTTAACATCCTCCTGTGATATTAGCAGTATGGAAAGAGTGTTGTTATATGATATGACTACATAACCTTTTTTCCCCAAATAAGGAACAGCTTCTAATTTATATTCATTAATATCAAATTCCCCTTTCTTCTATTTATTATATAGTACTTTTTTTATTGCTGTCTTCATTTCCCCTCTAAACCAGGCCAGTTTTTAACCAATATGGTCTTCTTTCTTCATTATAGCATTGTGGCTGTTGGGGTATCTAGTAAAGTGATCTTAAAGACGTATTATCATTCACATCATTCTATCTCCCAGCGGGCTTTGGCTCATTATTGTTTTCAGCTTTGTGAAATTGGCACTTTTAAAGCACCATGTATATATATACTACTGTTCCGGACTTCATTTAGTATGCATTGCAGGACCTGTGCTTGTCCTTTCCATCAATTCCTGCAATTAATGGAAAATCCACAAGTTTGAAAGTATTTTCATCAGTTTTATGTTTTAAATATTTATAATATAAAAGACATTTCAAAACAAAAAGTAGTTTAGAAACAAAAATTAAAACATTCTATTCAGAAAATGTCAAAATGGAACCATTCAACATCAGAATGTTGTTTTTCTCTTTTCTTTTTTTTCCCAAAATTGAAAATTCATAAAATTAAAAACACCCACAAAATGTTTTGCTCTCAATAAATAAATTCATCAGAAAATTGCTGACCAGATGTAATGGGTATGCATGTGACCCCAAAATAATATTGATGCCTGTAATCTGAGTTTCATGCTAGGGATGTATGATCCACGTGGGTAAACCGAGAAGGAAAACATTCGGTATGAAAGTCCATTTTTGAAACAGCAATGACATACAGTCATTGTTTGTCTGTATTCATCTCCCCCATTCTACTGTAGATTCCATATAGCAAGCATTATAGCATGGGATTATTTCATCAAGGGCCCAGTTCTGTTCTTTTTGCATGCACATTTCAACAGGTGTTGTGCTTATATATTTGAGTGCAGAATTTTGCCCTGTATTCTTATTACTAGGGCTGTTGATTAATCGCAGTTAACTCACGTAATTAACTCAAAAAATTAATTGTGATCAATCACACTTTTAATCACAATGTTAAACAATAGAATACCAATTGAAATTTATTACATATTTTTGGATGTTTTTTCTACATTTTCAAATATATTGATTTCATTTACAACATAGATACAAAGTATACACTACACACTTTATATATTTTTTTACAAATATTTGCACTGTAAAATGATAAAAGAAAAAGTATTTTTCAATTCACCTCATATAAGTATTATTATAGTGCAATCTCTTTATCATGAAAGAGCAACTTACAAATATAGATTTTTTTTTTGTTACATAACTGCACTCAAAAACAAAACAATGTAAAGCTTTAGAGCCTACAAGTCCACTCAATCCTACTTCTGGTTCAGCCAATTGCTTTCAGCCAAGTTTGTTTACATTTATGAGAGATTAAAAAAGTGATAACAGGCATTTGCATGGCATTTTTGTAGCTGCCTTTGCAAGGTATTTATGTGCCAGATATGCTAAACATTCAGATGCCCCTTCATGCTTCGGCCAGCAATCCAGAGGACATGCTTCCATGCTGATGACACTTGTTAAAATGCATCTGAAGAAGTTGGTTTTTTACCCACAAAATCTTACGCCCAAATAAACCTGTTAGTCTTTAAGGTGCCACCGGACTCCTCGTTGTTTTTGTTAAAAAAAATGTGTTAATTAAATTTGTGACTGAACTCCTAGGGGGAGAATAGCATGTCTCCTGCTCAGTTTTACCCACATTCTGCCATACATTTCATGTTATAGCAGTCTCGATGATGACCCAGCACATGTTGTTCATTTTAAGAACACTTTCACTGCAGATTTGACAAAACACAAAGAAGGTACCAATGTGAGATTTCTAAAGATAGCTACAGCACTCGACCCAAGGTTTAAGAATCTGAAGTGCCTTCCAAAATCTGAGAGGGAGGAGGTGTGGAACATGCTTTCAGAAAAGTTAAAAGAGCAACACTCCAATGTGGAAACTACAGAACCAAACCACCAAAAAAGAAAGTCAACCTTCTCCTGGTGGCATCAGACTCAGATAATGAAAATGAACATGCGTTGACCTGCACTGCTTTGGATTGTTATCAAGCAGAACCTATCAACATGGATGCATATCCTCTGGAATGGTGGTTGAAGCATGAAGGGACACATGAATCTTTAGTGCATCTGGCACGTAAATATCTTGCGATGCCAGCTATAACAGTTCTTCTTCTCCTGAGATGCCTGTTCTTACTTTCAGGTGACATTGTAAACAAGAAGCAGGCAGCATTATCTCCTGCAAATTGTAACCAACTTGTTTGTCTGAGCGATTGGCTGACCAAAAAGTAGGACTGAGTGGACTTGTAGGCTCTAAAGCAGAAGTTGGCAACCGATGGCACGCATCGTTGCATCATGTGCAAAGATGGCACATGAGCCGATTTTTAATGGCACGCTGCTGCCTGCCGGGTCCCAGCCGCCGGCCCCGCTCAACCCGTGGCCGAACCCAGGCCGGGACCCCGGCAGGCAGCAGCGTGCCATTAAAAATCCTGCCCGCCCTGGACTGCTCTTCGAGCTCCCCCTTCCCTGACCTCTTCCCCCAGTGTGCTGGGTTCCTGCGCCTCCTCCTCTCCCTCCCTGCCACCGATCAGCTGATGGCCCTTCCAAGGGAGGGGGTGAAGTGCAGCTGCAGCGCGCCCACTGCTCCGGGGAGGAGGTGGAGAAGAGGTGGGGATGGGGTCTTCGGGAAGGGGGGTGGAATCAGGACATATCCCCTCCAGCCCCCTGCCGTGAGCCACTCTGGGCAGGGGGCTGGGAGCACCCCCACAACCCTAGCCAACACCCCCAGGCCTCTGCCCGACCCCTACCACCCCCCCCACACACCCCACCACCTGCCCTGACCCCTGCACCCCCCCACACTCCCAGCCCTCTGCCCTGACCCCTGCACCCCCCCCCACGACCCTAGCCCTGACTCCAGCACCCCACACACACCTCCAGCCCCCTGTCCTGACTCCTGCATGCCCCCACACATACCCAACTCCCCCACACCCCATGCCCTGACTCTTGCACCCCCCACACTACCACCTCCACCCTGAGCACCAAACAGGAGCTCCTGCCCCCCACAACATTCCCACCTGCACCCCCCCCACCAAATGGGAGCTGCCCAGGTAAGCA
Source organism: Natator depressus (assembly GCF_965152275.1). Classification (NCBI taxonomy): domain Eukaryota; kingdom Metazoa; phylum Chordata; order Testudines; family Cheloniidae; genus Natator; species Natator depressus. The sequence continues at coordinate 297,288,406 of NC_134234.1, forward strand.
CTCCACTCCCAAATCTCCTACCCCAACCCTGAGCCCCCTCCCTCATTCTAGCTCCTGGCCAGACCCTGCACCCTAACCCCCAACCTGCTCCTTCACCCCCAGCCCTGTGCTCAGTGCACTCCCACCCTAAGCTCAGTGCAGACAGAGAGGAGGAGAATGGGCTAGAACCAGGGAGAAGGTAGGTACCCACTCTATGTGGGCAGGGGTTGGGATCCCAGACTGGCAGCGGGCTGAGAGGGGCCGGCAGCCAGGACGCTGCCTGGCAGGGGCCAGTGGATGAAACCCCAGACCGGCAGCAGGCTGAGTGGCAGCGGGTTGAGCCGCTCAGCCCACTGCCATTCTGGGGTCTGGCTGCCGACCCCTTGCCAGCCGGGGTCCTGGCCGCAGGCCTCGCTCAGCCTGCTGCCGGCCTAGGTGAATGGAACTCCAGGCTGGCGGTGGGCTGAGCGGGCCGGCGGCGTAAGATCAGCATTTTAATTTAATTTTAAATGAAGCTTTTTAAACATTTTGAAAACTTTGTTTACTTTACATACAACGATAGTTTAGTTATATAATATATAGACTTATAGAGAGAGACCTTCTAAAAAATGTTAAAATATAGTGTTGGCACGCGAAACCTTAAATTAAAGTGAATAAATGAAGACTCGGCACACCACTTCTGAAAGGTTGCCGACCCCTGCTCTAAAGTTTTACATTATTTTATTTTTGAATGCCGGTTTTCTTGTACATAATTCTACATTTGTAAGTTAAACTTTCCTGATAAAGAGATTGTGCTACAGTACTTGTATGAGGTCAATTTTTTTGTTTTTTACAGTGCAAATATTTGTAATAAAAAATAAATATAAAGTGAGCACTGTACACTTCGTATTCTGTGTTGTAACAGAAATCAACATCTTTGAAAAAGTAGAATATACCCAAAAATATTTAAATAAATGGTATTCTATTATTGTTTAACAGTGCGATTAATTGTGCGATTAATCATGATTAATTTTTTTAAACGCTTGACAGCCCTACTTATTTCCTATTTTCAGTATGAAGTGATGTTCAAGATAATTAACATTTACTTAGTGTTTTTCTCTCTGTCTCTAGTTTGAATTTTAGCTAAATTTAAATATATTTAGCTTATATACATTCTATCAGCAAGGAAACTGAGCTATTGTTTGGGAGGTCACCAAAGACAGTAGGAAAGAAAATGCTTTGATGAAGTTATAGTAATGACAGAATGACTTCATATTTACACAGAACCACAAGAGAAAAATCATGTAGTCCTATCATACACCACATTTAAATACATTACATACGATACGCAGAGTTGGCTGAAATATCATTTTTAAAGTGTATGCAAAGAATCCAATAAATTTGCAAAAATAAAAATAGCCATTCAGAAGTTGCTTTCTGTAAAATAAGGAATCCATCCTCATTAAACTACTATTAGAGAAACATTATGTTCTAGTCTAGTTTATCTATTAAGTAATAAAGGGATTAAGTGAAATTAGACTGATTCACAGCAGCAGTCTGTTTTGTTAATTTAATTCTGCCCTAATATTTCTTGAAAAAAAAAAAGCAATAGATAAATATGTTGGTGAGGTGGCTATTTACCTTCTTGCCTTCTTAAATTATTTTACTAATAAAAATACTGTGACAGCTGGTGATAAAAATAAAATTCTAAACATTTATTATTGTTATTAATCTCTGCTTCATCAGACTAAAAATGGTTCTATAAGCTGTATCAGTTCTGTATTTTTTTGTGTAGTTTGAAAATCAAAGTGCTTACCAACCTTAACATTTAAGATTCTACACATTTTAATTCCATAAATACCAAGAAGTTTTCAAACCAATAAATGTTAAGTATTAACAAATTATGTGCATATACAATACGTTTGCACACATACAAGGGCACAAATTCAAACCCACTAACAATGGTGTTCAGGACAATGTAAAACTGAACATTTTCTCTCTTCCAATTTCCTAATTCCTGCAGATCTCCTATTACCACCTCTATAACATAGCACATTCACATCACTGCCTCAACTCAAGCTCTCCTATAATCCTCATCCACTTGCATGACTTTATCTCCCCATACCTTGATTAATGCAGCTATCTCCTCTATCGCTATGTCCCAGATCTGCAGAATGTTGCTGCCTACCCACTCACACATACATAGAAATATGATCACATTATCTCTGCCTTCAGTTTTTTCTGTTGGCTCCCCAGTCACTAAGGAATCCACTTCAAAATTGCCTCCTCCTTTCTAAAATCTTCAAAACTGATCTCCATTACCCTCCTCACTCCCTCCATTTATTTAGCATTGCTCTCCTGTCTGCCCTTCCACACAATCTCACCACTGGTGGCATGACATTCTTCTCTACAGCTACATTCTGTCTCATTAACTCCTCTATTTTTAAAATTCTCTTTTGAAACATCTCTTTTCTTCCTTGACTACTCTCTCTATTAATTTATCTCTCCCTGTGCTATTCTTTATTTAATTCTGCACAATGGTATGAACAACATGAAACAAAAGGGCTGTATTGTGTTATGGATTCGAGTGCAGATTTCAGGTATAATCACAAGCAGACTCCTTCTTTGATAATATAAAAAAGATGATACACAATAGTAGACTTCTCAAGCTATTCCTCATTATGAACAGCCCTACCTGTTCAGAGCCAGCCAGAGCACTGTGAAGAGTTTTACGCTCCCTGGCCAAATTTGCAAACAATAACTCTGGCAGCACTGAAAAGTCTGCATTCCAGTTCCACAGTCCATAGCTTATTTAAGTAATTAGCCCCTGATAACCAAATTTTCTTGTAAACCAAAGCTCACTTTATGTCCCTGAGCTTTCACAAGCTGGCTGCAACATAATACTTCCACCATGCTCAGAGTGATTTTATATACATTCAGCTTGTATGATGTCTGTATGAGGATGGTAGAGTTCTTATTATCCAGCCCGCTTGGCTCACAATCATTGGTGAAATAAATAACTGATCAAAAGACAGAACCAGATTTTCAAAAGGTATTTAAGCACCTAAAAATGCAGACAGGTGGCCTACTGAGATTTTCAAAAACACCTAAGAAGTTTAGGCATTTAACTTCCATTGAAAGGGTTTAATAATTAAAGGTTCATAAAAACAGAGGATGGTTTGAGTTCCAAATGGCAGCACGGGAACAAACGGAATTGTGCTGCTCAAATAAATACCTATTTACTAGTCAATAAGGCTGGACTTTATTGTCACTATTTGATAACTAACATGTGTCTCATCAACAGAGCTAGACTGGTCTGTCAGAAATATAGTTGTAGATTCAAAACTGAAAAGAGTCAGAAGTAACTTTGGAAATTTAAGCATAAGAATGGTAATCGAAGAGATGAGAACACAGGAAATCACCCAGGCCATTCCAACACTCATCTCTCTGATTAAAACTGTTTTTGCTCCTTGTTCTTAGTTTTATGTACCACTTATTCAGTGTTATTTGACAAATTCAGGGAGGTAGGCTGTGTTGGTTCCTTCATTTTTTTTTGAAAAGGTCCTTCAGGCTGCCAAAATTTACCAGATTATTGTAGTGGAAGTTTTTTTTGTTTAGCAATTCATTAAACCAATGGTCAGAGAACATCTGTTACATGTATTTGTTGGAAGACAATAAATTCCCTTCAGGTGGCTGGGGAGCCATACTTAGTTTCACATACTGGGTAGTTATGTTCTTCAGTTGTAGGAACCACATTGGGGGAGGAGAAGTCATCCTGCTAGCACATATGAGGATTCATCAGGGCAGGCAGCTCATTTTCTTGAAAAGGAGCAATGTATGACCTTGTCTAGAAGGTGCTACAGACAGCAGCGTTCCCTCTAGGAAATTTGTGGATCTAGTACCCCAACCAATCGAGCTATACTTGCAAAGAACCTAGTATAGGCAGTCAGAGTGGTATAGCTTATTATGTTTGGAGAAGTGGTATAAACTATACCAGCAAAAGGATTCTTTTGCCTGCATAATCTGTTTCCAATAGGAGGATTTGCCAGTCTAGCTATAACAATATAGCTATATCAGCAAACTCTGGGGAGACAAGGCCTCAGACCCAACATGTCAAAGGAAATCTCCTCTTTCCACTACACCATCGACTCTTAATAATTCCACTAGCTTTTTTAGCATCCAAGTTCACAACTCTGGCATAATTCACCCACATTCACTCCTTCACGCCCATATCCAAACCAATGGTATCCTTTCTGCCAAAACAGTGGCCCAAGCCCTAATGTCTCTCACTTTGAGTACTGAATTCTCTTTCATTATGGACTATTCAGTTTTCTCACTACATCCTTCAAGTCGAACCAAAATCATATTCCTCAGCTGACATGCCACCTGTATAATCTCATCACCCCCATTTGAGAACTTCTACAGGCAGAAATAAAGTTTCTTGACACCTTAAATAACTGCTTCTTGGAGCAGTCAGTCCTGGGACCCACAAGAGGAGAGGCAATTCTTGATTTAGTCCTAAGTGCAGCACAGGATCTGGTCTAAGAGGTGAATATTACTTGGTAATAGTGATCATAATACAATTAAATTTAACATCCCTGTGACGGGGAAAACACCACAGCGGCCCAACACTGTAGCATTTAATTTCAGAAAGGAGAACTACACAAAAATGAGGAGGTTAGTTAAACAGAAGTTAAAAGGTACAGCACCAAAAGTGAAATCCCTGCAAGCTGAATGGAAACTTTTTAAAGACACCATAGTAGAGGCTCGACTTAAATGTATACCCGAAATTAAAAAAACACAGTATGGTAATCAAAAAAGTTCCACAGTGGCTAAACAACAAAGCAAAAGAAGCAGTGAGAGACAAAAAGGCATCCTTTAAAAAGAGGAAGTTCAATCCTACTGAGGAAAAGAGAAAGGAACATAAACTCTGGCAAATAATTATAATTAGGAAGGCCAAAAAAGAATTTGAAGAACAGTTAGCCAAAAGCTCAAATAGTAATAGCATTTTTTTTAAAGTACATCAGCAGCAGGAAGCCTGCTACACAACAAATGGGGCCACTGGACGATCAAGATGCTAAAGGAACTCAAGGACAAGAATGCAATTGTACATAAACTAATGAATTCTCTGCATCGGTATTCATGGCTGAAGATGTGAAGGAAATTCCCAAACCTGAGCTATTCTTTTTAGGTGACAAATCTGAGGAACTGTTACAGATTGAGGTCATTAGAGGTGGTTTTGGAACAAACTGATAAACTAAACAGTAATAAGTCACCAGGGCCAGAAGGTATTCACCGAAGAGTTCTGAAGGAACTCAAATGTGAAATTGCAGAGCTACTAACTATAGTCTGTAAGCTATCATTTACATCAGCTTCTGTACCAAATGACTGGAAGAGAGCTAATGTGATGCCACTTTTTAAAAAGGGCTCCAGAGGTGATCCTGATACTTACAGGCTGGTAAGCATGTCTTCAGTACCAGGCAAACTGGTTGAAACTATAGTAAAGAACAAAATTGTCAGACACATAGATGAACATAATTTGTTAGAGAAGAGTCAACGTGGCTTTTGTAAAGGGAAATCATGCCTCACCAATCTATTAGAATTTTTTGAAGGGGTCTACAAGCTATGTGGACAAGGGGTATCCAGTCGATGTAGTGTACTTAGATTTTCAGAAATCCTTTGACAAGGTTCCTCACCAAAGGCTCATAAGCAAAGTAAGCTGTCATGGGATAAGAGGAAAGGATTTTGCATGGACTGGTAACTGGTTAAAAGATAGGAAACAAATGGGAGGAATAAATGGTTAGTTTTCAGAATGGAGAGAGATAAATAATGGTGTCCCCCAAGGGTCTGTACTGGGACCAGTTCTATTCAAGATATTCATAAGTGATCTGGAGAAAGGGGTAAACAGTGATGTGGCAAAATTTGCAGATGATACAAAACTGCTCAAGCTACTTAAGTCCCAAGCAGACTGCAAAGAGCTACAAAAGGATCTCACAAAACGGAGTGACTGGACAACAAAATAGCAGATGAAATTAAATGTTGACAAATGCAAAGTAATGCACATTGGAAAAATATAACACATATAAAATGATGTGGTCTAAATTAGCTGTTACCACTCAAGAAAGAGATCTTGGAATCATTGTGGATATTTCTCTGAAAATATCCACTCAGTGTGCAGTGGCAGTCAAAAAAGCAAACAGAATGGTGGGAATCATTAAGAAAGGCATAGATAATATAAGACAGAAAATATCATATTGCCTCTATATAAATCCATGGTATGCCCACATCTTGACTACTGCATGCAGATGTGGTTGCCCCATCTCAAAAAAAGATATATTGGAATTGGAAAAGGTTCAGAAAAGGGCAACAAAAATGATCAGGGGTATGGAATGGCTTCCATATGAGGAGCAATTAATAAGACTGGGACTTTTCAGCTTGGAAAAGAGACGACTAAATGGGGATATGATTGAGGTCTATAAAATCATGACTGATGTGGAGAAAGTAAATAAGGAAGTGTTATTTACTCCTTCTCATAAAACAAGAACTAGGGGTCACCAAATGAAATTAATAAGCAGCAGGTTTAAAACAAACAAAAGGAAGTATTTTTCACACAACACACAGTCAACCTGTGGAACTCCTTGCCAGAGGATGTTGTGAAGGCCAAGACTATAACAGGGTTCAAAAAAGAACTAGATATGTTCGTGGAGGATAGGTCCATCAATGGCTATTAGCCAGGATGGGCAGAGATGGTGTCCCTAACCTCTGTTTGCCAGAAGCTGGGAATGGGCGACAGGGGATGGATCACTTGATGATTACCTGTTCTGTTCATTCCCTCTGGGGCACATAGCATTGGCCACTGTCGGAAAACAGGAGTTGAGGTCGATGGTGAAAAGCACAGCAAAAAAAGTGGGAGAAGTAGGAGAGAAAAGGTGGATGATCCATTCATAACACTGAAGAGAGTCACAGGTGCCCAAGAAAGAAAAGGTCTCCAGAGAGAAACAGGTGGCTGCCAGCATGAAAGATAGCAGACAAATTAAGGAGCAGGAGAAAAAACCTTCAGACTAAGCAAAGAACATTTACAAATTCATGTGAGGACAGTTTCAGTGAAACGCAGAGCTAGTAGACTGGAGGTAATGGAGGAGAGATCTGCAGCTCAGGGAACCAAAGCAGTAGGAAAAGACAGCCCATTCCAAGGTATTAGACATTAAAAGCATGAAAGAGATGAGTCAATATGTAGAAAGAGGCTGGTCATTCGGATATTGTTTTAGGACAGGGAAAGGAACAGTGTATTTAAAAGTTGAGGGAAAGAAGGCAGGGAAGGGAGAGGGATTGAAAGTAAGAAGCTAAGGGTGTGGGAGGATACGGGGAAGTTGTTAAAGGGGGTTGAGGTATACATACATCAGAAAAATGAGGAGGGGAAACAGTAGAGGAGGGGAAAGAAGAGGGTGGGTTCGTATTCAAAGTGCCCAACTTTGAACACCTAGCCCTGATTTGTGAGTGCTGAGTTGTGGGTGCTTAGTTCTTCTAAAATTCAGACCTGGGGTTTCCCATGTTCTGGGCATCCAATGTAAGTGACCACTTTTGAAAAGTCTGACTTAAATATTTAGCACCAAAAGAAAGAAACTGGATTATCAGCTACAAAGAGACCGACTTATTGAGTATTACTGAAACCAGATGGGATAAGAAACAAGAACAGGATAAAAATTGTGGAGATTGTCAGTTAAAATTTAGGGAACGGCAAGGTAACAAGGAAACATACAATGCTAAATGTATCAAATGGCACCAATTGTCAATTAGTGATACAGTGAATGCAAGTGAATCTACTTATTGGGGCAAGAAATGTCAGATCACTTGCAGGTTTTATATAGCTCTGCAGTGATGGAGGAAATTCTCAGTTTGGAACTAATGGCTGAAATGGGAAGGGCAGCTAAAAATGGAAAGGTGAGTGTCTTAGTAGGTGTTACTATACATCTTCATCAGGGTGCTCCTTTCCCGCATTGTGCAGTTCAACAGCCAACTAGCTTCAGTTTCCCAGTTGTTCTTCTGCAGCTCAGCCCACTCTCCTACATCTTCTGCGCTGTAGAAACTTAGCCCTCCAGGTAGGTCACTTACAGTTCTACCTCTGTAGGGCACTCAAAGTCCAAAGGAAGTCTGAAGCAACACAATCATAAACTCTTCCTCCAGGAGGTCTGCTAGGCGCATGTCCGGTCATGACCTGCCTTCTCTTTCACTGTGAGAGCTCTACATCTGCTCTTTCTGCCTTCTCCCGCCAATAGAGCAGGGCTCTTCTTTTTTCAGTCCCTTCCTGGAGGCCTGCCTCCTGCTCCAGGTGTCTGTAGCCTATTAGTCCCTTCCTGCCTTGCATGGAGGTTTGTGTGCCCCATTACAGGATGTTTTTAATCAATTGGAAGTTGAGAACCCTTAGTTATCACAAGAGAATTTTCTCATACAGCTAATCAAGGTGCCAATGAAACGGACACACTGCTGAATCTCATTATCACAGATTCTAAGGAGCTACTTAGGGACGGTTCTTGAAGTTCAGGGACTACACAACAAAAGCAATCATAATATGATTATGTGATTTTCTGAGTGATCACCAGAAGTGGCCAGAAAAATATTTAGAACTTTAAGATTTATTTTAAAATTGTTTATTTAAAAGGATTAATTGGAAAAATCTGTTTAAAGGCAACAAAATAGAGGCATGCTGGAACATATTCAAGTTTGTTCTACTTAGCATCCAGAGCATATTTATTCCACTTTTCAAGGATATAAGCAAAGGGGCAAAAAAGTCCCTGCTTTACCAGAGAGATTAAAAACATGTAAACAAAAAAGAAGCCTTTGTTAAAAAAAAAAAGAAAAGACAAAAAAAAAAAGGAGCAAGGCAAGGGATAAGTGAAGATTCCATTGCACGAGTATCTAAACATGTAGGGAAGTAATCACTGAAGCAAAATTGCAAGAAGAAAGCACAGCAGCTGAAAACATTTGGAAGAAAAATAAATTATTTGTAAAAATCAAAAGCACTGGGGTAAATACACTGTGGATCCACTGAAAACCTGAAAGCCAGGCAGACTGTACTAGAATAACAGTTTCTAGGAGCCTGCATACAAAAGCAGCACTGATGTGTTAAGCTGTTAGAGGCTTGCATAGAACTTCAGAAGTATTTTTGGTTAGCTAGTCCAAGCTTAGATCAGGAGTGTCCAATTAATTCCTAGTAAGTAGTGGAAGATAGGATGAAGTGGCTCTCTGAAACAGTAGAGGTTTTGCAGGGAAGCCCTAGGAACAGCCAACATTTAGGAAGAAAGCAAAGTATAAACTTTGTGTTAAGTTATTTGAGTGACTTACCCATATTGCCAAACCCTAGTCACATTGAAGGTCTGGAAGTGTGTGCATCCTCTCTCTCCAATTTTAATAGCTTCCATTTCCTCTTAAATGCTAATAAAACATAACTGACACCCACTCCTCCCAAGATGACAAAAACCATAGCTGTCCCCTAACAAAGCTATCAAAATCGCCAGCTGTCTTCCAAAAATTTCTATCATGCAACCATACATTTTTCACTATGAAATTTGTGGGACAGAATAACATAAATTGAATTTAAATTTAAATGATATTGTGCTAATTTTACTGGACTAGACTGGCTGGGGGAAATTAAGGGCAGATACAACAGTTGTTACTGATACAACAGTTCACAATGTAGGTACCTTTGTATAATTCAGATTTAATGAGCCTCATCAGACATGAGGCATGCCCATAAGGGCAGTTACCAACCCTCTTCAGTCAGAAGTTGCCTTGTGCCCTGAAGCATAAGATTTTATTTCCATTACAGATTTTTATTCTACATAATGTAACCATGGATGCATTTATTCTATTAGTTGTCTAATTTGTCTCTGAGCAGTTGTGGACTTCATTTCTTCAGGTCTTCCTCTTCTGAGCCCCTGTGTTTTAAAACTGTATTCATAAGGCAGAAAGAAAACACCTTTCAAATATTCTTCCATATACAAGATAAATACTTTGAACTACTAATGTCTAATATTCAAGAGGACATTGAATATTACAATTTTTTCTGTTTATTTTTTCCAGTCATGCCATGAGCACAACTAGACCTTTCTATCCCTCTTTGCACTGGATGATAAAACACATATGGTAAAGCCATTGACATACAAGAAAACAAACAGGTTCAAATACTTGCTTCCTCCCAAATACAAGAATGAAACTTTGATAATCCAGTTTTACATTGTGAGGTGAAAATCTTTCATCCTGTACTAGCACTGGTCATTTTAAAATATAATTTCTTAGTTTTGTTTGACACCTAAAGATTGCAACCATAATATACTAAACATTTTCCTTTTCTTTCAGGCTTGCAGTTTCAGGCTGAATTCAGGTTTATCCTTGTGTGCAACTGAGGGGAGTCAACTACATAGGAAACATAAATCTACTGCTTTACCACGATGACAACAGAATCACTAAAATTTCAGAATTGGGGAACGCACAGGAATATTGTGCAAAATAAATATGCTTTGAAAATGATCCAGAGGAAATCTCAAACCAGGACAAAGCCTGGAGTTTTGGCTGGCACTCTCGCAAAGGAATTTTCACCAAATAGTTAAAATATTCCCAGGATAGAAAGGGCAGCTAGAAGAAGTAAATGGAGAAGGAAGGACAATAGAAAGAGAATCCACTTGTCACTTAAGGAAGATTACAGGCAATGTATGTGATCATGACAACAGCTGACAGAGACTGTATCAGCTGGAAATGACACAGGAGGAGAAAGACCTGGGTGTCTCAGTTGATCACAGGATGACTATGAGCTACCAATGTGATATGACCTTGAAAAAGGCTAATGCAATCCTAGGATGTATCAGGTGAGGTATTTCCAGCAGAGACAGAGAAATGTTAGCAACATTATACAAGGCACTCATCTGCAATACTGTGTGCAATTCTGGTCTCCCATGTTTAAGAAAGATTAATTCAAACAGGAACAGGTGCAGAGAAGGGCTACTAGAATGATCCGAGGAATGGAAAACTTACCCTATAAGAGGAGACTCAAAGAGTTTGGCTTGTTTAGCCTAACCAAAAGAAGGCTGACGGGAGACATGATTGCTCTCTATAAAAACAGCATAGGGATAAATATCAGGGAGGAAGAGGAGCTACTTAAGTTAAGTGCCAATGTTGGCACAAGAACAAATAGATACAAATTTTAGGCTTAACCACCAGAGGAATGACTTTTTGGAACAGCCTTCCAAGGGGAACATGGGGGGCAAAAAATCTAACTGGCTTCAAGACTGAGCTTGACAAATTTATGGAGGGAACCGTATGATGAGACTGCCTACAATGGCATGTAGCCAATCTGTGACTGCTAGTAGCAAATATATCCAATGGCCATGATGGGATACTAGATGTGGAGGGCTCTGAGCTACTACAGAGAATTCTTTCCTAGATCTGGTTGGTGGGTCTTGCCCACATGCTCAAGGTCTAACTGATTGCCATATTTGGGATCAGGAAGAAATTTCCCCCTGGGTCGGATTGGCCCTATTACAGAAGTGGGTGGGTGAGATTATGTGGCCTGCAACATGCAGGAGGTCAGACTAGACAGATCATGATGGTCTTCTGACCTTAAAGTCTATGAGCTAGAAGGGAGAACAAATGGCCACGGCCAGCTGTTGGGAAGAATAAAATAGGGAGAGTGGCTAGGTAAGAATATGATCGGGTCTGAAGTAGTAGTATTAGCAGATGATGAAAAGGGAAATTCTAGAAAAGAAAAATTAAGATGTCTCTGATAAATTTAGAAAAGTTTGTTTAAGGATGCCTTGGAGGGATTATCTAAACCAATGCTTCTCAATTGGTGGGTCGTGACCCCAGGGGGATGACTAAAGAAAACGTGGTTGTGAGAAATTGAAAACTTTATAATAATTTAAAGCAAAACTTTAAAAAAAAAATCTCACTTGCCCACTCCCCATTTCTCTTTCAAGGTCAAGTATTTTCTGTCAACCTCTCGAAACAAATACACAGACACACAAATAGATTATGTTGGCTCATCATTATCACTGATATATATTTTACTCCTACTTTTATGGTAAATGTAAGGAGGGGTATGCCATGAAACACTAATCTAAAACAGGCAGAATATCTCTATATTATGTATTTCTAATGAACAAATCATCATAGAATACAGGTGCCACAAACTCTTCTAAAGCGACTCAATCAATAAAACTATCACAGGCAAAAGTATTTGAGATTAAGCATTAAACATGCTCTCTTACAGATTTAATTTCTGTCACTATATATAAAGTATAAATAACAAGAGACCTGTACATTCCAAGTTCCAAATATTTCAATCATTCATTTCACGATTTTTCCAAATTACTTTCTCTGTCATATGTATAACACATAGTGCACTCACACTGCAACATCACCATCACAGGCGACCAAGATTGATCAGTTTTAGGATCCTTGTTTCTGATGCCTGCTGACGAGTCACTTTGCCTATATTCCTGTGAGACTTCAAAAACAGACTGCAGCTCCAATCGTTTTTCTTTTCTCCACACGCAAATGAAGTCCCTGCCACCAAAGAGAACAACCTGTACTACTACCTTTGAGATCTTGTAACTAACCATTCAACTTGATAGCACAAACCAATTGTGTCCTGAGGAGCATGTTTAATGGAGCAATATTTTAATTGTTTTTCCACCCTGCCACCTTTTTCAAAATTTAAAAAGCCATCCAACAAAAAGTATGCAGTATTCATTTTATCTTCTGCCATTACTCTAATTAATCATTTTAATCACATAATAAACTATACTAATTTAGAGTTTGCTACCTTGTGCCCACCAAAAAACCAGACACAGCCTTTGCTTGTTTGAATCTTGCGTCTTCCTGGCCTCAGTGCTGCCACTGATCTTGACATTACCTCTTGGTCACCTGGCACATTTGGAGTCTTCAGGAATCTAGTTCTCCTCATCCCAAAGTCAACCACTCCTTTTTGAGACTGGCAATGAATATTCCTTTGCTATTGATCCTCTCCTTTATGGGGTCTTCAACAGTTAAATCCATAATTAGCTCCATATTCTCTATTTATCTAATCTCTATAAATCCTTCTTATCTCATTTAACTTCCAGATGTTGGTAAACAAAAAACATTTCTACGGTTAAAGAGGGAACAAATTTCACGTTTAAATTCTCATCTAATAAAACAGACACTAATATGAACTTCATATTTTCTTTATGGTACCCAGTATAATAAATGCACACATTTCCAACAAGTTACCAAGTCTAAGATTCTGTAAAATCAATTGTTCCCTGAATGACTGCTCATATCCCACTCAGCACGAATTCTTGCCTTATTAAGAACCAGGGATTTTCTTCCTAAATGCACACCACATTATACAGAATCTGGTTAGATGAAGCAGAAACAAATTCACATTTCCAAATCCTTATTCAAATTCTTTGGACTAGAAATCACATTTTCTGATACTCTAGAGACATTCCATTGAGTAATTCTCCCAGTCAAATTCTTACTAACAAGTCTCTCACGTACCATTGCTTTTTTGCTTTTATTTTAAAAAAGGATCCCCAGTAATTTCACAGTACAATGAGACAATCGTTACTTAATCTCTATTCTTCTCCATATTCCATATTAAAAATTATAGAAGCATATGTTCTGTAGGGTTACATTACTGTTTTCAACCATTTACTTGTAATAAATAAACAGCAACTACTAAATAATGTTAATGTTCTGTCTTAAAACAACAAAAGCAATAGCATTCAGAGTTAAGATTTATACGCTATAATCAGTTCATCTCTTACAGGAATATATTCACGGTTCCTCAGAATAAAGCGTGGCCTTGATCATACAACCACTGACTTGGGGGCTACTCACTTGAGTAAAATTTAGCATTTGCTCACGTGACTACAGGATCAAGATGTATGATCCTCACACACAACATATGCTGCAATACCAAGACAAAAACCAAGACATTGTGTCAATTTTAACCGTGAGGTGAAATCTTGGCCCCACTGCAGCCAATGGGAGTTCTGGCTTTCCTACCATTGGTTTAAACCAGCAGTTCTCAGACTGTGGGTTGGGACCCCAAAGTGGAACCCCATTCTAAAGGGGTTGCTGGGGCTGACTTAGACTTGCTGTGGCCCAGGGACAAAGCCAAAGCCCAAGGACTTCAGCTCTGGGCAGCAGGGCTCAAGTAACAGGCCCCCTGCCTGGGCTGAAGCCCCTGGGCTTGGATTTTGTCCCCCAACCCTGCCGAGGGCAGTAGGGCTTTGGCTCCACCACCCCCGCCCGCATCTAGGGCAGCAGGGCTTGGGCAGGCCCAGGCTTCAGTCCCCCCTCCTGGGGTCATCTAGTAATTTTTGTTGTCAGAAGTGGGTCACAGTGCAATGAAGTTTGAAAACGCCTGGTTTAAACTGATCCTTATTAGTATTTAAAAATGTTCTTGCATTTTAGCCTTTTTATTAAATTAGTAAATAAACTGTGAAACACTTACGTATTGGTAGCTCTGATCATCACAAGCATCCATAGTTTTAATAAAGAATTTGGAAAAAAGAACTGCAGCGCAGTAAAAAATGATTTATTGTACCATGAAATTACAGAGTATTTATTTTTTTAAAGAAAGGACAACCGATAGCCCCAAAAGACAGGGACTCTAAAAGTAAATAGCCATATTGTACATCTTTCTCACTCCTAAAAATCAAGAAAGAACAAATAAATGAACAAACAAATGTTTTGGTTAACTCAAGTTCATACATACTTATGAACTAGATGTGAACTGGAAGCACATTCCGGGTATTCATATGCAAATACTCATCCCAAATGTATCACTTTGCTTCTAGCATTACCATTTTAAGAAATAATGGCTATTTTAATGGGAATCAGCTCAGCAGCAGTGGAACACGTTTCTTTTGACATCTAATAGGAAGAAAAGTGTTTCATGGCTGCTGAGCTGACACCCATTAAACAAGCTATTATTTCTTAAAATGGTAGTGCTAGAAACAGAAAGATACATAGCAAAGCAACTAATCTAGTACAAGTAGAGGACACAAAGTAGGGAGGGGGGAAAAATCTTGATGTAAGAAACTTATTAAAATTTGACTCATGTACCATGCAGTGAAGTCTCTACACCAGGGGTTGGCAACCTATGGCACACGTGCCAAAGGCAGCACACAAGCTGATTTTCAGTTGCACTCACACTACCCGGTGCTGGGTCCTGGCCACCGGTCTGGGGGGCTCTGCATTTCAGTTAAATTTTAAATGAAGTTTCTTAAACATTTTAAAAACCTTATTTACTTTATATACAACAACAGTTTAGTTATATATTATAGACTTATAGAAAGAGACCTTCTAAAAACGTTAAAATGTATTAGTGGCACGTGAAACCTTAGAGTGAATAAATGAAGACTCGGCACACCACTTCTGAAAGGTTGCCGACCCCTGCTCTACATAATCAAAATTACAAAAATGCAATTTCTAGATCAAAGAATTTTAAAATGTAACCAACTAGATCAGTAGTGGGCAACCCTGTGGCTCGTCAGGGTAATCCACTGGCAAGCCACAAGACAGTGTTTACATTGACCATCCGCAGGCACGGCCACCCGCAGCTTCCATTGGCTGCGGTTCACCATTCCTGGCCAATGGGAGCTGCATTTCATGCCCACCACTGAAACAGACCACTGAAATAGATCCTATGATAATAACTGCTAAATTGTCCAAATGTCTTTTATTGTGATGGTGTAATGGGGTCGGCACCCAACCCTCGCAAGCGCCCCCTCTGGCTGGGTGTATCTGTGTTCTTTCAGTTCCAGTGACCCCTTTAGATGGTTCTCAGGCGGGGTTTTTTTAGCAACTCGGCCCTCCAGCTGAGTCACACACACTGTCTGCATATGAGCCAGAACAGATCCCTTCTGGGGCTATACAGTCCATCAAGACCTATCTCGGTGTCTTTCTGGTGGTGTCTCTCTAGCCCACCCTGGGCTCAGTCTTTAACTAGTCCCAGCCCCGGTATGGGGCCATATCCCCAGGGCTTCTTCCCTGGAGACACTATCTTCCTGCAGCCCTTCCCTGGCTCAGTCCCTACTCAGTCCCCGCAGCCAGCCTGGAGCTCATTCATTGCTCCCCCAGTCCCTGCTAGAACACTGTCTTTGGCTCAGTCCTAGCAGCCAGCCAGGAGCCCCTCTTTGGTTCTGCTGCTCTTCCAGCCAGCCAGGCAAGCAGTCCTTTCTTCTCCAGCTCCAAGCAACAATCAATTTGCACTCTGTTTTGCAGCATCTTTTTATATGGCTCTCCTGGTCCCTGTTGGCCATCCAGCAGCCCCTCTGATTGGTTGCCTCCTCAAAACCATTCTAGGTCACTTGAGGACCTCTCCACTGCTCCTTTCCTGGGATGGGTGTGGCAGAACCCTGACCCTCCAGTAGGGGGCCTTTGGGCCTAGTCCACCCCATCACAGATGGCACCAAAGAAGATGTGACAAAAGGTGAGCATGCCTCTAGTTTCTTTCATTCTAATTATTACTATACAGCCATAAGAAGAAAAACAAAACCCAAAACACCAAAACCCAAAATGCTCACACACACAAAACCATTTGGTGTGACTGACAGTCTCTTTTCAGGAAAGACTCAAAATCCATGCTTTGGCAAGTCAGTGTAAAGGCACAACTGTGGAAAACAACTTTCACAGTGTCCATCCCCAATGATTATCTCTGGCAAATGAATATGTCTTTGGTAGCCATAGTTAACCCACAAAATTGTTGTTTTAAAAAGTCCCCTAAAATGAAAACCAAACTATAGCAGTTTGGCTTTCTTGAATAACTGCTTAAATGTCAATTAAAAAATCCTTTGTGACTATTGCTTGCCAATAATTGTGAACTCCAGGGAAATTTCAGTAACTGTCTATTGCTTAATGGGATTGTTCACTTACATTTTAAAAAAAAAAATATAGACAGAGAAATATATATACAGTGAGAGAAGAGAAAGAGAAAAAATATAACAAAGGGAAAACAAATTTTCACTAAAAATTACATGTAAACTTAACAGTGGGATACATCTGGAAATACACCTCTACCCCGATATAACGTGACCAGATATAACATGAAATCGGATATAACGTGGTAAAGAAGTGCTCCGGGGGTGGGGCTGCGCACTCCAGTGGATCAAAGCAAGTTCGATATAACACAGCTTCACCTATAACGCGGTAAGATTTTTTGGCTCCTGAGGACAGCATTATATCAGGGTAGAGGTGTATGTAGTAGTAGTAATAGTGATTCCAGGTATATAATACTCTGGGATGAAAGTGTCTTTTACTAATATTAAGTAAGTGTCAAAAGTTATTAAAATGATTCTACCTTTTCCTTGAATTTTCTACACTACTGTAGATAAGATACTGTAAGATTAACCCTAATATCACAAATACATTGGCTGGTTTCAATTATGAGTGAGTTGGTTACTTATTAATACCAAACACTTTTTTCGCAGCAGAAGAATCTGTTTACAGAGGAATAGACATTAGCAATAATATACACTAGCATGAATGCACAGTATCTGCCATTCACTAAATACTATAATGCAAAGGAATTGTGTTAGACAAAAGAAAAAAGGCATGCCTAAATGATAGATATATTTTATAGTTATAAATATTTGAAACCAATACTGCTACCAGTATGAGCCCAAGAAAAGATCAGTATATTTGTGAGTGAGTACCTTTACAAGACATTACTATAATCACTATTTGTTAGAATCCTTATAGTATGCAGGCTTTTTAATGCTTTCTTTCTTCTCTATTTAGAAAATGAATATTTTACTGCAGCTTTGCTATTCAGACACAGAAAGTGCTCCAGCATAGAATCAGAAAATTATGAAATAAGATTACTACTTTTTTGTATGACTAAGAGAAATAATGTGATTCTTTCCAACTGGTCAAATCAGTATATGTAGATTGCATTGTCTATAATTTAAAAACTGTAAAAGAAAATATACAAAACAAATTTCAAGGGTTATATATTAATATTGTATAATGCAATCTATTATGCTACAGCATTTTTGAAATACTGTCACAAAAATTTAACAACCAGCATAAATTCTATTCCCCTACCCTTTATCATGATGACAGATACTAATCATAAAACAAATGTACTTTTACCTAGCATCAACAACAACAACAGAAGCTTCCGCATGGTGAATGGACAAGTAGAATTTTGCAAGGCAGTGCTACAGTACTTCTAATTTAAAAAAACCCTAACAGTTTCTTTATACCAGATCAGATAAACCATCTTTCTAACCCAGTTTCTTCTCTGACAGTGGCCAGTACCAGATGTTTCAGAGGAAGGAGCAAGAAACCGTTTAGTGGACAATTCTGAAATAACCTGCCCAAGGGGATATTTCTTCTTATGTCCTGCCAATTAGTGGTTGGCTTATGACCTATATATTTTTTGTATCCCAACTACTTTAACAAGATGTCCTCATTATCCATAAAAATATCTCATTCTTTTTTGAACTCAACAATTTTTCGTGTCCTTATGGCAATGCATTCCACAAGTTAATTATGCTTTGTGTAAAAAAAATACCATTTGAATCAATTTTAAATTTCTTGCTTTTCAGTTTTATTGGATGTACCTTTCTTCTTGGTAAAAGGTAAACAAGAATGCTCACTTTACTCTCATTATGCTGTTCATTATTTTGCATACCTCTTTCATAAATTGTATTATTCATCCACTCTCCAAATGAAACAGTTCCAATGTTTCTGATCTCCCTTCATAAAGAAGTCTCTCCATGCCTCTAATTACTTTCATTGCTCTTCTCTGAACTAAGTGGTTAAAGTTCATTTTAATTTGGCAACATATATGGTTCCACTGCTCATCTGTAAACACTGAAATTGATCTGGCACCTCCTTCCCAAACAACAGAAGCCTTAGTGGGCAAATTGGGTCATCACCCCACTGTTAACATTTTGCTATGTTGAAAATTGACCATTTATTCCTATTCTTTCAATTCCTTTCTACTTCTTTTTTTCTTTCTTTCTATCTGTTTTATGGCACTTCTCCCTTTACATGGTCAGAATTCTGCTTGAGATAGGTTGTTGGGGGGGGGTTGTTGTTTTGAGGATTTTTTGGTTGGGAAGGGTTGAGAGGAGCTTAGGAATTAAAATTGTTCAAATTGTGAGTGTTACTTATGGTAAAAAGTCTTTCTTAAAGAGGAAGTTTTTGCTACATAGTTCCCAAACATGGTCAGACTCTGGATTCATCTCTTCTCCACTGGAAGACCGTTCTATTGCTGGTCAACAGAGTGCTTTGTCTCCAGCTCTGATCTGCTTCATCCTAGGCTTTGTAATCTGCACTATCCCAGAGGAGCTCAGCGGTCACAGTGGTTCATAGATAGAAATTCAGTCTTTGATGTAGTTGGGGCTTGATCCATTAACTGCACACAATAATATGCCAAATATAACTTTTCTAACCACAGCTGTTTCAACACTAGAGTGTTTTTAAAAAAAGTTTGATTTTTTATTTTGTTTTTGTTTTTTCAATAAGGGGGAAAGTGTATTTTATACCACTCTCCTTTTTCTCAAAAATGGCTCAACTATTTTCGCTCAAACTTTTCAAATAAATTCATTACCATTCAGGCACTGTCAAATCATGGGAAATTTAAACCTAAAAGATGAAGATCAGAATGTTAATCAAGAAAAGAAAGTTATTATGGAAACTGTTCTGCAACCAGCAGCCCAGATTTAAAGTGTCTTGCAACCCGCAGCCCGGATTTAAAAAAAATCAAAACAAAACAAAAAACTCATCTGCTGTTCTTTGTGCATGGTGATTTGCAATTCAGAGTAAGACACAGTTGTGTTAAGTATCAGCATAATGACTAAAGTGATACGGTTTAGAACTGCAAATGATATACATATATCCTTAATCACATAAAACAAACAGATGAGAAATAGCATCAGATGAAGGAAATAAATCATGTAAGAAATTCTCGTGAGAAAACAATCCACTTGCTTCCATAATATCCATTATTACCAACAGCCTCACCAATTACAAGAACGAATTATGACCCCAGTTTACAGCTGCCATATTTTGATTAGGCCAAAATAGGAATACACATTTTCATTTATAATTGTTCTTAAACCTCATCTAGATGAGCTACTTTCAAGTTTGCTACTTTGAAAGTGCTTTTTGAAACAGCCACCTTTGTTACAGGCTTTTAAAATGGTCAAATTCATCTCCAGTGTAATGAATTTGGCAGTGGCGGATTTAGAGTTGGTTGGGCCTTCATTTTTGGGGCCCCCCACAGGACCCAGCCAAGAAAAAGAACATTCTCTCTTATCTCCTCTGCCCCCATCCCCATTTTTCATTCTTTTTTTCTTCATCCTCCTCCTATACTATAAGCAATAGGAAGTAAATGAAAATAAAGTGAGGTACCTTGATTGTTTTTGTAGTCTAACTTTTTTTCCACAGACCACTTGAAAAGTGCTGAGGGTCTCGGCAGATCACTTAATGATCTTTCCAAATATTGTTTGTATCATTAGCTAACTATTGTAAAGTGCCTTGGATAAGAGTGCTTTATTAAAAAAAAAAACATAATAACCTTTCCTCGGTCCACCTGAATGGAGTTCTGAGACCACAGTTTGAGAACTTCTGGTCTAGATGAAAGCTTGTATTTGCATTACGCTAACGTGAAAAATGTGTACAAATAAAAAGTATAAATGATGTATGAATGGAAAAATAAAAGTTAACTTCCTCTGAAGAAACTTATTCAATTTGAAAAAAAAATTTATTCAGATAGCTTTTTTCTATACTTTTTCTTTACAAAATCATCAATTAAGTCACGTACAAGTCTATACAAATCAACTAGTGATCTCGAAGCACAAACCTCATCATTTACGATGAAATGAATGAAATGTTTCACTTCATCTTCAAAAAGATTTATGTCTATGTCCATTCAGTAGAATTCACTTAATTTCTTACTGTAGTGTCTTTTAGCATTTTCGTCCATATTTCTGTCAAAAAACACGCAAAATAAAACAACAGTTTTCTTTAGAGATTCACCTCTACTCTGCAACTGCACTATTATTGTGTCACAAATAACATTAACTGTCTCAACCATGATCTTCTTTTTCCCTTTTAAATTGATTTCATTGTCTCTCGTTTCATCGAAAAATAACTTCCTGGTTTTTTTATGCTTCTCAACAGCTATATCAGAGGAACCTATATTTTCTGTTAATGTTAGTGCCTCTGCTTTCACCGAGCTATAGTCATTTTGAACTTCTATGACAAAACTTGTAACCAAGGCTAACAATTGTGCAGCATTCAACAAGTTTGTATCAACCTTTTGCAGCGATTTGCGGATGGCATTAATTCTTTGAAGTAAATGGTTCCACAAAAAGGTAAAAACAGCAATATTGTACTGTTCAAACTTTTCTGCTAAGGATTTTGCTTCAGTTTTCACATGTGGTTGTTCAAAATTTGATGTGGCCCTGTGCTGGCTGACCCAGAGAAGCAGGCAGAGACCAGCGTGGGCTGAACACACACCTGAAGGTGAGGGGGAAGTATGGTTCCATCGGCAGCCACCTGGACGCCCTGCAGCTTCTGCACGCTCATCTCTGCTCACCTATCCCGGCCAGCGCCCCTGCCTGTGGGCTCTGCACCAGCTCCTACGGCCAGCCCCATCCCCTGGCTGCCCCCCCACCCCTGTGGTCTGAGCCCAGCCGCTGCTCATCAGGCAGCGGCGAGTGGTGCCAAGGCAGGCCGGAGGTCTCAGGAGGAGCAGGGGGCACACAGGCAGCTGGTGGCCGGAGAGAAGTGATTTGTGTCAAGCTGCATTTGGATGAAAATTGGAGCTCAATTAAAAATACATACATTTAAAATTTGTTTTTTATTAGTTAAATAAAACTACTTTCAATATTCTGGATACAAAAGAAAAAAAAGGAAGTTTATCAAAACATGTTTTGTATTTAAAACTAAATTGATTTATTAAATAAAAGACGTATTATCTATAATTAGCAACTATGACTGGTCACCACAGCCTTCAAGATTTTAGAATTAGTAGATTTCATCCTATCACACCTAATTTTTATTCATAGATTGGAAGAAGAAAACAAGCTTTCGTGCTTTTTAGCTCCTAATTACTTTCTCAACTTTGAATGAGCTAGTCATTGAACAAAACTAGTTGGATACATTGAAATGAGAAATATATTCTCTCTGCTCCTGCAGAAGAGATCACTACTGCCGAAAGCTGGGTTAGCACTTCAACAAACTCTATTTCCATGTGCATAGCAAGCAACTTTAACCAGTTGAGTGGTCTGATTTTCTTTAAAACTTCAGCAGTAAACAGGTACTGTTTGGGTTTTATTTTATTGAAATTATTTTAATATTTTAGTAAGTTTAGGGCTTAATGTAGGTTGTCATAGTAATTTTTTAAAAAAAATTAAACATTTATTTTAAATTTTATAAAGGCTACCAATTTTAATATATATATATATATTTTACTATTTAAAAAAAATCAATTTTTATCCACTCAGGAAAAAGCCATGTAGCTCCTACAAACACCAATATGTGCTGCTGGGTGAGGAAGAAGGAAAAGGGGGGATCATGTGATTGGCGGCTGTGATTGCAGAGCCCTTGGCCATTATCTTTGAAAACTCGTGGCGAACGGGGGAAGTCCCGGATGACTGGAAAAAGGCTAATGTAGTGCCAATCTTTAAAAAAGGGAAGAAGGAGGATCCTGGGAACTACAGGCCAGTCAGCCTCACCTCAGTCCCTGGAAAAATCATGGAGCAGGTCCTCAAAGAATCAATCCTGAAGCACTTACATGAGAGGAAAGTGATCAGGAACAGTCAGCATGGATTCACCAAGGGAAGGTCATGCCTGACTAATCTAATCGCCTTTTATGATGAGATTACTGGTTCTGTGGATGAAGGGAAAGCAGTGGATGTATTGTTTCTTGACTTTAGCAAAGCTTTTGACACGGTCTCCCACAGTATTCTTGTCAGCAAGTTAAGGAAGTATGGGCTAGATGAATGCACTATAAGGTGGGTAGAAAGCTGGCTAGATTGTCGGGCTCAACGGGTAGTGATCAATGGCTCCATGTCTAGTTGGCAGCCGGTGTCAAGTGGAGTGCCCCAGGGGTCGGTCCTGGGGCCGGTTTTGTTCAATATCTTATAAATGATCTGGAGGATGGTGTGGATTGCACTCTCAGCAAATTTGCAGATGATACTAAACTGGGAGGAGTGGTAGATACGCTGGAGGGGAGGGATAGGATACAGAAGGACCTAGACAAATTGGAGGATTGGGCCAAATGAAATCTGATGAGGTTCAATAAGGATAAGTGCAGGGTCCTGCACTTAGGACAGAAGAATCCAATGCACCGCTACAGACTAGGGACCGAATGGCTAGGCAGCAGTTCTGCGGAAAAGGACCTAGGGGTGACAGTGGACAAGAAGCTGGATATGAGTCAACAGTGTGCCCTTGTTGCCAAGAAGGCCAATGGCATTTTGGGATGTATAAGTAGGGGCATAGCGAGCAGATCGAGGGATGTGATCGTTCCCCTCTATTCGACACTGGTGAGGCCTCATCTGGAGTACTGTGTCCAGTTTTGGGCCCCACACTACAAGAAGGATGTGGATAAATTGGAGAGAGTCCAGCGAAGGGCAACAAAAATGATTAGGGGTCTAGAGCACATGACTTATGAAGAGAGGCTGAGGGAGCTGGGATTGTTTAGTCTGCAGAAGAGAAGAATGAGGGGGGATTTGATAGCTGCTTTCAACTACCTGAAAGGGGGTTCCAAAGAGGATGGCTCTAGACTGTTCTCAATGGTAGCAGATGACAGAACGAGGAGTAATGGTCTCAAGTTGCAATGGGGGAGGTTTAGATTGGATATTAGGAAAAACTTTTTCACTAAGAGGGTGGTGAAACACTGGAATGCGTTACCTCGGGAGGTGGTAGAATCTCCTTCCTTAGAGGTTTTTAAGGTCAGGCTTGACAAAGCCCTGGCTGGGATGATTTAACTGGGAATTGGTCCTGCTTCGAGCAGGGGGTTGGACTAGATGACCTTCTGGGGTCCCTTCCAACCCTGATATTCTATGATTCTATGATTCTATGTACCTTTACTCACTTCCTCCCAGAGGGATACCAACAAGGACCTGGGACTTGAAATGGGAAGAAAAGGGTGGAACAAACCCCATGTCCTCCTTCGTCCCTGAGTCCCTTCTTAGCCCCTAAACAGAAGAAGAGAAAGGGGTGAAGAGAATACTGGACTGAATTTCTATAGCAAGATGCCTTGATTTCTGTTACACACCAACAATTTATTATGCAATAAATTGGAAATTCTAGGGTAGCTAGAAATGGTTGGAGAAGCATTGAAATACAGTGATTGTTATTGAATTGAACACAGTATTACATGTAATCAAGGACAGCCATGCGATATTGGATATTATTAATATTTCTATTTAAGTCAATAGAATACCTCTGGATTTCAATGCTTTTCATCCTACTGTAGAATTGCTAGTTTGCTACAAAAATCAAAGTCCCAATGAGCTGCTACAATTGTGTAGTCTAATCTCCTGTGTATCACAGACCATAGTACTTCGTCCACTGAACCCAACTTGTGAGAGCGTCTCTTTTAGAAAGAAATCCAGTCATGGGCAGTGGGTATCATAGGCTAGGGAACGCAGAGACTCCCCAAACAGCCTGGCATGGCCCCGCCCACACACCACCTACCCAACTCTCCGGGGCTCGGACTGGGGGTGCTGCAGCCGTGCTGCCCACCCGGCACTCAGGCTGGGAGTGCTGATGCCGCACTGCCCACACAACACTCCGGGGCTGGGGACGCTGGGGCTGCTCACCTGGCACTCCACGGCTGGGGGTGCTCAGACAGCCGGGGCTGCGGTGGGAAAGCCGGCGGCCACAATGGGGGTGCTCTGGGCACTGGTGGGGGGACATGGGGGAAAAGGGTAGGGGTAGGGGTGGGGTCTTGGGCAGAAAGGGAGAGGCTGGGGGGCTAGCTTCCCCCAAAGGCTGGCTCACCCGCTGCCCATGAATCCAGTCTTGATTTAAAGACTTCAATGATGGAAAATCTACCAAAGTTCAAGAACAATACATAATTTAGGTTCAAACTGCTGCTAAAAATGTAGGATTCATGTTGTAGGCTCAGTCTATTGGTACATTTTTTTAAAATTCAATAAAAGCTGAAGGTAAACTAACCCCCAACCAATATCTCTGTTGTTATCTGAGACTTGAAACTTGGCAAAAGCTCTTTTGTTAAATACATTTGAAAAAGTAAGATAGCATCTTGTGAGGAGAACAACTTGAGATCTGTATATAGAAAGGGACACTTAGAGAAAAAGGAATGATCAAAAACTTAATCCAGATTTCAACAAGTTTGAATTATTATTTTTTAAAGTATTACCTCTCCCAGGTATAAAGAACAGATTTTTTTATTTTTATAATGTGTTGATTTACGCCAGAGACACTGATCTTTTCCTATGCTTTCTCTGTGCTTTGCAGACACTACTTAGTTTATTGAACAAGCTCATAGACTACCATTACTAAATAGAAATCTACTTGAAAAACTGGCTAACAGAATGAAGGACATTCATTATTACGAGAGATTCCCTTGTTGATTTCTACCAGACAAATTTTGCTGTCTGTTGACATTGCAGAAGCAACACATTAATTTTACTTTCAATGCTGTTTTTATCCAAGACAACTTTGTTAAAAGAAAACTTGCACTTGGCAAAAAACATTTACACTTCTAAGGTAATAAAATCATCAGAACTTTATTTTGGTATGTACAACAAACCTATATTTTTTAGGTTGTCTGTCTCTCTTTTTTGTACCCTTCACCTGAATCCTTGCTCCTCCTGTTAAGCATTTTAAACTCATTAAGCTGGAAGTCCAAATTTACAATCATCCCATTAAGTATGTTACTAAGTAAAGAGTACAGCAGTAACTATCAACAGTAGACTTGGATGGGAGCCAGTTTTGTAAGCTCAGAGTAGGTCAGTACATTTTAAACCCTCACATCATTAGAAAAGAAAGTAGCCTTGCCAATTGCAGCAAAGCCAGCTTGGTTTTCTTTCATGTGTTTCTCTGCAAAGAGAGAGAGTTATTGATATCCACTAAATTTCTATCACTAGTATTTCTACATTAACAGATGAACTACATTTAACTATGAATAAACTGTTTTTATTTATTTAATGTTTTAAACGCTTTTTAATCATTAAATCTAATCAGATTTCTCCATCTAATCAGATTTTTGAAAAATAGCCAGTAAATCCATTAGTGCCCTAAAACTGAACTTTATTTCATGAATACTGGTATTAACTTTACTATATTGGTGTTTTTGTTACCTCCCTTTCATTTTCTTGATATTATGTTGAAAGACTCTGCAGCCTGATCCTCATACTAATTCAAAGCCAGAACAATGTGTACCTGAGAATAGTGAACTACATTACATATTACATAAACTGAATGGCAGAACCATGATGACATAGCCATGCCAGCATGTTGCACTGCCCTGTAGAAGAGACCCACCTTAGACGAATGAGCTCCGACATAAAAAGAAAAACAGTCTCTGGTAATGTAGACCCATAAACCTTCATTATCCATGGTTTAGCATTGATCACATGGAGAGCTTATTATCTGCTCTGTTTCCTGGAGAACCAGAGTAGATGTTAGGGGGCAGGGTGCTATCGGACAAGAAAACTGAGATTTCCTGCAGTCACTGCCTTGATGTATATCCCTATTACAACCAAGAGAAACAATGCCTCAGCAGCAAATGAAAAAATAGTTCCTCTGAGAAGTTTACAAATTCAGCTGAAAAATTCAGCATCAAGGTATATTTGTTCCTGGAAACATGACAACTAACAAGTTTGTTACAGGAAACAAAACACTGAAAGTACCAGCTGCTGTAAGTCAGCTGGTTTGATTGCTTGTTTGCTCATTGTCTGGCTATGCCGAAAGAATGACAGGAGACATTAGATACGCGTTTAATAAGGCCACAACTTTATTATTAGACAGATGTCTGGGACTAACCCGATGGATAAAATGTGTGCAGTGCAGGTGCAAAATTTATGTCCCTCCAGCAGATTCCCTGCCGGGACCTTACCAATTCCAGACAATTTGGGGGTGGGAGGGCTTCCACAGCTCCCCCACTATTTATCCAGGCCCGCCAGCAATTCCCTTGCTGGGATCTTACCAATTCCGGGGGCGTGGGGGGGCTTTCACCAGCTCCCCCCACCACTTTTCATTCAGGTCCCTCCAGCAATTCCCTTGCTGGGACCACACCACCTCGTAGGAGGGGTTAAGGTGTACTATAACGATGGGAGGGGGTTGGCTCCCTGCTGTACCAATCATAGGAGTCCCCAGCTGCCCCCGGCTTGCTCGATTACCAAGCACCTCTCCTTAATTCCTTTTCCAAGCCATTTTTTCATTCTTTTGTGCCTTAATTTATGGAGTACCTGCACTGAACATCCGCTATACACTTAAATGAAGAGTTGCGACATATGGCCTACCGCCCATCATGCTATGCATGAACAGAGCCTACCTGAACCTGCTGTAAGGAAGGCGAAAAAACCCGCACTGTACCTGGCCAAAGAGGGGAGGGGCCAGGCCCAGCTGACCTTTGCAAACCCCTCATTCTTAGTTGGTGAGTCATCCACCACGCTGACTGCTTTCTCAGCAGCCCTACATTTCCCCTCCTCCCCCAAGCCAGAAAGCATTGCCTTCTTCTCCCAGCCGGCCAGCCAGCCAAACTCCTCCCTGCTTAAGTGCAGGGTGGCGATTGCCAAAAACATTCTAACTTTTCACAATGATACAGTAGCACCAACATTCTGCAGCCTTTACGCTTACATATAAGAAAAAGGATTTTAAAAACAAGAAATAGACCTGCAACAATCAGGAGATCACCAAAAAAAAAAAAAGGCTCAAATGATGATGATAATACTCGTGGTTTCTCTCGACTGTCAAGTGGAGGAAAATTACTGTCAAGTAATTTTCCCAACCAACTGATGGCCAATTCTATGGATACCATACCCTCTCTGTCATCATGTCATTTTTCTATCACAACGAAGCACTGCTGATATGATATTTGTTTCTTCATATCTGCAAGAAGAGTCCAGTGAACAAAAACACAGACAGAGTCGCAACTGACTAGATAAAAAATTTTGAAACTATCAGCTCTTCCTGGAGGCGCCTTGAAAAATTATATCCTCAGATAAAATGATCTATATTATCCAAAAACTCTGGTGAATGCATGGATGAGCCTGTACAGGGAAAACAATGTGACCCTCCTGGTATTATAAGTTATTTGGACTTTTCTTTAAAGTAAGGTTAGATAAAGCAACTCATGACCTATCACTGAAACTGAAGTTTAAAATCCACTCAGGCAGATTTTTTAATACATCTCATTTAAGTGCATTAACAGAGGTGTCAGAAGCACTTATTAAAGGAAAAGCCCTTTGTGAATAACTGTGTGCTCAAAGAAAGACCTGCTGATAATGACATCCTGTTTTGCAGCTGCTCTTGTAAACCGTGGCATTAAAATTTGCATTTCATATATTGAGGTTATGTACCAACCAGCACCAAACAAAAACATATTGTGTGTTGAAACAGACCTAAGCATTATTAGCACACTGTTAAACAAAAAGTGACAAAGTTTACCTACCTTGCATTTGTCATAATTGTGATACCTTTTTGCAAAAAGGTTGCCCTGCATTTGTTGAGTTGCACACTCATGGGTGGAAGCAACATGGCTTTTGTCCTTCCACATACACACATAGCAACATAACAATCACAATAGAATTTTTTTCCATAATATTATATTGTATGACACAGAGATATAGACTTACCACTAACTTAATCTCAAAGTGTCAGAACACTTCCATGAGAAATGTCTTTGGTCACTCTTGGGTATGTAATGACAAGATGAACAGCACTGTACTGAAGCATGTTGGTCTCAGTGCCATGTAGGCAACACTCATAAATATGAACATTGGTCCAGAACACTAAGTCAGATTTAGAAAGGTATTTAGACAGATAGGGACCTACTGGGATTTTCAAAAGTATCTAAGTTGGTTAGATGTCTAACTTCCATTGAGTTCAGTGAGTTGGGAGGCAGATGCCACAATTGCTTAGGCATTTTCATAAATCCTAATAGGTCTCTATCTGCACCTTTAGGCACCTAAGTAGCTTTGTAAATCTGGCTCATCTTTAATTTGTTCTCTAGTTGATTTTAAAACATGAGTTAAAAGTAGTTTCGGGTACTATATTTGCTTGAGTCCTACTGCCAGTAATCCTGTTTTGTTTTCTTTTTTAAATGCTTCCTCTACTGTTCCTGTGAGAAAGACCCAGAGACGGTGTAGTCCACCATAGAGGGTCGCAGCGTCTAGTATTCAGCCCACTCTGCCACCTGGCTTGGCCCTTTCTGGGTTTAGAAGAGTCCAAAACATACATGTAGAGAGCTAAGAGTCCTGAGAATGAACGGTGCTCGGGGAAGGAATCAGGAAATTGGCCCGAAACCTTGCAGAGAGGACAGGGCAAGGCTTCCCTCTCACCCAAACAATGAGAAGGGGCTAGGAGAAGGGGAGCAGCGTAAAGACTGCCTCCTCCCTCGCAGCAGAGAGATGCTGATAGCAAAATACTGGCTTGCTGAACCCACCAGACTGGAAGATTATTAAGGAAGAGTGTTCAGTAAAGGGGAGCTGCCTTGCAATTGACTTAATGTAAGGCAGGGGGCCTGAGGCACACCCCTAGCTCCAGGGACAGGGGAATCTCCTGTTGGGAGGAGAGTAAGATAGATTACTCTAAGACAAAGAGGACAGAGACAACCCCAGTCCCAGAGAGGAAACCTCTGTTCAAAGGAGAGGAATACAGATTATTCTAAGGCAAAAAAGCCTGAGATACAACCCCAGTCCCAGAGAGAGAGGGCTGAAGGGGAACCTGTATTCAAAGGAGAAAGCTAACGACTGTCTTAAGGCAAAGGGCAAAGAACTGCTAGTAATACAATCTGTGTAAATTCTAGTGGGTCTAGAACCTAAGCCCAGTAGGCAGTGCTGATAGGTAAAAGACACCTCCATGCTGCCACACAGCAACAGCTGTAACCACCTTGTGCTCCATTGCCCACAACCTTCTTTGGACACAGACCATGGGAAGTCCTGCCTCAAGGGGTCTGACAGGCAATAGTCTCATGGTTCCTGATTGTCTTCCCGCCCTAAGGGGTGTCCTAGGAAGTATCCAGGTAACAGTATGGCTCTCCTGTAGCTGCCAGGAGCATTCCTGCTCCTGAACCCCTGGCTTTGACCTTGGTTTGATTAGGACTTTGCCTCTTAATCTGGAACCTGAAACAAGACTCAGACTCTGACTCTTGGTATTGACCCTGGCCTGGAATCTGACTATGAATTCCTCTGCTACTACCAGCCTCAGGTTTGACTTTGCTCTGACCCTTGGTCCTATCTGTCTTTGTCAGGATCCTGATAGTCCACTACAGAGAGGAACAGAGACTGGCTTGTAGGTGATGCCTCTGAGCTTGTCCCAGGAGAAGCTGTGAAAAATCACAGTGTCAAGGTAGGGGCAACAGAGCCTGCTGATCTTATGACGATGCTGATGAGTGAAGTAAAGGTAGGAGTAGCCCAGAGAAAATGGTGGAGAGATTGGAAGAACCTAAGTAGGATTCCTGGGCTGGAACCCAGGGGAGAGGGTGGTCCTGGGTTCCCCTACCTCTTCTCCAGACCAAAATGGGAAGCATGAGTGACAAAGATAAAAGAAGCCAAGAACAGCCAGAGGCCATGAGACGGGCTTTGAAGCCATTAGGCTTTGAGTTTCCTGTTTGGGGGATTTTTCTATTAACCCCGAAAAGGGAAAGAACTGAATAGTGACCTGGCTGGAGAGCTAGGTCATATACAATGACAGACTGTTGTGGCCCCTAGAAAAACAAAAGGGGGTGCTAGACTTAGACAATCCCTGCAATACCATACCTGGACACTAGGAGACTCTCTGGAAGTAAAAGACTTGATGATAGACCCACACAAACAAAAAGACAGGGAAACTCACTAACTGAAACAGTGAAAATGACTAGATAAAAAGTGCTGTCAGATGTACACTTGAAAGAGAGAGATATTTTCTCTAATCTTTTTCAATTAAAATAATTGAGTTACTTGTAATTATATGTAACAAATGTTCAGATAGTATGTGAATTTTATATTGACAGTGTCCCTTCTACTGAAGCTTTAAAAAAACCCAACCTATATTAAGGTTACAAAGTTAAGGCACTCAAAGTCAGAAAGTATAAGCATTTAGCTTGAAGCAAAATTTTTCAGAAGTGACCAGTGATTTAGCCCAAACTGATTTTTTCAGAAAGCGCTGAGCACCCAGTCTCTGAAAGTCATGATTTTTAAGGCATCTCAAGTTGGGCATTCAAGAACTGAGGCATACAAAATCACTAGTCTCTCTTGAAAATCTTGGCCTGAATGTGCAAGTTTTATTCTGGCCCCATGACTAAGTACATCTGACATAGTCTCTATGTGACCACAAAACTTCCTCTCAGATTATGCAATACAAAATTGTAAAGCATTTTTCCAACACCAGTCTGGTCTGTCAGGGTCAAGGTTTTAGATATACATGTGAAATGGCCTGCAGGATTTCTGAAAACATGTGCAATGTTGTCTGGGTTGGTTCGGAGCTATTCACTGAGCTTGCTGGAATAATACCTAATGTTTTTTCATCTCTGCAAAAGCCTGGCTGTACACTCTGAGTAGGACCTCATCTTTCCAAATCCACAAATAGTTTTCAGTTTAAGCCACTGAAAATGTTACGCTTTTCACCAAGGGGTTCTGCAGGAGCTTGCAGGGAAATGAGGAGGCAAAACTAAACCTGCAGGCTCTCAGCACCAGGGTCACTGCCACGCAGCCCAGGGCTGCTTGTTCTGGTTCTAGCCCTCTGCTGTAAGAAGGCTGAATGCCCACTGAATTACCCTTCTTGCATAGAAGAATCTATTTGAAATATGTATTTAAATACATACTCTTCCTCGACCATTCCACACCACCTCCAGGGCAATCAAATTCTCAGCACCTTTATCTCAACTAGAAAATCTGAATAATGATGATGCCTTTTATTTACCAGATGCTTTGTAATCTGTAGCTCTCTAAACACTTTAAAAACATGTGTAAATCTTATTTTTTAAAACATCTGTAAAATGGAGATCATTCTTTGTGAAACTGCAAGAGGTAGCATTAGCAGCATAAGTCCTCATCAATAGGAATAACAAAGTGCAAAGAATTATTTAAACCGGTCAGGAAAGAGGGGCAATAGAATGCAGGACCTCCTGTCACCCAGATCTGTGCAGAGTTCCATAAACCATTATTCTACTACGTGTAAGAGAAGGCTCTGTTTGCCAAAACTTGGGCTTCCCAAGATATATACAACATTTGTCTTGGTTGGGATCATTCTTATAAATTAGGAGTTAAGTACTTCACTTGTATGTGCTGTCCACCCTTTCTTGCATGCCCACTTAATATGCATAACCGAAAACTCTGTACCATATGTATGAGGTAGGTAATTTTCAAATGCTCATATCTCAGTCAAATCTAAACCCATTTCCTACAGAGTAAGGCTGATTTGACTCACTCTCGCAGTAGTGATAGCTTTTAGGCACTGACTATAGTGATCACTTATTAGTAATGGATAAGAAACGTTAAAAAAAGCAACAGTGAAAGGGTATAAATGGACAATATTTTTAATAGGCATACTCAAAAACAACTACCCATATAGACTGACACAGAGCACTTTACAAGTACAGCTTCTGATCAAACCTTTCAACAATGAAGAAAATATGCTGGATTGATCATAAGTGTTGGCATGCTTGTGCAACACGACATCTGATATGACTGCAATGGCAACCTCATTCAGTATACCCATCTTGGCCAGCAACCTGCTCTAGCCATGGCAGAATGTGAAATCACAAAAGCTTACATTCTTAACTGGACTCCCAAGTGATACAACCAACATTCTTTAATTGTGAAGTGGCAACTTCATTGTCTGAAAATCGAAAGACTACAATGTCATGATGCAATGTATAAAAGAAAGTGAACAGTTTATAGTTCATTTTTAACTTGGGTGATAAATACTATATATAAAAGTTAGCAATTAACATAAAGGACAAAATTAAGAGTGAAATAATGAACCAGAATTGCTACATGAAAAAGAAACCTAGTTCAAATGGTTATGATGGAGATTAGGAAAAATGTCACTGAAGCTGGTGGGCATGACAGCTAGCTTTCAATCAGGATAAATGTTAGAAGCAGTTAAGCTCCTTTCTGGAGTAAGACAATATGCAATATGAAGCAATATGAGCCACAACCCAAAAAACCCAGGCCACATGCAAGGTTGGTCAGAAACTGACCTACGTGGGCATAGTGATTCACTGGATATTATTTGATGGAGCTGTATGTGTCGGTGAGCAGAAGCACCAAGAAGCAGGCAGAGAGAAGTAGCTAAAAGTCAAGCAGACAGCCAGAGAAGGACTAGTAAGGTGGCCCTGAGAGAAAGGGAAGAGAGAGAGCACTTTTGATTAAGTGCTGGCTGAAAGAAGCTTGGAGATGTGAGCAAAGAAACAGCTTACTGATTGTTTCTACTGTGTTCTGGGAAACAGGACTTTGTCTTCTTTGTAAAGAAACAAGATTGCATCAAAGAAAAAACTGCCTTTATCATCAATTTTTCCTCCTAACAAACAACCCACAAGACCCAGAATATTGGCTAACTGTTCGGGTCAGTAAGGGTAACAATATTAATACATTTTAAATAGGTATAGCACAGTGTAGAACAATTAAAAGTCAATTTGCACAAGGGGTGGCATGAACATGGAATGAAATATCTAAAGATCTAAAATTTCACTTTGGTTTGTTGAGAATAAGTACAGCTGTTGTTGTGGCAAAAAGGAAAATGTAACCTGCCAAGGCACTGTTATTACACCATGTGCCATACACAAAGGATGTCAGTGTACTCCACTGAAGAACAACAGTTAGGTGATAAAAAGTCTCTGGACACACTCATCTAAGTACAGTCTCTCCTTCAGCACTGATTCTGTTTATCCAAGGGCTATGATGCAATTAGACTGTGAATAAAAATTTATTTACAAAATTAAACTTCTAATTAAAATTGTACTCCCAAATGACCTCATTTTTACTAGGTTCCAGACAGCAAATACACATATTAAAAAATGCACCTTCTATTTTCATGTTTAACAAAACACTGACTCTAAGAAAATGATCAAAAGAAATGCATATGCTCTGAAATCATTTTCCACAGCAGTACTCAAATAGAGCAGTCCATGTAAATTGAAAATACATATAACAAGTCGAAAGGTTAATAAAAAGAACCATTATAACATATTGAAATAGTAGAAAATAAAAGCAAAATAAAGCACCTCATCCAGAGGCAATAAAAATGTGTAATGAAGAAAATGTGATCTCAGATTACTAACTTTGCTTCAGTTGTTTTTATGCCAGACTTTTCGAGGGTAGTTTAATTTTGTTTTGAAGGTGCTAATGGTGGTGAGATTGATGGTAATTACCAGAGTCAGGCATAATGAAGGACAACTGTACCACTTCTTCAAAATGTTCCAACTCTGGATCTTAGTTTTGGGCCCCAATCCTGCGAACACTTATGCCCATTATTAACTTTATTACTGTGAATAGCCCCTTTGAAATCAAAGGGGTTGCTCATGGCAAGAAAGTGAAGCATCACAC
This sequence comes from Natator depressus, assembly GCF_965152275.1. Taxonomy (NCBI): domain Eukaryota; kingdom Metazoa; phylum Chordata; order Testudines; family Cheloniidae; genus Natator; species Natator depressus. Next base: position 297,323,091 of record NC_134234.1, read on the forward strand.
AAGTGTTTACAGGCTCTGGGCCTTAGTGTGCAATACAACTGCTTATCCGTTCTGAGCTTCTTCCGAAGAGAGACTTAAAATCATACCAACACATGTAGCAGCTTTTTGACAAGGATGAATGTTCACCTGAGTCTAAACTGAGACCAAACTCATTTTACCTGTGACTTAATCCCCTTTGGAACCCAGGTCTCCAGAAGTATACTACCCGTACATTATATCTACGATGCCATCTCGCTCACTCATTAACTCTTTTTTCTTCCCTTTCATTTCCTTGCATCTCCCTGACCAAAAATATAAACTTTGTAACTGAAAACAAATTTCTTAGATCAAAGGCCCAGTGGAAATTATACTGTATTGACCAAGCTAAAACTATCATTTGTTCTCTGGACAGATGATAAGGCCTGTGTGAAGAGAAACCCTTCTTCAGACAGCATAACAGATGATTTTCACGTAGCCACTGAATGGCACAACAGTCAGTAAGATTCATTGCCACTGTCTAGCTCATGCCACTTGACTTGACAGAATTTAGGTGACACAGGAGTCTCCTAATAGCAAATAGTTAAACACACTCACCTAATCAATAACCTGAGTAATGACTTTCCTTAGAAACATGAGGTACGTGTTAAAGTGGAGTTTATGGTTATTTACAATCATTACAACTTTAAATGACAGTCCAGTATTCTCAATTTATTTTAGTTAATAAACAGAAAGATGTAAGATGCACTAAAAACACAAAATAACTATAATTCATTCAAGCAACTTTGTTTGGTCACAAAGCAGATCAATTCAATTCTATACAATAATTTAGACAGCCCTGGTCTTAAAAAGGTGGTACCATATGAAGCTCCTACATAATATTTGGGATTGTAAAGAAATTGAGCTAAAACAGAGACACTTTGTATTGAATATTTATATCTATATTCACATTTCCCTCCAGGTTCCAAAGACTAAAACAGGCTCTGTTTGTAAAGTGCATTGCACGTTTTGGGTGCTAATATCTAAAGATTCTCTGTAGCCTACATCATCATCATTTCCATGCTGAATGTACATAAAAAACAACAAGAATAAAGACCAATTTGCTCACTACTCCTGCTTGCCAAAAGGCAGTGCGCATTGCTATATACTGTTGATTGAGAAATCAGCCATGCAATTGAACACATTGGCACATATGCACAATAGCTGATTTTATCAAATACACAGCAATTGCTGATGCATTCTAGAGGGCATGTTTGAACCTCAAGAGGAGCTAATAGCACTTCTAGAAATATGCAGCAGATGGAGGGAAATCTGGTTTGAGGAAGAGAGCTGGGTTCTCAGAATGCAATTTATTTCATCTGAAATAATGGGCTTTGAGGGGGAGACGTGATAGGGTATACAAACCCCACACTGGAGAACAAGGGTAAAGAGCAGCTCTGGGTCCATGGTGCCCTTCCCAGCCACCCCAGCACAAGCTGAAGGTGGACCTTAAAAGGGAAGCAGAGCAGCTTAGAAGAAGGCAAGCTGTGGAAGGGAACAGACCTTTGCTCTGAGCTTTAGGAAATAACGACCCAGGGTCTCTTCTTGCCAAAGACCTGACCACACTGACATGAGCACACCTGCAAAAGCGATTGGTGATTGTTTGCTTGGGAAGGTCAGAAGAAACTTTATTTTCAATTCAGTTCTTTAATTTATCCCATCAGAGGAAAAAAAGAGGGACGGCGGGGACCTCAGGTAAGCAGTGATCCAGGGAGGCATCTATTTAGCACTCCAATTTGCAGAACTTAGCTGTCCACAATTGGCCCTGGATCAGAGCCCAGTGGAGAGGGTGAGCCCAAGCTCCCCTACTAACTCCTGAAAGTAGGACAACAATAGGAGTCTACGTATCGGTGGGGAATCTAGCTGGAGATGACTCTGACTACACAAGGGTCCAGACCCCAGGTCCCAGAGTTAAGGAGAAAGTCTCGAAGCTCATGCAGGCATGAAAAGACTTCTGTGTTACTGAACTTTTTCTATGTACATCATAAAAAAGGTGAATCACAGTGTTTCTCAAATGCGGCCACCAAGGCCGCACGCAACCACCAGGGCTTTTCTTGCGGCCATAGCCTCTGGGGCTGTGAGTATGGGGGGGACCTCAAAGCAGTGGCCCCTCTCCCAAGGCCGCCAACAGCGGTTGGGCCCTGCCCCCCTCCAGAAACACAAACGCTGGAGGTGCAGGCAGCTGGTGAATTCCCCACTTTCCCTGGGGTAGGGGAGGCAGGCTTTGGCCACAGGGCTGCGGGCTCCATCCATATGGTGGCAGGCTCTGGTTTCAGGCTCTGACCCCAGGCTCATCACCCCCGTCATTGTCCCTGGGCCACACTGCCTCCCTGCCCACCTCCCCATCCAGGGCTTAATCTGTCTCAGGGCTTGCCGGGGCTGTTAACAAACATACAAATATCACTTTACACAGCAGAAGACTTACCAGCTAGCAAGTCTTAGAAGAAAAAAAGCACAACCAAAAAAGCAAAAGAAGCAACAACAACAAAAAGATAAGAACATGCAAAGCACCTTATTTGTGTTTCTATTCTGTTTAGGTCCAGTGAAGAATAGCGACAACTGTAAATTATGATTATTACGGAGTCTGAAAAAACCCTACATAAATAAATTATGATTCAGACATGTATATGTGCATATTTATTGGTTTTTCCTAAAGTTAATTAAGTATTTTAGGAAAACTTATCAGCGCGACCACCAGCATGTTGGTGGCCACACTCTGAGGCCACCAAAAATTTTGTTGTGAGAACCCCTGAACTAGAATGTGTGACCTGACTGAAGGGGTGAGCCGCAAAAGAAGAGACCGACGCCAATAGGTGGAATTGTAGACGATAGGGGGACCACCAGCCACACCCCTGCTTGACCTAGGGCCAGCACTGCCAGTGAGGGTCACCTTTCACAGGGAAAAAACATTTTGCATGCAGAGGTTATTTAAGTAAATAATTATTTGGAAAAAACATTTCATATTTTTAAAATTTGTTTAAGGTGTTACAGACCAAAACCAAGATCAAAAATCTGCAAGTGACCTTTACAACAGTCCAAAATAAAACGCTAATCTTCCAAACACTTAGAGGAGCTTAACTTTAAGGAATGTGAGTAGCCTCACTGAAGTGAGTAAGGAACTATTCAAATGCTTAATTTTATGCATGTGCATGAATATTTACAAGTTTTAGGCCTACAGCTCCATCTCCGAAAACTGCCAAAAGTTGGAAGGGTTCAAAACCCAAGTCAGCGTCCACATTTTGTAACTTGAGTCTTTACTAGGAATGTGATTTTAAAAAAGGACTTTCAATGCTACCCAAAGTGATGATTTAAGTGAAATTATTTTTAATTTGTGGAAATTTGGAAAAAATGCTTTTTACTTATAAATTACATATTCTGTCTATCCAAAATACAGCAAATGTACATTTATTTTTAAAGCTTTGGGGTTGGTCTGACTTTGCCAGTTGCAAGAGAAACTTTATCCAAGCAAAAGCTAAAGTGCTTTTAAATGTAAAATGCGCTTGCTTCCACATGAGTAAGCAGCCAGCAGCTAAAAATCCAAGCCATGGAATGGAAAGATAATTGTGGGATTTCAAACTCTCTCTTCAGAAGGTTCTATTCCTAACAAAACTTCTTACGCAGAAGTACACTAAAAGGCACACATGACCTGATAAGTTGCCATCTTATTTTCTTCTGCACACCTGTTTTTCTGTTTTTAAAAGGAGCCATTTGCTCTTACAGCAGGTACTACAAGGGTGAATTGCAGATCCTATAATTAGAAAATGCATAAAAATAAGGATACTCCATCTCCTAAGTCATTTTTTTAGCCCCAAAATACCACATCCTAAAGCAGGACCATTCTATTGTCCTTCTGAATGTGTCTGGCTGGGAATGAGAATTTCTAGGACTGAAAAATACTACCACACCAAATGTGAATGAACCCATATAAGACAATATTGTGAATGGAAGAGGGTCAGTGAACATGGAGTTAAGAATTACAGTCTTCTGACCAAGATTACATAACTTTATTAAACCTTTAACTTAAACAAGATCTTCTAAAGGAAACCTGTCTTTGTAGCAGTGAAAGGAGGCCGGGGGGAGACCATAGTCACCGTGTGCAGTTACAAGAACTTCCCTGCTTTTGCTGCTTGAGTCCTGAGCATTGTCAAATATCTCATCTCCTATGTCAATCAAAGACTTATCAAGGCCTGTAGTCTTATAAATGTAATTTATGCCCACTATAAGGCCCCTTTACACCACCAGAGCAGCGTAAAGGGGCCTCAGTATAAATGAGAAAAAGGGTCACAAGGATTTTTTTTTAAAAACTGCAATATTCCCTGATATACAAATCTATTAGCAACCATAACAAAAATATAATCTATGTGTTTTATAAGGCACTCACCACTGTTATATAAGCACTGTGACACTTTTTGTGTGTTAATACACATACTAACACACATACAGAGTTGGGCAAATAATACAGAAAGTGATTCATAAATATTTTTCCATATAAATAAATAAAGTTCAGTGTTCTGCTATTTTTGATGTCATGTTATTTCTTATTCATATATATTCAGACAGCCACCAGCTACTTGTGAAGATATAACCGAAGAGTCACACCCTCCTTTGCTCATGTACATTGAGCTGTGTACCCAGCTGCACCTCATATCCCCACTTCAACCAGCCCTCCCAACAGCCAGACCACTTCCCCCCACTCCAGCCAATCCGGTCTCTACCAACCAGGTCCCTAGCCAGGCTTCCATTTGCACTTAGAAATGTGAGATAACAGAGCTCAGCCTACATGAGCAACAAAGTGTGTATGTAACCTTCCAGTAACCTCTAGCCTGATATGTGTAGACACTAACAGAGGATGCCAAAGAGCACAGTGTGGTCCTCACTTTAGCTTTTGAAGCTTTCTGTTTTTTGCCAATATCAATAGAGTTTTGCCCATCGGTACCTAGAACATACCCTGAAATTTTGGAGTGGATTTTATGCAATTTTTAAAACTTATCACACAACAGACAGATAAATGCCACTGAGTTGAGTGTAGGACTTAGATTTGCTCAGTTATCTAGCTTTACCTGTGGTTACACTTAGCATAGGCATCCACCCCATTTGTTTTGTAATGAGTAATCAGATTCAGAAACTTGAAAGCAGATAAAAAAACTCTCTCAAGACTTTGGACTGAAATTCACTTCCTGTTTAAAACCATGTACACCACATTTGGCTTTGATGATCAAAGTTTGATCAGAAATATACATTTGCTCAGTTTTGCTTAAAATTGAGCCCAGGTTAATCTAACAGCAGATATGAGTTCAAGTCACAAAATTCAGCTCAGTATCAAGATTTCAATCAACAGCTTTCAGTTGGCCCATTTTCAAGATAGTGGTCACTGGGGAAATTTAGATATGGGTGTGGCTTCTGAACACTCAAACGTTTGGCTATGTTTAGGTCTCAAAAGAAACTTGAAAGATTTACTTGATTTGAGAGTTTCATTTCAAATGTTTCACAAACCTCTACAAACATTTCCTACAATACATGATTTCTGGCAAAAGATGCCGAACAAACATTGTGGCATGCCCTCTCTATTTTGTTACAAAATAAGAGCTTCAGTCAGAAATAACAGTAATAATACAATTTGTACACTTGGGACTATAATAAACCTAAAGAGAGAATATAGAGAATGGTAGAGAATATACAGTGGCTAAGAATCAGCTTCCATAAAACTCCCCTCTAAATAACCTTAATATCGTGAAGAGGTGCAGCAACAGCAAAGAAGAATGAATCATAAGACTAGCAGAACATGTGAACAACCTCATACAAACAACTACTGTACAAGTTTCAAGATAATACAGAAAAATATCAAGCAATATGAAAATTGTTTTTGGATAATATAAAAATAAACAGATGAAACAAATAACACATGAAAACAGACAGAACAACTTCTCTTACGGTTTTCTACCCCTATTGTCTATCCTTCAAATATTTTCCTTTTATCTAATGATTAAACCAATGTATGTTCAAATAATAATTATAGGTTTGTAATGATAAAAAAAGGATTGGTGGGCAAGGAACTATGTAGCCGAAGCATGTTCACACTATTGATATATAAACATTGCCAATTTATAGTTAGTTACAGAATATATTTAAAATTATATTAAATTAGTGTCTAACAGCAAAAAAAAAAGATTTTCCATTAAATATCTCCATTAAAATGGAAGTTTTATCTGTAAACATTTTAAAAATCTGGTTGATCTAATGACATCTGTCCTGTATCTACAATCTTACTGTAAAAGCTGTGAGAACAAAAGTAACAACAACATCAATTTAATAAGAAGTTATGATGGAGAAAAGTTTCTGTGCTAACTTAAACATCTGTCTAGTTTAGAAATCTGATTGTGTTTATACCAATAGTATTTTTTTAGTATATAGCTAGTATATATTTATTTTATAAAGAGATTTTGAATCATATTGATCCTATGATCAGATGGATGTGTAGGAGAAGAAACAGTTTCCAGGTTGTTTAGCTATAGCCAGTGGCTATGGCTTTGATTAATAAAGAATTAAAGGAGGATAATATAATTAATGCCAATCAACATGGGTTTATGGAAAACAGATATCTTGTTTTAATAAGATTACAAATGTGATTGATAAAAGTTAATGCAATATACTTAGATTTCTGTAAGGCATTTGAGTTGGTAAAGTACAACTTTTTGATTAAGAACTAGAATAATAGAAAATCAACAGAGAACACATAAAAATTATTAAAAACTCTACATGGGGAACCATCAAGAAGGATGCTGATAAACTGGGGTTCAGAGAAGAGACACGAGAATGACTAAAGGATTAGAAAGCATGCCTTATGGTGATAGACTCAAGGGGCTCAATCTATTTAGCTTAACAAAGAGACCATTAAGAGGTGATTTCATCACAGAGCCGAAGTGATATTCTTAAGAAATACACTGGTCTGTCATAAGGTTAATATTAACATCTCTCGATTAAAACATGCTAAAAACATATAACAGTCAGACTAAACTCACTTCCCATGAATCTACTGGCTGTGTGGACTAACAAGCAGTAGCAGGACTCCTTGAATCATTCTCACTGACCCAAATGGAAAGCCTCTGGGTCCTTGGAGGAGTGTTATTGCAGAACAGAAGCTGCAATGCCCTATAAAAGTATGCAATATGCAATTCCCTGGCTATCAGGGGATGGGCACTAGAACTAAGGCCCTGTCCCTGTGCTACACCTCCCAATGCCTTTGAGGAGCCTAGCTCCAAGTCCATGAACTCTGGGCATACATGGATTGGGATTGTGCCTTGCCCCTCTAAATGGGGAGGACGGGAGAGGAGAGTGCTCTTTCTTTCGCCCTGCCCAGTGCCAGCCACTTTCTATCCCAGGAGTATTTTCCAAAGAGAGTTTTCATAGGTTGTTTTTAATTGCTTGCACAATTTCCACAGAGGAAATATGTTTATGAAATAGGAGGACTTGTGGCACCTTAGAGACTAACCAATTTATTTGAGCATGAGCTTTCGTGAGCTACAGCTCACTTCATCGGATGCTCATGCTCAAATAAATTGGTTAGTCTCTAAGGTGCCACAAGTCCTCCTTTTCTTTTTGTGAAAACAGACTAACACAGCTGTTACTCTGAAACCTGTTTATGAAATAGACTGAGCATTAATGCAGAGACAGAGAGAGGCTCAAATTTGGCCCCAAATTTAAGTTTTTAAAACAAGCTTTAGAAAAACCCAAGCGAGAAAAGCTATGGTTCCATTATTGTTTCTCCTTATGTTTCAGTGGAGACCATTTTTAAAACAAATTACCATTCCCCTGCAGTGTTTGTAATCCAAGGATTGCATTGTTATGCTGTCATGTATCCACAATATTGGTGCTACAACCCCAACATGGAGTAGTCTCTTAGAGAAACCCCTTTTGATGTGACAGACCCCAGGGGATCCCACTCCTCCTTCAGGGTAGACTACACAGATTCATTACCTCTTGACACTGAACCTCGGGGACTTCAGCACTCCTGCTTTACACCGTGAGCTCTGCTCAGTGAGCTCAACTGAGACAGACTCCTGGTAGAGTCTATTTGTACTTGGGGTTTAATGCACCTCATCAAGTATTTACTGCAACACAAACCACATTTTCAAAACAGTAGGGGTTACTAGTAAACTGGAACACAGCACAGGAAGTCCTTAAATTAGCATAGAGAAATTAAGGTTAAAACATAGGCCATTCTGGTCATTCCAGAGCAGTCCACTAGCCAAGCTGCTGTGAACTGCATTTTCAGGCTGTCTCTCTCACTGACTTCCTTCCTTAGTCAGTTCCCAGGCCAGCGAGCCCCCAGTGTCTTCCAGAAGCCAGCTCTTATTCTCACACTTCTCAGTCCTTTGTTTTCAGGCTAGGGCCTCTGCTCCATTTCCCTGCTAAAAGGTGGGGAAATTTTCCTCCATCTGGGTTGTTGGTTGCTAGATGTCAATTGGACTTTCCATTGACTGGACTTTCCATTGATATGGGTTGGCCGTGGCTAATGATCCATTCAGTCCACTCGGAGAGCTAGATGACACATACATCTCTTAGCCTGCACTGGGAGCAAACAATCCTTTTTTCCCCTACTGGGGAATACAAAATATAGGGGGAAACTGAGGCACACATAGTATTTTTTAAAATATTACAAAAAATCCCCACTTTCTCACATATGCTACCACGTGAGAGACAGAAAGTACCATGGAGTAGAAATTTAGTATAAATAAAAGTAAAACTGGTAGATTATTTTCATTTTTCCAAGCTGAAAAAAATCCACCCTGCGTAAATCATAAAATGGAGATTTTATTTTAAATATGTTTTATTTCTAATATTTCAAAGTGTTCTTTTAAACTCAGGCACAATATAAGACACTATAAAAACACTGTGTGATGTACTGTGAACAGGGAGAATTTACTACATATGTAGTATGTCTATACATTTTAATTCTGGAGAGTGTATTGCATATCAATAATTATTTTTGACATTTTGCCTAAGAGCAAAACAGTCTGCCTATGAACACATTTTCCATCCTTATAATTATCTATGGCCAATGAAGGCAATCTCATGAAAGTATATTCTAGTCATAATATTAAGGACTCCTAGCCACTGTGTTGCTCTATACCAGAAAGTATTGCATGTGAATAAATAACAGCCTGTCTGAGCAGGGATAATTTATTCAGATGTCCGGTTTATAAATGAATACACAGAACACTGTTCATGATCCTCATCAAGAACAAACTCAAAAACACCTGAAATCCAGCCCAGCCTCTATTGCCACAGGAGCTACCTATGCAGCTGAAGTTGAGCAGTTCAGCTGCCCGGGGGTGGGGGAGGACCTTCAGTCTGCTTAGTGACCCCTGTTGTTGTTCAGTCCCAGCATGGAGTTTGCAAAGTCTCTATCCTTTCCAGATTTCCCCAATGGGGGGGTTGGAAGAACAGGTTTTTGTGCCCTCCATAACAAGGTGGTTGGTAGGGGAGCCTAGGCCCTCCCTCTCCACTGGACTCCATTCCCAGGCCCCATGAGAAGCAATGATGTCCAACACCCAGGAAAAGGAAAAGGAGTACTTGTGGCACCTTAGAGACTAACAAATTTATTTGAGCATAAGCTTTCGCGAGCTACAGCTCACTTCATCGGATGCATTCAGTGGAAAATACAGTGGGGAGATTTATATACACAGAGAACATGAAACAATGGGTGTTACCATATTCACTGTAAGGAGAGTGATCAGGTAAGGTGAGCTATTACCAGAAGGAGAGCGGCGGGGAGAGGGGAGGGGCGCGGACCTTTTGTAGTGATAATCAAGGTGGGCCATTTCCAGCAGTTGACAAGAACTTCTGAGGAACAGCGGGGCGTCGGGGGGGGGGGGGGGGGGACAAGTGACTTATGGCTGCCTCCCTGGGCCACTTTCTACCACTCAGTACCCCACCAGCCTAAAGGCTCAAAAACCAGGAGGCAAATAAAAATAACCCACATTTATTATTTTTAATTACAATTTTTAAGCTGATCTCACGGTCTTCAGGGATATTCTTCATGATTTCTGAATGTTTGCAGTTGGCAATACTGCTCTGAGCCTGCAGGAAGATAAAAGTTCAGCCAGACTTTGACCTGGGGCATGGATTTATGGGCTGCTTGTCACTGTTTACAAGAAGTATCACAAACATTTTCACTTTATTACTGTAAAAATACTTAGTCTGCATATCTTTAAAGTAAGGTGGAAGAGATTAAATACAAAACCGTAGAAAAACTAGAAAAAAACACACACTACTTACCAATGTCATTTAGTGTAGAGTATGTCAAAAAGGAGAAAACAAAAAGCATGTTCTATTCACAAATATAATTTTACAAACTAACTTGAGAAGAAAGCATTGAGGGTTTTTTATCATTGCCTCCATATTATTGATTACTTCTTACACTAGTCCAGTATCTGTAGAATTTCCGGCTGGAGTATGCACATGATTAGACTTGCTATATAGCAACTGTTGAAGAAGAGACATCACCAAAGAGATTTCAAGGACATATAAACTAGTAAGGCTGATATAAACATTTCATCTCACCAATCTCTCTTATTTATACTAAAAATATGCAAACTGTTTCATAAAAAGAATAAAAGGAAACAGTTGCAGCCTATGTTCAATTTCTTTTCCATATGACATCCTACTTGCCTTAAAGAGGCTGCAATAATGCCTTGTAAGTCACTAATACAAAACACAGAAGCATAAAAAATAAAGTCTGCACAGTATTCGTGTTTTCCAGAGCTCAGTAGGATAGTTGCAGGAATTTTCCAAGCTGTGAGTGTTAATGAGACTCTCCATGGGCACCAATAATATATAAAAGTAATCATTTACAGTACTCACCTTTCTAAATCTGTCTTTCATGTATTTAGTAACAGAAAACATTAATAAAGACTAGGGACTAAATACCACCTTCATTTACTTCTATGCAACTCCACTAAAGGCACAGACAAGAGATAAATAAAGGCAAGTTCTATCCTTTGAATATACAAACATTCCAGTAACATAAGCAATAAAGTCTGAGAGGATTTGGGATTTTTAAGACTCTAATACAACAGTCCTAAGGATTTTTTTTCCTGATACGGTCAAGTCCTTTTATTGGAATTACTGGTTAAATAAAATGTTTCGTCTGTTTGGATCCCAGCTCTCTTATTACTTTGGATTGTATGGGTATGTGGCAAGGCACAAGATTTTGACAGTGGAGATCAGCACAAGGAAGGCCATAAAGGAGAATTCAATTTCTCTCCAAAATGTGTTTATCTTTTGGCTTACTTTTTTCTTTATTTAAATAAATGTAGCCAAATTCATTGAAAGCCCAACAACCTGCCTTGTTTCTACTTTCAGACTGCAGTGTCCCCAATATGGAGTCACATGCTAAAACTTGGCATGCTCACTTAGTAGTGCCCAAAAAATTTTTGGTCTTCCCTTCCTCTGCATCCCATCAACCAATTACAAAAAAATAGATTTCACCACTGTTCTGGTTTCCATATAGCAGCCGCTGAATTACAGGTCTTAAAGGCAGATGGCTTTATACACCATCCTTGTGCTGTGTTAAGCCACTACATCAATTACTACCTCAAAAAGATTACACAGTCTCTTACATATAAGCTCCTTCTTTTTTAAAGAAAAAGTGAAATGCTTCCTGGACTGGCCAGACAGAAATTTGCCCAACATTTATAAGTAAAACTGCACTATCACTTAATAAATGGAGGAGAGAGATATTTTCATAGAGCTTTTCTTAATGTTTTCATTATCTGCTGCATAGATACGTCAATACTTGCTACAAGACCACTGATAAAGAGTGCCAAAATGGCCTGATCCATAGTCCACTGAAGTCAATGGAAAATCTCCCAGAAAGTTTAGGTTTACATACAAGCATATATGTAACCCAAATCAAAATGACTTTGAGATGTTGTTTATGGTGCTTGCTTGTCCAGATGCTCTTCCATGACTTGATTCATATAAGTCAGGGGTGTCAAACGTACAGCATTTCATCCAGCTCGCAGACTTCCCATGAATCTTTGGACTTGTCTGCATGACCCTGGAGACCACACAATGGGGGTGTGATTTGTAGACCACACAAGTATGTTGTGCTCTAACTCCCCTATGTAGATCTTGGTAGTGTGCACTGATGTAGTATTGTTTCAAACAAGTTGGGGGATTGTATGTTTATGATCATCTTTTATTTTTATCTAGAAAAGTTCCAGTATACTAATACCCCAGATATTGTCATACCTAAGGTGCTGGTGTTCTTGAACTGTCCTAAAAGAAACCTGTTATGAAGACTTATCCTCTGAAATAAAAGGCTGTCTTCCCCTATCCAAATGCGTGCGCACACAAACTGCTACCATGGACTAGCCTCAATATGTCAAGCTGTGTACATGTATCATTAGGTTTTATTTATAGGACATTCCTAAATGTCAGCTTTTGGTGGTGTGTCTACTGATGAGATAATTTTTTCTATTATTACCAGTTGAAATTACTTAAAGTGGTTGGTTGTCAGTGTGTCAAAACAAACAATGATACTGGATTTATGTTCTAAAGCACAGTTTCACACCATTTTTTACGCTAAATTAAATGTCTGGCCAGCAGCTAAGAACACTGAACACTGAGCTACTTGGTGTTAGCTATTTCATTTCCTTATTTTTCAGGGTAGCTTGCTTGGAATTGTCTTTTTTCAGTGAGTTCTTCAAGTGTGTGATCTATTTTTCAGGCTCTAGTATGATGACAACAAAATACTTTTTCTCTGCCTCCCCTAACGAGAATGTATATGGCTTCCAACACTTCCTGTTATATCTTATTTCATTGTAAATTTGATCATTATTATTTTTTATGTTTAGAAAGATTAGTGTCGTCTGAGGGAGGGGGGAAAAAGTTTTCCCTTACTCATATGACACGACTTTTCCCTAGCTGTACCTGCCAGAGTGATTCTGCAATACAATGTCTTTCTATGCAGAAATCCCACTAGTATCAATTAAAAATAAACAAAAGTATACACATCCAAAATTTTATCCTATTAAAATGAGGGATTATAAACACCATAAAAATAAATTGTTTAAATAGAGAAATATCAATAAGAGAAATAGAAAGTAACACCAATTGTGTTGGACCTAAAAGCTAGGATCAAACTATACAGCATTCTGTATACTCTATCTGGAAAATGAGTAGTAGACATACATGCACCAAAAGAGACAGACTGTATACACTAAGCAGAATGAGCTAGATATTCAAAAGCTGTGTCCACTGAATGACTAAAAAAAAAAAACACATTTAGGTGTGCAAATCAATTTTCCAGCTCCCAAGCAAGAATTTGGACGTGAACGGCATTTTCAACGTGAGTACAAACCTACTGGGGCAACATCTTGGAAAATGGGCTGAGTAGGTAGTGTTATGTATCTAGGGGTGCTAATGAAATCTTCAAAGAAAATATATGTAAATTCCAGACTCAAACTCATGTCTGAGGGCATGTCTACACATACAGGGGATCGACGCTCGGCAAGCGATGCATTGGGGGTTGATTTAGTGGGTCTAGTGAAAACCCGCTAAATCAACCGCAGATCGCTCTCCCATAGACTCTGGTACTCCAGCGGAATGAGAAGCGAAAGGTAAGCCAACAGGAGAGTGTCTCCCATCGGCCCAGTGCGGTGTAGACACTGCAGTAAGTTGACCTAAGCTAGACAAAGCACTAAAAAATAAACTTCATTAGAAAATAATTTTGCACTGCCAGGAGGATGGACAAGATAATCTAATAGATCTTTTCCATCTATAATTTCTCTGAGTCTAAGATAAGAAGTTTCTAAAATGGGGAAAGTAATATTTGTCTTCCACACAGGAGTCTGTTCACAAATGCTCACAAAGTGCTTTGAAGATGAAAACTGCTACATAAATGCTAATACAATTACTAATAAAATACCTCTAAAAGGCAAAAGGCTTTTGAAGGCCCAATTTCATAAGACAGTTCCAGGGTCCCATCAATTTTGTTGTGGGCTTTGATACAAGTTTCTGTACAATCAGCCCATTTGCTATCTATCCTAACTCTAATCTCTGTGCTCCTCTCTCTTTCTCTTTCATCTCTTTACCCTGTCTCTGCCTCAGTAGTGTTTGCTCAATAACTCCCCAAACAATTTTTTTTCCAATGTGTCAAGAATCATATGCAGTTGTAGGTCAGATCATGTTAAGACATACTTATCTGGCTAGCATCTGTTGGGACCTCATTCCAATTCTCCAGCTGGGCTCCAGTAGAGCTAGTCAGGAAATCACATATCCATTCCACTGAAAATTCTGATATTTCAAAATTTGTTTTTGTTCCACAGTTGGAATGAAAAGTCAAAATTTCTCATGGAATGGAAATGCTAAAAAATGTTGATCCAGAAACATCAAAACATTTCATTTTGGTAATGTTGAATCATTTTGTTTTGATAATATCACAATGTTTCATTTTGATAAGGTAATACAATAAAATATAATATTAAAATTAAATGTAATATTAAAATTATTATAATACAATAAAGTTGAAACTAAATGAAATGACATGTTATCTTATCAAAATGAAATGTGTCAGCATCAAAACAAAACAGGAAATCAGAATGACCAGACGTCAAAATGATTCTTTTTTGCACATCAGAAATGTTGTTAAAGTTAACATGTTCTTGCAAAACATTTTGATTTCAGTGAAACTCCATTTTCTGATGGAAAATTGTTCTCTCAAAAAAATTTCAACCATCTCTAGGCTTTAATTAACTCATTTTTGTAAAGTACAGTACGTGTTGCCTTCATTACATTCCTGGCAATTTGTGCCTCAAATGATTACTCAGTGAACAATAATCAGCTGAGAGTAGCAAGACTAGTGAGATCTGAAAGTGACAGACAAAACTAGAGAAAGAAGCTGGCTGAGGTAATATCTTTTATTGGACCAACTTCTGTTGGTGAGATGGACAAGCTTTTGAGTTAAGAAAGCTCTTCTTCGGGTCTTGGAAAGGTACTAACAATGTCACAACAAAATGCAAGGTGGAACAGATTGTTTAGCGTAAGTAGTTAGCACAATCCTAATGGACTATTGAAGGTAGGGTGGTCTGTTAACACCTCTGTAGTGATAGGACAAAAAAGAGGGGGTTAGTGGGTTAGATTAACGCGCCCTTGGGGAAGGCTAGCCCCGTGCCTCTCCCCCTGTGCCAGAAGCCCCGCCTCTTCTGCTCTCCCACTGGAGCCTGGAGCACACCGCCCTCCTCAGCTGCTGCCCCCCATGTACCCCCAGCCCCAGCGCTGGGTGGGTGAGCAGCATGGCCAGAGCAGCCCCAGGCCCAGCGCTGGGCAGGTGGGCAGTGTGGCCGGAGCGGCCCCGGCTCCAGCCCCGGACAGGCGGGTGGCATGGCCGGAGCCACAGAAGGGAGCAGCAGGCAGGAGAGGGCCTAGTGGAGCGTGGGTGGGGCCATGCCAGGCTGCTTGGAGAGGCACAGCCACCCCCTGCCTATGATACCTGCTGCCCATGGTTAGATTGTTGTAAATGCAGTGTCTCTGGTAACTGTCTAACAGAGTAATGCAGTTAAGCTCCCAGGCTCATCTTTTGTGCAGGTTTCCTTGCATTTTGCTGTGATGCTGGGAGTACCTTTCCCAGACCTGAAGAAGAACTGTGTCTTTCTCACCAACAGAAGTTGGTCTAATAAAATATATTACTTCATCCACCTCGTCTCTCTAATATCCTGTGATCGACACTGTATACAGACAAAACTAACATGTAAAAACTCCTCTGAGTCCACTTTTAGCAACAGGCTTTATCTGTCTCAGAACAGGACAAGACTGGAACAGTTACATTCACTCCGGTTTACTCTCTGTGTGTACAGTCAGGACACAGCTTGGGCTAATATGCAGCGGTGGCGAACTGGCACCTCTCTGAAGCTGCCCTCTTGTTCTTCAGAATCTCAGTTCTATTTCTCCCTCTCTCTTTTTTTTTTTTTTAAGAAAGTCTGTGGTTGTGAAGAAAACCTCAGGGATGGTGTACACTGAACACTTACATCAGGATAGCTACATCTATCTCAGGGATGTGAAAAATCCACCCCCCGTGAGAGACGTAGCTATGTCAACCTACTGTATAGACCGCACTAGGTTGATAGTAGAATTCTTCCATCAACCCAGCTACTGCCTCTCAGGGAGGTAGTAGCAGCTGTGCTGCTGTAGCGCTGTAAGTGTAGCCATAACCTCAGAAATGTGCGCCAAGTGTAAGGAATACAGAGACATCTATTTGAGTCTGCAGAGATCCTGGAACAATAGCTCTGAGAGATATAAATTGCCCCATTCAACTCAAGTGTTAACTTGGATGTCCAGTTGAGCTCCCTAGGGGAAGCCCATTGGAGCCCAAGGAACATGCATGATCATATTCTGAACATTCATATCAGGGATGGACAACTTTAAGCTATTAGAGGGCCATAAAAACCACTAACTTCCTTTGTCATGCCAGGGGGTCTCATTCTTGGAGCTGTATCGCCACCTTTTGTTTCCCAATTCAGCCCTATGTATAAGGTATGTCTGCCACAACAGTTATCACCTTTGATTTTTGTTGCTGCTATTAAATGGTATATCTGAGATTATGGTTTTGTTACCAGTGATGCTGTGGATTTGATTTAGACAATGTACAAAAGGGAGAGTAATCAGTGGCATCCTGGAGCAGGAACTTCAGCATCATTCTTTAATTCTTATTTCAACAATCTGATGGTGGAAAATCTGCAACAAGAATGTGATGTAGATAACTGGAAAGTCATTCTTCTAAAGGTCGTAACAGACATGCTTGAGCCAATAAAATACTTATACTCTGTGTCTTCTAGCGATAGGGATAAAGTTGATTAATGGGAAATCATGGATCTGAAGCAATGTTAGAAGTGGTGCAAATAATAATAAAGGGTCTCTGAAGTCACTTCAGACTCTTGCACTCAAAGTTGGCCCGAGGGTTTTTGGGAGGCTTAAACCCTCCCACTCACACTTTCAGGGACACTCCTCACTTAAATGACTCTGATAAAAATGAAAGAGGGAATTTTCAAGACCGCAGCAACCTCCTCTCAAATTATTTAACTACAGAATCGAGAATGGCCAGAAGTATTAGTATAAATGCAGAGAATAGCCATGCATTCTTTTCTCCCCAAGCTTGTAGAGACAGAGTGTGTATGTCAGGGAACCACATTTAAAAAAGAAACGGTAATAAAGTAAGTAAAATTCATTAACCTGCGAGTTTATCTTTTCTTACTTTATTCCTGATTTCACATCTTTCTTCTCTCTTTCTTACTCTCACTCTCTCCATCTCCATACCATTTTCTCTATTTCTCACTTCTATCATCATTTCCTCTGTATTACTCTCTGTGGAGGAACTGTCCCACTGGAGAGGACTAGTATTTTGTCTAGTCCAATATCATATCTCTGATAGTGGCCCATACCTCATGCTTCAAAGTTATGGAATATTTCTGCCCGTAAATGAAATGTTCCCACCCACTTGCGCTATCTTGTGTCCAGTGCCTCCAACCCCTACCCTCCTCTATGCCCTCTGCCTATAAGAACATTCCCTGACACCTCATGTAGACCCGCCAAAGCTAAAGGTTTTCCTTGTAGAGAAGGTTTTTCCTACCTTCCTACAGGTACATAGAGAAAACCCCTAGTCTAACAGGAAGTCCCTTTTGTTTGCTACTCTTTTCCATTTCCCCTGTCTTCTGGGCCATAGCTTGGAGCCTTAGCACATGGAACAGATAATGCTCTCTCCCCTTCCCTTGTTTCAGGGCTAGGAATACTTCTGTATGCTACAACCAGCTAGGGACCTGCTGCTGCTTCTAATTGCACCTCGTGCTTTGACTTCCAGCAGTGACCCTCCCTCCAATCCCGTGCCTGGGAGGCAGGAGGAGAGGCCCCATTGCTGCCCCTCTCCCAAGCCAGTGGGGAAGGGCGGAAAAAGAAGAGGTTTCCATTATTAACAGAGAACTGGGGGAGGGAGGAGATAGGCTCTTGGAACTACCCCCACAGGCTTTTAATGTCGAGAAGAGGGATTCAAATGAAATGCCTGGAGGGGTGAGGTTTAAAATGAAATGGCCTAGGGAGAAGCTTAATGGTTAGCTTAATCAAATGCTGTGAGAAGGCAATAAATAGAAATTCTTGTGGAAGAGAGTCAGATGGGGAGTAAAATGAAATGCAGAGAGGGATACATTGAAAATCCTGGTAGATATTTCATACCTTATTGAAGACTTCTTTTTTACGAGATTGGGAGCCTGAGAAGGACAAAGACAGATCTGAAGTGTCATTCATGTCTAAGATAGTGGTCTTATTCCCTGGGGCCTCAGGAGGAGGTTGGCTGGGCAGCAGAGCTGGAACTAGTAGGTTCTCAAGCACAAAACACAACTCTCCAAAGAAGCTGTCCAGTGACTGTTATATGACCACACCAACAACATCACAATCTGGAAAATGGGGGGCTCCAGAGGGGCTAGCTCCCCCAGAAAGGACAGCCCTAACGGGTCAGCATTATGCATGGCAGGAATTGGGTTGGCCCATATTGAAGGAAAGGATGGAGGGTCTGATGGCCTATCCATCTCTCGGGTGCAGGACACATGCCCTTTGGCTAGAATTGTCTGCATGTCACACAGGCCCTACTTTTGTCCATATCTAGTGCTGACACTGGTTCTGCTGGACAGTGCTCTACTCTCTCCTGTAACCCAAGTGGTTGCTCAGCCCCAATGACAACAGCAGCACATTGTGAGGACCCAGCTTCAGTCTATCTGCTCAAGTATAATGAGGGGCCCTATGTGACCAACAAGGCCCACTGAGGATGGGGCTAGCACACCCTCCCTCCCCAGGACGCAACCCTTCTCCTCTGGGCACAAATATTAGCCACAAACTAACCTGACGTCAAAATTTGGGGCCAGACGGCTGGTAGGAGTGGGAGAAGAGGAGAGCAGAGGAAAGGATGCCTGTTACCAAAACACAAGGGTCTGTGACCTAAATCTATCCACACAGAGCAGAGCTGCTTGCTGTGGCACAGAAGCAACAGAGTGGGAGGGTGATGCAGTTCCAGGGCTTAGACAGGGAAACTAGTTTCAGAGTCTTTCTCCCTCCCTCCATCTGTGCCTCTCTCCTCAGGTCCAAGTAGTTTTATTTAAAATGCATACTTTTTTTCAAATGTATAAAAACCTACATTCTTCAGGTTTTAGCTGTGAGGATGGCTGTAGATATGTCAGTCTTGTCTGCAAGTGCCATGAATAATGTGCTTGGGCACAGGAAATGTTTTGGGATGCTAAAAGATGACGTAGGGTTGATACTTAACTGGTCCCTCCAACCATACTGCCAACAAAACCCAAACCCTTCTTCTGCTCAGCCTACCACTGTGTCCTACCTCCCCCGGGGGTACATCTTTACTGAAGAACTAGCCCAGGCGTCACTCTAACCCCCCTTCCGTCCACACAGAAAAATCTCTAAAGCAGGCTTGAGGGTGATTTAAGCCCAAGTTAACTGGCACAGCTAAGGATACAGGCTTGAGCCTGGATTTTACTTCAGCCTAAGTTGGCACATCAAGAGAATGCAGGATGATCTAGCGTGGGTGCCGTTAGTCCTCCTGTCCTATCCCACAACTCTACCTGGGTTGTATTCTCTTGTCTAACTCCTCCCTTCTTCTGAAATGTGTTTTAACTCCACATTTGCCCCCTCCATTTCTGCTGAACTTCCACAGCATTTGAACAGAGATACCATTCAGGAAATCCCTCTCCCATGCTGCCAGTTGGCCAGAAGTTTACACCAACCTTCTGGTAAAGCTGTAGTACGATAGCCGTAAAACCTATAAGGGTACTTCCACATAGAAACCAAGGAAGGACAGACAAGTTTTTCCACAATACACTGCAAATTAATTCATAGAGTGGCCTAGTTTAATGCACCTTGTGACATCCTGCTAGAATCACATGACATCCTGCTAGAAATCCAGCCCAGCAAATGGGTGGATGTAGCCACACGGGTGCTGGCATGTGGGGATGCTCCACTGCACTAGGCCAGCCAGTGCTAACCTAACCTGAGCTAACTACTCTGCATGGCCAGTGAGGTGCACAAGCTGCAGGGTGATGGGGAAGGAGGGGGAAATGATACACATTAGGAAACCTGCAGGTGGTAAAAGACAACTGGCAGAGGAGCCTAGGGTACTTTCAGGGAGTAAAGGCAGGACCGCAGCAGGTATAAGGCAGGCAGAATGTGAGCCTCTTTTGTCCTTTTGCAGTGCAGTTGCATGTTCTCTAGCTTTGCAACGGTAGCTAGGAAATGGTTCATATGGTATCAGAGAAAGGAGAGAAGGATATGCTTCCAAGACTCAGGACAAAGAGAGAGACATCTAGTCAGGTAATAAGTGTTAAGGAAGGTATCACCATTTTGAAACAGACTTAATTCATTCTGCTGTCCATGCTCACTGGCTTTTCTAATTCCCAACTGTACCCAACCACTCTCCTTCATACAGTAATTTATTTCAGCTATACGTATTCTGCCTAGTCCTCCCATTATTTTAATTGTAGTCTTCCACCCATGAATTGATTCCTGGTCTCCTAGCCCAAATCTCACAATAGCCTTCTAAAACTTCATTGATTGCCTTAACGCTCCTGCTTCACTGCATGTTAATCTATTTCTAAGACATAGATCTCTAGAGGACAAATCAAGTAACAGGTCACAGTTCTATATCCTGTCTTATTAAACAGTAATCTGCTGTACACTTAATATTACATGGCTGTGTCTGAATGACTGACTGTCCTTCCTATTTTGCCAGCACATATGCTAAGGCAATGATTTTCAAAAGTGACTTGTGATTTGGAGTGCCTAAATATTAGAGCGCCCAATCTGACACACCTTAAAGAGGCCTTATTTTTGGAAAGTGCTGAACTTCTACCTTTTAAGGTGTCTCAAGTTGGGCACACAAAGGCACCTAAAATCACAAGTCCTTTGAGAATCTTTCCCCAAATCCCTAGTTACATAAACTGAGTGTGTGTGTGTGTGTGTGTGTGTGTGTGTGTGTGTGTGTGTGTGTGTGTGTGTGTGTGTGTGTGTGTGTGTGTGTGTGTGTGTGTGTGTGTGAAGTATTATACCAAAGGGTATTCTGTTCATTAATTCAGTACACAGAGAATGCCAATTTCTACGGAAGCACAGAGCAACCAGGGAAAGGTAAGGAGCCATCAACCGTTGCTGAAAGTCTTTAAACTGACAACACTATGTGAAAAAGTTACCGTTCTCATTCTCTTCAATTTCCATTTTCTTTTCCCTATGATAAT
Organism: Natator depressus; assembly: GCF_965152275.1. NCBI lineage: Eukaryota > Metazoa > Chordata > Testudines > Cheloniidae > Natator > Natator depressus. The sequence continues at coordinate 297,344,387 of NC_134234.1, forward strand.
CATAAGTATGATAATGTATAAAGTCTTGTAACAACATGTATGCTAATTATGAATATTAACATTGATATTTATGTTTGTTTTTAATATTTAATTGTTTTAATACTGTCACATTCTGTCCAATTTGCTAAGCAAATTTAAGCAGGAATGAGAAAGCTGTGTGGTCCAGAGAGAGGAATCTGGTTGAGTATCTTTTTTAAACTGAGTCTCAGCTAATCAAAATTAGTAGAGAACCGCCCATAATAAACTGGTCAATTTAAACATTGTTTTTACGTTGAAACATCATTAGGCTCTAATAAACCAAGCTTGGTAAGGAAATCTCAGTGGACACTTTAGACTCAAATGTTTAGAAATCTAACATCCATAAATGCAGAATACATACAAAGCAAAAGGTCTACTGCCTTTTTTCCATAATGGATGATGAGTTAAAAAACTCATGCATTGAAGTGGTATAAACATGTCTCCTTTTATTATAATGTGGTTATTTTTCCTGCATCCAGTTTGTTACAGAAAATGAAACAAAACAGAACAGTATTTACTACGTGTGAAATGTCAGAAATGGTTTAAATTTCCCTGGGGCAGTAACTCAAAGTTTTCATTTTTGCACTTATTCTGATGTACACTTAGAAGGCTCTCTTGAAATCTGTCTACTTGAGGTTATTCACCACCGTTTTCAGTGATAAAGATAGTGGAAACTGAAATTTCATTAATACCTATGGAATATCAGATGCACTGTAGGGAATAGATTTTGGAATGTTGTCTGTTCTATTTCACTTGATGGCTGCTACTGTACATCTGGTACAAATTGGACTGATAGAAAAATGGGTGACTCTAAACACTAATTTCCAAACAACATCAAGTTCCATTGAATGCACAAAGACATATTAGGATAGTTTTCAAAAGTTGCTATTCATGGAACAAGGGCAATATGCTCATTAATTATAAATGATTCAACAATTTTTAGCTGCAGATTTTCAATCAAAATCTTTGTCAACTGCTACACAAGGGTAGATTTTTGCCTTGCAACCCAGTCTTTACATTATTTAATAGGTTACAATTTTGAACAATTCTAGTTACATGTTTTCTGTTTGCTTGACTTTTACATCATGCTGAGTTGTTTAAAAATAGTTTTAATCAGAAAAGATTAGATTCAGTAAAATATAACCCCTCAACTTCCCCACCAACTCTCAAAATTAGCTATTTTGGGACTAACAGAGACTCAACAGTATGGAACTACGAGCAACATATTAATAGAGTTGATCCTAACAGTGTCAGACTTAAGCATCTAAAAGCAATTATCTTTTTGAATTACATAAATTCAAAGGTCACACTGCAATATTTCAGTGAAAAATATATTTTAATAGACTGCATGCATTTTAGCCCCATCTCACACACAGAACTAACAAGAAAGTCAAAGTAAATGTAGGAGAGAGATAATTAAAAGCACAAAAGCAACCTTGGATAAGATCCTTGAGTCCTTTGTTGTACTAACAGTCAAATCTACAACAGTCCCTAAATTTAACACTATTAAACTCAATCACCATTTGCATTCAATAAAACATTGGTAAGACAGGCAGCATACCAAAATTTAGGCAAAAAGTATTGAAAGACATTGCATGTGACAAAACAATTAATAAATGTATTTAAAATTATTCCAAATTAGCAGGCAGTGTATTTACAGTTATTGATAAAGTTCATAATAAACAGCAAAAGAAAGTTACCATTTCACTTTATGTTAATGATTGTTCCATATTTCTAGTGTGGTTTTCCCCATATTCTGGCATCTTAGACTCTCCTCCCTAATATACATTGGTTCTTCTCTATGCTGGTCTCTCAGACCACAAAGGACATAATTTAAAGAGTTCATTTAATACACTGACAATTTCTTCTAGCTTTACAAGAAAAGGAGGATCCACTGTATTGAACCTTTTGTGCCACAAAAAATTCACTCACTGAATAAAGTACCTTGGCATTTACTGTTCACATAAAGGAACCATGATGAACCAGTGGTTCCACAAAAATCTGGGAAGTTTCCTTATGTCCCCTTTTTCAATGTCATCATTTACACGGCAAAAACAAAAAAAATTAAGCCGTCACAATTTTCAATGGCATTTCTTGGTTGCATTCAGAAGAGGATTATGGACTACTTTAAACAGTGGCTGTTCAATCAGTGTCATGGGACAACACAGATTCCTAGTTTTGGTCACGGTACACATGGGGTCAATTGTTCTATGTTATCATAGCAAGTGGGTGGTCATCCACTCACCAGTAAGAGTGAAAATGAGAAACTCATGTATTAAGCCTTTAAATAGGAGTCTTTTATGACCTAGCTGTAAGTCTGACCACATATGACCCAGGTAGTAAGGGCCACATAGTGTAAGTATCTGGAACCAAAAGGAACAGTAAAACCAACCATATCTCATAGTGAAGGGTAAATAAAGGCCTTTACCTCCTCGGCCAGACAGCCTCCCCACTACAGAAAGGGAGAAGGAAAAAAGGAGGACATTACAGGATAAGAGGTGGGGGAAAGAAAACTATTCACATGTCTGAGTTTGTTCCCCCTTTACAAGTTTTTCCCAGTTCCAGGCCCCTTTACTGTATTCGCGATCTTATACCACACAAGACCTGCTCCATTTCTGTGTTTATCTCTGTTCATAGTCCTACCTTATTCCTCATGCCTCCAGACTCGGCTGCCCGCCATGATGGGATTTCTATTCTGAATATTCTGTGCATGTCTTTTGTTTCTTTTTCTTACTTTGTCCTCAGCACCTCACTCTTCTCTCTTTCCCACTTAGTGCTATATAGATGTGCTGGCTCTTCCTTCCTTTATCATCTCTCCTGAAAAAAATCACTCTCCTCTTCCTCCCCTCACCATTCTCTCTCTTCTCCTCTTTCTTCCATCCCCCAAAGCCAAGGTACTTGGACAGGTGGAAAATTAGAGCTCTGTAGGCTGGTCCATGTGGCCAGCCTGATGATTAGGGACATTCCTATTGAACAGCACTATTTCTCAGTCATAGTGATACCATCCTCCACTTCCACTTCCCACTTCCACTTCTCTCACCCTTTGTTGAACTTGGGCATGCTAATGTCTGAGCAGATTTCATTGATGCCAGATGTGATTTGATTTGACACAATATTTCACATGCTTTGATCTGATGCCAGAATTGATTTGACTTGACATGTTTCAGTTACACGAGTATGAAAATGGTCCCAATAAAAAGAAATTTGGAGAAGCAGTCCACATATAAAACTTCTGATAATTAAAATCTATGGAAATAGACACTTCAGGAAGGAAATTTAAAAAATGACCCTCCAGCATGAGATAGTCCATGTCATGTTAATTGTCAAGGGATCAATATGCTATAAACATCACATAGTCCACAAATCAACTGAAAGTGGTATTATTCTAGAGAGTCAAGCAATACTGCAACCTAGTATGGATTACACTATATATATGACCTATCATAAGTTCTAGGAATCTAGCAAACAATATTGCTAACATACCACTTATGAAAAGCATACACTTTCCCTGTCATAAATCAAGAAATGAAAAGTAATTCAGGGTCTGCAGTCAGGAGCCTGTTATAATCAGAAACTGAGTATTCTACACTGGGAGTTGTAATCTTATGATGTAAAGGGCTGTCCATTAGGAGATCATGTTAAAGCCACCAATCTCATTTCACTGGACATCATCTGAGACATAAACCACATTACTAGACACAAGATGTCACTGGTTTGTCCCTTAAGTAATTCAGATCCAGCAGGAATAGCGGTAGTAGTTTTAATAAAATGGGACTCATAAGTTTTTATTACATTTATAATGAATGCTTTTCAGTTTTATTGGCTCTTGGAAGGAGCACTTTAGCATCTCTATTAAAACATTACTTTATATCCTTCAGAACTTGCAGGCTTCAATTTTATGTTTCTAACATTATAAATATAAATGCAGATATTGAGATTTTAATAAAGGTATAACATTCCTTTCACTGATATATACAGTATGAGAGTTTAGAACATTACAGGAAAAGGAACAGAAGATTAAAATCTCTTCTCTAGTCTGATTCATTCAACATCGTTTTTGCAAAGCCCATATTCTCAAAATGGTTATCTGCAGTCATATCAAGTTATGTAATACATTTAGATATTAATAAACCTGATCTTATGCTGTTCAGTTTTCACAGTAGAAAGCACAATGATATCTTTCAAATTCCTTAGTAATACCTTGGAGTAAAAGGTCCTTTTATTTAGGCACATGACCCTTTTCTTGGTTTGTTTAATCTACTTGGGCCAACCGTATAAAATCTTCAACCAGCTCATTTTTATTTGCACTGAAATATAGATTTAATCAGTGCCCCTGTGCAAGTGGTACCAAAAGAGAACACCCAAAGACATCTCCTTATATTAGTGTATGTAAATCTGCCTTTACACACACACATATTAGTAAACCCTTACCACAGGTTTCATTTCTATTAAAACATATTTTGTACAATTACAATTAATAATTTCCGTGTTTCTTCTTTTGCCAAAGACAAAGCCTTCTTCATGTTAGACCCCCAAATCCTTTTATCTGAAGAGTAACTATATAAAGTACTCTTAAATTATTATTTCCTTTTCTGCAAAAAAACTATTTCAGAAGGAAGCCTTATTTTGTATCCACCTACTTCATATCCCACTACTACTATCTTTAAATCAAGTTCTTGCATAATCCCTGCAGTAAATTTGTTTAAAGTTCTAATGTTTACAGCATAATTTTCACAGACTTATATGTGGAACATAAATAATGCATTAAGAAAACAGAATAATGAGAATCAATGGAGAATTTCTGTTCTCTCTATTCACTGAGGTAAAAGTACAACTGATATAAAACATGTTCTAAAATATGCAAAACTGGCCCCAGTCCTAATTAAAGAGTAGTGATGCTAGATGATGCAGAGAAGCATATACTGAAGGGAAAAGAAAGAGCATGTCAGCCTTCTAAAGGGACTAATATGGATTGCTTACTTCTAAATTCAAGAACTGTTTTTGAGGATTTGATCAACATCTCATGAAGTAAGTTATCTAGGATGGAATATGGACAAGGACCACAACATGGTTTCACATGAGGAGAGCAGTGGCAGCCTGGAGCAAGAGGAGAACAGTGACTAGGAGATCAGTGGCAGGGAAAGTTTTAAACACCAAAATTAAAACTTGTAAGTTCCCTCTGCATTAGCATGTTAGAAAGAAAAATGGTTCTTTGCACCAGAAATATCAAATTTTAAACGTGATAGTGCTGATGCTGAATATTTTCCAATCCAGATGGTTGATGCTGAAAGTCAATACTCTAGCACTGAAAACTTGCAGTCCTAGCCAAAAGATAGACATCAGTGACAATCAGGGTTCTTCTGATACTTTCCCCAACCTGATAAAAAATGTCCTTTCTGAACAAAAGACATTGAAAAAATTCAGGTAGCGACTTGAAAATACACCACAAAGATATTCTGAAAGGAAACACAAAACCACACCCAATGTAATTCATTCCATACACATATTTATTCCAAGAAAAAAATTGCAATTCTGTGAGCAAAACACAAGAATACAAATAATCATTTCCCCAGCCTACTAAATTAAACCTGCCACTTTTTGTGTATGTCTTTAGCTACACTTTTGCCAAATTATTTGACTTTCACCACAAAGGCTATTACTAGGGTTGCCAACCGTCTAATCGCACAAGCCCAAACACCCTTGCCTTGCCCTCTGCCCCTTCCCTGAGGCCGCAACCCTACCCCGCCCCTTCTGAGGCCCCCACCCCCACTAACTCCATCCCCCGTCCCTCTGTCACTCGCTCTTCTCCACCCTCATTCACTTTCACCGGTCTGGGGTAGGGGCTTGTGGTGTGGGAAGGAGTGCAGGCTCCGGGCTGGAGGGTGGGGCCAAGAGGTTTGGAGTGTGGGAGGTGGCTGTGGGCTGGGGCACGGGTGCGGGACGGGCTGCAGCTCTGGGAGGGAGTTTGGGTGTGGGAGCAGGCTCAGCGCTGGGGCGGGATTTGGGGTGTGTGCTCTGAGAGGGAGTTTGGGTGCAGGAAGGAGCTCAGGGCTGGGGCAGGGGGTTGGGGTGTGTGGGGGGGTGCAGGGTGCAGGCTATAGGAGAAAGTTTGGGTGAAGGAGGGGGCTCCGGGCTGAAGCAGGGGGTTGGGGTGCGGGATAGGATGAGAGGTGCAGGCTCTGGTCCGGCAGCACGTACCTCAGGCAGCTCCCAGAAGCAACCAGAACATCCAGCTCCTAGGCTCAAGGGCTGTCAGGTGGCTCTGCGCACTGCCCCTGCCTGCAGGCACCGCCCCCGCAGCTCCCATTGGGCATGGTTCCTGGCCAATGGGAGCTTGGGGCAGGGCAGTGTGCAGAGACCCCCTGGCTGCCCCTGTGTGTAGGATGTGCCGGTTGCTTCCGGGAGCTGCGTGGAGCCAGGGCAGGTATGGCGCCTGCCTTAGCCCCGCTGCGCTGCCGACCGGACTTTTAGCAGCTCATTAAAATCTCCCATATTGGTTTCAGTAGCCACAAGGAGATTAATTCTGATTCCAGGAGATTCCTGGCCAATCCAGGAAGGTTGGCAACCCTAGCTATTACAAAAATTCACTTGAGGTAATCTGAATGTGGTAATAATAAGCTTGACTGACGAGGAGCAGGTTGGACAAAATCCTGACATCAATTGTGCTGTCTCTGGCAATTTTGCTTCCACCATTTCCTACCATTATAAGCAACAAAGTGTGACACAATCTCTTTCACAATTATAGATCTGGAGAAGAAACTTGGATCGTTAATTTTAAATGATAGAAAAGGAAGGAAGGAAGAACCCAGGATCATGTCCCACTGTTCACATTTCAGGCTGTTCTTGGCTAAGTCTTCAGACCTTGCATTTGGTATCAGTCATGTTTGCTAAATAATGGAATAATGTGGTAGCTTCTCTAAATCATTTTTCAATTTTGTCTTTGTATTTTTCCAGGTTTTTTTTAAATTACTTCAAGCCATATTTCCACTGAAACTGCAACAGTAGTGTCATCAGCCTGTAATCTGTCAAATCCTTTTGAAGCCTCCTTCATTTTTTAAAAACATTTAGTACTTCTAAGTAGAGTATAAAGTAAGTGCTATATATTGAACGCTCTCCTCATGCTCACTACAAATTCCAACTTATTTATAGTAGAGAGATGCAAATATAGAGAGTCAAGGTGAAATCCTGGCTCCTATTAAAGTTAATGGGCGTTTTGCCATTGACTTCAATGTGGCCAGGATTTTCACCCACCATCTTCCTCAGAGGTGTACTTTTTAACTTAGCCAACCATCAGACTGAGAGTGGCTACAGAAAAAAAACTGAGCTTCTATACTGAGCTTTAGGACTTTGTTAGAAATTGCTGCTTTTTCAAGAAGGTTAAAAAAGTGTGCTAAATACCCATACATCAGAAGCTTAGAACAATTGCTCCTGAGATGTTCTTTTCTCTGTTCCAGTTTTCTGGATATCACAAGACTTCATTTTAAAAATGTTACTTTTAAAGCGTTTACTTTGTCCTTTTCCATTTATCTTTATATTCGCAGAAGATTAACTTTCCAGCTGATTTGATACTTGTACAGTCTGATTTCAAGACGGTGACAGTCTCTTAGTGATTGGTAGAATTCTGACATCATGGATGACTGTTAAACAGCTGTCATTAACTACATGTCATTAACTACATGTCTACTATGATTAAATTACGTAAGATGAAGAGATCACAGCTATAAAGCATAACCTTATAATTACATTATATCCATGAAACCTGAGTTTTCTTGCTTTCTCCTTTATGTCCAATATGATTGTTCACACTGAAGCGATCAAGGAAGGGTGGAGAAATGTTTTGAAATGGCCTCAACTTTATCATTGGAAAAAATCAGAAAGCTTTAAACTAAAAACAAAACAAAAACCATGAACAGTTTATTTTTATGTTTATGCTATAGCTGAGGAGCATATGGTAGAAGTTAATTTCCAGAGACATCATAAATTTCACCATTGTACTCCCACAGTCCTGGTTTGGTTATGTGCTGGTTGGTCCGCAGACATAAACTAGAGCAGTCTTCATAGATATACAAGCTGTTAATGGTCAAAATGGCAGCCACAAGTATAGTGTTGGTGCCTCGAGGCCTCACCACCTATATCAGCAAGCAGAGAGGGGTGGCATAGGAGCCTCTACACTAATTCTTGGTCACTGAAAACAATGCAGTGTAATGGGGTGCCATGAAATCATCTCCCAGGGCTGGATATGCTGGCTTTAGGACCAAAATCCTCTGGTGTTGGCATACCACATCAGAGAATCTGACCATAAAGGTACATGAGCCTACCAGGTGGATGTGCAGGATTATAGGGAGTAGAAGTACTTTAGAAACAGAAATATGGAAGAGTATTAAATGAAAGTGTAGTAAAGCTGCCCCCCTTTAGGATCTTATGGGGAAATCCTGATTACCATATTTGCTTATTTTAATTATTTTTTTAAACCATGGCTGGCAGTAACTGAAGTTTCACAGTTTGCTAATATGTTATCATTACTCAAATAATTAGGCTTGGGAGCAATAGATTTTTTTTTAATTAGCTATCTCAAAGCAAGTACCATTATAATAATCTAATTATCCTTTGAGGCAGCTTTATGCATAAATGCTTTAAACATTCATTGCCTTACGGCTGAGGCCCTGCCTCAGTGTGCATAGCTTAAAACAAAAACAAAGCTGGTGTTATGCATTGACACACATTTGTTAACAGAAAAATGTCAGAAACTGAAAGACTGATTTTAAAATTCTTAAATATTCAAAAAGTGACAATATAGAATTCTTTTTAGTGTTCACCAAAAAGCACCACTATGTAAACTAAAAATAAAATAGGTCAGATAAGGTTTTGCTGTCATTTAAACTCTCTGTACTTCAGTTTCCCCTCTTCTAAAGCTAGGGTAATGCCACTTATCAAATGATTGTACTAATGAAATACTAAGTAATTTTAAATAAGCAAAGTTTTAGGTTTCCATGAACACTTATTAGTCACAGTTTATTAAATTTAAATATCTTAAAACAATGATTATAAAATGTATATAGCAATATTTAAAAACTAAAAGGACAAATGTAAATCAGAGTTTTTGCATGGTATGAAGGGACAATATGTTTGGTCCATGGTATTTAGTAGGCACCTATTTATTTCAAAATCCTTAATTCTGAATAAATATTATGGTAGTAATCAATTTGTATATATTTAATGTACAGATATAGGAATATCTGATTCAATCTCACAAGGTAAAGTCTCTTTTCTCATTCACATCTTGTCTGAGAGTCTCCTTTCACCACTCCTGGAACCTTGCCAGAACTCATTCGTACTACAACCTTGCTCCGGCTGGAATCTATATTCTTGTCTAAAATAATTTACCTTCTTAAATGAATTTATTATAATTTCCACTTTTACTGTCTTCTCTTTGAAGTTGACAATATGGCTTTAGAACCTAAAATGCTCTGGCCAAAATGTATTTAGGAAAAGGGACCAAATCACTCTTATCCTCCATCACTTTCCACTTGCTTGCTATAACTGAATCTACTTCAAAACTGGCTTCCTGGTTTTCATCTTACCCTTCCGATCTGACATTATATGTTCATTCTCCTTTTCTTCCCTCTCCTGCTCTACTCACCATCCCAGCTCATTTTTAGCTGGAGGTTGTTCTTTCACTTGCAATTCCTTCCTCTCCTCCCAAGAGGGAGTATTACTTTTATTTTGAAATCTTGCCTTAAAACTTTCAGGCATAAGTTTAGGAGTGTCTTTCTTTAAGTCTCTATCCTTTTTTTGTAAGGTTCTGCATGACAGTGCTACATAGAAATAAACTGTATAGTACAGTTACAAAATGGCCAGTTGGAATCAAAGCCAGACAGCTCCTTGCCTTACTCCCAATTCACCATATTTAATAATAGATACCTTATGAAAAACATGTTAAAATGTCCCCATTCTCAGGTTTGGCAGATCACAAGTAGGAATGAATTTCAGAAATGGGGTCCCTCCATCTCTGCTGCAAGCCTCCTGTTGTTTAACTCTAGGGACAGAAAGATAATCTTGGCCTAATTAATTACTAAAAAGTGGTGCTAGTGATAGAAGGAAAGAGTCATTATTCGTGAACCAATAGCTCATAATACAGCTGATAAGAAAATGCATAAAAATATAACTGTTCACTATAAATGCCTGTCCTGCCTAGTGATTTCTGATTTCAATACATATTCTACATTAAAAAAAGGTAAATAGTTTAGCTGTTTTATTCGAGGAACAGTTCAAATCTCAATAGTAAGTATATCATCAGTAGAAAATCATTCAGAAAAGAGGCCCTTCGACTTCAAAATGCTTAGTTTTAATAGCTGATGTCCAGTCAATCAATAAGCATTTTGAAATTGACTCTTAAGATCACCAAGTAATGAGGGGCTTTTTGTATATAGAGAACAGAATAGTTCATTTAATGGAGTATGCTGCTTTGTACTATTGTTTATATCAAGGTTTGCTAGTATCTGTACACAGGTGTGCACTAATTGCATCCAAGAGGCAATTAAACCAATTGCAAATTCTTAGAGAAACTCGTTCAATGTGATTCTTGCAAGATAATTATGTAGTTTCCATGTTAATTTAGAGGAACGAAATAGAACTAAGGTGCTCAACATTTTCAGAATACTAGATCAAAGAGCATTTTCCATAAATCTACTGTATTATACCCAGAAAAAACTAATCTGCACCTATTCTCAGGATATGCAAGTCTTCCCTTGGTTGTAATTCAGTATTGTAAATTATTAGTAACATGAATACAATGGCAAAATGATGCTGATGCTCTCTATCAGTATATTTCACACATAATATAATAACAGAATCAATAATCAGCTACACTGTACTCATGGATTTGTATCTTTGATTATTATATTTGACTAATCTAAATAGCTACTCTCTTCTTGTGAAAGGATATGTGTACTAGTCATCTCCGGCAGCAAACTACCAATTTCAGGATAATGTTGCTAGAAAAAAAGAAGAAATAGTTCTAGAGAAGTAATTTATATACTATAAACAAGAAGATTTGTTACAAATGAAAATGACTAGAAGCCTTCACTACTGTACAGAGCTCATTATTTTTGTATCTATAAATTACCTATTTTTTTCATATTCATATGGCATCTACTTCAGATATGTAAGAGTAACAGGTTTTTAATAATGGGTTCGTACTGTTCATTTTTTCTCTTCTGAGGAAAAAACTATTCAAAGGCAACAATATTTTCTGTGTTCTCTTTTACTTCTCCATTTAATAAATAACAAAGAATACCATTGGGCTGCCAGGCTGTGCCTTAATTATCTAGCAAAAAGATGGAAGTTGTACAGTCATACCCATTTAAACTTCACAATCCATACCAGTATCACAACTCTTTATGAAAATAAATGTCTTAGTCATGAGAGAACTGAAAAGCTATGGACGAGGTACCTATAGGTTTTATGTACTCATTATTATATAATTAATAAAAGTTAATAAATATTTGGGGGATATTTTCACTGAAATTTATGGGGATTTAGGCATGCGTCAGCAATATTCTTCTTGTTTATTTTGGTGTAACCTTGGATATTCCTGAAACATGCATGTTTTACTCAGAGACAGATCGCATATAAGGATATGACAAATGTTTAAAAGGTCCTGTATCTTTAAAAGTAACTGTAAGTATAGATAATAAAAGGAAGCATTTCTGGAAGAGAGAATATTTTGAAGGCTAATCGTATAATATGCATGCAATGATTGGTAAGATGATAGCTTATTTTATTTGGTGAAAGTCAGTTACAGGTGCTTGAGTAACAATCAGTGACAGCTCAAAACTTTTATTTATCCTGGGTGTCCTTGAATTTAGGAGTTTCTTGTGACAAGGATCTGGGTCTTTTTATAGCTGAGGTGGTGTTCACTTGGACCCTAGACCTATAGGGCGAAATCCTGGCCCCATTAAAATCAATGGGAGTTTTGCCACTTCACAGACCTGTGAAATAAAATTTCTACAATTTATGCCAGATGGCTGAGGGGTACACCCCTTTGATTGGCTGCTTCCCCCACTTGCCCACGTCCTGGGGAAGAGCAGCCACTTATAATTGCTGCTGGAAGCAGACAGAGCTTTCTCCCGCTCCCTCAGGAGTTAAAGATTCTCAAAGGAGGAGGGAAGGGATCAGCTCAGGCCAGTTCTGGCTCCCTCTTCTCCCTCCCCTCCTCTGAACAAAAAAAACAGCTCCTCTGCTCCACCCTCCTCCTCCGGGTAGCACCGAGCCTTGGAAGGAGGAGAGGGTACCTTGCTGCAGCCCCCCAGGCTGAAGAACCACAGGATCTGCAGAAGTAAGCCGGGGGGGAGGGGGGGAAAGAAAAACTGATATGGGGCAAAATAGATGGAGGACAGGGGCAGGATAGACATGGGAGCTAGGGAGGGAGAGCAGATGAGGCAGGCAGATGTAATAGCACTTTCATTTCTGTAGAAAATGATAGACTCCTACTTTTTTCAGAGCACTTTAAACACTGCATTTAGCATGTGCATTGACTGCAGTGCAATGCCTCACATGCTTAAATTTACTCATGTGCTTAAATGCTGTGCTGGACTAGGGCCTTAACTGGCTTTAGGCAATGTTGGAGGTAGCACAAGAGTAAGACAGAACTCTAGTTTCAATAGTGAGCTTTAGACTACCAGCTTTCCCAAAAAATGATGTAATAGATAAGTTGCTAAACTGCATACCAGTAGGTAAGATTCCTTTTGGTATTTGCATTTTATCAATTTTCTCCTTCTATTCTTTATAAACACTGAGGTATTTGTATATAAAGTTTCCTTAGTTCTTCAATGATATGTTATATTTTCATTAAACCAATATGAGTTATCCAGTTATTCAAATCACTATGATTATGCCAAAGTGGTCTCTTAACTAATTCATAGCTTTCTCTTCCAGACTGCAAAAACTTCTAAAAACTCCCATTGTTTATAACGCGGTAAATGTCCCCACCAATCTCACAGAGACTATCTGTGTGCTGTGGCTATTTGTGTCACCAGCACATGACATGTTAACAATGACAACCATCATGCTTTCCTGATGGATTGTACTATCATTTGGGCCTCCCTTGAGGGGGCCATGGGCAAGCTGACAGATAAAAATCAGCAGCAACTGATTCCCAGCAGAAATCTTGGAAATTAGAGACATACATCTTACTTGTCTCTTCAGATATAGAAATTACACTTTTCTTTCTAAGTACGTAACGCAACAGAAAATACCCATGAAGAACTGATGGATCCACTGAATACTTTTAAAGTACCACAAAACTGCTATATCTTGGAAAATCATAGCATGTTGTGTTATCGCTGTTTTCAAGCCAGCAACATGTACTCCAGAACTACAGTAGCTGCTCACTGAAAGTGAACTCTCAATTCAACCTTGGAAGTTGAAAATATAAAGATGAAAATGTAAAGACACCTAATGTTAGGTAAGCATCACAGTCATGTCTATTGTCAGGCCATTGTGTTCACTTAGAGAGACTCTATTTGGCCTTTACATGGATGTACAGTGGGGATAGGGAAGCACAAAAAACCCACATAATGGCCAAGCAGAGTTGCACTCCCCTGTACATAGGAACTGCTACATCCATACCCTTCCTGTGCCTTAAAGGGAACAGGAGGAGGTAGAGCCATGGTTATACCTCCCCATGCATAGACCAACAGCAAGGGCTGAGGATGTTAGCTGCACCTCATAAAGAAATGCAGAAGTAGGCATGCATCTCTATGAGACAGAATATCTCCTGGTGCTGCCTGTCACCACGTTGGGGCTTTGTTTAAATGGCACAATTGTGAGTTAAATAACTCATTAATATCAGACAACTGCTGAAGACAGAATAGGTTGCAGACATTGAAACTGCGAAATGTGTAGCCCTGCCTATGCATTTGTTCTCTCTCTAAATCCAATAATCCAAGCCATTTATTTAGCTTTTCCCACCTTAACTACAGTAATCTAACTGCAGAAGTTTAAAGCAATCAGTGTTTTTCTGGCATCAAATATCTCCCATAACAACTGTCCAGGCTGCTAAACTAAAAATGATGTCACCCACATATGAGAGAAGACCGGCCCTGCTTGTGGATGAAATGTAAGAGTAAAAAGAAAAGAGTCACCTCCTATACTTCAAAAATAAAAAAGCTAAAAGCAATACTAATGTAGATGGGAAATTGTTCTCTTCTTTTTTTGTCTTGACAAAAATGTTCTAATTTCATGGCACGCAATGTACAAAAGGGAAAGAAATACATCTATCAAAGAAGAGAAACAAATGCCTACATATTCATAAGATAAGAATTTGGCTGGAAACTGAGACTTCATAAGATGTTCATGTGAAAACGCTTTCAACTCCCAAAATCACTAGTCACACAGAGAAATCATGCCCCCTCTTGTAGGTGCAGAGGGCCTTTTTATAGCATAACTCACCCAGATGTGCACAAAGAAAATGCAGCACTGGGGAGGAGCAATCAAATTTGAGGAGGTCTCATAGAACGTGCACCTCCCCTATATAGCATGATCCTTCAGTTCAGCGGCAAATATCTGTATTGTGCAGGAGGGCTTGAGGATCTACTTCATCCAGCTTCTCTGGTGATTCCTCATCACCTACGAGAGTCAAGCAGGCTACTTCAGCCATTAGACACATGCCATTCTCCCCTAAAGATCTCCACAGCCACGGCAAAATAATTCAGGCTGAGTGCTGGAGAGGAGCTTTTCATGAGAAAGAGATGAACCCTCAGGACCAAAACTATCTGTTGTAGAATTTTATTGATGTTACTTACATTTCTCTAGGGATTAGTCTGGCTCATAATACTTCTTCCATGTGTATTGTACAGAATACTTGACTTTAAGAGAAGCTTTTAAATATGAAGTGACCCCTAGGATACATCTCCCACACTAGTAGCTTACAGAGTGGTCCCTAAAAGAAACTATACACTGGTTGCCAGACTGGAACTTTAGACCAGAATAAGTATATTTGCAAGAGTTTCCACAGATATTTCAGAGTAAATTCATTGCTGGCGAAAGCAGGTACAATTCCACTGAAATCAAAGGAGTTGTACTCACTTATGCAAACAGAGACTTATGTCCTTTACACAACTATTGGCAAGAAGACAAAAATTGACTTTCAAAAGAATTAAAGCTTTACCTCACAAAACTAATATAGTTAGATCCATCCTGTAGAGTAGGAAACAGCCTTTTGCTTTTTCCTCTGACTAAAATAAGAAAGAAGATACTTAATAAAAATAATGTTTAAAAGACTTCCCCAGAACATGGGAGTAGTACATGACTTGGTTCCATTTGTCTCCTGAGTTCAGCCACAGAAATCCTCTCAGCAGTCCACTGGAAATCAAATCACACAAAGAACAATAACATTAGGCTGTGATTTAAACTCACAAAGCCTGATAATTCAGAGTTAAGGCTGAAACTCCACCTTCTACAAGTAGGTCCACTCACTGTTTGTTTCATTATTACCATCAAATCTTTTACTCCATATATTTCAACCAGTTTATAATTTTAGATTTATTAATAGTACATTTTATTGGCCATTTATGTTCAGTTACCTAGCAGACCTATTTTAAAAATCATGTAGAATGTTATTTGCTGATATTTCTACTGCTCTTTAAATTAGTTATCTAGTGAGCAAAATTTTACCACTGGATTTGAATCACTTGCATAAAATATATTAATACTCAGTTTCAACTATAAATAATGCTTGCTATGCAAATTCTCTCTCATGACACAGTGCCAGCAGCCACCCCAGACTCTTAAAGGGATGAGACCCTTAGGAACACTACGGCAGCCAAACGCCCCATACACTGGAGATTACTTGAACCTGGTAACGTCTGGGTGCTCTGATTGTGACACCCAAGAGAAAGGGGGGCACAGTTCTTGCAAAAGGAAATTATATACAACCAGGAGCTGCGGAGAAGCCTTGTAGCCTAATTGTCCCCAGAGTTGTTAGCAGACTGCTAGCAGGAGCTGTACAGAAAGGACTGCCACAACAGTAGGGAGACAACTAGGGTGGCCAGCTGACCAGTTTTCAACTAGAAAGTCTGGTTGCAAAGGGGACCTGACACCCAAAGTACAGTTACTGCGGGCAGGGGAGGTAGGAAGGCATCAGGTCATCACCCGTGCAGGACCCCTACTCAGCTGGCACCACCTCCTACCTGTGTTGGGCAGCTGCAACTCCCAGCCCTGGCTTTGCAGGTGAGTCCCTCCTGACCTGGATAGATTGGGAGAGGGGAAAAGCAGTGAGTGATGTGGGGGGAGGAAAGAGGAGCAAACTGGGGAGGGGCCTTGGGAAAAGAGGCAGGGCAGGGAAGAGGTGGGGGCAGGGCCTTGGGGGGACGAGGTCTGGCACTCCTGCTGGAGTGTCTGGTTTTTAAATATTACAAAGCTAGCAACCCTGGAGATAACCCAAAGGGGCCCTCAACAATATGACACAGACCATGGACTGATCCTGGCCTCGAAACTCACAGATACCTAACTGCCTCTAATTAAGGAACAGACAGGAAAGGGCACCCTGTGGAGCTGTATCCCTCTATAGGACTACTCCCAGGGACCAAGCTACGAACCATTATGTTTTATCTTGACGTGTAACTGGTTAACTCACTGTACCTATGGTATTTACAACCTCTGTCTTAACCTGGCATCCCTAGAAAAATATCCCTTCCCTTTAGTCAAGTGTCTGAGTGATTACTGGAACTCACCAGAGCTAGCGCCTACCAAGGGCTAGCAGCTGAACTGCCTTGAGCACTTACCTGCAAGTCATGGCTCAACCCATGTACTACTGAGTACCTTAAGGGTTCAGCATACCACAGCTCTGTACAGCCATAATAATTACAGCTTCTCAAAGAGTACAGTTGGGTTCTAAGCACTTTTGAAAGCCCAGTCACTACATTTAGGAGGCTAAATGGGAGCAGAGCTCTTTTGTAAATCTGGCCCCCATTATCGGTACTGAACAATTCTGAAAATCTGAGCCCATATTCGTACTGTATTATAGAACACAGGATCACTGCATGTAAGAAAATTACCTACACAACATAAAAGTGCCAGTATAATTGAGCATTATGTTCATAGCAAAAGAATGACTTTACAACACTAAATACATCTGTAAATACTGTTAATGTCAATTCAAGCTCATTTCCTTACAAATATTCATTTGAGATACCAACAAAATTATTGCTGCCAATCCTTCAATTTTTTAAAAATCAACTGCATTCAGACATAAAGATGTCTATTCTTACACTTCCTACAACATTATGTTATTATAAAGTCACAGAGCTTTGCTCTCCAGTTTTTTAAAAAAAACCCTTGGAATTTTATTGACTTTTCATAATAATTACATCCATACACACATTGAAGAAAATTGCATACTGAAAGATGACATTCATTACGTTTATCATCATATTAACACCTGATCTATTAGAGTCTATTAAAGAAGAAAGAAAATCAAGGAGGGAGAGAAGACAAAGGATTTTTTTAAAATCAATCAGTTTGTTGCTGTTCACCACTAATTCCAAACACAGACTGCATAAGCATGTATGCTAAGCAAGAGAAAAGGTGGCCATCCCAGATGACCTTTACTCACTATACAACATATTATTTTCACAAGTTGCAAAGCCTGTAATGATGATTCTATATACTATTGCATAAATTTATAACAGGATAATTTTTCATACAATTTGAAAATGAAATATATTCTCAGGAAACATTCTATTTAATTAATGTAAGTATAGGCATTTCTCTGATACTCATCATCACAGTAGACTCTGATACACAGTATTTGCACACAGATGTGTTGTACATACAAAAGTCAAGAGGGAAGTAAGATATCTGGCAGTGGTAATGGTAAATAGCAACTGTAAAATTTGCACTGAACAATCAGTTTTCACATCTGTTCATGTACCTCATTTAAACCCTAAAGATTGTAAAATTAAAATAAATACAGTATTCTACAAGCAAGAGTTGCCTTTAGAAATAATCGTCAGAAATGTGTCTGGTTCTATATTTTGTAATAAAAGAAATCACAGTTAGCTTGTGATGAGGTGTCCATCCCACACAGGACTGGAAGGGGTTAAGATGGCCAGGTGGGCCAATTAACTCCACAAGTTGCATCTGGAGAGGAGCCAGGGAGCGGGGAATTGACTGGAAGCAGGCTCAACTGGGCAGGAACTGGTAGGACCTATATAAGCCAGGAAGCTGGCAACAGAGGAGGCTGCAGTCACTCCCTGGAAGAAGGAAGGTGCATTTGGGGCTAAAGGGTAGTCCACAGTTACTCCCTGAGAGGCGTGAGTTGGGAGGCTGTGAACCCAGGAAGGTAGGAAAAGGTTCGGGGGAATGCAGAAAGGTAGGACAGTGCAGGCCTTGACTGCTGACTGGAGGGCCCCTGAGCTGGAAACCTGGAGCAGAGGGTGGGCCTGGGTTCCCCTACCAGCCACTGGGGGTGAGGCACAGGACAGCAGAGCAAAGCAGACTGCCTGGGAAAATTTGTCCTGGAAAGACTTCATTACACCACCCCTAGAAGAGGAACACATATGGTGACCCGGCTGGAGGACCAAGTCACAAAGAGGAGGCTACAGTTCCTGGAATGAGAGAGGTCCGCAGGACGAGAGGATGATGGGATAGACACTACCAGAGTAGGGCGCAATGCCTGGCCAGATCTAATTCTCAGCATAGCCAGGAGGAGGCACCACTAGCGGTGAGTACATCCTGTTACATAGCTAAATAGCTGCATACTCTCTGTAAGATCTACCTTTCCTGTCCATCCATATAGCTAAATCTCTTGTCCAGGCCTTATCATCTCACATCTTGACTACTAAAACATCCTTCTCTCTGACCTTTTACCTATTCAAAATACTGCATGCAAATACCATTTTCTAGCTCATTGCTTCACTATCTTGTATATATGCCATCCCTCCACTGGCTCCCTCTCTACCAGTGCATCAAACGCAAACTACTTGTCTTCACTTTTAAAACGCCTTTACAACCTGTCCACAAACCACACAACTTCTTTTATACACTACACTTTCACTCCACAAATGATGCCAGTCTCCATTGCCCATTTTAAATTTTTTCCAATAGCACTTTCTCCCATGCTGCACCTTAGGCATTGGAAGGAGCACCCCATACATATCCACAAAACCAGCTCATTGTCATCCTTCAAATCGGTACTTAAAACGCTTCTCTTTCGTGATGTCTATAAAAAACAAGAAATGATTAGTCAGCTGCTTTGTTTCAAATATAATGCTATAGTTATTTCAAATCTTTTTTAGTTTTGACATTTAAGATGCTAATCATCTGCTTTTATACAAATATTTGACAATTATGAAGATATAAAGGTCACTCCAATGCTACTAACTATTGTGACGCTAGAAGTCCAGGTGCCACTTCATGCCAAGGTCCCCACGTAACACTGGATATGGAGGTATATCATTGGAATTAATGTAGCTCACTTGTGCATTAATATCGATTAAAATAAGTAGCAGAATTATAAGCAAGTGTTTAGTATTTAGACTATTGAAAGATTGTAAGTTGCTACATGCATTAATCTTACTTGTACTATTTGTGTGCCATATTGTAATGTAATATTTGAGTGAGCCTCTTTTGTGAGCCTCTGAGACTGTATGAATCTCCATACAGGAGAAGGACATCAGCATGAAGAGCTGCTCTTCTACAGAAATTGTTACACACCTCCTTACTGAGGAGACCCATTGATACCAGATAGGCTAGGGTTGAATCTTACAACTGGAAACTTCCTACATCTGGATTGAGAAACCATCAACAGAAAGGACTAAAGACTCTTATTATTGTTCTATGTTCCTCCTTGAGAAGATGAATCATTCAAGTGGACTCCTCCTATTAGCTGAGTTTGCAGCTCAGAGCACATGGCAGGAGGGGGATAAAACCCCAAACCAAAAGAACTAATGATCTCTGTTGTGCTTGGATTATGGGAGGCAAGGAGTTTCTAGATATAAGCAAGAGATCTCCAGCTGCTTAGCCTGGGTTAGCTCTACAGGACAAATAGAGCTTGCTAATCATAGAAGCCTATATTACTTTTTGAAACCTAACACTGTAACTTATTCATGTGTCTGTTTGCTTGCTTTAACCTTGCAAATAACTCTCTAATTTCCTTTTCCTATTTAATAAATCTTCATATAGTTTAGTATAATATTGGCTACACATGTTATCTTTGGTGTGAGACCTACAGCACAATCGACCTGGTGTAAGTGACTGGTCCTTTGGGATTAGAAGTAACATGAATATTGCTGTGATTCTTAGTGTAAGGGGCCAGCTATCACAGAGATATGCTCACCTGAGTGGCAAGACAGACTGGAGTACCCATAGGGACTGTCTATGACTCCATGTTAAGGCTCTTAAAGTGCCTGCAGACTTTGCATTTGGTGAAGTTGGTTGGTAAAATCTAAGTTTAGAACTCACAACCAATTTGGGGTTTGTGGCCTTGTTTGTTTTTAACAGTCTGCCCTGGGGTTGGGACTCACGCTCTTGCATTGTCGCTGGGAGCTTCATAACTATTACAACCTTCACTCTCTATGTGCCTCTAAGCTAAAAAAGTGAAGCACGATTACAAAAATTAAAGTATGTATTGCTTCTTCCCATGGGAAAGAGCAAAAGGAAAAGGAAATTTCCCACTAAGTTTTCTTCATAGATTTGTCTCCAATTGTTTCATCGTGGCAGTGGGATTTGTTCCTTCCCCTCACAGAAAAGGTTATGACTCCTGCCCCCAAAGCATCCAGGATATCTGGAGACCCCATGGCTGCATGCCAGCCTTAGCTCTTCAACAGTGCCATGTTTCCTGACAGTGCAGTTCCAATGGAGGCATGCTGCCAGAGCCTGCATTGCAAGCCACAGCCCTCAGGACCCTTATTAAAAACAAGGATCCCTAGTGCAGAGTGGGAATTGTAAGCTAGGGTCAGAAATCAGTGTTTCATCCAAATGGTATCATCTATTCGCATAGATGCTGGGAATAAGCATTTATACAAAGAGATATCAGGCTAAGGACCTAGTGAAAAACCAGGACATAGGTGCACTATAAATCATACCTTTTAAATATTCCTGCGTTGTATCACTTTAGCTGCCATATACCATATGAGAGAGATCTTGCTATGTACTAGTATTATAATTGCTAGGAAAGGTAAGTTTATAAATATTTAGAGCAAAAATGGTCCCAGTCCTACAAAGCCACACTGGGCAGTAAGGTCCTCTTATCCTCCCTATAACCACATGAGACCTGTGCACATTGAAGCAGATGAACTAGGGAAATTACCTGTAGCCAAAATTTGTTTCCAGTGAAATTCAGACAAATGTTTTATGATCCCATCCAAAATAGTATAAAACCTGTACACAGTGCAAAAGCATTTTGCACATTCGAAGCAGGTGTAAGAGCATCAGCTAATCCAAATATTTATTAAATCCAAACTTCTTTCAGTTAGATTAAGTATTATCCACATTTTACTGGTGGGGAAAGTGAGGTAAAATATGACTTGCCCAAGAAGCCTAATAGTAGAATTTGACAAACAACAGATTGTTTGGTTCACTGGCAATTCCAAAAAAATATATATATATATGTTTTGTTTCAGATCGAATCAAAAATGGGTAATTCCTAGCAAAGTAAAGTAAAAAAATATTGAGTTGGATTGAAGCAATGTTTCCTTTCGACCCAATATTTTTTGTTTTGATTTCAGGCATTTTTACAAAAGCAAAAGACTAGACTCTCAAAGCAGATGGGGAATGGGTGATTAGGGTACTCTCCTGAGACATGGGAGATATGGGTTCAATTGCCCCCCACTCTTCCTGATGTGGAGAAGGGATTTGAACTTGGATCTCCCATGTTGCAGGAAAGAAGGCCTGATGTGGAGAAGGGATTTGAACTTGGATCTCCCATGTTGCAGGAAAGAAGGCTGTGGGATGTTTTAGATCTTTCTCAAGCCTCTCCTGTTGAAGCTGTTCCATTGCATATAAAAATTAGTCATTGGAACTCAGACTTGAACTTGAGTCTCCTATATTTCTGGAGAGTTCTGGAACTATCAGGCTGTAGAGTGATTCTCGTTCTCTCTCCTTGGACCCATGACTATTCACTGTTGTTCACAGTGGCACTTCACAGTCATTCATGATGACAATGGATAGTCATTGGGCCAGGGAAAGAGAGTGAGAATGACCGCTTCCTCCCCCAGCATTTTGTGAATCTATTCCTTTGCTTTTGTAAAAATGTCCAAAATCAAAACATCTAGATCTGTGCTTATTCTCCCAGATCATTCTACCATACCAACACATAAAGAAGATGGACCAAAACCTCCCACTATATACTCAAATACATTCATGGCTCATGCAGCTAACAAAATCCAGTAGTCTTCTGCCTTGTTCTAGATGCTTGCTACTGGGGTGCGAGGAGGAGTGTCATGACCATTAATGGGAGCTGTAAGCACCACAGACTAGGTGGAGAAAATATAGATGTCCAAATGTTTCTTATCAGTTTCTTTTTAATCCAGAGAATGAATAATTCTTATTACACATAATATTTAAGATGAAGTAATGTCTGCAGTGTGTAATTCTGATTGGAAAAAATCTCCTCTCTTAAAGATATCTATCCTTTTTAAGGAATGACAGAGGTACACCAGTATTCTTTTAAGAGCTGTCTTGTAGACTTTTCATCATAACAAAATGTTCTCTATTTAATGCAAGGTATCTTTCTAAAGTACTTGTTAATATCCAGTTAAGTATTTGTGTAGGCTTACACACTAGATAATGCATTACAGAAGCTTGCCTTAAAACTGCATTCTGGCCGCTGGGTTTTCCATACAAATACAATGTCATACTATGCCAGAATGAAAGGCTCTTTACTAGTTCTGCTTAAGCACCCTGACTGGAACCCATCATTACTTTAAAAGTCTATTCTTTTTGGAAGGGTAATTCAATAACTTGACATTTTTATGTGGGTTTGCAATTTGAGTCAGACATGTAATCAAAAATGTTTTTAAAAGAATTTTTCTTCTAATAGGAAAAGGCTGTTTTATTAAAGTTAGATGTTTTTGACATGACCACTGAAAAAATTGAAACATAGAAATTGCACTGAGGTAAGAAAAAAATTCACACCTTTTGCCTGTCATGCTTCAAACTCCTAGGCATGAACTTTAGTCAATCAAAAATGAGTGAAAAAAATTATTTTGTTCTGACATGATAATTACAAAGAAGGGCCTGGTCCTTGTACCCCTGCTCTTTTAACTTTGCACTCTGCCTCTGAACAATCTCCTTCATCAGATAGTTTCAACCACCATCTCTCTTTGCTGATGACTCACATATCTGTCTGTCTCCCCCACATCCTGCCCTGCGACCTATCTACTATCCCATTCCGTATCACAACCTATGCCTCTAACACCACTTCTTGGATGTCTCCTTGTCATCTTAAACTGAATGCCCCAAAATGAACTTATTAAAATTATTAACCTTCCAAACCGTCTCTGCTTGTCCAGTTTCTGATACTATCTACACTAGTATCCATATGTTGGTGGTGTTTTTTTTTAAACTTCTTCCTCTTCTTTGTCCCACATTCACCTACATCCAAATCCTACTACTTCCTCCACCATGGTATCTCTAGGATCTGTCCTGTTCTAAGCACTCTTATTCTCCTCATCATTTTCCATCTCAATCATTGGCACAGCCTCCTCTTTGGCATCCCTGCCACCCACAATGACCTACCCCCACCATTCCAGACTTCTTGTTGCTGAGGTCACTTTCCTTACTACTTTTTTGATTGTAGCAGGTTTTGAATCTCTCCATTTACTCCTGCCTTTGTATTTCATCAATGTCAAGCTTATCGTCACAGCTTTCAAAGTCCTCCATAAGTCTGCCCTTGGTCTATTTTCCATTGCCCAATTTCCTGCTGATCGTCTGCCTATGCCAGTCTTCTCGGCTTCTTGCATATATATATCTGAGCCTTCTTTCAGAGCTCCTGGTATGCATGGAACACACTTCCTGAGCTCCTCCACCAAGCCACTACTTTCCTTCCATTTAAGTCCATCTCAAGACCCACTTTCTTCCACTCTGCCTACAGGGAATCTAGCTGATTTATACAGACAAGTAGATGTGTGTGTGTGTATACACACACACACACACACACACACAAATACATATTTAATTATTTATACATTTATGTAGCTTGGAAGAGTTGGCTAGGTGGGTTGTAGTATGCATGGAACCAGGGGCTGCTGGTAGGGCAAAAGTACAGAGTAACACAGTGACAGTGCAACATGATGTTGTTCTTGCTCAGAGGAAGTGCATTCACAAGGTAGTGTGAAAACATATGCACTGTTGCATCCATGTATGTGCACACACAGTGCTTTACAGGCTTGCTAGAGAGTTTCAGTGGTATTGGTAATACCAAAACGTATGGTGACTTGACCTACAGTAACTAGGTATGAATTTGGGTGGACAACATCTCTTGTTTGAACAGCAGCATCTGTTAGGGCCACACCTGCACCCTGGGAGCCCTTGCAACCATCATAGCTGAAAATATAAGTGGGGGGTTGGTCTCAACTGCCTCTAAGTTTGCCAAGTGTCATAAAAACTGCCAAGGTCCTAACAGCGAGGGCAGAGAGTGGGCCATGGAATATGTGTGGTCAACACATCTTGAAAAACTATGATTACTGTAGGGTAAGTAACAATACTTTCTTATTTGAGTGATAGCAAGCACTATCCTGTTCTTGGAGGTAGGTAAGAGACATCCTGCTGGAATATCAACTGGAGGACCACTCTGCCAAAGCTTGCATCTGACCTAGAGGCAAGTGTACCAAGGCATAGAGAGTGGTAAACATGTGGACTGAACTCCACACTGATCTACAAATCTCAGTCGAAAGTATAGTTCAAAGAGGAGTCACATAAGCTTGAGTCAAATTGGATTTATCATGTTCAGATGGCTCTATATTCAAAAGAAAATAGCAGGTACATATTCTGTCCAAAACACACTTAGCTAGTCTCCCTGAGGCTATCCGCTGTCCTCTTATCCATTCGGCAAATGCCACAAATAGTCTTGGTGAGATTCTAATTTATCTGGTCCTATCCAAGTAAAAAGACAACAACTTAACCACATCTAAGGTGTGAAGTTTGGGTTCAGCCATTGAAGAATGACGTTTAGGAAAGAAGACCAGGAAATGAACAGATTGTTTCGGATTTTTATATTACTCAATCTTAGGCAGGAACTTAGGGTATAGTCTTAAAGTAACCTTGTCCTCGTAGAAAACAGTATAGGGAGGATCTGCCATAAGGGCCTGGATTTCCCCTATTCTCCTGGCTGATGTTTTGGTCACTGATGTTTTGGTCTTCATTAAAAGTTGATTGACAATGGAGAAGTCTGGTCTGATGCATGACATAAGTACACTCCAGCACCCGTCCCAGAAGCTTCAGAGCGGTTTTCACTTGCATTACTGGTTGTGTGTGAAGCTGCCATACGATATCTGTCATTGTTGGGAATCTTTGCTGCCGTTAGGTATGCCTTTGCTAACCTAGCAACCCGACACTGCTCCTATTAATTTGATGCTTCGTGTCTCAGCCAGTGTGGATTTGTCTTTGTTGACCTTGAGACTGGGGTGGATGTATCCTCCTGATTCAATGGCTGCCCTATACTAAACTCTAGTGTAAGTGTGATATTTAAAAAAAAACCCAAAAAATAAATACCAAAAGAGCATGGAACAATGAGTGCTTGGGAGGCGGACTGAGGAGCCCAGGAGAGGGCACAATCTAAGTGCAGGACCTGCTATGCATGCTGGCCCCAGGGCTGGTCCTTGTTACTTACAGCAGTGAAAGAGACCACGCCCAGGATACAAAGTAGGAGGCAGCCCCACTCAGCATCGAGACCCGTCTGCTCAACATGGGGAGAGGTTTCACCACGATCCCAACACCCTGTCCACACTTTCCTGCTGCCTGGAGATTGGGGTGGGTGGGCCAGCCAAACCTGAATTAGTGGTGTTGGGATCTGGCCTGTGGAGTTGCAGCCTCTCTCAGTTTTGATCCAGCCACCCCTCCGTCATGATTGAGGCTGTTGGTGGCAGTGGTGGTGTTACGCCTAGGAGCTGGGCCATCACTCACATCTTTCACACCTTATCTGGTTCATGATTAAAGAAGTTGTCTCCCTGAAGTGGCAATTCCTCTATGGTCAGGGATGCCCAACATTTGCAGCGAGTAGAACCATCTCATTGTCACCACTACTGCCATTGTCCTAGCTGCCATGTCTGACATGTCCAGTGCCTTCAGGAGCACAGTTCTAGCACTGAGCTGCCCTTTGGATCTTAGCTCCTCCTCATATCCATTAGGGAGTTTGTCTGCTAATGAGGAGAGTTGATCTCATAGCAGAAAGTTGTACTTTGCCAGGAGCACCTGATAGGTAGTGACTCTGAGTTAAAGATCCTGAGAAATACACTTTCCATATGAAAAGGTCCAGTTTCTTAGGATTCTTTTCTCTGGAGATTGACCTAGTTTGTTATTTTGACCTCTCCTGTGCAGCTTGGGTGATCAAATATCCCAGGTGGGGCGCTGGAAAAAAGTACTCAAATCATTTTCCTGGAATCTGTTTCATCAGCACATTTTGAAGTGGCAGGATTCAATGCAGGAGTGTGCCAGATAGCTGGTTTTAGCAACCACTCATCGATCAGTAGGGCCATTGTACCTAATTGAGAGGACTGGAGAGAATGTCCAACAAGTTGTGCTTTTTTTTCTTGTATGATCTTGAACAGAATGTCAAGAGTATCTACTAGACTTCTACTCAAGTCCTAAATGATTTTCAACTTGTCTAAAGAGGGTATGGATAGAGGGTTGGCTGCTTTGTGCCAGGACAAGAAGGATATGGGCACTGGCTGTTAGTGTTCAGGGAAAAGATCATCCACACTCATTTCTTGTTCTTCCTCTACTATGAGTTGTTGAGGAGTGGACATCAAGGCCAGTTTCAGCAGGTGTTTGGGCAAGGATGTTCTTGGCTTGGAGTTCATTGAGGCAGCTGATGTATGGATTTACTCCCTAAGAGGCCCAATATGGCCAAGGTTAATATGGGTACTGGGCTGAGGGAGGGGCAAGGAGGGTACATAGGTGGAGACCAGCTCAGTGTTTGTTTAATGAAATCTGCTGATCTGTGAGTGCCTCTTGTGAATTCCTCCTTGGATTGTCTGTTCAAAACCCACTGGGTCACAGTCTGATGAAGATGGTCTGCTGCAATTGTCTGAAGACACTGGGAAAGCAAAATCATCCTCCATTGGTGGGGAACAGTGCCTGATGAGTCCAGTCTCATTACATCGATGGCCAGCACCAGTAAGTCATAGGATGGACCTGGCCTGTTGATTGCCTCTGTGTTTGTCTATGATCAGGGAATCCAGCACCAGTCCCATTGCTAATTCTTCTCATGTCAAGAAACATTATGATGCTGATGAGGCCATTGATACCAGCAAAGATGCTCTAGAATGCAGATTCCTTTCGCTCCATGGTTTTGGTGCCAATGAGCTCAGTGTTGGGTTCCTTGGTGTCCGTGTGGTTGGTACAGGGTCAGCTGGTTGGGCAGTACTAGCGGCAGCATGGTAATTACTCTAGGAATCAACGGTCAGTGCTGGTTTTGCTTTAGAGATTATACAAGGCTTTGTCTTAAGGCTCTGGTAAGTCAAAGCCTTAGGAGAGGCCTTCTGCCTCCTAGCTGGAGGGGGATGGCGGTGTGGCTCACAGGTCACCGGAGGAGTGGCTGGGAGGAAGGTCTCCACCTGACTTACCTGGATCTGAGGATGTTTGAATAGAGGTCTCCAGGACATCTAATGTCAGTCTTCTCTCACTGGCTTTCAGGGTGTGCTTTCAGAATGTCTTGCACACCAGGCAGCATTCAGGCACGTGCCCTTGCTTAAGCGTAGACAACACCTTGCATGACCATCACTGATGGGCACTGCTGTGCCACAGGAGGGGAAGATCTTGAATCCTGGAGATTTGCCTTTGGCCTGGGGCATGGCAATGGTCCACCCAATTAGCATGCAGGCCTACCCAAAGTTCATCTGCTCCTGCCCGATGCCTCCTGCCTGCTGCCCACCACCCTGTTCAATATTTCTGCTTCCAGAAAAAGGGGAGGAGGCAGCACGCCTGGTCCCTTTCCTCTCCACAGCCAGAGCTGGGCCACTAGGGCTCCTGACTCATCCCAGCACTAGACTCTTCTCTTAGCCAGGCTCAGTATGACTCCAGAATACAGCTGGTGGTGAAGATTTGGAGCAAGGGGAGGAAAGAGTCTGTCCAAGACCAAGGACCTGGACTGATCCTACACTCAGCTCGGAGGTGAGTCCTGCCCACAGGCATGCAGGAGAAGGTGCAGTATCCCTTATGAGCAAAGTTTGGAGCCCAGCCCAGCCAGGGTTTCAGTCTCCAAACCCCTGGAGTTGTCCCAGGGACAAGGCAGGGATTCATTGTGGGGCAGGTGCTTTTCTGCCACCTCCCAACACAGCAATACAGCCCAGGAGCCTTCCCTTCCTCCACGCCTTCCCAGGCCTACTTGTGGCTATGCCCCAAGATAAACACGAAGACCCACTTCCCCATGCAACTGTAGGTAAGTTCAGCCTCCAACCCCATGAATTGTCCCAGGAACAGGTCATTTCCTTCTCTTATAAATTGAGGCCCACCCATATTTCCACTTCTAGTTATGTCATTACTTCAGTCATCTTGGTCTCATATACAAGGCGGTCTAGCCCTGTACAGGAGGGTGGGGAAAGTGCACAGAAACCCTATCCACAGGGAACTTCTATCTAAACTTGTTTTCGCTTTTAAGCTAATGGGTCTACTACCTACTTACCTAGCTAACTACTAGGAATTAGAATAACAAAGCCAAAAAATCTCTTGCTGGTTAAGAGGTTCCACCACAGAGTTCCATCTCTCAGCAAGGGGCGGTAGGAAGGAATTGAGAGGCCAGTGAGGCAGCCCTGCTCCTAATACCCTTGGCTACAGTGGTCACACTGCTATTAAAAAGAATCCAATCTCATATGCATCTGGTACATGCACACTGAGAATGGAATCTGTGTGGACAATCAATTGAAGAACAACACCATATTTTAATGCAAACAAAGCTGATGTACTGTGTTTGTGACAGTCACATTGTTTTATGTTGGAAACAGTTCCACATCTTTTCAACAACTTCACACTGCCATCCTGCCTTTTATATTTGGCACCTACACATAGCCTATCAATTTGATTCATATTAATGGTTTGTTCAATTATGTTTTCTTAAATTCTCCTCTGCAGTAAACACATCTGATATTGTCAAGACAATTAAAAACCCACACTGAAGTCTCTGCAGCAGTACACTGTACATTAACATCACATTATTTATCTGATCAGATTTACTGGTATGTCTCAGAGAGACAAACAGAGAAGCTGTGCTTTGTTAGTTTTCCAAGTGCTGTCTATGAAATGCTTAAAGAGAGCACACATATAAATCAGCTAACTCAGCAGTAAGAAAAGCCACTCTCCTATTGTTTTATTATTTTACATTTTAATTAGGCGTTATCACTCCTCCACTTCCTTGTAAAAAAAATTTTTTGGAAGATGCCAAAAAGCAATAAAATGTAAACTAATTTAATCAACACATGCATCTAGCACATCCCAGATTTGCTACTCATATATACACAGTACAAACTTGCTTTTTTGTGGGAATTATTAGCTAAATGATTGCAAGTGTGCTCTTTTACCTTGTGATACTATTTTACGCTCAGCTAAATTAAATGTGTACTTTCCCCTATGAAAGGTTATATCAGCAAACCACAAAATATAATTTAACATTAATTAGCATGATTATCTCTTTGCAAAAATAGCTCAGATTAGAAGTACTGTATTTTGGAAGGTAACTTGCCCAACCAACACAAGATTTGAGGTAGCTGGCTTAGAAGTGTAAGAATTTGCATTGTCACTCTCACTACCACACAACCTCAGGATGAAAATAAGATATTATTTAGCAGTCCTAAAGATCTCCGGGCATGGTGTGTGTGTGTGTGTTTTTTAACAAGCATTTTTTACACACCCAAATAAACAAGTGCAAACATTTAGAATGGAAAATGTAAAGGCAGCAGGATTTCCAGCAGCTCGTAAAGACATACTGTTAAATTTCAAAGTGGCCTAACGCTGAATGTGAAATATGGTTACCAGCTGACCTGACTGTGGAAAATGCCCTTAACCAATCTATGAAATGGCTTTCCTTTCCAGATAATGAAGAATTATGCACTATCGGGGCTGTGAATCATGGAGCTGAATAAGAAAAAGTTGGGATAAACAATAAAAAAAATCCTAGAAAACAGAGATTCTTTTACTATAACCTTTGCTGAATATGCTTTAGGGAAATAGAGATGATAACAACATGGCAGAACAAGGACAAGTGTATGTTGTTCAGTGATCATTCAATTGAGCAATAACTCAGTCCCTTTTAGATGCTGTGAGTTTAATCTACAGCTGAAGAACATCAGCAAGGAGAGAAATCCAATCTCCTCCAAGATTATTTATAACAAAGTGCATCTAAATGAGGTCCAATTTGTTTGTGAAATTGCAGTAATTCCATTTCAACTAAACAATAACCGAATCTACCTTTCATAGGACTAGTTCAGGGTATAAAATAAAATAAGAGGGAGAACAGATACAATGCTTCATTTATACACCAGAGACTCAGTTAGAGGAATGATTGGATAAAGCAATCCTTTGGAAGTACAGAAATATCTGATGTATTGGAAACAGAAATTCTTCAAACCACATCTACCATGTTCCTTTTATATTAGTCATGCTTCATTTAGTGAGCATATCATATTACAAAATATCCCTTGTTGTCTTAAAACCCTAATTTTGCTTCACTATGTTATAGTTGTCAATTTTATTCTACAACACAGAGTTTTCTAGTTTAATCAGACAACCAAAATTAGTCCATAATTTACATAAATTGTAAGAGAAACATACCTCTATTCAATTAAAAGAAGAAGAATAGAAGGCTTTCCTGTTTTCTAAGAAGACAGAAAATTAAATTTTCAATTTTAAACCTGTATTTTTAAACTCCAAACCTGCATGGATTTATGCTTGTGAATAGTCCCACTATTCATGTGCATAAAGTTAAGACAAAAGTCATTGCAGGATCCAGGTCAACATCTTTTACTTACTATAGCTATCTGTTTTTCCCTCAAATACTCTGCTTAGCCTGTTATGTACATTCATTTTCTTCTAATTAAGTATTCTGTCCTTAAGTTTACTTCATCTTAATTGCATTTTTATTTTTCAAAACTAGTAAAGTATAGTATTGGTTTATCTTATCATTAAAAAAAACAAACCCCATCCATTTTACCAGAATAGACCAGAGCACCATCCAGTTTGATAGCCTATCTTGGATAGTGGCAAGAACCAGATATTTTGGAGGACAGTACCAGTATAACTGTATCAGAACCAGAGTTTTCATTGGTATACCTATGTCAGTAAAAAGAAATCATACCCCTGACCAACATCCCTATGCTGGCAAAACTTTTACCGATAGATCAGACCTAACTCTATTCCATCTTTTCAGGTACCCTTAGATGTGAATCAGGACCTGAATACGGAATTATATCGTTTGCTGATCGTTCCTGTTACATAAAAATAGTAGGGAATTAGGAAATCTCTCAGATATTCCTGTTGTGAATAAGAATTAAGCTATGTGGGCTAATTACAGAGATCAGGCTAATGAAGACTATCCAAGGTCACTTCTCCACTAATGATGTTAACTGGGCCACAAAAGGAGGCCCCAGGGGAGACTACCACAAAGAGAAGAGTGTGTCAGGGTCACTTGCCCTTGCATTGGGAATTGGAGATCATATTAAGCAAATGCTGCCTCCCAACAGCTCTGGTCCAGCCTCAAATGGACTATTGTGGCGGCTAGGGGAGTGGGAAGCCAACTATACCTGTTCCTACCGACAATGGGTAGAAGTGATTACCCAGTGGAGCCTCCATAACCACCAAAGCATGCAATGAAGGCTGCCCCATAGTTATTGTGAGTTAGGAGAAAAGAACACCCCTGAAGATTTGTTTCTTAACCCTGGCATTCTATTTGGTGGGTGGACAAAAGGGGGAGAACAGATTTTATTCTTTTTCTGCTACTTTGTCTAGTAAGCTGAATTAGAATTAACTGAGCATTTATTTTATTGGTTAAGCTATGGCAATTTTTATTAAAGCTTAAATTTGTCATCTCAGTTTTGAATTTCTAAGTGGGAACAAACTTGGACACAGTTTGGGATCTTTTTGCCAATTCTAGATCAAAACATGATGGATATTTAAAAATAAAATTCTGCTGGCAGCATGTGCTTAAACTGTACTAGTTCCATTTGGCAATTTGGAAAATATAAACCATTAAGGCAATTCAGTTTGACAAACAGCTGGTGAGCATATGTCGCATTGCTTCATATTTTTTTTTAGTCATGGTGCTATTGACAACATCATAATTAAATTACAATGCCATTACAATGCAAGATTGCAATAGCAAAATAACTTCAAAATACAGTAACTCTGAAGAACCTATTACATTTTCACAGTGATAGCAAAATAATTCCAATGCCTGCTCATAGAAACCCAGTTTAAAACACAGTTATGATCTGAGATTACAATAGTAAAGCAATTTCAGTGCCGGTCCATATAGATTCTATTATGATTATACCATTACAATGTTGGATTGCACTGGAAAAATGATTTCTATACAAGCCAGGGTAGTCCCCATTACAGTGATGCCTTTACAGTACAGTATGAGATTACTTTGGCAAAACAATTTCAGTATAAGTCTGAAAACTATCACGAAAGCCAAAAACAAGCTAAATGCTAAGTATACAAAAGTATACAACCATTGGGGGGGGGAGAGTAAATTTGGTACCAAAAATACCAAAGAGGAAGACTCTTCTGCCATTCTTTTGCCCAGTTTACACTGCAGATCTAACATGTCAGAAGATCTGGTTACAGCACAATTCTCTTTTGTAGCATAGAAGGGTCTTAACAGTGTTTTGTAACTTGCTATCATGAGCAAGACCGAAGCTTGGCTACAAGACACCATTAAGGTCCTGTCAACACTTCAACCATATATATATATACACAGAAAGATTTCTAAGTCTACAGTATCCTAGTTCCCCACTCCTGTGATCCTTAAGAAGTCTGCAGGGCTGGATTTACACCTTACACGTCCCTAGGCACAGCATCTTGCCTACTGCTGACCTTCATGGTCTACACAGTTTTAGAGAAGTAAGGCACCCCTAGACATGTGCCTACTGCACCTAATTGGAAATCCAGCTCTGGAAGTCTAATGGAATTGCTCATCTGGTCTAGCATCGAGTATGGATGTGTCTCAGTTTCCCTTCAGTGGTTAGGTAGTTAATGTTATTTAGCCCTCTAAACCACAAAATTCTCCCATTCAATCTGAGGTAATGAAAATTCCAAACAAGAAAACAGTTGTTTAATATTCCTCAAGCTAAACAGTCCAAGAGGTGCCTAGGGACGTGTAAGGTGTTTTACAAGGGAGTGAAGGGGTTTCCTGCAATCCTCTCTTGGACCCCTGGACCTGCACTCCTCAATAAGAGAAGTTGCACATACTAGCCTAAAACCATATAACATCTCTCATTCCAATCCATTTTCTTCTCCTGCTTTCACCATACCCCTAAAGCATAAATTATCCCTCAGTGCAGTGCTCGCAAGCAGGCTTTTACACCACTATTTACTCCAAGCCCAGGTTCCTTCTTTCCCTCCTAGGCCTTTTCCAAAAGGACAGTAACTCCAAATCTTGTCTTTTCTTTGATCTCCCATGACTGGGCAAAGAGCTTTCCTTCTATAATTCTATCCCAACCCCCAGCAAGCTTCATTTCCAGCCTGTAGTCACAGAGGCCTGTTCCTGCTCCAATTTAAGTTAATGGCAAAAACCTTGGGTTGCCAATTTTGGTTGGATATATCCTTGGAGATTTCATCACATGACATAATCTTAAATTAAAGTTTAATCTTTGATTCCTGTAGACTCCTGGACAATCCTGGAGGGTTGGCAACCCTACAAAACCCCCTCTGGCTTTAATGGTGCATGATCATGCCTACAGGCCCTAGACTGCAAGTCGCAGAATTCTGTTAGTTCTTGAATAAACAAGGAACCCCATTAAAAGGGTAAGTACGACCTATTACAAAGTCCAAAGAAAATTCCCAGACATAAACATTAAGTAACAATTAGGACTGAAAGCACCTATCACAAACTCTAGCATTAAAGCCTCACAAGAATGTAGAGCTTTGTTTAAAAAAAAAAGGGGGGGGGGCAGCATCATTGTCTCAGATTTTCAGCTGTTCACAGTACAGTAATAATAGAGAATATTTAAAGTAATTTGCATGGCTGTTATTGTGAATATTCTTGCTTTTGAATTTTATTTTTGAAGGTTAAATTTAAATTATAATCTCTTGTCTCTATTTTTTTTTAAACAAAAGAACAAGCCTCATTGTGCAGTTGGTAATATTCAAGTAAATGACAGGTATTTTCAACCTTAAATACAGTTAAACAAAGTTTTTTATCTTGGCATTTCAAAATATGTGATGGAGTCTCTTTATTCTGTTCTCTTTAGTTTCTTACACAATACCCATCACCATGAGACCCAAGTGCCTGCTCAGATGAAATGTACTGCAGCTAAACATTAGACAGAATACTGTTGAATAAGTCTGTCACTGGACCTTTGAGATAAGCTGTTTCTAATATCTTTGCAGGTTACGTTAGTTATGACATTTAACTATGTGCTATAAGGTTTATTCTATTAGGAAGGACACAACTTAAAACATAGCTAAGAATATCTTTAATTGTTTGATTTTCTTCTTAATGCACAATAACATTTATCTAATCTCATTGCTTGTCTCATTTGTGAAGTTGGGGGAAAAAACTAGAAAAATACATGAAAAAGCTTTCACAGATGACAAAATCCTTTGAGGTAACAGTTAGAGAAACAACTTTTTGTATTCAAGGTAAAATAAATCTGTCTCAATGGCAGATTGTCAGAATACACAGTGTCTTACTGATTAGATAATCGATGGGTCTAGTGTATTGGAATTCTGTAGCAGCAATTCGAATTGGTTACTAGTGCTCATATAGAAACCTAAAAGTTTTCATCTCTTCTTGTGTCTCCTAAAATTGTATATGGATTCTTCAAACAGGAAAATACATCAAATGCAGAGGTAAAAATAATATAAGTGGCACCTTTTCAATACAGGTTTTTAGAACAGAAAAAAGCTCCCACATACACACAAATACAAGTTTTCAGTGACAAAACGTATCAGTCTATCTGCCTTCCATTACACATACATTTTGGAAAAATTACTCCTACCCTATCCATGTTGCAAAGGAGGTCTAACAAAAATAACAAATATTGTTTTATATCAGCTCTGGTACACTATAACCAAAAGGTTCTAGTATGGCTGAGCTGTATAAATTCAGGAATTCCATTAACGCTCTCCTTTTCAGCACTCCTGGTACAGGAGACAGCATAATGCTATTGCCCAGTGTTTCTCAAACTTTTTGTGCTGGTGATCCCATTTGGACTTAAAAAATCGTGACAACCCTACTAGTAAAAATTGAGAACCCTCCCTCCCCCGCCCCCCTTCAGCCCTGTGGTGCTTGGGGCTTCAGCCCCACTCCGGGTGGGAGGCTTCAGCCCCACTAGGCACAGAGATCAGCTTCAGCCCCCTGCCTACCGCAGAGCTCCGGGCTGCAGCTTTAGCCCGCTGCCACCTGTGGAGCTCCTGCCTGTGGCTTTCTGCGCTGGCAATCCCATCAAAGCAGAGTCGTGACCCACTCTGGGGTCATGACCCACAGTTTGAGAATCATTGCCAGGTATTGCCAATGCTCCAGGGATAGCATACAATTAACTCCCTGGCATACCCCAGGGGAAGCAGTTTCCTGGGCAAGGGGAAGTACAGATGGCCCCAAACCTAATAGCCACCAGCTGATCAGCACTGCCGCTTCTGTTGTACAAGCGTAAGAAGTGTCACTAGCCAGTGTACTCCAAACAGACATCCAGAAGACATTATGCTTTTACATAGGCATACTACTTCCCTTATTAGCGCTCAGGTACTAAATGCACTCTGCATTCCCACACCCAATCTCATATGCTTCCTTTGCAGTCAAGGGGAAAATCTGGCTCACAGTGGTTAGCACCTAGCATATGATCTACAATTACAACAAAAGATGGTCACACACACCTACATTAAATGTCCATTCTGATAACTATTAAAGCCATAACCTTCACATTTTTTAAAACTATCAAAATGTTATTGCCTTGGCATATGAAAACCAATGAGAACATCAAGCTGGCTGATAGACAATATCTAGGATCAACCATTTGTTGAATAAGCATTAAGTATCATTATATCTGGATAAACAATAAAGAGTAAAATAAGAATGATCACATTCAGAACACAATGCCAAAACCCATCTCTTCAACTTAGCTTTCCCCCATTAACCCTCTCAAACACATCAGCATCCCCACGCCTTAAATAGTTATAAAACAAAATAAAATAAAACCCCCAAATAGCTTTAAGCTTGTTCCTGCCAGCAAGGCTGGAGGAGAGCTATCCCTGTGTTTTCTTGTAGAAGGCACTCAGATATCATGTTGATGAGCAAACATACAAACCCCTAGATAAACCAAAAACATTTAGTGGATTCTGGATAACGAAAAAGTTAATGTTGATTTAAAAACCTACATAACAGAAATGTTAATGTAATATGGAGTGTAAGATATTCTTATTAAAGAGCTCCCACCATAATCCTTCAGACATGGGAACTCCAGCATTCTGAGTCCAAGTATCAGGAGCACTGTATTGACCCCTAAGACTGTGTTTTCTCAGTATCATATCCAAATAATAAAGGGTCAAACCCAGGAAGGGATATATAGAGCTCAGTGAAAGCAGAAGCATATCAAAGATGAGACAGAAAAAAGGGAGTCCATGAAACACTGAAATTTCAGAGATTTCCTAGTAGAGAGATCTATCCTCAGAAAGGCCTAGCAGAGTGTCAAGCACAGGTCACAAAAAGTAAGTGTTTGACAAAGTAGGAGCAAACAAGGAGAACAAGGTGACTGAGATACCAGAAAATTGTGTCATAAATCAAGAAGGATGTCATGACTGAGTGTCAAATGTAGTACTGCGTTTATAAGTATGAAGAGAGGGAGCAACGGTTAGAGAATAGGTTGAAAAAGGGGAGTTTCACTATTATGAAAGTGGTGGGAGCCAAACGGAGTGATCTAGATGGTTAGGTAGGTTACATTATTACTATTTCCAATTCTAAATTAATATATGTACTTTACAGTTGACAAATGTATAGTTATAGATATGTCAGCATTCCTTATCAGTTTGAAATGAAAAGTTATTATAGTTATTAACAAGCACTATCCAGAGAGATAAAACTCATTTTTTTATTTTCTGTATATTTGCAGCCTTTCTAGGTCACATTATATAATTTGTCTGGCCTCCCTAGTATTTGCAACTTGTCCCACTTTAGCATCATCTGAGAATTTAATTTACTAGCTATTTGGTCTCCTACCAGATAATTAATGAAGATATTTAATAAGACAGGATCTATCCCTTATCACTCCTAAACTTGCCGTGAAATTTGTCCTCTATACAAAGTTTTTCTTAAAAAAACTATTCCTAGTAGCAATACACCTACCTGGGATCCAACACAAGCTCTTTGAGACGTTCTGTTCTTTCATTAAGAATAAACACAATAAAGTAATCCTATAATTTGTTTATAGTAGTGTTATTAAGTTATTTCTTTTAAAGTTAAAATTAATACAAAAACATATTATGCTGCAGGAAAGACTGATTCAGGTCACCCGTCACAAAATTACACATTTCCCACTTTCACTGCATCTCATTAAACATGCTAATGAAAGTTTAAATAACTCCATGAATTCATTTGAACACTCAACCATTTTGTTATTGTTTACAGCAACCTAATTTGGCACATAACAATTCAGGCACCATTGGTTTCAAATTACACTGAAGTATTAATTTTTAATATATTTGCATTCTTTTGTCCAACAAAGGCTTGTTCCACTGGGTTTTTATTCAAGTGATTCATAAGTTATTCCACAAGGCAAATTCTTCCAACTTCTACATCTTCTCTTTGCCCCACTGATTCCTTTCTCTCTAAATTAAAAACTCATTATGTGTTTATGTATACCAGCTTATTTACTTACACAATATACTGAATGATTGCAGTAGTGGGTACAAAATGCATCATCTTTTCATTTTTAAAAAAAAGAATATCTTAATTGGTAACAAGAACAACAAAATCCTCCCACCCCCAGTCCCCCATCCTTTTAGGAACTCAAAAAAACCCCAAAAAACTGTACTCTGCTTCAAATACTGCAAGGAATTGTTTGCTTCCATCAACATTTTCAGAGAACACTAAATCATTTTACTTAGGCCTACGACCCACAACATACCGTTCCACAATTATGTAGCACATTGTCAGACATAGTTTACAGACTATTATTAATGTCATAGGAAGTGGCATATTGCAAATGCTTATATATTTGGGACTAGCCTGCACGGTTTCAGCAGGTACAAACTCAGCTCTTCTAATAATTCTTTTCAGAACCTATGAAAATGACACAGACTTTTAAAGCAATGTCGCACTAAATGGCTTGGTTTAACTGCAAACTGCCTTGAATCCAAACTTTACTTTAACTGAGCATATTGCATCATTAAATAAACCCTCTGAATGATAGAAGCTACTATTTAACTGTTCTTCTCAATAATTTGTAGACAAGATACTGTATTTTTAACAACAAAATAATGGAAAGGAGTACTACACTTGTTAACTTTTCATTGATCAAATGGTGAGGTTCTCCATGAAAAATAGTTTATAAGCTTGAAAAGAAAATGCAGATTGAAAACAGTTAAAACAAAAGAAATCCAATTATGTTTCCAATGAATTTTCAAGGGTACTGTTATTTTTTTTCCCATTCAGCAATTGGATTTGAAGGACGGTGGGGACCAAATCAAGCTGAATTTAGCCTAAATGCTGCTATGATCCACCAAAATGTGAGACCCAGCTCTAGAGGTGCTTTAAC
The DNA here is from genome assembly GCF_965152275.1 of Natator depressus. Lineage (NCBI taxonomy): Eukaryota > Metazoa > Chordata > Testudines > Cheloniidae > Natator > Natator depressus. Next base: position 297,383,527 of record NC_134234.1, read on the forward strand.
CTTGCTCAATCATTCCTAAATCCTCCAGACAGAGTCTACCCCCTATATTCCTAGCAGGACCTTATCTTCTTTCTGAGTGACACAACCCATCCCATCCTAATCAGGTAGGCACTGTACTGCAACCTGCTACTCTACCCCTAGCTCACTGCCCCCATTCACACCCCCTATGACCACAGAGCCCTGGGAATCTCATTTCATGAGGCCACATTTGCCCACTTTAAGTTTCCATTTTTGTGTACTTGGGTATCGACCTCACTAATAGGGAGATAAAAGTAGTCCAGAAAGATCTACAAATTCACTCTCGTGAATTTTCTTTTGTCAGTTACAAAATAAACTTGAGAAATGAGAGGATTTATTTGCTAAACCCACAGCAGGTATTACATGTTTTATCTTAGATTCAAATGGGTTTCTGAAATGGTTTCACTAGCCAGATCTGAATTAACTCAGAACAGTCTCCCAATTTCTATTTTTGGAAGGTTAAGGTGTAGTAGTTATTTTTCATGCATCTGACTGAAAAAAAGTAATGGGCACAACACAAGAAAACTTGTAGTTCACCCCATGAGATGGATCCTTGTTCTTCCATTACTTTCCTGTCTTTCTTCATCATGTTCAGGCTTCCCCTCGCTCTCCTAACGCTCTGCACAGAACCACTCAGACTCGTACCAATATCTCAGCAACTGCCTCCTTCTACTCCCCTTCTGTGCTTACCTACCACCTAAGAAACACCAGAAAAAATGCATCAGGAGGGTGTCCTTTGCTCTACAGTGGCTTCCCTTTCAATTTCAGACCTTGTTAAAGATCCTGATACTAACCTCTTTGGCAATAGCCCCCAATGGCGGAACTCATTGCCCCGGAAGTCAGGATGACTCCTATTCTTTCCACCTTTGGAATCCAATATAAAACCTATCTTTGTCACAAGCCTGCCCACAACAATCACTGCAGAATGTTGGTAATATTTACCTTCTGGAGACAAACTAGTGACAACAGTCACTTAAAAATATTGAAAATGGAGGGATGAAGAGATTTGGGGTTTGGATGAAATTTTGATTCTCTTAATTGTGTATATAGCACTTAAATTTTACATATATTTATTATAGATTAGATAGAAAACTAAATTAAGTTTGCTAAGTATTTGCAGCATGCACACTAGATATCTTCAACTTATTTTCAGATGTGGTGTCTTTCCACAATAGGTTCTGAAAAATATTTGTGAAGTTAGTGTGCAGTCTTGTTAAGATTTTCAAAAATTGGTCCAAAACTACATCAAACATTAATGCAAATTTATGTAAGAGCACATTTATGTCTGAGGTTTCTATCTTATATCATCATCATCATTTGTTTTACCATATCACATAGGAACCCAGTTATGGACCAGAACCACATTGTGCTACGTGCTGTATGAACACAGAACAAAAAGATGACCCCTGCAAGGAACAGCCTACAATCTAAGTATAAGACAACAGACAACACATGGATATAGACAGACAGTGGAGAACAAAGAAACAATAAGATAATATTGGTCAGCATGATACACTGTGGTATCAGCATACCAGCGCCTTAACCATTGTTATTTTTTCTTTGGTATCATGGAAAAGGAAGTTTTAAGGAGGGATTTGAAGGAGGACATTTAAGTAGCATTGCAGATGTTTACATCCTCTCAAATATGAGGGGCAGCATGAAAGAAAGCATGAAGGTGCTTGTTTGAAAATTTAATGAATGAGTGATGGTAACACAGGCCAATCAGAAATTGGAGTCAACATCTCAACACTGAATGATAGGTAGGGTGGAGCCAGGCTGTGAAGGGCCTTGAAAGTGAAGACAAGTAGTTTAAGTTTAAGATGGTAGAGAAGGGGAAGTCAAAGGAAGGATTCTGCCTGAGGTTCTGTGGCCTGCAATGTGTAGGTGGTCAGGCTAGATGATCATGAGAGTCCCTTCTGGCATATGAGTCAGTGAGATGCAAAGAGAAGGCTGACATGGTCAATGTGATAGGGTAGGAAAATGATCTTTGCAGCAGCATTCTGAATGGAAATGAATGAGGCAAGATTGCATTTGTCAAGGACAGAGAAAAGGATGTTGCAGTAACCAAGAAGTGAGATTATGATAGCCTAGATGAGAGTTTTAGCTGTGTGGGTGGATAGGAAAGCCCATATCTTGGAGATGTTATGCAGAGTCAAAGATCATGCCCAGATTATGGGCCTTAGTGACAGGCAGGATGGTGGTAATATTGTGATCAAGCAATGAGATTGGAGGAAGGCTTAGGGGGGAGATTAAGAGCTTTGTTTTAGTCATATTGAGCTTGAGCCTATGGCTAATCATCCATGAAGAGAGATCAGAGAGATAGGTTGAGATTTTGGTTCAGACAGAAGGAGACAGAGGTTTGGAGTAGAGGTATTTGTATTAGTAATTTGCGTGATAAGAAATGACTATTAATTTTGAGGATATAAGGGTATAAAATTAATTATACTCATTTTTAGTTGAAGTAATGAACATCTGCAGATGTTTTGTAAGTATATTCAATTATTCTGTCTTGTTTATTGAAAAAACTGGTGAAGTAACAGTCATTGTTTCTAAGATTCCACTAAGAATAACGTAAAATTACATTTTAGAAACCATTCAGTGTTTTCTCCCATTTCCTTATTAGAGGTACAAAAATTCAGTACAACTAAGAACACACACAACGTCTCATGAGAGAGTGTGCGCACATTATAGCTGTAGTACAAGCAACTGCTATCGTTAAAAGAACAAGGAGTACTTGCGGCACCTTAGAGACTAACAAATTTGTTTGCGCATAAGCTTTCATGAGCTATTATCAGCAGGAGAAAAAAAACTTTTGTAGTGATAATCAGGATGGCCCATTTCAAACAGTTGACAAGAAGGTGTGAGTAACATTAGGGGGAAAATTAGCATGGGGAAATAGTTTTTAGTTAGTATAATGACTCATCCACTCCAAGTCTCTATTCAAGCCTAATTTAATGGTGTCCAGTTTGCAAATTAATTCCAGTTCTGGAGTTTCTCATTGGAGTCTGTTTTTGAAGTTTTTTTGTTGAATAATTGCGACTTCTAGGTCTGTAATTGAGCGTCCAGGGAGGTTGAAGTGTTCTCTGACTGGTTTTTGAATGTTATAATTCTTGAAGTCTGATTTGTGGAAGTGATTGGGGGTTAGTAACCGCACTGCTTATAGAACTGACTGCTGTCAGCAGAGGCAAAGGGGATTTTATCCATCTTGTGTTCCATTTGTATGTGGTAGCTATAACATTAGCTTGTACCAATGTATTGGATTTTGTGTTGCTCTGAAGAGCAAAAGCCTTTTGGTTTTTCAAAAAAAACCCAACCTTTACTTCTTTCTGGTAGCTCGGGAATGATTTAAAGGGCCTGGGGCGCCCTGCTGCCACTACCGCAGCTGGAGCCCCGGGCCCTTTAAATCAAGATTTAAAGGGCCCAAGGATTTAAGGCCCCGCCTCTTCCGGTTGAGGCCATGCCTCTGCTCAGGACTCCGGCATACCGGTAAGTCCTTTAACTTACTTTCATCCCTGTGAGTATATCTCAAAAATAACTACCGAAAGATTGCCAGGGAACACTACCAAAGCCATGATAAGAGAAAAAGTTAGACTTACACCCAGGACATTATTTCTTGCCTACCCAGTAGAGCAGGGGTGGGCAAACTTTTTGGCCCAAGGGCCACATCTGGGTATGGAAATTGTATGGTGGGCCATGAATGTTCACAAAATTGGGGGTTGGGGTTTGGGAGGGGGTGAGGCTGGAGGCCGGAGGGCTGGGGGTGCAGGCTCTGGGGTGGGGCCAGAAATGAGGAGTTCAGGGTGCAGGAGAGGGCTCCAGGCCAGGGCAGAGGTGTGAGGGTCCTGGCTGGGGGTGTGAGCTCTGGGGTGCAGGAGGGTGGAACCGAGGGGTTTGGAGGACAGGAGGGGGATCAGGGATGGGGCAAAGGGTTGGGGCACAGAGTTCAGGGGTGCAGGCTCTGAGCGGCCCTTACCTCAAGCAGCTCCCCGAAGCAGAAGCATGTCCCCCCTCTGGCTCCTATGTGGAGGCACAGCCAGGAAGCTCTGCGCGCTGCCCCATCTGCAGGTGTCACCCCTACAGCTCCCATTGGCCCCATTTGCTGGCCAATGGGAGCTGCGGGGGCAGCGCTTGGGGTAGGGGCAGTGTGCGGAGCCCCCTGACTGCATGTATGCGTAGGAGCCAGAGGGGGGACATGCCGCTGCTTCCAGGAGCCACACAGAGCAAGCCCACAACCACGTGCCCCAGCAGGAGCTCGAAGGCCAGATTAAAACGTCTGAAGGGCTGGATGCAGCCTCTGGGCCGTAGGTTGCCCACCCCCGCAGTAGAGGATAGACACACCATAGGCTGTCAGCATCTCTCATTCTCACCTCTGCTCTGGAGAAATTTTCAATAATAAATTACACACAATGCAAGTACAATTTTTCTGCTTACCAGGCAACAAATATATTACTACCTATACCCCTAATTTGTTCAGGTCTGAGCAATAATTTATTCTCCTTTAGACCAGTGTGGAAATCCAGTCTATGTCTAAATCAAAAACTGTATGCCACTGCTTAACAATTGTTCATAAAATTTTTAAAGTGTTTATAAAAATAAACAGCTATTTTTCAGTTTAACCAGGATAGTCCTATTGAAAAGTTCTATGTCTAAGGTTTATTTTAAAAATAGGTTCAGCTTCTACCTCAAACTCAACAATAAGAAATTCCTACATGGTAAGTAAAAACAATATAACCCATCTATAGAACTAAGAAAAAATCACGGATATAAAGGTGTTTTAAATTATTAGCACTTTATGAAGTATGAAAGGTTTTATTGCTGCTAATTTGGGTTGATGAGTGTAGTTAATAACCAAAAGCAGAATCTTTCTGCTTCTTTCCCAAATCCCTACCCTCTTTTGTTTTTTGGACAAGCTGCTGTTGGACTCATTTACACTAAAATAATAATCAAGCTCCCAAAGTAGCATTCGCTAATCCCCAAGCAGGACAGAGAAGGTTATCTACTGTTGCTCAGAGGGCTGTTGGGCTGTTACTAACAAGCTTTCCAAATTAAAATAGCTGTTATATTCTAATTAACAAACAGAAATAAATCACCAATATAGTTAAATCCCAGAAACCAGAGAAGAGGATGTTTGAGATACTGCTGCGCTTGTTTTCTGAACTACTGTTTTGCAACCTTCAATTCAATAACCAGTCTTTAAGCAAATAGACATCTCTCCCAAGAGAGAGGAACAAAGATAGAAAAAGCCTTTTTTGCCTGATTCCCCACAGAAAGCATAAAGGTATAATGATTTGAAGTATTAACACTGTGCAAACAATAAAGACACCAACATTTCCCCATCAGTATGTAAAGCACTCACACTCTATCATTTACAGCTTTGTCTGCTTGACATCTCCCAGCCTCAGACTCCAAACCAGCAACACCAAGGCACAACATTGCCTTTCCATTTGCATTGACATTCTAATCTTGAGATGTGTCAGAATTAAATCTGGCTTTCTTCCACTCCATTTGAATCTGATCACATTTGGAGAAATGTGCTTGTTCTGTGACCATTCATACTAATCTAGAACAATCTACCCATGGGAATCCCTGCAGTAACCAAGGTCATTATGTAAGGTCAATAAAATATTGCTGACCACTTACAAAAATGTTCTGAGGAGACCTACAAACAAATTCAGTATTTTAATGTTATATTAATTCTGTTTAAACAAATATCAGAGAAGCAGCTTGTCAACCTTTAAGATTACACTATCTGTGCCCTAGGATTCCTCCCATCTCACCACACAATTTTTAACCTATATGTTAATTTTGTATTTGTAAAAGTATAGGGAGAGTAAAAAGAACAGGAGTACTTGTGGCACCTTAGAGACTAACAAATTTATTAGAGCATAAGCTTTCATGGGCTACAGCCCACTTCATCGGATGCATAGAATGGAACATATAGTAAGAAGATATAGATATATATATATATACACACACACATACAGAGAAGGTGAAAGTTGCATAGAAACTGTAAGAGGCTAATTAATTAAGATGAGCTATTATCAACAGGAGAAAAAAACTTTTGTAGTGATAATCAAGATGGCCCATTTAGACAGTCGACAAGGTGTGAGGATACTTAACATGGGGGAATAGATTCACTCTGTGTAATGACCCAGCCACTCCCAGTCTCTATTCAAACTCAAGTTAATGGTATCTAGTTTGCATATTAATTCAAGCTCAGCAGTTTCTCATTGGAGTCTGTTTTTGAAGCTTTTCTGTTGCAAAATTGCCACCCTTAAGGCTTTTACTGAGTAGCCAGAGACGTTGAAGTGGTCTCCTACCGGTTTTTGAATGTTATGATTCCTGGTGTCAGATTTGTGTCCATTTATTCTTTTGCGTAGAGACTGTCTGGTTTGGCCAATGTACATGGCAGAGGGGCATTGCTGGCACATGATGACATATATTGCATGGGTAGATGTGCAGGTGAATTTAGCCCCTGATGGCATGGCTAATGTGATTAGGTCCTATGATGGTGTTACTTGAATAAATATGTGGACAGAGTTGGCATCGGGCTTTGTTGCAAGGATAGGTTCCTGGGTTAGTGTTTTTGTTGTGTGTTGTGTGGTTGCTGGAGAGTATTTGCTTCAGGTTGGGGGGCTGTCTGTAAGTGAAGACCGGTCAGTCTCCCAAGATCTGTGAGAGTGAGGGATCATTTTTCAGGATAGGTTGTAAATCTTTGATGATGTTCTGGAGAGGTTTTAGTTGGGGGCTGAAGGTGACAGCTGTGGACTTCTGTTATTTTCTTTGTTGGGCCTGTCCTGTAGTAGGTAACTTCTGGGTACTCTTCTGGCTCTGTCAATCTGTTTCTTCACTTCAGCAGGTGGGTATTGTAGTTTTAAGAATGCTTGATAGAGATCTTGTAGGTGTTTGTCTCTGTCTGAGGGGTTGGAGCAAATGTGGTTGTATCTTAGAGCTTGGCTGTAGACAATGGATCATGTTGTGTGTCCTGGATGGAAGCTGGAGGCATGTAGGTAAGTATAGCGGTCAGTAGGTTTCCGGTATAGGGTGGTGTTTATGTGACCATCACTTATTAGCACAGTAGTGTCTAGGAAATGGACCGCTTGTGTGGATTGGTCTAACTGAGGTTGATGGTGGGATGGAAATTGTTGAAATCATGGTGGAATTCCTCAAGGGCTTCTTTTCCATGGGTCCAGATGATGAAGATGTCATAAATGTAGTGCAAGTAGAGTAGGGGCATTATGGAACGAGAGCTAAGGAAGCGTTGTTCTAAGTCAGTCATAAAAATGTTGGCATACTGTGGGGCCTGAAACAACTATGTTAATTCCACTCCTAGGCCTGTCTTGAGCATAGTGTGCCAAGAACAATAGGTAATGGTCTGATTAATAGAGTGGCAGAGAAAGTAGTAAAGTTCCCATCAAGGAGTTTCCTGAAAATATTCTCTGGAAGGGATGATAGTTGCGGACAGCAAATGTCACTGCAGTGAGACCTTCTCAACTTGCAAATACTGTGATCCCCAAGGAAAGAAACCTGGTCCATCAAGCCAGAGTCAACTATGATAACTGTGCCAACCTATCCCTGAAAGTATGGTTCAAGTAGCATTAGCTCCCACTATCACAGAATTATAAAACCATAGGGTTAGAAGGGACCACAAGCATCATCTAGTCTAATGCACTGCCAAGATGCAGGATTTGTTGTGTGTAAATCATCCAAGACAGATAGCTATCCAGCCTCTTTTTGAAAACCTCTAGTGAAGGAGATTCCATGACTTCCCTCGGCAGTTTGTTCCATTGTCCTACTGTTCTTATAGTTAGGATGTTTTTTCTCAAATTTAATCTAAATCTGCTATGGTGTAGTTTGAACCCATTGCCTCTTGTCCTGCCTCTGTGTCAAGAGAAAACAATTTTTCTCCATCTTTTTTATGGCAGCCTTTCAAGTATTCATGCCGCCCCTTAATCTACTTTTTTCCAAACTAAACATACCCAGTTCCTTCAGACTTTGCTCATATGGCTTACATTCCATCCCTTTGGTCATCTTTGTTGCTTGCCCTTCCAGTTTCTCTACATCCTTCCTATACAGCGGTGACCAAAATTGGACACAGTACTCCAGCTGAGGCCTAACCAGCACTAAGTAGAGCAGTACTATCACCTCCCATGACTTGCATACTATGCTTCTGTTAATACAACCCAAAATTAGATTTGCTTTTTTTGCAACAACATTGCATTGTTGACTCATGTTGAGGTTGTGATCCACCACAATCCCCAGATCCTTCTCCGCAGTGCTGCTGCCAAGCCAGTTATCCCCCATTCTGTATTTGTGCATTTGGTTTTCCTTCTCTAAGCGTTGCACCTTACATTTGTCCTTGTTGAATTTCATTTTGTTGTCTATAGCCGAGTTTTCCAATTTATCAAGTCCCTTTGAATTTTAGCTCTATCCTCCACAGTGTTTGCAACTCCCTTCCAGCTTTGTGTCATCTACAAATTTGACCAGTATGCTCTCTATTCCTACATCTAGGAACACAGATGTTAAATAAAGATGTTAAATAACACCAGACCCAGAACAGATCCCAGTGTAACCCCCCTTGAGACCTCCTTCCAATCTGACATCATTCCATTAATAGTTACCCTTTGTTTGCAGTTGTTTAACCAATTATGTATCCACTTAATGATAGTTCTACTGAGCCGACATTTTTCAAGCTTATGAGAATGTCATGTGAGACTGTGTCAAAAAACTTGCTAAAGTCTATGTATATTATGTTCACTGCATTCCCCCTATCCACCAAACCAGTTATCTTGTCAAAGAAGGAAACCAAGCCGGTTTGGCATGATTTATTCTTAGTACATCCATGCTGGCTGCTAGTGATCACCACTTCATCCTCCAGGTATTTGCAAATGGAATGTTTTCTACATTGCTCTAGTAGCTTCCCAGGTATCGAGGTCAGACTGACAGGTCTCTAGTTCCCCGGCTCCTCCTTTTTAAAGATGGGCACTATGTTAGCCTTTCTCCAGTTTTCCAGGACCTCGCCCGTCATCCATGACTTTGCAAATATTATTGTTATTGGCTCCGAGTTTTCTTATGCTAATTCCTTTAGCCCTGTGGGGTGAATAGCATCTGGCTCTGCTGACTTGAATTCATTCGAATTAGTCAGAAGATCTCTGACATAGTCTTCACTTATCATGATCTGCATCCCTTCTCCTTTATTGTCTATAATTTTGGTAGTATGGTCACATTTCATTTTTTGTGTGCAGACTGATGTCATCCATCTCCATCCTGGCCCTGTACAGAAAAATCCTTGGTGCTCTTTCCAAATGAAGGATGAGCAGAGGGGCATTTGTGGGGTCCCATCAAAACTGAGACAGTGCCACTAAGTTTACTTCCTCTTTCACATATTACTTTGAAACAAGAGAAGAAGGATGGTCTTGTGATTAGGGCACCTGACTGGGAATCAAGTTCCATATCTGCCACAGATTTCCTTGTGACCATGGGCAAGCCATCAAGTTTTTCAGTGAGTCAGCTACCCTTTGTAAAAGTGTATAGTACTTCACTGCCTCAGAGAGATGTGTGAGAATAAATTCACTAATATTAGTGAGGAACTCAGATACTATGTTGATGTTGCCCATATACATTCTTAGAAGGTAGTTTGGGCTGGCAGCATCTAAAAAACTGTATGCCCAAGGAAAGGTGGCAGAGAATATGCTTAGATAGCTTTGACTGCCTTCAAAACAAACAGGATTTTTGGCCATAACCATTTGCTGAAACATACAACATCAGCCAGAAACTTTATAACTACAAACTGCAAGGCAAAAGTAGGATTCTCACTGACCTCAGAAACTGTAGCTCTGCACCTGGACCTTGGCAAAGTCTTGAACCAATACCACATACTCAGCACTTCCCATGGTTACCTCATACCCTCGCACCATCAACTGGACTCTTCAGGGATCCTGCTCCCTCTCCAGAGCTGATGGAGACTTCAGGAGGACCAGTGCAATGCTAGCATCCCACTATATAATTACTGGAAACCTTCCAGACACCCATCAGCAGTCCACTGCCCAAATATGACTTACTTCTTCCCTCAGAGCTAGTTGTCCCTCCAGAGCCACTGGCAGGTGTCTCACTGTACAGAGCTACTAAATATCTTCAGAAGATGGTCCAGCCATCTAGACTCTAGAAGAACAGAAGTGTTTTGGATAACAGCAAACATCATAGCTTGTTATACCAATAAAATAAAAACCAGCAGGATCTTATTAACGGGAATAAGGCAAAATGCCACATTTATTGTGAATACAGAAAGAATCATAGTAAGCAGTTAGCTATAGCTATAACATTCCATTCAATTTCATATTTATTCACACATTCATTCATACACACACACACAGGTTCTGCAAGGTTGTTATCATAGTTACCAGCCTGAGAGTTGCTCATGCCAACCCACTGGCCAGGTGGCCTGGACACAAGGAGGGAGCAGGGCCTTGTCAGATGCACATCTGATGCTCCTGGAAGTTGGTTTGCAGAATCAGACCCCAAAGTTCTCAGTTTCTAGAGTCCATTTTTATAGGAATTTATTCCTATGGCAATCTATGGGAATTGCTTCATCATGCTGTTGCTGAATCAATCAGCAGACGGCACATTCCTGATGGCTCCGTGCTGCCAGATGTTATCTTGTTCTTCGGTTCTCCCATCCTTGAAGCAGTTAGGTGGATTCCAGTTTGCCCTCCAGGGGTCCTCTGGTTGTTTCCACTTGATGCCTTCTTCGGCGGATCGACACTGGATTCTTAGGCTGGCACCTCCCTGATCATTCATTTATTATCTGCACCAAGCATCCATCACATACATCCTCTATTTCTATTTTAATCACAATTGTTAACAAAGCGAGATAAATACAACAAAAGGGTGGGGAGTCTCTGTGTGCTGTTTCTGTTGTTACAAAGTATTGCTTTGAGAACAGACTCTGTCTTAGGATGTACTAACACAATTAGCAGCTTGCAAGTTTCACACTGAGAGGGAGAGAAACAGTAAAAACAAGAGACCAAAAACTAAGAGACCTCTTAATTAGTAATACCCTGGAATTTAAACTATTAGTAAAACCCTGGAATCAAACTCATTTGTGATTTTAATACAGAACTTCTTTAATATGATCCAACAAACTGACTCACATTTACGTGAAGAAACAGCTATTCAGTGAGAAAAATATTTATGCGACTGTTATGTTTTGGCTGCCCAATAATATGTCTTCTTTTCCTTTTTAGTGGCATGAAACCACACAAAATAAAAGTTTTTAAAGTTATATTAACTTAGGGCCTATCAACCTTAACAGTGTCTGATGATCTATTATTCAGGCTGGTTATCATGTGTAAGATGTGCACCCCTGGCATGGCTCCTTTATTCCTTCCTTTGAGGACATAAGTCGTCCTTCACATGTGTCTTGCCATTCTTCTGCTGAATTTCTCCATATCAAGTGACAAAATTATCAAGTGATATACTGTGGAAAATTCCACAAGCTGGAAAAATGTCGCATTATTTCAGGGTTATAGTGTAATGCACCCTATATGATAATGAGATTTCCATTTCCTAAAAACTACTGTACTTAGTACTGGAAAGTTTTTGCAAATGTATAATTATGTCTGTGCTCTGCAAGAACATAGGTTTGCCTAATCAGAGTCATTAATCATGTTGGCAGAGTGCATTCTCTGTCAACAGAATCAAATATAAGAAAGCAAAATATGCTACCAGGTTTCTATCGATATTATATATATAGTCAGTTTACAGACTACTCACAGCTATGACATTCCTGCATATTACTTGCTTTTGTTCAGCTAATAAACAGCTGAAGAGACTAATGAAGTAACTAGGATGTACTTGTATCTCTGTCTTCTACTGGATTGAATCAAAACCACTTAACTATCCTAAGAGGCTCACCGCTAAGAATGTTTCTCCTCTACTTCAAATGGTATCAGCAGTGGCCTTTGTTTTAGAGAAGGATGATGTAAATTCTATCACTGTGAAGTTCTTAATAGGCAACGTATCAAACAAAGTGACAAGTGTGTAAGTGCTAGGTGGCCACAGACATGTTGCAAATTCCTTATCTTGGGTAATAAATCATGGTACTGTTTTCCAACATGGCTGTAGCTAGTATAGTTTTGGGGTTCAATGTGCCTTTGGATTGTTTAACAGAACTACGCTAACAAGAGTCATACTACCCACCTTACCAAGTCTATAATATGTAGTGAAAATGATTGGAATAAGTAATTTTCACTAGCTGGCAGTAGTACCCAAGAAATTATTTGCCAGGGTACAGTTGAAGCCCCCAACATTCCCTCTTTACTTCCCATCATATACATTCCTGTGCCAACAGCTGCAGGAAGGTTGTCGTAGGAACTGGCAAGATAGTAATGGTGAGTCACCACACCTTTACAATGCCTGAGTGGCAAAAAAGGAGCAAAGCAGGGGCTGAGAATCTGCCCCAAACACTCTTTCCTATCAGAATATATTTCAAAGACCCTATTCCTGCTAGCATTTGAACTGCTTGCCACCATTTTCAAACACATTTATGGCAAAAAAAGGATTATTTTGTGCTTGGCATCCACAAATAACACTGTGACGGAATCTGCAAACATGCACATGCGGAACTTTACTGGTGCCAGAAATCAACAACTTTCCCCTGAGATACTGCTGGATCAACACTAATCCTTACAGATAGAATTTACTACATGGCAGAGCTAAAAAAGTTAAGGAACCTGTGATTGTATCACTGGATTACTTTTTAGTACTTTTAGGATTTTGTACTCTGTTGTATAGGTTTTTTGCTTTTCTGGATTTGTTAGTTCTGAACTGAATGGTTTCGGTTTTTTTTTTTCTATCTCCCTTTTGTAAGGGCAGCATGAAATTGTTATTTTGTTCACTTAATTCTCTTTGAATCAGACACTTAAACTCACATCTAAACTACTTACCAAAGTGTGCTATGTAGCAAATCAAATCAAATTCTCTTATTTATTGTATTCTTGACCTGTATCAGATAATACATAAACTTCCATAACTTCCATAATAATTCAATCAGTTGGGTATCTTTGTGGCCCTTTAATGAATCCCCTACAATTATCCAACAGGTGCAGACAGGATTACTAATTCAGATACCGTTTAACTGATGCAAAACAGAGAAATACTTATCCTCTTCCCAAGGATGTGCAGTGGTTTATGCCTACACTACAAGTGCTACAGAGATGAATGACATCAGTCTGTCACTGTAGTAATCCACCTCTCCTAAAGGCGGTAGCTAGGTCAATGGAAGAATTATTTCAACCTAACTACGTCACATAAGGCATGACATTTTTCACAGCCCTTACCAATGTAGGTAGGTCAACCTACGTTTCAGGTGTAGACCATGCCTTAGGTACTTCTGAAGTGCCTATCACTGTGATATCTAAGTGCTGTTACTAGTTACATAACTTTCAAAAGCATAATTTTCAAAAGCAAACACCAAAAAGTATTATGTCTGTTAAGTGAGAGCACTGTTTCAAATCAATTGATCCCAGGAATAAATTTACTCTCCAAAAAATTCTGTTTCTGCTCAGTCACATTCCTGAATATTCGTTCTGATGCTCATGCATTTAGAATATGATCAAAATAACAAAATATATGTAAGATGTGATTTGTTTTCCAGGACAAATGTGATGTTTAATAAATCAAATATTGTCACATAGATTTTACTGAAGGGCAGTCCTACGAAAATAGTAAATGTAATTATTTTAAAATATTAATTTTGCTCTATAAGCCATATGATACTTAATACAAGATTTAGAAGGATGAAATGCATAGTTACGATTATTAGTTAAATAATTGAGCTGTAAAACACCAATCCTTCAAGTTGCTCTGTGTAGGTGAACCCCCTCCACTGGCATTGAACAAGTAGCAAGTTTAGGAATCAAATATGCTAGGTGCTTTTCAGACACATAGGGAGACAAGATCCCTTCACGAAGTTGCTTATGAGTCTGATTTAGATGCCATTGGGCTAATTTTGCCATTAGCTAATGAATATGATTTAGATGCTATTGCATTCTGCCCTTCATCAAACCTTTCTTAATTCAAGCTACATATTTTGGGGAATGTAAAAATGTGTTTCCAATTCGCTTTTGAGGGAGTATATTGCATAAAAGGGAAAAAAAGGAAAAACTCTAAAAATTATTGGGGAAATTGTCTTGATTTTAAACAAAATAGTTTATCTGGAAGTTAGAAACATTTCAAAACACATTAATGCATTTTCTCAATGCCCTAATTGTTACTTCATAACTGATCAATGGAAGAAAGCCGTCTCCAGAGGAATAATAATTTTGATAAAATTGGAAGCCCAGAAAGATTAGATGTGCATTGACAGACTTCCCAGAAAGTTTTATACCAATGATAAATTATTTGGTGTACCAGATTAATCCACCCTCACATACACAAATGATTACTTGAGAATTCATTGGAAAATAGTTAACAATCTCCACTTTACTTGTTGTAAGCATATTATTTTTTGAACGTAATGAGAAATTTAGGATTTTCCATGAAGAAAGAGAGTTGAGATCACTTAAGGACTGATTATGTTCTGAAATTCACGAGAGTGGATCCCTGTGCCAGTGTGGCCTTGATCAGACTCCTGTGCCAATGAACTCAATTGGACTGCACAAGAAGGACAGTGGTCCATGCTTAGGGGTCTACTTAAATTGTGGAGAAATCGCACATTTTTCATGGGTTGTCCACGACATAAATTGGAAATTTTGCAGATGGGTTACATCCACGAAATTTCCCATTTATGTCGTGACCAACCCACGAAAAATGTGTGATTTCTCCACAGTGTTTCTCAAACTGGGGGCCCAGACCCAAAACGGGGTTGCAAGCCTATCATACAGGGGGTCACAGTATTGCCACCTTTACTTCTGTGCTGCTGCTGGTGGCAGTGCTTCCTTCAGAGCTGGGTGCCCAGCCAGCAGCCGCTGCTCTCCACTCTGCCTTCAGAACTGGGTGGTCAGAGACCAGATTTCACAGCAGAGACCAGATTTTGTGATGCAATTTGCACGGCCACGAATGTGTAGACCCCATCCATACTACTGATTCTCAATGCATAATCCAGGCCTTACACTACAAATTCTTCAGAACAATCCTCATTCAAGGAGACTGAGAGGACTAGTTCAGAGAATGCATTAATTTGGAATTGGGATTAGCATAAAATTACAAGAAGGATTTTTATTTTCTAACATTGTTTTTTGTAATCATCAATTTACAAAGGAGACTACTTAATGTTCTCTTTAAAACAGCAAACACACTTACAACCAGGAGGATATGAATACTTCCAAAATTGATATGCAACTAATCCAACACCATAGATATATCAAATATAAATGTTTTACTTTCACTCTCAATTTGACTCAGTCTGTCTTTCTGTGCAAGGATTATGCCAGACATTTGTAAGAACTGCATAAATATTTTGCATTAATGAATAGACAATTCAATCAATGAGATGATAGCTAATATTTTAGCCTATGAAATCATTATGTAAATTAAACTAGTTTCCACTGCAGTCATTTGACTTCAAACAGCTGTTCAAAACAAGATTTTTTTTATTTTATTTATGAAGTTCCAAAATTTACATACCATTGCATTTTCTGTCAGTTATACAGCACTAGTTTTGTCCTTTTCCTGAATAAGACCTTCAAGCCATGGTTCATATTTTAGGTGCTGCTGTGATGTTCACCTTACCATCTGTTCACATAAATCTCAAGAACAAATCTGCTAAAAACTGTGGAATACACTGACAGTTTTACAATAAAATAATCTTCATAATTAGGAGTGGAAGCAAGTATTTGAAAATTAAAAGAGAAGCAGAGTTCTATATGTAAAATATATATCTAAATCAGTTACTTTTAAGCCCATATTAGCATAAACTGAGAGAGTCTTTGTTCTTTTGATACTAAAACGAAGGTCACAGAGAAATAAATGACTGGTGAAGTCATTAAATGGTAAATGCTTAGCTAGCCCATGTAGGAGTATAAAGTTCAATAGGCATTTTCTTCATTCATTTCTATAAGAACTCCTTCTAAAATTAATACTTACAATGATTTTAAGAAGGAAGAGGAAAATACACTTTAAAAGATTTAGGCTCTGTTTTTTTTTAAATAAAGAAATGTACAGTAAAAATATACTTAGATAGCTATTTATAAACTTAACTCATTCTATTAATTTTAAAATAAGATTATAAGACTGCTGAAAACACATAGAAACACACCTATTTGAAAGTCAGGAAATCTGAAGTTAAGTTTGAAAAACAAACAAACCCTCCAACTAATTTTCACGTAAACGGCACAGATCCCCACCATTTCAGAAAAATTCTGAACACTCTTATTAATTATAAGCTAGAGATCAGCCTTCCCCACTAGCCATGGGGTATAAACAACATACTACCCTCCACATATGGTCCACACTGGTACCTGACTCCTTGCTTTATCCCATTTCCTCTCCCAATATCCTCAAAACACAAACTTGATGTCAACTTTCTCCATGTTTCCTTTAAGATATGGATCACATAACCTATGCACCTTCGCAAGGGGGGCTTCAGATACATTGGTAATCATACAGACTAGAATGGTAGGTGCAAGTTATATTATCATTCAACAAGAGATCATGCCATTATAATTTGTATGCACAAGAAGGAAAGCTTAAATTGAAATTTTAAAACCTAGTAAAGGGTCACACTTAGAGGCTAGAAGATCTGCAGAATGACAGCAGTATCCACTCTTTTACAGAGTCTTTGTGGCTTGCCTCTGCCCTGTTGGTGGCTACTAACTTCCCTCCTCCTCTCTCCCCAACCCCAGTTCTCCCAGATGACATTGTCCACTGATTCATCACCCTTCCCCTGGAGGCTCCCCATCTGACTTAGTGGAACTGCTCAGCATCTTTTGCTCCTACCAGTTACTCTGCTCTGACTTTTTTTTTTCTTGGAGCGTTCTGCCTAACAGGACAATGTGCTTTCAAGGCTCTATGGGGAAATAGCAGCAGGCTCTTACTAGGTCCACCAGTGGCAAAAGCAGCAGCAGTACTATCAATTTACAAGGTAATACATAAACCTTTCCCTGTAGGTTCAAACACCAGCTTCCTTCACTCCACATCTTGGTCGAAAGGTTTCCCTGTCACTGTCAGCTTCTCTCCCTGTTGCCACCTACCTCCAGCTGCTAGGGAGCCTTCCAGCACTCTCTCCTTTCCTTTGACTTTGCTACCTTACTAACAGTCCCTATTCTAAATTTCAACAGGTCCTATTTATGTAAAGTGCCCAATTCCTGTTTATCATATGATGCCATAGTATCCACTTAACTTCTTGTGGGACACCTGAAATGTCCTGGTTTTTCATTTCACGAATCAAAACATCTATTTGTTTTTTAAAATTACAAAATGTTGTTTAAGGCATATTGCTATAGTAAACACAATTTGCCCTGTTCAGGGGATCAAACAGTTCGATGGAACAAGCATGTAATACAATGAAAAGTGTTTGCATGGAAGAGAAAACCCAAATGAATTTAGATGATAACTAAACTGGTCATTTGCTCAAAGAGAAGGTTAATGACAATTAAAGATAGACTAATTCAGACCACTAAGTTACTAGAAAAAATCTTGCACTCTGATAAATATACCTGTATTGGGTTGAATCAAAAGATGGTGACCCCAGCATATATGAGGGGTGAAACATACTTTTGTCTTTTGTAACTACGGTCAACTTACATTTACACAGAAAGTGGGATGAGGCAGACAAGATGCTCACACTCCATAGGCAGACAAGATGCTCACGCTCTATAGAAGATATTAGACAAAGTAGGTGAGCATAGCCTGCTTTAACTTCTCCAAGAAGACATGAGATGGGATCAGGCCTGTTGCCACCACCTGAAAGTTCAGAAGAGAGAAAGGGGGCAGCAGCCTTCTGTGGAAAGGTGTCTTCAATGGGAAGGTGAATTTCAGTCCACTGGGCCCCACCAGAATTTACAACACAGATAAGTGGGAAGATGGGATGTCCCACGACAGGCCCTAACACCTCTTAGTGAGAGATTTAACACAAACATATTTAAAAGGTTTGTTTTAGTAACAAAGCTGAGCTTTGCCTGATTTCAGGTTTTGTTATAAAAGTTTCTCATAGCCTTATTTAGTAAACATGGGTAAAGATGAAACATGCATGACTTAAATATTTTCTTACTAAGAGCAATTCAATTAAACTGCCCACAAGTCTTCATGCAAATGGTTCCCCTAAATTGTGGGTTTAGTTTCTAGTTTAGGAGTGCAAATGCCAACCAGATCTACCTTCCTGGGCCTCTGCAAAGTGCAGCTCTCTCTGGTGCTGGTGCCTATGAATGTCATAGAGACATGCAGATAACCAGCTATACTAGAGGGAGACAAGCTTGACAGCAACTGTAAGGGGCCACAGTGGGCCTTGCACAGAGGACAGAGTTCTTATTCCCTGCAAGGTGGAAGATCCAGGATGTGGTGAATGTACAAAAGAGACCACAAAAGAGGGCAGAAGTAAAAATAAATGGGGAGAGAAGGGGGTCTGGAGCTAACATATATGAACAGTTATTCTGAGAGAGAGAGAGATGTGGGAAAGAACAGAAGAAGCAAAATATCCCAGATATGGAACAACACAGAGAACATAACACTGTTTGTTGTACAGCCTCATGGTAGATAAGATAGCAAACACTGGTCCTCTTATGAGGACAGGTTTGTTTGTTTGTGCTTTTTCTATCTCCCTCACTCTCTATCACCAGGCTTTCTGGTTGCAAGCTGCATAAAGATTGAGAGACCACAAAAGAGTACTCATACAAAATACGAGGCACACTTCCAATACTTCCTTTCACTAAGAGAAGTACCAAAAATATTGCAATCCCTTCAGTAAAATACTGCAATAAATAGTCAAGTGTGATACTTTGCTTACTTTTGGACTGTATGTATTTTGTGACTCTTGACAACTATGTTTAGGGTACAAGTAGGGTTGCCAGGAGTCTGGTTTTCTATCGGAACGCCCGGTTGAAAAGGGACCCTGGCGGCTCCAGTCAGCACCGCAGACTGGGCCATTTAAAGTCTGGTCGGGGTGCTGCAGGTCTAAGGCAGGCTAGTCCCGACCTGTCCTGGCACCGTGCTGCGTCCCAGAAAGAGCCAGCAGGCTTGGCTTCTAGGTGGGGGGGGGCCACGGGGCTCCATGCACTGCCCCCACCCCGAACACTGGCTCCGCAATCGCGTTGGCCAGGAACCATGGCCAACAGTAGCTGGGGGGCGGGGGCCGGTGCCTGCAGGCGAGAGCAGCACATGGAGCCTCCTGCCCCCCGCCCACCTAGGAGCTGGACCTGCTAGCCTCTTCCGGGACACAGTGTGGAATCAGGACAGGCAGGGAGCCTGCCTTAGCCCTACTGCGCCCCTGACTGGGAGCCACCTGAGATAAGCCCATGCCCCAACCCCCTGCCCCAGCTCTGAGCCCCCCCCCAAACTGGAGTGCCTTCCTGCACCCCAAGTCCCTCTTCCCTGGCCCCACCCCAGAGCCTGCACCCCCAGCTGGAGCCCTCACCCCCCTGCACCCCAACTCCCTGCCCAAACCCAATGAAAGTGAGTGTGGGTGGGAAGAGCAAGCCACCAAGGGAGGGGGGGATGTAGCGAGGGCTAGGGTGTTCTGTTGTATGCAATTAGAAAGTTGGCAACCCTAGGTACAAAAACTGGGAACAACATATAAATTCTTACTCATACATAAATTGAATGATAAGTCAGAACCCAGAGTTTCAGTGAAAGATGATTTATTCCTCATATATCACCAATCAAAGTCACTGTGTTATGTTATGTGTGTAAAAGAAATGTAAAAAAATCCCATATGGAACTGAAAGCCAGAGCAAGACATATGGTAGGCACAAGAATGACTAAGAAGAGCCCTATATCTGGGCATATGGGTAAACATTGACTATGTTTGGCAGAAGTGTAGATCTGGGAATCCCACCCACATCCAAATCTACAAACAGAAAATCAGTGAAAACTGAAGAGCAGATCGATTTGAGGCGGGTATCATATGCAGTGATCCTACAAATAGGCATGTTAGGCGCATGGACCTTCAGAAGAACAGAACATAATCCTAAATATTTGTACATTTCTATTATTCATGATATTTAAAAAGAGTAAACAGGATGACCCAGATATTTACAGGCCTGCCAGTCTGACATTGATCCCGGACAAGAGCAGCTGATATGGGACAAGAATAATAAAGAATTAAAGAAGGGTAATATAATTAATGCCAATCAACATGGATTTATGGAAAATAGATCCTGTCAAACTAACATGATATCTTTTTTTTTAATGAGGTTACAAGCTTGGTTGATAAAGGTAATAGTGATGATATAATATTGTTACACTTCTGTAAGGCATTTGACTTGGTACCCAATTACATTTTGATTAAGAAAGTAGAATGATACAAAATTATATGGCACACATTAAAAGGACTAAAAGCTATTGATAGCTCTCAAAATGTAATTGAAAACAGGGAATCATCACTGAACGGCTGTGTTTCCAGTGGAGTCCTGCAGAGATCAGTTCTTAGCCCTACACTATATGACATTTTTATTAATGACCTGGAAGAAAACATCATATAATCACTAATAAAGTTTGAAGATGTCACAAAAACTGGGGGAGTGGTAAATAATGAACAGGACAGGTCACTGATGCAGAGCGATTTGGATTGCTTCATAAGCGAGGTTCAAGCAAAGATTAAGCGTTTTAAGATGGCTAAAGGTAAACGTATACATTTAGGAACAAAGACCTTAGGTCGTACTTATAGGATGGGGGACTCTATTCTGGGAAGTAGTGATTGCGAAAAGATTTAGGGGTCATGTGGATAATCAGCTAAGCATGAGCTTCCAGTCCGATCCTGTGTCCAAAACAGGGGAATCTTGAGTTGTAGTAGAGAGGCTATTTTACTTCTGTATTTGGCACTGTGTGACTGCTGCTGGAATATGGTGTCCAGATCTGGTGCCCACAATTCAAGGATGATGTTGGTAAATTGGAGAAGGTTCAGAGAAGAGCCACAAGAATGATTAAAGAGTTAGAAAACATGTCTTATAGACTCAAAGAGCTCCATCTATTTAGCTTAGCAAAGAGAAGGTTGGGGGGTGACTTGATTACAGTCTGTACGTACCTAGGCGTGGCGCAGCACATTTAATTAGGATGTGCACCCAGGGAATTTTTTTTTTCAAGGCAAACGTTTATTGAATAGTCAATCATAAAGGACTTTATTTTTATTCATCAAACAAACTAAAGAAACTAAAACTTAACTCAACTTAATTTTTTTTAAATTAACAACTAAACTTTACTTAAAAAATACAAACTTAAAAAATAAGACACAAAATACCAAATTTTTGCTATAGTGATAACCAGGCGTATACAAAGATACAGTCAATTTTCATGATCTTTACCTTTAAGCAGATAATGAGCTAACCCAAATTGACCAAAACAGATTAAGCTTTCTTCATCTTCCTGTCCTATAGAATGAGACATCGCTCACCAGGTGTTATGGACTTAAATTCCTCAATCATGTCATTGTAATTAACTGACAAAGCCAATTCTTGTTCAATGTACAAAATCATGAGTGAGTCGAGGCGCTGTTGGGACTTCTTAGTCTGTTTTTTACATGTGCTAGTTTCGAAAAGGCTCTTTCACATGAACAGCTTGTAACAGGTAAGACTGCAAAGCATTGAACATACTTGTAAAAGGCCTAGAACATGGAAGACCGATCCGATTCCTTTAGCCAATCAAGCCACTCTCTGGTGGTGTTCGTAGTGCTACCTTTAGGAACAGATCCGTCATAACCCTGACGCAATCCGACTTCAGCTTCCAACTCATCCAAGGACACTTCAAATTTGTTGGCAATGATTCTCATATTGTCCCTGCCAATGTCTAAGTTCAGCAGTTTTCCCATTGCAGTCACAATTTTACAAGTCTCCTGTTCAAATCGCTGGTCCATGCCGGTAATCATTGAGTCTAGGAGTGGGTAAAATGAAGTTATTTTTTCCTGCTCCTCTTTTGTATCAAAGTGATACTGGGATTCAAACGCATCATCAATATGAGTGGATGTTTTTCTCTTAACTGGAGGAATTGATATATCATTCTCTACACACATTTTCACACTATCATTGAAAATAGATTGAAAATATTCTGGGACACTTCTCATCGCAGCCAAAGAGTTACACAAGCTTATTATCACCCCTGTCATTGCAGTAAGTAAGTTGAGATCTGGAGCTTGAAGAGCCTTACTCACTTTTACCACCATCTGGAGTATAGCTTGCATCATGTGAAGGGGAAAGATGAACGCGAATGAATTTAGTTCATGGATAAGGCCCCTGGCTTTTATTTTAGCATCAGCAAGGTGAGTTGTTTCAATAATCTCTTGTAAAGCTTGTAAAATGATGGAGTAGTTTTGTTTTACAGCAGCCACTGCTTCTGCTCTGCATGCCCATCTTGTGTTTGACAGGGACTTTGAAGTCTTCGACTGGGATCCTACTTCTTGTGAAATCTTCTCCATTACTGCATGTCGCACAGGACTCCCCTCCATGAAGGCATAAAGAGTCTGAATAACACCAAAAAAATCAAAGACAGTTCTGTTTTGTTTACTTGAAGTGCATGCATCTACTAGGACGAGGTTCAAGCAATGCGCATAGCAGTGTACATAGAGTATTTCACTGTTTCTTTCTTTACATTTCATTTGAACTCCCGCAGTACATCCAGACATAGTAGATGCACCATCAAAACAGACATATCACTGATGACCAGTCAGTTTTAAGAATGCCAAGGATGTCGTTTAACTGGTCAAAAATAGACTGAGCATCAACTGTTAATAGTCTCTGAACAGACACAAAATGTTCAACTGAACTATGTTTTTCATTGTCAAAATACCACGTCACAATGGACATCTGTTCATGGTGTTCACAGTCAGTGGTGTCGTCGGCAATTATTGAGACCATTTTTCCATTTAGTGGAGACACAATCTTTTGTTGCACAACGTTGTGCAAGGCTACAATTAAATCATTTCGGATGCGATTACTCAGATAGGTAGTGTTTCGAGGAGATTGTTGCACGTCCTTTGCCATTACGGGATCATATTTTTGGAGCATATTGACAAGACTCTCAAAGCTGTCAGCTTTTTCATTGTGACCCCTGAATGGTCTCCCATCTTTCGCCAAACACAGAACAATGTCAGTCAGTCACTCCATTACACTTTGGTTATGGCACTGTTCTTCTTGTTTACACAGATAAGCCTGTTTGCCCTCATCCAACAATACATCAATAGGTTTTCCTTCATTAAAACTTGACCATGAAGAACAGCTCAACACAAGAGATTTTGACAGTTGGTGGTTTTTAAAACATTCGTTAGCCCTATGCCAGTTTCTGAATCCCTTATCAATAAATGCTGGATCAGTGTGACCCTTTTTGCTGCATCATTAAAGGAGAAGAAACGGCAGTAAATGCAAAATGCTGCATCCTTTGATGGGCTATATTCTAACCACCTATACTTTTCATACCAATTGGACTGAAAACTTCTTTGTTTATTGGCTATTTTACTTCTAGGAAACATGCTCAATCTAGGCTGATACGGACCTCTAGATAATTGAGACCGGCATTCTAATCTATTTTTTGGAATATCAGAGACTGGGTCATCAGATGGAATGTTTGATGGCTTTGAATAGGAACTACACTGACCTGAACTAAGAGACAAAGTCATAGAATCATAGAATCATAGAATATCAGGGTTGGAAGGGACCCCAGAAGGTCATCTAGTCCAACCCCCTGCTCGAAGCAGGACCAATTCCCAGTTAAATCATCCCAGCCAGGGCTTTGTCAAGCCTGACCTTAAAAACCTCTAAGGAAGGAGATTCTACCACCTCCCGAGGTAACGCATTCCAGTGTTTCACCACCCTCTTAGTGAAAAAGTTTTTCCTAATATCCAATCTAAACCTCCCCCATTGCAACTTGAGACCATTACTCCTCGTTCTGTCATCTGCTACCATTGAGAACAGTCTAGAGCCATCCTCTTTGGAACCCCCTTTCAGGTAGTTGAAAGCAGCTATCAAATCCCCCCTCATTCTTCTCTTCTGCAGACTAAACAATCCCAGCTCCCTCAGCCTCTCCTCATAAGTCATGTGCTCTAGACCCCTAATCATTTTTGTTGCCCTTCGCTGGACTCTCTCCAATTTATCCACATCCTTCTTGTAGTGTGGGGCCCAAAACTGGACACAGTACTCCAGATGAGGCCTCACCAGTGTCGAATAGAGGGGAACGATCACGTCCCTCGATCTGCTCGCTATGCCCCTACTTATACATCCCAAAATGCCATTGGCCTTCTTGGCAACAAGGGCACACTGTTGACTCATATCCAGCTTCTCGTCCACTGTCACCCCTAGGTCCTTTTCTGCAGAACTGCTGCCTAGCCATTCGGTCCCTAGTCTGTAGCGGTGCATTGGATTCTTCCATCCTAAGTGCAGGACCCTGCACTTATCCTTATTGAACCTCATCAGATTTCTTTTGGCCCAATCCTCCAATTTGTCTAGGTCCTTCTGTATCCTATCCCTCCCCTCCAGCGTATCTACCACTCCTCCCAGTTTAGTATCATCCGCAAATTTGCTGAGAGTGCAATCCACACCATCCTCCAGATCATTTATGAAGATATTGAACAAAACCGGCCCCAGGACCGACCCCTGGGGCACACCACTTGACACCGCCTGCCAACTAGACATGGAGCCATTGATCACTACCCGTTGAGCCCGACAATCTAGCCAGCTTTCTACCCACCTTATAGTGCATTCATCTAGCCCATACTTCCTTAACTTGCTGACAAGAATACTGTGGGAGACCGTGTCAAAAGCTTTGCTAAAGTCAAGAAACAATACATCCACTGCTTTCCCTTCATCCACAGAACCAGTAATCTCATCATAAAAGGCGATTAGATTAGTCAGGCATGACCTTCCCTTGGTGAACCCATGCTGACTGTTCCTGATCACTTTCCTCTCATGTAAGTGCTTCAGGATTGATTCTTTGAGGACCTGCTCCATGATTTTTCTGTTTTCAGTCTGTTTCTGTTGGTCACTACTCAGTTTATTGCACTACTCAATTTATTGCAGTTTATGGAACTGGTGGCGGCATTATCTTCATGTAAATTCTTAACCGAGGAGTCCGAGGTATTTGCACTACTATCAGCACATTTATTATAATTCAGTTAGACTGGAAAAAAAAGTGTAAATTTTTAACAGAGAAATTAATCTTTGGAACAGCTTACCCAGAGTCATGATGGATTCTCCATCACTGACAATTTTCAAAGCAAGATTGGGTGTTCTTCTACAAGATATGCTGTAAGAATTATTTTGAGGCAGTTCTATGGCCTGTGTTATGCAGGATGTCAGATTAGATTATCACAATGGTCCTTTCTGGCCTTGGAATTTATGAATCAACGATATTTGGTCCTGCGCCAGATAATTTCTCAAAGTTTTCCAACAACTAATTTCTGACACTAAATGAAGATGACCTTACATGGGCATAATTAGAAAAATATAAAGCACATCTAAAAGGGAGATAATGTATTTTTTGTTTTACATTATATATGTATGTGAACACAATATTACAAGCAGTACTTAATTTTTCCATCTATGCATATGTAAAGGTTAGTATCTCTTGCCTCAGAACTAGAGTGATCCAGCCCTGAATGAAAATGATAGATCTACATGGTAATTGTTCAAAATGTGTAATAGTAGTTAAGTACAGATATTCAAGGACTTGGACGTTCACTGTTCTCCACAAATGAAGTGAGTTTTTCTAAAAAGAGAAAATCAGCACCTTCAGCTGAAGTCTTGTGGGATTCCACAAAGGCTTTCTGCAGAGCCCAAAACATTTGCTGGACAGCCAAGGGGGGGGGGGGGGAACCACAACCAGATGTTGAAAATGCATATCCCTGAAAGAAAATCATAAATGTTATGGAGAACAAGATACATAAATTGGTCCTCCTGAATCTTACTGTTGGTTCTGGAGCAAAAAACCTGAATATGCTGGAAAAGCATAATGCAACATGACGACTAAGGATTCTGATATACTCTTAGAGCTTCACTTCAACAAATGACTCAGAAATTAAGATTGGCCTTTGGGAAACACTGTTACTAAAACTGATCTAATAGTCAGAGTCTGTCTGGATTATTATCATGAATTAAAGTAATCATATGATGCAGAGTTTTTAACAGAATTAGAAGCTTTCTTTAAATGCTAAATAGTTGTCGTGGGGTAAGAAATCAATGCTCAATGTTAAAATAACTTTCACTAAAATAAAAAGGGCAACTACAATTTTTCAAAATGGCAAATCCCCTGATATACATTATATTATTTTTAAAAAATCCAATATTAAACTTCCCCATTTTGAGTGCTTATCTTCAGTATTAGTTTTTGAAATTCTATTGCTGATATATCACATCACCATGATTGGTTTTATACGTAATGCAAGTACATTTCCATATGGGCTTTTAAAATTGGATTTTATTGCTTATGTAAAGTGATAGATTGACAGCACTGGAAATCAAAACTGTTTATCTACAGAACAAGCACAGCATTGGCTGCAGAAATGAAAGTTCTTGCTCCCCCACTGCCATGCTGGTATGCTTCAACCCGGTCCTGAAGGGGCCACAGCCAGGTGCAAGAAGATAGTTCACACTCCAGGCCGTTAATCATTGGCTTCTCTGCTGGTCTCCTCACAAGGTTGAGTATTTATACCAAAGGTGTTGATACTTTTTGTGATGTCAATATTTATCTCCTAGGAGCTGAACTGAGATAACCAACTCATCTCACAGACATCACTGACCAGCTGTAATGTGTAATAGCTGTCCAATTCTGAATGACTGTCGAGGCCCAATGTACTACACAGGTCATTAGATGCAAGTTATATAGCAGGGACCCTGAATTACTTGGCAGAAACCCTAGTGCAGTTGAGCCCTGCCCTCTCCCCATCACTCTTCACCCAGAATACAGTGCAATCCTTCTTCTGTTTACTTTCAGGTTACACTTAGTTTCCTTTACATTCCACCAAATTTTGGAAGTCCTGCAGATTTTTCTATCAGCCCCAAACCAGTAGTGCATAGGAATCACAAACAGGCTGTATTTCACAAGCTGAAAATCGCCTAGCCTAGGAAAGTCCTCATCTGGTTTAACAAGCTTCTACATCATTACCAGTCCTGATGTTTGTATAGGGAACATACCAGGAGAGATGGCAGGAGCGCTACTGTGTTCTCAGCTGACAGATTGCCTTTGAGGGGCCATTACCAGCTGGCATGGTTAAAACTGCATCAGGGCCAGAAGACGGCAGGTCTGAGAATTAGGTAAGCACCATCAGTTACTTCTTTGTCCATCCATTTCTCCTTCCACACTAAACCCAGCAGACACTATGGGACTATCTGGATAATCATCAGGGCTAGAGACTTTATTTTTAAAAACAAATGAAAGCTTAGATTCCATAGCACATTAAACAGCAAAATCAAAAAGAACAGTTATTATGCTGCAATCTTTGGAACCACACAATCACATTATGCAGTGAGCCCTAATTACAGTCCCAGAGGTGAAAGGCTCCATACCCTATTACCATTCTGGACAAGCACCAATTTATGGGACCGCAAACAAATTAGAAAACAGGCCACAAGAAAACTGCTTCTGCATCGTTAATCTTTAGCCATTTCCCCCACAAATTTGAATACAACCTGACTATGACCCTAAATGTTTTACTTAGAAAAATACCCCTTCCACATAATTAGAGAATGTAAGCTACATATGAAAATAAAGGGGAAATGCTAATTATTGTTACATCCAATTTCAAAAGTTATCATTTGATAAAAGGACCTAAAACAGACCTGATTTATCTGTAATGGGATTTCTCATATCAGAATGAATTAACAGGAAAGGGATAATTAATTATAATTAGTAGTAGCAAGCTCCAGACAGGGACATTGTACAAACATATAATGAAAAGACAGTCCTTGCTCAGAGGGTTTACAATGATAAATAGTATTGATTCTTTTTTAGTTTTTTTTTCCTAATGAAATAACAGTAGGAAAAGGAGAAAGGGATTTTAGGGAAATTACTGACAGGTGTATTTGGCTTAAGTTCCTTTAAACACCCTATGATAGTATCAGGAAACATAGTATCATGAAGCATTAAGATCAAATTGACGCAATGTAGTACCTGTCAGTGAACATATTTCACTCCTATGTGGAACTATAAAACAGACTCCAACAATTCAGATGGATATTTGTTTGAATTGTGTCCAAAATTATGTCCACATGTAGATGTGGTTGACAGCCGTTAGCCTTCAGTTCCAGCAAGCAGAGTATAAACTATCGACCAAAGTTATTCATCTAGATTTGTCACTGTATTCTTTAAGTGTTATTTTCACACCAATAAGAGAAGTCATCTGAAACACCACTGCTGTAGTATTTGCTGCTGCACAGAAAGACTATAATTAGCTTGTAACTTCTCTATATTATAAGTATAAAACACAGGGTAATTTTAAATATTTCTTCATTTCTTTCATAGTTAAAGTACTCTTTTCAATATTTTCCATTATAAGACCTTGTTTTCAGTTGCTTATAACTTTACCAAACTTAACTGTTTAGACTGAAATTTTCCATGATATGTCCCTACTTCGGGTTGATTTTATTTATTTATTTTTAAAGTTTCAGCTAAAATGGCTCAGCTGTTTCTGACAATGAGGTAAGGGAAAAATACATTGTTTTGCCAATATTTTAAGATTCTTACAACCATTTCACTGAGAATCTTGAAGGCCTCTGTGCTTTGGAGCAGGAACTTGAAATCTGGCAGGGGGTCCCCCTTCTGTCAGGTTATACCTTTTGATGTTCCTGCGAAAATCCACCCAAATCTGGACAAGTTATAAACCCCTGAAAGTCACAGTTTGAACATGCTCAGTAGAGGCTTGATAGAGACTGCAGCAGGGGCACTGGATGGACTGCAAAAGTGTGGGGAGGGGGAAGTGGGAGCAATGCCATTCACTCAAATTTGGCTCAGCCTCTGTCCTACCAGCAGGGAAGGGACTCCAGCCATTATACCACCCAGCTCTGCTCAGGGGCCAAGGGCCATCTCTGGCACACATGGGCTGCAGTATAATTCTCTGACAAGACCATCTACACAGAGCATGCTCCATCCCGTGACAGCTCCTAGATGTTGACAGTACTGAGCACACATAATTGCTATCAACTAGATCAACGCCTCAGACTGAACGAGGAATCTCCAGAGCTAAAAGCATGAGTCTCTACAACTTGAGCTAACGAGCCAGGCTCTCTAGCTAAGAACTGTAACAGACAACATCTTCTGTGGATCAAGCACAGAGGGAGACACATAACCAGGGATTCTAGTTTTCCATGATAAAAAAAAACCCACAAAATTCTCCAATAAAAAACCCCAAAACTTAAAAATCCACATTTTTCTGCACTTAAAATGAAATGCTGAACATTAATTTCCCTAGCCACAATGTACAGTGGAACCACGTTTATCCAATCGAATTGAGATTGGGGCCAGATCGGATAAGCAAAAATTCAGATAATCCAGAGAATGGGGATTCAGGCGGGGCTCCTGCTGTCATCCCTCAGCAACAGGGCTCCTGCCTGGGACTGACAGCCCGAGGTCTGCTGCCTGGGGCTAAAGTGCGTCGCCCATTCTCCAGATTATCCAAATTTTTGCTTATCCGATCTGGTCCCGGTCCCAATTAGATCAGATAAATGGGTTCCATTGTAGTTAATATATGTTTTTATTTTTTAAAGAGTCTCTGTAAAAATGTAAATTCTGCATTTTTCCATGGCAAACAGATTTCTAGGATCCCTACAGATAGCACACTGACTAGGGGGTTACACACGCTTCATCCGAGCCACAGAGTATATAGGGGCTCAGCAGAACTTTTCTACCAATTACTCCTCTGCGTGCCAGGGGTCCATTCTGGGCTGGGCCTGAGAACTATGAATGTGGAGACTGTCTCTCCTCTAATCTCAACGTCACCAGACTCCCCACTGCTGGCCGTACTTGGACTTGCTTGAATGGAAGTGCGAGAGAGGAGGACAGGGCAGGTTGGGACAGACAGAGGCAGACTAGGAGATGCAGATGTGTGGGGGGTGGGGAAAGCAGACTGTGGGGAAAAAGGAACAGGTGGAGACAAACTGGGAGAGGAGCAGCAAAAGTGTCTATAAACACTTGAGCAGTCACTCCCCTCCAGAACCTGAAATTGAATCCAGGATTCCAGAGTTTCAACATTACTCTACAGTATTTGCTGCATTTCCCAGCCAATATCTGGGAAATCCATTGTCAAAGTAGATGTCCATTTCCCTATACTGGCTGTTTGATACAGAGCCGAACAGAATCTGCTACTATTAATTACTTCATCAGATCAACCGAGAGAGAGGTCTGTGCTATGGATCTAAATGTTTCAACTTTCAACTTGACATTTCTCAACTTTTGAGTGTTTGACTTTGCAAACGTATTGTTCTTTTACTACAAGATTTTTTTTTTTAAATACAGAGATTGGTGTTTGCTTTTATCTTCTAATTTCCCATGAGCCCTTAGTATGATGGTGGCTGAGTCCTGTAGGTAGAGGCAGCTGACCTTTCTGCTCTGGATCTGTTTGGGGAAGGTGAGAACATGTGCAGAGAGCAACAGGAATATGGGTCTCTTCTAAACAGAAGAGACATCTGCTGTGCCCATCTTTCAGCAGAATTAATCTGTCACAGGATGGGCAGGGCTTGAAGCCCACAGGTTTAGAATCCAGCATGTTAAGATGGCCTGTACAAGGAGCATTGACCATCAATATTCAGTCCAGAGAGGTCAATTTCCCTCATGGTGGTTCTTTATCATTGGATCAAAAGACTCCTGTAGCTTTTGAAGAATTTTGAGATGTAGCCAGGGCTAAAGACTAGCAAGTCAGATACAGGTTCATCTCACTGACATGGATGGTAAAAGGGAACTGAAGGAGGGTCACAGCTGCCCCACCCTTTATGGTCTCTCATGAGAGAACAAGCAGGCCCTGATGGACACTGATATTTAAAGTACCCCGATCTCACATGCATGAGACACAAACCCACACACAGTGAGATTCACACTGATACATACTTAAAGAACAAAACATTTTTATAAGGTAGAAACAAAATTTTTTTGAATATATTTCATTTCTCAAAAACATTTTTATGTTTTGTCCCAATTCAGGACAAAATGGAATTTTAAAATCTTAGCATTTTCTACAGGACAGGAATTCTGTTTTTCCACTAGCTCTAATGAACAGGTGACCTTAGGGGATTCATTATGGATACCAGACCTAAGATATAGGTACCCATTTCAAGAACCTGTGTTTTCTGACTCCAAAGATGTGAAGGAGTGACTTATCAACAGTCTAATGGAGATAACCACACAACCTTACTGAGGTTTCATTTTCCTTCACCCCCAGGTACTAACTACAGTTTTGTTAAATACTTTCTCACCTTTGTTACATCATGTCTTAAAAGTTCTTTGGGAAAGGGACTATGTCCTCTTACTTGCATTGTGAGGTACCTAGCACACTTTTGTACATTGCAAAATAATAAACAACGCAATTATTACTTCCTGCCCCTTTCTTTATAGTACATTCAAATATGTTGTTTGGTTTTTCGACCATCACTAAACATTGTTCAGGTGGTTTCATTGAGTGAACCACAGTAGCAGCCAGATTTTTTTTCCTTGAGTAGTTACAGTTAGAGTGCATTAATGTTTAAAAATAGTTCAGATTATTTCTTATGATGTTCATCAGATTATTTCTTATGATGGCATCTGTCAACCTTGAAGTTAAACTGGAAAAAAAAATGTAATAGGCATCAGTTGTCTGGTAAGCTTTCCTGGCTCAGGTTCCAATTCATAAAGGATATTTGTAGTCTGCTACTATGAACAAGCTTTTTTCATGATTAAACTTCTTGCAGCTGGCAGTATAGTTATGTAGGGCGTTAGCCATTTAAAGGTAGCAATGCATTCTGGTATTGATTTGTTTGGAATAGCCATAAAAAGATCCTCATCATCCACTTTCCTCACAAAACAAGGCTAACAACAAAAGTTCTAGTGCTCACTGTATTTTCTACAAACGTAAATATGGTTTCTCAGTTTGAAAATGGAAAAATGTAAAGAGCTGAAGTCCTTGAGATTCACAATAACTTAACAACGGTATGTACTTGCACATTTTTAACAATGCCAAACATGGCTGTACAAGAGTGAAAACAGGATGTTGTTGTAAGTTAAGTTCCCCCCTTAGAGAGTAGCATTCTTAAGGGGTACCGTACCTGCGTAATACCATTCATTGTCCCAAGGAGCTCACAGTTTAAAGACAGACAAGTAGATAGCAGGATGGGGGAGGGGAAGAAGAAGTGCATGGTTATGTTCAATATCAATAAATAGGGCATGTAACTTATGCTCATGAGTGACAATTCAGCAAGTTTCTTTTAGGCATCACAGGAAAGATGGGAGGAATTTGAATGTAAAGAGGGCAGCAGTCTTGCAAATGGGCTGAATAAAGTATTTTCATACAGATGGGGCAAAAGAAGACACAGAAGAGTAAGACTTATAAATTATGGCCTAGAACTGAATGGAACTCTGGAAAACTGATGCCCCCTGCCTTGTTAATGTGGCAAAGGATAAATAAAGGAATCAATGATGCCAATTATAAAATTTACATAAAGTTACAACACTGAAGTATGTTCCCTAGGGTACAAGGCAAGATAAAACAGCTGAAAGCTATTGAAAGCCAATCTATCTGCTTTCAAACAAGTTGATTAATTATATATTTTATCTTTAAATATAATTGAATCTTACAAGTGCTGCCACAGGCAAAGGTCATTCTCAACAACCTCTGTTTAATTAGTTTGTAGTTTAACATATCAGCACTTGTTGTACTTTTTCATTACTACAGGAAGTTTAAAAAAACTGTATAAAAGCATTGTATTATTAGCAGATATTTGTACTCCTTGAATAATTTAATTACAATTTGTAAAAAAATAAATCAAAGAGTTTTCTTACCTCAATCTCATTTGAAGTTGCAATAAACTAAGCATCTAGATTCTAAGCTAAAAACATAATCTTTAAGATCAATTTTGAGTAGCTTCTTCCAACGTCAGGCTATGATCTTAGCTTGTCAAATCTCACAGGCTAAGCAAAGCTAGGATACATTAGTACTTGGAAGAGATTGCCCCATTGAAATCTCCAGGTTTTATTGGAACAGAAGACTGATTCAGTAGGTGGGGTTCTTCCCACAGACAGTACTGAAGTCCTAGTCCCAGTATTAGCAGCTGCTGTCCTGTTGGAGGCGTCTTATTTTATTTTTTTTATGAGCAATAATAAATTATTTTTATTGGTATAACCACTGTGCCTAGGAGTCCTAGTCACAGATCGGGACCCCACTGTGCTCGGCACGGCACGAACACAGAACAAAAAGCCGGTCCTCCCCAAAGAGCATCTTACAATTGGATGAGAGGCAAAATTAAATTCCTCCAAATTCCTTGTAACCCACAGTTCAGATTGTACTACATGTCCATATCTGTGCCTAATCCATAGAGGATATGGATCTGTTACAGAGCCTGGCCGTTTAGCTCCAGCTGTGGAGACTCATTCTTTCAGATATGGAGATCAATCCTCACAGTTACTCAGAATGGTGGCTGTCACACCTTTGGCACTTTTTTCAAAAGTAGTAGTAGCAGCACTAGTGCCCTCAAAAGTACAAATCTTGTAATTACCTTCTGCCTACCTAGAATTTCATTATAATTTCAATTAGATACATTCTTCTTCACTTCTTTGGCCTAAATTATTGTGAAATGTTGCAATGAGTAATAAAAGAACGATTGTTTTCAAATCTATAGTTGGCTAGATTTCAGTGTGGAGGGGAAAAGGGAAGTAAAAAAAATATTTATTTTATGTCAACCTTGTAAAATTCTCTTGGAAATTTACCAGTCCAGGCACAACCCCTACTTCTCAACTCTTATGAAGTTGACAATGATAATAAAAAAAATCAATGATATTTTATTCACTTGTCAGAAATATTACTCCCCCCAAGAAAATGGATGAGTGAAGCTTAGCAAAGCTGTCTTACATTTGTGTTATGTAGTGCTGTAAGTGGTCATGGCCCTTTACAATATGCACAGTAAGAATAGATTTAGAAGACATACCAAAACACAAACACACTGTAATGGGGAGGGACTCACCACCGCAGCGCCTCCTGCTGGCCGTCCTGGGAATTAGCTCTCGTTTGGCCGGAGCACCCTCATCTAGTGGTGTCTCACCCGTCGTCACTCTCGCCTCCATCTCTAGGACCCATGTCACTCCCCAGACCACAGCGTCCTTTTCTGCACACAGCCCTCCAGTTGTGCCCCACTAAGTTCTCTCCCCAATTCTGGGGGACCCAACAGTCCTCAGACCAGCCACTTGCCTCAGGGGCAAACTGCAGTCCATGCACCGGCCACTCCCCTCGGTGGCAAGTGGGGAGGACTGAGGACTGTCCCACACACTACTGCAGGTCCCAGCCCAGGGACCCTATAGCCAGAGGCCACATACTGCCCCTCCTCCTACTCCGCCATCTATTTCCCTGGGCCACTTCCCGGCAGCCCTAGCAGCTTCTCCGCCCTTGTGTCAGGGCCTCAGTCTGGCAGCTGTCAGGCTGGAGCTCCCTCTTGCTTTCCCTATCCCTGCCCAGTACTGCTCTTTCTGTGGTGCTTTCTCTCTCAACCCCCCTACAGGGCAGCCAGTCCTCCTCCTTGGCCTCCAGGAAGAGACTGCCTCTGTTCTGCTCAGTAGCCCTCCTTATATGGGCCAGCCTGGCCCTGATTGGCTGCTCCACTAAGCCTTCTTCCTATTGGCTGGCTCAATAAGCCCTCTTCTAATTGGCTGGGTTCTGCGCAGCCTCCCTTTAACCCTTCTTCTACCTGTGTGCAGCAGCTGCCCCATCAAAGACACAAATTCTTATTTTGGTTAGGCTGGTGTAATCCCATCATAATGCACTGATGTCAATACAGTTATCTAGACTTGTAAAGTGTTCTGGGATCTTTCTGTATTAAAGGGCATTATAGAAATGCAAGATTTAATTAAATTAACCTAAAGAGGTAGACTACAATGCACTTAGCATGATCAATATTTACAGACAGGTTATAAGATTAAAAAAGGAAAATCAATTCTTTGTCACAGTCTTGCTCTCTTATATGAAAGCAAACATCTCTGTATGGCTTGTAAATTCAGCCACAACCACTGCAAGCTCAAGTACAGTGGCTATTTTTATAAGATACGAATCAAAAACATCTACCTGCCTGAGCACCATGGTTCTTTTATTGGAGTCACATTCTTCCAGGTTGTCTTCAAAAGCTAAAATAGAATTTTTTGATAAATAAAATTTTAACTACAAATTTTAACTAAGCAGTAATGAGATAAGAGGGAAGGTTCTCTCATGGACAGGTAACTGGTTAAAAGGTAGGAAACAAAGGGTAAGAATAAATGGTCAGTTTTCAGAATGGAGTGAGATAAATACTGGTGTCCCCCAGGGGTCTGTACTGGGCCCAGTCCTATTCAACAGATTCATAAATGATCTGGAAGAGGGGGTAAACAGTGAGGTGACAAAATTTGCAGATGATACAAAACTACTCAAGATACTTAAGTCCTAGGCAGATTGCAAAGAGCTACAAAAGGATCTCTCAAAACTGGGTGACTGGGCAACAAAATGGTAGATGAAATTCAATGTTGATAAATGCAAAGCAGTGCACATCGGAAAACATAATCCCAACTATACATATAAAATGATGAGGTCTAAGTTAGCTGTTACCTCTCATGAAAAAGATCTTGGAGTCATTTTGGATAGTTTTCTGAAAACATCCACTCAATGTGCAGCAGCAGTCAAAAAAGCGAACAGAATGCTGGGAAGCATTAAGAAAAAGATAGATAATAAGAAAGAAAATATCATATTGCCTCTATATAAATCCATGGTACACCCATATCTTGAATACTGCATACAGAAGTGGTCGCCCCATCTTAAAAAATATATATATTGAAATTGGAAAAGGTTCTGAAAAGGGCAACAAAAATGATTAGGAGTATGGAACAGCTGCCATATGAGGAGAGATTAATAAAACTGGGATTTTTCACCTTGGAAAAGCGACGACTAAGGGGGGGATATGATAGAGGTCTATAAAATCATGACTGGTGTGGAGAAAGTAAATAATGAAGTGTTATTCTCATAACACAAGAACTAGGGGCCACCAAATAAAATTAATAGGCAGCAGGTTTAAAACAAACAAAAGGAAGTATTTTTCACAGTTAACACACAGTCAACCTGTGGAACTCCTTGCCAGAGGATGTTGTGAGGCCAAGACTATAACAGTGTTCAAAAAAGAACTAGATAAATCATGGAGGGTAGGTTCATCAATGGCTATTAGCCATGTTAGGCAGGCATGGTCTCCCTTGCCTCCATTTGCCAGAAGCTGGGAATGGGCGACAGGGCATGGATCACTTGATGATTACCTGTTCTGTTCATTCCTCCTGGGGCACATGGCATTGGCCACTGTCGGAAGTCAGGATACTGAGCTAGATGAACCTTTGGTCTGACACAGTATGGCCGTTCTTATGTTCTTAAATGCTATTTTATATCATCATGAAATATTACACATCAATTTTTACAGAATACCTTATGTCCAGTCAGATATAGATTGTCACCATCATTTGAAAAAATACCCAACACCTACTAGCTTGAGGATTAAATCTGCGAACCCGGGTGAAACACCTGAGTAGCAATCCCAACCTCCCAGCCTCCCGCTGCAACTTAATGTAATAAAGTTGTGTAATGTCTGTCATACACCATACTTAGTTGTAACATACTGTCAATTATCTTTCAATTTAATAATTTTTTAAGGAATTATGTCTCTTCCTTTTGTTATGTAGTCTTTTCCTTCCTGACTTCACTCCATTTTTTTTAAATTTTCATTCTCATGATAGATTACAGCACAAACTATACCATAGCATCTCTATGGATAGAAATTCTGTGCTTGAATAATAAGAATATAGCAGGAGGAATATATTACTAACCACCTGACCGAGATGGTGACAGTGACTGTGAAATTCTCAGTGAAATTAGAGAGGATACAAAAAACAGAAGACCCAATAATAATAGGGGGTTTCAACTATCCCCATACTGACTGGGTACATGTCACCTCACAGTGGGATGCAGAAGTAAAATTTCTAGACACCATTAATGACTGCTTCTTGGAGCAGTTAGTCCTGGAACGCAATTCTTGGAAGAGGCAATTCTTGATTAAGTCCTAACTGGCATACAGGATCTGGTCTAAGAAGTGAATAGAGCTGAACTGTTCAGTAATAGTGACAATAACATAATTAAATTTAACATCCCTGTAGGGGGAAAATACTAAACAAACCCACCACAATAGCGTTTAACTACAAAAAGGAGAACTATACAAAAATCAGGGAGAAGTTAAATGGAAATGAAATGAAACAGTCACAAGACTGAAATGCCTGCAACCTTCATGGAAACTTTTAAAAAACAACATAATAGAGGCTCAAATCAAATGTATACCCCAAATTAAAAAAACACACACAACAAGAGGACCAAAAATATTCCAGCATGGCTAAACAGAGCAAAAGAGGCAGTTAGAATAAAAAAGCCACACTTCAAAAAATGGAAGTCAAATCCAGTTGAGGAAAAAAGAAACAAACACATTCTGGCTACGTCTACCCTAGAAACTTCAAAGCGCTGCCGTGGGAGTGCTTTGAAGCATGAGTGTGGTCACGCGCAAGTGCTGGGAGAGAGCTCTCCCCGTGCTCTTGTTAATCCACCTCCATGAGGGGAATGGCTCCCAGCGCTCGGAGCCTGTCCACACTAGTGCTTTAAAGCACTCAAACTTGCTGCGCTCAGGGGGGTGATTTTTCACACCCTGGAACCAGCAAGTTGAGTGCTATAAAATGTAAGTGTAGACAAGCCTTCTGACAAGTCAAGTGTAAAGCAATAATTATGCAGGCCAAAAAAGAATCTGAAGAACAACTAGCAAAAGACACAAGAACAGTACAAAAAATGTAAGTACATCAGAAGCAGAAAGGCTGCCAAACAATCAGTGGAGCCACTGGATGAACAAGGTGCTAAAAGGTTCACTCAGAAAAGACAAGGCAATTGCAGAGAAGCTAAATGAATTCTTTTCCTGGGTCTTCACTGCAGAGGAAATGAGGGAGATTCCCACACCTGAGCCATTCTTTTTAAGTGACAAATCTGAGATACTATCCTAGACTAAGGTGTCAAAAGAGAAGGTTTTGGAACAAATTGATAAATTAAAGAGTAAAAAGTCACCAGGACCAGATGATATTCACCTAAGAGTTCTGAAGCAACTCAATTATGAAATTGCAGAACTTCTGATTGCAGTATGTAACCTATTGCTTAAATCAACCTCTGTACCGGATGACTGGAGGACAGCTAATGTACACTTATTTTTAAAAAGGGCTCCAGATGTGATCCTGGCAGGTAAGCCTAACTTCAGCACCAGACAAACTTTCTATACTAAAGAAAAGAAATATCAGACACGTAGATGAACACAATATGTTGGAGAAGAATCAACATGGCTTTTGTAAAGGAATATCATGCCTCTCCAATCTATTAGAATTCTTTCAGGGTAACAATAAGCTCGTAGACAAGGGTTATACAGGGGATATAGTGGACTTGGACTTTCAGAAAGCCTTTTACAAGGCCCCAACCAACAGCTCTTAAGCAAACTAAGCAGTCACAGAATAAAAGGGAAGGTCCTCTCTTGGATCAGTAACTGGTTAAAAGATAGGAAACAAAGGGGAGCAATAAATAGTCAGTTTTCACAGTGGACAGAGGTCTTCCAAAGGTCTGTACCGAGAACAATGCTGTTCAACATATTCATAAATTATATGGAAAAAGGGATAAATGGTGAGGTGGCAAAGTTTGCAGATGATACAAAATTACTTAAAATAGATAAGTACAAAGTAGAGTGTGAAGAGTTATAAAGGGATCTCACAAACCTTAGTGACCAGGCAAGAATATGGCAAATGAAATTCAATGTTGATAAATGCAAAGTAATGCACATTGGAAAAAATAATCCAATCTATGCATACAAAATGAGGGGGGCCAAATGGTTGCTAACATTCAAGAAAGAGATCTTGGAGTCATTGCGGATAGTTCTCTGAAAACATCTACTCAGTGTGCAGCAGCAGTCAAAAAAGCCAACAGAATGTTAGGGCCCATTAGGATAGAAAATAAGACAGAAAATATCATAATGCCACAATATAAATCCTTAGGACGCCTACCCCTTGAATACAGCGTGCAATTCTGGTCATCCCATCTCAAAATAGATATACTAGAATTGGGAAAAGTACAAAGAAGAGCAACACAAGTGATTAGGGGTTTGCAACAGCTTTCGTATTAAGAGAGATTAAAAAGACTGGGACTGTTCAGTTTAGAAGAGAGACAACTGGCAGGGAATATGAGAGAGGTTATAAACATCATAAACGATGTGGAGAAAGGAAATAGGGAAGTGTTATTTACACTTTCACATAACACAAGAATTAGGAGTCACCCAATGAAATCAGAAAAGGAGTACTTGTGGCACCTTAGAAACTAACCAATTTATTTGAGCATAAGCTTTCGTGAGCTACAGCTCACTTCATCGGATGCATCCGATGAAGTGAGCTGTAGCTCACGAAAGCTTATGCTCAAATAAATTGGTTAGTCTCTAAGGTGCCACAAGTACTCCTTTTCTTTTTGCGAATACAGACTAACACGGCTGTTACTCTGAAACCAATGAAATCAGTAGGCAGCAGGTTTAAAACAAACGTAAGGAAGTACCTCTTCATACAATGCAAAGTCAACCTGTGGAACTTGTCGCCAGGGACATTGTGAAGGCCAAAAGTATAATTGGGTTCCAAAAAGAATTAGATAACTTCATGGAGGATAGGTCCATCCATGGCTATTAGCCAAGATGGTCAGGGATACAATCCCATGCTCTGGGTATCCCTAAGCCTCTGACTGCCAGATGCTGAGACAGTATTACAGATAATTACCCTATTCTGTTCATTCCATCTGAAGCACCTGGCACCAGCCACTGTTAGAAGACAGGTTTCAGAGTAGCCGTGTTAGTCTGTATTCGCAAAAAGAAAAGGAGTACTTCTGGCACCTTAGAGACGGACAAATTTATTTGAGCATAAGCTTTCGTGAGCTACAGCTCACTTCAACGGATGCATTCAGTGGGAAATCAGTGGAATTTCCACTGAATGCATCCGATGAAGTGAGCTGTAGCTCACGAAAGCTTATGCTCAAATAAATTTGTTAGTCTCTAAGGTGCCACAAGTACTCCTTTTCTTTTTGTTAGAAGACAGGCTATTGGACTGTTGGCCCAACAGTACAGCCATTCTTATGTTCTTACTACATAAAATAGTTACGATTCTAGATATGGACTTGGAACATAAAAGTTGGGATTGGTCCAAAGTTCAATGATGTTCACATCCGAGGAGAAATCATGGCCCCGCTGAAGTTAAAACTCTCCTTGGCTTCAGTGTGGCCAAGATTTAACCCCTGGAGCTTTCTATTGTCCTGTCTTTAGTTGCAGTATATTAGAATTTCATAAAAGAAAAGTTTAGGATACATTTGCATATCTCAGAGCTGGCTTTACTGTGGAGTACTTAAAATCTAAAAGAAGATCAAAAGGAGTAGAAATCTTTGTTGACTCTGGGGACTAGAAGATTCTGGGGTCTGGGCAAGAGAAGCAAAAAAAGCAGATAACTTGCTGTGGATCCTTTATAATCATAGTAAATTTACTTTTATTGGGTAAAGAAATATGGCAAATGAAATATTTTCTAGTTAGGACTGCTGTTTTGACAAACAAAACAAAATGTCAAAAATACAGAACTCTGTACAGTAAGTACTTTATAGAAAGAATTTTGCTTTATTACAATATAAATAGGTATAGGGATTTTACATGTCCAACTATTTCTTCGTATATTTCCTTAGTGGAAATGTCTATAGTCTTTATATTCTGAGTAAACATTTAAAGACATATTTTAATATGCATTTTCATGCATGTTTCACAATGGCTGAAAATGTATATTAATACTGTATAATTCCTGTAATGTGCAAGTCAATAATCAAGGAATCAGCATACAACATTTATGTACAGGTAGTGTTTTTTATAGAGCATTTTATAACTGAAATTATGTGCACAAACTTGAACCCACTGCGGGATGGCCTCAGAAATGCTATGGCAGAATAATTTCCCTAATGCATGGAATGTAAGAGACTCATACGTGCTGATTTGTTGATATAATTGATATGAGATCATTGTTCATAAAATGATATGAGGTCACTGTTAAGGTTTTACATTAGATTGCAAGGTTGAAGAAGTTGGGTATGTATTACTTCTGGTTATCTGCTGAAGATGGAAATGAAAGCCCTTTTTGGTACTGGAGTTTTTTTATTGAGAGTGTTTCAGGCAATATGAAAGTGGAACGGAATGCAAAAGTCTTTCCCCTCCACTTCCTATTTTTATTCTTTATCTTTTTGGGGAGGTGTCCTGCTACAACAGTTGTTTGCCAACTGTTTTAAGATTCTGTCCTTCTCTGTCGTGTTCATTTTTCCTCTTTCAGCATTGTGGACCCTCCCATTGACTTTTCTCCCCCATTTCTCCCCTCAACAATCTCTTTGACCCATCCCATCCCTCATGCACATAGTTTTAAAAATGTACAAGGCACCTAGTAGTCAGTGGAACAAATTAGGACAAGAGTCCCCACTGCCTAGGGGCAATACCAAGGTGAAAATGTCCCTTCCCACTCTAGCTCCAGTGAAAGTGGAAGGTTCTGCAGTTCCTACCAAGGTGGTATCCATTCTTTCCTCTCTACCTTCTTCATACTTGCCACCTTAGAGCTGCCTGGCTGCTGCAAGATAATGGTCTGAGGGTCTCTGATAATCCAGCTCTACCTCAACTTCCATTTTTGAATCTTCTTCCGCAGTGAATAGCTCCTGTGTCTACCTCCACTGTTCTCATAGCTTCTCAAACTGCAGTATAGTGACATTGATCTGATTCTTATCTAGTTTCACTGATACCCACAGAGTTCTGCAGACACAGGATGATGACCCTGCACTGGTTTACATGTAGAAGTTTTTGTGTGCAAATATAAGAGGTAAAAACATATTTATTTTAAATAAAATCTTAAATTCTAAAATTGACAGCACATGCCCAGGAAAGACTCTTGCTCACCAACAAGTGGGCAAGTGGATTTTTCAATCCCCGATTACAAATAAAGCAACTTTGTTCTATCACTCTGTATCTGCTATACTACTTAATTATTCATGATATTATTTGCTGAAAAAAATGGGATCTTTTAGATGCAGTTCCATTATTATAATTGTTAGTTCCCCCAAAAACAAGCAAATCAAAGAAGCAGCTCTGTCATGCTGTGCCAGAAATCCCACAGGCCATCTCTGAAAATGTGACTTTGCTCCATTTTAAGCATATGTGACTTTGCTCCATTCTCACTTCATCTTCAAAAGTGAGAAAAATAATAAGCCACAAGACTAATACAGCATTTATCTTTTCATGACGTTGGACAAGAAAATACATTTGTAATGAACACAGCAGTTTCTGTAAATCAGCCTTAAATAAACAATAGTAAATATGAACAAAAAATGCAAATTGTGTCACAAGTGTCAAAAGTACCCACCATTACATGTTTTGAAACATAAAAAGAGTAGTAAAAGAAAAATAAACAGATAACTGTACCATTCTGTCCTTATTTTCAATTACCTGAAGATACTGAGCTAACAGACTGGGATGAAGCTAGTCTGGCTTCTTTACCTGTTACAGTAACTATAGTTTTTAAGCTTTCTTTGTAAAGTAGGTGATGTTTTAGAAACAGACAGTAGAATCAAAATGTCATGTTGTTATCTAAATACATGGGGATTAAAAATGTAAACATGTGGAAAGAGACAGTTCAGCCTATACAGTTTTGCTGCTCTTACATGAAATAATTAAATCATATTCAGCATACAGTGAGAATGTGTATTACAGTTCACCAGACAGAGTGAAGAACAAAGGCTGCCCATCACCCTGAGGCATTATCAAACCTGCATTGCTCTGTTCTGCTCTGACAACTTCAATGAATTTGGGCTATAACTGCTGTATGTATAACACTTCTATATTCCTCTTACCCAAACCACTACAAAGAAACATGAGAAGTGAGGGCTTTCACTGCTTAAGATGGTTTCCTTTGCAGGGGCATCTCTCACTTCGATAGTTATGTGATTAGGGTGATCATTTCTGTGTCTCACTATCTCTGTGAAACATATTGCTGCATATCAAAAAAAGAAACATTTTAAAATATTTGAGGATGATAATGTCTCATATTTTTAGCCTGAATTTCTTCTGACAAATATTTCTTAAGTAATGAACATAGCTTTAGAAATAGACACACAAAGCAGACACACTTTCTCAGAGCAACTAAATTAAACCTATATTTTACATAGGTCACTGAACAGACTGGGACTTGCCTACCTTTGAAGCCACCTTAACCCAAACCCCAAAATAACTACACTCCACAGGAGAACACAGAAAACCCAGACTCAGCTCTCAGGCAGGATCCTGGATGCGAAACCTTTTGCTAGGGGAGATCAGACTGAGCTAAGTTTGACAGCGTTCAGTTC
This sequence comes from Natator depressus, assembly GCF_965152275.1. NCBI lineage: Eukaryota > Metazoa > Chordata > Testudines > Cheloniidae > Natator > Natator depressus. The sequence goes on from NC_134234.1 coordinate 297,427,304, forward strand.
AAGGCATAGGTCACAATTTTTCAATAAAAAGTGTTCCACAGAATAAAAGCAAACATTCTGTGTTGGTTCACATTCCTTTTTAAATCTATTAAATAAAAATTGTTTTAAAAAAAAACTGTATACAATAAAGTCATGCTCCTCTGCCTGGAGAAGTAAAGAGAAACAAACACCTTTTATTTCCAGGCTTTTGTATACCTTAATTTTATATAGTGCTTAGATACCTTCATGACAGGCAACACGTAAAAACCTAAACCAGACAGATTTCATTAATAGTTTCTACTCTAACAGCACATGTGATAGACAATACTACTCAATGATTGGAGTATTTCAGAAATATCTTGGTACAGTGAAATGTGTCACTGACACATTACTATTTTAGTCTTAATTCTTAATTCCTTGTTTTAGTGTGGTTGAAGCTTTAAGCATGATGTTTTGTGTTCTAAATTGCATTTTTAGTGGTAAATGATAAAGCTAACCAGTAAACATTAAAAGATATTATATAGAGGAGTCTAAATTTTAATGTCTAACTGTGAGTTTTAGTCACTGCAAGGAATCATACAGTATTAATATACATTTGCAGCCATTGTAAAACATGCATAAAAATGCATATTAAAAATATTTCTTTAAATGTTTACTCAGAATATAAAGACTATAGACATTTCCACTAAGGAAATATATAATGAAATATTTGGACATCTGACCAGCTTGGCTTAACAGAGAAACCTTCGGTGAGCTTAAACACAAAAAGGAAGCTTACAAGAAGTGGAAACTTGGACAGATGACTAGGGAGGAGTATAAAGATATTGCTTGAGCATGCAGGAATGTAATCAGAAAGGCCAAAGCACAATTAGACTTGCAGCTAGCAAGGGATGTGAAGGGTAACAAGAAGGGTTTCTACAGGTATGTTAGCAACAAGGAGAAGGTCAGGGAAAGTGTGGGACCCTTATCTAATGGGGGAGGCAACCTAGCTACAGGTGATGTGGAAAAAGCTGAAGTAGTGCATGCTTTTCTCGTCCAGCTTTTCTAAATAGTCCTTAACCTGCTCTTTCACCACTGAGGGCTGCTTACCATCTCCCCATACTGTGCTGCCCAGTGCAGCAGTCTGGGAACTGACCTTGTCTGTGAAGACCGAGGCAAAAAAAGCATTGAGCAACTTTAAGAAAGCTCAGAAGAATAACGTTTAGTGTTAGATTTACCACTGATGGGTAAAAACCTAGAGCTGCTGCTTTGTGAGGTAGAAACAGGAACTAAGCCAAGGCACCAAGTATGCAAAGTTAACCCAGGGTTTACAAGATGATGAGCAATCTCAGTGTGTGGCTGGAAGTTGGTGCTTTCCGAGTGTGCTGCCAGCAGTCAGTGCTATCCCAGCATGCTGCTAGAGGTATGTGACATCTTAGTGTTAACAAGGCGCAAAGAAGCAGCATGTTTTACATCTTGATTTGAAGCTATTACACCCGGACAAATCTCTTGCTTCATTTGGAAAAATGAAATCGAGTGCAAGGCTTGCATGATGAAAATAAAAGCTTTAAAGTTAAGAGAGGAAGTGACAATTATCATTATTTGATGGCCCATTGAGACTTTCTTTCAGAGCATGAATTAATCATATAGTATATATGTAGCTGAAAAAAAGAGAGAATTGTAAATGATTTTTTGTTAGTTTATTTTACTTTCGATTTGCCACATATGGATGAATGAAAAGGTAGGAGAAACTCTGGTGTCCCATCAAACCATCCATAATTTAACCCCCCTTCAGCAAATATTTGCAACATTTTTCACTCTACTTGGAAAAGGGTGATCCGGAGAATACAGTGGAACTGGACTTTCAGAAAGTCCAAGTCCACAGAAAGGCTGGGCCACCGCCCTGGGAAAGCCCAAGACCCTCCGACCCAGGAGGATCCAAGCCCTGCATGTGCCAACACCCTGCACAGCACTGGCACAGGGAAGCCTCTCCACCCCTCAGCTAAGCTGTGGAGTGACGGGGAGGGGAGAAGTGATTTCTAGCCTGTTCCAACCCCAAACCTGCAGACTCCACAGAAGCCCCCCAAGTGAAAACTCTCCTTGGCTTCAGTGGGGCCAAGATTTAACCCCTGGAGCTTTCTATGGTCCTGTCTTTAGATGCAGTATATTAGAATTTCATAAAAGAAAATTTTAGGATACATTTGCATATCTCAGAACTTGCTTTACTGTGAAGTACTAAAAATCTAAAAGAAGACCAAAAGGAGTAGAAATCTTTGTCGACTCTGGGGACTAGAAAGATTAGAGATCCTGGGGTCTGGGCAAGAGAAGCAAAAAAAGCAGATAACTTGCTGTGGATCCTACATAATCATAGTAAATTTACTTTTATTGGTTAAAGAAATATGGCAAATAAAACATTTTCTAGTTAGGATTGCTGTTTTGACAAACAAAACAAAATATCCAAAATACAGAACTCTGTACAGTAAGTACTTTATAGAAATAAATTGGTGTATTACAATATAAATAGGCAATAGGGATTTTACATGTAATAAAATAATAGAATCATAAAGGATTAGGGTTGGAAGAGACCTCAGGAGGTCATCTAGTCCAACCCCCTGCTCAAAGCAGGAACAAACCCAACTAAATCATCCCAGCCAAGGCTTTGTCAAGCCGGGCCTTAAAAACCTCTAAGGATGGAGATTCCACCACCTCCCTAGGTAACCTATTCCAGTGCCTCATCACCCTCCTACTGAAATAGTTTTTCCTAATGTCCAACCTAGACCTCCCCCTCTGCAACTTGAGACCATTTCTCCTTGTTCTCTCATCTGCCACCACTGAGAACAGCCTAGCTCCATCCTCTTTGGAACTCCTCTTCAGGTAGTTAAGGCTGCTATCAAATCCCCCCTCACTCTTCTCTTTTGCAGACTAAATAAGCCCAGTTCCCACAGCCTCTCCTCGTAAATCATGTGCCCCAGCCCCAATCATTTTCGTTTCCCTCCACTAGACTCTCTCCAATTTCTCCATATCCTTTCTGTAGTGCGGGACCCAAAACTGGGCACAATACTCCAGATGTGGCCTCACTGGTGCCGAGTAGAGGGGAATAATCACTTCCCTTAATCTGCTGGCAATGCTCCTACTAATGCAGCTAATATGCTGTTAGCCTTCTTGGCAACAAGGGAACACTGCTGACTCATATCCAGCTTCTCATCTACTGTAATACTCAGAACTGCTGCTTAATCAGTCGGTCCCCAGCCTGTAGTAGTGTATGGGATTCTTCCATCCTAAGTGCAGGACTCTGCACTTTTCCTTGTAGAATCTTATCAGATTTCTTTTGGCCCAATCCTCCAATTTGTCTAGGTCACTCTGGATCCTATGCGTACCCTTCAGTTTATCTACCTTTCCTCCATTTTAGTATAACCTGTGAACTTGCTGAGGGTGCAACCCACCCAATCATAATGAAGATGTTGAACAAAACTGGCTCCAGGACCCGACACCTGGGGCACTCCGCTTGATACTGCCAACTAGACATTGAGCTGTTGATCATTACCCACTGAGCCCAACAATCTAACCAGCTTTCTATCTGCCTTATAGTCCATTCTTCCAATCCATCCTTCTTTAACTTGCTGGCAAGAATACTGTGGGAGACCGTATCAAAAGCTTTGCTAAAGTCAAGGTATATCATGTCCACCACTTTCTACAGAGCCAGTTATCTTGTCATAGAAGGCAATCAGGTTGGTCAGGCATGACTTGCCCTTTGTGAATCCATGTTGACTGTTCCTAATCACCTTCCTCCCTCCAAGGGCTTCAAAATGGATTCCTGAGGACCTGCTCCATGATTTTTCTCGGGGGACAGAGGTGAGGCTGACCAGTCTGTAGTTCCCCGGATTCTCTGTCTTCCCCTTTTCAAAGATGGGCACTATATTTGCCTTTTTCCAATCGTACAGGATCTCCCGTGATCGCCACGAGTTTTCAGAGATAATGGCCAATGGCTCTTCAATCACATCAGCCACGTTGTGTCATATAACGAACATTGGGCTTTAATAATATTGTTATTTTTCTTTCTTCTTCTTCTATACTCTGTGAAAATGTGCCATCTCCTCAGCAATAAGAAGAGGAAAGCATAAGAGACATATTTAATTGGAAGAGAGATGCAAAATGGCCACTTTAGACCTACCAGTCTTTGGCTTTGCAAAAAAGAAAGGGCCAAGCCAAGAAAGTTATGCTGGCTGTCCTGTTCTTCTGTACCAGATATGGACTGATCACAATGCTTGATTATACAAACCAGATGTGTCTGTAATAAGATCCTTTAATGTCAGATATGGATGAGGTTTATGTAAATGAGGTATTTTACACACAGCGCCACCTAGTGGCTGAATAGTACAATATAGTTTGCTATTCCATTACACTGGGAAAACCAATTCATTTCAAAAGGGTAACTCTATTCTGGGGAAGGTTATTTGAGTCTAGGAAGTCACCAGAGAAAGTGCTCCTCAAAAAAGGATTGCCATGATGCCGTGCCTACATTACTTCAACCACATGCATACAGAAATAAGCCAAATTTATTCTATTGCTAAAATGTATCTTTGTCTTTAAATGGACTACATAAACCCAGGAGGCCAAATACAACAAAGATATTGTAAGAATGTTAATAATAGTTAAAAGAGTATAAGAGAGGAAGGGAAATACTGTAATTGTGTATAACAGTGAATGAAAGAGTTGATAAAGGAGAAAATAATCCTTCTCCAAACCAAATACATAGTTTAGAACATTCATTTAATAAAATATGTCCATTTATTGAAGTCTTTGGATGTCTGCACAATATATAATTAAAGTACTTTTAAACCAAAAAAGCTATACATAAACAAAATACTTTACCAGTCTCTCTCACAGTCACTGCTCACTTAGGTTAGTGCCTGTGAAATGAATTATTAATATGTTAAATTATCTAAATCTGTAAATTGTTATAAGGTCAAATTCAGGCCTTGCACCAATTTTCCTGAGTGCAGGAGTACAATTAATACTGCAAAAGCAATGTCATTATGAGCCCATATCTCAGCTGCCCATGGCAGGAAAAATCTGTGTAAAATGTGAAGCAGCTACCGAGCTAGTTCCAGAATAGATAGTGTAAAAAACACAACATCACCACCCCCAGGACTCATGCAAACTACATCGTCTGATACTGTGTCCATAGTAGATTTCTAGAGTACAAACTCTCTAGATTTTAAGGAGCCAAGAGTGGGACTTAACATTTGGATACTACACTCCTAGTTGCCTCTTTTTACCCTTACATGTACCAGAATGGACTGTCTGAATTTGGCCAGTAAAATATGCAAATACTATACGTGTCAAAATTCCTTGAAATCCACAGTGAGCCACTGTCTTTTATGCAACTTACCAGCAATTTTGTACTCTACATTTCATTTCTTGTTGCAATATGCAGTTTTCTGGAATCTCATGAAAATTTTGGTAAAAACATCCCCCAGAGCTTTACATTAAGCACTGAGATTCTAACATCAAAAGTGCTGGCATAGTTGCTATAAAGGAGATGCAAGAAATAGTTTAGATGGGAAAGACAGGAAAGGAACCCAAAACAGCTCTCCATGTTCCCCTTTCACAGCCAATATTCTATTAGCTCATTAGGAATGGACAAAAGTGGGGACCGACTGGTTAAGCAGCAGTTCTGCAGAAAAGGACCTGGGGATTACAGTGGATGAGAAGCTGGATATGAGTCAGCAGTGTGCCCTTGTTGCCAAGAAGGCTAACGGCATATTAGGTTGTATTAATAAAAGCATTGCCAGCAGATCGAGGGAAGTGATTATTCAGCACTGGTGAGGCCACACCTGGAATACGGTGTCCAGTTTTGGTCCCCCCACTACAGAAGGGATGTGGACAAATTGGAAAGAGCCCAGTGGAGGGCAATGAAAATGATTAGGGGGCTGAGGCACATGACTTACGTGGAGAGGTTGAGGGAACTGGGCTTATTTAGTCTGCAAAAGAGAAGAGTGTGGGGGGATTTGATAGCAGCCTTCAACTACCTGAAAGGGGGTTCAAAAGAGGATGGAGCTTGGCTGTTCTCAGTGGTGGCAGATGACAGAACAAGAAGCAATGGTCTCAAGTTGCAGTGGGGGCGGTCTAGGTTGGATATTAGGAAACACTCTTTCACTAGGAGGGTGGTGAAGCACTGGAATGGGTTACCTAGGTAGGTGGTGGAATCTCTATCCTTAGAGGTTTTTAAGGCCTGGCTTGACAAAGCCATGGCTGGGATGATTTAGTAGGTGTTAGTCCTGCTTTGAGCAGGGGGTTGGACTAGATGACCTCCTGAGGTCTCTTCCAATCCTAATCTTCTATGCTTCTGAAAGTGAAAGGCCATATTAACCCAAATGAGAAGCGACCAAAAGTCTAATTTTATAGACAATGTTTTACGAAAACCATTGTTGAGGTGTCCACAGCTATTTCTTCTAATTATTCCTAACATTTTTCTCAGGAGGTTCCCAGTGTCTTTAAAAAACAAAAGAGCTATCATAAACTAAATTGGTTAGTTGGAGATAGTTTGTGGTATAAAATACTAAATGTCTGGGAAATAAAACACAAAGGAATTACAGATTTTACATCTTTAGAAATAACCTTCCCTCCATAACAGCAGGGAAATTTAACAAGCATAATATAAAATCTATTAAATCCCAGAAGCAAGAAATCTGCAAACTAATGTTAAATTTCAAAAACTACTGTCAAGGATTTGTGAAGGAAATTAAGATATCACTTTCTCTACAATTTTCTCTCTCTTTCAATCTTTATAAGTGGAGACAAAGATTGAGAGAGAAAAAAATTGGCTGGACAGAAAAAGATATTATGAAATTAATGATATGGAGAATGAACTGCTGTGATTTTAATACACCAGATTTCTTCCAGCCAATCTTACTATAACAATATCATCATACAAAAGACAGAAAATTACTTAGAACTCATGAGAAAAAGTACATCTGTCATAAACTTTGAAACATTATATCATAAGGGAAGCTTCACAGAGGGACTTTATGGAGCCAAAATAGATTCTCCAATAATCATTTATGTTAGTCTGAAATCTTAAAACATATAGACATAATTTCTATAAATTGCATCCCAGGTACTGCGAGCATCATTCCTTTGTGTAGTGCTGTGATAAGCAACCAGATTGTCTGAGGACTGCACAAGCTCAGATGAATAAAGAAGAATACCAAAGAAGTACCATACTTAAGTAGTTATTATCTAGGTGAAACTACCATTTGAAAAACAAGGCAACATTCCACACCTGGAGTTGTTATGTTTAATTTTGCTGACTATAAACTGGTGCATAATTAATTCAAGTACTGATTAATCAAATGAAGCTTCGAATCTCACCTGCAAATAATCCAATAAAGATAATAATTTGTCACATCCTTGTAAGACTGTTGTCAATTTAACTTTGAAAGATTAAACAGAAAAAGCATTAATAATTTCCCAGTTATGACTGCTTTTAATAATCCGTTACGTACATAAATAGACACTAAGGCAAGGGCGGGCAAACTTTTTGGCCTGAGGGCCACATAGAGTTTCCAAAATTGTATGGAGGGCCAGTTAGGGGAGGCTGTGTCTCCCCAAACAGCCAGGCATGGCCCGGCCCCTGCCTCCTATGCGACCCCCCGCTTCTCACCCCCTGACGGCTCCCCCGGGACTCCTGCCCCATCCAACCCCTCTGTGCCCTGTCAGCCCCCTCCCCCCCCGGGACTCCTAGCCCATCCACTACCCCCAGCTCCCTGTCCCTTGACCACCCCCGGACTCCGCACCCCTGACTGCCCCCCCTTCATTCCTGACTGCCCCCCCGGGACCCCTGCCCCATCCAGCCCCCCTGTTCCCCGCCCTCTGACCGTCCTGACCCCTATCCACACCCCCGACTCCTGACCACACCCCCGAACTCCCCTACCCTCTATCTAACCCCCCCGTTCCCTTACCACGCTGCCTGGAGCACCGGTGGCTGGTGGCGCTAGAGCAGTGCCGCCCAGAGCACCTGGTCAGGCCACGGTTCTGCAACTGCGCTGCCCAGCCACCCAGAGCGCAACGCGCTGAGGCTGTGGGGGAGGGGAACAGCGGGGAGGAGCTGGGACTAGCCTCCTGGGCCAGGAGCTCAGGAGCCGGGCTGTAGTTTGCCCCCCTCTGCATTAAGGACATGATACATAATTTACAACTATTAAAATTTTAATGTAAAAGTATAATTAATAAACTAAGATGTAAAACCAGAACCTCAAAGGAAAAAACAGACTCACAATATATTTTCTTTGTGTCTGTTTAAGCTTTGTATTCTATAGCTGAAGGTAATATATATTATTTATGATTAAATAAAGTATTTTAAATGCAAAGGGACCCATATAAATTCCACACGTGGACTCATGTGGTGGACAGGGGAGAAGGTTCCACACATACACAGTGCTACCTTATGGGCCAGAGACATTATGCCTATTTATCAGATACAGTGTCAGATCCAGTGCTGATTAAAGCAAACACTCCAATAGACTTCAGTGGGGCACAGGATCAGGTTCAGAATGCCTCCAGACATTCTGGTGAGACTATGTTTACTAAAAGTCTTTGCTCTACTTTTAGGAGAGGCACAGAATGTGTGCCATTTGGCACAGCTCTGCAAGAAAAGGAGACACCAGAAAATCTTTGGCCAATTTGGAACTTGCTAACAGAGATGAGCTGCAGCAAAAACTTAAGTAGCTTGAAAAAAAAATTTTTGAGAAGGAAATCAAAGGATCACAAACTGCCGCCTGTATGGGGAATTCGGCCAGCCAGAGAACTTGGCAAGACAGGACGATTACAATGCTTCTACCTCCTTTGTAACCCACCGAGACCTGAAGGGAGGAGGTCAGACTATCCCAGCCCAGCTAATATGAATATGTTTCAGGGGAAAACTCCCTGGGAGGCTTATTTACTTGAGATCAACATCATAGCCCAAATGTATAGCTGGGTGATGAACAGAGTGAACAGTTTCTAGCAGCCAACTTGAATTGCCCAGATCTGATGGTGCTGCAGAATTTACAGGCAGAAAAAAGACTGAATTAGCCAGATAAGGTACACTCTCTTGATATGAAGTTTGGATCAAGCAATCAATCTGAGCTCACCAAGACACAGCTAAGAGCTAGAAGGAGAAGAAAAGAAACACCTGAACTGGAAGAGGACCTAAGGAGACCTGTGTTCCTGGCATATCCAGATATCCATGAGGACTTCCAGGATAATTAGCAATGAATCAATTTATAAATGCTTAACTGGACTTACAGATCAAGATCAGTGAAAGGAGATCAAGGATACTCCAAAAGGGTGTGGAATTTGTCACAAAACCTGAATCTTTCCTTGCAGCAACCCAACAATAAAGGAAGTAGCTGCTAAAGAGAAATAGGGAAGTTGATTGCCATAAGCCCTGAAAGTACAGTTCTATATTTAATATGTGTGATTGAAGAAGGTATTCTATGTGGTTCATGACACATTCGAACAATTAGAAAAAATGATACATTTGATTTGTAAATCAGGGGATAGTGGCAAAAATGCAATAATTAAGGGAAGTAGTTAAGTTAAATGCTGGTACTGCAAAAAAAAATGCTCCAAAAAGAAGGAAATGTATAAATTATAGGCAGGCCAATCTTCGCTATGGTTCTTTAGATTTAGCAATCCTCAGGGGCAATTCACCAGGTGGCTGGAATTAATGAAATGATATGATTTCCCAGTCACACACAGAGCTGGGCACAGGCATGGTAATACTGATGCCTTGTCCAGACACCCTTGTTAGAAGGAGAACTGAAACACTACCCTAAGCAGGATAGCAAGGACTTGGTTGCTCTGGTGGAATGAGTGCGCTCAGGAAGAGATTGCTGTCTCCTCTTGGCCCATAATTTGCAGTACTACAAATGTTCCTGGTTCATCCACTAGAACCGCAGATGTTGGACTGCAAGAGTGGACTGCAGAGTAGCCAAAAGTTTCCCAAACAACAGCCTGAAGTTTACCCAATAAGAAACCAAGGGGCTGTGATAGTAGTGAAGGTAATAGTGAATGAATGTTTCACCAGATCTCAGGTTCTGGGTGAGTTACACGCAAATCAAGAGAAAAATTTTGAATCTAATGTGTGAGATTCTAAGGATCCATAAAACTCTCACCATCCCAAAACACCCACGATTTGATCAGATAGTGGAAAGATTCAGTTTGACTCTGGAGGTTCAGCTGGCAACATTTGTAGAATACCACCAAAGGGACTGGGAGCAGCTTATCCACATCCTTTTGATAGCTTATAGAACAGAAGTCACTGAGAGTAGAAAGTGAAACCCAGCACTCCTCATATTTGTGCATGAGTTAAGAACCCTAGAAAACCTCTTGTATGGAGTCCCTGAAGAGGAAGAAAGGAATCTGGACCCTTTGGACTCTGTAGAAACCCGACAATCCAAAACTGAAAAAGTTCACATCTTTGCTAGAGAAAAAAATGAGGATATCCTCTGATAAAATGAGAAGACTACAATGTAAGGTCATAGCAGGAAACTTTTAAAAGGCACCTGGTCTGGGAGCCACAGTCCTAGGAGAAAGGGTAGGGACACTCAGATGGATAAACATCTGGAGGGACCAGATACTGTCTTGACATGAATAAATGAGGAGGATCTGGATGACCTTGTAAACTGGAGTAATAGTAATAGGATGAAATTTAATAGTGAGAAGTGTAAGGTCATGCATTTAGGGATTAACAACAAGAATTTTAGTTATAAGCTAGGGACGCATCAATTAGAAGTAACGGAGGAGGAAAAGGACCTTGGAGTATTGGTTGATCATAGGATGACTATGAGCCGCCAATGTGATATGGCGGTGAAAAAAGCTAATGCGGTCTTGGGATGCATCAGGAGAGGTATTTCCAGTAGGGATAAGGACGTTTTAGTACCGTTGTACAAGGCACTGGTGAGACCTCACCTGGAATACTGTGTGCAGTTCTGGTCTCCCATGTTTAAGAAGAATGAATTCAAACTGGAACAGGTACAGAGAAGGGCTACTAGGATGATCCGAGGAATGGAAAACTTGTCTTATGAAAGGAGACTCAGGAAGCTTGGCTTGTTCAGCCTAACTAAAAGAAGGTTGAGGGGAGATATGATTGCTCTCTATAAATATATCAGAGGGATAAATACCAGAGAGGGAGAGGAATTATTTAAGCTCAGTACCAATGTGGACACAAGAACAAATGGATATAAACTGGCCACTAGGAAATTTAGACTAGAAATTAGACAAAGGTTTTTAACCATCAGAGGAGTGAAGTTTTGGAATAGCCTTCCAAGGGAAGCAGTGGGGGCAAAAGATCTATCTGGCTTTAAGATTAAACTCGATAAGTTTATGGAGGAGATGGTATGATGGGATAACATGGTTTTGGTAATTAAATATTCATGGTAAATAGGCCCAATGGCCTGTGATGGGCTATTAGATGGGGTGAGATCCGAGTTACCCAGGAAAGAATTTTCTATAGTATCTGGCTGATGAATCTTGCCCATATGCTCAGGGTTTAGCTGATCATCATATTTGGGGTAGGGAAGGAATTTTCCTCCAGGGCAGATTGGAAGAGGCCCTGGAGGTTTTTCACCTTCCTCTGTAGCATGGGGCAGGGGTCACTTGCTGGAGGATTCTCTGCTCCCTGAAGTCTTTAAACTACGATTTGAGGACTTCAATAGCACAGATATAGGTGTGAGGTTTTTTTTTTGTAGGAGTGGTGGGTGAAATTCTGTGGCCTGCGTTGTGCAGGAGGTCAGACTAGATGATCATAATGGTCCCTTCTGACCTAAATATCTATGAATCTATGAAATGAAGTGGTGTACAGAATACAATTGGGTCCTGGGACTAAACTCACAAGAATGATCTGAAAAGGTATCAGGACAGAATCTCAGCTGGGCTGCCCGCAGACAGTGAGAATGTAGGTGTGGATGCTGAGGATGGAAGAGTTGTGACAGAGATTTTTAAAAAATTGACATTTATTTCAGCAAGACATTTATTTCAGAGTAGCACTGTATGTAAGGGAGCAGTATGACTGCTCAGAGCTCCGGTACGAAACTGTGGAAAAACCTGAGTGTCTCTGGATTAAGTTTAGAAGTGTGTGCAACAAGAGTGATGTAGTGGTGGGAGTCTGCTATAGACCACCGGACCAGGGGGATGAGGTGGATGAGGCTTTCTTCCGGCAACTCACGGAAGCTACTAGATCGCATGCCCTGATTCTCATGGGTGACTTTAATTTTCCTGATATCTGCTGGGAGAACAATACAGCGGTGCATAGACAATCCAGGAAGTTTTTGGAAAGCGTAGGGGACAATTTTCTGGCGCAAGTGCTAGGGGAGCCAACTAGGGGGGGCGCTTTTCTTGACCTGCTGCTCACAAACCGGGTAGAATTAGTGGGGGAAGCAAAAGTGGATGGGAATCTGGGAGGCAGTGACCATGAGTTGGTTGAGTTCAGGATCCTGACGCAGGGAAGAAAGGTAAGCAGCAGGATACGGACCCTGGACTTCAGGAAAGCAGACTTCGACTCCCTCAGGGAGCGGATGGGTAGGATCCCCTGGGGGACTAACATGAAGGGGAAAGGAGTCCAGGAGAGCTGGCTGTATTTCAAGGAATCCCTGTTGAGGTTACAGGGACAAACCATCCCGATGAGTCGAAAGAATAGTAAACATGGCAAGCGACCAGCTTGGCTTAATGGTGAAATCCTAGCGGATCTTAAACATAAAAAAGAAGCTTACAAGAAGTGGAAGGTTGGACATATGACCAGGGAAGAGTATAAAAATATTGCTCGGGCATGTAGGAAAGATATCAGGAGGGCCAAATCGCACCTGGAGCTGCAGCTAGCAAGAGATGTCAAGAGTAACAAGAAGGGTTTCTTCAGGTATGTTGGCAACAAGAAGAAAGCCAAGGAAAGTGTGGGCCCCTTACTGAATGAGGGAGGCAACCTAGTGACAGAGGATGTGGAAAAAGCTAATGTACTCAATGCTTTTTTTGCCTCTGTTTTCACTAACAAGGTCAGCTCCCAGACTGCTGCACTGGGCATCACAGAATGGGGAAGAGATGGCCAGCCCTCTGTGGAGATAGAGGTGGTTAGGGACTATTTAGAAAAGCTGGACGTGCACAAGTCCATGGGGCCGGACAAGTTACATCCGAGAGTGCTGAAGGAATTGGCGGCTGTGATTGCAGAGCCCTTGGCCATTATCTTTGAAAACTCGTGGCGAACGGGGGAAGTCCCGGATGACTGGAAAAAGGCTAATGTAGTGCCAATCTTTAAAAAAGGGAAGAAGGAGGATCCTGGGAACTACAGGCCGGTCAGCCTCACCTCAGTCCCTGGAAAAATCATGGAGCAGGTCCTCAAAGAATCAATCCTGAAGCACTTACATGAGAGGAAAGTGATCAGGAACAGTCAGCATGGATTCACCAAGGGAAGGTCATGCCTGACTAATATAATCGCCTTTTATGATGAGATTACTGGTTCTGTGGATGAAGGGAAAGCAGTGGATGTATTGTTTCTTGACTTTAGCAAAGCTTTTGACACGGTCTCCCACAGTATTCTTGTCAGCAAGTTAAGGAAGTATGGGCTAGATGAATGCACTATAAGGTGGGTAGAAAGCTGGCTAGATTGTCGGGCTCAACGGGTAGTGATAAATGGCTCCATGTCTAGTTGGCAGCCGGTGTCAAGTGGAGTGCCCCAGGGGTCGGTCCTGGGGCCGGTTTTGTTCAATATCTTCATAAATGATCTGGAGGATGGTGTGGATTGCACTCTCAGCAAATTTGCAGATGATACTAAACTGGGAGGAGTGGTAGATACGCTGGAGGGGAGGGATAGGATACAGAAGGACCTAGACAAATTGGAGGATTGGGCCAAAAGAAATCTGATGAGGTTCAATAAGGATAAGTGCAGGGTCCTGCACTTAGGATGGAAGAATCCAATGCACCGCTACAGACTAGGGACCGAATGGCTAGGCAGCAGTTCTGCGGAAAAGGACCTAGGGGTGACAGTGGACGAGAAGCTGGATATGAGTCAACAGTGTGCCCTTGTTGCCAAGAAGGCCAATGGCATTTTGGGATGTATAAGTAGGGGCATAGCGAGCAGATCGAGGGATGTGATCGTTCCCCTCTATTCGACACTGGTGAGGCCTCATCTGGAGTACTGTGTCCAGTTTTGGGCCCCACACTACAAGAAGGATGTGGATAAATTGGAGAGAGTCCAGCGAAGGGCAACAAAAATGATTAGGGGTCTAGAGCACATGACTTATGAAGAGAGGCTGAGGGAGCTGGGATTGTTTAGTCTGCAGAAGAGAAGAATGAGGGGGGATTTGATAGCTGCTTTCAACTACCTGAAAGGGGGTTCCAAAGAGGATGGCTCTAGACTGTTCTCAATGGTAGCAGATGACAGAACGAGGAGTAATGGTCTCAAGTTGCAATGGGGGAGGTTTAGATTGGATATTAGGAAAAACTTTTTCACTAAGAGGGTGGTGAAACACTGGAATGCGTTACCTAGGGAGGTGGTAGAATCTCCTTCCTTAGAGGTTTTTAAGGTCAGGCTTGACAAAGCCCTGGCTGGGATGATTTAACTGGGAATTGGTCCTGCTTCGAGCAGGGGGTTGGACTAGATGACCTTCTGGGGTCCCTTCCAACCCTGATATTCTATGATTCTATGATAAGACCCCACAGAAACATAAATACTGATCAGGGGTCCACTGAAAGAGACATCTCTCAGTTGGCTGAAAGGAAACCAGGCAGGGAGAGAAAAGCTCCAAGGAAAGTTGGATGGGAGTAAAATTGGTATGGGTTAGTGATGTGAAAATATCCTGACAGAACAACTCTGGGTAAATCTATAAATAGCTACGAATCATAGAACTTTTAATTTGTTAAATGATTGGTAGTTATTTATAGATTTACCTAGTGTTGTTCTGTCGGGGTATTTTGACATCACTAACCCGAATTTTAATTTGTAAAATGATTTATTTTCTTCCTGTCTGGAATCGGTCATTAAGGGTATCACCATTTTAAACTTCATGCAGATGATGGGTGAGCTAAAATACTGGAAAATATTAATGGCTGCTAGCAAGCATGTCTTTGATCTATAGTCAATCACAGACCTCATTACAGCTGATAAGCCTGCTAGCCACCCTTCATTCAAGCTAATCAGAAGAAGCAATTAAGCTCTTTTATGGATTACAATTCCTGAAACAAGAGAAATCACCACCCAAGGCTCTGGGCTGCCTGGGAAGGCCTGATCAAGAACTAACTCAGAAACAAAAAGACATGTTTCCCTGAGATTGATTACAAATGCAGGGTCTGGGGAATTGAATTGTTGCATCTGTGTTTGTGCATCTGGCAAAGAGTAACCAGAAAGCCAGGGAAAGGCAAACAGAAAACCAGAGAAGTAGACAGGACTCTGACTCCGAGAGGGAGCAGAGCCAGAGTTCCTTGGGGCACAACACTGACTAGAAAGCAGACCTGGGTTTCTCAACAAGGTAACTGACTACTATAGTTTGTTCCTACTGTGTTCAAGAAAACAGGACATTGTGTACGCTCTTTATAAATAAAAGGATTATACCAAACAGATATCTGACTCTATCATCCATTTCTCCCCATAAGGGAATCATAGAATTAGGGTTGGAAAGGACCTCAGGAGGTCATCTAGTCTAGCTCAAAGCAGGACCAATCCCCAACTAAATCATCCCAGCCAAGGCTTTGTCAAGCCTGATGTTAAAAACTTCTCAAGAAGGATATTCTACCACCTCCCTAGGTAACCCATTCCAGTGCTTCACCACCCTCCTAGTGAAGAAGTTTTTCCTAATATCCTGGGAAATAACCTGGTAAGGTCCCAAATAATGTCTAACAGTTCGAGCCAAGGGGGCAATAATACATTTAAACCACTTAAAGACAAGAAAGATTGCAACATGTCCCATGAGCTTTTGAATAAGCTTTCAAAGCCACAAATACTTTTTTAATGAATGACCCTTCTGGTTGGATTTAGTTGGATAGCATTTATGGAAGCACTAATTATTGCCGCAATCCTCACATCTCCATCAGTTCTCATAAACTGTCCATATGTTCTTTAATTAAAAAGTGCCAAATGACAAAGTAAAGTGCAAGTCAATTTATCATCCTTCCTTAACCTTTTGCAAACTAAGTCAGTTTTTACAAGGAAAAACAGTTGTAAATAAAATAAAAACACTTCAAATGGAATCCCACTACAATATGATGTCTTCTTGCATTTAATGATAATATATTAACTTCATCAAATGATATCAGTAACATATATATGCCTCTTTCAGGCACAGTTTCAGTTAGGTATGATTTAATTAAATAAATTAAATTAAATTAAATATTTTATTAAATAAAAAATTGTTATATTATTTTAAAATAGCAGTATTCCCCTTCCTGTATAAGTATAGCTGCATCAGCATAAAGCATCTTTATGCCAATAGAACCACATCCACATTAACAGGTTTGTACCATTTTCACTTTACTGGTATAGTTAAAGTGGTACAACTTGTAAATGTAGGCAAGCCCTTAAAAACGTTTTTGATGACATTCTGAAACACGTATCCTAAAGCAGCTTAGTGATTAGTGAAAATAGGGCTAAGCCTATGCTTATACTTAAAGTTCAAATTCTGATATATGTTGCCCAAGTTTATTGGAGGAATTGGAATACAGGGAACCTCTTGGTTCAGACTAATTAAATTTGTAACAGTCAAAACAAAGTTAGACAAGTTAAGAGGACACACTTGTCCAGTACTTAATTTTTACTGGACTGGGAACTGCTGAATTTCCACAGAATAAACGAGGAAGTCAAGTGAAACCATCTGGATTTTAATCCCTCATGGCATCAGTATGAAAGACAAACCATAAACAATGATGCTGTGTGGTAAACTAAGAGACACAGCTAATCACTAAAATCTACAAACAGTAAAGGTAAATATTATAGATGTGTCCCAACTGGTACACCTGATATGAACAAGAAAAAACACCCCAAGCTTGCAGGTGACTTTGGCCCGTTTTAAAAACGAGCCCAATTTTTCCAAAGTCAATAGGACAGGCTCTGATTTTGTACACTACAGTACCTGATGCATATGCACACATTGATGTACACAAAAACACGTAGACTTAACAGGGAGAGTTGCACTCTTAGAAGTGACTATCACTTCTGGAAAATTTGAGCTGTCTGGTATCAAAGCCTCTAAAGTGTAAAGAATTAAAGCAGGAAGAACATCAAATAAACAAAGTAAAGTAGCAAAAATCAGATTAAAAACGCAGTAAATGTAATTCATAGAACTGAAGAATAGTAAGGAGGCTTCAAATGAACTGATTTTTGAGCTCTTGGTTCAGGATATACCCTGTAGTTGACTGTTTATATGTTTAGATTGCATAACTGTACTCATGCCTGCTTCTGTACTTCACCAAAAATATTACGAGTTCCAGGACACAGACTATAAGTACACAAGGCCAATTCCAAAGCAAATATGGATTCTTTTTTCAAAAGTCTATAGAGGCTCACGTCTTTGCAGACCCTTAGCTCCTACCTGAGGGGTCAAGGGTGGTGTCTTATCTACTCATGAATGGAAAAGTAAGATTTTAATAGCTGCAACACAACAAATCCATTTATAGGAGGCAGCTAGTTTTGGTACATTATAATCTGAACAACTATCTCGCAAGTATACCAATCGAAAGATTCTGTTGGATACTACTCTAGTCAACCAGGAAATCTAAAGTAGATAAGAAACTTGAAATGGTTGTGATGATCTGAGCTGAATTTAAAGAATAAAGGTAGATCTGATATCTGTTCTAATTTTCTTTTCTATTTTTTAAAAAAAGGCAAACTATCATTGTCCCTTTAAGAAGCACAAGTATGTAGAACAGAGTGATATAAGATGCACTATCAAAACCCTGGCAAAAGAATTTGATTGGCTTTTGAAAAAACTAAATCCCAACACTCTAAAGGAAAGAGGGCTGTAATGCAGATGTATGCATAGCTAAATAAAAATGCACAGGGAAAAATGTAGTGCACATGTGGACTGAATAAACCTGAGTGCCAAAGACAATAAATGTGCTCTCTCATACAAAGGACAGCAGGGAAAATTTTAAAACTTCAAAAAATCTCTAAACCAGCTTAATTCTTAATATCTCTCTCCCAGAAATGCTTCCTTCCCCAGTCCATTGAAAGAATGGAAACATGGTTTATATTCTTCAGGTACCCCCCATTTTGAAAAAGTTAGATCATTCAATAAGCAAACAGAAACAATTGCTTGTGACTTAGTTCAACCCCCAGGTAAAAAGAACAAATCACAAAGAACAAATGCTTGCATCAAAATTGTTAGCAGTCAGTCTCCAGTCAGAAAATTATTCACATAGACAACTAGCTAAACATTTATGAATAGTCAACAGATGTGTAAAAATTAATTACCTATTTATAGATAATTCATGAAGAGAAGGAGGTAAATTCAGAGAATAAATTATTCATTGTGAATTGTCTGCCAAACTCCATAGCCACCTGTAACTGTTAAAAGTATGTTCTTCTTTGACTGGTTGCAGATGTATATTCTACTCAGGTGTGCACACACCTAGCGTACTGCAGCTGGGGCACATGTGCTCTGCACCTCCTTGTGGCCTCCCCTGAAGCTATGTAAGAGCTGTATCACCCTGACTTCCCTCTGTTCCTTCTCACTGCCATGGCTTGAGTTGGAGCTCCCCGGGAGGTTTACCGCACAGTTATTGCATCAACAAGTTTTCTCCTTGACTTTCTTAAGAATAGTTAGTTAGTAGTTAGTTTTAGTTAGTTTCATGTGAAGCCTGGTACTCACTCACCAGGCTTTATATGTCTGTCACATGGGGTAGCTATTACAAATACTGAACCCCACCTCCCCCCCCCCCCCCCCGCACACACACACACACATTGCCCTTTGTGTCTCAGCAAGGGACACATTAAAAAGAGGTACAGTATCTGCTGTTCTTTCAAGAAAAAAATGCAGATAAGAGTTCTGAATCTCAAACAGCACCTCATGTAGCAGGTGATGAGGTCTGCTTCAGCCACATGAAGTCTGCTTCATCTGATTGCCCAGTCACTCAGGCAGTTCTAGAGGCTATGGTAGTTTCTGACAGGCCTCTGGACTCAGATTCTTCTCCTTGGAAAAAGAGAGTCCAATCTTCCTCCATGCAGCCTCCATAATACAGGACCCATAAAACAAATTGGAGTCATTCCTGATCCATGAGAAACTTCCTTCTCCTCCTCGAAGAAGGGCTCGCAACATCACTGGGAATCCTGAGGTACCCAGGTTACAGCCAGGACCTCAACCTATGTCTCCCTGGTAACATGACAGGAACATATAATTGACTCCAGTACCATATGCGGAATGGCTATTGAGCCTGAAATCAATGCACATGACTGCAGCACCCACTTCTGCTCTAAAAAAAAATGGATGAGACTTTACACTCATATAAGGACTCCTGTATTATGCTCTTTTAGTTAGTGTGACACTCTACACCCCAAGGGAGCACCCTGTAACCCCCATATTCATCATTTGTATATAATTGTGATATTGCATATAAAACATGTCATGTGAGGTATCATGGGAAAGGTTATGATCCGCTGAAACCTACTGTTCTACATATTTTTATCATTAATGCAAATGAAGTTATGAGAATGTGTTGTATGGTTGTCCCTAAAATATGTTGTGAGTTGGGGAATAACCCAGATATTAGATCCCCAGAGACGAGGACAAGCGAGCTAACCAATGCCCAGGCAGGTGCCGAAAAAACATCACCAGCCACTGTCCAGCAGAGGAGTTACAATTAAATGACTCACTCACAGGAGACACACCTGGGATACTGCTTCACCTTGTGACTCATCGATGCCCATCAGACATGCCTGGACTTATGTTCTCCAAGCACATGGGCAAAGGGTATAAAAAGGAACAAGTGGCCTCGTGCTTCCCCTTTTCTCCTTCCCCCACCTATGCTGCAAGCAACAATGATGCTGAGAAGACAAAAGATTTTAACAAGGGAGACTGGCCCAGGTTTAAGGGACAAACTGTATATTAAGGACTGTAAGATCCAGTGGGGTGAGTACATTGCTTGATCTAATGCTGTCTAGTACGATAAGGGTTAAGATTTAGACAGAGTGCTTATATTTTATTTTATTTTGGCAACCACTCTGACATTTTTGCTGATATATAATCTTATACATTTATAATCACTTAAAATCTATCCTGTAATCAATACATTTGTTTTACTGTTGATCTTTACCAGTGAGTTTGCCTGAAGTGCTTGATAAATCTGATCAGGTTTACAAAGGCTGGTGTATATCCACCTTCCATCGATGAAGAGGTGAACCAATTAATAAACTTCAATTGCTCAAGAAAGGGTCTTGAGCAGTGCAAGACGATATATTCCTGAGATACAAGGCTGGGAGCTGGGGGGGATGTGGCTGGTGCCTTTCTCTGTGTGATTCATGAGTGGCTCTGGGTGCATTCATGTAATCTAGCTAGCTGTGGGGCTCCACTGTGCTGAGTGATAACAGCACCTAAAGGGGTTTGCTGCTTGTCACTAGCAAAACATTATGAGAGACAGCCCAGATTGGAAAATTAAGGGGGCACAGCAGTCCCACAGTCCCAGGCTGCACCCTGTGGATCCCACCACAGTTAGAATCTATACTCCAGCCACAAAAAGATGGCAGTATAGAGCCTGGCAATCACAGCAGTATCAACAATGCTCCCAGGAGTATTACAGGCTACATACTTATACTTCTAGACAACATGATTTTTCCAAGAGGAGGCATAAGCTGCAGAGGAAGAGACCCTTTGGCTCCAAATCCAGACAGCCAACTAGTCCTCAATCATTTTTTTGAGAAGCAACCCTTTTGACTTCCACCTCAAGGATAGCAATCCATTTAGGGGTGATCTTCCTGTCATTTTGCTCCTGTTTGGGCCTTACTGTCCCACTTCCTCAACGTCTGGGAAGCCATAACCACAGCCAAGTGAGACTTGAAGTGCTGTTCAACTGGGACACTGTATCCAATTCCTCCCCATCCCCCTGCCCCACCCACCTACCCTGACCCCTCCCAACAAGGGTGAAAGTAACACAGAAGACTTACCAGTACAGGGGCCTGACTCCGGGCCCCTGGAAAGGGCAGGGCCTCTAGCTGAAGGGGCTGGGCTGGGGTCAGCCTCCCCCTGCCAGCCCATCGCGCTGCCTGGCCTGCACCGCCCAGGGCTCCGGCGGCGATTTAAAAGGGGGCGGGGCTTCAGCTGCTGCTGTGGTAGTGGCGACAGCAGCTGGGAGCCCTGGGCCCTTTTAAATCACCAGGCCCCGGGGCAGCTGCCCCTTTTACCCACCCACCCTGTCAACGGCCTACTTTCACCCGTGCCTCTCAGAGACATATCTCATGAGTCACCCCTTCTATAAATTCAGACTCTACTCATTTCAGGGGCCATAGAAGAAAGGAGCAAGGGATTTTATTCATGGTATTTTCTGATCCCTGAGTCCAATGGGGGTTTGACAACTATACTCAACCTTGGAATCTCAGCAAATCCATAAAATATATGAGATTTTGCATGGTCACCATAGAAAAAAATCCTTCCCTCATTAAATCACGACTGGTTCACTACCCTCGGTCTTCACAATGCTTACTTCCATGTGGCAATACTGCCCTTCAGCCTGTCTTCCATTCTGTGTGTATTCACCAAATGCATGGCAGTGGTGGCAGCTTATCTGAGGAGGGAGGGGATTCAAGTCTTCCCCTACTTCAACAATTGGATAGCACAAGGCAGATCCGAAGGCCAGATTCTCTGCCACATCCAGTTCATACTATGTCTATTCTATCGTCTGGATCTTGCACTGAACAAGGGAAAGTCCACATTAGTTCCAACACAGAAAATCGAGTTCATTGGGGTCCTACTCAATTCTACTAGTTCAATGGCTTTTCTCCCACAAGATTGGTTTGAGGCAATTCGCCAGTTTTTCCTGTCTCTCAAGTCTCACTCCATCACACAGTCTATGTTTAAAGCATCTGGGCCACGTGGCCTCATGTACTTACATACTTCACTATACAAGGCTGCATCTCTGCACTCTTCAGGGGTAGTTGATGTTAGTCTGTCATCCAAAATCACCATCCTCCGGACAAATTGGTCCAGGTTCATCCTGCAGTCCTAGAGTCCCTAGTGTGGTAGACAGATCAGAGCAATGTATGTGGAGGTTGCCTTTATTCTCATCCTTCCTTGGCCAAAGCAATAGTTACTGATACTTCAGTGATACGCTGGGATGTATTCTTAGCAACTTTGTGAACCCAAGCATTATGGACAGAACAAGAGGTACTGCTACATAACAAATTCCTTAAGCACTGAATGATTTGCCACACCTGCCAGGCTTTCCTCATTAACATCAGCGACTTGCTGGTTTAGATACCTACTGATAGGACAACTGCAATGTAATACATAAAAGACAAGGTGGGGCCTGATGCAATCAGTTCTGTCAGGAAGCAATGAAGTGCTAGCATTTTTGCATCAAAGATGACATTGTCCCCCTTGTCACTCATTTACCTGGCTCCCAGAATCAGTTGGCTGACTATTTCAGCAGGAATTTTTCCTGGATTCATGAATGGTACCTAAATAATAGTGTGCTGAGGACCATCTTCAGTACCAGGGGAATTCAGTCTGGGGACTTATTCACAACACAGGACAAGAAGAAATGTCAGTTCGTTCTCAGGAATGTCACAATCCAGGTCCGCTTTTCTGCAGAGTCTGGGACAGAGGCTAAATATATGCCTTTCCCCCAATCCCTCAGATCATCCTCAAGTTGCGCCAAGGTAATCCTCATTACATCAGCATAGTAAAGACAGTGCTCGTTCTCTGATCTTCACAGTCTCTCAACCCAATTTGCATGTCCTCTTCCACTTCTGTCACAAGACCATGGTCAAATATGGCATCCAGACCCGAGCAGCTTGTGCCTCACAGCATGGATGTTGAATGGTTAGATCAGTGGGTCTCAAACTTTTGTACTGGTGATCCCTTTTACATAGCAAGCCTCTGAGTGTGACCCCCCACTTATAAATTAAAAACACTTTTTAATATATTTAATACCATTATAAATGCTGGAGGCAAAGCGGGGTTTGGGGTGGAGGCTGACAGCTCGCAACCCCCCATGTAATAACCTCACGACCCCCTGAGGGGTCCCGACCCCCAGTTAGAGAGAACCCCTGGGTTAGATCAAGCAGAAAAGGGCTGTTCAGAGATGGTTCAACAGATCCTGCTTAATAGTAGAAAGTAGTCCACTAGGTCAGCTTTGTTGGCTACATGGAAGTGTTTCTTGATCTGGTCTGCATTTCAGGGAGTTTAGCCATCTATGCCAAGATTCAGGACATTTTAGACTGAGAATCTGTTACACCTTAAAACTTCTGGACTTTCTAACAGTTCCCTGAGGGTCCACTTTAGCAACAATCTCAACAAGCTAGTCTCCAGTTCAAGGAAAGTCAGTGTTCTGTGACGCCATGGTTGTCAGATTCCTAAAAGGTGTTGTTTGTCTCTCCCCTCTGGTAAAGGACACTTCTTTTTTGGGACCATAACAAAGTAATAGCAGTCCCGTTGGATCCACCATTTGAGTCTTTAGCTACGGCGTCTCTCTCTCACCTCTGTCAGAAGATGGTCTTTCTCATAGCAATAACCATAGCAAGCAGAGTTGGCAAATTTCAGGCCTTGATAGCAAGACCTCTGTATACCCAATTTTTCAAAGACAAAGTGGCCTTAAGGCCACAGCCTGATTTTTTAACTACATTTGTATCCCTGTTTCATCTAAACCAGACTATATATTTATCCATAGTTTTTCCAAAGCCACACTCAAACAGACATCCCTCAGCCCCCGCCGCTTCCCGCAGCCCCCATTGGTCTGGAACAGTGAACCGCGGCCAGTGGGAGCTGTGATCAGCCGAACCTGCGGACGCTGCAGGTAAACAAACCGCCCCAGCCCGCCAGTGTATTTCCTTGATGGGCCGCGTGCCAAAGGTTGCCGATCCCTGATATATAATTTTATGGAAACATCTATAAGGAATACTTGCATGAGAAACTAGAGTAAGAACACAATGTATAAATCTCATTTGCTTATCTTCAGCAGTTCTACATAGAATCTCCTTTCAATGTTCTAGGAGAAAACTCTATAATTCAAAAATGTGATTCATTTATTTATACTTAGGTGTATTTATCAATCTGCCACTTATTGTTTCCTTATTGTTTCTGCACTCTGATTAGTTTGATGTTATCTTGTCATCAAGATTCCCCCAAACCACTTGAAATGTGCATCATTTTTTATGTATGTGCAAAATTTTATCAAACATGATAAATTCAAACAAACTTTAGTGGACAAAGAAACTGTCTCACTTCTTTTATTCATAAATCTATTTGCACAGTGTTTTGTACATAAATATGTCATTTAAGTTATAAGTATGAGCAAAAGCAAAACAAAACACAGCCCTAGACATACTTTATGGGATCTGCTTGTATGTTCAATCTATCCTCCAATACAGAAAATACAATTTTGGTGAAGTATGTGTCTCATTACTGACATGTACAATACAATTTTCATATCAAGAGTAAAACGGATTTCTGACTGGTAACAACCCAATTACTTCAATGACAGTGCAAAGTGCTATCATGTGAAGGATATGCATTTTGGAAAAACAGTCACTCCATACGCTGGTTGAAGCCAGGATAATTACACAAACAACAATTACAGGTGAAGAAGTAGCTCCAAGTGCTTGCTGGAGTTCACATGCTGCTAAAGGAAAAAGTAGCAGGGTACAGATTAAATGAAGGAAATACCTAGAGTATGAAGTCAGAGTCCAAATTAGAAACACTAATTTTGGAGGTAGCTTGCGACGCAGACTAACAAGACTTCAAAATGAAGTAAGTGTAAGTGCAACATGCCTCTATGGAATGGAGCTTCCCACATTGCACCTCAAGCATGGGGGTAGAGGGGATGAATAGGGGCTATGCACCCAGTATTCCCTGCATCCTAAACTAGTGGGTAGGGAAAGGTAGAGGCTTGGCATCAAATAATTTTGTCCAATTAAATAAAAGTTGTAATGATCTCAAAATTCACATTTTAACTTCACCCAAAGATAACATTTGGTTATAATAAATATCACTGAATTTTACAGATATTTAAGAATGAATTTCAGAAAAGTCTTTTGTAGTCTATGTTATTAATGATCACCATTCCCAAGTTCATTTTAAATATTCCTGTATGTGGTTGATTTCCTAGAGAAGTTACAAAACAATTCAATTTAGATAAAACCTACATTAATTCAAATGTGTTTCCAAATAATTTCCATCTTAAGAGCTTCAGGTCCCTCACCATATTATGAATCCAACTAATACTGAAAAAGAGCACCTTTGTGGGAAGAAAACATTTGTAAGCATGCTAGTTTTCTCTTTTTGTTTTTACTGTCACTGTTCTTGAGTGTTTTATCTTTCTGGAAATGTGGGCCTTTAAAACAAATCTGAAGGACACTCTGCTCTAGTAAAAATTGTATTTAGATATACTAAATGACTGTGAGTATAACAGGACATGATGAAATGTAATTAGCCTGATTTGTGACTCCCTACTGAAAAAAACCCAACCTGCCCTTCCTGTTCAAACTTAAGGTGACCATTATGGAGACATAACCATTTGACTATTATGATTCTGTGCGGTACTGTATAGAAAGAATATGAAACCTTCATATAGATATATATCATTCATATTATATTCACAGTAAAGGATATGTACCATTTTCCCCCACCAAATTAGAAATCTTTAGAAAATTGCACTGTCCTCATAGCCGTCATTAACAAAATCATCATCATAATTGGTAATTATTTGGCTTACTCTTTTCCTGAGCTCTACCTTGTATTCATAGAAAAAGCATTCTTTAGTCTCTGCAATTTTATCCATTATCTGTGCAAAGACTAGACCTGATATCCATCTGCTCAGCCTAATGGCATTTGAAAGCTTACCACCTAATGAACTATCAGAGATGATGTTTTATAGGCACATGGAAGCTGCTTATAAAACCTGGATATTTAACACTCAGCCATCTGGCTCTTTTACAGGATGTATCCAATAAACTCCACCTTTGGTTAGTGCAGGAAGCCATGCTATATGGAATAAATCAAAAAAGAAAAATACACAAATTAATATGCAAATTATGCTGACAAAGCCCAACAAGGAGATAAAGAAGCCAACTGACTTTTACATTCTGTCTACACAGGAAGAAAATAATGTTTAAATGCTAGAAATATTTAGTTTTCACATTAGTCTAATTTACATCTTTCTGTTCACATTGCACTGAACTGTGTTTTTATCTAGTAGAGAAACTGTTACTCACTGATCTCACAAACATCAAGAAGGATAGGCAATTATGAACAGTTAATGAAAGTTGCAAGGGTAAACAGTTTACACTGTTACTCTGAAACAGTTTACCATTATAGGCAACTAAGTGAAATTGAGATTAAGCCTTTTGGGTAACCAGGGATGCCTTTTATTTGTAAATAATTAGAATATGTGGGAGATGGATTACACATAAGGTATTATTAGTTTCTAAAATTCACTCTGATGCACTGTGCCTAATAGCTCAGTAAAATATGGTTGTCAGTCTCTATACTGTGGAATTATACAATGTTCAGCCAGAAGTTTGCCTAGTTCCCTAGTTTACCTAATATGTATTTCAAATGCAATTAAGCTTTTCTATTCTTTTTACAGCAACCCAATATATAAAAAATAGAGCTGTCAAGTGATTAAAAAACGTAATCGTGATTAATCGTGCTCTTAAACAATAATAGAATACTATTTATATAAATATTTTGGCTGTTTTCCACATTTTAAAAAATATTTTTATTTCAATTACAACACAGAATACAAAGTGTACAGTGATCACTTTATATTTTATTTTTTATTATAAATATTTGCACAGTAAAAATAAAATAAATAGTATTTTTCAATTCACTTAATAAAAGTACGATAGTGCAATCTCTTTATCATGCAAGTTGAACTTACAAATGTAGAACTATGTACAAAAAATAACTGCATTCAAAAATAAAACAATGTAAAACTTTAGAGCCTACAAGTCCACTCAGACCTACTTCTTGTTCAGCCAATCGTTCAGACAAACAAGTTTGTTTACATTTGCAGGAGATAATGCTGCCCGCTTCTTATTTACGTCACGTGAAAGTGAGAACAGACATTCACATGGCACTGTTGTAGCCAGCGTTGCAAGATATTTACGTGCCAGATGCGCTAAAGATTCATTTGTCCCTTCATGCTTCAACCACCATTCCAGAGGACATGTATCCATGCTGATGATGGGTTCTATTCGATAACAATCCAAAGCAGTTCAGACCAATGCATGTTCATTGTCATCATCTGAGTCAGGTGCCACCAGCAGAAGGTTGATTTTCTTTTTTGGTGGTTCGGGTTCTGTAGTGTCCACATTGGCGTGTTGCTCTTTTAAGACTTCTGAAAGCATGCTCCGCATCCTGTCCCAATCAGATTTTGGAAAGCACTTCAGATTCTTAAATCTTGGGTCGAGTGCTGTAGCTATGTTTAGAAATCTTACATTGGTACCTTCTTTGCGTTTTGTCAAATCTGCAGTGAAAGTGTTCTTAAAAGGAACAACATGCTGGGTTATCATCCGAGACTGCTATAACATAAAATATATGGCAGAATGCGGGTAAAACACAGAGCAGGAGACATACAATTCTCTCCCAAGCAGTTCAGTCACAAATTTAATTAACACATCATTTTTTTAACAAGCGTCATCAGCATGGAAGCATGTCCTCTGGAATGGTAGTCGAAGCATGAAGGGGCATACGGATGTTTAGCAGATCTGCACGGAAATACCTTGGAATACCGGCTACGTAAGTGCCATGCAAACACCTGTTCTCACTTTCTGGTGACACTGTAAATAAGAAGTGGGCAGCATTATCTCCCGTAAATGTAAACAAACTTCTTGCTCTTCGTGATTGTCTGAACAAGAAGTAGGATTGAGTGGACTTGTAGGCTCTAACATAGTTTTGTTTTTGAGTTCAGTTATGTAACAAAAAAAATTGTAAATCTGTAAATTGCGCTTTCATGATAAAGAGATTGCATTATGGTATTTGTATGAGGTAAATTGAAAAATACTATTTCTTTTGTTTATCATTTTTACAGTGCAAATATTTTTAATAAAAATAATATAAAGTGAGCACTGTACACTTTGTATTTGGTGTTGTAACTGAAATAAATATATTTGAAAATGTAGAAAAACATCCAAAATATTTAATACATTTCAATTGGGATTCTATTGTTTAACAGTGCGTTTAAAGCTGCGATTCATCGTGATTAATTTTTTTAATCGCAATAATTTTTTTTTAGTTAATCGTGTGCGTTAACTGCAATTCATTGACTGCCCTAATAAAACTTATTAAGTATTTTCTGTTTGAAATTCAAAAGTTACAGTCTCATAATAAAAATGTGTTATAAAATGACAAATAGTAAAAAGAGATGAGATATAAAATCTTTTGAGCCAAAGGGGAAAAAAAGTCTATTAATGATTCGATACTAGAAAAACAAAAGCCAACAGAACATTTCATGGACAAAATGGATTTAAAGACCCATGTTGTATCTTCTTCCCAATCTCTCAAAATACCTTTCACCAAGTGTTATATGAACAAATGCCAAACATTTGTTGATACCACCCCTACTTGCTCTTTTCAGTGTGGGACATTTTATGAAATGTCCTTCTCCTAAGAGGTTCACATCAGCAGAGGAGTAGGGTATTTCATTCCTGGGATCTTTTTCAGATTCCCAGTGTCTTTGTGTGACCGCCCCCAAAGTGCAGATCTAAATAAGATACATATAGTGCTGCTCCTCTAGAGGATGGCTATTACATGTCAGTAAGTGCTTGAATGTTCATGTAATGCTGAGACATTCATTAAGTAAACAAAACAACACTGATCTTTACCTTACTTGACATTTAGCTGTCATTTAAGCTTACAGCATTTACTTTTATTTTTTAATCATAGATATTTTAAAGCTTTAGCAATTTCAGATTATTTAAAGATTTTGTATGGAGCCCAACCTATTGTTTCACAACAAGCACTTTTCCCATACAACTTAACCTATTCTATACAGCCACTCAGTTGGAGAAATGCCTAGAAAACAAGTAGTACTGTACAAGAAAATTCATTAGATAAGAGACCTGACTTCTGTAGGAGGTTACTAGAAATGAGCTGAGGTAAGCTATCTTCTGAAGAAAATACCTTGCTAGCACATTTCACTCTGGCACCACATCATTCTTTCCCCACATTTATAGGGAAACTTTCAAAGTCAGGGGTAAAACAAACACAATGGTATTGAATGGAAGTATATGATAACCAATGGAAATTACATTTCTATTCTGCATCCTAAAATAAGTACATCTTTTGCCCACTAACATATAACTGCTTAGCATTAGTGCCCATCTCTACATGTCTTGCTTTATTTTCTATGTTATTATGTTTGTCATAATATGAAAAATAAATGTAATTTGTTACGAAAGCAGCCAATATGCAAAAAAAAGAAATATGGTGCTTCAGGGCATAAAATATAAAACAATTGTCAGACATTAATAATGTAGATAAAGCATTTTCAGGGAAAAATAAGGATCTGATGGAACAGAAGATAAATCATACCCAACTGCTCACTGTTTGTTGTTTCACAATCTGTTGTATTTTATCGAATATGACTAGTACAAGTCTGTTACATCCCTAAAAAAACATCAGCGGAAATTAATATGTAAATTACTATGGTGTTTGTGTGGGAAGCCATTTCATTAATTTGAATTCACTGACTTAACTGTGTACTCTAAATTTATGAGTTTTTTCAAATGCCATTCCAGGGAGATTACAGCATTTATTGAATTTTGCTTTAGAAGCATTATATGCATCAAATAATTTTGGCACAGCAATACTGTACATGAATGGTTTGGGATTTAATCCATATGATATAATAAATATTTTGTCTTTGAGTACATGTATATATCCTGAAATATTCTAGACGTCTTGTAGTTATTTCAATTTCAACTAAATTTAAACAGAAATGGATACCAAATTAGAAAAAAATCAGTTATTCTGCTTTCAGTAAACTAGATACTGTTCATTATTCAATTGCTGAAATAAATGCATTGCAAAATTTCTGTGGCTACACAACTGTCTGTCTGGATAAACGACGTGGTAAGTGCCAAAGCAGTTCACTTACTGTGCTGCAGCTTTCAAGTGGCTAGAAAGCCCAATTCCCAGTGACAGTTCTTGCCACAAACAGTGCAGCTATTAAATACAGGGCAAGAGGATGAAGCCATCGCACGACTAGTGCTTAAGGCTTAACGCACTTTCCTCTTTACTCTCTTCGCTTTCCTTTTTCTCAACCACCTCTCTTCAGCCTCAGACTCCCTGGTGCAGCATAGCCCTCCAGCATAGCCTGTTGCTAGCTGCATCTTCCCAGCTTGCGGTGTCGATGTTAGAAGTTTTCAAGTACCTCTTGAAAACGTCCTTAAACCTGAGACAGAGTCATCTCAGTGGCCTTAAGGCATCTGAAAGTTCTCCATACAGGAGATCCTTTGGAATGTGTCCATCTGGTGCAGATGACCAAGCCAACAGAGACATCTGTGTTTGAGAACAGTAATTAGGCTTGGCAATTTTGTTTTCTCAAGTGCTTCAATGTCAGGAACTTTGGTTTCCCACTTGACATTTAGAATATGATGAAGACAGTGGGCGTGGAAGGTGTTTAGCTTTCTCTCGACTCTACTGTACGCAGTCCAGGTCTCGCCCCCACATAGCAGCATGCTCAGAAACGTCTTGTAGACCTATCTCTTGGTGTTCAATGTTCACTTCCTTTTATCCCACACACAGTTGGTCAGTTAGCTAAATGTGGCAGCTGCCTGCCCAAGTGAGAACTAATCTTGTCATAAAGAAATAAGTTATTTGATACAGTTGATCCTAGATAGAAGAATTTGTGCATGACTTCTAGTGTGGTGTTAGCTATTGAAACTTTTGGTACAGTCAACACACCTTGTGCCATAATTAATAGTCCAAATTCATCACCATCTAGTGCAAAGCAATTGCAAAGTTGCTGGAGCTCCTCTTTACTGTATGCAACAAGCACTGTGTCATCGTTAAAAAGAAGTTCTCCTATCACCAAGTGTTTGATATGCTTTTTGCTCTGAGACAGATAGTGTTGAAGAGTTTTCCATCTGATCTTGTATGGAGATGTATACATTCAGTGCTAGGTGATAAAGCATGACAAAGCAGCAAACAGAAGAATATACTGGAGAGTATTGGTGCCAAAACACATGAGTGTTTGACACCATTGCAGATTTCAAAGCTGTCAAGCTGATTACCAGCATACTGGACTGTAGCCTTCATGCCATCATGAAAGAATCAAATTAGACTGAGGAGGATTGCGGGGAAACCAATTATTTCTAGTACTTGGAAAACACCCTTTCTGATGAGCAGGTTAAAACCTTTGTGAGATCTATGAAGGCCAGGATATCAGTTATAAGACATGATGTATCTCTGGCCTTCCAATTAGCATGAGCATATCTTTACTGGCTTTGTGTAGCAGGTTAACCTATCAAGGCAATGATCAGCCTGCCTCTTGGAAACAAAGAGCCCAACAACATTGTGTCTCCACCAGAAAGAGTTGCAGAACTGAGTACAGAAAAGAGAAGAGATTTATGCAAATAATCCCAGAGTTTGCAACTATTGGGATCATCCATCTCGGCATTCAGGCAAATGCCACCTTTAGGAGTTCCAAGCCTTTTTAGTGCTGGTGCTCATGAGACAGACAGTTCGGAGCCAGCCCATGGATTTAAAAGGGGGGGGGGGGGAGGCGGGTGGTGGCAAAAAAACCCTGAAATTTGGAGCAGATTTTTTTTCATTTTGATCACCAGAGAGGAGAGGGAGAAAACTCCTGTTTTAACTGTCATTGTGTTGTGAGAGTTGCCAGCCAGGGAGCATCTGGTAAATTCCTATCAATGTTCTTCCTGAACCAAGTAACATTTAGATGCTCAAAATTAGTGGCTATCTTTGACAATTTTTGCTTTAATATCTGTGCCTCAGCTCCCCATCTGTAATATGGGGACAATAGTAAATCCTAACTCACAGGGGGGTTGTGAAGATAAATCCATTAATTGTCTGTGAAGCATTCAGTGCTACAATGAGAGCACACAGTAAAGCCCATGAGAACATTAATAATTCGGTATTCAGTGCAGAGTCTGGATGACATGTAGTAAATGAGGCGTGTGTCACACGCTGAATGATGAACCTAAAAAGAAATAAATAATTGCCCATTCAGTCAGCACCATCTGTCTTATGCAATGGATAAGGCAGAGGTCCTGTGGAAAAAATTGTAATTAATCATGTAATTAGAGACTATATCTTAAAGTATACGCACAAGGGGGCTGAATTAAGGTTGCCTTGGCAACCTGGGTAAATATGGATTAATTCATCATCTGTTATACCCATGGGGTAACTTAGTTGATGATGGAATAGACCCACCTTTGTGTTCTATGCGCTATTCCTCTACCGATGAGGCCATGTGCATGGTTAGGTCTTGTGATTCAAGGGAAATGATGGCTGAGTGTGATATCAAGTCTGCTTTTTGACTGCTGCCAGTGAATCCGTTGGACTTCAATTTTTTGGATTTCTCTTTCTAGGGACAATTTTATTTTGATAAAGATATGCCAATGGAATGTGCAATATCGTGGTCTGCATTTCAAAAATTTAGTACATTGATACACTGGGCAGTAATGCGGGAATCTGGATTACAGCAAGTAATGTATGATTTAGATGATTTTTTGTTGATGGGCAGGGTAAAGTTGGATGAGTGTGTTAACCTGTTAGACACCTTTCAGACTCTTGCTAAAAAATTGGGGTTACCCCTAGTGGAGGAAAAACATAAGGACCTTCCACTACACTAACCTACCTGCGGATCAAGCTCGACAAGAGGGCTGGCATATCGCAACTAAGGATAAGCTTCAGGAGCTATTGGGAGAGGTATCGGTACTAGGAGAGGTGTCGGAACCAAGTGAGTTACACTGTGAGCTGCGATCTATTATTGGGCACTTTAACTTTGTCTGCCAGGTAGTAGCCTCGGGGCAGGCATTCAGTGCCTGACTGACAGCGGCCATCACAGGCATAGAATGACCTCACCATTTTATAAGAGTTACAAGAGAGATGGAGAAGGATTTGGAGGTGTGTCATTATGAAGAGAGGAATGGTTACTGGAGGCTGATTTAAAAATCCACTTGGATGCTTTGGGAGTGATGGGTTTTGCACTCAGCAATGGCCCTCCACCTGGACACAAAAAAGGATAGTATGGGGCATGAAATTTCTGGAATTTTTCCCCATTTTGGTTACAGTGGCCATTTGGGGAATGGAGTTTGCTAATAAAAGCATGTGATTTGGGTGCAACGACATGGTAGTGATACATTATCAATTGCCAGATCATAGAGGGTCATGAGGTTGGTATAGGTATGGCTACAATGTTTAAGCCTTAACATTTGCTCCTCTTCCAAGCATGTGCCCAGGGTTCATAACAGCATAGCAGATGCATTGTCTCATTGCCATAGGGACGGATTTTGGGAGCTGGCACCAGAAGCCAGCAAGGAACTCAAGTGGATACTTCTAGCACTATGGAACTCACTGGCTCAATGTACGTTGTAGAGCTAACAAAAAAGTGTTAATAATTTTGTGCAATTTCAGGATCTGGAATGCCAGTCACCCATATGGCACAGAGGAATGTGTGCTGCAGTACATAGTGTCATTAGCAACTTGACAACTGGCGTCTTGTCCTCAACTATCTCCAATTGCTTCTCGGTCCTTACATTTGTCAGTAGGTTGAACAGTTATTCAGATCTCTACAGCAGTTTTAGTTTGAAGATTTCTAGCAGGGTGGTCACAAAGCACTGGCCCCAGGGAGGACGCACATCAGCCCATCACAGTTAATATGCTTATAGAAAAGGAGTACTTGTGGCACCTTAGAGACTAACCAATTTATTTGAGCATAAGCTTTCGTGAGCTACACCTCACTTCATCGGATGCATAAAGTGGAAAGTACAGTGAGGAGATTTTATATACACACAGACCATGAAAAAATACACATTGTAAGGAGAGTGATCACTTAAGATGAGCTATTACCAGAAGGAGAGTGGGGTGGGGGGAGACAAAACCTTTTGAAGTGATAATCAAGGTGGGCCATTTCCAGCACATTTCCAGGAGTTAACAAGAACGTCTGAGGAACAGTTGCGGGGGTGGGGGGGAGAATAAACAAGCGGAAAAAGTTTTATTTAATATAATGACGCAACCACTCCCAGTCTCTATTCAAGCCTAAGTTAATTATATCCAGTTTGCAAATTAATTCCAATTCAGCAGTCTCTCATTGGAGTCTGTTTTCGAAGTTTTTTTGTTGAAGGATAGTCACTTTGAGATCAGAAATTGAGTGACCAGAGAGATTGAAGTGTTCTCCGACTGGTTCATGAATGTTATAATTCTTGACATCTGATTTGTGTCCATTTATTCTTTTACGTAGAGACTGTCCAGTTTGACCAATGTACATGGTAGAGGTGCATTGCTGGCACATGATGCTGGCATATATCACATTGGTAGATGTGCAGGTGAACGAGCCTCTGATAGTGTGGCTGATGTGATTAGACCCTATGAGGTGTCCCCTGAATAGATATGTGGACACAGTTGGCGACGGGCTTTGTTGCAAGGATAGGTTCCTGGGTTAGTGGTTCTGTTGTGTGGTGTGTGGTTGCTGGTGAGTATTTGCTTCAGGTTGAGGGGCTGTCTGTAGGCAAGGACTGGCCTGTCTCCCAAGATTTGTGAGAATGATGGGTCGTCATTCAGGATAGGTTGTAGATCCTTGATAATGCGTTGGAGAGGATTTAGTTGGGGGCTGAAGGTGATGGCTAGTGGCGTTCTGTTATTTTCTTTGTTGGGCCTGTCCTGTAGTAGGTGACTTCTGGGTACTCTTCTGGCTCTGTCAATCTGTTTCTTCACTTCAGCAGGTGGGTATTGTAGCTGTAAGAATGCTTGATAGAGATCTTGTAGGAGTTTGTCTCTGTCTGAGGGGTTGGAGCAAATGCTATGAATGATAATTCATATTTGCAAACACTTAAGACAATACCAAGTCTTCCTGAGTAGGGTCAGATTTCCAATTAGGCACAGCAGGCATGTGCCTACGGGTGCCTTACCTTTCTAAAACACAAAGGTCAGCTGTAGGTGGGGGGAGAGCGGGTACTGAAGATGCTGTGCCTAGGGGTGCATAAGGTGTAAATCCAGCCCTGCCTGAATAGAGAGGACCAAGGATCTTCTTTACCTTCTCCACCATTAATTCCAATGCCCTAAGAATCCAATGATACTAATAATGTTCATGTCAAGACATTACAGCTGAATAATTTACAATCCCTGTGGACAGAGTTAGGGGGAGACAGCCTTTCTAAACAATACCAATTGACACCACTGAAGAGATAATAATGAAGAAAAATGGTGACTGGGCACTTCCTAGAGAGTGTCTGATTTCTTGGCCACAGAAAGAAGCAAAGCAAGGTGTGATCAGTACGTCTTGGTGTGATCTATGAGATGCTCATTAAAAAGAAAAGATGCTCCAATGCTATGTCAGCTAACCTACAAAATTTAACATTATTTCTCATATATAGGCATCTACAGGTCTAGACACTACTAATGGCTTCGGTCTGCTTGTTCTACCATTATGGAGGCAGTTTAGGGTTTTTTCCACTGCAGCACCCTATCTGACCCCAGTTTACCTCCATCTGAGAGCAGCCTTAGGCTTACTCTTCTCCACTATAGAGAACTTTACAACATAAGAACTTCCTCTTCTAATGCTTTGGATTTTCAGTAATCAGAATCTGTTGACTTTCCTTTTTAGGCAGCTTGTGTGATGCATTCCCTTCCTCCAGGTTCCCACAGAATGCATGTGAAGAGCAGCCTAGTCCAGCCCAGCATTTTACCAAATCTACCAATGCCTTTACTCAGCTACTAGCAGAGCAGCATTGCTGATGTTGCCAGTCTCTCTGTACCAACAGACCATGCAAATACCTGGAATCTGCAGAAAAAGCCTGAATTGCTCTTCCAGGTTTTCTCTGTGTGCACAACAGCAGTCTAGGCTATCATCTTACTAGTGCAGCAGAGAGATCTAGTAGCTCATACCACCAATCTGATACTGTCAGTGGACAATCTAAATGGTTGTATGCAGCATTGGTCCCAGCATATTAGCGAGACAAGATGGGTGAGATAATATATTTTATTGAACCAACTTCTGTTGGGGAGAAAGACAAGCTTATGAGCTTACACAGAACTCTTCCCCAGATCTGAAGAAGAGTTCTGTGTAAATTCAGAAGCTTGTCTCTCTCACCAGCAGAAATTGGTCCAATAAAAGTTTACCTTACCCACTTTGGCTCTCTAATCTAAATTCTATCTATCTTTGTCTCTCTAATCTAAAATCTACATTCTATTATTAAAAGGTCCGTATTAAGGCAGAAAAGTGCCCCAAAGGTGGCACAACTGTAAAGTTGCAGCTTACTTAACACGTGTGCACTCTGGGGTTGTACAATTACTCTCTCCATGCTGGTCCGACTTTGACCCTATAAACATACATGTATAGAGATGAGCTTTAAAAACTTGCCAGACTTTCCTAAGATAAACACCGCATTTATCTCTCATATTTCCTATAAGAAATATTTTAAATGAAGCAAATATTGAGGTTATTTAACTGCAAATACTTATTTAGACAAGTAAGTAATTAGTACGTTTTTAAGGCCTATCACTGTATATGTACTTATTCAGGAATAAATTAAAAATCAGGAATCAATTACATTTTTTTTTGCAAACTATATGAACTACAAACCATTTATTTACCCCCTGAGTGACATGTTCTATTAGTCTAAACCTCTAATCCAAACAGCTTGTACTCAAAACTCATTAAAAAAAAAAAAAAGACATAGCCAAACACACAGAGGATAGCATAGAAAACATGACAGCAGATAATTTTTTATTTTCATCCATTAAGTATGAACACTTTGTCTTACTCTGCAACTCGTGAAGTGTTCAGATCTCAATAGTATATGAATATAGAAAGTATATTGCAATGCCCATTCTCTTTTCTAAAAGCCTAACATTTGATATGTATAACACTATCTTGCTCTCACTGAAGCCTATAACAAAACTCTTCTGGACCTTAGTGGGAGAAGAACTGGACCCAGGATTTTATTAAACTACTGAATATGTATAACCAAAGAATTATGAATGAATGACATAAAATAACATATTGTACAAAAAACACACAAACTGAAAGTATGTTAAGGCCCCTTCCCTCAATTGCATGAATATACAATTAAAAACAGACAACTAATATTTAAATATATGCAGTAGAAGGGATTCAATTATTAAATTAAAACAGAAAATATTATCCAGACAGAATGCTGTCTGTACTGACCCGCAACACACAATACTTCTACATACTATAATTTTTATAAGTATATAATATGCCATTTTAAGCTCAACAATTATTAAACCAATTTGATCAATCAATTTGACCTACTAAAGTCAATATTTCCATACTTTTGATATACACACAGCTTATCTTATCTGTTGCTTTATGGTTCCCAGTGTAATGAGAAAAAGAACATACAACAAAATCAAACAGAAGAGAAAAAGCCACACACTCACAGGCCCACTTTCTCTACCTATTTCATCGGAAGTTGGACAAGAGAAGGACATAGCAGGTTGGAAGACTACATTTAGCAGCATCTTCAAAACACTCAATAAATCAGATCCTCAGGTTCAATAAATCAGGTAGCTCTGTTAATTTCAGCAGAGGTATGCCAATTCACATGCACTCAGGACTTGGGTGGCAGTCTACTGGGAGTCTGAAAGACTTCAATATTAGAAATATAACTAACTCTGAGCATATCTGTCATATAAGCTAGCTCAGATATAAAATTTGTAAAGAGAGATTTTAATAAAAGGGACATGATCAAACTGAACCCCCCCTACATTTTTGCCTAAAAATTATGTACTACTACTGTTACTTGTAAAATATAAGATTACTAAAACTGAAATAATTTACCAAGAAGCATTTCTTTCTTTTTTCAGGTTGTTTAACTTTTGCATTTGACAGTACTTGGTATATAGTCAATTTCATATTTCCTTGTGTAGTTAACCTGCTCCCTGTCAGGAATTAGGGCCTGCAGCAGAACCAGTCTCCCGGCAACCTAATGAGTGCAGCTGACCTGTTGTAGGCTGCCTGATTGGCTGCCCTATCTGACTCCTACTGTAGGAAAAATCGGCAGATCAGCACTTCAGGCCAGCAGCAGTTTGGTGACTTCTCATAGCATTTGCCCCATGGCTGCAATAGTGCCTGTACCTACTTGTTCTCAACCTTGCTCCCACCTTGGACTCAGCCCTGGTCCTGCCCTGGCCCCAGCCTTGCCCATGT
Source organism: Natator depressus (assembly GCF_965152275.1). Lineage (NCBI taxonomy): Eukaryota > Metazoa > Chordata > Testudines > Cheloniidae > Natator > Natator depressus. Next base: position 297,465,788 of record NC_134234.1, read on the forward strand.
GTTGTCTCACTCCAGGTACCCCAGCTCTGACCCTTGGTTCTGACATCTGGCCTCTGGTTCTGTCTCTGGGCTCCTAGTCCTGGCCACTGACTCCTGCTCTAATCAGTAGGCCTGACTCTGCCCCAACCAGATCTCTGGCAGTTCTAGCAGCCCAAAAAACCAAACAATATGGGAATTAGAGCATATATGGTGAGCATGGATGCTACACAGGCCAATACCTCTCTGATGGAGATAGTGGGAGCCCTACAGACCTTGCAGGCCCAAGTTGTCATCTTGCAAGTGCAGAATATAGTCTGGCCCTTCCTCTCCAACCCAGAAAAGAACCAATGCTGGGCATCAGATCTACGCCTATACTATGGGGAACCAGGACACTTTGCATCGAGCTGCCCTGCCAAGATCTGATCTGTACTCTGGTCAGGAAATACCAAGCTGCAGTCCCAATATGGGTATGTGGGTTGGGATGGTGCCCTTCTCCTCTCGCCAGCAGTCTGCACCAATACACCTGCACCATCACCCTGGTGATGACTAATCAGTGTCCAGTACATCTCTAACTCCCTATCCAACGCCAGCACCCTGCAATGCCTGACACCAATATGGAGATGCTGATGGACTTGAATCCTCAAGCAATTTCATGGATCTGGAGTTTGTCCAAGCATACAAGATCCCCAATGAATGCAAGGACTCCCCTAGTTAATCAGGACTTCCGCAATCATCATCTGTGCACTTGGAGACTCTCTACCAGAACCACCTCTGCGTGAAGCTAGAGAAATGCAAGTCTGATAAGGACACAGTGGAATTTGTGGGATATATCATCTCACCTGACAGACTCACCATTGACCCACGTAAGGGGACAACAATATCTGACTGGGCTGCACCCAAGGATTCACACATGGTGCAGTGATTCCTGGAGACTGCCAATTTTTACAGACAATTTACTAAAGGACTCTTTTATCCTGGTTGCACCCAAAACAGCATTGAGTAATTGTTACACAAATTCCCATGAAACTGTTCCACATTGTAACTGTTACAACTTCAGTGTGCCCTCAGACTTACTTTACACACACATTTATCTAAGTATCAGAAAATACTAGAAAACTGGTGCCAAAAGAAGCATAAATATATGAATTCTTGCTGCCAGACTCAGAGATTACATAAATGGTGGGGTACATTACACATCAATAAGTGAGTCCAAGGAAGTTTAAACTGGCCATATTAATCAATTTTGCAAACAAAGGTACACCAGCGATCAGTTTGTTCCAGTGTCTATGGGAACCCAGGTTGGTGTAACTTAAAAGCCAAGACAGCAGAAAAAGAAGTACAGGTATATTAAATAGAGTGGGTGTTACTTCAACACACTCTTCTGTCAGTAGCTTTTTCAAATTCCATCCATCTCTTATGCTACCTGGACATATTAGTTATGCTAGTTTAGATTATTTTAAATTCACATACACCTATGTACTGACCTGATATATCCTGACACAATCTTACATAGCATCTGTGAATTTAACACTTGGATTTTAGAAAGCTTCATTTTGCCCAGCAATCCCAATCCAATCAAGTCTGTGTGTCAGGAAGTATTTTAAATAGATTTAGAAAAAGGATTTTTAATTATGGGCACAAATTGGCCTTCAAAGAAGGGACTTGAACCCTCAAACCCAGGTCTCCCAACACCTCCAAGAGTGCCCCAACCAGACATCTGTAGTACACAGGTCTTACTCTCTCTGGCCCAATCATTAACTATTTCATACAAAATGAAATGGCTTCAACAGGAGAGACTGAAAAAGACCCACTCCAGAATAAACAACAGACCAGTGCTCAGGGCATTCACTGGGGAGGTGGGAGAGCTGTATTCAAGTCCCTACTCTGAATCAGGCAGAGTGGGGATTTGAACCTGGGCTTCCTGTATCCTGGATTAGTATTCTACCCACTGGGATATGGGGGAAGCATATCCTCCATCTTTTGTGCAGGTTAGGCAAGTTCTGAGAATGCCTACTGGATCGGGTCCCACTGGCAAGACAGGCAAGGGGAATGCCTCATTTGTGAATCCCAACAGAGCTTAGGTGTGATATAGGCCCCAGGCAGATTGGTGGTGTCAAGACGTAGGCGGCTGTGTGCATGCCCACCGACAGAAATTTATGCACCATTTAGACTTTACCAGTGGAAACTTTGGCACCTAGGGACTTTAGACTCATACAAGGTGAGGTTACAGCTGAGCAGTGGTTTTGTGAATGGTGCCTAAAGGGGCAGTTAGGAGCCTAAGTCCCCCTTGTTAATTCCAGTGTATACTGTGTTGCCAAGAGTAATAGCAAACAATGCTTTTTCAGTCTAGGGTTATCAGGGCGGGTCTCCTATTTCTTTCTTTCTGCACACTGAGAAGCGGTCAGGAATGAGTAAGTGTGGACTGCATTGAGGCTATCTTTTACAGAGCCTATGTGAAATCTTCATGTAACATACTTAAGCGTGGAAGTCTTTCTTTAAGAAACATTTAGGTGGCATTCGAACAGCATGCCTGGCCCAGTACAGTGAATATCCCAAGATTAGAGTTAGCTGATAGCTAAAGTCTTCCTCAAATGTCTCAGAGATTTAAAAGATTGACTCCTTGACCTTCAGAAGACAGAGAAATCTTATGACGTTTACATGCTAATATTACAATTTCTATAACCATAAAAATATCAAGAACCTTTTTTGTGTGTTGTGTTCTTGTACATTTAAACCAATAAAATCTTTTTACAACGTTATTTTGTAAATTCTGTAATTTGATTTACTAATTGCAATCTACTAATAGTTAAAAAAATGTATTTTGCTGCTAGAGGATTTTGGAAGTTTCCTACCTGGCTCCTGGCTCTGTTTCTGAAACCATACTGCATCTAGTGTCCTGAGTACTAGTGTCCTACAGTTAAGTCTCCGGACAGTCAATGGTTCTTGACTTTATAAAGCATAGATTTGAGACAAATTTGGCCAGAGCAAATGACATAGGTGTGGGCTCAGCAGCTACTGCCCTTAAAAAGGAGAGGTAGTGGACAGAGATGCCTGGAAACTTCTTATCACCTGTCAAGGTTCCTTCCCCACTCTGAACTCTAGGGTACAGATGTGGGGACCTGCATGAAAGACCCCCTAAACTTATTCTTACCAGCTTAGGTTAAAACTTCCTCAAGGTCCAAACTTTGCCTTGTCCTTGAACCCTATGCTGCCACCACCAAGCGTGTTAAACAAAGAACAGGGAAAGAGCCCACATGGAGACGTCTTCCCCCCAAAATATTCCCCCCACCCCCTTTCCTGGGGAAGGCTTGATAAAAATCCTCACCAATTTGCATAGGTGAACACAGACCCAAAGCCTTGGATCTTAAGAACAATGAAAAAGCAATCAGGTTCTTAAACGAAGAATTTTAATTAAAGAAAAAGTAAAAGAATCACCTCTGTAAAATCAGGATGGTAAATACCTTACAGGGTAATCAGATTCAAAACATAGAGAATCCCTCTAGGCAAAACCTTAAGTTACAAAAAGACACAAAAACAGGAATATACATTCCATTCAGCACAGCTATTTTACCAGCCAATAAACAAAAGAAAATCTAACGCATTTCTAGCTAGATTGCTTACTAACTTTTTACAGGAGTTCTGAAGAGCATTCCTGATCTGTTCCCGGCAAAAGCATCACACAGACAGACAGACCCTTTGTCCCCCCCACCAGCTTTGAAAGTAACTTGTCTCCTCATTGGTCATTTTGGTCAGGTGCCAGCGAGGTTATCTTAGCTTCATAACCCTTTACAGGTGAAAGGTTTGGCCTCTGGCCATATAGTTGTGTATATAGAAAGGTGGTTACTCTTCCCTTTATGACATCACCCATACACTGTAAGGAATTGTTGTTTACCTGTGTTTTCCTTCAGATCATACTGTCAAGCATTTTGTTTGATGTCTCCTGTCTCTACTTCTTATGAATTATTGTATATGACATTGTGTGGGTATCAAAGTATTATTTCTATCATCTGCAAGTTGGTGACTCTAGCAGCAGGGATTAGAATTGCTTCCTTTCCCATTCTCTTGATTGGGAAAACAGCCCCACTCTGAGAGAAACCCAACATGGATGGTGGAGTGATCATCCTCCCAACCACCTCCTTATGGAAGGGAGCTGAAGAGTATGTGTGCTTTCCTTGGACTGTGAATCAACTCACAATCTGGGGCTGATGGCACCTGGATCTATGGAAGTAAGTATAGTGTCTTTCTATACAACGTCTGGCAATATCTCAAAAGTAGTACAGTGACCCACTGAAGATTGCATGCCTCTTCATGCCTTTGGATTAGGAAAATCTGTTTAGGCTTCCAGACCTTTCAATTGCTGTCAGAGCTCCCTGAACTTGAGAATAATTAAATTAGTTTTTTTCATATTAACATGTGGAAGCCTTTTCAATCAGCCATTTTTTAACTTCGGTATCTGCCTGTCCTCACTGGTGCATGTCCTCATCAGTGAACACACTCATCACCTCGGAAGCAAATTTCCAAATTAGGAGGAAAAAAATCTATGTAATAATTGTCATAAGTATTCATTCTGTTATAAACATGATTAACTTCAAAGCATGCCAATGATAAGTTTATAATAGAAACCTGACTCAGAAAAGAGTGTTAAAATGTTCTACTTATTACATTAAATGAATTTACTTTTAGAACTTGAATAAACTCCTTTTAATAAAAAAGGATCATGACTCATGCCACGTCCATAATGACAAGCAGTTGTTTGCCACGTTGTAGCAAAGTATTTGTAGCCCACTTTTGATTTTATTTTTCTGACAAAACTATTACAGACACTCTTTCTAAAAAGAAAAAGTTACCAGGTCTTGGAGCATAATTTTAAAACAGTCCATTAAATGAATAGCTATATGTTGTTTATCTTCAGCTTTATAATATGTGCCTTTGATATTATGTAGTGCTTCAGCTCCAGCACCAGCTAGAGATTGTGCACTTTTTATAATGTAAAAGACAGACCTATGCATTTTTCACTAGTGAAATGTTTTTAAAATAGCTTCACCTCTTCTAAAGCAAACTACTTGTCTGTTTGGCTCAACCCTTTCCCTAACACACCATCCCACCAATTTACTGAAGTCTGTAGGAGATAAATCCCAACAGATCTATCAGGGCAGGGCTCTTCTTCTATGTGCAGTGTAATCTAATTAAAACTTTGATTACCCAGTCACAATCCGAGAAATCCATAAACAAGTCATTTAAAAAAGTGTTATAGTTGAAAGTGTGTTTCAAAAAAATTACACCGTTACAAATATTTCACGCTTTAAAATTAAGTGTGAAAATTAACTACTTGGGATGCTGTCAGTTCTCCACCATTACTCCATCCAGTTTACACCAACCTTAATTTTGTTCCTTAATATCTGCAAACAATATATGAAACTACCAAAATAAACTATGAGATTGTAAAATTCCACTTCATATTCAAGGTATCCATTTCCAATGTACTTCAGGATTAACATAGTGTAATTAGTTGCTACACAGTATAATTAGAAATTGACAAATATTAACTTAAAAAGGCTACAACACCATAGAGGATGTTTTTTATAGTATCCAAAAATGGATCAGTCCAATGTTATTCTTAAAAGTATTCATCTATTTTACCAATACATCAAACTATGAGTAAATGTATATCACTCTGAAATTACTTAATATACACTGTATACTTAATATACTATATTCCTTTTGAAACCCTTTCTTCATATTTAACAAACAATGCAGAAAATCAATGACACACAGCCAACAGGTATATTAATTACCATTAGTGCAACTGTACACGGCTTAAAGGGAGCCATAAAATCCTCTACAAATGTACTAAAATAAATTCTCTTTAAGTTTTGATTTTTAAGTCTTATGTCTCAAGATCTTTCATACCTAGGAGCAACTGCTGCATCCAGTTAGAAAGTGCAGTCGTTTCCTTTCCCACTGGCATAAAGCTCTTATTTTTAACCCTGTGGGGCTATGAGATATTAGACCTTTAAACTGTGACACTTATGCACAGAACATGTCACTCATCCAGGACTGAATATTACCCATCCTAGCATTCTTCAAGCACGATGCATATGATTTACAATCCCTCAAGTACAGTAAGGCATAAAATTTATCTAAGTATTATGAAAGCATTTTTTGGTGTTCTACAGTTAAGGTTGAGTTGAGTTTTGCACTTAACACAGGGATCCTACCACTTTGCTAGGTATAAAGAATAATCCCTATCCAAAATGGTAGCATTATAGTCTTTTAAATTATCATTTTTTTCCTTTTTGTACTCATAAGTGAAAGTTTCTCCTTTAGTATGGGCTTAGATGTGTGTTCCACTACAGAGAAAGCCAACTTTCCTCTTTCAAAGTGGCTATTTCCTATTGTTCTCAATGGGACTGAGGTCACACTTGCTCTTAATAAAGATGCCTGCTGATTTCACTCTCACTGGAAATAACGGAAGACAGTGGCCTTTTGAATAAGAGCATCTTGTATGAGGGCACCAACCTCTGCAGACATAAACATTCAGTTATGAAAAATTACCAAAAATATATTTGATCCCAAATATTTCATTTATAAAGCTGTCTTACCAGACCTATTCAACAGCGGAGGTATGAGGGAGGATACTGGTATATGCACAGGAGAATGTGGGGTAAAAAACAGATGGAGAATCTAATTGGTGTGTAGGATACAGAACATAGGTGCTGGGGAACAGGACAGAGGAGGAAACAACTGTGTGCAGAGGGGAATGTGGAGGCAGGAGATTGGAGGATAATGGGGAATGCATTCCAGCTGCTTTGGGCAGCACTAGTAATGAAAAAAACAGCCTGAAAACCAAGCTTAGCTGGCCAGTATGCTCTTGCTGCTCCACAGTAACATACAACATCCTGACCATACCAGTGAATACGGCCATAAAATTAAAAAAGGTAAGATCACTGCTCCATATTCATATCATTAAAGATATCACATGGTAACAATCTCTTTGGATATTTTGTTTACTATTCATGTATGATGTTATTAAATAAAAAGCCAAGGAAATTCCCAGAGAAAAGCTACATTCAGATTGAGAGTGAATAAATTAGGGTGAAATACGTTACTTGGATGCAGCAATTATCTCAGAATCACCTATAATAAAAGCAGGAAATTTACACAAAGGTAAATCTTAAAAAATCTATTTATTTTTATAATGTATTGAAAATATTGTGATTAGTTTCCATTCATTCCCAAGTTTATTTAATGTAATTTATCTTATGTAAAATTAAATTGGAAATAAAATGTAAAATAACAATCCATTAATCAATTCTATAGGTAGTAAATGCTAACAGAATACAATTCTAAGATTGATTTTAATGCTAATCTAAGATCACTGCTACATAAATTTACAGCTAATTAATTTTAAATCATGGGATACTGTTATCCCCTTTGGACTTGGCTTGTACATGGAATCCTTTCTTCAAACCGAATTATTATTATTTAAACAACACTTACCACAGAGGTACTGCTAACAAAATCAGTACTCACCTCAGTACAAGATAATTCTATTCATTTCAGGAAATGAAGCAAACTGAATTAAGTGACATATTAGTTTAAGGGATCAAAAGAAATCAACTATATGTCCTTTCACAGGAGATTTGTGAAGCTTGACTCATTAAAAATCCAAACACCAAGAGTGCCAGTGCAGAGACTCCACAAACAGCTGTGATTCAGCATCAATCCATGCAGCCTAATCACGAAGCACAAATTCAACATTTAAGGCAGCTCCATTAGTACGGAGCTCAGTTGCTGGCCTCGGTCTGTCCACTTCTTTCTTCCACTTATGTAACATTTCTTTCCCCTACCCTTTGACCTTACTTGAAAGGACAGTTCCAATATCACTAGCTAGATGCCACTGAAAAGGTTAAGGAAGCACACTATTGAAAGTTTATGATCCAAAACCTGGCCCTGGTTCACTCATGGCATGGAACATTTCTGGGCTCACCGATATAGGATACAATGTAGCTCCTGAGTTGGTGAATCATAGAAACAGAGGATTGGAAGAGACCTCAAGAGGTCATCTAGTCCGTTCTTCCTCTGCTGAGGCAGGACCAAATATACCTAGACCATCCCTGACGCATTCTTGCCTAACAGGTCCTTAAAAACCTCCAAGGATGGGAATTCCATAACATTCTTAGATAACATGTAGCAGTGCTTAACTATCTTTACAGTTAGAAAGTTTTTCCTAATATCTAACAAATTTGCCTTGCTGCAAACTAAGCCAATTATTTCTCGTTGGGTATGGCAGCTTCTTGTCCACACTAGTGCACAGTCCACTGCCACTGAGTACACCAGGGTAATGTCCGTAGCACTGGGGCAATTGATCCCCAAATTGTTCCTACTAACTTATGAATAATGTTGACACAAAAGTCTTTGCTTTAGAAGCTATTTTCTTGAGATCGTCATGAAAGGTCAGCGTTCAGTCAAGAATGACACCGAGATATGTTGGCTTTGGATCATAATGCACAGTTCCACCACAAGACTCGACAGACTATTTTGTGTGATTCTGTTGTAAGGTGGAAAGTAGAGACTACTCATTTGCCTGGATTTGGTCTCAGCTGCCACTTTTGGAAGTACTCCTCCATGGTCTTAAGGTCAGAGGCAAAGGTCACTTCAAGTTCTTTCAAGCTACGGGCCTGAGTTGTGATTGCCAAATCATCAGCATACACACATTTCTACACTACTGTTTCAGACATATCACTCATGTATACACTGAAGAGAATCAGAGCAAGTATAGAACCTTGTGGTAGCCCATTATTCAAAGTGTGTGCCTTGCTGGTTTGACCTCCAAGATATATGCGCATCCTTCGGCCACTAAGCATGGTGTTCAGCAGCCTTAGAATCCACACACACAGGATCACTTTGGCCAGTTTCAGCAACAGACCATCTTCCAGTCTGTGTCATGTGTCAATGACAGATTAAGGAAAGCAGTACCGATCCTGAGTTTTTTTGGAATCCAGCTTCAATGTTTGTAGTGAGGGCCAGCACCTGATTGCAGCAATTTCTGTGCACCTGAATATCAGTTTGCTCCTTGGTAGGCTGGCATCCACAATTGGCCCAATTTGGTTCAGAATCATATGCTCATCACGTTGTGGGAGGGAGACTGGCCTATAACTAGAAGGGTGGTCTGCAGGTTCTCCAGGCTTTAAGAGTGCAATGACCTTGACCTCTCTCCACATGTGAGGGGTCTGACTGGTCTTTAAGATGTTAGTGAAAAGCTGCATCATCCATTTCCATGCCAGTGGACCCAGATTATATAGGAACTTGGGATAGATACCATCTTTTTCCACTGCATTTCCCAATTTCATGGCTGCAATGGTTGCACTGATCTACTTACTTGTGAAGAGTCCAGACCAGTGGGATGGTAGAGCACATTTGGGCATACGGGTGCTGACTTTCTAAAGTGACAGGGAGTGCTCGACCCCCGGATCTGCCGCAGCCACCCACCCCACTCCAACCCTTCCCCCAAGGTCCTGCCTCTTCCCTTCCAGTTCCGCCCTCTCCCCTGAGCACCGTGTCCTTGCTCCTCCCCCAGGCTCCCGCACACTGCAAAACAGCCGAGTGCAGTGGGTGAGAGGCGGAGGGGCACTGATTGGGAGGGCCTGCCAGCAGGCAGGAGATGCTGGGAGGAGGGGAGGTGCTGATGGGAGGCTGTTCGTGGGTGCTCAGCACCCACCATTTATTCCCCATGGGTGCTCAAGCACCAGAGCACCCACAGAGCTGGTGCCTATGTTTAGACATCACCTGCGGGAGTTGATTCTGGACTTGTCTGAAATACTGCTTGTCCACTGGCTGTTTGGGGTCCATAAAAGTTTAGCAGAGATGGGATTGACTGTCACCTGCAGCCTAGTGGCATATGTGGAATTTGCATCCCCCTGGTGTCTCAGTAAATTCCAGGCACATCTGCTCGAGTGTGAAGTTTAGATCTTCTACACATTCAAGCCACCATTTCTGCCTTGCTGCATCCAGTGATGCCAGAAGAGCTTTTCCAATTTCTGTGTCTCTTTACTTTTATTATTTGTGGAGGAGCTCTTGGCTCTCTGCAGTCCAACAAGCAGTGTATAATGGCCTGTGTCCCTGGAGAATGTTCTTTTTTTCAGTGGATATTAGGAGCACAGTAAAATGGTCAAAAATCTTCACAACTGGGGGGATGCGGGAGATTATATTGCCTTCAGTCACAGTAAAAGTGGCCCAGTCTGCTCTTTTGAAGATCCAGTGTAGTGCCAGTTTTGAGTAGAGAACTAGAATTTGCATGCCAATATGGGTCAGTACTGGTCTGTACTGGCTGTTCGGGAAGTCATCAAGGATAACAGTTTAAAAGTATATAAAAGGTTGTTACAAGAAGGAGGGAAAAGAATTATTCGTCTTAACCTCTGAGGATAGGACAAGAAGCAATGAGCTTAAATTGCAGCAAAGGAGCTTTAGGTTGGACATTAGGAAAAACTTCTTAACTGTCAGGGTGGATAAGCACTGAAATAAATTGCCTAGGGAGGTTGTGGAATCTCCTTAGCCATGGTTCAGCTTCTAACCTACAATCAAAAGGATTTAAAATATGAAAATTGTTCTTTGAAATTACAGTTCATTTGATGGATTGGAAAAGGAAAAAGTAATCAGAAGGCTCTAGACCACTTACTGAAATTAACGTTATAGATGAGTTCACTTTTTATTATAAAGATTTCCTTCATAATCCCCTAAGTGTCTGATCAAACAAGCAGAAAACCCAAATCTCTCTACAACTATTTGTCTCTTCCCAATCTGAAATAACAAAGTGAAGGGGAAGGGGCATCTGTGACACAGACAATTTTAAGATGAACAGGTCATTAAGATGCAGAATTTGGATACGTAACTGTGACAGGGTGCTGCCCTTCATCATGCCTCTTTGTGGCCCTGTAGGTACACTGCACACAGCGGCCCCCTAGGTTCTTCTAATCAATTACTCACTTCCTTAATTGCTGAGTTCATGTCCACTCTACGTCCATATAAAGAGTCCTAGTTGGCTTCTTGCCCCTGTTCAAGAAGTCCCTTCCTGGAGCTGGGGTTGTATTTTAAAGAGTCACTCTCTGCCTATCATTAAGCCAGGAGTCCAGCCCTCCTCCTGGAACTTGGGTTATTTGGTAATTTAGGTCAGCTGTAAGGCCTCTGCCAGATTCTCCTCCAGCTGGCCCTTTTCGCCTAAATAATTATTTCGCCTTCAGGCTAGGAGAGCTCAGCAGCCAAACTCTGTCTTGCTGGTGTCTGTCCTGCTATAAGAGAGGAGGAAACATATATTCTATGCTTCTCCCAGCTGATCCCCAACTGGTTGGATGAGAGGGGAGCCTTGTTCCTCCCACTCTGCAAGGCTCCTGGTCCTGGGCCCCGAAAGAAATAGTAACTGACTTTCTCCACAACACTACTTATTCCCAGGGACTTCTTCCTCTCTATCAATACTCCTTATTTCCTAGGTGTTTGCATATCAAAAACTCCTAAAACCTTTAAAGGCCATGCCAGGTGATAGGGGCTAAGCTGATATCTCGGTACCACTACCCTTAAGGGGGCAGATTACCACATCCCTCTCTCTCTCATACAGACACACACATACACACAGGCAACCTATATCGAAAAGAGGGGCTCAACCAAAATTAACACCAGCCCATGATCTCCAGCAGGGCGGGGCTGGGAGGGTACTTCCTGTCTGGTTGCTGCAAGAAAGTCCATTAAGTTCTTAGTAATGTTCTTATCTTCTTCACAAAAATATGAGGAAATTAAGCTTTTTTTCTTCTTCTCTTATTACAAGCACTCATCTGGTGAACTGTACTCCTTAGCGCATTATAATTCACAATATTCAGGGCCTTCAGACCATGTCCCTAGAGCCAGTTCTAATGTACCCAGCAAAATTGGGGCTTCATCCTGCTTAAACTTTGTAAAGGCTACCTCCTGATCTTTTGGAGATGAGCCCCCCCTCTCAATTAAGGATGTTATCTATGTTCAAGCTCCTTTCAGAGTCCCAAACAGATTAAAAATTGTGCTGTTTTAGCTACAGCCCTTAGAAGGTCACTCAGCAAAGCCACTGTTGTTCCTTTTGTATGCAAAGTAGTCTGTGATATGTTTGGTACAAATGGGGACGCTCATCTTCCTTTTTCTTTGGGACAGATCCTTTCACTTCCATCATACTCTAATTGGGACTGACAATATCTTCCAACCCTCAGTAAGGGCTTTGTTGTTCTTCTCTCTTCCACATTCTAACTCTTGGTGATCCAGTTTTTTCTGCCCAGCTCACTCTGCCAGGCTTCTGGTCCCAGGCCCTTAAAGAAACAGGAAGTGACTGTCTCCAAAACATGTCTTATGCCCAAAAACATATCCTCTCCACCAATACCTCTTATTTCCTTTGCATATAAAACCTCTCAAACTTTTAAAGGGCCATGCCAAGTGACTGTGTGTGTTGGGGCGGGGGACCATTAGACCAAGTGGAGTGGACAGGGAGCTGACCCTTATCCCATCACAGTAACTTACACACATTGAAAACAGTTCATGACTCTTTTACAATGAAGAGATCCATGAGATCTGATCCACTTATTTAAATGTATTTTAGGTAGCCATTGCAGGTACAAATAGGAACTGTAGTGATTTTGCAGCCTTGCAGGACTCATTTTTTATACAAAAGACAGAAATCTATCTGGAAACCTATGTCCCTGCTGTTCGAATCTATACTATCTTTCAGGTCATGAGAGTTTTTCCCTGGATGGATATATGTAGGAATTAGTCTGCATACTGGAATTTAAAGACCAGGGGTCAGACATACTAGTGCAGTGTTGCTGCTTTGCATTGCACCCTTGATATATCTGGCCCAGGATGATCACTCCAATCTGGTGACATAAAGGTACCTATGGAGGCCACCTCCCTGCTGCCAGTGTAAGAGGGAAGAATGAGACAGCTCTATGCTATGGTGATTCCCAACTCTGGTTTCAGCACGTTGGGGCCATTACCAGACAGAGTAAGTTGGAGCCATCTTCAGAATGCTCTTACCTATACTGTGGGACCAGCCCTGCACATCCGTATCAGGAGAATGTAAAAGTGAGCTTTACGACATCATTGTACCTTTTTAATCATCCACTCAAGCCCCAAGATTTGGCCCATAATATTATAAGATATAAGGTAGTGTTGAAAAGTATTTGAAAACATTGTAATCCAACTCTGTGCTGAGGAAATTATGCTAAATATTGTTTTCCAAATGGTACTTTTTCCAGTTAACCTATTTGTAGAACTTATACCCTAACAAGCCAATGACCCAAACATATAGGCTTGGACCAAACAGTACCCTGACTGACCACGTTACCCAAATTAATAATTGGGATATTTGCCACTAATTACAATGACATTCTCTAGTTTTCAGAATCTGGCTTACCGTACAGAAAGAAAAAAAGAAAATCAATTAAGGAAAGACTGTGATGCCTGGAACAGGAAATTTAAGGAAATAAGTGTAAAAAGGAGAAGTAAGCAGGCACTATGAGAAAATAAGAATGAAATAACACAGACAAGACAATAAAGAGGAAACCATTCCACCCTACTCAAAGATTATGGGGCCAAATTCCACAGTGCTTGAAGCATCAAGTGCTAATCAATCAGAAAAGCATTGTTAACAAATATCAGTGACAGATTAGGGTTATTTGGGATTCAGTGGGCCAGATACATCCCTGTACCAGCATAGGTTCAGAGCGGAGATGGTTCTGCCTCACCAATTCAGAGTCAGCTGGGAGCTTCCATAACTTGCATCCCTCTTAATAATGGCCCTTCTTCCCCTGCTGCAGAGGTGATCACTTGATCAGTTGGCAAGAGCAAGTTGTCAAAAAGTGGGGTGCGGAGAAAAATGCAGTGGGGGGGGGGTGAGTGGCAAAGCCAGCCCCACACAGGGGGAGAGGAAGGGCTTGGGTGGGGGGCAGGCAGGGCTCGGGCAAGCAGTGATGCCAGCCCTACATGGGGAAGGGGGCTCAGGTGAGCAGCTTGGGGCAACCCTGCACAGGTGTTGGGGGGGGGAGGAGCTTAGGCAAGCAGCTGGGGCCAGCCCTGCATGGGGGGGGGGGGGAGGGGCACCACAGGCTAGCCCCAAGCAATGTCCCGTTTTCCCTTTTGGAAATATGGTCACCCTAAGGGTATAAGTACATCCTATCCTACTCTCCTCCCACCTAAAATCTGCTCCATTGCTACTCAGGCCCATTCCTACCACACTCTATTATTTCTCCTACATCCAAGGCGGCTGCAGAGGCAGCAGGAGATTTAACAAAATTGTCAACACCAGGAGATGGTTGCTTGAGTTTAATACTAACCTTCCCAAGGGACAAAAATAAAATTGTGGTAATCAATATCAGAGGCAACTGACATATCTAAAAGAATCAGCACAGACACTTCATCTTTGACCATTGCTAGGACATATATATGCCAATACCACCAACATAATCTTTCTACCGCACCCTATGCCTGAGATTTGATTGATTTAGGTTAAGGAAATCTGAAATCTCCAGAAATTGCCAAAGCTGCATCACCAAAACTCTCAGTGGCCTTTCCCAAAAAAGGGAGGTTGGATACAAGTCAATATTTAGAAATATTGTCAGCTTCGAGATTAACACTGACCTCTTCTCGGAAATGCTGTCAGAATTAATGTTCATAAAGAATTTAAGATAAAAGTATTTGAAGTGCTAAGTATTTTTATACAATACATTTTATGAAGACTTAAAATTGAAGACACTGTTGAATTAGATAATATTGTAAAACTGAAAATAAAATTTAAAAAGATGTATTATGTTTACATTTAAAAACTATACATACAGATAATATATTCTCAGTGACAGGGCAGGCTCTAGGATTTTTGCCGGCCCACGCAAAAAAAATTTTGGCTGCCCCCGCTTTTTTTTCATGTGCCCTCTGCCCCCGCCCCAACTCTGCCCCTTCCCAATCCCTTCCCCAAATCCCCGGCCCCACCTCCTCCCCTGGGCGTGCCGCATTTCCCCCACCCATTGCTTCCTGCGGCTCCCCCCACAACCTCCCACCCTAGCTCACCTCTGCTCCGCCTGCTCCCCGGAACAAGCCGCCGCTCCGCTTCTCCCCCCTCCCTCTCAGGCGAGGGAGAGGCAGCGCGTTCAGGGGAGCAGGCGGAGCGGAGCTGAGTGAGGGTGTGGGGGGGAGCGCAGGAAGTAACTGGGGGGTAGAGGAACCACTCCCTGCCCCAGTTCACCTCCGCTCCACCACCGCCGCTGCCACCTCCCCTGAGTGCGCCGCCGCTCGGCTTCTCCTCCTTCCCTCCCAGGCTTGCCGCACGAAACAGCTGTTTGGCGCGCAGCTAGCCTGGGAGGGAGGGGGGAGAAGCAGAGCAGCGGCGGCACACTCAGGGAAGCAGGCGGAGGGGAGCTGGAGCGGCAGAGGCACATTTCTAGGGGCGGCATGGCCGGCGCCGGAACGCCGCCCCTAGAAATGTGCTGCCCCAAGCACCTGCTTGTTTTGCTGGTGCCTAGAGCCAGCCCTGCTCAGTGTACACAACATATTTAGGTGTATATTGTGCTATATCCCCTCAAAACCTAAACTGACAAATAATGTTACAGAAGCTTCAAATGACACTAATAGGTTAAAATATTCTCCCACTGCACCTGTCAATCGGAGTGATTGGCTGCTTATGTATCTACTGTCACAAAATGCTCACCTTTATTTTTTCCACACCCTTTTCCCCTGATCTTTAAAAAGAAGCATGTAGTATGTGCAGTTATAAAGATCTCTCTGAATTTGAGGGGTAGTTGATAAAGAAACCGCATAATATATATTTTAACTTGAAACAAAGCATTTTTGCTTAATTCTAGATGACTTGAACTGCTTAATATTATAGCATTGTGCTAGTAAAAATAACTTCAAAAATAACCATTGTCTTATGTTTGATTAGCTGTATTATTGTTTTAAAAGAACTGCTGTTTGTATTGTAATGTTAGCTAAGGATGAGAGGAGGAGCAACTATTATCAGGAGCTATATTGAGGTCTGAGGCTCAGATGGGACTAGGATTTGGTTTCGGCGTTTGCTACTGTTGTATTTCCTGGGTGAGTTGTACTTTTGATTGACCACTGAGTCAGTTGCTCTGTCTGGCACCCTTTCCTAGTGACGACCTGTGCTTCTCTCAGGGTGATATCCCACAATTCACTCCACAGTTAGACTAGCACTCCTGTCCACCTACCACAAACCCTTAGCAGGTCCAAGTGGGTTTTGGCTCCCGCCAAAACCAGGAGATGTGAAAGCCAGGAGATGTGAACAGTGTGAAAAGTAGTGACAGATAACAGCTTGTTCAAAATGAAGTATTGTTTATTTATCCTTAGGAACACAACAGGGAAGGAAGATTTAAAACAACAGGTTTACATGCCTATTATCTTACCTAAACTTCAGTCTTTCCTTGCAACTTTAGATAGCTTGCCATTGTTTTGACCACTCCCCCAGTATTAGTGCTGAAAAAGAGAAACTACACCCCTGTAGCCTCTGCTCCTCAGTTTTATCCTCAGCTTTTTCCACCCGGAAACAGGCAGTATTATATCCACTTCAAAGTCCCTGTATTTGTTCTGGGACACCTGAACCTAGTCAATCTGGTTTAATGCATCTCTCCAGGGAAGTCGGAGGAGGTAAACTGTCAGTAGTGGTTTTGCTGTATTGTCCATTTGAACTCTGGCAGTTGAATTAGTCCTTGCCTCATTCCTGGGTGTATGTGGAGAACTCCCTAGAACAATGATGTTCCATAGAGGAAACCATACAATAAATGGTTAAATACAGATGCACAAAACATTCATAAAAATAACACAGGTAACTCCCACTTTCTTCACAGAGGGACCAAAATCTTGTAAATCATTCTAATTAATTTTACCCCAAAACAGTGGAAATGTCAGAAGATTTGCAGGATTTCACCTGCATTCAAATTGGAACCAGAAAATAAGTTCTTTACAGTTATGATAATACACTTAAACCAAAATTATAAACGGCAAGCAGTTCAGATTCAAAACTGAACTATTCTTTCATTCCACCCCTAAATTCGAACTACTTTAGCATTTTAGACTGGAGGTTGTGATTTTGGCTTCTTATAGCTTAACATATATATTTTCTTTTTATTCTGAAGGTAAATTATTTAAAGTTTTCAATAACTCTAATCATTTCCTCTATAGTTTACCAATGTTTGCCAGCTTACTTTAAGATAAAACGACAGGAGTAGTTTAGGAGTTGCTCACGGGTGGGTAAATCATGGTGAAAATGTACATAATTATGTTCTTTAAAAAAAGCAAAAAAGAAATCCTTCTCCTCCCCTAACCCCCTTAAAAATATGCAGCAGAAAAATATTTAATACAGCTGACATTTCCGACTTCCTGTAGTCATGGTTACTAAACAGAAATTGATGCTGGAGTTATAGATTAATGAAAGATCTTCGCAACTAGGATCACAATTAAAAGATGCTAGGAATACAAATAAAGTTAAACTACCATTACGTTTCATTGGGGAGTTCTTAAAACATTAAAAATAGCTGAAAATGTTAATAGTGATTTCTGTTTTCAGATATAATCTAATTCTACACAGAACAAACAGAATACAACTCTCCTTTCCTTGCAGTGATCTACAGGCTTCTGAGGAAGTAAAGCCTATAAAATGTTTGGTTTTCTCCAGCAAGAGAAATGTCTATGTTTCGCTTTGTTGTTAATGTGATTATGTCATAGGACTGTATCAACTCAATTAGGTGGCTAATTTAGTTTATGAAAGTTATATTTTTCCTTTACTAATTAGTTTGTGCAGTTGGGAAAAGGTCACAAAACTTGATTTGGAAGGTTGGATGTTTAATTTCTGAGGTTGCTTTCTCTTAGTTATGTTTCTAGTTTTTCTCAGAATGATACAGGTAAATAAATTTCAGCAATTGATTTTATTCATAGAATCAGATAGAAGTTATAGAAAGAAGGGACCTAACAGGTCCCCTATTCTGCTGTCTACCTGTGCAAAATCTTTCCTGACAGTGCATTTTTTAGATCTTTTTTCCACTGCAGTTTTTAAACAAAGCAAAGCAGAAGTGATACATACTCAACAGATTTATGGTACAAAAAAAGTTAACAATAAAATAATCAGATTAGCTCTTATACCACATTCTTCATCTGTAGATCTCAAAGCTCTTTACAAAGAAAGGCATTACAGCTGGTTAAATATTTTCCAACAGAACAGATTTCCATCAGAAAATGCTGATTCAATAGAAGTCAGGAAGGCCAGCCTGTTTGCTTCCTTCTTTGGTTTCCTGCCAGCTCACCCACCAGCAAGTCCCCCAGCTACCAGGCTGCATTGGCTCTCAGTCCGCCCACCCGGCTAGCAGGATCCCAGGCTTCCTAGTTTCCTGGGCTACTCAGCTCCCCGGCCAGCTTTTGATCCCCACTCAAAAAAATTTTTAAATTCTGTTTCTGTTCTCCTGAAATGGAAGTTTTTCTAAAATTTCCATTTCACAGAAAATTTTGCATTCCCAACTTTTTTTCCTATTCAGAATTTAAAAAAAAATCAGAAATTTGAAATGTTATGTAGATCATAAATTCTGGTCCCTACACAACTCTACTAAGTATTATTATCACCATATGAGAGGTAAGAAAACTTAGGCACAAAGAGCTGAAGTAACTTGACCAAGACCACACAGCAGTTGAATGATAGAGCTGTGAATAGAACCTAGATCTCTTGACTCCAAGTCCAAAAGACTTATATAAGTTGTATAAGGAGGGAATACATGTAACAAGATCCAATTACAAATTGGATACCATTATGCCCAGTCTACACTTTAAAATCATCCATGACCCTGTAAAATCACATTAGTCCCCCAACATGGTTAAAACTCTTTTATCTTACAGTGGAGTCAGAACAAAACCTTATTGTAACTATGTCACTGAACTGTATTAAAGCCTTAGACTATTTTCAAATAAACGAAAACAGAAGGGAAAAATCTTTTTTTCTAAAACTCCATACAGCCTATATTAAAGCAATAAAATAATATAATTTGGTATTTCAATATCCTAATGCCTCACCCATACTGCAATTTATCCTTGCTTCCAGAATTTGGAATATATCTTGGTTAAAATCAACCAAGGTGAAAATCCTTACAGTGGTAGAAGAGATATTTCTTGGATATTTTCACAGCATTTGGTTGTTCGCTTTTCAGACTCTTTGTGTCTTCTCTGCAGCAATTCTTACATAATGCAAGATCCTTTTCATCTGCCAGTATCATGTGCTTTACTAAACATTAGCTTGTTCGAAAATTAACAATTACCAACTAAAGGCACAGAAATTGAGACAATTTCAATTTTCAATAGGTGATCACAACAAGAATGTGAATTAACAATCAAACTGGGATTTAATTATTTCCTTTGCATGGCTGACACTATCACATCCATAAACTAATTAATTTCAGGCATATAAAAAAAGCGCTGATGAGACCCACCATTACAGCAAAATGTTTTGATTGTGCTTCATTTAGAATCAAACATAGACTGAAGTGTATTTTCAACTTGCACAGGATCGTTTTATGTCTGGACACCAGAGGCATATTCTGTGGTCCACTGCTCTCCAATAAACAACTGTTTGAATATGCCTTGTGTTACAGATAACATTAGATTTGCCTTCTGGAATTTACAGGACATTAGTTCCTAATGATCAAATTTAACACTTTGGCAAAATATGGAATACACAAAGATTTTTTTTTATTTTTTATATATATAAATAAAATAATATGTAGAACTTTGTTTGTAAAGCTTTAACTTCGTTGAACACTTCTGAAGTGTCACAAAATGTGCCAAAAGAAGATAGATCTATGAGGGTTTCTTTGTTGTTTCAAATATTAATCTTTTGTAAATGAATTTCATTTTTCATCCAAGATACTGAAAAAATGGCTTTGGAGACACTCTGGCAGTGCAAGGGGACTTAAAATGGGCTTAAATTACATTTACAGTTGCTTTGAGGCCTTTTTGTGTAAATAAAGATCAGACCCAGAAGCCTCCTATTTAACCAAAACAACACAAGACAGACAAAGCTTACTTATGCTACCTCACAAATGTGCTTTAACCCCAACTTGAAGGAATTCACTCCAAGATTCAGAAAGTAGTGCACTTTCCATGTCCACTCAAGTCAGAGTTGAGATCAAGTCATTTTACACAGGTATGTTCCCACTACTACTGACCTGAGCTAAAGGCTCCATATACCCCGTTAATAGTCTCCTGAGCCATCTGGTTCCCCAAAACTGAGTTCTCACTTTATTATCTGTGCTACCAGATGCTATAGCTATGCACAGTGGGATAGGTAAGAGTTAGCCTCAACTTTCAGTTTAATGAATTCTGGACTTTTAAGATGCATTATTTCAATATTAGATTTTGATAGTTAATGATACATAATATATAAAGAAAAACGGATTAAGGGCGAATCGTATATAAAAACACAAAAAAATGGATACTCTACTTTACCAAGAATAATTATTTTGAATTATTCATGCTGGGTGAAATTAAGTGCAGGAAGCATGATTTTTGGAGGTGAGAGCTGAGCCTCTAAATTGGGACAAGGATATGGAGCTGCAACACGGTACACCCTGAGACAATACTCCAGCCTATAGGCTGGAACGGTGTTCACATCCCATCTGTGTCACTTGCAGGGGATATTAGGGCTATTGGATCTGCATAAGCACAAATTACCTGGCCCACCCCACCAACACCCTATTAAGTACTCTGGCAAACCACTTCCCTTTTCTTTCTGCAGCATGCAGCACCTGTGCCATGTGCCATGGTGGCTCACCCTTGTTCCACGCACTCAAGTTGCATCAAGAGCCTTGGGGGGCCCATCCACACCAGTGTGAATGTCAGTTTTAAATTACCATTCCGTTGATCTAAAATAAAACTAAAAAAGTAATTAAGTCATTTAAATTAATTGATTAAGCTTTTGAAAACATTTTTAAGACAAGTAATTAAACATACAATTTAAGAAAATGGTTGATATTATTCTAGACTGTATCCCATCAAGTAAACGTCAAGGAGGGAAATATATATTCCCCCCTTCAATGTACTGCAGTATACTCCTGATACACACACACAGAGCATCCACATTCATTGAGATAATGTTGTTCTCCACTTCTACCATGCTTCCAGATAAAACTTACGCCATCATGACACTTGTACATTTTGAGTTTTTAAAAAGGTTCTTCAGCTCCACACCTTAAGGTGAATGACTGCTAGTCACCTAGGATAGATGTATACTAAAGCCTATTAAATAGGTGCATCAGCAATGCGTTATCTTTTGATAAATCCTTCAATATTGTGTTAAACTTTCAGCTACATATTTTAAGTGAATGAAGAGTGACAAGTCCATCTCAGTTTTATCAGTGTTGCATCACACATCCATTACACATCACTTCACACTTCAAAGGCCTATACATTGGAAGACAGCTATTACGTTGCCCCTCAATATATCCCATTTGATTTATTAATATAAAACAGAATATGATTAGGCTGCCACATCTCAGTGAAATGATGTTCAGCTACTTTAACATCAGTTTTATTTCAATGACACCTGACATGACAGCTTTCCTAATACCCCCCCACCAAAAAGTATTTTATATCAGACCACATTGCAGTCTTATTCTCCAGCCCACTACATCTATACACTAATTATTCCACCTTAAACTGAGCTCAAATCTTTGCAAATATGATTTATTTGATGTATCCCATCTGCAAAAGTGATGGCATCTGTGAAATGGGGATAATGATACTGATCTCCTTTGTAAAGTGCTTTAAGATCTAATGATGAAATGTTCTTTATAAGAGTTAGGTATTATTATTATGTTGTAACATTGTCATAAGGGCAGCACTGAACCAATATGATTATGTTGCAATGCCAGCTCAGAGTGTGTTTCAGGATTCCAAGAATCAAGTTCAAGTTCACCAAGTTTTGTCATTAGAACTCAACCTAGTAATACCTGGACACTTCAGGAGCACCATGAGAAATCTAAGACTACCATAAGATAATATCCTACAACCTGAGCATGTTTCTTTATAGGGGTGTTTTTAAGTGATATACAAGTCCATGTGGACTTCAATGGGAGCTAAAATTGGTCAGCATCCCTGAAAATCAGGTCTCTTATTAATATGCCTCTGTTTCACACAAGTTTGAATATCTGGGATCAAGTTGTGCTACTATACTTTTTTTTTTTTTTTAACATATTCAGACAAGTTTAATTAGCCAATCTTCTTCCCAGCCTGAGTTAATTCACTGTTCATTACTTCTTGAGAATGAGAAACAAAATTTTAGAATCAGAGCACAGTCTGCTGGGTTTGTCTCTAGTCTATTTACTTACACATTGCTCCTAGCATAGAGCCAAGTGAATATCGTCATCTGAAATCATTCCTTCTTACTGTCCAAAACAGAAGAGGAAAGGTTTACAGCTATGTGATGCAGTGGTTAAAGCCAAAGGAGTATGTTCAAAGCCTTGTTGAATACTGAACTATATGAACTAGTCACTTGATTTGACAGAATTAATTCAACAGGAAAACTCATTATAAAACAGATTAGAGATACTTCATTTGCGATTACTAGAGTGAATATATTAAAAAATTCTCAAGTCTATTTGATTCCGACTGTACAATAAACAGAAAAGAGACTGAATATACAATGAAATAAAATTATCAAGTATTTTTTAAAATTTGCTGGTTTTGGCATGTTCACTATCTGTGGATGACAACGAACACTGAATCTCAGCTCTCTCCTGATTAAGCTGGTGCAGCTGAGCAACTTACCTAGGTGCTGGTAGAGCTTGGAGTCTGGCTGAGAGCTCACTGGCTGAGACTCAGTCCAGATAAGCCTGAAGGAATGTGCATATATTGGGGTAAGCAAATGGAAGAAATGACAGAAGGAACAGCACAGAGGTGGCATGCCTGCCACTTGTTACTCCAGTTCTCATCCTATAGGTCATGCTGAATTCCCATCTGCTCCTTGATGCCCAGACAGCAGCAGTGGCCAAGACTGCTTTTATCATTTTTATGTGACAAGAAGGTTTAGACCTTTTATGTTGGATTTGGACTTTCCCACAGTTATCTATGTCTTGGCCACCACAGGGCTGGATTATTCTACAATTTAAAACCATTGAGAAACTGTAGGTAACTCAGTAATAGGTTGCCCTTCATAGGCAGTATACATAATACCTGTGCTCTGGTGGAGTACACATTATACCTATGCTCTGATTTGCACAGGCTACCTGTTGATGAAGTCTACAGTGTTGATTTTAAGCTCTACAGCTACCATCTTTGCCCCTTCAATCTAGTTTTTCTTAGTTTCTTATGCATTCCATGTTTTGGTATGACCGCAGTCAGAGTGCCAAGATTGCCTTCCAGGTTGCGACTCTCTAATCCATGTTTTTGACCAAGAGTCAAAACTGAGTTAAGGCTCTGACTCTTTGCAACCTCTCCTCAGTTGTCAAAAAATGTTAACAGCTAGTAGTAATCATTGCAAAATGGTCAGTAGCTTCATTTAGCTTAAATAAAATTTGTTCCATCACGGAAAAAGAGAGACTCAATCAAGAAAGAAGTAAATTGCAAGTCTTTATACTGGTGTGTAAGGTTACTTCAGACATCTTTGGATTGGAAGAAGGGAACAATTTAAATAGAAAAAATTTTACCTTGGGTTCAACTTGTCCTTCCTTTTCCTTTTGGGTAACCTACTACTTTTGACTAGACCAGCTCTTAGACTTCCAATAGTTTCCCATTTCTCTGTACGGAAAATATATTGCACAATATATTTCAAATACAATGTCAATTTATCTTTTGAGTAGGGTATAGTAAGCCCTTTAAATTCTTCCTCGTGGGTGACTCTTGTCACTCTCCTAACTCCCAACATGTCTGGATCATGAGTCACATCCCCTTAGCTTCTCTCTTCCTTGCAGCTGGCTTTTCCTCCCTTAATCTTAGTAACTAGGAATTAGTTCCCTTGACCTATTAGTTTATTCAGATCAAGTACCCAATACATGTCTTTGGCCTGAGTTATGCAGGACATAAGACTAGATAATCACAATAGCCCCTTCTGGCTTTATAATATATCAATCTGTCACACAGCCAGGGTAGAAGATAAGAAAAAAACTACACCAGAAGCTCAAGTCTAAATACAAAATCACCCTCCTGCGGTAGGATTTTACTATCTGGGTTCTCGGTTGGCTCAAATTTGACAAAGGTTTCTAGCTGCATTTTTTCTGCAAAATTTTACAAGCAGTAAATTCAAAAATACAAAAAGCCAAAGCCATACAATGTAGCTTTTATGCTTCCCCAGAGCTCTCTACTCTTGGTCAGCACAACTCCTTGGTCTCTCTCCCCTCAGAGAAAAATCCCTTCTTTTAAATTTTACATAAACCCAGCTCCCCTTAATTAGCTCTCAAGTGGCAGGGCTTCCTAGAGTTGCCTCTAAGTATTAAAAAGCATTAGAAACAACAAACTTGTAACTCATCCCATTATGCTTTACTCTATCACAACAGGATTTTGTTTCTTTGTATGATGCCTCTTTTCATGGAACGTCCCCAGCCGGAACTGAGGCACTTGTTCTGTGACAATTATGGATCCAGGTCTAAACGGGAGGGGTCTTAAAGCATGGTGCTCTGTGAAGGATCTTCAGCTTTGGAAGTAACTTCTCCATGGTCCTACACAACCAAGATTTGATTACCTTCAGGGCACAGTGAGGATGAAGTATTTTCCTTGGCATTCTTTGGGTTGTCACAGAGGGTTGACTAGGGTTTTGGAATTAATAGAAAAGGAGAAAATTTATTCTGGTGGAGAGGAAGGTCTTTATGAACTGAGTTCTGGATGCATTAATGACTATACAGTACAGAGAATTCTGTATAGGCACCTTTTATGAATTTAAATATACAAATGCATCTAGCCACAAATATTTCTCCATTAAAATGATATGTAGTGTGAGATACCACACCTAGAAAATATTATGGATTGCAAAATTACAGAAGTGTGACAAATGTAGATAATGTGAAATTAGAAAACTTATTTCACTGAACTCAAAGGCTCTCCACTCAGTAGGTTTTTTATTTAATATAATTTTTAAAAATATACTCTGCAATTTCTTTAAAAGATTAACACATTCTACCTACTGCTTAACACTGTACTGTAAACACTCTTGTGCAGTTGGCAACATCTTTTGGGGAAACAAACACTCTATTTTGTCTATACTATGTTAAAAAGGTTTCAGAGTAACAGCCGTGTTAGTCTGTATTTGCAAAAAGAAAAGGAGTACTTGTGGCACCTTAGAGACTAACCTATTTCCCCCTGTTTTTTCCTAACCTCCCCCCCCCCCCCAGACCTTCTTGTTAAACCCTGGATTTGTGCTGGAAATGGCCCACCTTGATTATCATACACATTGTAAGGAGAGTGGTCACTTTAGATAAGCTATTACCAGCAGGAGAGTGGGTTTGTGGGGGGGGGAGGGGTGAGAAAACCTGGATTTGTGCTGGAAATGGCCCAACTTGATCATCATACACATTGTAAGGAGAGTGATCACTTTAGATAAGCTATTACCAGCAGGAGAGTAGGGTGGGGGGAGATATTTTTTCATGCTTTGTGTGTATAAAAAGATCTTCTACACTTTCCACAGTATGCGTCCGATGAAGTGAGCTGTAGCTCACGAAAGCTTATGCTCAAATAAATTGGTTAGTCTCTAAGGTGCCACAAGTACTCCTTTTCTTTTCATGTTAAAAAAGAAAATCCAAAATCTTCCATGTACCTATGGAAAAACTGACTCAGCATGAAGCCCCATTTCCTGGTAAGCAACAACAAGGCAAAATTAACTATCTGCAAATGCCTATGAAATTAAGTCATCCATACCAGATTAAGATGACCTTACATGGTGTTAAAACATGCTAATTTGTGTAGCCTTTAACCATGTGTAATTGTCACATTAACAACCCTAAATGCATTCATGTCAGATATTAGTTTGTGCTTTTAGAACTCTGAACAATATCAACTGAATTAACCTATTTTAACTAGATGTTGTGTTCCTGCCCCATCCCTCCCTTATCTACAGACTACTAAAATTCTCTGGTGCCAGACATTTTATCTTTTTTTTTTTTATTACTCAGATTAAATCAATTAAGGTAATTAAGTGTATCAAAGTGCTGTCCACCAAGATGAACAATGCCATTTTCTTTTAAGTTTATCCCTAAGCTACAAATACCATTGTGATGAATCTACAGCAAACTAAACTGTTATAATGTTATAATGTTATAACATTGTATATAATTGTTATAATGGTACATTGCAGTGTGTTGTAGCTGCGTTGGTCCCGAGATATAAGAAAGACAAGGTGGATGAGGTAATATATTTTATTGGATCAACTTATATTGGTGTTAGAGACAAGCTTTCAAGCTTCACAGAGCTTTTCTTTAGGTCTGGGAAAGATACCTGAGTGTCACAGCTATATACCAGGTAGGACAGATTGCTAAGCATAAGGGGGTAACACTTGTTGGAAGAAACTACTTAAAATGAAGTGAACAACTAACACCTCTGCAGTCATAGGACAAAGAAGGGCTAGTAACTTACAAATTGTTGTAATGAGCCATAAAACCGGTGCCACTGTTGAGACCATGATTTTTAGTGTCTAGCAGAGATATGAATTTAAGTTCCTAGGTTCATCTTTTGAAGGTGTTGTGATGGATTCCTTTGAGAATGCAGACTGAGAGGTCAGATGTAGAGTGATCTGTTCAGAAAAGTGTTCTTTTCTGAAAGAACCAAACACCCCATCACCAAAAGGTGATAGGGTGTTTTTGTCTTTTATCATTTTTCTGGTTGCGTTCATTCGAGTGTAGTGGTTGTCTGTTTCCACGCACACAGTTGTTGTTGTGGCATTTGATGCACTGGAAAAGGTACACCACACATGTTGTGATAGGCATTTGTAGGACTCATGGAAGGTGTGCTGTTGAGGGTGTTGACCTCTGTAGCAAGGGAGATCTGTCTGCATGCTTTGCATCTGTTGTTCTAGCAGGGCCTGGTGCTGCTTTGAACTGGGTATCCTGGTCTGTGGGAAGCTTGCTTCTGATGATGAGCTTCATATGGTTGGGTGAGGGTTGTTTGAGGGTCGAAAAGGGGGTTCAGGAAAGGTTTCTTTCAGGATGGGGTCCCCATCAAGAAGGGGTTGTGATTGTTTGATAATACCCCATGTGGGTTCCAGTGTGGGTTGGTAGGTGACAAGTAGGGGTGTGTGGTCAGTGTTTTTGGTTTCCTGTGTTGAAGCAGGTTCTTTTGGGGTATTTTGGTGGACCATACCATGATGCAATAAACTTATCTGACAAAGTGTCCTCTTTTGGTGAAGATGGTTTTAAGTGTGTTAATGTGAGTATCTCAGACTTTCTACTTGGAAAATGTTCTCTGGAATATGAGTGCCTGGCTGTACATAACAGATTTCTTGAGTATCTGGGGTAGTTACTTGATCTGTAAGTGTGGTGATCCATGGGTTTCTTGTATATAGTTGTCTGTGGGGTTTCATTGTTAAAGCTGATCATGGCTTCCAGGAAGATGGTACTGATGGGCAAGTGTTTAGAGACAATTTGCTGGCTGTGGGGGAGGGGAGGGTTGTTGAAGTTGTGGTGGAAATCTATGAAGGTGTTAAGGTCATCAGTCCAAGGGATGATACTATCACTGATGTATCTCAAGTACACCTCCACCCCGATATAACGCGGTCCTTGGGAGACAAAAAATCTCACCGTGTTATAGATGAGACTGCATTATATCGAACTTGCTTTGGTCCCCCTGTTCCTTGTTCCCTGACCACCCCCTCCAGAGACCCCCATCCCTAATCACCCCCAGCACCCCACCCCCTACCCAACCCCCCTGCTCCCTGTTCCCTGACTGCTCCAACCCCTATCCACACTCTTGCCCCCTGACAGGCACTCACTGGCAGTGGCGGGAAGCTGAGCAACCCGGCCCAGCCCACTCCACTACACCACCTCCCAGCCACGGTGCTCCGCTTCCCACCACCAGAGAGTGCGGGGAGGTTGGAGAAAGGACGCCGCCCCCGTACTCACCTGTGGCGGGGCCGGGCCGCTGGTGAATGCCGGGAGGTTAGGGAAAGGGCGCCCTCCACTTTCCTTGGCCTGGCCCCAGCCGTGTCGCTGGGGGTGCGGGGGGATTTGGGGAAAGGTCCCGCACTCACCTGCAGCGGGAAGCGGAGCGCCGCAGCTGGAAGCTGGCGGAGTGAAGCGGGCTGGGGCTGGGCTGCTCCACTTCTGCCGCTGCCAGTGAGTGCAAGGGGGATCCCTTCCCCCAAGCCCCCTCCCCCAAGTAACAGGGCTGGGGCCAGGGAAGCAGAGCAGGCTGCTCCCAGCCCCCCGCTAATCTCACGGGCCACTCTGGGACTGCAGGGCCCCCAAAACTGCACCCCCAACAGCTCCTGCCTCCCAGACCCCGGGGGGGGAGCCCCTGACCACCCCCAAGACCCTCTGCCCCTTATCCAACCCCTCGGCCCCAGCACCCTTAACACACTGCTCAGAGCGGCATGTCGGAGCTTTACCACCTTGTATGCGAACCCGCCCTATATCGGGTCACATTATATCGGGATAGAGGTGTATATTATTATTAGTTTTGTAGTGCAGAAATTCTTCCCTGAGGTGGCATATTGGGGATCCATCCTAGTACCCATGGCTGTTGATATGGTTTGGACAAAGTGTTTATTGTTAAATGTGAAGTTGTTGTGGGTGAGAATGAAATTCTTTGGCCTATCACCTCAGGGTGTTAATTGCCAGCTTCATTTTAAGTGGTTTCTTCCAACATGTTAACCCTTATATTTAACAATCTTGTATTTAGCTGTGACACACTGGTACATTTTCCAGACCTGAAGAAAAGCTCTATGAAGCTTAAAAGCTTGCCTCTTCCACCAAGGGAACGTGGTCCAATAAAAGACATTACTTCACCCAACGGACATCTCTGATGAAAGTGAATGCCCACTTTAACTTAGGGTCTAGGTTGTCATTCTTACTATATACTTTTGATAAATGCAATTTTTTATCAGGAACAGTTTTATCAGGAATAATGTGCCACTACCATACCAATGTGTTCCAATGACCCTGAGAGCTGTGCTGGTGGGCTTTTCAGGGTCACCCAAGCCAGACAGGTCAAAAGGTAGGAACCAGATGAAAAGCAGAGCACTACATCTTTAGGCTGCAGGATGGGCAATACGCCAACAACCCATCCTCGTAAAAAAGTTAAGTTAAAAACATAAGGTAACCATTCTGGCCAACAGCATGACAGACAAGGATGGAGAAGACTTGTTCATTCCCTCAGTGATGTCTGAAAGTACAGGAAGAATTCAGTTTCAGAAGGGACTTTTATGGGAACATAGGAATTGCCATTCCACATCAGACCAATGGATACACTTAGTCCAGTCTCTATCATTGAAGTGACCAGTTGAAGATGCTTAGGAGAAAATGATAGAAATCTTGGGGTGGAAAATGTTTATCCTATTCACCTGTAATTATGGATATTCTTGTATTATATAAAATATCAGTGTCTCAGCTACCTTCCCTAAACATTCACCAGATTGTATCTCTCCATCATATACCCTCAGACTTCTCTGTCCTCTCTATATAAACAGTCCCAATCTTTACAATCTCTCCTCGTAAAGAAATCTCTGCATGCGTCCAGTCATTTTTTAGATCTTTTTCTAGATCCTTTCTTTTTCTGCTAAAACAGAGAGACAAAAACTGGACACATTAAAATCAATAGTACAACTCATTTGGAATAAACAGCCTCATAATATTTTCATTATAATTTTCCTTAATGCAAATCTTTGTATCTCCTAACACACATTCTATCATAATCTTTGTAATAAGAGGAGAGAAAAGTCTGAGTTTTCTTTACGCACCTATTCATCAACAGCTTCACATCAATAGAGTCACTGTTTATAAGATGCTTCTAATGAAAATTTCTTTTTAAAGAGAGAGACTTTGGCTGTGGAATGTAATTGAGACTTACTGAACAAACAAAATCTTAAATTTTGGGTATCACACACAAAAACATCATGCTTTTTTTAATTTTTCCAGTTTTATTTCAGAACAGAATAGTCTTTTTAATTTTACTTTCCTGTTCTGTTAGCAATTAAACCATCTCTTAATTACTGGTATATAAAGGTCTTCCTCGTCCATCTGAGACCATAACAGCCATATTTGAGATTTAAATTACCATGGCAAAGATACATTATGATATTCACAGATTTTATTATGAACTATATTAGAAATGTGTCAACTGAAAGGGTTAATATTCACTACAGGTAGTAAAAGTAAATTATGATAAAATACCCTTTCTCCCAAAAAGGAAACTGTTCTACCCACTCAGAAATTGTGCCAATTGGTATAAGTGGTAGGACACACTAGTATTTCCAGGGAGAGAAATTTTGAGTTATTAGGGCTCTATGGTTCTTGCTTGAACAGAAATAGAGAATTTCACTTCCATGATGGAAAAAATTAAATCTGGAGAGGAGGCAATAAATGCTGGGCAGAAGAAAATCAAAGCAGCTTTAGCAACATAGGAGATGAGCCGGCAACAGATGCAATATGATGCTAAGGCTGAAATCA
The DNA here is from genome assembly GCF_965152275.1 of Natator depressus. Taxonomy (NCBI): domain Eukaryota; kingdom Metazoa; phylum Chordata; order Testudines; family Cheloniidae; genus Natator; species Natator depressus. The sequence continues at coordinate 297,496,408 of NC_134234.1, forward strand.
AATCCAGTCAGTTGGATGCAAAAACTATATTGAGAATATTTTAGAGTAGCAGCCGCGTTAGTCTGTATTCGCAAAAAGAAAAGGAGTACTTGTGGCACCTTAGAGACTAAATAAATAAATTTGTTAGTCTCTAAGGTGCCACAAGTCCTCCTTTTCTTTATACTGAGAATAGAGACCCAGAAAGTGCAGTTGGAGATATAAAGTTTTAAACAGCTCAAATTAGTCTTGTAAATTGGATCAAGAGAGGAACCCGTTTGAACGAAACAGATAAAAACATTCTCCAGGATATGGGAAAAAATCCAACAATTTGATCAAACTAGAACTTTCTAAAAGTTTCAAACCTTGAGAAACATTTGTTAAAGAAGAGGATTCCTAATCACCCTAGGAATTAACAGTTTATGTAAGAATCTGCAAAAGAAGTTGTTGGAAGAAACCACTTAAAATGAAGTGAGCAATTAACACTTCTGCAGTCATAGGACAAAGAAGGGCTAGTAGGTTACAAATTGTTGTAATGAGCCATAAAACTAGTGCATCTGTTGAGACCATGATTTTTGGTGTCTAGCAGAGTTATGAATTTAAGTTCGTAAAATAACTTTTAAAAAAAATATGTTTCTGCCTCTCTTGTAATCTATCCACTAACTCCAAAAGATGCTGCAAGGCTCAGAAAGCAGAGATCAGTATTCCTGTTTGAGTAATATAGAAGCCTACTATCATAGAAGACAAAACTGCTTGGGAAACTACTGTAAAAATCAGGGTCCAGACACCACAAGGGGAGAAGACATGGTTTACACCCCAGAAATAAGCAGTTAAACCAACTGATTGCATACTCTGTTACTGTACCATTAAAAATATTGACAGGTTTCAGAGTAACAGCCGTGTTAGTCTGTATTCGCAAAAAGAAAAGGAGTACTTGTGGCACCTTAGGGACTAACCAATTTATCTGAGCATAAGCTTTCATGAGCTACAGCTCACTTCATCGGATGCATTGGATGCAACTTATGCTCAAATAAATTGGTTAGTCTCTAAGGTGCCATAAGTACTCCTTTTCTTTCATTAAAAATATTAAATTCGTTATGAAAGTTTGTAATGTTCTGAACTTGATGGTCATCACAATATGTATACAGATGATGGTTATGAATTTAAGTATTCATATGCATTAAAAAAGGGCTCAAAATCTGTGGTGTGGTGTGGTGCAACTTCAGCTCCATATCACAGCAGGATGGTGAGCAGTCAAGCAGGGAACTGCACCTCCCAAACCAGTTGTTTACACAAAACCAGCTTCAAGTAACTATCCATTGTCCAGCCAGGAAAAGATAATGGTGGACCATTAGAGTTAATGCAAAGACATCGGAGCTCTCCAACATCAAGTCAGGAAGACTTTCCCCACTCTAACTAACCATGAGTAACCATACACAGAGAGAAGAAAAAGAAGGAAAAAGCCTTTAAAAAAGCAGGCTTGAGACTGAGGTTTTTAACCAGAACTTGAGGGACTGTCTCCAGGAGGGAGGCTGTCCAGGAATGCTGAACTCCTCCTACAGCTAAGGAGTGTGCTGGAAAACTGTTTTAAGGCAACAGGTAACTAAGATTAGAAAAGGAATTTTATCTAATATGAGAGTGTAAAGCCTCAAGTTGCATCTTTTTATTTCCTGTGTAACTTGTATATGTTTGCTTTCCCTTACTATTTCATCTTTGAATCTCCGTTTTTTTCTATTAAATAAACTTTGTTTATTTTCATCCACAGCAGGTCTCTGGTGTGCAAACTGTGTGGAGTTTATATGCCAAATGAAGCTGGTATCTTGGGGTGGGGGGGAGGGGGCTGATTTCACATTTTCGAGGGTGATCAACCAAAGGGGAAAAGTCTGAATGTGTGATAGTTAAGAACTCAGGAACTGAGCTGGTGACAGCCAGGGTAAGACCTTATGCTTGTTGCCTGCCGACTGGTGTCATGGATCAAAACCATAGGTACACAGAACAGAGACCCGCAAGGATAAAGGGTAGGAGGTGACAGATTGCCTTACTGGAATGGGGGGTCCCCAAAATGTCACAACAATTTATCCAAGTTTAACACCACACCTCAAATGAATTATTAGAAATATGAACCAAGATGGAGACTTTCAGTGGCTGACTTATGTGGACCATCTCTAAATAGTACAGAAGAACGTACTCTCTAGAAGAGAAACTGAAATATCAAGCTCTTGATTTCAATGCAAGTTCTTCAGGTGAAGAAAAAATAAAGTGACACCAGCTATACAAGCAGAGGATCTGAGGAATTTGATTTATCTGGTATCACCAAATACCAGCAGACACACCCAGGATATACACGCAGTCCTCGACTTTATGACAAATGGCACTTACAACGTTTCTGAATTGACATCCTGATTTGACTAAGTACAATTGGTTTCGACTTTACGATGCTCGGTCCCGCAATGGAGTGAATTGTAATTCCGAGTTACAACGTTTCCACTTACAACGCAATTTTCAGGAACCAATTTTGTCGTAAGTCCGAGAACTGCCTGTACTGCCCAACTGGACTGGGTCTTGAAAAGCAAGACCATGAATGGAAGTTAAGGGCACTTGACTGGGCTACTGAATTTACTAAAAAACTAAAATAATTTCACTACAGCAAGGAGGCAAAAAACTGCTTCTGGAGAAAGCAGAAACAATGCCCTCTGAATTTTTAAGTATGAATCTATGTGTAATGGTCATTATGATTTTAATTGGATGAATAACATTTTAGAGAGGTTTGAAATGTTTAGGAGAGTTATGGAAAGGATTAAAATAAGGCAAACAAGGAAACTAGTTCCAGCGGTACTATGAAAAATTGTCTATTTGTAAAAACACTTATAGTATGCAATCCAGTTCAAGTAATGAAAGCGAAACTATCAGAGTATTTGCATTCTAGACTTGTCTTCAGTACTCTGTTAAGCTAACAAAACTAAAATCCTTGTGAAAAAGGCAGCTTGTAGTTGCGGTTTTAATGACATTTTGATTAAAAAACTAGAATGATATAAAATTAATATAGCACACATTGAATGGATTAAAAATTGGCTAACTGGCAGGTCTCAAAATTTACTTATAAACAGGGAATCAACATCAAGCAGGTGTGTTTCCAGTGGGGTCCCATAGGGATCAGTTCTTGGCCCTACCCTCTTAAACATTTTTATCAATATCCTGGAAAAAAACAAAATAATCACTGATAAACTTTGCAGGTGATACAAAAATTGGGGGAGTGGTACATAATGAAGAGGACAGGTCACTGATACACTCATAGACTTGAAGGCCAGAATGGACCATCATGATAAACTAGCCTGACCTCCTGCACGCTGCAGGTCACAGAACCTAATCCACCCACTGCTGTAATAGACCCATAATTTCTAGCTGAGTTACTGAAGTCCTCAAATCATGATTTAAAGACTTCAAGTTACAGAGAATCCACCAGAACAATCTGGATCACTTGGTAAACTGACGGCAAGCACACCATATGTGTTTTAATATAATTAAATGTAAATGTATACATCTTAGGTACAAAGAATGCAGGCAGTACTCACAGAATGGGGGACTCTATCCTGGAAAATAGGGACTCTAAAAAAGATTTGGGGGTCGTAGTGGATAATCAGCTGAATGTAAGTGACACTGTGGCCAAAACAAGTTAGTGTGATCCTGGGATGCATAAACATGGGAATTTTAAGTAGGAGTAGAGAGGTTATTTTGCCTCTGTATTTGGCACTGGTGCGATTACAGCAGGAATACTGTGTCCAGTTCTGGCGCCCACAACTCAAGAAGGATGTGGAGAAATTGAAGAGGGTTCAGAAAAGAGCCACAAGAATAAACTCATGGAGCTCAATCTATTCAGCTTAACAAAGACAAGGTAACAATCTACAAAAAATATCTACATGGGGAAAACAAATATTTAATAATGGGCTCTTCAATCTAACAGAGAAAGCTATAACACAGTCCAATAACCAGAGGTTGAAGCTAGCCAAATTCACACTGGAAATAAGGCATACAATTTTGACAGGGTAATTAACCACTGGAAAAATTTATCTAGGGTTGTGGTGGATTCTCTATCACGGACAATTTTTAAATCGAGATTGGATGTCTTTCTACACTATACGCTCTAGAAATTAGTTTGGGGAAATTCTATGACCTGTGTTATACAGGACATCAGATTAGATCAGTGATTTTCAACCTTTTGTCATTTACGGACCCCTAAAAATTTTGAATGGAGATGCAGACCCTTTTGGAAATCTTAGACATAGTCTGCGGACCCACAAGACTCCATGGACCACCGGTTGAAAACCACTGTTTTATGGTAATGATAACCTTTGCCAACCCTTACATATAGGGATCTGCAGACACAGGTTGAGAAACACTGGACTAGATGATCACAATGGTCCCTTCTGGCCTTGGAATCTATGAAAATCTATTAACTTCACTTGCTATCTGATGTAAAACTACAAGTTTACAAACTTCCCTAGTCTGTTCTGGGGAGTTTCTTGAAGGGCATAGGGAAATCCTTTGTAAATCTTAGCAATTCTACTTGGGTGGGCCCCCTCCTTTCACTGTGCAGGAAGCGATTAATATAGGTCAACAACTTGGGAACCAGGAATAGGAGGGCTACTCTGGGATCTCCAGTCTGTTCTTGGGGGTAACAAGTTTTGTGAGAAATTTACTTAACTATCCATAATTTATCCATCTCTGAAATGGATAAGTGGTGCTCTGTGATCAGTTACAACTGGGTTGTTCCTCCACATATTCCAAGCATGCAGCTCCTTTTTTTAAAAACCTCTCTCTCTACCTGTACTGCTTGCAAGTGCAGCTGTTCACACAACGGACTGCCTCTCTAACTCATCAACCAACTGCACCGGTTGAGAAGACAAAAGATAAATTCTGATTAATAAACAGTACAAAAGATTAGCTTTCTCCAGGCAGGATACTTTATCTACTTATTCATTCAGTATACAAAAAATGGAAATGAAACTCACATCTGAATATGAGGGAATCCCAAGATTTCTCCATCTTTCTGTATGAATGCTCCATAAGGGAAAACGAATGATTGAGATAATTTCCCTCTAACTGTAATTTAATGCAAAATTTGGAGTCATTCTGGATGGAGTCTCAGAGAGCAACAAGTGCCCTTTTCAGAGAAAGAAAAATTATAAATGGGGTAAGTAAACTTTACCATTCTCCCTTGTGGGCACCTGGCACTCCATGATCCATTACAAATGTGAAGTAGGCAGCTGTAACACCAGTCTCCACAAATTGGAGGGAAACTTAAAACATCAAGAAAACGGAATCAAGAGGAAAAATCAGCCCTTATTTGAGTTTTGTTTGGTTTTCCATTTTCTTCATTTTCCTTCCAACACCATATGAAGGGTTTTAATGAAGGAAAACCAAGAGAGATTGCAAAACTCTGTTCATAAGTCATATCAGACAAAGACAACATATCTATGTTGAAGTGATGGATAAGAGAATACTCTGAAGACTAGGTAGCCGTACAGCAACATTACTTGAGTGGAGCACTGTGCTGTTCTGCACAGGAATGGTTACATGCCTGATTAATTGAGCCCCCACAGCAGGAGGGTGATCTTCTATGAACTATGTGTAGGCCTGACAAATTACTGAACTTATCCATCTGAAATCAGTGGATATGGATGCTCTTCACCTTTTTTCTTAGGGTAACAAAATAATCCTGAAAGTGCATTTGATTTTCATCAAGGATTAGTTTTGCATATACAGAATTTGAATGACCTGACTACATTTAAAGTTTGCAACTGATTCTGCTAGTTGTGGAAGGGTTGGCACACAAGGAACACAAATAAATAGTGTGGCTCATGTGAAAAACTTTGTGGGGACACAAAATTCTGGTGCAGCCCTAAGAATCATCTCATGTGGGGAAAAGTTGCACATAAGAATTTCAGATAGATAAGCCCCCCAAACTTACTAACTCTCCAAATACACAGAAGTTGAGTGGGGTTTTTTGGTTTGTTTTTGAAAAGAGTGTTTCCTGCTTTATAGCCTGGGGGAATCAAAGCTGCCCTCAGACAGAGGGAGGGCAGACATCCAGATACCAACCACAGCCAGGACTGGCTTGAAACCCTGACAAACAAACAGCTAGCACAAAATACCTGGTTATTATGTCAGTTGTTGGTGATTGGGGGGTGGGGTCCTGAATCACAGGTTTTTCATTCACCTATGCCTTATAAACCCCCTTGGAGACATTCCTGGACACCATATTTCACCTCTGCCAAAACAGCAAAAACACCCAAGGATCTCTGGATTTTTGTTTCCAAAATGCCATGCCTTACTGCTGAAAGCAGCTTAAGTTTGACTGCGACAGTGCTGCTTTTGGAGTCAGCCCTTGCTACCATCCTTCACCTTGGCCTGGAGCATTGAATAGCCATGGCCAGCTGGCTTGGAGGTACTGCAAAGCCAGCTCCTGCTGCTGATTTCTGCCCCACACAGTTTAGGGCTTGCCTCCCACATTTCTGGATGAGGGCATGCATTATCGTTCAGCGGGGCTGCATGCAAGATCACCTTTGATCTTAGCTGGGCCTTCTACAACTGCTGTGTGTTCTTCTAAAATACTGGTTTCTTGCATACGCCTGTTCTCTAAAAATCCTCTCCCTGTTAGAAAGGCAGGGAGCATGTAAAGAGAGGATGTAAAAGAAAGGATGTAAAAACAAAAATCATAATGGAAAAAGCTCCTGCCTAGAAACAGAGAGAGGAGAGGCCTAAAGCAGTGGTTCTCAAACTTTTGTACTGGTGACCCCTTTCACATAGCAAGCCTCTGAGTGTGACCCCCCCATGTAATATCCTCATGACCCCCGAGGGGTCCCGACCCCCCAGTTTGAGAACCCCTGGCCTAGAGTAACCTCCTGTTTTGAGTGGAGGGAAGACATGGGACTATGGCTACATCTACACTGTGAGCTAGGGGTGTGATTCCCCTGCTGTTTTACACATCCTTGCGCTAGCTCTCATCGAGCTAACACAAATATAAATAGCAGTGTAGCCGCAGAAGCATGGATAGTGGCAGCAGAGACCCAGCTGAGCAGTGCCAAGTACATACCCACAGGTGTCAAGTGGCTGCACTGCTATTTATATTCCCACTAGCTCAATGAGCATACAACCATCCAACCTCTCCAAGCTCATAATCAGAAGCAAGCTCACCACAGGCCAGGACACACCAACTCAGAGTGGTACCAGACCCTGCCAGAAAAACAGATACAAAACCTGCAAAGACATCTCTCCCCTGCTACAGTTATCAATACTCCAGCAATACCCCTTTCAAGATCTATGGATCTCACACATGCTTGTTGCAACATGTGGTATAGTGTAACATCCAGTGCACTAAATAACCCAACAAGAACTATGTGCGTGAAACCAGGCAATCACTACGCTTTCAAATGAATTCACACAGGAAAATGATAAAAGACAAAACACCCAGTCACCTGTGGGTGAACACTTTTCACAAAGTAATCACTCTGTATCTAACTTATCAGTCCTCATCCTCAAAGGAAAGCTACACAACACTTTCAAAAGATGAGCCTGAGAGATTAAATTCTTAACTTTGTTAGATACTAAAAATCATGGACTGAATAGAGACAGTGAATTTATGGTTTATTACAATAATCTGTAACCCACTCCTTCCTTATGCCTGGGCCATTTCACCTTGAAATGTGTGTTAACTACTTATGCTAAACTTTTTATTTAGCTGTGACACTCTGAGTACCTTTCCCAGACCTGAAAAGAGCTCTGTGTAAGCTCAAAAGCTTGTCTTTCTCACCAAGAGAAGCTGGTCCTGTAAAAGATATTACCTCACCCGCCTTGTCTCTCTAATATCCTCGAGCTGACAGTGCTGCTACAACAACACTGCATACATCAGCTGTACCTAGGAATACATTATTTACAGTATTACTCTGAATATTATATTAACATTTAAAATGACAACTTAAAACTTCATAACTTTTTTTCAAAATCTGTATTCGATGCATAAACAGAAGTTGTATTATCATAGGTGTAATACAAAAACATTCCAACCTAATAATTAACATTTAAATAACTGTAGGTTCTTCATCGTGTTAGAAAACAATGCACAATTAATTTGTTTTGAAATAATATCAAATTCCTTAACTAACAACATTGATTTGGAATGGTAAGTTGTTCACCTTGCTGCAGCTAATCTTTTAAAATTATATTCAGTATGGAACTAATAGAATGCAATGATCTTTGAATAATTCTGAACTTCTGTAGTTTGCTCTACTTGAACAATGTAGGGGAAAGAGGTGGTTATTTGAAACTGTTTAAGTTCTAAACACTGTCTGCTTCATGAATATAATGAATATTTTATGTATTGAAAAGATTTTTATTTATGCTTATCATTTGCAGCAATCCCACATCATAATGCTTTATTTCACCTGTTTGTGAAAGATAGCATTACTTTTCCCATAAAAAGCTGCTCATTTCACACCACACTAAAGCTGCTGTTGCATTTCCTGCCACTTAACAGCCAATCCTACTATTCAAACAAGAAATACTAAGAGGAGAATATAAAGGATTACAGATGAAAAATCAACAGCACTGGATTAGCATGTCATATTCTAAATTAAACCATTTGGTGTCCATACATCAATCTCCTTGGATAACCCTTGTAACCCCTGTTTACAGATAAGTGAGCAAATAGATAATAAACCATCAACCATCTGAAATCAATTTATTAACAATAATGCATAAAAGTCCTCTCTGTTCACTCATCTAGCATATAACTCAGATTTTTCCACTAAATATTAGTGATTTTGGTAGCTGGTATGTATCTGACATGGAAAGTGTAAGAAAACTGTATTTTGTCTTTTCAATAACTCATTGATATTATGATGGACGCATTTTAAAAATCTAAAAGTAAACAACCAAATAAAAGCCTCAGAGCTTGGCTGGCATTCAAAGGGAAGGCACATATTCCAGAAGGTACGGAAAATAGATGAAAACAAGGAACCTCAATGTATTCTCTCCTTAAAAAAAACAAGCAGAGCTGCTTCATATTTATGGCAAGAAGTAATTGTAAATGTGCCAGTATTTCCATTATGAATCACTACTTTCAAAATTTCTCATTCGACAAAAGGCAAAACATGTTCCAGACTGAATGGCTTATTATGCTGAGACGTGGAAAGCACTGGAAGGATTTTCACCAAGTTCTACTTTTTTTTCCTCCTGAAAGGTAGCTATAGATGATCTTTTGTTCTGTTCAAGCAAAAGAAAATATGAGTTTTTGAAAAACTGGATTCTAATATGGAGAGGATGCCCTTAATATGGATTCTATCCCATTCACATTAGTTATTAAAACAATTACTGACCCAGCAGACTCTAACATAGCAGACTGACTTATATACTTCTACTGAGATAATATATTCACTGAGATTTTTATCTAAGGTTTATCTCCTTCCTCATACATTAGCAGAATTCTCTTCACAACTAAAAAACAGCAAGAGGACCAAAAAAGTCACCATGGCTAAGCAGCAGCGTAAAAGCGGCAGTTAGATGCAAAAAGGCATCCTTTCAAAACTGGAAGTCAAATCCTACCCAGGAAAATACAAAGAAGCATCAATTCTGGCAAGTCAAGTGTAAAAGTATAATTAGGCAGCCCAAAACAGACAGGGCTGGCCTTACCATGAGGCGAACTGAGGCGGCCGCCTCAAGTGCCAGACTGTGGGGAGGCACCAGTAGGACCCAGAGTGTAGAAAATTGTGTCTGCTGCGAGTGCATATGTATTCTCTCTGCTCTCGATGCATGGAGATGGTGGAGTGCTGTGCTGGAGGAAAGCGACATAACAGGCAGGCAGGAGAAAAGGTGAGAGGGAATAACAGAAAGCAGCAGGAGCTGCAGGGAGAGAGAGGAGGAGGAGACTCTTAGGTACCTCTCTAGCACCCCCACGAGCATGGACTGATTAACACCAGCTTCTCAGGGAGCTTCCTTTTCCTACTGCTTCCCTGAACCCACTTGAGGCGAACAGGCAGTCAACTGCCGTAGTAGGAGCCAGTTCGGCCCTTAAGACTTAAGATATTTTCCCTCACTCAGGCCCTGCTATCAACCTGCGTATTTGTCCCCTTCAACTGAGTGTTGAGAGCCACTATAGCTGGCACAGAACAGCAGTCATGAGTGAAAGAAGAAAACACCCCTCCGGGGCAGCATTCAGAAAAAGAAAGAAAGCAAAGGAAGCTTTTCTATCTAATCAGAAAGGCTGTCTCCTGAGATACACAGACACAAATGTTCACGGTGAGCCTTCCGGCCCCAGTGAGGATGTGAGTGGTGAGGAGATGCCTGATATTCCAGTTAGTCAGAGTGCAGGTGACCTGGCAGCTACTGCAGCATCCATATCTCCATCTCAAATGGATGTAACCATGCACATTCCTGAAGAAAAGTGGAGATCAGAGAAGAGCATAGTGGAGACACAAGAAACAGCTGCTGCTGAGTTTAGTTCCTTAAGTCTAGGAAGTCTAGATGATCCAGGACTGTGGACCCACTTGAGCAGTAGCCTGAGGGACTTCCTTGTACAGCATGGGACACAGCAAGTGAAAAACTTCATGTTCCCCAAAGACAATGAAAATAGAAGTTTCCATCCAACATATTACTGGCATGAAATCCCCAACGGTGACAAAGTGGAGAAGCCACGGCTTATGTACTCAAAAACCCAGAATGCTGCCTACTGTTTTTGTTGCAAACTCTTCCAGTCTAATGTTCCAGCCACATTGGGTTCTACAGGAAGAAAGGACTGGAACAACCTGGCTAGAAATCTGGCATGCCATGAAAAGGCAGCAAATCACCAGAGAGCATTCCATAGATGGAAAGAGCTTGAGATGAGACTAAGGTTAAAGGCCACCATAGATGATCAGCATCAAGAGAAGATTGTGCATCAGAGTCTCTTTACTGGCAAAATGTTCTGAAAAGGCACATTGCCACTGTGAGAATGTTTGCTTCCCAAAACCTAGCACTGCGTGGCACTTCAGATCAGCTGTATGTGCCAAACAATGGAAACTTCCTTAAAACTGTGGAGCTGATGGCTCAGTTTGATGCTGTACTCCAGGACCATCTAAGAAGAGTCACCACCCAAGAAATGTACACACACTACTACCTCAGAAAAACAATTCAAAATGAGATCATACAGTTACTGGCAACAAAAGTCAAACAGAAGATTGTGGCAGATCTGAAGTCAGCAAGATATTACTCTGTTATTCTGGACTGCACACCTGACAAGAGCCATACAGAACAAATTACTTTAATGCGTTTTGTAACAACAGAACCTAGTGAAAATGTCCCTGCAATGGTGACTGTCAGAGAGCATTTTCTAGAATTTATTGACATTGATGATACTACAGGAGCTGGTATGACAAATGTGCTTCTTAAAAAGCTGGAAGATACGGGAATTGCGGTAGCTGACATGAGAGGTCAGGGCTACAATAATGGTGCCAACATGAGAGGAAAGAACAGAGAAGTGCAGACACGGATCCGAAAGTTAAATGTGCAGACACAGATCCCTCGAGCTTTTTTTGTCCCATGCAGTTCTCATTCATTGAACATGGTGGTCAGTGATGCAGCATCAGCTTCTAGTGAGGCTGCTGAATTTTTTAAATATAATTCAAAGCATCTGTGTATTTTTCTCTGCATCAACCCACTGATGGAAAATTTTGAAGCAACATCTGGGAACATCCTCTCTGACACTGAAACCACTGAGTGCCACACGATGGGAAAGTCAAGTAGAGGCGATAAAGCCTAGCAAACACCAAATTGGGAAGATAGATGATGCCATAGTTGCCATTCTAGAGTATAATGCTGTGACAGGAACTGTTCGTGGGAGAACAGTGGCAGAAGGAAATGGAATCACCAGAAACATACATAACTTCAAATTTCTGTGTGGCTTAGTGCTGTGGCATGACATACTGTTTGGAAAAAAATGGTGTAAGCAAGAGACTCCAAGATGCTGACCTTGATATATCTGGAGTAATGGAACAACTGGACAAAGCAAAGTCATACCTACAGTCTTACTGGTCAGATGAGGGATTTCAAAACGTTCCAAAGAGTGCACAGAAGTTGACAGAGGAACTTCACACTGAAGCTATTTTCCCACCCATTCAAGAATACAAAAGTCACTGAAGAAGAGGACATTTTGATAACGAGGCACGGGATAATCCCATAAGAGACCCCAAACAACAATTCAAAGTTGAATTCTTTAACCAGGAGCTAGATTGTGCAATCCAGTCAGTTGAAGAACGTTTCATGCAACTCAAGGAACACAGCAGTATATTTGGGATGTGGTATGATATCCCAAAACTCCTCACTGTACCTGAAGAAGACCTACACCAGCAATGCAGGGCACTAGAGACAGTGTTGACACATGATGACATGTGCGATATTGATGCGAGTGATTTTGGTGATGAACTGAAAGCCCTTTCAAGATACATTTCAGCAGGATCAACTCCAAAGGCTGTTCTGGAATATATGTGCAGAAATAAGATTACCACCCTCTTTCCAAATGCTTTGGTTGCTTTGCACATACTTTTAACACTTCCTGTAACCGTTGTCAACGCAGCTTCTCCAAGATGAAGTTAGTAAAAACACATCTATGCTCCACAATGACACAGGAGAGGCTGGGTGGCCTTGCAACCATCTCAATAGAGCATGACCCAGACTGTGGACCTTCAGGAAGCAGTTCAAATCTTTGCAACCAAGAAGGCATGGAAAGCACCACTTTGATTATTCAAACAGATAAAAATGCCAATGTTTACTATGCAGACAAGAAAAGTTACATTTGCTGATCAGGCATGTAAAAGTTAAGTGTTACTTAAAATTTTTGAACAAGGCATTTTAAGTTGTTAGTCCTCCTTTATTTGGGTAGGTAGCAGAGCACTACCATGAGAGGAGTAGAACAGGAAGAAGGCAGAATTGAAACCTTTCAAAGTTTTAGCCCAAGCGAGGGGGCATGGGGACGTCATTTGAGCTCCCCGCCTCAGGTGTCAAAATGTTGTGGGCCGGCCCTGAGGATATACATCCTGATTTCAGCCTCAACTATCAGGTGGAAGATCCTCATATACAATGTTACAGATCTGACCATAAAGTCACTAAGTGACACTCGCTGGGAGAGCTGCATTGACAGCATAAGGTCAGTGAGGTACCAAGTGACTGAGGTTTACGATGCCCTACTGGAACTGGCACAGTCAAGTAAAACCGAGGCCAGAATCTGACACAAGGAGCAAAGCCTGGCAAACCAGATCACTGACTTCAGATTTCTGGTCTCAGTTGTGGTTTGACACAAGTCAATGTTCCAAGTAAATGTTGTAAGGAAGGCACTACAAACTTAGTTGGTGGACTTCGCAACCACTACTACTTTGATGAAAAGCTGCCTTGATTTTGTTGTGGCCTACAGAGACAACGGATTTGAAGATGCCATCACTGCTGCCACAGAAAAGGCTTAAAACTTAGGAGTTGAACCTATCTTCAAGGAAACTCGTATTCATCGGAAGAAGAGATAGTTTGGTTTTGAGGGCAGAGATGAGGTGATGGGAAGCTTGGAAGAAAAATTAAAGAGGGAGATTTTTTGCTCACTTATTGACACGGCTTGAGTGTCCATCGAAGAAAGGTTTGGACAAATGAAGCACCACGAAAAGACCTGGGATGGTTTGTATGACCTTAGTAAGCTGCTGGTGGACAGGAAAACACTCTTAACAATTGTTAAGGACAATCTTAATGGACCTTAGGCAGATGCTGACACACAGGGAATGTTTGGACATCAACGATAAAAACCTCTATATCAAATTGGACAATATCCATCACATTCTGCAACACGGGAAGCACTCTCCACCCCAAGTTCTCCAATTCAATCATAACGCAGAGCTGAAGGAAAATTTTCCTAATGTGTGAATAGCTTTGAGGACTCCGCTCACACTGCCGGGCATAGTAATGAGTGGTCAGTGCAGCTTTTCAAAGCTCAGGCCCATTAAAACATATCTTCGATCAACAATGGCCAAAGAGAGACTGACATCGCTTGCTCTTCTATCACTTCAAAATGCCACTGGCCAGTCTTTGCATCTCTCTGATGTTGTGCTTCAGTTCATGAGGGCAAAGACAAGAAAACCGACCTTTTGAACTAAAGGACTAGTATTAACATTCTGGCTGTCACCTACTGTAACACTACTTGATATTGGTCCTCCCCATGTTGGTGCACTGTAAAATTTCTTGATATTAGTACATTTCAGTTATTCTTAAAATTAAAAAGTCTCTATAAGCTTAGAGGAAACAATTTTTTTAATTTGGTTATATATATGGCATGAATAAATACAGATTTACAGATCCTAGAGTGCAAATTTATTGTTTCATATGACAGGGCTAAATTACACATGCAAATTGTGCATCAAAGTTGTCAAACTGCCTATGAATACAATAAAAAATAAGGTATTCAAAATTTTTAAAAATGGAGGGGGAGCGCCAAAGATGCTCCTTGCCTGGGGTGCCATTTGGTCTAGGGCCAGCCCTGTATGTTCCAGTAACATCGCTGACCAAATTCTCAGCCTAGGATCTGCTCCCAAAGTTCAAATACTGTTTCTTTTGTTTTCTTAGGTGAAAGAGAGATGGACAGGGATAGAGAACTTGAGGTGTTTTGCCCTTTTATAGTTCAGTCATCCTTTGAAACATGGGCAGCTGGTGAACCGGCTGTTGGGGAAGGCTAGCCCCTGGCGGCTCCTCTTCTGTCTGAGGCCCCTCCCTTCCCCTTCTTCCTCCCCACCCCCCGGCGGCCGCCCGAGCGCCCCCAGCCCCGGAGTACCAGGCTGCGGGTGGCACAGTCCCAGGTGCCCCAATCAGCCTGGGCCATGGAAGAGTGGTAACTGCAGGAGGGAGCCTGGGGGCGGAGCATGGGCAGGGCCACGTCAGCCTCCCCCAGCCTATGATACCCTCCACCCAGGCTTTGAAATGCGTTTTCCTGAGAGTTAGCCCTATTTAGTTCATTCCCACTGTGAGACAAGAGCACACAAAGGTGGCACCATCCCCAACAAAAACACTTTGCTTCAATTGCTAACTACCCCAGCCTCTCTCTCAAATCACACAAATCTCACCTACCACCTAACCAGTAAGGATAGGAAAGTCCATTACACACACACGCCATACTGCATCAGTCTCATGGTCCATCTAGTCCAATGTCCTGTCACCAACAGTAGCCAACACCAAATACTTCAGAGGAAAGTGCAAGAAACCCCACTGCAAGGCAGATGTGGGGTAAGCTGCTCCCCAGAACAGTCTCATCCTTATTCTTAGGAGTTAGAGGCTGGTTTAAAACATCCACATTTCACCTTTTTTCTTTCAATACTTTCAATACTCCTTTGTTATCATTAAAGATTATAACCCGGGATAGTTATGTTATTCATATAAACATCCAGATCCTCTTTGAATCTTACTAAGTTTCTGTCCTCAGTGATATCTTCGAGCAATGAATCCCACAGTCTAATTATGTTGTATGTAAAAAAGTATTTCCTTTTATTCGTTTTGAATTTGCCACCTTTTAGTTTAGTTGCATGTACTCTTGTTCTGGTGTTTAAGTCAGTGAGAACAGGAGTTCCCAATCTACCTTTTCTATTTCCTCTCCTTTCTAAAGTAAACAATCCCAGTCATTTTAATCTCTCTTCATATGAGAGTTTTCATTGCCCCTAATTCTGCAATATCCATTTTTAAGACAGAGTAACCAGTACTGCACAGAGTATTCCAGATAAGGCTGTGCCAATGATATATATATATTGATATTATAATATTTTCCACATTATTCTTCATTCCATTTTTATGCAGTCTAACATCTTTTTTTACCATAGCTTCACACTGAGCAGATATCTTGACAGCTCCTTTTCTTGATTCAATACAGTTAATTTATAACCCTATAAGACATAAGACTAACTCATCTTTTCCCTCTAATGTGCATTACTTTGTATTTATCAACAATTAACTTCAAATCCCTCTGAAGTTTCTCACAGACTTCTCTGGGCTTGACTAACCTAAATAATTTTGTGTCATCCTCAAATTTTGCTACCTCATTACAGGTGACCCCTTTTTTCAATTGGTTAATACAATATTTTATATAAAAACTTACTCATTACAACCACATTCATCCAAACTATTTTGACACTCAGATAAACAGGGGTTCAAATAACTGGATAAAAGACTTGGTGGCTCACCCTGGAGACATAACTGAGACTTGGATAAAACAAGGCAGAATGAGCAGGCAACAGACATTAATTCCAATACTTTAAACTTACAATTCAGTATGGTTAATGAGGTATAATGTACCAACACTGATTACTGCTGCTTATTCTGTGCATATGCTGTTTTTGTTTTGTTTCTCTTTTCCTTTAAAAAAAAAGGCAGCACAGTTATCAATAGACATGGAGATGCATTCACCAGAAAATTATACTAAAATAGACACTACCAAGTGCTGCAGTTCAATAATTTTCAGAATTAAAATAGAAATAATTGCACATTGATCTAGATTGACAGCAAATGTGTGAGAACTTAAGACCTTGCTTTCTGAGGCCAGCCCTCTAATCATGCAGTTGAGACAAGAAAAGCAACTTTTAAAGATGGATTATTTTTTCTTACCATGCCACGTGCCAATTTTGTCTTTGATCAAATAGACCCAGAAAAAAGTATCATACAACTCTAACAAAAGCCACATTAAAGGACCTTTATGGTTGCAAGAGAAAATATCAGAAAGCAAAAATAGGACAATTTACAATTAAAGGTTCCTCCAGCCAGACACACACAGTGCACAAAAATAGCAGTGAAAGGATGCCCTGTTGTGCTTCAGGGGACTCAGTCAATTTTTGCTTTTGTTGCCATCTCACAACTATTATGAATAGGGGATCCCTTGATAATCCCATTAAGACAAATATAAATTAGTATTGCAGAGCACCATTAGCTGTTCCACAGTTCAGGTTACAACTAACTTTTCAACATCAAAAAAAGAAAGAAAGAAATGTTGGCCTCAAAACTGGCAAATGGATTTTAAAAAGTAAGGCACAAATTAAAATACATATGAAATAACAGTCTAGTTCTGAATAAAAACACAGCTAGGACTATTAAAATGAAGCCACAAACTAAAATACACAGATTAGCATGTTATATACTGAGATAGTATTGTATAGTAACAAATGTCAACAACAGTGAATTTGTATTTTAGTGTTATGTTGCCCTTAAGGTTAAAACTGACCAGTTGACACCATGTAAAACATGCCAGTCCCTGTCTATACTGCTGAGTGTTTAACACCATGCTAGATGCTACAATTCCTTCAGGTTATGTTGTAATCCAATGTAGTTTTCTGGTGTAAATGTTTTTTAAGGAGTTGAAAATAGGACATGATTTGGAAGAGATTACCATATTAAATATTTATAGTGGTATTCTGAAACTTCAGTATGTCCTCCTCACCTTTTATTTTTTTTTTTTGGCCATAGTAGATAATGCAACTCCTATAAAGTTCATGGTGTCATCTATAATTTGCAATGTCAGAATATAGTTTGTTCTTTTATTAGAAAAAGTGTAAGTTTAAGTTGCTTAGCTTGGCTAATTTCCCAACTTTTAATCAAATTCCTCTGCCATGCATAGGACAAGTACTCTCTTTAGATATCTCCAAAGGTTTCCAATATGCCTGTGATTTCCAGAATGGCAATATATCATAGAATCATAGAATATCAGGGTTGGAAGGGACCTCAGGAGGTCCAACCCCCTGCTCAAAGCAGGACCAATCCCCAACTAAATCATCCCAGCCAGGGCTTTGTCAAGCCTGACCTTAAAAACCTCTAAGGATGGAGATACCACCACCTCCCTAGGTAACGCATTCCAGTGTTTCACCATCCGCCTAGTGAAAAAGTTTTTCCTCATATCCAACCTAAACCTCCCCCACTGCAACTTGAGACCGTTACTCCTCGTTCTGTCATCTGCTACCACTGAGAACAGTCTAGATCCATCCTCTTTGGAACCCCCTTTCAGGTAGTTGAAAGCAGCTATCAAATCCCCCCTCATTCGTCTCTTCCACACACTAAACAATCCCAGTTCCCTCAGCCTCTCCTCATAAGTCATGTGTTCCAGTCATGACAAAAAAAATCATTTTTGTTGCCCTCCGCTGGACTCTTTCCAATTTTGCCACATCCTTCTTGTAGTGTGGGGCCCAAAACTGGACACAGTACTCCAGATGAGGCCTCACCAATGTCGAATAGAGGGGAACGATCACGTCCCTCGATCTGCTGGCAATGCCCCTATGTATACATCCCAAAATGCCATTGGCCTTCTTGGCAACAAGGGCTCACTGTTGACTCATATCCAGCTTCTCATCCACTCTAACCCCTAGGTCCTTTTCTGCAGAACTGCTGCCAAGCCATTCGGTCCCTAGTCTGTAGCGGTGCGTTGGATTCTTCCGTCCTAAGTGCAGGACCCTGCACTTATCCTTGTTGAACCTCATCAGATTTCCTTTGGCCCATGCTCTAATTTGTCTAGGTCCCTCTGTATCCTATCCCTACCCTCCAGCGTATCTACCTCTCCTCCCAGTTTAGTGTCATCTGCAAACTTGCTGAGGGTGCAATCCACACCATCCTCCAGATCATTTATGAAGATATTGAACAAAACCGGCCCCAGGACCGACCCTTGGGGCACTCCGCTTGATACTGCCTGCCAACTAGACATGGAGCCATTGATCACTACCCGTTGAGCCTGAAAATCTAGCCAGCTTTCTATCCACCTTATCGTCCATTCATCCAGCCCGTACTTCTTTAACTTGCTGGCAAGAATACTGTGGGAGACCGTGTCAAAAGCTTTGCTAAACTCAAGGAACAACACGTCCACTGCTTTCCCCTCATCCACAGAGCCAGTTATCTCATCATAGAAGGCAATTAGATTAGTCAGGCATAACTTGCCCTTGGTGAATCCATGCTGACTGTTCCTATCACTTTCCTCTCCTTTAAGTGCTTCAGAATTGATTCCTTGAGGACCTGCTCCATGATTTTTCCAGGGACTGAGGTGAGGCTGACTGGCCTATAGTTCCCAGGATCCTCCTCCTTCCCTTTTTTAAGATGGGCACAACATTAGCCTTTTTCCAATCGTCCGGGACCTCCCCCGATCGCCATGAGTTTTCAAAGATAATGGCCAATGGCTCTGCAATCACATCCGCCAACTCCTTTAGCACTCTCGGATGCAGCACATCCGGCCTCATGGACTTGTGCTCCTCCAGCTTTTCTAAATAGTCCCTAATCACTTCTTTCTCCACAGAGGGCTGGTCACCTCCTCCCCATGCTGTGCTGCCCAGTGCAGCAGTCTGGGAGCTGACCTTGTTGGTGAAGACAGAGGCAAAAAAAGCATTGAGTACATTAGCTTTTTCCACATCCTCTGTCACTAGGTTGCCTCCCTCATTCAGTAAGGGGCCCACACTTTCCTTGACTTTCTTCTTGTTGCTAACATACCTGAAGAAACCCTTCTTGTTACTCTTAACATCTCTTGCTAGATCTCTTGCACCTCCAGGTGTGATTTGGCCTTCTTGATTTCACTCCTGCATGCCCAAGCAACATTTTTATACTCTTCTCTGGTCATTTGTCCAGTCCTCCACTTCTTGTAAGCTTCTTTTTTGTGTTTAAGATCAGCAAGGATTTCACTGTTAAGCCAAGCAGGTCGCCTGCCATATTTACTATATACATATAGATGTTCTGTTAATTGCATGCCAGAACTGTTTTGCACACTACAACATGTAAATTATGCATGTATTTAAAATATGCAGGAAAATATTTTTAGAATGAATTAAAAACTTGTTTAGATTTTTTTTAAGCCAGGCCTGAAGGGCACATCCTTTACAACTAAGAATTCCAATACTAAACACTTAGATTTAAAATTGTGTATTGAGAACTTCGATATTTCTAAGAAGTGAAAATGAAGACTTAGAGATTTATTGTTTCAGTATATGGGGTATTATGCAGGTACAGTAACTCCTATTAGTACTAATGGAAGTTCTGAACATACATGCCCCACACATTAATGGGAGAACAAACCCTTAGGTCCTATTTATCAGCCACTCTAATAAACACTAGATTTACAAAACAATTTGGATCCAATGAATAAACCGTTAAAGTATTTGTTTCAAAATTAAGTGATACCAAAACTCCCTGATGAGTTCACAGTGGAATGTGTCAAGCTATGAAAAAAATTTTAATGAGGGTGCTGTCAAGATATAAATATATTCTACATGTTCAATATTTTAAGCTAATTAAAAGTGGTATAGAACTGGCTAAGAGAAGCACTTGGCTTTTGCTTTTCTTTCTTTCTTTTTTTAATATAACATATTCAGTTTCTCTCCAGGATTGTTTTTTTATACTGTAACACAAAACTGTGCATGTCCAACCACATATAACAGCAACCACATATCCTACAGTAGTGTTTCTCAACAACCAAACCATGGACTGGAGCCAGTCCCTGAGATCTCCCTGACACAATTTAGGAAGGCAGTAAGCAAGTCCCTGGTATCAAAAAGACTGAGAAACACAGTCTTACAGTATTGATTTGTTTGTTATTTTCTACCATTGCTTCAGGCAAATAGGTTTGTGTGAGCATCAAGCATTGGAAGAATATACAATTTAAAATAATTTTTAAAATCGAAGCGAGGCAAAGGATTTCAGACATCATTTGCCACACATTTGCTATATTTAAAATTAATGTTGACCACTAAATTTGACAATGAAAACTAACCCTGACCCATTCGATATACTGTGCAAAAGTCAGAAGATATCAATCAGCAACCAGGTCTTATATATTTTAAATAATTTAGCATAATAGAACAGCATGGACTGTCTTTTCTGAGGGGATGACCAGTTTGGCTTTAGTCTTTTATCAAAGATGTAAATCACCTTTTAAGGCCTGGGCCACACTTGGGGGGGGGTGGTTCCGAGCTAAGATACGCAACTTCAGCTATGCTATTCGCTTAGCTGAAGTCGAAGTATCTTAGTTCGACTTACCTGGCCGTCCTCACGGCGGCGAGTCGACCGCGGTGGCTCCCCCGTCAACTCTGCTTACTCGTCCTGCTGAGATGGCATACAGGCGTCGATTCAGGGATCGATTTATCGCTGTCTAGACAAGACGCGATAAATCGATCCCCTCTAGATCGATCACTACTCGCCGATCTGACGGGTAGTGAAGACGTACCCTAAGACTTTTAGTTGTGACATATAAATTGTAAGCGTGCTGAGTTTTTATTCATCCTCCATCCACTTAACTACTTTAAATTCTCATGGTAGGCACCAATACATGCCAACTGTTCCAATAGTTCTATGACTATCCTGAGTTTCACATACCCATCACAGGCTCTATTTGCTGCTTCTACCTGCCATAAAAAGAGTAATACCATCTCCCAACATACCGAACGGTCAAGATATGGATGGACACTCAGTTATTATCAACCCCAAGCGTTCAGTCATCATAAGTCAAACTGACAAAATCATGAGATGGACTTAAAAACCATGATATTAAAAAAATAATACATTATGCTTTCCACCTATCTTCTGATTTTTTTTTTCACCTTTAGGGAGAGCTCCCCACCCCCAGTTTGCATGGGAGCATCTCAGGTTCCATATTCCATCTTAAATACACACACAAAAATGCAGGCCTACCAGTTTGCTACTTAGAGGGGACACCACAAACACACTCCTATCCCTAGGGTATGGGGAGCTGCCTTTCTAGCACTGTAGTGCTCTTCATACCTAGACAGGATACTTATATTTTCCTTCCATGCTCTCTCACATTCTCCTGTCCCCTACGTAAATCTAATCATCACTTGCCTCCTGTATCTCCCTCACAGGGTATGTCTAAACTGCAAAGAAAACCCCTCAGTACTGAGTCTCAGAGGCCGGGTCAATTGACTCAGGCTCATGGGGCTCAGGCTGCGGGGTTATAAATAGCAGTGTAGACATTCCCACTCCAGCTCGATTCCCAGCTCTGAAACCTGGTAGTGGAGGAGGATCTCAGGTGCTTATTCTAAGCAGAAACATGTCCTGCTAGTTTTACCCCATAGCATGAGCCTTGCAAGCCAGTCAATTGGTCCAGGCTCTGAGAATCGCAGCCACTTTTTGTGTCACTGTGGTGGGGTGTCTGCCCCACACTGGGCTCTAAGGGGTTAATAGATCCCTAGGGAGGCTGCACAGGAGGCAGCCAATCAGAGACAGGCTCAAGGGAGCAGCCAAGCAGGCCCATACTCACTCTGGCTGGTGCGGTGAGTGGCACAGTGCACAAGCACTTGTTTAAAACTTTTCGGGAGCACGGGAAGGGAGTTCTGAATCTTAACTTTCACTTTCTGTTGTGACTATATTGCCAATGGTACCTATGTGTGTTTTATCTACGCTGCTACCATAGAACTACGTCATAGAACTACGCTGCATCAGACCAAGAGCAAAGGGTCTAGAGGGTGAACACGGCAGGCAGCCTGGAGAAGGGAAGAGTGGACAGGAGAAAGGTCCTGGAGTCCCAGCAAGAAAAGGAGAGAGAGGTGTATTAGGACGTAATGGACTTATCTGACAGCAAACACAGATGCTGCAGACTCTTGTGGACCTACATGTTCAACAATCAGGGGCTTGCCTTCCTTTGCAATCCAGAGAGAACTCTAATTACAGCACCTCGCTACACACAACATTAGCATTCCACATGGCATCAGGGCCATATTCCTACGCCTACCACTCCTCCGGGGGACATTAAGGCCAACCAAGATTCCCATACACAGATCTGTGAAAGTGGTTGTTTTATGTGAAGTTAAAAATGGACATGAATGTTCTTTCCCCTTGTTAAGTTCTGTGCCATTAATATATTAAGTTTTTAGTGTATTTGCTTTTAAATTACACAGAGTTTTCTTTGCACTGAATAAAACTCTATTATTTGGAAAGTAATTCCTCTCTACTCATTCACATTATATACTGCAGAGTACCTAGCAGTTCTGAAAGCTTACTTGTTACTGTACAGTATGATACCACATATAAGGTCATAACAAATACAGTGTAATAATCATAAATGTACAGCAGGCACTGAAAATTTAATAGGTGCACTGATCGTGTTATATTTATAGATGCATACCAAGCACCACACAATTCCTAACAGGCCCCAAAACAGCAGGGTCAGGTAGAGCACAGTTCAGCACAACAAATTACTGTGGCTCACTGCTCTTTCAAAGCCTCCCTGAGCCATATAGCTCCATCTAGAACTCTTCTAATAGCTCTTGTGTATGGCTGTTCTCACTCAATAGATAGCCGCTCCATCTCCAATGTGGTGGCAACTTTTTCCCCTTTGCTTCACAAGTTATTATGTAGGAACAGCAGGCAACTATAACCACTGGGATGTTTTTTCACTGCGATCCAATCTTGTGAGTAAACACTACCAGTCTTTCAGTCTACCAAAAGCACATACAAATGCACCTACTGACCTGGTAGTTCAATCTTTCCTTGGTGCCTTCGAGGTGGCTGGAGTATCACTTCATGAGCCAGGGGAGCAAGGTGTAGGCGGGGTCCCCCAGGATTACTACTGGCTTTTCAACATTGCCAATGGTCATCTGCTGGTCAGGAAAGAAAGTCCCTGCTTGTAGCTTTCTGAACAGTCCTGTGTTCTTAAAGATGGGAGCATCACGCACCTTCCCTCGCCAGCCAACATTTTGGTGAAGCATCCCTGGTGATCCACCAATGCTTGCATGACCATAGAAAAGTAGCCCCTTCTATTGATGTACTCTGTGGCAAGGTGATCAGGTGCCAAAATATGGACATGCATGTAATTTATTGTTCCACCGCAGCTTGGGAACCCCATTGCTACAATTCCATCCACTATGTCCTGCACATTGCAAGACTCCTCTCTCACTCAACCAATTGAGAATGAGCTGGAAGATGGAGATTAGCAATTTGTAGGCTTGGCTTAATTTGATTTTTATATATATAATTTCAATGGATAATATTACTGTTTCTTTTAAGCATTTAATTTTTTTTATCTATTTAAATTTTCATAGTTGTGCAAAATTATGGGTTGTAAGCATTTTTTTTCTATTTTAACTTATCTGAATTTTCACAGTGGTGGAAAATTAAATAATTATTTAATGACAGTGGATGCTGACATTCCAAAATACCAAAAGTTAAAGCTTTATAACCATCAACAACATATGTCAAAATATATGGAGAAAACAGCCTTAAATCAAACTCTACTAAAGTTTTCACGCAATGTTTTTCTTACTTTGCTTATCTGTAAAAAAATCATCCATTTATGCGTGGATGGTGAAATCAACATTTACCAATAAAAATCCAATCCTTCCAAGCCTACATATATGCTACCTACTCCCTCATAACAAAGAAGACACCAGCATAAGAAGGCTGCCAAACTCTCTGAGCCTGAGGACTAAGTGAGGCCAGATGAGGGAGAAGCTGGCTAAAGCCCTACACCAGGCTAAGGTACACCCTGTTCTAGGAGGAGAACTGGGGATACAGAGCTTAAGGAGAGAGACAATAGCTGCTTGAGTTACTCATGCTCAGGAGCCCAGTGTTCCATAAAGAGGCAGAGACTGTTGAGTTGAACCCAGGAATGGCAAAATACTTTTGTTTGTGTTAATGTGGAAGTATTGTTGAAAGGAGTATTTATTCTGGGACTTTCAGTAGGGGGACTGAACTTTTAAGTGACCTGGCTGTAGGGCTAGGCCACAAAAGACCCAGAGAGAAGTAGCAAACAGGAGGCAGTGACTAAGGAGAAGGCCGAGCAACTCAGCCACAAGGCCATGCTGGCCAGTGAGTTGCTTCTGGACACGTGGAGCTTGCTCTATGGTGGGACCCATTTGGGTAAGGGTGTAATTTCATATTAAGAAATTAATGGGCACCATTAAAAAACAAGTATTGTGGTACCTGTGATAAAAATCACTAGAGTTAGCAATACTGGCTCACTGCTTTCCACTTCCCCTGCCTCATATGCTCCTCTGTATTCCTGCTGGAAAGTCTGATTTTAGAATAGAATGCAGAGTGGCACCAAGGCCATGAGAGGAATAGAAGAATTACTAACTATGCATCTGATGAAGTGCGCTGTAGCTCACGAAAGCTTATACTCAAATAAATTTGTTAGTCTCTAACAAGTACTCCTCGTTCTTTTTGCTAATACAGACTAACACGGCTACCACTCTGAAACTTGTAACCTAACACAGTAATAGCAAATCACCCCTTGTTTTGAAGCTGCACTACTCTTCCGCAGCACTCAGATCTTCTAGACCTGTGTGTATGTTGGGAGGGTGGGAAGAGAGAAAGAGTGTGCACATCAATTCCTGAAGGAGTCAAAGAGAGGCCATAACTTCTGATGAGATGGAGAGGCAGAGAAACTATAAAATCTGGAGTTGGGAGGAAAACCAAGACCATCAAAATCTGTTGCAGCTAGCAATATAAGTCGGGTAGGCAAAGAAAAAATAGGAAAAACAGATATGGAGGAATTTCAGAAAGAGGGTGGGTAGAAAGACTAGGATGGGCACAGAAAAGAGAGAGAGATAAGGACATATAGTAAGAGATTCCCATGTTTCTATGTGCCACAGAGAGAAGGGAGGATGCCAGAGGAAGGAAATAGAACTATCTTCCTCCTGAACACACCACATAGTGGGAGTAGGCCACTAGGCCTTCTCATACAATCCTATTCTTACCTTTAGACAAGCACTGGTCAGGGATGATCCTGGTATACATAATCCTCCCTCCCTTATGCAGGGAATGGACTAGATGAACTCTTGAGGTCCCTTTCAGACCTATATTTCTCTGATTCTCCTTAATTTCTCCCCGATGTCTCACGTAAACAACATTAATTTTTCATACGAGTTTCAAGGAACTTTAAATAAAGAATCAACATACATGGCTTCCTTGTTTACCTTCTTTCAAAATCCTTTTTCTGCAATGCATTATCAAGGACAGAATAAAGCTCTCCATCCTTACTCACCCCAAAGCTGCTTACTTAATTGCAGGATACTGCAATCAACAAGACAGTCTGTGTATTATAAATCATTACAAACTCATTAGATAACTGGTCTTCAGAATTCATTCTGATGTTGCAATAAGTACTGTGACAAAGCTCTGTCCTTGTCTCCATGGGTCCTGCGTTTCCTGGCGGATTTTGCTAGCCTCAGAGGCTCACTGTGACCCTCCACGTAACCCTTCTCTCTCTAGACACAAGGGTCACAGTCTACTGAGCCATTTTCATCATAAGCCAGCGAGGGAGGTGAGGAGAAGCTATCCTCCCTTGCACAGTCTCTGTTGTCTCCCAGTCCCAGTGATTAATCAGTGGGGGCCCAGGCCCGCCCTCTACTCCGGACTCCAGCCCAGGGGCCCTAATAGTATCAGCTATGGTTGCTGACTTTTTAGAAATATGACACGTACAATTCCCTGGGCTACTTCCCCACAGCAGCCCCCACTTCCTCAGGCTCCACTTCACCCTTACCGCAGGGCCTCCTTCCTTGTGCCTGATATGGTGTGTACTGCTCAGTCTCTCCAACAGCGCAACTTCCTCCCACAGCTCCTGACATCCGCCCCCACCTGACGAACTGGGAGGCTTTTAACTAGTTTCAGCCAGTCCCCGATTGGCTTCAGGTGTCCCAATCAACCTAGCATTCTCCCTGCCTTCTGGAAAGTTCTTAATTGGCCCCAGGTGTCTTAACTGATCTGGAGCAGCTGCCATTTAACTTATTCTGGTACCAGCAATTTGTTTAGCCTGGAGCTAATATATCTATTTCCCACTACTTTTCTATAGCCATCTGGCCTTGCCCCATCATAGTACCCATTTGCGTAGCTCTCAGAGCATTGTGTATTTCTGATTATTTGTTAAATAGGCTAACTTTCCTCCTTAGAGACTGAGGCTACTAACTTCATTTTTAAAAACTTCATCAAACTTAAAAGACTATTGAAAATGAAAATAAAATACAGTATATAAGTAAGTTAAAATATGTTGTAAGGAGTACCATGGTATATGAGTGCCGTTTAGTAAAGTATCAATTGTTCTAAAGTATTAAGAGGTGCCTCAAATGCCATGTATTCATTTATGACATCTGCTCTGAAAACTAAATGGGATCTAAGAAATCCAAACAAACATAAAAAATGCAGTATGTAAGAAAGATCAAATGAATCTGACAATCTGTATTTGTATTCAGAGGTCCACAATAACAAAGGGGACCACTGATGGTGTCTCACAAGATGCCACAATAAATCAGGTACTTCACCATCGAGGGCACGTGGAGCATGCTGCCCTTGCCTCTTCACTATCAGTGAGTACCCACCTCTTACTCCCATCTGATGGTAAGACTCTTGACCCAGTGAGACCCCACCTCCTACTGCAGGCTCCTTCATGTGCACCTTCCCCTGACTATTCCGATATCTAGTTCAAAGCTCCACATTCTGCTATCTCCCAGTATCACCTGTCTTCTTTTGTTCTCTCTGGTTCCAGGCTCCCCTCCAACTCCATCTCTTCTCTACTTCTAATAGCAGCACCTTCTTTCCCCTCCCAACTTCCCCTCCAAGCCCTTTTCTGAATAATCCTCTAGTTACTCCTTTTCCTTCCTTCTCCAACTCCTCCATGTGGAAGAAAAACAAAGCTCAGCCCAATTTCCTCTCTTGCTCAGAAGCTTGACAGGAACAGTACCTGGGCAAGTAAAAGTGTCAGGTTTCCTGACCACTGGAAGAAACCAGCTGGAGCTGGAGATGGGCGCAAAGACATCAAGCTGTCTGTCAGTAGGAAGGAAGGTACAGAGGGGTGAGTGCAAGCAGAGAAAAGAGAAAAAATGATTACTAACCTTCAGTAAGTGTTCTTCTTTGAGATGTACTGCACATGTCCAACCCTAGGTATGTGTGCAGCCTGAACACAGTTGCTGGAAATTTTTCCCCTCAGTGGTCCCTGTTGGGGCAACTTGAGTGCCCTTTGCTGCCGTGCACCTATAGCACCGGTATAAAATGCCCAGCCAACCCCACACTCTGTCATTTCCTTCTTTCCAGAAAACTCCGATGTAGAGGGCCAAGAGGACAGGTTGCGCAATGGATATGTGCAACACATATCAAAGAACAACAGTTACAGAAGATTAGTACGGTAATCATTTTTTCTTCTTCAGCTG
Source organism: Natator depressus (assembly GCF_965152275.1). Lineage (NCBI taxonomy): Eukaryota > Metazoa > Chordata > Testudines > Cheloniidae > Natator > Natator depressus. Next base: position 297,524,541 of record NC_134234.1, read on the forward strand.
GCTGCACGTATGCATTCCACTCTAGGTGACTCCCAAGCAGTTGAATAGGTGGAGGGATAAGAGTTCATGGACACACTGACTGAGAACAACTCAACAAAATATGGCATAATCTCTGGAATGCTGAGTGATAGCGTAATGGGAGGAGAATGTGTGTACCAGTGACCAGATGGCTGGTTTACAAATGTCCTGAATAGAGATCTGCACTAAGAATGCTGACAGTGATGCTCGTGACCTTGTGAAATGAGCAGTCAGGTTAGCTGATAGTAAAACATCTGCCTGATTGTAACAAGCACAAATAGATGAAGTGATCCAGGATGAAATTGTCTGTGAAGATACTTGGAAACCCGTCCTCCTGTCAGCTACAGCTATGAAGAGTTTTGTGGACCTTCAGAATGGTTTAGTTCTTCCTATGTAGAAAGCAAGGGCTCGTCTAATATCTAGTGAGTGAATACATTGTTCATTCCTATTTACATGCGGCTTTGGGTAAAAGACAGATAGATAGAGAACCCAGTTGCGATGAAATTGTGAAATCACTTTCGGTAGGAAACTGGGGTGAGGACATAAATAAACCTTATCTTTAAAGAAGACTCTGCATGGAGGCTCTGATGTGAGGGCACAGAATTCTTCTGGCTGAAGTGGTGGCCACTAAGAAAACCACTTTCCAGGAGAGGTATAATAAGGAGCAAGTTGCCAAAGGTTCAAAGAGTGGTCCCATAAGTTTCTATAAGACTAAGTTCAGGTGCCAGGGGTGAACGGGCTCTCTTACTTGAGGGACTAGCCCTTCTAAACCTTTAAGGAATCGGACAGACATCATTTGAAAAAAAGAACAGTTATCCACCCTCGGGTGGAAAGCTGACACTGCTGCAAGGTGAACCTTGATAAAGGCAATTGCTAAGCCTTGTTGTTTCAGGTGCAATAGATATTCCAGAATGTCTTGTACTGATGAATGCATGGGCGAGACTCTGCGTTGGGATGCCCAGAGAACTGCTTCCACTTCTAGAGATAAGTAGCCCTGGTGGAGTGCTTTCTACTACCTAGTAGGACCTGACGAACTTGCTCTGAGCAAGGTTGCTCTCTGGGATTTCGCCATGGAGCTTCTAGGCCATTAGATGAAAGGAGCTCAGGTTTGGGTGCAGCAGCTGACTGTGGTCCTGAGAGATCAGGTCTGGGTGTAAAATAGCAGAGTGGGGGCAGGGCTGGGGCAGAGCAGGGGTGGGAAGAGGCGGGGCGGGGGGTAGCTTTCCTGGCCGGCTCAGCTGGCCAGGGGATTAGGCTGGCCAGGGCCCCTTCTGACTCTGGGCCCAGCACCATGGCAAACCCGGTATTGCCAACGCCAAGGCACTCAGTGCAGAGTCTGAGCGGCCTGGCTCAGATGGAGGTCTCAGTGCCATTTCCGTGAACAAAAATTTCATCCTGGCCTCCTGGTCCTTCTTAGTACGAGGCTTGAAGTCTCTGCCAGTCTGCAGGTCTGCATTCCCCAGGGTGAGCTTCTCTCTGGCACTTCAGGCTTGAGTGTGGTCATCAGGGGCATAGCCTTGTTGCAGGAGGGGCAGGGTTTAAAGTCTGGTGACTGAGGCATACATCGGGACTGGGGAATGGACAAAAACTCTGCTAAAACACAAAGTTACAGAACTTCACTAAAATTAGCTAAAACTGACAACTACTTTCTACCACTAACTATGTACAGAAATAGGAAGACCATCACTGAGAGAGCTTGCAAAGCAAGGATAGCAGTACCAGCAACTGTCATGGGAGGTAAGAAGGGAACTGAGGGGCACAGGGTCAGCTGAGTGCTTTATACCAAAGCTATAGGTGCATAGCAGCAGAGGGCTTTCGAGCCACCCCAATGGGTACCACTGAGGGAAAACTTTCTGGAAACTGTGCTCAGGGTGCGTGCACACCTAGAGTGGAATACACATGTGCAATCACTCAAAGAAGAACTGAAAAGCCTTTTAAAGGGGAGAGTGGGAAGGAACTTATGGTCACAGCAGTCAAATCCCCACTACTCCTTCCCAACATACAGAAGTCCACACAGCCTTGTATGGACCCTCTGAAAGAAGGGAATTTCAGCCTTAATTTCGAACAAAAAATACTAAGTTATGATTGTTATTACACTTATTTTGCACATAACATATCTGCTTTTGAAACTGAGGCACTGAAAAATCATGTGCAAAATGTTTAAACCCATACCCATGAACACTAATACTAGATTTCGTGAACACACATTGCAAAACAAAAGTGTGATAGAAGATAGACTATCCATGCTTTTTACAGGTCACATTATAAGCAACATGTTAAACAATTTATACTAAATTAAAGATATACATCAGCCAAAGGCAAAGCTAATAAAATATTAGTAAATCTCTACTTACATGATCTACTGTAAAGAGATTAAAATTCTAATAATTGCACCTAATATGTATTTTGTAAGATCTTTTTTAAAAACTTTATCATATTAGCTACATCAAGCATTCATTTAAAATAAACAAATGTATAAGAAATACAGATCATTGATTCTATTTGATAGGCAGATGTGTACTGTAGATTCATATTCAACTGTCCTCACTATTTCAATTAACTTTTAACATCTATCTATATTAAAAAAAAAAGAAAAACAACTCCATATACACAACAAATCAATTCTTTCTGAATCAGCACAACGATGTCCTGAATCTGATTTCTACACCGCTTGTTATATGTGGGACTGCGGTATTGATTTCTTCAGTACCATGGCAAAGGTGAATTCAAATGTATTCAGACTACCCAGATGATAGACTTGTGATCTTTGAAAACGCAACAACATAATGGAGTAGATGTCTAATACGATGGTTATGTAGTTTGAGAAACAGACTCATGGATCCTCCAGCATTGTAAAAAATAACATAGCTCACATTAGTGCAAGAGTACACTATATTCCAGTTCCAGGGATAATCAACTACTTTGAAAGGTGGGAAGTGAACCTATTTTAAAGAACTAAAAGCACACAACATACATTATTGATAATGAACAGGAAATGACCACAGAAAAAGTAAGGCAGACTCCCTGAAATCTTGATGTAGGCCCTGTTTATTAGAGGTTAGAAACAATGATACCATACTTCTACAGAAACATGTTTAAACACAAACTTTCAGGTTAGTATGGACTATAAAAATACAGTACTGCTTACAGATCTATCTATGCTGGCCACGGAAACCACGTTACAGGGTGCTGGAACAATTTTTAGAGTGGGAGTGCTGATGCTGAAAACCATGTATTTGGTGTTTCTTATTTCTACTTCAAGCCAGAGGGTGCGGCACCACCCATAGTTCCAGCACTACTGCCATGTTAGCACCCTTCAAGCAGAAACAGAAAGGTGCTAACATGGGATCAGACTGTTCCCCTCAGATCCACACTTGGAAAGGTTTCCCTCTTCACTCATACAGAACTGGCTCCTCTCTGGGATATCATAAAGGGGTGCCTGGGCCAAGCACACATTGATTCCCTGACACCCAGCAGCAATGCTATCACTTAACACAGCCAGACTGCACAACTCCTTCTACTCATGGGTATCCAACAGAGCTGCATTGCCTGTCAAATTGGTGCAGAGGCCAGGAGGGCTCAGAATCAGTAGGAATCCCTGTACCGCAGGAAGAGCTCAAAAGATCCAAAGATTTGCAGGCTGTACCCTAATGAAACAATTCAGAAGGGACTGTACAGATGTTCCCCACCCCTACCTGGATATTTCTGTGTTGGGCACACTGACCAATGATTTCTTATCTCTACAGACAGGAACAAAGTATACAATGATAGCAAGATCTTTTAAAGATTAGACAACTGTACAAACCACTTTTAGTTGAAATGTGTCAGTGTTAATTCAGTGAAATACTATTTTAAAATATATTACCTATTAAATACAAATATACTTAAAATTCTAACATTTCAGTTGAACCCAATCACAATGCTGGTCAGTTAACACCTGCAAGTGATCTCATCAATACTTGCATTGTCAACATCTTCAGTTGTGTTAGATTCCAGAAAAACAACACACTATTGTTGCAAGAATCTTCTGCATAAGTCATCTTTACTGCTTGTAGCCTTTATTATAACACTGACTGTATATTTATTTGCTCCTACAAATTGTAATGGTTACCTTGTCCCACACTTTATTACTCTTCCACCAACAAATATAAAGCCACTAAATTTCACAACACAGTACAAAAATCGGTTTTTATCAGTTCACAACAGCCTAGTAAATTAAAGCCTTCCAAAAGAAAAAGCAAGAAAAATCTTTCCATTTGTATGAGCAGGTACAGACTCTTTTGAATAACTGCTGTGTAAGTTCCCAGCCAACTTTGGCTGCTCGTAGAATTTAAGAATTAGACACGGACACAAAACTCCAGATTGAAGCAATGACTGCACTTAAATATATTTAATATATTTACAAAAATTCTATTTTCTCTTATCTGTATTCTTTGTGTGAAGGTGTGACGTTGCCCTCTGGTGTTATTTGGACCTAGCAGATGGATCACCATCTGCTAGGTGTCTCCAATCCTCGACTCCGGGAGCCAACCTTACCCTGCTCTGCTGTGAGAACCCCCACTCTTGGGCTGTTCATACACAGCCTCTGGCATATAAACTGCTCCTTGGATTGTGCAATCGAATGACACTAGCCAGTATCTCCGGTCCCAAACACAACCCTAGGAACCTCCGTCTTGCAGTGTCCAGTTACGCCCGCTAGACATTGCAAGCTTATATGAGTCCATCAGCTTAACAAAGAAATTGATATGAACCAGGCTTGTTATCCCAAAGGAAGTCTCTGACACACTTTAAACCAAATGCACTGCTTCAGGTAGAATAAACAAACAGATTTATTAACTATAAAGATAGATTTTAAGTGATTATAAGTCAAAGCATAACAAGTCAGATTTGGTCAAATGAAATTTTAAAAGCAAAATGCATTGTAAGCTGATCTTAACCCTTTCAATGCCCTTACAAACTTAGATGCTTCTCACCACAGGCTGGCTGGTTGCTCTTCAGCCAGGCTCTCCCCTTTGATCAGCGCTTCAGTCACTTGGTGTGGTGTCTGTTGATTTAGGTGAGAGAGAGAGAGAGAGAGAGAGGAAGAGCATGGCAAATGTCTCTTCCTTTTATCATGTTCTTTCTTCCCTATTGGCTTTGTCCACCCGCCCCCCACTTCAGAGTCAGGTGAGCATTACCTCATCGCAGTCCCAAACTGACCAAAGGAAGGGGGGGTGACTCACTTGAGAGTCCAACAGATCCTCTGTTTTTGCCTAGACCAGTGTCCTTTGTTCCTGTGAGGCTGGGCTGGGTTTGTCCCATATATGCTCTGATGAGGTGTGAACTACCCTTCTGTTCTTGGAGAGTTTTTGCCTGGGCTTGCTTTAAGCCATGAGGACACATTTTCAGACTCATAACTATATACATGAAATTAAAACCTATTACATTACTATAACATTATTATAACAACAATGCTTGGTGCATCATGAGCCTTCCGAAGACACCCAACATAACAAGCTTTGCATTAGATACCACACAATCATATTATAAGGATGAACATGGGGGTGCTGGATGTTGCCCCAAGGTACAGAACATCACACCTCCCCACTTAGTTTACTGCAAGAGGGTTAGTCACTGACTACCTCAAAGGCAGTTTGTGTTATAGTTCTTTTGGAATCCAGCCATTAGGGCCATGAGGTGGTGTGCCTCCGTTTCCCCGTTCACACACAGCAAACCAGGTTTTTTTATGGTTTCTCTGCTGTGCTAAGCTTTAAACCTGTTTAGAGGTATTAACTGAAAAGTAGCATCATCATAAGGTTTAACATCGATGTCAAAATTCTTATCCCCAAAACTTAATGTTAATACCTACATTTTTATCTTAGATGTGCATTTACAAGAACCTTTATGAATCCACACCCTCTGTTCAGATATTCTAGTTTGAGGTTAGCTAGTTCATACCCATGGTGTCCTTTGACTCTCTCCCATGTAGTCAGTCACTGGCTTTTCCTTCCCTCCAGGGTTCCCCTTTGTGTGGGCTCTTAATTTAATTACGTTTCTAATTCCCTGAGGAATTTTGGTACCTCAGGGTCTAGCAAGATAAGCATTCAGGGGGATCCTGCACATTGGCTGGCCATTTGGGGAGTGGTCTCCCAACCCCAGGACTGTACATATGCAAAAAATCCAGCTCCCCTTTTGGGGTTACCATGTGTTTCCTCGTCCCAGCACTGAGTCCTTCCCTGCCCCCTAGAGGGCTGTGATCTGTGCTCTCTGGGCTAGGTGCATTTACCCTTAAATCAGATTAACTTTTTCCCAGCAGCTTTCCCATAACTGCTCTCTGTGTCTCACCAGCCTTGGGGAGAACAACCCTTTCTCTGTCAGTTGGGTTATTCGTATTCTGGCAAACTACCACCTGGCAGTTTCCTGGTCCCAACCCCTCTGTTATAACTGGAATTGGAGCTGCACCTTGATTAAAAGAGACACAGTTACTTTCCAAAAACTTATCATAAATAGCATCCTGAAAAACTGGGCCCTGGATTAGGGTACACTCCGCCACTGCTTTCTCTGTCCCTGAAAAGTCAGCTGTGTGACTTCTCCTCTCCAGGAGATCAGTTACACAGTTCCTTCTCAAAACCTGGGTCACAGGTTGAGTGCCTTGGTGCATAGATGCTGACACAGCCGTCCTCCTAGCGTCCTGGGCATCCTGCCTCACGTGACTAGTGAGGCGACATTCCTGTACCCTCGCTATTCCTTCCCCAGTTTCCTCCTCTGGGCCCCCTCCTCAGACACATTTCTCTGTGCTCCCTATGAAGGGTTCTGTCTCTTATTCACTGCAAAACTCTGCCAGCTAACAACTGGGACAGTTTCCTTAATCACTGACAACACCTCTCCTGGTCCTGTGCCTGAGGGCATGTTGCCTTCTGCTGGAAAGGAGCTAGTCTCAGCCCCTCCCATACTTGGAGTGGGAGTTCTGTTGGAGGAGAACGTATTCTATTGTAGGAGAAGAGGCTTGTAGGGGCAGTGTGCTGGGAGAGAAGCTGAGCCCTGATTAGGGGGTGGGGCCTCTCTGACTAGGGGTCCTATAAAGGTAGCCAGCCAGTCAGACAGCCGCACAGGAGCCAGTAAACAGAGATGTAAACAGGGGAGTTTGAGTGGGAGTTTTCGGGGAAGAATAAGAGCCAGGCAAAGGAACAGACAGGCTAGTGAAGGGAGTGTGTGGTGTTCTGGCAGTGTTTTCATGCTTGTTGGAGGTTTGTTTTGCTATGGGTGGGTGTTTTGGTTTGGTTTGTGTTTCCAAGTCTAACAGGACTTAGGTGAGAAGGCTATGACACACACAGAGGCAGCAGTGGTAGTGACCCAAGTAGTGGAAGACACAATGAAGATGACTGGATGTGGAAGGTGCAGCACGTACCTGATCCTGGAGGGCGTACCTGAAAAGAATTTTGTCTGCATGAAGTGCTGCCTGATAGAGCTGATGGAAGAGAAGATCCTAGGATTGGAGATGCAGGTGGAGACTCTGGTTGAGTTTACAAGGGGGTTTGAGCAGATGATGGAGCAAAGACATGAGGAGGCTGAAGGGAAAAGCTCAGACTTGCAGATGTAAGCAGGACCGAAGAACTGTGAGAGGATACTGCTGGGTGAGGAAAGTGGACAGTGGAAGCATGTGTCTAAGAGAACCAGGCAGAGGAAAAGACGGGGCAGTGAAGGAGAAATAGAGCTCAGCAACAGGTTTGCAGAGTTGGAAAATGAAGAAGGGGCACAGCAGGTGGTCACTGAAGGTGAGATGGCAAGGAAAAAGAGAAGAGCAGATAGTCCTGTTGGAAGAGGGCAAGAGTCAATAGAGATAACCACACCAAATATGAGCCCCAGGAGGATACAGGATGGGTTGCAGAGCATTGCAAGGGACAATAGGAATCGAGAGGACTTGCAGCCACATGGAACAGGGGATAGACTGCAGAATCACACCATCGCCAGGAAAAGGCAGGTCTACGTGATTGGGGACTCATTACTGAGAAGAATAGACAGGCCTGTAACAAGAGCTGATCCAAAGAACAAAAGGGTGTGCTGTCTGCTGGGTGCTAAGATACGGGATGTGGACCTGAGGCTGAAGAGGATCCTAACGGGAGAGGGAAAGAATCCATTGATTATCCTTCATGTGGGAACAAATGATACGGCTACATTCTCGCTGGAACATATGAAGGGAGACTATGCCAGGCTGGGGAAGACGCAAAAGGAAATCGAGGCTCAGATGATCTTCAGTGGGATTCTATCTGTTCCTAGAGAAGAGCAACAAAGGTGTGACAAGATTATGATGCTCAAGAGATGGCTCAGGCAGTGGTGCTATAAGGAGGGCTTTGGGATGTATGGCCACTGGGAAGCATTCATGGACAGAGGACTGTTCTCTCGGGATGGACTTAACCTGAGAAAGGAGGGAAATAGACTTCTAGGATGGAGGATGGCACAACTGATCAAGAGAGTTTTAAACTAGGAATTCGGGGGAGATGGTTGGGAGATGTCCAGGTAATCTCCACGCCGGATTTTAGCATTAAGAGGGAAAAAAATGAAGGAAGAAAGGATACAGCCATGGATACGAGAATGTATATAAGGAGGAAGGGCAGTGTGGAGACCAGTCTAATAAGTTATACTGGCTGTAGAATGACTGTGCCTAATAGGGTACAGAATGTGAGCCAGGCAAAGGAACAGACAGGCTAGTGAAGGGAGTGTGTGGTGTTCTGGCAGTGTTTTCATGCTTGTTGGAGGTTTGTTTTGCTATGGGTGGGTGTTTTGGTTTGGTTTGTGTTTCCAAGTCTAACAGGACTTAGGTGAGAAGGCTATGACACACACAGAGGCAGCAGTGGTAGTGACCCAAGTAGTGGAAGACACAATGAAGATGACTGGATGTGGAAGGTGCAGCACGTACCTGATCCTGGAGGGCGTACCTGAAAAGAATTTTGTCTGCATGAAGTGCTGCCTGATAGAGCTGATGGAAGAGAAGATCCTAGGATTGGAGATGCAGGTGGAGACTCTGGTTGAGTTTACAAGGGGGTTTGAGCAGATGATGGAGCAAAGACATGAGGAGGCTGAAGGGAAAAGCTCAGACTTGCAGATGTAAGCAGGACCGAAGAACTGTGAGAGGATACTGCTGGGTGAGGAAAGTGGACAGTGGAAGCATGTGTCTAAGAGAACCAGGCAGAGGAAAAGACGGGGCAGTGAAGGAGAAATAGAGCTCAGCAACAGGTTTGCAGAGTTGGAAAATGAAGAAGGGGCACAGCAGGTGGTCACTGAAGGTGAGATGGCAAGGAAAAAGAGAAGAGCAGATAGTCCTGTTGGAAGAGGGCAAGAGTCAATAGAGATAACCACACCAAATATGAGCCCCAGGAGGATACAGGATGGGTTGCAGAGCATTGCAAGGGACAATAGGAATCGAGAGGACTTGCAGCCACATGGAACAGGGGATAGACTGCAGAATCACACCATCGCCAGGAAAAGGCAGGTCTACGTGATTGGGGACTCATTACTGAGAAGAATAGACAGGCCTGTAACAAGAGCTGATCCAAAGAACAAAAGGGTGTGCTGTCTGCTGGGTGCTAAGATACGGGATGTGGACCTGAGGCTGAAGAGGATCCTAACGGGAGAGGGAAAGAATCCATTGATTATCCTTCATGTGGGAACAAATGATACGGCTACATTCTCGCTGGAACATATGAAGGGAGACTATGCCAGGCTGGGGAAGACGCAAAAGGAAATCGAGGCTCAGATGATCTTCAGTGGGATTCTATCTGTTCCTAGAGAAGAGCAACAAAGGTGTGACAAGATTATGATGCTCAAGAGATGGCTCAGGCAGTGGTGCTATAAGGAGGGCTTTGGGATGTATGGCCACTGGGAAGCATTCATGGACAGAGGACTGTTCTCTCGGGATGGACTTAACCTGAGAAAGGAGGGAAATAGACTTCTAGGATGGAGGATGGCACAACTGATCAAGAGAGTTTTAAACTAGGAATTCGGGGGAGATGGTTGGGAGATGTCCAGGTAATCTCCACGCCGGATTTTAGCATTAAGAGGGAAAAAAATGAAGGAAGAAAGGATACAGCCATGGATACGAGAATGTATATAAGGAGGAAGGGCAGTGTGGAGACCAGTCTAATAAGTTATACTGGCTGTAGAATGACTGTGCCTAATAGGGTACAGAATGTGAGCAAGGCCAAACAGCAAAAATTAAGATGTTTGTACACCAATGCAAGGAGCCTAGGTAACAAAATGGAGGAACTAGAGCTACTAGTAGATAAGGAACTGGTTAAAGGGGAGACTACAGCGGGTCACACTGAAAGGGGAACTGTCAGACTGGAAGGAGGTTATTCGTGGAGTTCCTCAGGGACCGGTTTTGGGACCAATCTTATTTAATCTTTTGATTACTGACCTTGGCATAAAAAGCGGGAATGTGCTAATAAAGTTTGCGGATGACACAAAACTGTGAGGTATTGCCAATACAGAGGAGGACTGGGATATCTTACAGGAAGATCTGGATGCCCTTGTAAACTGGAGTAATAGTAATAGGATGAAATTTAATAGTGAAAAGTGCAAGGTCATGCATTTAGGGATTAATAACAAGAATTTCTGTTATAAACTGGGGACGCATTACTTGGAAGTAACAGAGGAGCAGAAGGACTTCAGATTATTGGTCAATCACAGAATGACTATGAGCCGCCAATGTAATATGGCCGTCAAAAAAGCTAATGCAGTCTTGGGATGCGTCAGGCGAGGTATTTCCAGTAGAGATAAGGAGGTGTTTGTACCGTTATACAAGGCACTGGTGAGATCTCATCTGGAATATTGTGTGCAGTTCTGGTCTCCCACGTTTCAGAAGGATGAATTCAAACTGGAACAGGTACATGATCCGAGGAATGGAAAACCCGTCCTATGAAAGGAGACTCAAGGAGCTTGGCTTGTTTAGCCTAACTAAAAGAAGGCTGAGAGGAGATATGATTGCTATCTATAAATACATCAGAGGGATAAACAGCACCGAGGGAGAAGAATTATTTAAGCTCAATACCAATGTGGACACAAGAACAAATGGATATAAACTGGCCATCAGGAAGTTTAGACTTGAAATTCAACGAAGGTTTCTAACCATCAGAGAAGTGAGGTTCTGGAACAGCCTTCCAAGGGAAGCAGTGGGGGCAAAAGACATATCTGGCTTCAAGACAAAGCTTGATAAGTTTATGGAGGAGATGGTATGATGGGATAGCCTAATTATGGCAATTAATTGATCTTCGACTACTAGTGGTAGATATGCCCCATGGCCTGTGATGGGGTGTTAGATGGGGTGGGATCTGAGTTACTACAGAGAATTCTTTCCTGGGTGTCTGGCTGGTGAGTCTTGCCTACATGCTCAGGGTTTAGCTAATCGCCATATTTGGGGTCAGGAAGGAATTTTCCCCCAGGGCAGATTGGCAGAGGCCCTTGGGTTTTTTTGCCTTCTTCTGCAGCATGGGGCACGGGTCACTGTCTGGAGAATTCTCTGCACCTTGAAGTCTTTAAACCACGATTTGAGGACTTCAATAGCTCAGACATAAGTTAGGGCTTTGTTACAGGAGTTGGTGGGTGAGATTCCATGGCCTGCATTGTGCAGGAGGTCAGACTAGATGATCATAATGATCCCTTCTAACCTTAAAGTCTATGATTCTGTGATTCCATACTTGGAAGCACCCTGCTTCCCTATGTTGGAGTGTCACAGGAATCCTCACCCACCTCAGTGGTTTCTGAGATCCCCTGCCCCTTCTCTGGGCTCTCCTCTGGGACACATTTCTCTATGCTCCCTAGAGCCGGGTTTATCTCTGGTTTATCTGTGACCTGTTGGCAGCTAACAACCTGGACAGTTCTCTCCCTGCAAGGCATTACACCCTTCCTGATGTGGTGTTGCCTCCTGCTGCAGTGCAGGAGTTGGTCTCAACCACCCTCCAACCTGGAAGCATGTGGCTTCTCCCTGCTACAGAAGAAACAAGAAAAAAGAAAAGGAGTACTTGTGGCACCTTAGAGACTAAGGTGCCACAAGTACTCCTTTTCTTTTTGCGAATACAGACTAACATGGCTGCTACTCTGAAACCTGTCAGAAGAATCAAGGAGACTCTTCCATTCTCTCAGCAGTTCCTGAGACTTTACCCTTTCTCTCAGGGGTCCCAGCATAAAACTCCCTCCTGCTGCAGGCAAATACTTTAACCTGAGCTACACGGAAAAAATCAGTACCAAGAAGCAGGTCAACTAGGAGATGTTCTATCAAAACACTTTCCAAACCTTCCCAAACCACATGGATTTTAGCTTGTGGTACGAGGAATCTGCTTTCACCCACCCCCACAATCTCTGCCATAGCCTTTGGGACCATACTCTGCTTAACCAGAGAGATCTGGGCACTTGTATGCCTCTGCCCCAAGTACTCCCTGCCATTAATTTGGACATTAATTTGGGGTGGAATGTGAGAAAAAAATATTCCAAACCCTTAGACAGTACATAATACTTTTTGTCATTCCTCTTGCACTTGGGCAGGATGGTAGCAGTGTCTACCACGCTGTATAGGCTGGTGAGAGTAATGCTTCATTAAGGACAAAGCAGTCTTGCTCTATGGGGGAGGTATGCAGAATATCCACCAAGGAATGTTGCAGTTCTTGTATTTCCTCCAAGGGGTTCTGTAGAGATTCTACTACTATTTTTTTTAAATCAGGTCTTGAAAAGCCCTGAAATCATCTGTATAGGATGGGGGGGGGAGGGCGGGCCATAACTGCCTTGTCAGATGAGGAGGACGAGGAAGATTTGTGGAACTGCGATGTCTCCTCTGTATCACTAGTTCATGCGCTTCTGGACAGGATCCTCCTGTACTGGTGGCTGTTGGTCTGTACTGGTCCTATTGTACCAGGGCACCCTATAATACTCATCACCATAAGGAGCCAAAAGCCCATCGTGATGGAGCACTGGAGAAGGGAATATTAGTGCCAGGGTTGACATGGGGGACAACAGTTCATTTCTGGGATCGCCTCCTCTGGAAACACCTGTAGGGAGGAGAGCTGGAATGGGTAGGTGATGGAGTCCTGGATGGAAATATCTAAATTGAAGAAGATGTCATCTCCTATATCCAATGGAGGACTTACTGAGATCGGTACCAGGGGCTGTGTCAGTACTAGTGGCCAACGTGTGATTGGAAACCAAGTTGGTACTGAAGGTCAAGTCTTTAGGGGGTGCACTGACAGATACTCCAGCTTCAGTTTTGGTGAGTATTCTCTCTTGGTATGCCTTAGAAAAGGAAACTGGGGTTCCTCCATGACTCAGAGTTCTCATGTGACATTAACTTGGTCAGTACCAATGAGCTTGGGCAGAAATCCACAGTGACTCTGAGCAGTATCAGAGATGGTATGGTTGAATGGTCTGTATGCTCTTTGTGACCACAGCAAGAGGAAGACAGTATCAGACCAAGTATCGAGGATGATTTCTTATAGTCCTTGTTTCTGCAGGAATAATGGGAGGGCTTCGATTCTGGTATCAACAATGGTGCCACATGGGGCTGCTAGTGGTGTCTCAATACTGGGTGTCATGGAAGCACTGGCCGCATGTACACCGGGACATGAGGTCTACTTGCTCCCTGGCCTTGAAGATGACTTATCCCCCCTTTTTTTTCTCCCCCTTTTGGAGTCTCTCTCAAGATAATGGAGTCTTTTTCTTTTTGAATGCTTCTAATGTTTCCAAGTGTCCAAAGGTGTCCATGGGCTCTGCTTACTAAGGCCTCATAAGTCAGTGTGGCTGATGTACTGGGATGGGGATAATCGGATCCCACAGGTTTCATTGAGCGCTCCATTGGAGGTGCTTCAGTCTATCTTCCCTCAGACCTTGCTCTTCAATGGGACATGGGACTCTCCAAGGCAGCTGGAATGCCCATCGCTGACGGGACAAGACGTGTGGAAGGTATGACAAGGTTTGAAACCAGGGGTCTTTGAAACCTGAGCAGGGAAAGGCTGCAAACAAACCAAAGGTGAAAGAGACCCTGTTCACAAGTAATAAAATTAAATAAAAGAAATACTACAAAAGGAGAAAAATGGAATAAAGCTGTAGCGCTAACCAGCAGACACCCAATGCTCCATCTGGAGTTGAAGATGGCTGAGAAGGAACTGGAACAGCAGCAGCACCTCCATATATCTTTGCACCAGAGCACAAGGATCTATAGGTTGCAGGCACAGACCCATAGACACTGCTGGCTAAAAATCTCAGATCAAGAGTGCATAGGTGCACACACATTCTCAGGTGGAGCACCCACAGAATAATAGCTCTAAGAGTGACATTTTATTGAACCACCTCTCAAGACAATATTGTTTTTCCTAGGCATGGTTGCTGCTGATCTTAACCAGTCATTTGCTCATATGGGAAGCCAGCTGTGGTGGCTTTACTACATTAGTACTTAACTACTACTGCACCAACAAGCTTTATAGTATTTTGTTTGTTAAATTATATCATTTACATCCAAGTTATAATAAGACTAATCATCTCACAGTGGCCTAAAGTTTTAGAGAGAAATCAGATTGTGAATCTCTTGACTTTTCATGCATGCTTGCAGTTAAATAATGATTATCTGTCAGATTGTGACACACATTTATTATGAACTCTTGCAGAATGACAAAATTATACATCAAAGAAATAGAATAAGAATTCCTATAACAGAATGAAAATACTCAACAGATCCATTGTTCAGGTGGGGTTTTCCTCCCTTTAAATTTGAGTACACTGAAATTTAACTTCCTGAATCACTACTCTGCTACACAGCTGACTTATATTATCAGCAGACTAGTAATCAATACATATACTAACAGCTATTCCCATGGCTCTTAAAAATAAGCACCAAAGTTACGTGGAATGGAAAATACCCAATCAAGTTTTCCTGGCCAATTTAGCTTGTTGAACTATTGAATATTTTGACAAACTCACTAGTAAATTTGTGACAGAAAAATTAGTCCTTTAATTAGCAGTAAACTAATCCCAAAATCAGGTATCTGGTTTGCCCCTCAAATATTATGAAATTGCATTATGTCATCAGAAATTAAAAATACTGGAAATAAAGTGCTGCCTGAGAGGGCAAAACTAACCTGCTAAACTAGTTTTACAAAAAAAATCAGGTCTTCATGTCTTCTTCCCTAATAACAAAAAATAGCCTTATTTGCATAGATAGTTAAACCAGTTTCCTAATATAACGGAATGGTGGCAGTGGTGTTGCATTATGTACTGCCAAAGACTATTTGTGAGGTGCCAGAGGGAACAGAAGACATCAAAGTGTTAGGTAACAGCAGTCCTTGTAAAAGATTATGTATGCATAGTTATGGCTGAAATGCAAATTCCATCATACCCCATCTTTTTCAATTGCTTATAACTTTCCCAAACAATTCCTTTTGGACTGAAATTTTCCAGGTTTGGTTTCTGCCTTAAGGCAAGCTTATTTTTTTTAAAGAATCAACAGAATCAGATTGGACATTTTTTTTTCATTCCATTGTTGGAACAGGAGGGAGAGAAAACAGAAAAACAACAACAGATAATCGAATAGCTGATCAGAGTTTGTCCACATTGCTTCATATATCTGAATGAGATCCAGCAAACAAGTCAAGTTTAAAGAAAACTCATTTAGTATTTTTGAAGATGTGAATGTTAAGATGAGGATGTTGAAATTTTTAATTTTGTTTACTAGAGCAGATTAAATCCAAGGTAGTTAAGAACACTGTGAGGGCTGTGATGTGCTTTAGTGAACTGGTCCTATTTGTAGATGCTGCACATCAGAATTCAAGACACCTAAAATGTCAGAATCAAAGGAGAGGAAGGTTGGTCTTGTGGCTAAGGGAGACACACAGAGGAGAGACACCTGGAGACACACACATTACTTTCTAACACACTGATAATCTGCGGTTTCTATTGAAATATCGAAGATGTAGGTGCTCAGCATTGTTGAAAAGCAGACCCATATATTCTAATCTCTGCCACAGACCTCCAAGTGTCAAGATTCTTAACAACTCTACGTCTCCAGTTTGCCATCTGTACAATGGTGTTCCACAACGGTGTTGTGAGACTTCATTATTATTTGTAAAGCATTCACAGATGTTCAATCTCCAGCAACTGGTAACTAAATATATAATTATAGACTGAGTCATAGAATGTTGGGTCATCTCAATATTGATACTCAAGGCTGTCTTAGGGCTATTTCATATGGGGGACCATTTTAAGTCAGAGATAACCTAAAAACTGAACATCGCAAACTGTTGTGGCCCTTTTAACTGTGCTGATTTTGTTCAACCTTGGCTTCTTCTCGAGACCTCAGTAAGAAAAAAAATCAGGATACAGTCTGATAGGTGTTGGGATTTTGGGACCAAGGGCACATAAAAATGTCCTTTCACATGCTTTTACATAAGATTATGTTGGGGGAGAGGCGTTGAATAAGAAAAACATTTACATGTTAGGTGCTATTGTCTTTTGCAAGCAGCTTAATGACATTGGAAGTGGAAGTGTGTGGGCTGGTAGAGGGTGAAATGTTACGTAGATTTCTCTGGTGCTTGGGAAGAGAGTTGCTGGAATATTGTTACCCAATTTTAAAGTGTTTTATTGGTGCCCTGTCCTTGGCACCATATCATCCAAAGTTCTTAATTTTCAAACAAACTGAGACAAACGTATAAGAAATGTCAACCAATATTAATTGTATATTAAAGCACTTTAGACAACTTTGTATCTCATCTTTGTTTTTCATAAATATTGATCGAACTGATCTAAACCAAACTTTAAAAAAGCAAATATAATTATCCATAGAAACCAAATTTTAAAATCTAATATGGTAGTATTCAGGCTAAAAAAGCTTATGTGCTCATCCAATCAGAAAAAAGGAAACGGTACCATATGATGTAACTGGCTGATCACAATTTAGCAAAACAATTTTGAATACTTTTGGTGTGCAATCCCAACAGTATAAAATTCAAAAGATGTCAAATTTCAACAATGAATAAATTCAAGTAAGTCACAATCTGTTTGCAAATGTTGCACAAACAGAAAGAGGCTAAATTTGTCAAATAAATTATTCACTGTGAGATATTAGCTCAGCTCGAATCCTCAGGGTGCATGTCGTGCTGAAGCAAAGACATGTATAATAAGGGCAGCTAGAATTATTAGGGTTGTCAACCTATGAATAGCTATCCATAGATGTTAATCATATGATTTCTATTAACCTGAGCTAAGCAGCAGCTGAAAAGGAGGGAGGGGAGGAGTCGGCAGGAAGTATAAGAGAAGAAAATATGGGTTAAAAGAGAATACAGCACAGAAAAAACTGAACGTAATTACTGAGTTTTAACAGAATTTATTTGGCCAGCTCTGATTTCCATGGCAATAACTGCAAAAAACTAGGACCTTGGTTGTAGCATGTTTTAATTTCCCAGATTTTGTCGATTTATGTTACAACAATTAAGTCATTTAAAAAGAATAAACAATTCAATACTAAAGGTTACTGTACATATAATACTGAAGGAAGAGAAGGGAATGCAGAATTTGGTTTTTGGTCATTTGGAATGCAGTATTTTGTGGTTGTGAACTGTCAGAATAAAGTAATGTTTCCACATACAATGAGGTTCCTACAAACAACGTTTACCCACAGGATTTGAGAGTCTGTGTCCTAACATGGAAAGTACTTTGAGGATGGCTACAGATGCAATAGCATAGAAAAGGCTTTTAACTTTGGCTCGGTTCCTCTGACCATATCTGCCTATGTCCTAAATTATGATCTCTCAAAGGGGCAACTGTCATAAATATAAAGGGAAGGGTAACCACCTTTCTGTATACAGTGCTATAAAATCCCTCCTGGCCAGAGGCCATATCCTTTCACCTGTAAAGGGTTAAGAAGCGAAGGCTATGTCTACACTACGAAATTAGGTCGAATTTATAGAAGTCGGTTTTGTAGAAAGTGTTTTTATACAGTCGATTGTGTGTGTACCCACACAAATGCTCTAAGTGCATTTAGTTGGCATTTAGCCGGTGAAGCGCGTCCACAGTATCGAGGCAACCGTCGACTTCCGGAGCATTGCACTATGGGTAGCTATCCCACAATTCCCGCAGTCTCCGCCACCCATTTGAATTCTGGGTAGAAATCCCAATACCTGATGGGGCAAAAACATTGTCACGGGTGGTTCTGAGTACATATCGTCAGGCACCCCCTTCCCTCCCTGCCTCTGTGAAAGCAATGGCAGACAATCATTTCGCGCCTTTTTTCCTGGGTTACCCATGCAAACACCATACCACGGCAAGCATGGAGCCCGCTCAGCTCACCGTCACCGTATGTCTCCTGGGTGCTGGCAGACTCGATACTGCATTGCCACACAGCAGCAGCTCATTGCCTTTTGGCAGCAGAAAGTGCAGTATGACTGGTAGCCATTGTCGCCGTACTCCAGGGTGCTCTTTTAGCCGACCTCAGTGAGGTCGGTCGGGGCGCCTGGGCAAACATGGGAGTGACTCAGCCAGGTCATTTCCCTTTTAAGTTTCATCTCATGGCGATTCAGTCCTGCCGGCAGTCCTACTGCACCGTCTTCTAATGAGCAGCCAGGAGACAACGATGGCCAGCAGTCATACTGCACCGTCTTCTGCTGAGCACCCCAGAGATGACGATGGCCAGCAGTCGTACTGCACCGTCTGCTGCCAGCAAGATGTATAAAGATAGATCAAGTGGATCAAAACAAAAAATACACCAGATTTGTTTGGAGTGGGCAAATCTATTGTGGGGGCTGCTGTGATGCAAGTAGCCAACACTATCACTGAGCTGCTGATATCAAGGGTAGTGACTCTGGGAAATGTGCAGGTCATAGTGGATGGCTCTGCTGCAATGGGATTCCCTAACTGTGGTGGGGCGATAGACAGAACCCATATACCTATCTTGGCATCAGAGCACCAAGGCAGCGAGTACATAAACCGAAAGGAGTACTTTTCAATGGTGCTGCAAGCACTGGTGGATCACAAGGGATGTTTCACCAACATCAACGTAGGATGGCCGGGAAAGGTACATGACGCTCACATCTTCAGGAACTCTGGTCTGTTTCAAAAGCTGCAGGAAGGGACTTTATTCCCAGACCAGAAAATAACCGTTGAGGATGTTGAAATGCCTAGAGTTATCCTTGGAGACCCAGCCTACCCCTTAATGCCATGGCTCATGAAACCATACACAGGCACCCTGGACAGTAGCCAGGAGCTGTTCAACTATAGGCTAAGCAAGTGCAGAATGGTGGTAGAATGTGCATTTGGGTGTTTAAAAGCGCGCTGGCACAGTTTACTGACTCAGTTAGACCTCAGCGAAACCAATATTCCCACTGTTATTACTGCTTGCTGTGTGCTCCACAATATCTGTGAGAGTAAGGGGGAGACGTTTATGGCGGGGTGGGAGGTTGAGGCAAATCGCTTGGCCGCTGATTACATGCAGCCAGACACCAAGGCAGTTAGAAAAGTACAGAAGGGTGTGGTGAGCATCAGAGAAGCTTTGAAAACCAGTTTCAGGAATGGCCAGGCTATGGTGTGAAAGTTCTGTTTGATTCTCCTTGATGGAACCACCCCCCCACCCGGGTTCACTCTACTTTCCTGTAAGCTAAGCACCCTCCCCTCCCCACTTCAATCACCGCTTGCACAGGCAATAAGGTCATTGTTGCTTCACATTCATGCATTCTTTACTTATTCATCACACAAATAGGGGGATAACTGCCAAGGTAGCCCAGGAGGGGTGGTGGAGGAGGGAAGGACAAGGCCACACAGCACTTTAAAACTTATTGAATGCCAGCCTTCTGTTGCCTGGGCAATCCTCTGGGGTGTAGCAGCTGGGTGGCCAGAGGCCCCCCCCACCGCCTTCTTGGGCGTCTGGGTGAGGAGGCTATGGAACTTGGGGAGGAGGGCGGTTGGTTACACTGGGGCTGTAGCAACGGTTTGTGCTCCTGCTGCCTTTCCTGCAGCTCAACCATATGCTGGAGCATATGAGTTTAATCCTCCAGCAGCCTCAGCATTGAATCCTGCCTTCTTTCAGCAAGCTGACGCCACCTACCATCTTCAGCCCGCCACCTCTCCTTGTGGTCATATTGTGTTTTCCTGCACTCTGAGATTGTCTGCCTCCATGTATTTTGCTGTGCTCTGTCAGTGTGGGAGGACAGCATGAGGTCAGAGAACATTTCATCACGAGTGCGTTTTTTTCACCTTCTAATCTTCACTAGCCTCTGGGAAGGAGAAACATATGCAGCTGGTTATGTATACCAGTTTTGTGTGAGAGATCACGCACGCAGGGCCGGGCAGCAGAATTCGGCTTGTAGGCAGCCATGGTAAGCCACAGTCTTTTGGATTCTTTAACCTTCATAACATGTGGGAATGGCTTCAAACAGCAGCGCTCTCATTTCCCATACAAAGTAGCCATTGGGTTGGCCATTTAAAATGGGTTGGCAATTTAAAAGGAGGGGCATGCAGCAGAAACCCAACTAAACCCCCCCCCACACACACACAATTCTCTGGGATGATGGCTTCACCCTTCCCCCCACCGCATGGCTAACAGCGAGGAAGATTTCTGTTCAGCCACAGGCAAACAGCCCAGCTGGAATGGGCACCTCTGAATGTCAGGTTACTAAAACAACCGTATTTCAACCAGGTGACCAAGAATGATATCACTCTCCTGAGGGTAACACAGAGAGATAAAGAACGGATGTTGTTTGAATGCCAGCAAACACCAGGACCATACTTTGCAATGCTTTGTTCTGCAATGATTCCCGACTACATGCTACTGGCCTGGCGTGTTAAAGTGTCCTACCATGGAGGATGGAATAAGGCTGCCCTCCCCAGAAACCTTTTTCAAAGGCTTTGGCAGTACGTCCAGGAGAGCTTTATGGAGATGTCCCTGGAGGATTTCCGCTCCATCCCCAGACACGTTAACAGACTTTTCCAGTAGCTGTACTGGCCGTGAATGCCAGGGCAAATTAATCATTGAACACGCTTGCTTTTAAACCATGTATAATATTTACAAAGGTACACTCACCAAAGGTCCCTTCTCTGCCTTCAAGGTCCGGGAGCCCGCCTTGGGTGGGTTCGGTGGGTCCAGGGTCCAGGTCCAGGGTAATAAACAGATCATGGCTGTTGGGGAAACCGGTTTCTCTGCTTCCTTGCTGTGAGCGATCATCTTCCTCGCCCCCAAAACTCGCTTCTGTGTTGCCTCTCACTCCTTGGACGGAGTCAAAGCACAGGGTTGGGGTAGTGGTGGCTGCACCCCCTAGAATGGCATGCAGCTCATCATAGAAGCAGCATGTCTGGGGCTCTGAACCGGAGTGGCCGTTTGCCTCTCTGGTTTTTTGGTAGGCTTGCCTGAGCGCCTTAATTTTCACGCGGCACTGCTGCGGGTCCCTGTTATAGCCTTTGCCTTCATGCCATTGGAGATTTTTTCAAACATTCTGGCATTTTGTCTTTTCGAACGGAGATCTGCCAGCACGGATTCATCTCCCCATACAGCGATCAGATCCCGTACCTCCCGTTCGGTCCATGCTGGAGCTCTTCAGCGATTCTGGGACTGCATGGTCTCCTGTGATGATGAGCTCTGCATGGTGACCTGTGCAGGTGAGCTCGCCATGCTGGCCAAACAGGAAATGAGATTCAAAAGTGCGCGGGCCTTTTCCTGTATACCTGGCCAGTGCATCTGAATTGAGAGCACTGTCCAGAGCGGTCACAACGGAGCACTCTGGGATAGCTCCCGGAGGATAATACCGCTGAATTGCGTCCACAGTACCCCAAATTTAACCCGGCAAGGCCGATTTCAGCACTAATCCCCTCGTCGGGGGTGAGTAAAGAAATTGATTTTAAGAGCCCTTTAAGTTGAAAAAAAAGGCTTCGTCATGTGGACGGGTGCAGGGTTAAATCGAGATAACGCTGCTAAATTCGACCTAAACTCGTAGCATAGACCAGGCCTAAGGTAACCCCACTGGCACCTGACCTAAAATGGCCAATGAGGGGACAACATTCTTTCAAATCTGGAGGTGGGGGGACAAAGGGTTTGGTCTGTCTGTCTGATGCTTTCACCGGGAACAGATCAGGAACGTAAGCCTTCCAACTCCTGTAAAGTTAGTAAGTAATTTAGCTAGAAAATGCGTTATATTTTCTTTTGTTTAACGGCCTGTAAAATAAGCTGTGCTGGAGGGAATGTATTTCCTGTTTTTGTGTCTTTTTGTAACTTAAGGTTTAGCCTAGAGGGATTCTCTATGTTTTAAATCTGATTACCCTGTAAGGTATTTTCCATCCTGATTTTACAGAGGTGATTCTTTTACCTTTTCTTTAATTAAAATTCTTCTTTTAAGAACCTGATTGATTTTTCATTGTTCTTAAGATCCAACGGTTTGGGTCTGTGTTCACCTGTACCAATTGGTGAGGATTATTATCATGCCTTCCCCAGGAAAGGGGGTGTAGGGCTTGGGGGGATATTTTGGGGAAAGACGTCTCCAAGTGGTCTCTTTTCCTGTTCTTTGTTTAAAACACTTGGTGGTGGCAGCATACTGTTCAAGGACAAGGCAAAGTTTGTACTTTGGGGAAGTTTTTAATCTAAGCCGGTAAGAATAAGCTTAGGGGGTCTTTCATGCAGGTCCCCACATCTGTATCCTAGAGTTCAGAGTGGGGAAGGAACCCTGACAGCAAACTTTTCACACTTCTTCAAGGCATCTTCAAAATAAGTGCATCTTGTTTCTTCACAATAAAAGGACTAAGGGTATGTCTTCACTACCCGCCGGATCAGCAGGCAGCGATCGATCCAACAGGGATCGATTTATCGCGTCTACTCTAGTCTTCCATCGACTCCTGTACTCCAGCACCACGAGAGGTGCAGGCAGAGTCAACGGGGAGCCCCAGCAGTCGACTCACCGCGGTGAAGACACCACGGTAAGTTGATCTAAGTACGTCAAACTTCAGCTACATTATTGATGTAGCTGAAGTTACATAACTTAGATTGATCCCCCCCCCCGCCCCACCAGTGTAGACCAGGGCTAAATTATAGGACATTTTGTGGCTGATTGGCCACATTGCTACATGCTGATAAATATACCTCTTTAAAAAGCTGCTTTCACCTTACAACTGTGTTTTGTTTGGCTGGTCAAATTTTTATCAAAATATAAATTATCAAATGTGTTTTAAAATGCTTAGTTTTATCTGAAATTACTTTTCAGTTCAGATTAAAAAAAGCACTTATAACCTTATTTTTGCGCCTGAGTGTGAAAAAGCTATCACTACAGCTGAGTAAATTTGAGGTTCCTCAAAATTATCCCAGATTTTTAAAGACAGAAGAGCTGAATACAGTCTATTAGATTAACTACTTTACAGATCTGTTATATATATATATATATATATATATATATATATATATATATATAATAAAAGCCTCTACGTTTCCAAGATGGGTAACTACTGTATGTACAATATATTATCACATCATAGAAAATAGTGAGTATTTCTAAACTTGCATACACAATGCATGTTTTACACAATGGGGAAAAGATTTTTATAATATGGTTTTATTCTGAGGCCTTGGGATTTTGCCACACTAAATTAGTGTTGTAGCAATTAAGTCTTCACACTCTCTTCTTTTTGGGTAGGTCCACACTTAGAAAAGGTGAGATTTTACAATGTGATATTAACATGTAAAATCCTAGTGTAAACAGGGTAAACTGTCATTTTATCTTGATTTAGCTGGTTAAGGAAAACCCTAGGTGGAAGTTTAGGGTTCATCTCAATGAGCTAAATAGAGATTAAACTATAGTTTTTCCTGTGTACACTACAGTTTTACAATTTATTATGTTTTACAGCTTTTTCTTAGTATAGTGTTCAAGATTTCTTCCAGAAAGGTGGCAGGAAACAGAAGAGAAAACACAACTCATAATTCAGAGTATGCAACCTCCTGTGGTACACTGGACCCTTGCTAGAACACGGGATTTGGGATCCATGCCAAGTACCGCGTTATAGCGGGGACCGCGTTAAAATGAAATTATTGTATACAGTAAATGTCACATCCATAAAGTATAGAAAACCTTAGAAAATAAACTTCTACTTGAAGGAAACAATAAATGAGAAAAAAAAGGGTTGCTTTATTAGAGATTTAAAGTAGACATTACAATAAACTAGAATAGTTTTTCTTAAAAAAGCCGGTGAGTTGCTTTTGCTTCTTGCTGCTGTGCCACTTCCGCTTAGCAAACTGCAAAAGACTACGTAGCTGCATAATTTTTATAGGCTCAACGTCTTGTGTCTCAAACCATCTCAAAGCAGTCTCTAAGCCGGCTATGGTTGCAGTTGATGTTGGAACGACTTCCACTTCATCTTCCTCTTCTTCTTTCATGGCAAAGGCCAATTCTTCAGCTTCTGGAATGTTGTTTGGTTGTACCGCCTGAAGAATTTGTTCATCCGTTAGACTTTCAGCAACGGGACAAAATTCTTCTGCTTCATCATCGCCTCTTATCCAGGACTCAATATTTTGTGGCAGAACAGTTACCCCAAGCCCGGACAGTTGCTGGCACACCTCCTGCATCCACTCCATGTCCGTTCTTCCAACTTCCTACTCTGTAAATCCCTTAAAGTCTAAGTCCTCATCAGACTGTGATCTGCTTTCTTCATTTTCTTCCAGGAGCTGGTGGCCAAACAACTCTCTCAGTCCCACTATCCAACAGCGGTTTATCGTTTCAGCGTATAATAAATTCCAGGAATCGTCGCCAATGTAAAAGAAGTCTTTTATAGTCAACTTCTTCAGAAAATCGGTGACAGACAACTCACTTTCTATCATTTGTCGTACCAAGTTCCGTCGATAGTACTGCTTAAAAATGGCGATAACACCTTGATCAAGCGTGAATAGCTGACACTCTCCCGTCGACTGCGCTCGCGCTCCTTGTTCTGGTGGAGTACTACAGTCGACAGGAGAGCGCTCAGCGGTCGATTTATCACATCTATACTTAAAAAAATTGTACTGTACGTACTTAAATTTGGGATCCATGGCCCCAACCACGTTATATCCGAATTCGCGTTATATAGACACACGTTCTAGTGAGGGTCCGGTGTAATTCCGTTCAAAGTCACGCTACCCCAAATATGCTTTCTAAAGTGAGTTTTTCATGTGACCGACAAAAATAGTTTAATAAACTTGCTCAAGGTTATATAGGGATTCAAGTGTTCCACATATATTAAAAAGAGCCAGGATCTTTCTGGCTCACAGAGCTTTGCTTTTAAGTACAGTATTAGACCATGCTTCTGCCTACAAATTACAGCAACTAATGAAACTATTCTAAACCAGACTGTCATACTGCACAAAGGTTAGCAGCCTTTGAAAAAGTCTCTAATCAATCACCATTTCTTTCTAAATAAACACATCTTCAATTCTGCAAAAGACACACCCCAGCTGTTGTTTTTATACAGTTGCATAATATACAATATTGCTTTTAAAAATATTTTACGTAGGAAACATCCCATGAAAACAGGCAGAGAATTATGTTGAAAATATTACAACTAAAATGTTATGAAATATTCTCAAGACAAAACAATATAGTTATTCATTATCAGATCTTATTTACTTTAAATTACTGCTACATCACTTAACCATCTCTGCAGGAGAACTGTTTTAACTACACAACGTTAGGACCACAAAATATATTCAATTATTGCACTACACCATTGAGCATTTACATTACAACGCTATCTGAAATAACTACAAATCTTTCTAAAGAAGAAAAAGATCATGCAACCCAGTAATGTACAGTTTGCCAGAGTTCTCATAAGCAGTAATATTTCTTTATTTTACAGCTAAATGCATTCAATTCTCTTTAATAGTAATTCAACTGTAATCTTCAGTGGAATTTCTTTTTTGTAGAGTATATGAATACACTGGAGTCTGTAATAATGAGCCTACTTCTTTAACATTTTCAAACAGCTACAATTTAGCCACTAGTTGTAGGAATCCGGCTAGCAGCATGAAAAAGGTTACTATTCAGCTTTATTTGAAGATCATCTGCTTCTGCTATTTTATCAGCCTCTTGGAGGACAAAGAGGCACATATGTCTATGAATTTTGTTTTATATTAAACGCTCCTAATGCAGAACTATTATCAGCCTTTTCTTTCCTTTTATCATGAAGAGATTCTGGACCATGCCTTTATAGTGTCCCAAATAGATTATCGTAATTCTTTTTCTTGGCAATCCAACTCATTTGATTAGTAGGCAACAGTTACCACACACAGCAGCTAGAATTCTGACTACAGTTAAAAGGTTTAATCATGTAATCCCTGTCTTGGTCCAGCTGCACAGTTTGCTAGTGAAGTTTTCTATTAGTAATAAGGGTATGCTGATTTACAAACCTTTTATAGAAACAAGGTCTAATCGCCTCTGAGTTAAGAGACATCTTACTTTACTGGTTATCAGCTAAAGTCAGGTTCTTAATGTCTTTTTACATCACCATTCACAAAATGTATCATTTTTAGATTTCTTATGTGTTGGCTGTGCAGAATTCATTTTCCTATTGATCTCCACAACCAAGGGAAGAGGACTGTCAGGGAGCTGATTATTCTCTACCTGATTTTCTGCCACATCTCCATCTTCTGCACAAGTTACAGCAGCTTTGCAGGAGGGGTGGGGGCAGCTGCTTTTAACTTTCGCCAGCTGAGTATGGTTCCCTAGGAACCATATGGCAGCTGAGGATTACTGGTCTGCATCACATGTTGGCCTCTCCTCCCCACTTAAGTTTACCCTTTGCCACCTCCTGTGCCAGGGCCCAAAAGGAGAAAAGAAAGTCAACATAGGAATCAGTTCTAACTCCAGCTCTGTATATGTTGGGGGCTCCTCCATGCTGGGGGTATCTTCAACAGGGAATTAAAGGAGGTTTCTATCACCATTGCGCTGCCTGAGCAGCACAAAGAGAGCAAATATTTCTTTCACTGACTTTAGGCCAATTTTAAATAATTATTAATTATACTGAATGAAACACCTGTTAAATGCTAACATAAAAATGGTCTGAAATGCCTTGGCATGCAAAGATGCTATAAAAGTTTAAGTAGCAGTAGCTGTTAAATGTGCTGCAATCAAAACCTAAAATAAAACTTTTTAAGTTGAGTAATCTCAGTTAAAAAGCAGACTATAAAATGAAAATGCAATGCCCATTATTAATATCGCCCTTCCTTTTTGCTGAATGTCCCAACAAGAATGTTAACTATTCAAGGACAGCATCTTACAAATTAGAGATGGGAACTGGAATTGGAGAAGACCAGCTACATCATCCATTCCTTCTCCCTGGCACTGTAGATCTGTTCTCTGCTGTCCATTACCTAATGTTTTAGTGTGGCTAGTTTTAAATAAGTGAAGAAATAATTTTTTTGTAGTACCTCTTTTGGATAAGACAAGGGTTCTCAAACAGGTACCAGGGGCTTGTGACCACCCCACCCTTCCTATTTTGCTAAATGAGAGTGGTGACATGGCTAGAGAAGAGAGAATTCTCATAGGTACCTGGTAGGAAAAAGAAATCCTGGTATGGGAAAGGTTGGGGACCACTCGGATAAAGTATACAATTTAAAGCAACATCATTTGTTTATTAAAGATCCCATAACATTTTTCACAAGATGAGATGTGTTAACCCTGGAGTCCTAGCCAAGTTCTAGTTTTCAACTGGACACAGTTTGCATTGTCCCTTTCTGTTCCAAATTGTTGTGCAGTGTTGAACAACTGCCATAGTCCTCCCGCCCTCTCTCACGCATGCACACAAGATTAACGTTACACCAGCAATACAGTGGATTAACAGCATGGTGAATCATGCCCATGACTCCTAATTTAAAAGCACAATATTTACTAAGGGGTTGGGTTTTTTTGATGAGGGATGATAGGCTGAAGCAGGTAAGTACAGGCAAGAAGGGAAAGTGCATTTAGGCTGGCAAGTTAAACATCAATCCTGAAAATTTAACGATTAAAAACAGCCAATATTTAAGCTTCAGAAAATGGAGGTTTATAATAGAATTGCTGACAAACCTTTAACAGTGTTACTGGGCACTGCTCTAATAAAGTCACAAGCAAATTTTATTAACTATTGTCTCTCATCTAGCAAGCACTATATTTGACTATCTGTCAGAAACTAAATGCATGCAAGATGTCAGCAGGATATAACGAATACCAGTAGTATCCCCAGCTTTTCCAATCAAAAGCCACTCATTTACACAAATAGCTCTGGATAGCTTGTCTTTTGTAATTTTTCTCCATGCGTTTAGTTCCCCAGATTTCATTTTGAACTAAGCAGCTGAGGCCATTATGGATACTTCAGCTTCCATTTTTGTTCATGCAAAATACAAGAATCAACCACAGTAGTGAAGCTCTGTGCCAGAGGTAAGGAAAGTGATCCCAAATTTCTAATGAATGCTAGATAGGCAGTGACAGTGGAAAACTCCAGTAAGTCTGCTATATCCATTTAGCAGTATTTAAAAGCTGGAAAGGCCTCACCTGATTCATGTTAAGCTGCTTCTGTAGTACAAATGAGATCCCTTCTAAAACAATGAATTTCCACATTTGTACAAGACAATAATATGAACTGCAACTTACAATTCCCTAAAGGAATTATGTCAATTGGCATTTTAAAAATGAATTCAGTGACCTACAATAATATGAGTTTCTTATGCACAGTATTTGTCAGTAGGCAACACGGAAAGTTCAGAATTCATTTAGAAAGCCTACGCTTTATAAAACCAAACAAAAGAATACTTAAACCACTTCCTCTAACTTGATAAGTATCTTACACTGAATGGCTGCCTGCAATATAAGAATGATGAAAAACTGATAACAGGAAATGGAGCTGCACTCAGCACAGTTAAAATTCAAGAACAAGAGGGGAAAATAACCCTCCAGATAATATATGCCCACTCAGCGGCCTTACTGACCTGATGAGACATTTAGAGCTCGTGGAAATTTCACAACTTTTTGGCAACTATGGTTTAGTGGGTCTCATGTGTGCTTGCACAGCTTATTTTCAGTCACTAAGTAGAAAATTTGCAACTTTAAGTATTCTTTTATTCACCTTAAGTAGGCCTTCAGGGATAGAAATGCCCATCTTGAAAGGGCTTAACATTCAATTAACCCATGCTCCCTCCCTCTGGACTTACATTCCACCGAGTATAACTCTGCTCCTTGAAATGTCAGATATAGCACTTACTGGAACAGACTGTGTAAAGGGTACAGGCACTATGTCCAAACAAAGAGACAGCTAGCATTTCCAGGTTGTGCTGTAATAAAAAGCACAGTGGCTTTCAGAGGACTACATCGCTGTTAATACTCTGAGTGACCCCTTCAGACTCCTACTAAAAAGAATTCTCACTATTTCATGAAGTATATTATTATACCGTGTACATTTTAAGGCAGGACTGATACGTACTGATATAGCTGAGGATTGGCTAGGTTGTCAAGACTAGAAAAGGGGATGTGGTGCTCCCAATCAGGATTTAGGTGCACTAGCCGAGCTGTAAGAAAGTCCCCAAAACTGAAACAACAGAGGTGTTATAAATAACGGTTAAATAGTAGTGTTACGTTTGGACCAAGCACTGGAATACTCAATGTATTCAACATATGCTGATGCCAAAAGTACACTACTTGTTTTAATAGTGAAGCGTGGGATTTTCAAAAGCACTAATCAGCATTGGTCTAAATGCTCCCATTTAAGGTAAAGGGAGTTTTACCATTGACTTCACTGGGGCCAATACTGAATGCTTTAAAAAAAAACTCGCCCTAAAACTTTAAAATCCTGATTATAATATGCTTCGCAAACTTTTCATCATATATACAAGCTGTAATATTACAAAAACAAGATATATTAAATATTTTAAAAATTTAATTGATATCTTGTTTTTGTGTATTACAGCCTGGTATACTTCATGAATCAGGATTTTAAAGTTTTAGGGTCCTAAAACTAACCATATACTATACTAACCATTGTTTCCTCTTAGAAGAAACCTTAGGATAATATCAAGAACTCTATGACAACACATTTCAGGTATAAATAGCTAGATATACAGGGGCCAGTAGATCTTCCCCCAGTGAAAACATGCCATTTGCAGGCTTACTTTCCTCAAGTGGCTTAGGAGCACTAAGTATAACTTTATAATTCAACCTTAGGTTACAATTTAAATACCCTACATATAGTCATCTTCTATTGAATACCTTAGATGCTGAAGCACACTGAAAAATGGTCAAGTAATCATCACATTACACCAGAGACACAGCACTCTTTAAAGAAATTGTTCAAGATTTTGCTGAAATTTTGAATTTTTTTGTATAAACTATTGCCAACTCTTGCAATTTTTTCATGAGTCTCAGAATATCTGGTGCTTTTGTTAGAGTCTTAGCTGCTGAAATCAAGTTATTAGTTAAGCAGCTCAGTTTTCATTAAAAAAAAAAAGTTGTTAGCCCTTATGGAAACAGAGAAAAGCTTGAAAACATGAACCCTAAATATTCCAGTACCAAAAAGCAACAAAATATAACCTACCACTTATTATTTGTTAAGTACTGTATCATGAATTTTAAGCCAATCTCACGATTTGACATGAGTCATGATTTTTGAATGCTTGGGGTTGGCAATACAGTGTATATATTCCTATATTTGTTTTTGACAACAGAGATATAAGTGGCACTCGCCAAATGCTCTAAACAGTAGGCCAGAAGCGTACAATTTTCTTCTCTTGACTTGAAGTCAAGGGTGAAATAAATCAGAATAATACAAGTAAGAGATAGAAAAGACCTATTTATCACCCAGTATGTCTTCCTAAATTCCAGTTCATCTCTCTATTCATAAATAATACAGACTTCACATTTTGGTGCATAATACATTCCGTGCAAATTTTTTTAAAAAAAGCAGAAACTTGATCTTCATATTTTTTCTTGTGATCAAAGCTATATTCCAGATGTTTTCCCGTCTTTTCCTTCAGATGTGTGTGAAAGGGCTGTGGGCAGCAATGCTGACTGGATGTATAAATGATAAGAGTTTGGGCTGGGGGGAAGTCTCCTTCCAGAATGTCTATTTATTCAATTTCTAGTGAATAAAAATAAATGTATTACCTGTCTGGAGTTACTAACCCATATTCTACTTTACACAGCTACAAAATAATTAAAATAACTTAAAGAAAAATAGTTTGAACAGAGTAAACCAATGTATTTCACAGAGGCGCGGTTCTTTCTTCCAAAAAGTAAACCTCTTATATAGTTAGCTTCAAGGATTGTTTTTAGATAACAAAGCCTACTGCTCTGACTAGCTGAGTATTGCAACCATATCTGCCTTTCCTCTATTTCAGATTAGGGTTGCCAGGTGTCTGGTTTTCGACTGGAATGCCTGGTTGAAAAGGACCCTGGCGGCTCCAGGTCAGCACTGAGGACCAGGCCATTAAGAGTCCGGTCGACGGTGCAGCAAGACTAAGCTAGGTTCCCTACCTACCATGGCTGCATGCAGCTCCCGGAAGTAGCTGCCATTTCCCTGCCTCTGCACGCTGCCCCCACCCTGAGTGCTGGCTCTGCAGCTCCCATTGGCCGGGAACCACAGCCAATAGAAGCTGCAGGGGCAGCGCCTGAAGGCAAAGGCAGTGCGCACCCCGCAGAGGCACTGGCCATGCCTCCACCTAGGGACCAGACATGCTGGCTTCTTCCGGGAGCAGCGCGGAGCCTGGGCAGGCAGGAAGCCTGCCTTAGCCCTGCTGCACACTGACCAGAGCCCCTGAGGTAAGCACCACTTGGCCAGAGCCCGCACCCCAGACCTTCTGCCTCAGGTCGGAACACCCTCCCGCATCCTAACTCCCTCCCAGACCCTGCACCCCCCACCCACACCCCAACCCCCGCCCCAGGACAGAACCCCCTCCCGCACCCAAACTACCTCCCAGAGCCCATATCCCACACCCCCTTCTGCACCCCTGAGCCCCCTCCCACACCCAAAATCCCTCCTGGAACCCACACCCCCAACACTCTCCCACACCCCAATCCCCTCCCCCTGCCCTGAGCCCCCTCCCACATGCCAAACCCCTCGGCCCCAGACCAGAGCTCCCTCTTGCACTCAAACCCCTCATCCCCGGCCCCAGCCCAGAGCCCATACCCCCAGCCAGAGCCCACACCTCCTCCCGCACCCAACCCCCTGTCCCAGCCTGGAGCCCCCTCCTTCACTCTGAACCCCTCATTTCTGGTCCCACCGTGGAGCCCACACCCCCAGCTGGAGCCCTCACCCTCACCCCAACCCCCTGCCCCAACCCAGTGAAAGTGAGTGAGGTGAGGGAGAGCAAATGATGGAAGGAGGGAGGCTGCAGTGAGTGGGGGCTGGGGCCTGAGAGAAGAGGCGGGACAAAATAATTTGTTAAAGGCAGATGAAACTTGTTTTATTATTCTTATTAATAATGAGACAGTTTATAATCAGGTAAAGTAAGCAATCTTAACTAAATTCTATGAAATAAAAGGAAATAAATCAGTTACATAGAAGAAACCATATAAGGAGTTGTCTTGGAGACAGGCCAATTATGAATTTTAATAATCTTAAATTCAATTAAATCCCCTTATCTCTCTCTTTACCAATATTTAGCCCTTGTCTTATCTCCAGGAATACATGGTCGAACCATTTGGTGATTAACAGGAGAAACTGTTAATATTTTGAGTTATAACAGCATTTCCATACCCCAATAAAGTCATAGCAAAAGTTTTAAATCTAATACCTTGGCAGCATTTTAGGTAACTTTCTTTTACAAATCCATGTTTAAGGCTTGGGGAGGTTTTCCTTGGGCTGTTTTTTTCTTGAGTCTTCTCTATTTTTCTTAGGTGTTGTGGCAGCTTGCTTGTACTGGTGGGCAGGATAAGTTGATGAGTACTGTTTAAACAGAGTGTTGGGTCTGTATGAGGGGTGCTCACTTCAAATATATTTATATATATTTAATACTTCCTCTCTTTCCTGTTTCCATGAAAATTATAGGAAAACACACCTCTTTCAGGCTTGCTTAGATTCAGGTTGGATGCTGTCACTTTTTCGTTGACTTCATGCTTTAGTGGTTTCCTTAGGTAACACATTCAGCTCCTCAATGTGCAGTCTGCCTAACGAGTATGAAACCCTCTTCTAATTGCCTTTATTCATTTTGTGGCAGGAAAGCATTAAAATCACTTTTAAAGTTTGTTTTATCTTCTTTTTCATTCGGCCCATTCTCTGAGATATTCCTTCAATTTTATTAGTTTTATTAGTTTGACAAAAATGAAATTCTGTTTTGAGAAAAGCCAAAATACTACAGTTCTTTATATAGACTTTTTTTGTTTTTAAAACTATATTAAAAATTCTTAAAGACAGTCTTTAGATTAAATAGATCTTAAATGAGTTGTTGATTCTACATGGAATATATTGGAAAGATGATTCTTCTTATCTTCCTGAGTTGGGTGAAGGAGTTGCTTGAGCAATGCCAGTAATTAATTTTCTATTAACAAATTTTCAATAATTAAATGGCTATTTAGTTTAGCAAGGTTATTAGATTCCAGGTGGATACCTAAAGTATTTTACCATTTACATAGCAATGGTATTAGGAAATTATATTTGAAGCTTTGCATTAGCTAACATATTTGTAAGAATGAATTTCACAACAGTGTTTGCCATTTCAACATTTAAGAAATAAGCAAAAGCTTCAAAACGTTTCCAACTTCATGTTTTCCCTAGAGACTTTTCTGAATGAAGATTTTAGAGTAAATATACAATTAACTTCAACAACAACATTTCTATAATTTTTTGTAGGAGGTTACTTAGAAATTTTTCTTATGGAGGTGACAAAGCCCACTTTACACCTAGACATATTGTTCACATATAGAATGATCACTATGTGAAAAGGGTTTGCCCATGTGTAATAGTGTATTTTTTAATTATTATTCTGTGAGAGTTCATTCAAGAGCATAGTGATTCTCACATAGTTTTTGGGGCATATGATGCACTGGATGAGGTACAGCACAAGTTGAATAGGTATATGTATAACCCATGGATCTTGAAAGGTTTTTTGTGAGGGGCTGTGTACATATGTCTGTAGGTTTTGAATCAGTTGTTCTAGCAGGATCTGGGTGCAACTTTGAGCTCGGGTGTCCTGGTCCATGGAAAGGTTCTTTCTGATGATGAACTTGGAGAGGTTGGGTGGTTAATTGAAGGCCGGAAGAGAGAGTACTAGAAAGATTTCTTTCAGGATGTTGTCCCCAGCAAGTCTTGGTTGTAATTTTTTGATGATGGGTTCTGGTGTAGGGTGGCAGGTGATAACTAGGGTTCTGCAGTTAGTGGGGTTTCCACCCGCTATATTGAAGCAGATTCTCCTGGGGTATTTAGGTGGCCCGTTCAATGATGCAATCTTCTTCTCTGGTAGGGCGTCTTTGTTTAGTGAAGGCAGTTTTAAGTGTTTTTAGGTATCCCAGACTTTCTCTTTGGAGTACATTTTGGGGTATCTGAGTGCCTGACTATAGATAACAGATTTCTTGGTATCTGGGGTTGGTGTCATCGAATCTGCATTTTTTTTTTAACCAAAAAACAGTTTTGGTCAAAAAAATTTGCCCAACTCTATTTAAAATCTACATTTAGGTTCCTGTTTTGTTTTAAATCTTAGCCCATGGCTTTTTTCCACTCTGAGGAAAGAGAGAGTCCACCATATTCACAACAGAGGTCATTGTGAACATCCCCTACCAGTTGTGATTCCTCCAAAATTCCCTTAAATTTTCAAGACTATGTACAATAAACACCATTCTTCCAGCTAAGCATGGGAAAAAATACTTTTTCAGCTCTTAAATTGCACTCACTGATTAGCTAAAGTAATTGCCACTGGGTAAAGCATCACATTCTTTCTCCTCTAGGAGCTGAGCTTGCTGCCTCCTCAGACAAACATCAGTTTGTTTATTTTTTTTAAACATCATCCACTTAATCCACTTAAATGAAGGAGCCACGGTTGTTATAGGCCATGTCTCTGACTGACACTTGAGTTTTCAAATGGTCCATCAGTTAAAAATTAATTTTGACTGATATTTCATACAAAATCAAGAGAGTGTTCAAAAATATTTGAAATTAATACAGTAGTTCAGAAAATTTCAACAATACAGCAAATGGACACTCACAAAGAATCTAGAAGGAACAAAACAGAAAAAAATGGTAGCAAGATATCCTTACATAGTACCCTGAATACATGCTTTAAAGGGAACAGAGAGTTTCAAAGGGAATTGTCTGGTTATGCTGGAAAAAGACACTGGATGTGGTTTAATTAGGCCACAATTTTATTCTTAAATGTCTGGGAGTAACTGGCCGATAAAAGTGTACAGTGTAGGTAATTCCATAATCATTTCAATATATACCTGGGGGACTTCCATTAGCTCCCCCCCCCCTTTACCCATCCTGGTTCTCCTTACTCACTGCTGGGACATCACCATCCCCCCACCTCAAATGAGGATTAAGGGGGGAGGCAGGCTCCCTGCCATATCAGGCACAGGAGCCTCAAACGCCCCCATTTCTGCTCCTTTAAAGAACAGTTCCTTTAAAACTTTTACCAATCCATTTTATCTGATCACTCTATCCCTTCCCCACAGAGTACCTGCACTGGACATCCGCCCCACATTTACATAATGAGTTGTGACATCACAGCCTAACTCCTATCTCATGTTTGCCCCGACTAAGCCCCCCAAACCTGCTGTGGGGAAGGCAAATAAAACCCCACTTCACCTTGGCTAATCTGACAGTGAGGGGAAAATTCCTTCACAGTCCTCCAAGAAAGGAGCAACTAGCACAATGCCCACAGCGGATCCCGACAAAACCTAGTATTTCACCACATCCATGGGTGGGAGGGTGGGTGCTGCTCTGCCTGGTCCAGGAAGAAGAGGCCTTTCCTGCATCAACATGAACCTATATAGTATCCTCCACTTTCCGGTCACCTGGCAAAGGATGGGTCAGCGTCCCCACACTGACCTGTTCTGCAGCTGCAACAGAAAGCCATTCCAGCTCTCTAGTGCTTAAAAGGGCACACACCTTTGAGCAACAAGCCAGAAAATGGCCCCCACTGCTTAATGTGCTGTGAGGTCATTATTACAGTTAACAGCAAGGAAAGCTCAGAATATTCATACCAACAATACCACTTTGAAAGGCATACAAATAAGGTTCAACTAGGGCTATACTGTCCAACAACAATCAAGCAGAGTACTATCCGGGGTACGAGAAAGGATGCATCTAAAACTGACAGTGATTTTGGCCCCATATTCTCCTATAGAAGTTGGCCATCAATTCAAAAATATCATAAAGTAATAGAATATGCTTTAGAATAAGAAATGTTAAACCAGGAATCTAGACTCTGACAACTATAAAGAGCACATTTTCTATCTACCTTAAATACTCCAGTGTGGTTTCAGCTGAATTACATTTCACTTTCTGCCACACAGTCTTTTACAACGCAGCCATTGCCCAAGTATTTTGGAATCAAACGCAAATTTAAGAATTGTGTTGATTTGTCTGCAAAGGACTCAGGTCTCCATCCTTCCTTGATTCAGCCAACTTAAGAAGGGAGTTTTTTCATTTTTCTTTCTCCTTTGCTATTCATATGAAATTACGCTGCATCATTCTTCAGTCATTGTTATTTAAAGAATTTATGGATAGTGCCAGATGAATGCAATATATACATTTAAGTCATTACCATTAAGCCATAAACTTAAGACAACTTTGGAACATAAATAAATCTTGTTACAAAATGTACCATACAGGTTCCAAAGTATATAGCTTAAAATACAGCATAAAGCACGAGCCGTGGAACTTTAAAGCTTACTCAGTTACCAACATATATATAGGTCACTCACAGATGAATCCAACCAAGATGAAACATTGTCAGTCAGCGGGTAAGTCAAAAGTGGGCACTCTGTAGGCTTACAAGTCTAACTTTATTCTTTTCTTCTAAAATTACCTTGGACTGCTTCAGGGACTAAAAACTATACCGTTATCTCCAAATTCTAGACACAATCTAGTAGCGTATAGGTCTAAGAAACAGTAGTCCATTTCAGTTAATATGAATTTTTACTTCTGTAAAGGTTTCTTTCTTTTCACTAGTCCAATCATATAGTTTCAATGACTTCAACCTCTTCTACTAAAAA
This sequence comes from Natator depressus, assembly GCF_965152275.1. Lineage (NCBI taxonomy): Eukaryota > Metazoa > Chordata > Testudines > Cheloniidae > Natator > Natator depressus. The sequence goes on from NC_134234.1 coordinate 297,561,674, forward strand.
CTGGACTGGCTCGGCTTTCCATGCCCCTTTCAGAATCAGGTTCAGCATACAGTCTCAACTGTTGCAGGCATTTATGATCCAGCAGGCTTGATTCCAAACTACTACTTGAGGCCACTGAAGTAGTGACAAAAACTGAACTCCTTATGGCTTATAATAATCTTAGCATAAAAATGGAGTCCCAATCTGAGCAATGTTTTTTTCTTTACCTTACTAAAGATCACCCAAAATGAACACCAAAAAAGACTAAAAAATAACAGATTCAAGGGACTTGAAACATAAACGGAAAATTAATGAAGTGATTTTAATTTACATATAATTCCTTGATGGTTATGAAAAGTACCATTTTCAGCCAAATGAAAAATTGCATCATCTTATTTTTCAAATAATCTAAAATCAACAGAGGTGTTTCCAAAAAATGTAATTTGGATGCCCCAGTTTTAGTAAAAGGGAAAAGATAAATTTGATGATGATCCAGAATCTGACACGCTATTTTTGTATAATCCAGTAATTCTGATTCTGGATATTTTTAACTGAAGAAAGGAAAATAAATCATGAGTGAATAGAACTACTATAGAAGGTGTTCGTTAACACAGGCCCCTGTGCTTGCAACAGACTCCCACCCCACCATAATTACATTTGATGATGTAATTATCTTCCTATCTTGTCCTTCAAATCTGTCAGACCTCCTTAAGGTGATCTTCTAACCCACAGATTCCCCATCTTTTCTTGCATTTGCACGGTTATCCAAAATGTTATAGTCATTGGAATAATGATCCAACCCTATGAGGAATTCTACCCAGACACACTACTAAACCAGTGTGGAGTTCCTTGAAGGACTGAGTCTTAGGTCATAAACTCTTTGGGGGAACAGGCCTGGTCTCTTATGTTCTGTAAATATTATGTACATTTACAGCATGCTACAAATAATACCACTTCCATCTTTGGTACTTACTGTTCATCTTGAAAAACAATGCATACTGAACGTATAAAATACTGTATTTTTTGAGATAGGATTTGTCTGTATGGTGAGTTAGTGCATGGCAAGCTGGGATGTAAATCTGCAGCACAGTAATCTGCCACACACTAATGCTGGCCCTGCTATTGTTCACAAGAAGATGCATAGCGTGTTTTGATCTACTCCACTTTGAAATGGGAGTAGATCAAAGCACACAACAGAACTTCTAGTGTGTAGTAGCAGAGTCCCCATGGCCAGACTGTAGCAGGCTTGTGTGCTACAGATTTACATTTTAGCTTGCCACACATTCACTGACCATACAGACAAGTCCATAGAAATATCATTGTGTTTACTAAAAATGTGAAGTCACTGACAGCTTTAATAATTTCAAAAGCTGCCATGTAGAGAGGGGGGTTTTAAAAACAGAATTAGACTAAGTCAAAGAAACATTGCTGACATGCTCCATTACCTGGCTAGAAACTATTGTCATATAACAATTTCTCCAGCCAATAAATATGATGTCACAAGAAGACAGTATGCTTCCTTTAGTTCACAGAAAGTACGGAATTTCAATTACAATTACACAGTAGTGAACCACTATAAATGGAAAACTCATAAGAAAAATATATTAAGTTTTCCCTCTTTGTTTAAAGGGAATCTACACAGAATAGAAACAAATCTAAACCAAAAGTAATGATAGAGAAATACTGTCTATATAAATTTTTAAATGATATTCAGAAAAGGCAAATATATATTCATAGATTCACTGAGCATCTATATAATTAGTATGGCAATCTTTTACAGGGCTTGAAAAAAAAAATCCACTTGGCCCACTTGAGAAGGATTCTTTCCCTGGGAAGAGAAGAGGTATAAAGTTCATTATATTCTGCACACTTTAACCTTCCTTATAAAAAGCAAATTTCCAGCCATCACGTTTACACAGATACCATTCCATACGTGAACTGAATTTAAATTGATATAGCGAAGTCTTCCTGAATCTGCTGACTGACAACTACAGTTTCTCTGCTGCCACTTATAGCCTTATCAAGCAGTAGCAGAGTGGACATGGCAAAACCATAGTAAATTTCACTGCTTTTCAGAACACTATAGACAGAAGTGAAACTAAACAGAATTATGTCAATCTGACTAGTGTTGCTGATGTAAGCAGTCTGAATGAGCTCTCCCCCGACATCTAATGGTGAGCTGTGGACAAGGACTTCAGGAGCTGATCTCGTTTGCATGGATACACCCACCCTGCCTAGGTGCTCAGCATGATGGGATTGCTTACCCAAATGATCATTTGTGGCTGGTGTCGGATCCCCAGTCTCCTTGTTATTGAGGCAGGAGTACTAAAGCGTTGTTATCCTTGTTGTGTGAACTGAGGGCAGCAGAACTGCACCTGGCATACCCCAACAGAGGAACTCACCCTCAACTGAACGGCACTCATTAGGCAGGGGACATGGGTTCCAAAGCTCAATGATTGAGAGAGGGTAGGGATAGGTACTTTCACTTGGTGCTGTGGGCCCTGTTTAAGGGTTTTAGACACCTTTTGATCCTTCCATGGTATAATAAAAGAGCTAGACTCAATTGAGAGTCTTGTTACATGCTGTAAAGCTGAAATCACTGATACCTAGATCTAAATATTAGACCTACTTTGGAACAGAGTCTCTATTGCAAGAGACTACCCAGTGTGTACCAGCCAGTGAGACTCCTCCACTAACAACTGAAATCACTGAGAGCTGTGTTAACTGGGGTGGCCCTTAAGACATCATGGCCAACCGGGTGGCTGATGGAGACGCGTGGCCAGCAGGGTGGTTGGTGGGGAGGGCCAGAGCAGAGCCCCACAGAGAGGTGTGCAAGCGGCCATTGGGGCGACGAGTGAGTGCCGGAGCAGTGGAACGTGTAAGGTGCCTTCTTGGCCCCCCACTTCCACTCAGGGTGGGAGGTGAACTCTGCGGCTGAACCTCTGAACTCTGGGGCTGCACTGGCCAAGGACAGCAACTGTGAGTGGGGTGCAGTGGTGAGAGGGGCATGTTAAAGGGACTTTTGGGTTGCTGGACTTAAGGACCTGAGGGGGAAAGGACACTGCCCAACTTACTTGGGAGTGGGTCTTTTGCTCATGGTTTATTTTTATGAACCCTAGTTGCAGTGTCTTCCCAAATTAATGCTGAGTTACTTCCCTCCTTTTATTAAAAGTTTTTGCTATAATCAGACTCTGTGCTTGTGAGAGGGGAAGTATTGCCAGGTCACTGGGTGGGGGCTCGAGCCAGTTTTGTGTTGTATTGTTGAAAAGGAACCCCTAGATACTGAACCCGGCCCTTGCTGCTGCTGGCTCCACCTGGCAGAAGGGCTGCACTCAGGAAACAGCGATTGCCAAGACATTGAAGCTGTTGTGCCTCAGTCTCATAGACGGCCCTCCCTCTTTCAATGCCCTTTCCTATGTGCTTTAGACTGGTATGTGTCTGATAAATTTTCAGGCCCTAATCTTTTTAACACTTGCCTTTTTTCCTTCGTAGTCAGGTTGTACAAAGAACTAAGGCAATATTCATCTTCAGTACTTTAGCTACAGACAAGCTAAAATAGCAGCCGCAGCACATTCTGTCTATATGGTATAGTGACACAATACTGAAATAGCTGCTGTACTGAAATATGCCATTCATTACTGAGCAGAAATGTTAATAAACACTGACAACTTTCCATCATTTGAAATGTATCAGATGATGATATATACTATTTTTATTCAGAAAGCTTTCTCTGATGTTTCCATGTGTAAACTTTTAATCAACCAGTGATAGAAACCTCATGATGAAAAAGCCTTTTCTTTTGCATATATAATATTTATAACACATATCTGCTTACATATACAGTATCTAGTAGCCATTTATTGTGTTTTAAACTAAAATGAGTCTTATTCTAAAGCAGGAAATCAATTTCTTGACCCCATTTCTATCAGAATGAGAGTAGTCTGCCTAGAAGCAATATATCAACAGCAAATTTATGGCTCAATATGGCTATCAGCCACAGCTAAAAATCTGCAGATCTATATAACCAAGCACATTAAACAGTCCTCTTGGGTAACATATAAGCAAAAGTAACTCTCATAATACAGCACATACTATGGGTAGAGCTATTACAGCAGTGTCTGTTCGCCTTTTTTTGGTCCAATCCATTTTCAAAAGAATCTGTGCATATCGTCAACATAATGAATGAAATCACAAGTCTCCTCATAAATTTTAAATGGCTTAAAGGATTTCCTCACCTTCATGTGAAAATTTGAGTACTGTATGCTTAAACTGAAGTGGTTTTTGGAAAAATTAAAAATGATGCATTTTGATGAAACTGCCCTTTTATTGACTACATCAGCATTCTGTAAAATCCCTGGAACAGAAAATAATTCAGCAATGTTATAGCTTTGTTTTCGTAAGTTAGCTGGATTCAGTTTACTGTACAGCTCCTACCATGAAAATATTTAATCATTCTAATGCAATTCTAATATGAGTGGTGGGGGCCCTCGAGTTCCGAGCCCCTGCAGGTGGTGCAGGCTCCAGAGCTCCGAGCCACCATGGGGGCCCCAGAGAAGTTTCCTCTTAGATCATCAACTCAGATCAGCAGTGACAAAGTTTTTACCTTCTATACCTGGGTAGATTACAGGCTTGTAATGACTATGGAAATTTGTACTGGTATAACTACATTGACACACATGCTGCAACCGGGGAAAACAGTATTTGCACTTACCGTGATACACTTATCTACCCTGGTAAGCACATCAGACACTGGCTATTTGCAGCAGCATAGCAACACCACAGCATAGCTAGGTTCTAAGAGAAAAAAGATGATTTCTCAATACAATTTCCAGCAAACAACTGTCCATGTCACTGAAACAACAGTACGAAAGGCCAAAGACAGAAAAGACATTGAGGCCATTCTCTTTCAGGTCAAGAGGGGACAGAGGGCAGCAGAAGGATGTTTCAATGCTGCAGCATACATTGTACATGATTTGTGGGTTTTCAGAAGGAATATTGTACCTATAAAAGTAAAGATCAGCTTTTAACTCTCTCTGTTAGAGACTTTATTTGCCACTCAGACTTCATTAGCCATAATACATTTTTATTGGTTTATCAATACCAAGGAAGTTGTTTGAGTGATTTTGTTAGTGATAGAAGAACTGATACTCTAATGGACTACTAAGAAAGCATTGATGTGATGTTTTGGGGATCACCCAGATCAGTAAGAGGTTTTGTCACTGCCTGCCCTATAAACTTGGGGGGCCTTAACGCTGTGCTGCTATGGCTCATAGCCCTCCCCCAGTGGCCTGCCCAAAAGCACAAAGTCTAACCCTGGCTTCCACCAGCCTAGTTACTCCTTGCAGGGTGACACCAACAGCCCCTTCCAGTCCTAAATCTCCCCAAATCCACCCTTCCCAAGTTCTTAACTACCGCACATTCAGACTTTTCTCCTCTGGTTCATCACCCCAAAAAGTGTGCAACCTGTCCCCCTAGATACCAGCTTCCTTTGGCCCCCACACTCCACACAAATTTGCACAACAGAGGCCTGCTTGGGGTAAAAATTAACAAAGGGTTTATTTAATAGAAAAACTACATATTCAAAGATGAAATAGTAAGGAAGAGCTAACTATCCTACTACAATACATATTGAAACCTTATTCAGGCATACAATGAATGAAGTTTGCAAAGTATTGTGGAAAGAAAAAGACAAAAACAATGGTCTTTCATATTAGCAGTTCATAAACAGACTATGCTAAACGGAGTCCATGTGTGCTTTATTTTCTGAATTAAATGTTTTGGTGTCTGTCGGATGCCAATGTCAAAGTGACACAGTGACTTGACTATAATTCTTAAAATATGGTAAAGACTAAAGACCCTTAAATTAGCAAACTACGGACTCATTAAATTTCAAGCACATTATTCTAGCATTCAGTTTTTCCCTCATTCTTCTGCCACACTTATTCTATTATCTGGGAAGAAACTGATATTTCTTTGGGCAAACAAGAAGTATTGTTTCTAAACACCAAAGTGGAATCACTTTACTAATGAACAATTATTGATCTGTGAAATAAGCAACACTCTGTCAATAGAATTCAGTTCAACCCCCCATACCTTTCACATAAGCTTACAGCTCAAGGATGGTTGGACTAGGGGGGTTCTTCACCCCTCCCACCAATCACAGCATAGCTTTGTATGGGACCTTATCATAGGTCATTCCTTAGGCTTTAAGGAACCCTGTAATTGGCTGCGAGGGAGGGAACTGCATTCCCCTTTACATTTGCTTGACAAGCTGTGAAGAACCATTCAAGCTCTCCTGCTTGCAGCAGGGTTTTCATTCCCGCCCACCCACACATGCAGTGCAAGGTTTGGGGCAAGCTCTTGATCCATGTCCCTAAGAAATGTTATGCATTTCCCTGTGGAATGCATGTTATGTTTCCTAACCATTGCATTTTATTTTCTTTTTATGTCAAGCCAGAATTACATTCAGACATATCCGGTTCATTGTGTTAAGTCTTTTCAACTTTGGGGGACTATACAGTCTTTGCAGTGGGTTAAATCTATTATTCCGTTTGGGCAGAGATGGTTGAAAGGGATATGTAGAATTCTGTGTCTTGTTGGGACAGAGACACTCCTCGGTGGAGACTGCTTAAATTTAACACATCAGTGGCCCTCTCCCACCCTGACTTGTAGAGGGGGGGAAGGGAGAAATGTGGGGCTGTGAGTCCAAGCCTTGTGTCCAACCTGAGTGGACCAGGCAACTTATCTGTTTGGGTAGCTATTTTGACCTTTCTGTTTGCCAATTAGGACAAAGTGTGGCTTACAGATGGGGCAAGAAGCTACAGTCATCCTTTGCTTCACAAACTATGGGCTAGATTCACAAAGTTGCTTAGAGTTTGTCAACACTTGAAACGTTACAGCAGCACAGCTGAGGCACTTCAGCGTAGACACTCACCACAGCAAAGGGAGGGGTTCTCCCATCGGCATAGTTAAGCCAGTTTCCTAAGAACTGGTCAACAGAAGAATTCTTCCGTTGAACTAGCACAGTCTACACTACACTAAACCAGCAGTGAGGACAGCTTACCTGCATCACTCAGGGGTGTGAATATTTGGACATGCATCCATATTTGTGTCACCAGAATACCTAACAGCCCAGTGGTAATGGCACTCATCTGGGACGCAGTAGACCTGTGTGCAAGTCCCTACTCCAAAACATGCAAAGCAGGGATTTGAAACTGGGTCACCCGCCTCCCAAGAGAGTATCCTAACTACCAAGCTATTAGATATTGTGGACACAAATGCACACTTGCCCAAGCCCAAAAAATTCCCAAACTGCTCGCCTTGGCTGTCTTTTGTACAGAAAGAAAGAGAGACTGACTCAATAGCCTGCTGACTAGGGCACTCCTAGAGACCTAGGGATGTAAAGTCAGTTTCAAATCTCTGCTTAGCTTGCTGGCTTCTGAAAATCCCTTTCTTAGGCACGTCACTTCTCCCATGCATTGTGGTGGGGGGGGCTGGGCATCTAACTTCTGGCTGAAAATTCCATTAGACAGCAGGGTGCATAGGAGTTAGGCACCTAAGTACCTTTGTAAATCTAGCCCTATGTTCATCCTCCTTGATATAAAAAGCAAGCACTGATGGTTTAGTACAGTTGATGCCTCTTATGCCATCAACTATTCATAATTTGTAAATTGTCTTTTTTGGAAGTCTCTGAGAAAAAAGGTAATCCTACCAGAATATTTACATTCATTAAACTTATTCAGATAGTAATTTCAAGCTTGACATTGTCATTTCTCATTGTTTTTGTTAATAAAATAGTTTTACATCTTGAAAGCAATGTATAAAACAACAAATTAATTTGCACAAAACCTCAGCAAGGTAGGTATGTTATTTTCCCCATTTTATCAATGAAGATTTCAGATTTTTTCATTGTTTTAGCATTGTTATGCAAATTACTCAAACGATGTAATAAACTATGTTTGGCTTCTAGACCCTGTTAAATTGAAAATGACCTATATTCTTAAATGATTCCAAATATTGCTGTGGAGTATAACAATGCCACACCACTGTTCATGTTTTGCAGAAGTATTCTTACACAGTGCCTTTCTTTAAAAGGAAATTGAGACAAGCATTCAAAGAAGCTTCACATATGATAGTAGAAAGATTACTATCTCTAAAGTGTCAAGTATCAGAGGGGTAGCCGTGTTAATCTGGATCTGTAAAAGCGGCAAAGAGTCCTGTGGCACTTTATAGACTAACAGACGTATGGGAGCATAAGCTTTCGTGGGTAAATACCCACTTCATCGGATGCATGCAGGTCCTGCCTCTGGAAATTTCCACAACATGCATCCAACGAAGTGGGTATTCACCCACGAAAGCTCGTGCTCCAACACATCTGTTAGTCTATAAGGTGCCACAGGACTCTTTGCCACTATCTCTAAAATAGTTTTTCATAAGGCTATTCAACCAGTCCCTGTGGTCAAAAGTAGTATATTAGTATAGTAGTATATACTATTAGTAGTATATAGTGGCCCACAAGAAAGAAGAGGTCTGGAGAAAACAAGTAATTCATATGGGGCTAATTAAGGTTACCAGAGAGAGGTGTGTCTGATCACAGGACTGGAAATCAGTAGCTCCTGTACTCTAATTAGAGCTGGACAAATACCAGATTTTTCATTTGCCTGGTAGTTCTTGGGGGTGGAGCGGGGGGGGGAGGGGGGATGGTTTGATCTGAATTGAAACTGAAATTTTTCAGAATTTTCAGCAAATCAAAAAAGCCCACAAAAATTAATTTCAGTTTAACCCAAAATGAAACATTTAGTTTCCAGTCACTTTCGACTTCTTTTAAAAAAGCAAATGAAAGGAAGGACTAGATCGACAAAACAGCAGGTGGTGCTGCAATGCCCCCCGTCCTACTTAATAGCCTAGTGGTTAGGGCACTCCCCTGGGATGCCCAATGATTATTGAGGTATTTTATACAAAGTAGAACAGCTTCCACAAGAAAGATTAAGAAATCCCCACCCCATAACAGCAAATAGCTCAGTGGTTAAGGGACTCACCTCGGATGGGGGGGAAACCTGGTTCCCTGCTACAGAACCATATCCCATATGAATGCCATAAGCACAAGTATATTGGGTATGGGGGTGCCACTACCAGCTTCTCCTATGGCATATGGGTGCCCTTGTGAATCTAGCTCAAATGTTTTTCTACAAAACTATTCAGTCACATCGGCAAATAGCGTCAGGTGATCCACAACTACAATTCTTGGCAAATAAACTATTTGTCCAATAATTTTTTCTCAGCTCTAGTTATAATCCCACCTCCGCATCTGAGGTGAGAGTTCAGTGATTTTCAAAACACTAGTAAGTACCTAAATACCTTTAAAAATCTGGCCCTGACTCTTGTAATGGGACCTCTGACTCAGTTTCCCCAATGTAACATAGGAAAACACTGCTTACTTAGTTCCCAGAGGTATGAGCTGCATGAGTTTGCACTTACAGAACATCAAAATGAGAGGGACAAAAGGTTAATCTGTGTATTTCTATATAATTTTCCAGTGTTAGCTTTTATTTTAGTAATATTTTTGGAGTTTGACTAAAAATCACCGATAGAAAGGAATGTTACATTGCTTTCAGTATTCTACAGTGTATTAAGAGATCCCCACCCCACACCAGCCAATTGCCCAGTGATTAAGGGACTCACCTTATAAATCCATGGTACACCCACACCTTGAATATTGCGTGCAGTTCAGATCCCCACTCCCCCAAATCAAAAAAGATATATTAGAATTGGAAACGGGCAACAAAAATAACTAAGGGTACGGAACATATGAGGGAGATTTAAAGGTTTGGGACTTCTCAGATTGGAAAAGAAATGACTAAGAGGGGATATGATAGAGATCTAATAAAATCGTGACTGATGGGGAGAATAAGCAAGTGCTATTTACTCCTTCACATAACCCAAGAACCAGGTGTCACATGATGAAATTAATAGGCAGCAGGTTTAAAACAAACAAAAGGAAGTATATTTTCACACAACGCACAGTGAACTTGTTGAATTTGTTGCCAGGGGATGTTGTGAAGGCCAAAACTATAATGGGATAAAAAAAAGAACTAGATAAGTTCATGGAGGATAGGTCCACGAATGGCTATTAGCCAAGATGGTCAGGGATGCAACCCCATGCTCTGGGTGTCCCTACTCTCTGACTGCCAGAAGCTGAGAGTGGACAATAAGGGCTGAATCACTCGATGATTGCCCGTTCTGTTTATTCCCTCTGAAGCATCTGGCACTGGCCACTGTCAGAAGATAGCATACTGGGCTAGATGGACCATTTGTCTGACCCAGTATTGCAGTGGATAAGACAGTTTCAGGTACACGCCTTCAAAGCAGCTAAGAAAACAATAGAACCATTAGCGGGAGATGCTACTTCCAATCACCAGGAAAATTAATAGGTTTTGTTTTGCCAAGCCTGGGGCATCAACTGGAAGTGGGGAGAGTAGGTGGCCATGGATGTATCAGTGAAAAAGAATGTTTCTTTAAGAGACAAAGAGAGAAGACTGCAAGCAGCACAGGCCAGTGGTTTTCAAACTGTGGGTTGGGACCCAGTACTGGGTCGGGGCGGCTCTGGTCAGCACTGGCGACCGGGCCATTAGAAGTCCAACTGGCAGTGCTGCCCGGCTGTTCCGACACCGTGCTGCACCCCAGAAGTGGCAAACAACCGGTCCAGCTCCTAGGCTGGGAGGCCACAGGGCTCCGCACCCTGCCCCCACCCGAACTACCGGCTCCATACTCCCATTGGCCAGGAACCTGCCACTGGCTGTTTCTGGGACGCAGCGCAGTCTGCAGTGCCAGGACAGGCGGGAAGCCTGCCTTTGCACCCCGGCTGTGCAGCTGACTGGGGACCGCCAGAGGTAAACTGGTGCCGCAACCCCACGCCTCCATCCCCTACCCCAGCCTTGAGCCCCTCAAACCCAGAGCCCCTTCCTGCACCCCAAAACCCTCATCCCTGGCCCCAGCCCAGAGCCTGAACCCCCAGCCCCGAGCCCTGACCCCCTCCTGCACCCAACCCTCTGCCCCAGCCTTGAGCCCCCCCCCCGCCCAAACCCGGGGCCCCCTCCTTCACCCTAAACCTCTCATCCCCAGCCCTATCCCAGAGCCTGCACCAATGTTCCCTCTAATTTTTGACAGGCCGTGTGTGCAAAAAAATTCTTCTGTGCAAATTGTTGTGCTTCTGTGCAAATTTTTGTGTGTGCGGTGTTTCGCCATGTGCACGGGGTTTAGGATCTGTTTGCGTGCACACAGCTTAGAGGGAACAGTGGCCTGCACCCCCAGCCTAGAGCCCTGACCCCCTCCTGCACCCCAGCCCCCTGCCCCAGCCCAGAGCCCCCTCCCACATCCCAAACCCCTAATCCCCAGCTCTGTTGGGTCGTGGGCTTCAACAATTTTCTTCAACTGGATCGCCAGAAAAATAGTTTGAAAACCACTGGCATAGGCTGTTCCTCAGAGATGGGGTGTAAGCTGGACCCACCTGAGCTATGTGGATATGATCTGAATGCTGATTCAGGAATGTTTCTGCTATCCGGCAGTCCAAGTTTAAAGGTTAAGTTTAGGTAAGGGAATATATAGTAAGGTCTCTGCTATTTGAACTCCACTTCTCTAAGTGCTGCATTCCTTTTGGGCAAAATAAATCATGCTTTTTTTTAGAGCAAACACTTTCTGTCTCACTGCAAATGTGTTACACAAACATATGCTGTCAAAGGCTTCCAGAGGAAAAACTCTTCCAGGTGCGAAGCCCATTAGTCCTACTAAATAACATAGCTGGTAACCACAGGAGTCTAACCAAGAAACCCAGTGGGAGAGTAGTTGGATCACGAGATCTCACCCTAAAGAGAACTGGGGGCACAGGCCTGCCACTTGAAAGAGTTCACTTTGGGGGACTGAAAGAGGGTCTAGGCGGGGGGCAGCCTACCCAAGGACCACAACACATGAATCTGTTACATTCTCTAGTAGGTTTATATGTCAAGGGAACACAGTGCGGTCCAAAATGAGCAAGGTCTGTGCTGTTTCTATTTTCTTTGACTGCAGTTCAAAGACAATCCACCCAAAAATGTGTGAAAACTCCCTCCTGTGTACCAATATGAAAATGTCAATATCACTTCACGTGCTTTGCTGCACAAGCTAGTTTGTCTCTTGAAACCCCAAGTATTTTTGGAGTAGGCAAAAGAGGCCAAATATTCAAGATATTTCAAACACATTTAAAAGTTATTGTTTCCCCGTTCATATTTAAGTCATTTGGAAAGTTGTTCTCCCTGCTTCACATTTTTCCAACATATTGGGAAAAAAGTGTCCATTTCATTTTGTTTCTGGCTTAAAACTAAAATACATACGTTCTTTATCTAGGGAAGCTAAGCTGAAAATGTCATTCACAAAATAAGGATGAAAAAGAACAGCCAATACAGTTAGAATCCCTAGCAAGATAAAATGTAGTAAGATTTTAAATTTTGATTGATTATGTCACTTTTATTCATATCTTCTACTGTATGCACAGTGATACATGAACTCTGATTTCCAAGCACTATAGGAAAATGTGCGGGAGTATATAGCGCTATCTCACATAATATAATGTCCCAGTGAAATTCCTTCAATTTCTTGAACAGAACTATGGAACAAAAAAGAGTCCGATCACAGTGATTTCTTTCCAGGTTTTACTCTGAGCTCTGTTTCAGGACATTGAGGCCTACATTTCCTAAGAGCACACATACTTTTGCATGCATTCAACCCCAACCTTACACATACATTCAGAGTGTGCAAAACTGAGCAAATGTATTTTTGCAAAATCAGACTTAGGAGTCCAGTCAGTATTCTGTAGATAATCAAGTACTGCAGATAAGTTCCATATATCAGTTTAGTCTCAGGGCTCATGATACAGAATAAATACATTTATTTTGCATACATTTCAGTTAGCACAAGATGGTTCTCTGCATCACAGACGTGAATACAGCAGACATTAGCCATGGGGTAATGGCTCTATACTCTACTGCTTGCATAACTCCCACTGACATCCACAAGAGTTGGGCACACAGATGGAAAGGAGATAGGGGCCACATTATGCTTCATTCTGATAATACAGGCACAGCTTTGTAAAGATTAATGCAGGAAAGCCCATGACTTACAAAGACAGCATTGTCAAAGCTGTTTTAAGTTACTTCACATTAAAGTGTACTTTTTTCTACTATACAATTGCCTTGGCTACGGCTTTTAAAAATTAATTGTTCATATACCCTTTGTACTACCTGATGATCAACTATAGCATAATATTTGGGTAGAGTATTTTATCATTTTAATTGTTTTAACTTCATGTTCATCATTGTCTTTATAGTTACGTCTCCAGCCTGTTCCTTGCATTATACGAAAACAGAACTGCCTCACGCAGAAGGCAAGAATGCTGAGCAGTTATTGACCCATAATTGTATACTAATTTCTCAATTATACAATTTCCTGCACTCTGACTGGCTGAAGAGAACTGATTTACTTAATGGCTGCATGGTTATTTCTCAGTGACCACACAGTGAAACCTTTCCACTTTGTCAGTAGTCCACAGAACTTCACATCTACATACAAAACATGGCCACATCAACTTCTAACACCTTCTCCCCCACTGTCAATGTTCTTTACTTGTTTAATAAAATTTGATTTAAAAGTTAATTATTGTTAGTGTGGAGATCACGTTTTGCAATAGGCAAAAAATAAGTGAGGTTGGAAGGAAAAGAATGATCACATTTCAAAAAATAATGACAAATCTACAAGCCTCTTTGTTGATCCAGCAAATAACCATATTCTGGTTTAATAAATGTGAAGGGTGAAATCCTGCCCCTACTGAAGTCAACAGAAAATTCCCACTGACTTCAGTGAGGTCAGACTTCACCCTAAAAGGTCTAATTTTATTTACCAGAGAATAGGAAAAACTCTGACATCGTCATTTAAGTAAATCTTCACATATGTAAACCACAGTAGATGTGACATGATCCAAAGCATTTTCAAACACAGTACTTCACACTTAGGTAGTTTACAGACCTGTCTAGAAAACAAGCACAATAAAAACCAATTCCCAGCTCTCATTTTTCTCCACTACTTCCACCATGTTGGACGACTACTCAATTTAAACCTTCCAGGTTTACAAGCATCACATTATTCTGTTTAAAGGTATTACGCATTTTGATTTTCTTCTGTAGTCTCAGTATAGCAGAATAAAATAAAGTGTGCACTTTTCTCTACAGAATGACTGGGATTTTTCACTGACAATGCTGTTATGCCAAGCAAAATCTCTGTCAAGCCATTTTAAGTTTCATATAATTCAATGCCATTAAAAGCAATTTCCGACTTAATGGTACACTAGCCTTGTGTAACTCTGGCATCCCCTTAAATTTATTCTATTAGTCATTTCATGAAGTCTTTTTAACTTTCCTTCATCAGTTGTCCTCTGGTTTTCAATTTATCAATTCTGCTTACTTCACAGGACCATATTTTACTTTCCAATAACATTCTTCATTTAAATGTTCAAAAGTGTAAATCTGACTCTGTAAATCTGTAGTTGATTATTAGTTCTTTGCCAGCCTTCTGCAGGTAGTACTTACTACACACAGAAGGGTTAGCACTAAATCCTTGCCCCAGTTTACACAGTAATGAGGTTCTTAGTAGCCCTACATGGAAACCAGCAGTGCACCAGACTGACTAATACTGATGACAGATGGGCTGGGGCACAGTACATGGGAAATAGAAGGATCCTGATCCAATTGACAGAAATTTAGAGCCGACCAAAGATAATTCTGGTAAGCTCACCCACCTCTTAAAACAGCTCCAGGCCAATCCAAGACTCATTTTTTCCCCACTCATGTAGAGTGTTGAGACATACTACAGTTCTAGAATAATGTCCAGAGACCAGTCCCTATGTGGAGGTTATTGGGTGATACCACATCTCAGATCATCAGACTGATTAATCTTCACCTTGACAGCCCTTATCTCCACCCCCTGGCTGAAAGCTCCATGTCAAAGCTGTAAACCAACGGTACCATTTTAGGCACAGTTACCCCACATTCCAATCTGTAGAGCCCTATGTGGATACAAAATTTGTATCTGCATCCGATCCACAAACATGGTCCGTGGATATCCACAGATTTGCAGGGTTCTCGATAAAATTTAGATCCACATCCATCCGGGAAATCTGCAGATTTGCAGGGCTCTATCAATCTGTGGCTGAGATGATGGGAGAATATTATAAAATCACCCCTATGGGAAATTACTCTAATTGACATCTATAGGAGCTTGTGCTAACCAGTCCCTTTCAGGAAACACTAATTTTTCTCACTGGTCCACATATATTATCATCACTTTAATACCTTCGTGAGCTCCAACAATATTTATTAAACTAATTTGCTTTACAAACAGCCAACTCAAAATACTCTGAACCAATTTTTTATTACAAATGTCAAACCTCTTGGGCCAGGTTCTGATCTCACCTATACTAACGAAAACCTAGAGCAACTATATTGACTTTAGTGAGGTTACTGGGATAGAGGGCTTTTCCATGGGAGCTGGGAGCCTTAAAACAGAACTGGTATTTTGTGCAAAAAACAAAAAAAAAACAAAAAAACCAAGAACAACTTTTCAGTTTATTCTAGCATGAATAGAATGTAGATGAAAGACCAGATTCTGATCATGTACACCTGTGTTAATCAAGAGTAACCTAACTGAAGTCAATATAGTTGCTCTAGATTTACATTAGTGTAGGTGAGATCAGAACCTGGCCCACTTATATAATTAGAATGACGGTGATGCAAGGCAGCTTACATAACTCTGCAGTGTAGACCAGGTCTTAAGACTCCACCATCTGAACACAAAGGAGATACAAATTGAGGAGGGCACTAATTTCATCTACCAGTCACACACCGCATCAGTCTATAAAAGTTTTGCAGTGAAGAGAAATGAGAGCAAGGTTGATAGTCAAGTACTGAGATCAAATCCTGAATCTGCCACTATATCACTGAGCCTGATTCTTAATTACTCTTTTCCTGCACTTGGGGCTTAAAACCATTTTTGTGCTCCCTGTATTCTGGGGTTATGCAAGGACTGTCATGACCCATGAGTCTAAGATCTGGGTCTTCAGGGTTTATAGGAGCAGCCATGCTCCAACCTTCCATTTGGCAGCCCGCTGATGTTTACCTGGAACCCATTAAGCCCAGCCCCAGTTTGAGGCTCCACCCCTGCAGACCTATTGATGGAGTCCTGGAGCAGCTGATTGGCCTGCTGGCCCTGCTTAAGCCAGCAGCCGGAAAAGGAAGCTGTCTAAACAACTGGGCTCCACCCTGTTCTGGACTGTGTGCTTGCTGCTCCTACTCCCTTGGCTTGATTTCCTGGTATCCTGACCCAGTGTGACTCCGATCATCTGATTTGTGGTTCTCATCTCCAGTCCCCTTGAGGCTTTCCTGCTTTTTTTCCCCCTTAGGGGGAGGCTTCTTATTTTCCCAATAAGAAAATCTCTCTCTTAAGGTGTCCCCTCTGTCCACCAGCGAAACACTGCTTTGCTCAGGCTTCTAGCCTCCTGACCCTGGGGCCTCTTTTCTTGTCCCAGCCTCTCTGCCCCTGCTCATCTCCTGGAGAGTCTTGAGCAAATAATGCTGCTCTTCAGCTAACTGCTTCATATAGTTCTGCAGGTATCTCTACGCCTCCCACTGTCACTGCTGGTTCTTCTCCTTCTGTGGTTTCAAATTCTTTTTTCCGCCAACTTAGGAAGTCTTCCCATTCACTGCCTAATTGCCACATCCTCAGTCTCAGGCAGTCTTCCCACCTACCACCTGATGGTACCATATCCTCAGTGGTTGGCAGGGAACCCAGGCCTGTGCTCTACTCCAGGTTCCAGCTCAGGGACCATAAACCTGGCAACTGTGGTTCTGCTTTCCCTCAGGCCCTGTTGCACCTTCCCTGGACTCCCTCTTCCCAGGAGTAACTACAGCCTACTGAACCCTGTAGCCTCACACACACTCCCTTCTCCCAGGGAGTGACTGCAGACTACTTCCCTGCAAGCTGCCACTGTTGCCAGCTTCCTGGCTTTATAAGCCTGGCCCTGCTCTTCCCCCAGCTGGACTCATCAGCCAATTAGGCATTAGCATTCCCTGGCTTTCCTGCAGGTGCAGCCTCTAGGTTAATTGGCTGCCCTAAAGGGGCTCCGGCAGGAGCAAGGCACAGTGGCCTCCTATGCAGCACACTTACGCTGCTTCACAATGGACACAAAGAACGAAGCAGCACAGCTGTACCAGTTACAAGGGGGCTTGTGGGAACAAATCAAAGATGAACTGGCCTGTGTAGAGATGCCATTGGGGCTAGATGCCTTTGTGGATCTCACCATCTGCACAGATAATAGTCTCAGAGAACAAAAAGAGGAGAAAGGAGGTTGCCTGCAGCCTTCCTTACCACGTACCATGACTCCAGCTTCTGTATCACCCACCAAACCCATGCAAGCCAGTTTGACTCACCAGCGACTCACACCTCAAGAAAATGAACAGCATTGCCAGTGCCATCTGTGCTTCTACTGTGGTGAAACTGGCCATGTCATCTCAGCCTGCCTAGTATGAACGCCGAAGAGCATGGGGAAAGAAGCCTACCCAGACTTGGTCAGGGTAACCAGCCAGGATCTTGAGAGATGAGAATTTCCCCATACCTTACTCCTCACTGAGGCACACCCTGATCTCCATCCACAAGCTTCCCATTTGCAGGTGCACATTCCTGGGGGACCCCCACCCCCCAACAGATTCCCCTCCAACTGGCCCTCCAAGTCAGGAGTGACAGACAATTTCATGGATGCAGCTACAGCTCAGGCCCTACAGATCCCCAGCTACGCAAGACCAGTCCAGACAATCAAAACTACTGACAGCTCTCTGGTGTCCTCAGGTCCAGTTTTGGAGGAGACTGTAACCCTACAGGCCTTATTCAGGGAAACAGAGAAAAAAATACAATTCCATGTGATGCACTCTCTGCATTTTCCCCTGATCCCTGGCAACTCCTGGCTGACCCTTCATGACCCCCTCATTCCCTGGGGAGAATAAAAAATCACTTTCCCATCAGAACTCTGCAGGGGGGCCTAGGTGCAGGGGAGTCTGGGTGCAGGGGAGGTGGGGCTCATCGGGATGGGGGTTTGATAGGCCTGCTTAATGGGGAGGCTGCAGCTGCTGCCAAAGGCATGCCAGGCTACCACTTCCCTCCCGACTCCCCTATCCCTTTCTCTTCCTCATCCCATCCCCCTTCCCCACTGTCCCCTGCCCCATCCTTTCCCGCTTCCTTCCCCACTGCCTCTTTCCTCCATCTCACCCCTTTCCCTATGCCACCACAAGAACTCACTGTTGTACAGAAAACAGGATGACTCCCAGCACACAGAAGGGGAGGACAACCAGCACCAGGACCGAGGAGGCAGCGTCCAGTTGCAGAGTCAGCGACAGCCAGCTGAGCAGCACCTTCCTTCAGCCAGGCAGCAATGTGCTTGCAGAAATGGAGGGGGGGCAGTGGCACACGTCCCCATGTGCTCCTCCACATCTCACCTCTGTTTGGTGGGGCAATGGCCCCCAAACTATGCTCAGGGGCATCCCCAGCCCTTCCCCAGTGCGGTTTCCTTTTGCTTCCCCATCATTTTCTGCAAGGAAGCAAAGAATCGGTGGGGGAACACATTTTCTGGATGCACACAGTGACGCTGAATCCCCCCAGGAGTAGATACCCATTTGGACAGATATAAGCAATGTTGGAGCCTGAACTGGCGGCACTGCAAGAATATCTCCAAGAGAACCTGGCCCAGAGGTTCATCTGCAAATCAACTTCACAAGCTGGCATCCCAGTCCTTTTTTTTTTTAACGATGGCAGACTCTGCCACTGTCTCAATTACCCAAGCCCTTAATCAGATAACAATCCAAAACGGTTACCTGCTACTTCTGATCCCCAAGTTGCTGGACCACATGGTGGCTGTCTGCATATTCACAAAGCTGGATCTTCAGGGAGCTTACAATCTCATCCATATCCAAGAATGTGGGGACTGGAAGACCACCTTTTGGACCTGGTACGGCTACTTCGAATATTTAGTTATGCCATTCGGACTGACTAATGCTCCAGCAACGTTCCAGCATTTCATTTACAATGTGCTATGAGACCTACTGGACAATTCCTGTTAGTGTACTTAGATGATACATTTATATTCTCAGATGACCTGGACCAACACACCATTCACGTCTGCACCGTCCTGGAGAGACTACGACAACACAGTCTCTACCCTAAACTAGAAAACATGTATGATCAGACCTGGGGTTCATCCTGTCTCCACAAGGCACCAAGTTGGATTCGTGCAAGGTCCAGACTGACTGTGACTAGGGAGCCCCCCACAACGTGTGTGACCTACAACATTTTTTAGGCTTCGCAAACTTCTGCTGGAGTTTTATTTAGAATATTTCCAAACAAAACAAGCCCCTCACTGCCATACTCCGAAAAAACACCAATTTCCATTAGTAGTCTGAGGCTCAGCATGCAAATGAGCTATTGAAGCTTGCCTTTGCCACTCCAATGTTGTCCCTCCCTGACATGACACAAGCTTTCGTAGTGGAAGCCGATGACCCTAATGCAGCGATCAAAGCAGTCCTCTCCCACAGACATGGACCCAAACATATACTGCTTCCTATCGCCTACTACTCAAGGGAGCTCAGATCTGCTGAGTGAAACTATGAGATCCTGAACAAGGAGCTCCTGGCAATTAAAATTGCCTTTGAAGAGTTGCAACACTATTTACAAGGGGCCCGTAACATGTTTACTGACCATAAGAATCTGGAGTACCTGCACAGGGCAAAGGCCCTGAACCAATGCTCTGATGGCCCCTATTCTTCTTCTGGTTCAACTTTATCCTAACTTATACCCTGGAACAGGGAACAGCAAAGCAAATGCCTTGTCCCAAAGATATGGGCCTGACCCACAAGGCCCCAGTCTGGAACCAGCCCACGTTCTCAAATCCCAATTTCTTAACGCAACTTGTCATCAGGACCTGTCCACATGTCACACTTGTCCACTATACCTCTGTCTCTGTAATTCCATCCAACGAGTTGGCCATTGTCAACCAAGGACTGCACGACACCCAGCAGGAGATCACGTTTGTGAAGGACGCATCTATGTTCCTCCTCGACCTGCAAGGGTGGTGGTTCTCCAACTGGGCCACAACTTCAACTTAGCAAGACACTTAGGCGATATAAAATCCAATGATTAATGTCCCGTTTATTGTGGTGGCCCGGAAGGTGCTCCACAATAAAAACCTTTATAGCTTCCTGCCAGCTGTGTGCCTGCACCAGGATCCCCTGCCAGAATCCCTGCAGTCGCCTCCAACCCCTGGACACCCTATCTCTGCCCTGGGAAGCCATTTCCTTGGACTTCGTGGTGGAACTACCAGAATCCAGTGGTTTCACGAGGATCCTCAGAGTGGTAGATCGCTTTTCTAACATGGTTCACTTCATTCCATGCACAGGTTTACCCTCTGCTGAAGAAACCATCCAGCTCTGGATGAACAACATAGTCTGTCTTCATGGCCTCCTGGATCATATCACTTTTGACCTGGGACCACAGTTTACTGCCTGCTTCTGGAACGAGACCTTGTGTTTATTAGGAGTCAACTTGCACCCCTCCTCTGCCTACCATCTGCCGTCAAATGGAAGTGAGGAGACACCTTGAAGAGGCAAAGAGGGACTACAAAAGGCATGTGGACAAACACAGACAACAGGGCCCCCACCTACTCCATGGGACAAAAGGTATGGCTTTCAACAGAACACCTCCACACAGACAGACCCTCCCAGAAACTAGACTATTGACATCTTGTTGACAAATCAACCTGGTCACCTTTGAGTTTCAGCTCCCTTCATCCCTTAGAGTCCACTTCTGATACCATTCACTGAGAGCACATTTCCCCATAGATCCCAAGCACCACCCCACACCAGTACAGGTACAAGGTCAAGAGAAATATATTGTACATGAAGTCCTCGACACTAAGATCCAATGGCAAATTATGGTATTTGATAGATTGGGAAGGTTATGGCCCACAGAAATACACGTGGGAGCCAGAGGAAAAATGTTCATGCTCCTGCCCTTATTTGAGCCTTCCATAGGAGCCACTCAGAGAAACCTGGACCCACATTACCCAGAGGGCTCCCCTAGGAGTGGGGGTTGATGTCATGACCCACAGTCTCGAACCTGGGTCTGCCACGCTCCAACTCTCCATCTGGCAGCCTGCTGATGATTGCTTACCTGGGACCCATGGAGCCCAGCCCCAATTTGTGAGAGTCAGGTAGCAGCTGATTGTCCTGCTGGCCCTACTTAAGCTAGCAATAGGCACAGGAAGCTGTCTGAACAATTGGGCTCCACCCTATTCTGGACTATGTCTTGTGCTACCTGCTCCTTCTCCCGCTCCCCCAGTTTGATTTCCTGACATCGTGACCCAGCGTGACTCCTGGCTTCTGATTTGTGATTCTGACCTCCAGTTTGTCTCCTGACTCTGTCCTCCTGGTAACCTGACCAAGCCTGACTCCAGTCTTGTACCACAGACTCTGGCTCTAATAAGTCTGGCCACCCATGACCTGGCTATGACAAGGGCCTGCTCAGCCCCCAGTGTAAATTAGCTTACACACTGCTTAAATATTAAGTAGCAAAGCATTTAACACGTACACTTTTAAATTAAATGTTTCTCTCTATTTATCTTGACACAAAAAGTTGAGTTTTCCTTTAAAGCACTCATACAAAAATACTGCTCCAAATCCTTCTTAGATCAGTTCAGTGAGAAACTAATTAAATCAAGTTACTGAACTGTATCAATAAACAGTGGCTTTAATTCTGTCAACTTAATACCATTAATGCCAACCATAAATTGTCATGTTTACAATGAAACCATGAAAAAGTCACAGCTTAGCTACATAATAAGTTATGCTCTCTTGTGTGACTTTAATGGGCTCAGTTAGCGTGATAACAGCAGCCTACCAATTTAAAATGTTCAGGTTTCATTTTGTCAGCATCTGTGATCCAAGGGATCACTCATGAAGTTATGACCTTTTCCCCCCATGTGGTTGATCAACTTAACAACTTAAAAAACAAAAAATACAAACAAGACAACCCATCTAAATCTGAGCATGGAAACAGTATGAAAGACAGCCAACACTACCCATTCAGTGTACTACTAGAACTGATTAAACAGATGATTTATCATGGCAGGAAGAAAAACATATGGTACCATTAAAGACTCCTGCTGGCATACTCTCTTTTTCATTTTATTTTTTATATCACTTTTTGAAACAGACTACACAGTGATTGTCACTTTAAGGAAAATCTTCTGACTATCACACTAGGAGGTCCCAGAATTGTGTAGGGAGAGGAAAAAAAAGAGATATTTCACATACTATAGGATGGAGAGAGACATTACCTGTCAAATTTTATGAACAACATTAGTGGGTAAATTATCCTGCCAGGAATACTTATTTGAACTTTTCCCACTAAATTCATGTTTAAATTTCAACAATAAGAGGCCCTATTATGGCATTCCCAAACATAATACTCATAGGACATTTCATTTTGGGAGACAATTTCAGAGATAAATCTAAGTGACTCTTGAGTACCTAAGTTGGTGTTACTTACACCTTCTTCTGGCCCTTGAGGATATGGCCTGTGCCAGCTGACTTGAGCTCGCAGGGCTCAGGCTAAGAGGCTGTTTACTTGCGGTGTAGATGTTTGGCCTTGGGCTGGAGCCCAGAGTCTAGGACCCTGCAAGGTGGGAGTGTCCCAGAACTTGGGCTGCAACTGAAACCCAAACATCTACACCTCAGTTAAACAGCCCCTTAGCCCTACTCAGCTGGCACAGGCCAGCCACGAGTTTTTAACTCTAGTGCAGACATACCCTGTGGTGGAAAATTTTCTAACAGTTTTCCATCAGAAAATACTGTTCAATGGAATCAAAAGGTTTTGTGGGAATGTGTCAACTCCATCAAAAAAAATTATGAAAAACAGGCAGGTAGGCTCACCTAGCTCCCCAGGATCTTTGATTGCTTCACAATCCACTCATCTGTCTCGGGGGCCAACCAGCTCCAGGAGCATGGCAGGCGGACAAGCCCAGGCAGTAGTGGATTGTAGCCTGCATATTACATTTCAAAAACATCAAAATAAGAAAGTTTTGGAGTTTCTGAAATACCTCAGAATTTTCAGTTCCACAAATAATTTGACTTTTGAAAAATTTTGGAAACTTGACATTTTTCACAGGATGGGAATTCCTTGTGTTGGCCAGCTCTAGTAGTAACTGTCACAGTTCAAGGCAACTGCACCAGTATTCCCCCTTCGTAATTCCTTGAGAGCACCCACTCTAGGCCACTGGCTCCTCAGCAGTCACCTCTCTTCAAACAAGACCCACATCTCTCTCCCTTCTGACTGGGCATGTTCAAGGCTGTTCCCTGCCTCTACTGTGGTATTTCCAGCAAGCCAGACTGCCTAAACAGGCAAGTGTTTTCGCTTTGATTTCTCTCTATGGGCTATGAACAGTGTAACTGCCAGTAGTTACAAAGTTACCTCACAGCTCTTTATAAGCAAGCACATTTATTCTTAAAGAGAAAGCATTACAGAGAAACCTATTAAAAATAATAAAGGATCCTAGACACATGCTTAAAAGCTTACCAGAGATCACCCCAACCCCAGCCTCAGGATCTGGTATGTCTCAGTCCTTCAAAACTCACAACTGGTTTTTCTCCACAGTTACAAGTTCATTACAGTCTCTTACTCAGAACCAGAACAACCATGAAAAGTTCCATCTTTCCTTTTCATGGTGTGGTCCTTTACATTCCTTCGATCTTGGCCTTACGTAACAGGTGATCAGCAGACAATGGCTCATTCCTCACACTGAAGCTTCAAAAGGCAGGGTTGTTGCATAACCTGAGGTGGGGAATTTGCTTTCACCTCCCACTAGAAATTCCCCAGGAAAACTACTTAACGCTTTTTATTCCAAGACTCCATTCGTGTCTGACACATTGTTCAGTATAGTCCCTTGAACCCCAGGTCTCACATCTGTCACATTTCCCCCCTTAAGAGATTACATACAATCCCTGGCCCACAAGAATACATGAACTTAATGCAGTAAGGTCTCCCAAAGATATTGAAGGAAACTGCCATATCTGTCACATACTTAGGTCTTATGTAGGATATGACCATGTTAAAGTAGATGAGAGCAAGAATAAGATTTTCAAAGTGCCTATGTGACTTAAAAGTCTAAATTCTATTTTCCAAAGATGCAGGCAATTAAAAGCCTCAGTTTGTTGACTTTCAATGAGACATAGGTTCCTTTGTGCCTGCATCACTTTTGAAAATGGGATTTAGGAACTTGTGAAAAATTTACCCCTAAGCTCTAAGGGAAACCCCACATTTCTCAGACCATGCTCCCTTATGTTTTCCACTACTTCACCAGGCCGTCTAGAGGACTACGCATGGGTGAAGACCCTATTTCCCCTGACTTCCTAATGGCCCATAAGCTTACTTTCAGAGCTCTGCAGCCTCAAGAGAATTCCCCATATAACTGGAATCCTACAAACAACTGTACCCGTGCCCCTAGAAACATCTGTATCTGGGGCTATGCAGAGTTCAGAATTCTATGAGATCCCATAGATACTTAGAAACCACTTTTAATTACTAAATAATTCCTTCTATCTACCTCAAACTTCACAGGCATAACTGAAGGCACCAGCCCACAGAGAGACCAAAAGATTAAAACATATTTGGAGACAGTAACCCAAGCTGTTTTTGAGTTATAATTTACCAAAAACAAACATTTTGGGAAAATATTCATGATACTATCACATCTGTGCCTGTTTTGTTTCAGGGCTTGTCTATATGAACACTTAGTTCAGCGCAAGTTGGGGTATAAATCTACCCTGCACTGAGTGTCCATATGCACCATACTGTTGGATCATATTAAAGAAGTTCTGTATTAAAATCACAAATGAGTTTGATTCCCCATAGTTTAAATTCCAGGGTATTACTAATTAAGAGGTCTCTTGGTTTTTGGTACTGTTTCTCTCCCTCTATGTGTGAAACTTGCAGGCTGCTAATTGCGTTAGTACATTCTAAAGACAGAGTCTGTTCTCAAAGCAATTCACACAGAGAGAGACTCAAAGCAATACTCTGTAACAACAGAAACAGCACCCAGAGACTCCCCGCCCTTTTGTTGTATTAACAATTGTGATTAAAATAGAGATAGAGGATGTATGTGGATGGATGCTTGGTGTGGATAATAACTGAATGATCAGGGAGGTGCCAGCCTAAGAATCCAATGTCCATCGGCTGAAAAAGGCGTCAAGTGGAAAAAACCAGAGGACCCCCGGAGGGCAGACTGGAATCCACCCAACAGCCTCAAGAATGGGAGAACCAAAGAACAAGATAACATCTAGCAGCACGGAGCCGTCAGGAATGTGCTGTATGCTGATTGATTCAGCAACAGCATGATGATGCAATTCCCATAGACTGGCATAGGAAGAACTTCCTATAAAAACGGACTCTAGAAAGTGAGAACTTTGGGGTCTGATTCTGCAAACCAACTTCCAGGAGCATCAGATGAGCATCTGACAAGGCCCTGCTCCCTCCTCATGGCCAGGCCACCTGGCCAGTGGCTTGGCATGAGCAACTCTAAGGCTGGTAACTATGATAACAACCTTGCAGAACCTGTGTGTGTGTGTTTGTATGAATGAATGTGTGAATAAATATGAGACTGAATGGAATGTTATAGCTATAACTAACTGCTTACTATGATTCTGTCTGTATTCACAATAAATGTGGTATTTTGCCTTTTCCCCTTTAATAAGATCCTGCTGGTTTTTATTTTATTGGTATAACAATACTGCTGCACACTAGAAGTTCAGTAATGAGTTTGGTCTATACCACTTTGAAATGGGAGTAGATTAACATGCACTAGGAAACTCAGTGCGTGGCAGTAGAGTCCACACAGACAATTAGTGTACAGCAGGCTAGTACAGTGTAGATTTATACTCCAGCTTGCCACAGATTAAGTGTTCATATAGACAAGGCCTTAGACTCTCCGGAAAAATCTAAGACCAGGCCAGTGAAATTTCAGATGGATCAGGTTAAATTTGGCAAATTTACATAAGAGTGTGTGTAGATCAGTTTAATAAAGGACCAAATAAAGGTATAGGGCCTGGTTTTCCTCTCACTCACACTAGGAATAAGTCAGGAATATCCAGGAAATCAAATAAGTGGAACAGAATCAAATTCATGAAGTCTAGCTATTTTAATAATCTAGTGTGAGGTGGAGGAAGAGGAAAAAAATACCAGAATACTTAGAATTTGACTGCCAAATTTGTCAGAAAATTTGCTTTAATCTCAAGTGTCCAGAATTCAACTATTAGACATTTGGCAAGTCAAGGACTGAAAACACTCAAAATTGCTATTCACGGCTACAGTGAGGTAAAAGTGAGAAGAATCTGCCTATTAAAATACAAACTCTGAAAAAAACAGAAGTCAAATAGGAGATTTAAAGTGTCATACAGCTTTATCAATCTTTATGTCTACTTTTTTAAAAATTATCTATTCAGTGCTGAAGATGGACAATACAATTTGTTAACTCTACCAGCACTAGCTATACAGTACTGCCTAAGCAGAAAGTTTAGATGCTTTCTAACTCTAATACAGAAATAAAATGCCATTGAAATAAATAAAGTCCTATGGCTGTGTGTGAAAGAGATTGAATGAATTGATACAAAACTTAAAAGAAATTTTAAAACTCTACAATTCTCAGCGCTTTAATTTGTGGTGAATCCCTTTTATAGAGCCCTATCCAGCACAAATCTGCCATTGTTACAGTTTCACAGTACTGTTGGGATATCTTAGGGGTAACTAACAGACAAGGAAAACCGCTGGTGTGCTGGCATGGTATCAGGGAGTAGGCCCAAGCACACACTATTCCTTCGCTTAATAGATAAAGTGTTACCCCTTTCCCCTCCCTTCTCATTGTTAAGAATTAGTAAGTGTTGCAGCTGCATAAAAAATGTGGGGATCTAAAGGATACCTTTTGGATAAAGAAGCGTTATCTCCTCCTGCCTTCCTTTCCCAGCTACATAAGCGAGCCCTGGGTCATGGCCCCTTCCTCCCTCCACTGAGAACTGCTCATGGCCCCTTCTTCCCTCCCCTGAGAACTGCAAATTGAGGGAAATTTATGGCAACAGATTGTTGCAAAGAAATGTATTTTCAAGGTAAAAATGCTTGTATGACATGCGTAATGCTGCAAACAATGGAGAGGGGTAGGTATACCAACAGTATGGGTGTTTCTATTATTTAATAAGGGTTTTTGGGGTGCAGTAACAGATGTACATGTTTACATATTAACTTAAATAAAAAGAGTGTGATGTAATTAATCTAGTGCTTGTTGGACAATTGGATCCAGGGGAACAAGTATCGCAATAAAGGATTCCATCTACTCAATCCGCCTCTGGGTCAACCTGCTCTTTTTAATTCTAACAAGTGCCAGGTAGGTCACAGATACTGGGCCTGCAGCAAACTAATCTACAAAGTGGAACAAACTGAACTATCTTTACTGATCACATGGAAAAGTGGTGAGCAAGTGGTATGTCTATAGCTCAGAAATCATCTTTGCAGCTTAAGTGGTTTTTTTGTAATTATTTTCTGAGTAGGTGCTAATTTTGCAAATGTTTATAATATTCAGAGACTAAAAACAAAGATCAGCTACAGTGTATGTGATCTTCCATTTTATGGTTTCTTGCTGCTATAAGTTATGTAATTTACTAGAGAAAGTTGTATGTGCACATAAATATAGCAAATGTGCACA
Source organism: Natator depressus (assembly GCF_965152275.1). Classification (NCBI taxonomy): domain Eukaryota; kingdom Metazoa; phylum Chordata; order Testudines; family Cheloniidae; genus Natator; species Natator depressus. The sequence goes on from NC_134234.1 coordinate 297,589,518, forward strand.
GTTCGGTTCTAGCATAGTTACAGCTACCACTCAAATAAGCATAATCAAGCTAATCACTGCCTCTGTTTTGCCAATAATGTCAGTTTGGATTGCCCATTTACATTTGCCCCTTTACACTTTATCCCATGCCTCTCTTTTATGCATAGGATGAAGACCCATAAAAATCCACGGGACATCAGATTGTTCCTGTCAGATCACCCCTTAAAATTCACCTCTGACATGATGCCTAAAAAAAGACTGACAAAAAGTTACATTACCAGTTATCATGTTGTTCTAACATCTAACTGTTACCCAGTGCTCCCCACATCTATTTGTAGTATCCACCTGATGTCTATAATCATGTATTGTACTTAGACTGGGCTCTTGGGTCCAAGACAATCTTCCTGTTAAATGTTTGTAAGGTGACTAACACAAAGGGGCTAGAACCTCTAGGCCAGGGGTGGGCAAACTTTTTGGCCCAAGGACCACATCTGGGTGGGGAAATTGCATGCAGGGCCATGAATGTAGGGCTGGGGCAGGAGGTTGGGGTGAGGGAAGGAGTGTGGGGTATGGGAGGGGGTGCGGTGTGCAGGAGAGGTGCGGGGTGTACAAGGGGGCTCAGGGCGGGTGTGGGGTGCAGCAAGGGGCTCAGGGCAGAGGGCTGGGGTGCGTGCTCTGGCCCAGCACTGCTTACCTGGAGTGGCTCCGGGGTGGGAGTGACGCGCAGCGGGGCTAAGACAGGCAGACAGGCTCCCTGCCTGCCCTGACCCTGCGCCGCTCCCGGAAGCGGCCAGCACCACGTCCCTGCAGCCCCTGGGGGAGGAGGGGCAGAGGGCTCCGTGCACTTCCCTCACCTGCAGGTACCTCCCCCGAAACTCCCATTGGCCACAGTTCCCCGTTCCCAGCCCATGGGAGCTGCGGGGGGCAGTGCCTGCAAGCGAGAGCAGCACACGGAGACCCCTGTCTTCCCCCACCCCGCCAGGGCTGCAAGGACGTGGTGCTGGCTGCTTCTGGGAGCTGTGGGGGGCCCGCAGCACCACGGGGGTGGCAATCCCCTGGGCCGGATCCAAAGCCCGGACGGGCTGGATCCAAAGCCCTGATGGGCTGGATCCGGCCCGCGGGCCGTAGTTTGCCCACCCCTGCTCTAGGCGCTACTGCAATACAAATAGGTAATAATAATAATAATAATAAACTCAGACCCCATACAAATATGGTAGCTTCTGCTTACAGGACTGAATTTCTCAGGCCAATGTAGAAAAGATGACTTGAGGAATAAGTGAACAATATCACACATTTTTCCATTTTGTTTTTAACTAATCATTTCTGAAGCAGAACAAGGCCTTAGTTTAGGTCCTTGCTTTTTCAAAGTCTGCTCCTCATCCTATGAGTACCATGCCACATTTGATCAGCTAAGGTACTGGGCTAAGAGCCCTCTGCTTTACACAGAAGGAACGATATTGCTGAAGAGGCCTCAGCTCTGAAATGCACTTCCTCCCCCACCAGAATACAGATTTAGTAAGCTTCACACTTCACACAGCTGCAAAGTTTATCTGTTCTCCCATGTTTTTTCTTGCAGGGTGGGATGAAGGGTTGACTGTTGGGTACAGTCTGGGGAAAGGTATTTAGATTTGTAGTCCATTTTGCACTTTGCATAGAGTAGTTTTACTAATATTTTATCCAAGAATCCATATGTTTAGATGGACACACCTTAGATAAATTGAAATGAAGTCTAACCAAATATATTTTTATTATTATACTATCAAGTTGTAGATGTCCACTACGCTGCTCTGCCAGTGATACCAGCCTTCATTACCCACTTGCAATGGATTGCCATGAAGGGGTCCAAAAACTGAAGCTCTGTAGAACTGCATACAGAAGAGGAGTCTATAAGTATGTTGCCCTAGTGACTAAAACTGGGTGAAATTTTCCAACTGAAATTTTTCAGTGAAAAATTCAGATTTGGAAACACAAAGATTTTGTGAATTAATGTCAATTTCACCAAATCATTTGGCAAAAAAAGACAAAAAAAATACCCCAATGAGAATTCCAAATAAACTGACACATTCTGTCAGATATTTTTTTCAATGAAACATTTTGATTTTTTTATTCAATATTACTTTTTTCAAAATGTCCTTAATTTTTTTTTAATTTAAAAACATTAAATGTTTGACATCAACCCAAAACATTTTTTTAAAATTTACAATTCACTAAGAACTTATAAAAACTTCTTTTCTGGTTCGACACAAAACATTTTCCCTTCCCACCCCCCGTTTTTTTGGAATCGTCATCAAACTAAGAAATCTGCTATTTGCCCACCTCTACCAGTGACATCTTTTCCATGAGGTCTGGGCCCGACCTGGGCCAAGATGCAGTTGGAACATTAAGAGCCAAGAGCTGGAGGCGCTTAGTTCCTTTACACTCTCCTCTTAAGTCAGTCTCCTGATCACTTCTGTTGCTGTTCTGTGAGCTCACTTCAGATTATTAATACCTATCTGAATGCAATACTCCAGGAACAGTCACTACAGAACTGAATAGAGAAACTCTCTGACCTTATGTTATGCCTGTGAATGTACAGCCCAAAACTATATTAGCCTCTTTTACTGACACCCTGCATTGCAAATTCATTGCTAATTTTCTGTTCATTATTAGGAAACTGAATAATTCCAAATTAGATTTACACCGAGAGGCAAATTCTCCAGTAAAGTACCTTTATTCTGCATTTAAAGTCAAGGAGGTCCAGCAAATTATCATTGCCTTTGATTATCATTTCACTAATATACCATTCTTTGTCATTAGCACAGTTATTCACAAAAAGGGTAATATATATTTATCTTTGAAATAATTAAAAAACCTTTCCCGCATGAATTTTACAACTCAAAGCCCTGATGATCAATATAAAAGCCCCTTTTATTCTTGAGCTTACACATCAATGAGGTGAGCTCATTTTCAAGTGTTTTGGTTCAAAATAATGTATACACTGTATGTCTGGTCATTGAAGACCAGCCGTTATTTTAGAACAGTGTTTAGATATTTTGTTTTTCAAATCTGACTGGCAGAAAAATTTTAAACATGCTTTTAAAATAGTTGTGTCTAGCTTACCCTGGTCAACTAAATAGCTTTTAAACTCTGTTAGCCTGAACCATTTTAAAACTGTTTAAAGCCAGGACAAACCTTTGTACTGTACAAATGGACACCGAGTTTGGAAAATAAAATATGACCTACACAGTCAAACGGCAATTATAAACTGATCTGAAAACTAAATTCTATGGTTCATATTGTATCTTAGTATTTATACTGAATGAGAAACCTTACAGGTAGGACTCCAAAAATACAAAAGGCACACAACACTGAAAAATAACTGAGGGTGAGTTAATTCAATATTTTACAATCTTTGTTCATTTCAGGTTCAGTCCTAAAACAATCATGAATTCAAATGGCACTCTTTTTTTTCTGACTCAGTTTGTATTCCCTTAATAATTACGCTGAATATTATTGATAAAATTTAAAGTGTTTAGTTTCTGAAAAAGAATGTGTAGCCTTTATTTTAAATCGAATGTTTGATAGTTCTGTGACCACAGTTTTAAAATTGATAAGGTAGAAAAAAAAGTTGCCTACCTTTTTGTAACTGTTGTTCTTCGAGACGTGCTGCTCATGGCCATTCCATTTTACGTGTGCACACGCCCATCTGCACAGTAGTCTGAGATTTCTGCCCTAACAACATCCGTAGGGCCTGCTGTGGCGCCCTCTAGAGTGGCGCTCCCATGAGGTGGTATATGTTCTTGCTGGCAACTCTGGCCGAGGGGAAGGAGGGCGGGAAATGGAATGGACATAAGCAACATATCTCAAAGAACAACAGCCACGAAAACGTGGGTAACTGTTTTTTTTTCTTTGAGTGCTTGCTCATGTCGATTCCATTTTAGGTGACTCACAAGCAGTATCCACGGAGGTGGGCTTGGAGTTCACAGCTTAGCGGTACTACCCTACCGAAGCCAGCATCGTTCCAGGCCTGCTGGGTCAGTGCATAGTGGGATGTAAAACTATGGACAGGTGACCAGGTGGCCACTTTACAGATGTCCTGGACAGGCACATGGGCCAGAAAGGCTGCCAAAGAGGCCTGTGCCTTGGTAGAGTGAGCAGTGATGACCACAGAGGGTGGCCCCTTTGCTTGGTCATAGCAGAAGTGAATGCAGGCAGTGATCCAAGAAATTCTTTGAGACGATACAGGGCAACCTTTCATCCTGTCAGCCACAGTGATGAATAATTGCGTTGACTTATGGAATAGCTTGGTCCTGTCAATGTAGAAGGCCAGAGCCCTCCGGACATCTAGGGTATGTAGCCTACGCTCCTCCTCCGACTTCTGTGCCTTCGGAAAGAAGACCGGTAAGTAAATGTCATGGCTCGAATAAAATGGAGAGACTACCTTGGGAAGAAAAGCCAGGTGCGGTCTTAGCTGGACCTTGTCCTTGTAGAAGACCATGTACAGCAGCTCTGAAGTGAGCACCTGAATCTCGGATACTTGGCGGGCCAACGTCACTGTGACCAGGAACATAACCTTCCAGGAAAGGAGAAAGAGAGAGGAGAAAGCCAGAGGCTCAAAGAGAGGACTCGTGAGCTGTGAGAGCACCAGATTCAAATCCCAAGGCGGGATGGGGTCCCTGACTTGCAGGAAGAGGCGCTCTAGGCTCTTATGAAATCTGACCGTGATATCCTGCGCAAAAACCGACCTGCCCTCAAACGGCGGATGGAAGGCTGAGATAGCCGCTAGATGGACCTTGATCAATGAGAGGGACAAACCCTGGAGCCTGAGATGCAGGAGGTAATCCAGAATAAGATACAGTGAAGCCCGCTCAGGACAAACACCTTTGTACGCAATCCAGCAGGGGAACCATTTCCACTTGGCCAGGTAGGTCGCTCTGGTGGAGGGCTTCCTACTTCCCAACAGGACACGCTGAACCTCAGCCGAACACTGCTGCTCCTGCATGTTTAGCCAAGCAGCAGCCGGGCCGTCAGATGTAACGCTGCCAGGTTGGGTTGCAAATGACTGCCGTGGTTCTGAGACAACAGGTCCGGGGTGCTGGGTGGATCCCTGGCCGGGCTGGGAGATCTGACTGCAGCGGTACCCCTGTGAAGCCCTGAAGCTGGCACACAGCCTGACACAGGTCCTTTGCCTGTAACCCTCTGTCCTTCGGTGCTGAGGGACTCCACTTTATCTGCTGCTTCCCTGGCACCAGTGATGGGGAGCAGTGCCAGGCAGAGACCGGTGCTGGCGTTGCAATGCACACCGAAGCCGATGTACTTGGCATGAGATCCACGGCGGAGGGCTCCGACGTGGGGCAAAGAGCAACCTCCATTAGGAGGGCCCTCAAGCGGATAGCCCACTCCTTCTGGTTCCAAGGGTGAAAGTTCTTGCAAATATGACACTTGTCCTTTCTGTGGCTTTCTCCCAGACACTTGAGATAACTGTCATGGTGATCGCTGATCGGCATCAGCCTGCTGCATGCTAAACACAACCGTGACTCTACTAACTAACTTAACGCTATGACTACTAAGAACTATATACAACAACCAGAACAAAGGCTATGAAGAAAACCGCTACTGCTCTTTCAATGCAAGACAAGGCGCTCCAACCAACAGTCATGGGCAGTAAGAAGGAACTGAGAGGGCACAGGGCCAGCGGCAGCTGATATACCGCCACATGGGAGCACCACTCCAGAGGGCACCACAGCCAGCCCTATGGATACAGTTAGGGCAGAAATTTCCAACTACTGTGCACGTGGAAAATAGATGGCATGTCACAGCCAAAGTTCTCAACATCAGGCTTAAGAGAAATGTTGAACACATGCTGAGTATCCTGAAGACTATTTCTGTAGTCCTGAACAAAATGCAGGGAAATAGCTGTTTTATTGCTGATGCTGTTGAAATTTGGAAGGAACTGAATGAGATCTTAAAAAGAGAAATATGCAATGACAGTTAAATTACAAGCATTAAAAAACCGAATAGGACAAGCACTATCTCCAGCTCATTTTCTTGCAAATATTCACAATACTCAGTACTTGGGTCAAACCTTAACTGCTGAAGAGGAGGAGCTGTCTATGACATGGACATCCAGCAATCATCCCTCCATAATGCCAACTATAATAAACTTCAGGGCTAAGGGTGAACCATTCAAGAAATATACGTTTGCTGATGATGTTTTAAAGAAAGTCACAGCAGTGAACTAGTGGATGTCACTTAAGCACTTGGATTCACAAGACTGTTGAAGTGATAATCCTCACTTTTAACAGCAGTAGCTTCTTCTGCCGGTGTAGAAAGAATATTTTCTTCCTTTGAACTAATCCATTCCAAACTGAGAAATTGTTTGGGACCTGAAAAAGCAGGAAAGCTTGTTTTTCTTTTCCAGATTATGAACAAATAGGAAAATGAAGGTGACGACGACTGAGTTAGCTGCAGAAGCCAATATTTTACGTTTCTCATGTTGACCTGGATGACATAGTCTAGTTAATTTTTGTTATTTTTTAAAAAATATTTCATTTAACTATTTTAGTTAAAAACAAATTTTAACAAAAACAAACCTGACTTTAAAAAACTTGAATGTTTAACTAAATTCAAAAATGCATATGCTTGTTTTGTTAAAATATTATATGTTTGCATTGAAGAAAAAAATCTAGAATACATAATGTTCTTGTTTTAGTTAAATAAAACAATTTAAATGTCTGCCTGGTGATGTTCTCCTCCTAATACAGCATGCAAGAAAATCTTCCAAATATTAATGATTAACCCGTTGAATTGGAGATAGTTCACCCCCAATGACTTCATAAATATCTGCTTCAATTACCTTTGGTAAACGAAATAACCAAACAATCATTCATTTTCTGATATAGCTGTGTAGTGAGGCGGTGTGGTTCCCTGCCGCCCTGGAGAGAGACAAGCCCCTCCAGTCACCAGAGTCGGCAGAGCCAGGGAGCCCCCGAGAAGGTCAGGCGTTGCACTGGAAGTATAAAGGCCCGACCTCAGGGCTCACTGAGGAAGCAGCCGCCAGGGAGGCCAGACACCTCTGGCCTAGCTTGCAAGTGGGAAAGCCCAGCGGCCTGCGGAAGACCTGAGGACTGACCGGACCTGCCCCGGCCTGGCTACCTGGAGGAGCCGCCGAGCCTGCCCCATGCTAGCTACCAGAAGGAGTTGCCAAGTCTACCCCTGGCCAGCTATCCCGAGGAACCCCTGGTGCTGGACTCCCCTGAGGACACCACTGTGACCCAGGTACCTCAGGATGGGTTGTCTGGAAGTAGCATGAGGGCAGCCAACCCTAGTCTGGCTGCAGCACTGCCAGAACCCATGTCAGTGTGTTGCGGCCAGGATCGCCACTGATTCAGCAGCAGGTCTTCTGCCACTGCTAGGGCCCCAGGCTGGGACGCAGTGGAGTGGGAGGGCCTGCATCCCCCTGCCACCCAACTCGCAGGTAGCAGTCTCCCCCTCTCCCAGGCCCTTTGGAACCTAGGGCCTGGGCCTACTGTTTCTATACTGTTATTGCTCAGCCCCTGGCTGAAGGCCTGAGCACCTGACTCACCAGTGCCCCGCCCTGACCTAGGCCTGGGCTTACTGTGGTATTTCCACCTTCACAAAGGCCACAGAGGATGACTCCTGTGGCCGGACTAATTCCCCGCAAGACCTATTCCACAATTTAGTGAGGCGGTGTGGTTCCCTGCCGTCCCAGAGAGAGACGAGCCCCAGCTAACCTCTCTACAATCTGTAAAACTAATCTGAATAGTTTTCAAAATAAATCACTTTAAAAATGTATAGTGTGTACCTTCTAAAAATGAAACCTACATATATCTCTGAGTTGTGAAGAATATGTATTAAGGTTATAACAACCAACAAGAATGCACTTTTATGTAGAAATCCATGATTAAATCGAGTCTTCCTGACTAGTGATTTAAATCATGATTTAAATCAAATCCTCCCTGGATTTTGATACAATATTTGATAAACTGCAAAACAAATGCAAATAAATTTACTTAACATTTCAGCTTTAACTGTTTAAAATGTTTTGATTATGAACTATGCTAAAACTATACTCAATTTAGCCCTAAAAGAAAGGAATACTAAAAAGCTTCTCCTGGCTTGTGGGGAAAAAAACCAAATTATCTGTCTTGTCACAAAGCAAGATGACCTTTGTAGACATCAATAAATATCAACCTTATAAAATGCAAAGCTTTTCACACCTGGGACTCCCACACTTTGATGATATGACTTATAGGCAAAGGAAGGTTACTCCTATGAAATACTGGAAATATGCAGTGAATGATTTTATAATGTGTACATATATAAGTCCTTACATGATGGACAACAGTGACATTTTGGAGCCATTCCGATACTGCATGACAAGTAAATGCTTCAGGATGTGAACTGTCTGTGTATAAAAATTGAATATTTACCTAATAAGCTATTTTATTGTTATATGTATATAACAAATTCAGTCTAGCCTTTCATTTTTAACCAGTAATACCCTGTTACTGGTCCAGAATGAAAGGCTATACTGCATTTACTATATACATAAAATAAGCATTATCCAAATTAGTATGCAAAGGACCTTGTATTTGTTAGCAGATATCACAATCCTAACAATACTGGAACATAGCGCTTTGTATGATCATATTTCAAACCAGCATCTACCAAGTTTTGGTTTATTATATTCTTAATCAATGAAAAGACTTTTGTGTTCATGTTTTTTGTTGTATCAGAATATTGTTTGAGATTTAACGTGTTTTTATGAACAATGAAGCTACAGGGAGTTGACTGAAGGACTTAGGCATAGGAAGCAGGGGTTCAGGGGGTGCTGCAGCACCCCCAGGTTTTATGCGGGGCTCCGCTCCCGGCCCCATATGCAGGGTCCTGGCCCCCAGTCCCACACCCAGGGTCCCGGCTGCAACCTGGCGCCCAAGGCTCTGCTGATGTCCCCGCACCAAGGGTCCAGATTGCCACCCCACGCCCGGGGCTCCACCTCTGGCCTCATACCCACCCCCAGCTATGTCCCCAGCCTCGGCCCCTTTACCCCTGTCTGGGTCCCCGCATCCCAGAGACACAGCCCTGCTCCCAGCCCCAGCTTGAGGGGGAAAAGTGGTGGACAAGGGTAAGGGGGCTGGCTTTCAGCACCCCCACTATTAAAAATGTTCCAGTGCCACTGGACTTAGGGACAGATAGTCAAGCTGGTGAAAATCAATATTTCTCCACTGATCTTAACAGAACCTCACCAATTTACACCAGCTGAGCATTTGAGTCGTAAAGTTGAAACATAAGTTCCCAACAAAGTTGATCAACCTAAGAATAATTTTGCATCGTTGTAGTGCTGATACCACAGAGATGCCACATTTTTGCCCCCACTGGTGACAAGATCAAAATCTTGAAGCCACTTTCAAACTCAGGTGTCTCATGTGTTGACAAAGTAACTAGCTATCATGCCAGTTACAGAGTACATAACTTGTTCTCACAGCTTTTTAAAGGGGAAGGAAAGAGTTAAGCTATCCACATTAAAATATTCCATAAATAGATTACACTAGTCTTATCTTCCTGAAGATACAGCTTACTACAAAAAATTAATGGCACATTATTCATTTGTATTTGTTTATTTTAATTCTGTTCTATCCTGTCAACTGCAGCCATGTGATTCTGCAAGACTGTGGAAAACAAAGCTTAGTACTTTTACTAAACCTGTGACACAGTCACAGTTGCAATGGCATTAAGATATCACACAAAGCAGGACTAAAACTAATAGATTAAGGATACCCAGATGGCATGTTTCTAGCCTAAAGTAATACTTTGTACTAATCAGAAGCCTAAATGCTCACTGTATGTTTTATGAATGCCAATGGCTGTTACATATGATTGCTAACAGTGGCACAAGTACCTAGAGAATATATTTGTTGGTGCAACATACTACCTCTAGGGCTCTAGCAAACAGTATACAGCTGAATATAGTAACACTCAAGCAATGCATGATGAGTAAATATGGTTACTGGCAGAAATTTCTGGAACAATATCCCAAGAGAGCTTTTACAAATCATGAGATGAAGAGTCCCTTCAACTTTAAATTTCCCTTGTCATTTAACTGTTGCTATATTAGCAAATTCTGTGAACTGAAAAACCCTGCTGAGTTGTCTTGCATATAGCTACAACCCCTATGTAAATCCTTAGTACAACAACAAAAAAAGAGCCTTTACAAAACACAAACATTTTCAAATACATCTAACTTCATTCATACATTTTACAGATTTTATTTTGTTTTGCACCTGATCTTCAACCTGATTTCAACTAGAAAAAGCCTATACGCATACCAATCAACAAATAATATTCACTTCTCAAACAGTAACAAAAGAACAGTGACTACTTTGAATCAGAACTTTCTGTTTGTCATGAGGGAAACCAGCTTTTGAGGGAGACAACTGAGAAAATCTCTATAGCTATATAGTGGGTGGGTGCTGCAGGAAAGAGGGATTTAACAGAAATAAGGGTCAACAGTTAGTGTGTTGAGAACAGACTGGGTGAAAGGGGGAAGTGTGGTACAGAAATGTAAAGTACTGTTTTTAAAGTCACTGTTACTAATCCTAAAGGGAACCTAGATGAGACTAGCAGAGATTCAGAATTCCTGTTATGTAAGCAGTTTCTTTTGTTTTTCTCTGACCTTCTCTTATATTCTTACTCATTCTTGTTTTAAACCACTTGAGTCTGTGGGCTTGTGCACAATTCAGAATTACATCACATCAGAACTCAGTTTTGACACATGGTTGCTGACTCAAATTTAAACAAAACTTAGCACTCAGTATAGGTAGAAATGGTCATGTTTAAATTCATTCATTAACGTGACTCATTATGGCTGCGTTCTAACATGACGTCATAGAGTTTAAGGCCAGAAGGGACCACCAGGTCATCTACATTGACCTACTGTCTATCACAGGCCACCATAACCGGCACACTAAACCCAACAACCAAAATTAGACCAAAGTATTACAATCCAAAGGAGATCACACTATTATAATGGGTCACAGGGAGAGAATAAGGCACGCCAATGCCCAAGGCCCCTCTAATGGCAGAGCAATGATTGAGATATACCCAGATAATACTGGCAAGTGACCTGCCCCTCACATGCTTCTCCCCTCATCTCCTAGTTTAAACCCCTTCTTATCAATCATTCCAATCACTCCAGTGGAGTCCACCAGTCAAGAAGAGTCTTCTTTCTGTGAATGAATCCCAATGGTCAATCATCCCAAAACGAGCCCCACAGCACCAATTCTTGAGGTACCTGTGAATCTTTTTTTTTATATAACACCTTCATCCTCCTTCTCTAGGGACGAGAAGTATTCACTTCTTTAAGCGTCTTACCCAGCCAAGTGTAGTCATCCTTGATCCATTCCAGTGGGAATACAGTGGTGTCATTCATCCCAACATGCAGCACAGTTAATTTTTCCCCACTTCCATCAGGGTCCTTTTCAGCATCATGTCCACACCTCATAAACACTAAGGTCAGAAGAGACCATTCATAATCATCTAGACTAAGTTCCTGCACATTGCAAACCACAGACCCTTGGCCCACCCACTTCTGTAATAGACCCCATAACTTCTAGCTGAGTTACTGAAGTCCTCAAATCATGATTTAAAGATGTCAAATTACAGAGTCCACTATTTACACTAGTTTAAACCTGCAAGTGACCCGTGCCCCATGCTGCAAAGGAAGGCAAAAAACCACCGGGTTCCCTGCCAATCTGAGCTGGGGGGAAATTCCTTCCTGACCCCAAAGATGGAAATCAGTTGTACCCTGAGCACGTGGGCAAGACCCACCAACCAGATAGCTGGGAAAGGATTCTCTGTAGTAACTCAGAGCTCTCCCCATCTAGTGTCCCATCACCAGCCATTGAAGATATTTGCTGCTAGCAGCTACAGATCGGCTACATGCCATTTTAGGCAGGCTGTCAAGGTTCCTCCCCCACTCTGAACTCTAGGGTACAGATGTGGGGACCTGCATGAAAAACCTCCTAAGCTTATCTTTACCAGCTTAGGTCAAAACTTCCCCAAGGTACAAAATATTCCACCCTTTTGTCCTTGGATTGGCCGCTACCACCACCAAACAAATACTGGTTACTGGGGAAGAGCTGTTTGGACACGTCTTTCCCCCCAAAATACTTCCCAAAAACCTTGCACCCTACTTCCTGGACAAGGTTTGATAAAAAGCCTCACCAATTTGCCTAGGTGACTACAGACCCAGACCCTTGGATCTTAAGAACAATGAACAATCCTCCCAACACTTGCACCCTCCCTTTCCTGGGAAATGTTGGATAAAAAGCCTCACCAATTTGCATAGGTGACCACAGACCCAAACCCCTGGATCTGAGAACAATGAAAAAGCATTCAGTTTTCTTACAAGAAGACTTTTAATAAAAATAGAAGTAATTAGAAATAAGAAATCCCCCCTGTAAAATCAGGATGGTAAATACCTTACAGGGTAATTAGATTCAAAACATAGAGAACCCCTCTAGGCAAAAACCTTAAGTTACAAAAAAGATACACAGACAGAAATAGTTATTCTATTCAGCACAATTCTTTTCTCAGCCATTTAAAGAAATCATAATCTAACACGTACCTAGCTAGATTACTTACTAAAAGTTCTAAGGCTTCATTCCTGGTCTATCTCCGGCAAAGACAGAATGTAGACAGACACACAAACCCTTTGTTTCTCTCCCTCCTACCAGATTTTGAAAGTATCTTGTCTCCTCATTGGTCATTTTGGTCAGGTGCCAGCGAGGTTACCTTTAGCTTCTTAGCCCTTTACAGGTGAGAGGAGATTTCCTCTGGCCAGGAGGGATTTTAAAGGGGTTTACCCTTCCCTTTATATTTATGACACAGGCCCATCATACATTCCCTGCCATAAATTTATCAAGTTCAGTCTTGAAGCCAGTTAGGTTTTTGTCCCCATTGCTTCCCTTGGAAGGCTGTTCCATAACTTCATTCCTCTGATGGTTAGAAAACTTCATCTAAGTTCAACCTTCATCTAAGCTTGTTGATGGCTAGTTTATATCCATTTGTCCTTGTGTCCACATTGGTGCTTAACTTAAATAACGCCTCTCCCTCCCTGGTATTTATCCTTCTGATGTTTTCATAGAGAGCAATCATATCTCCCCTCAGTCGTCTTTTGGTTAGGCTAAACAAGCCAAGCTCTTTGAGTCTCCTCTCATGAAGTAGGTTTTCCACTCTTCGGATCATCCTAGTAGCCCTTCTTTGCTCCTGTTCTAGTCTGAATCCATCTTTCTTCAACATGGGAGACCAGAACTGCATACAGTATTCCAGATGAGGTCACATCAGTGCCTTGGATAACAGTACAAATATTTCCCTGTCTCTACTGGAAATACCTTGCCTGAGGCATCATAGGAATGCATTAACCTTTTTTCATGGCCACATCACGTTGGCAGCTCGTAGTCATCCTATGATCAACGAATATACTCAGGTCTGTCTCTTCTTCTGTCACTTCCGACTGATAAATCCCCAGTTTATAGTAAACATTCTTGTTAGCTCCTAAGTGCATAACGTTGCACTTTGCACTATTAAACGTCATCCCATTTCTATTACTCCAGTTTTCAAGGTCATCCATATTTTCTTGTATGATATTCCAGTCCTCCTCTGTACTGGCAAGATCTCCCCACTTTGTGTCATCTCCAAATTTTATTAGCACCCTCCCACTTTTTGTGCGAAGGTCATTAATAAAAATATTAAATAAGATTGGTCCCAAGACCAGTCGCTGAGGAACCTCACTCCAGCCTGACAGTTCACCTTTCAGTATGACCCGTTGTAGTCTTCCCTTTAACCAGTTCCTTATCCACATTTCAATTCTCATATTAAGCTGTCTTCTCCAATTTAACTAATACTTTCCCATGTGGAACTTGTATCAAACACCTTACTGAAATCCAGTTAGATTAGATCTATTGCATTTCTTTTGTCTAAAAAATCAAGTATCTTCTCAAAGACACGGATCAGGTTGGTCCGGAATAATCAACCTTTTGTAAAATCATGTTGTATTTTATCCCAATTACCATTTACCTCTATGTCTTTAACTATTTTCTCTTTCAAAATTTGTTCCAAGACCTTGCATACAGTTGAGGTCAAACTAACAGGCCTGTAGCTTCCCGGATCACATTTTTCCCCTTTCTTAAAAATAGGTACTATATTAGCAATTCTCCAGTCTTAGTTTATGACCCCTGAGTTCACAGATTCATTAAAAATCCTTGCTGTTGGACTTGCAATTTCATATGCCAGTTCCTTTAATATTGTTGGACAGAGATTATCAGGGCTCCCTGATTTAGTCCCATTAAGCTGTATGAGTTCGTCTTTCACTTCGGATGTGGTAATTTCTATTTCCATATCCTCATTACCATTAGCTACCCTACTATTACCCCTAAACTCTTCATTACCCTTATTAAAAACTGAGGCAAAGTATTTGTTTAGGTGTTGGGCCATGCCTAGATTATCTCCATCCTCAATACTTAGTGGTCCCACTTCTTTCCTTGTTTTCTCTTTATTTATACAGCTATAGAACCTTTTACTGTTGGTTTTAATTTCCTTTGCAAGGTCCAACTCTGCTTGGGTTTTGGCAGTCCTCACTTTATCCCTACACTTTCTGATCTCCAAGAGGCAGCTTTCCTTGCTGATCCCTCCCATCTTCGATTCCTTGTAAGCTTTCTGCTTTCTCTTAATCACCTGTTTGGATTCTTGCTCATCCAGCTTGGTCTGCAATCCTTCCCTATGAATTTTTTCCCCTTGCCTGGGATGCAGGCTTCAGATAGTTTCTGAAACTTTTACTTAAAGTAATTCCAAGCCTCCTCCACATTCAGATCTTGAGTTCTTCAAGTCCAGTCCACTTCCCTAATTCCCTTAATTTTTTTTAAATGTATCCTTTCGAAATCAATTACCCTAGTTGCAGATCTATTTTTGTTTATCCTTCTATTTAGTTTAAGCTGAAATAGCTCATGATCACTTGTACCAAGGTTGTCCCCTACAACCAGTTCTTCTATGAGGTCCTCAATACTCACCATTACCAAATCTAAAATGGTATAACCACTTATTGGTTCACCCCTGCATCTGGAAAACAGCTCACTCTTCTCTTCTCTGGATCTGGTCTGGTGACAGTCCTATCAATTCTTCTGAGCATGGAGTCCCCAACCACATAGATCTCTCTCTTCCTGGTGCTGGTATGAATCTGTGTTATGTTTTGTCTCACAGTCCCCTGTTCAGTCCCCTCATTTTTCCTTAGCCTCTGGTCTCTGGCTACCTCCATCACCTCTTCTTCTCATCTGTAGGGACTGGTGTGCCTATTTTTCTTCCTCACCACCTCACCTTCTGCCTGTATTGCCTCCTCATTCCCCACTGCAGAAAACATGTAACTGAACTCAATTTCACCACCACTAGCTAGTCTCTTCTTCTGCCTTGTCCTTATGGTCACGCTCGTCCATGGATCACTCTCCTCTTCTGGCAGTCTGGTCCTTTTTCCCCTGGGAAGTGTCCACAAATTTTGAGTTGTCTGCATCACCTCCTCTCTCCTCACCTGCATTATACCTACAAATCCCTGTCTGAATTCCATCATCATCTCCAGCTGTATTGCTAATCCTTGAATCTTCTCTGTCATGAGTGCTATCAGGTGACATTTCATACATAGGTACCTTCTATCAGATACCCCTCAAGGATGATGTGCCTCTAGGGTCACCAACTCTCCAGGATTGTCCTGGAGTCTCCAGGAATTAAAGATTAATCTTTAATTAAAGATGTCATATGATGAAATCGCCAGGAATTTGTCCAACCAAATTTGGCAACCCTGTACATCCCACAGCTCCTGTAGCCTACCATATTATTTGTCTCCTCTCCTCCTTGGTTCACTTCTGGTACTGCCTAAGTAGCCATCATTGTTTACCTAGACCCTACTTCTGGAAGAAACAAGAGAGAAGGAAAAAAATTCCTCTACCGCCACTTCCCACAGCAAATCTCCCACTTACAAACTTCCAAAGAATCCCCACAGTTAGCTGCTAGCTATTCACAGCTCTCATGTTTGCTAGTGGCTGGGTTTTAAACCGAGACAAACGAGGTCAGTACTTCCCTCTTGTTAAGGGATACCAGCAAGCACTGAAGCAAGCCACACACCTGGAACAAATAACTGCACTGTCAGAACACAAAATCACCACTCTCTTTGAAAACCAAATTCCCACAGAAACTCCGCTTTAGCTGCTAGCTGATTGTTGATGTAACTCCATGTAGACAAAGCCATAGACTGTTATTTGTGGAATTTCATACAGACTGTTCCGGCTGTTTCACAAGCACTGTAATATCTAAAGCCTTATCTACACTGGTAAGTTACCATGTTAAAAACGTATTAACTAATATGTATTAAGTAATGGCAATGTTAAACACTGGTAATGTTAAATAGCACTGAACTAGACAAGGACAAGTTGTGGTCCACTAGGATTGACCACAACCAGTTAAGACTTTTTAAAACACGATTTTTCCTCGTCTACACTAAGTGCTGTGTCATATTTAACACTTTATTAGTTGAAACATGTTTGTTAACACATTTTCTAACCTGATGTCTGACCATCAAACCATTAAAAAGATGAAACTACGATTTGAACTCTTTTCTCAAGGCTTCAACCAAAATATTACTTCATTAAGGATATGAAACATAATTTTTAATTAAAGTTTTCACATTTAATGTTAAGCAAAGAAGTCTTTGAACTCAGGAAAAGTGCACACTAATACAAATCTCCTGTTGGGGTGGGAGGGTAGGGGAAACTTAGTTGTCAGCGTCCTATAGCACTGAAGAACACAGCATGCACAATCATGCATTTAAATATGTTCCAACAGCATTTCTTTACTAAGGTCATACCCAGCACCAAATTTAAAAATAGACTGCTCTGAGGGTAAAGGGGATCATAAGCAGACACAAATATCACAGCAGGCCTTCTGGGCATACAAGATGCTATTATCATTTGCTTGCTGACAATATACTTTCTGATTGTATTCTGCAGTACCGCACTTCTCTCATTACAGTTGCCCTAGTTCTTGCAACATCCAAGTTATTGTTCTGTCTCAAAATGTCACTAATTTGTCCCTTAAAGCAAAACATATAAAACACTATGTGACAAGAAATATGTTCACAAGGTGTCACTTTCATTTGCTTTAAGATATGCATTGTTAACCACTGAAGCCCCCAAAGGCACTAAGCTACATATCTCTGTGGTAAGTGAGGTACTATTTAAGTATTTATTCTCTACTATCTTCAAATCCAGATTCTTTTTCACAGTAGCTCCCCAGACATTCAACAAATATCAGATTTATACAACTAATGTGATCATGAAATAATGAGAAATGGCTATACAGATAAACAATGACATGCTAGAACTACAAGGTAAACTTTTTAGTTGCATGTGAAACAAATATAATACAATACTCATAATATTAATATAAACTGCACAGGAAGGAACCCTTAATGAAAGGTGAAGTCTGGATTTTCTGTTACTTGAAATCTTTAACTCAACATTGGATAACTTTCTGAAAGATATGCTCTAAATCAGCAGTTCCCAAAGTCCCTTAGCTCTCCACCTACTACTCACATAAAGCCAATCCTTCAACCAGACCACTCTCTTAATGCTGTATCTAGAGACAACAATTATAGAATCTTAAGAAATGTAGTGCTGGAAGGGACCTCGAGAAGTCATCTAGTCCAGCCCCCTGAACCAAGTAAATCTAGACTATCCCTAACAGGTATGTGTCTAAAAAAACATATCCAATGACAGGAATTCCATAACCTCCCTTGGAAGCCTATTCCAGAGCTTCATGACCCTTACAGTTAGAAAGATTTTCCTAATATATAATCTAAATCTCCCTTGCTGCAGATTAAACAAATTATGTCTTGTCCTATCTTTAATGGATATGGCGAACAATTGATCACTCTTTTCTTTAAAAACAGCCCTTAACGTACTTGAAGACTTTTGTTACCAGGGTCCCCTCATTCCCCCCCCCCCCCCACACACACACACAGTATTTTTTTCCTCAAGACTAAACATACCCAATTTTTTTAAAACCTTTCCTCATAGGTCAGATTTTCTAAATCTTGTATCATTTCTGTTGCTCTTCTCTGGACTCTCCCCAATTTATGCACATCTTCCTTATAGTGTGGCGCCCGGAACTGGACACACACAGTACTCCAACTGAGACCTCACCAGTGGTGATTAAACGGGATAATTATCTCCAGTGGCTTACATACAACACTGTTAATACAGCCCAGAATGACAGTAGCCTTTTTGCAACTGCATTACTTTGGTGACTTATACTCAATTTGTGATCCATTATAAGCCCCAGATCATTTTCAGCAGTATTACTGCATAGCCAGTTATTCCCCATTTTGTAGTTGTACATTTGATTTTTCTTTCCTAAGTTCAGTACGTTGCATTTTCTTTATTGAATTTCATCTTGTTGATTTCAGACCAAGTTCTCAATTTGTCCAGGTTGTTTTGAATTTTAATCCTATCTTTCAAAGTGCTTTCAACCCCCCCAACTTGGTGTCATCATCAAATTTTGTAAGCATTCTCTCCACTCTACTATCCAAGTCATTAATGAAAATGTTGACTCATACTGACCCCTCTACGACTCCTTTAGCATACCCTCCCAGTTTGACAGCAAACCACTGATATCTACTCTTTGAGTAAAAAGAAAAGGAGTACTTGTGGCATCTTAGAGACTGTAGTTATTTCTTGGCCAGACTCCACTGTACCCTGTGCATTTTATATAGGCAACACACTATTCCGTGCCATTTTCATATTTTCCAATCTTATATTTGGAATGTAAGTTTCCCATACAGGCTACACGTCTATATAAAGCTACCAAACCCTTGCCACAGAACAGTGTGTTAGAATCCAAGCTGTCATTTATAAACTTGAATGAAGCTTGTCATTTATGGTTGTGAAAAAAGTCTTCCAATGTTGTTTACTCAGTTGGAGTGAAGTGATTTCTGACAGGGTCTGCAGACAGCTTGAAATAATAGGGCCTCATCCACAGCCCACTGAAGTCATTAGGAGCCTTTCCATTGACATATGCAGCCTCTGGATCAGAGCCTACTGGTCCAATCCTGTTCCCACTGAAATTCCCTAGAGGTGTGTACTTGATTTCAGAGGGAGCAGAACTAGGGTGTCAGGATGGTTTCACTTCAATGGGGTGCTAACTTTAAAGCTTAGTGATAATAATGTAAATATCAACATTCTTACGTTATTTTATGGATGATCATTTCAAAAATGTCCAGATAATCTTATTTTATAATCCCAAGCAGACTCCTGCACCTCCCCAGGTGTCAGAATGTCTCCAGTTTCCCAAGACAGTTCCTACAATGCAGTCATGTATTTTCAATACAAAATTCTGCAGCACTTACAAAATTTAGAGGCAGTGTAAAACTCCTTAAGTTGAATAGCAAAAATAAAGATACAAGAAGTACAGCATTGACTGAATAAGGTATCCTCATATTAAATTCGACAGAAACATCATGGTCTAATGGAGTTGGTGGGGTGTAGCATTCCCAGACTGCCACACCAGAATACTGCTAAATCCAGAACATAGATAATGCGTGCTGTGATGTACAAGAGTCCTTCCTTATATTCCATCCACCCTACAAACTGAACAAAGAGAGGCCTCACAACAGCTACAGTCGATACTAATAACCAAAATTAAAAGTGCTTTCAGTGAAGTACTGCACTCATAAGAGTGCAGAGATACATTTCATGTGGCCAGAGTCTCAGGGCTCTTTCTCCAAAGCAGTAAGAACAATGGTGGGGGTAAGTCAGGAATTTCTGTGACCTTTGGGTGGCACTGCAATATAAATCAATACTAAGGCCGTGTCTACACTACAGAGGTAAGTCAACTTAAGTTATGTCAATGACTATAACAAAATTGGTTGTGCACGTCCATACAATGCTCCTTGTGTCAGCGGTTCACATCCACAGTCTTTGCTTTCACATCGACAGAGAGAGCGTTGCATAGTGGGTAGTTATCCCACTGTGCAACTTGCCACCCTCTGTCATCCTCGGCTGCTGGGAGCTCTTGGAACGGATTGTGGTACATCATGGGGTCATGCATGCCATCTCATGATGCAGGTCTTTCCGTCCCATCATTCAATGAGCTTCCTACTTCATTTCACATAATTTTTTAACTGCCCTTGTAAACTGTGAGCCTGCCACCTCTGCCTGACCGCATGGATTCTGCGCTGCAGACCAGTCTGGTGATGAGTGTTATGAACACAGCGCGCCTGCAGTATTTCATGAGCTGCAAAACAGAGAGTGAATCAGTGATGCCTGCCCTGCTGTTTGCCATGGAAACAAATAATTCAAGATTGCTGCTGGCATTACAGAGCAGCTTGCTACGGTGGACCATCACTATAGGCCTAGGAAACAAGCACTGAGTGGTGAGATTGCATCATGATGCATGTATGGGATGACGAACAGTGACTGCAGAACTTCTGGATATACAAATCCACCTTCATGGAACTGTGTACAGAACTCACCCCAGCACTGTGGCAGATGACACCAGAATGAGAGCTGCCCTCACTGTGGAAAAGCGAGTGGAGATCACTGTGTGGAAGATGGCAACTCCAGACTGCTACCAGTCAGTCACAAATCAGTTTGGGGTTGGAAAGTCCACTGTGGGGGTTGTAGTGATGCAAGTGTGCAGGGCCATTAATCACCTCCTGCTACAAAAAATGTGACTCTTGGTAACGTGTAAGAAATAATTGATGGCTTTGAGGCAATGGGTTTCCCTAACTGTGGCGGGGTGATAGATGGAATGCATATCTGTAGCCGGACGCGGCCCCGTCCATGGCTTGGCCTTCCCCAGACAGCAACAGCTCCGGCTCCAGGGGGAGGAGGGGCAGCCCATTCCGCCGCGTCAACTCCCCCATTTTGCTCTTTCAAATGCAGTCTGTGTAGGTTTCCTGTAATGTTATTACCTTGCTCTTGAAGTGCAATTTGCACAGTTTCCTGTCAAAACCACAAGCAGTGAAAAATCCCCAGTAATGTTATATGCCTACTTAAAGCTATATTACCAATTGTATTCATACTTATGAATATACAACCAATTAGTGCAAGGAATGAGTGAGATGGTGTAAGAAACCAATCACAAGGCTTAAACCAAAATATTACCAAAGGGACTTCGGGGACTCTCGTCGCCTAGCGGGCCGATCTCTGGGCAGCTGTGGAACCTGGAAAGTCTCAGCCACCCGAAATCAAAACCAACATCCGCGTGCCTGCAGTCTGCCAGCAGTATGAATGGGATGTGTGTGAGAGTATAATTGCGCAAATAAGGGAAGCAAGTAATAAATCAATCCTCAGTACTGCTCTAGTTCAACCTTTGTTTGTAGTTATTTCTTGGCCAGATTCCCAGAGAACGGGCAACAATATCAAAATTTTGGCCCCCGACCATCTTGGTTGAGTACATCAACCAAAAGGGTTACTTCTGCATGGTCTTGCAGGGCCATTTCACTGACATCAATGCAGGGTGGTCAGGGAAGGTGCATGATGCATGCATCTTTCAGAACACTGGACTGTATAGAAAGCTGCACGCTGAGACTTTCTTTCCAGACCAGCCAATTCCAATGGGGGATGTGCAAATGCCCATAGTGATCCTTGCATACCCTGCCTACTCCTTGCTCCTGTGGCTCATGAAGCCTTACACCGCAAACCTAAGAAGCAGCAATGAGCACTTCAACAACAGGTGCCAAATGACCATTGAATGTTCCTTTGGCCGATTAAAAGGTCGCTGGTGCTGTCATTTTGGCTGGTTAGACCTCAAAGAGGAAAATATTCCAGTGATCCTTGCTGTGCTCTGCATAATATTTGCAAAGTGAAGGGGGAAAAGTTTCGCCAGTGTGGACGGGTGGCTGCTGATTTTGAGCAGCCAGATACGAAGGCAACTAGAGGGGTGTGTGACGTTGCACTCTGTACGATTTTATGAAAGTATGCTGAGTGTGAATATAATTAAAATATGCTTCATGCAAAAGGTCTCTTGTAAGGTATCATTACAAAGCTTATAATCTACTGAGTGTGGTCATCCTATTTATATAAATGTATCACTCTTGTATCTGAAACTAAAAATATGAAATATAACTAAGAGATCCTATTGTAGATATGCAAAGTGTGGGCCATTAATCGTGGTTTGGAATCTTAATGGTTCCCATTAACCAGGACAACTGAATGCAGATGGCTCTGTTTTACTTGTAAGTCTTCCTGTGTGCTGGCAAGTGAGTAATGAAGTCTTACAGTGACATGTGATCATGTCACCTGAACTGGAATCCATCTTTAACTTGGTGCTTTTCCACTGAGAAGGAGGGGTGGGAACCCAGAGGGACAAAGGATTCCCACCTTATGCAAAAGATATATAAGTGGGTGGAACAGAACAAAGGGGGCAGCCCCCATGAGAAATCCCCTAGCTACCACCTAAGCTGGAACAAGGGCTGTACCAGGGGAAAGGATTGTACCCAGACTAGGAAGGCATCCTAGCGATAGAAACTAGATAGAAACTTACTGAAACATCTCTAAGGGTGAGATTTTATCTGTATTCAGTTTTATTACTGTACTAGGCTTAGACTTGCGTGTTTTATTTTATTTTTCTTGGTCATTCACTTTGTTCTGTCTGTTACTACTTGGAACCACTTAAATCCTACTTTCTGTATTTAATAAAATCACTTTTTACTTAACCCAGAGTATGTATTAATACTGGGGGTGGAGGGACAGCTGTGCATATCCCTCTGTCAATGTTATAGAGGGCAAACAATTTATGAGTTTACCCTGTATAAGCTTTATACAGGTAAAAAGGATTTATTTAGGGTTTAGACCCCATTGGGAGTTGGGCAGCTGAGTGTCAAGGACAGGAACACTTCCTAAGTTGCTTTCAATTAAGCCTACAGCTGTTAGGGGACGTGGTTCAGACCTGGGTCTGGGTTTGCAGCATGCTAGCCGGTCTGGCTCAAACCAGGCAGGGCACTGAAGTCCTAAGCTGACAGGGCAGGAAAGCAGGAGCAGAAGTAGTCTTGGCACATCAGGTGGCAGTCCCAAGGGGGTTTCTGTGATCCAACCCATCACAGGGTGCAGCAGGAGGCTATTCGAAACATGGAGGCTTTAAAGGAGCATTTTGACAATGATTCCCTGTAATGTGCCTTTATGTTATGCATTCAGCCAGGCAATGATTATTTGTCACGTTGAATTAACCCTGTAGTGCTCGCTTCCTGAGCGTTAACTGTAGTGAGCAAATATTCCTATTTACATCAGGCAGTGTTATCACTGAAACATAGTGGCTATATGTATGTCACAAAGAAACAGTCATTTTATTTTGAAGGCTCAAGTTTAACAACAGGACAAAACACTAATTTTTGGTGAAACAGGGGACATGACAATAAGGAACAGTCTCACAGTTAAGGCTCTCACAGCTGTGTGTAACTCCAGCTTTTGCTGGGAAACCAGTTCCTAACCACTGAATGTACAGAGTACTGTGAGGGACAGGGAACACAAGAGGACTACAGTGGAGGAGTTTCGGGAGGGTATGGATAGGAGTTCTGTAGTGACCACAGGGAAAATCATGCACGAATGTGCTTAGATTGCAGAGTAATGAGGAACTTCCTTGTCTCTGTCTGGCCTTCCAGGAGCTTTATCATCCACTCCTGCCCCCAAGTCCTTTCCAGGCTATCCAGCCTCAGTCTTCCATTAAATTGTCTCCCTCCATGCTCTTGTTTCGCTATGTGATGCATCTGATGACTGCAGCACTTTGCAAAACATATCCTCTTTACTCCTCCTGGTTCACCACCTTATCTGACAAAGGTGCTCTGCCAGTGTGAAGGAGTGGGTCCTCAAAGGCACATCTGCAGAAGCCAAAGAAATAATGAACAGAGACAGTATTGTGAGTGCGCTCACAGCCATGAATCACAAAAGTTACACACAGCTTTCTCGCTGACTCTGAGCTAGCACACAAGTTGGTGCGAGTCCCAAATATGGTGAGTTCATGGAGGGAAGTGGTGGCAAGAGGAATGGGCAAGAAAGGACAAAGGATGGTTTGTGAAGGGGGTTACTACAAGTGACTAGGGAGACGATTCTGAATATTGGTACCCTTTTCCACAGGCTAAGGTAATTGAACCAGATATCTCACTCCTAAGGGTAACTCAGGATGCAAGAGTGCATCTCCTGCCTCTGTATGGTTTCAGACCGGCTCTGTATGCTGCTTTCCTGTGTGCCGCTCTGATCCCTGCAGAAATAATTGCCAGGTGGCGCGGCAAAGTTTCCTACAGCAGGAGGAAAAACAAGGCAGCTCTGCCAAGGAATCTTCAGAAGAGGATTGCAGAAAACCTACAGGAAAGTTTCCTAGAGATATCACAATGGAGGATTCCAGGGACATCCCCATGTACATTAACAAATTTTCCGCTGTGCCCCCACTATATAGATGGACAGGCTCTGTTACTTTCTGTCCCTTATCCCTGTTCTACCATGCAACAAAGTACATGAGAGCTCAATCTCCTCTCACCGTGCAGTATCAAAACAAAATGAGCAAGTTACCGGAGCTCCCCTCTCCTGCATCCTGCATAGGAGCCAGAGCCAGAGTGCTGGGATTGGCTAGACCCCACTGGAGTAGAAAAGATATCCTGACACACCGGACAACAAAATACCCTGTTGTGTGCTCCACATCATCCTCCAGCTCCCACTTCCTTGTCCACCACTTTGTCCTTGGGGTTGAATGCACTGGCTGCTGCATCCAGTTCCGCAAAGTATGCACGGGGCTCTTGGGGGTGGAGGTGGGGTGGCTACCGAGGATGGCATGCAGCTTGTTATAGAAACAGCATGTCTTTGCCACCTGTCTTGCCTTCTGGTATGTCTGCCTCAGCTCCTTGCTCTTAGCAGGGCAGTCCTGTGTATTCCTCTCATGCCCCTTCTCCAAGCAATAAGCCCATAAGTTTCAAAAGTTCCTACAGCTGGAGCAAAGCTGTGACTGCACAGCCTCCTCCCATGAAAAGAAAAGGAGTACTTGTGGCACCTTAGAGACTAACAAATTTATTTGAGCATAAGCTTTCGTGAGCTACAGCTTGATGAAGTGAGCTGTAGCTCACGAAAGCTTATGCTCAAATAAATTTGTTAGTCTCTATGGTGCCACAAGTACTCTTTCTCTTTTTGCGAATACAGAGTAATACGGCTGCTACTCCTCCCATAGACTCAGCAGATCCAACAGTTCCGGTGTTCTCCATCCGGGAGAGCGTTTGCTGCAGAAAGCCAGCATGGTCAGCTGGGAAGATGCTGTCTGAACTGTGCATGCCAAGCAAACAGAAAGAGGAATTTCAAAAATTCCCAGGCCTTTAAATGGGGGAAAGGTGCACATCTGTGTACCTTCAGGGCAGCAGATTTCAAACTGCTGACCAGAACAATGAGGATGGGCATTGTGGGACACCTCCTGGCAGCTAGTCAGGGTGAGATAAGCAAGTGCAGTATCTACACTGATGCTGCATCACTCTAACTACACTGCAAAAAGCTCTATGACACTCATCCAAGTGATTTTATTCTGTCATTGTAGGGGAGTTACATCGGTGGGAGGAGCATCATAGTGTTTACACCACTGTTTTGTCGACGAAAGCTAACATTTTGTTGACAAAACCGCGTAGTGCAGACAAGGCCTAAGAAACAACAGCAGGAGAGAGAGAGAGAGAGAGAGAATCTATTCCATTTTATATGTGGAATGCTAATGGAATCTGAGGTAGATAGGCAAGGGTCAGACCGTCGTAGAAAGAGTTAAGATGTAGTTTGAACCTTAGCTACAAATTTCCAAAAGTTAAATAATTTTAAGGAAGATTTTTGCTTATGAAGTGTAATATATATTTTACGATGGGGAAAGTGCACCAGAGAAGGAAGAAGTGGCTTGCCCAAGGTCATACAGCAAGTATGTGAACGCATTGTTTAAAATCAGTGTCTGGAGATCCTGTCCTCCAATTCTATTCTAGGCCCTCTCCTACACAGCTTCTGCCCCTTGCACTCCACTGAAACTCCCAAAGTCTTTAATTACCTCCTCCTAGCCAAAACTCAGTACCAGTACTCCATCCTCATTTTCCTTAACTTGTTGGACACTTTCAACACTGTTGATCATACTCTTATTGAAATCTTGTCATGTCTCAGTTTCCATTATGGTGTCCTCTCCTGGTTCTCCTCCTACTTCTCTAATCACTCCTTCATAGCGACCTTTGGAGGATCATCCTCATCTCTCCTCCAACTTTCTGGTGAAGTTCCACAAGGCTGGATCCTTGGTCCCCTTCTCTTCTCCTCCTACACATTATCTCTGGGTAATCTCATCCACAAACACAAATTCAACTTTCTGCTGACACACAGATTAATATAATTTTGCTGGGGAAGAGTCAACACGACATCTGTAAAGGGAAATCATGCCTCACCAATCTATTAGAATTCTTTGAGGGGGTCAACAAACATGTGTACCAAGATGATCCAGTGGATATAGTGTACTTGGACTTTCAGAAAGCCTTTGACAAGGTCCCTCACCAAAGGCTCTTAAGCACATTAAGCAGTCATAGGATAAGAGAGAAGGTCCTTTCATGGATCAGTAACTGATTAAAAGACAGAAAACAAAGGGTAGGAATAAATTATCAGTTTTCAGAATGGAGAGAGATAAATAGTGGTGTCCCCGACAGATCTGTATTGGCACCAATACTGTTCAACATATTTATAAATGATCTGAAAAAAAGGGGTCAACAGTGAGGTGGCAACATTTGATTCAAAATTAGTCAAGATATTTAAGTCCGAAGCAGACTGCAAAGAGTTACAAAGGGATCTCACAAAACTGAGCGACTGGGTAAGTAAATGGCAGATGCAATTCAATGTTGATAAATACAAAGTAACGGACATTAGAAAACATAATCCCATCTATACATATAAAATGATGGGATTTAAATTAGCTGTTACCACTCAAGAAAGAGATGTTGGAGACATCATAGAATATTAGGAACCATTAGGAAAGAGATAGATAATAAGACAGTAAATACCATTATGCCACTATATAAATCCATGGCGCGCCCACACCTTGAATACTGTGTGCAGTTCTGGTTGCCCCATCTCAAAAAATATACATTAGAAATGGAAAAGGTACCGAGAAAGGCAACAAAAATTATTAAGGGTATAGAACAGTTTCCATATGTGAAGAGATTAAAAAGTCTGGGACTTTTCTGCTTGAAAAAAGAGGTGACTAAGGGGGAACATGAGGTCTGTAAAATCATGAATGGCATGGATAACCTGAATAGGGAATGTTATTTACTCCTTTATACAACACATGAACCAGGGGTTACCCAATAAAATTAACAGGCAGCAGGTTTAAAACAAACAAAAGGAAGTACTCCTTCACACAACACAGTCAACCTGTGGAACTCATTTCCAGGGGATATTATGCAGGCCAAAAGTATAACTGGGTTCAAAAAATAATTAGATAAATTCATGGAAGATAGCCATTGATGGACCTATTAGTCAACATGGTCAAGAATGCAATATGGGTGTCTATAAACCTCTGACTACCATATGTTGGGACTGGACATAGGGGGAATGGATCACTTGATAATTGCCCTGTTCTTTTCATTCCCTTTGAAGCATCTGGCATTGGCCACTGTCCGAAGACAGAATACTGGGCTAGATGGACCATTGGTTTGACCCCCATGACCATTCTTATATTCTTATGGCAGGTCACAGATCTACCTTTCAGAGTAACAGCCGTGCTAGTCTGTATTCGCAAAAAGAAAAGGAGTACTTGTGGCACCTTAGAGACTAACCAATTGATTTGAGCATAAGCTTTCGTGAGCTACAGCTCACTTCATCGGATGCATACTGTGGAAAGTGTAGAAGATCTTTTTATATGCACACAAAGCATGAAAAAATACCTCCTCCCACCCCACTCTCCTGTTGGTAATAGCTTATCTAAAGTGACCACTCTCCTTACAATGTGTATGAAAATCAAGGTGGGCCATTTCCAGCACAAATCCAGGGTTTAACAAGAACGTCAGGGGGGAGGGGGGATAGGAAAAAACAAGGGGAAATAGGTTACCTTGCATAATGACTTAGCCACTCCCAGTCTCTATTCAAGCCTAAGTTAATTGTATCCAATTTGCAAATGAATTCCAATTCAACAGTTTCTCACTGGAGTCTGGATTTGAAGTTTTTTTGTTGTAATATCGCAACTTTCATGTGTAATCGCATGACCAGAGAGATTGAAATGTTCTCCGACTGGTTTATGAATGTTCTAATTCTTGACATCTGATTTGTGTCCATTTATTCTTTTACGTAGAGACTGTCCAGTTTGACCAATGTACAGGGCAGAGGGGCATTGCTGGCACATGATGGCATATATCACATTGGTGGATGTGCAGGTGAACGAGCCTCTGATAGTGTGGCTGATGTGATTAGGCCCTGTGATGGTGTCCCCTGAATAGATATGTGGGCACAGTTGGCAACGGGCTTTGTTGCAAGGATAGGTTCCTGGGTTAGTGGTTCTGTTGTGTGGTATGTGGTTGCTGGTGAGTATTTGCTTCAGGTTGGGGGGCTGTCTGTAGGCAAGGACTGGCCTGTCTCCCAAGATTTGTGAGAGTGTTGGGTCATCCTTCAGGATAGGTTGTAGATCCCTAATAATGCGTTGGAGGGGTTTTAGTTGGGGGCTGAAGGTGACGGCTAGTGGCGTTCTGTTATTTTCTTTGTTAGGCCTGTCCTGTAGTAGGAGACTTCTGGGAACTCTTCTGGCTCTATCAATCTGTTTCTTCACTTCCGCAGGTGGGTATTGTAGTTGTAAGAATGCTTGATAGAGCTCTTATAGGTGTTTGTCTCTGTTTGAGGGGTTAGAGCAAATGCGGTTGTATCGCAGAGCTTGGCTGTAGACGATGGATCATGTCGTGTGGTCAGGGTGAAAGCTGGAGGCATGTAGGTAGGAATAGCGGTCAGTAGGTTTCCGGTATAGAGTGGTGTTTATGTGACCATCGTTTATTAGCACTGTAGTGTCCAGGAAGTGGATCTGTTGTGTGGACTGGACCAGGCTGAGGTTGATGGTGGGATGGAAATTGTTGAAATCATGGTGGAATTCCTCAAGGGCTTCTTTTCCATGGGTCCAGATGATGAAGATGTCATCAATATAGCGCAAGTAGAGTAGGGGCGTTAGGGGACGAGAGCTGAGGAAGCGTTGTTCTAAGTCAGCCATAAAAATGTTGGCATACTGTGGGGCCACACGGGTACCCATAGCAGTGCCGCTGATCTGAAGGTATACATTGTCCCCAAATGTAAAATAGTTAGGGGTAAGGACAAAGTCACAAAGTTCAGCCACCATGTTAGCCGTGACATTATCAGGGACAGTGTTCTTGACAGCTCGTAGTCCATTTTTGTGTGGAATGTTGGTGTAGAGGGCCTCTACATCCATAGTGGCCAGGATGGTGTTATCAGGAAGATCACCGATGGATTGTAGTTTCCTCAGGAAGTCAGTGGTGTCTCGAAGGTAACTGGGAGTGCTGGTAGCGTAGGGCCTGAGGAGGGAGTCTACATAGCCAGACAATCCTGAGATGATGGGGCGCCCAGGATTTCCAGGTTTATGGATCTTGGGTAGTAGATAGAATATCCCAGGTCGGGGTTCCAGGGGTGTGTGTGTGCGGATTTGATCTTGTGCTTTTTCAGGGAGTTTCTTGAGCAAATGCTGTAGTTTCTTTTGGTAACTCTCAGTGGGATCAGAGGGTAATGGCTTGTAGAAAGTGGTGTTGGAGAGCTGCCGAGCAGCCTCTTGTTCATATTCTGACCTATTCATGATGACAACAGCACCTCCTTTGTCAGCCTTTTTGATTATGATGTCAGAATTGTTTCTGAGGCTGTCGGAGAACACTTCAATCTCTCTGGTCACGCGATTACAGACATGAAAGTTGCGATATTACAACAAAAAAACTTCAAATCCAGACTCCAGCGAGAAACTGTTGAATTGGAATTCATTTGCAAATTGGATACAATTAACTTAGGCTTGAACAGAGACTGGGAGTGGCTAAGTCATTATGCAAGGTAACCTATTTCCCCTTGTTTTTTCCTACCCCCCCCCCAAGACGTTCTTGTTAAACCCTGGATTTGTGCTGGAAATGGCCCACCTTGATTATCATACGCATTGTAAGGAGAGTGGTCACTTTACATAAGCTATTACCAGCAGAAGAGTGGGGTGGGAGGAGGTATTTTTTCACGCTTTGTGTGTATATAAAAAGATCTTCTACACTTTCCACAGTATGCATCCAATGAAGTGAGCTGTAGCTCACGAAAGCTTCTGCATAATCTCTCTGAGATACAGCCTCTTATCCATCCACAAAGCTAAACTGTCATCCACATTATCATCTCACACTCAATTAGTGAAACATCCTTTTCTCTGGCCTTGGGAAATTCAAATTTTACAAATTCTTCCCCCACTCATATCCATTGAAAATGCTGCTGCTGCATACCTCCACTGGTTCCCCCTTTTCTATTGCATCAAACATAAGCTGGATGCCTTCACTTTCATGGCCTATACACACACAACTGATCATTTCATTCACTATTGAGATGTGAGCTCCTGCCTACAATGGGCCAATGATGCTAAGGGAAGCTTGTTTCTCATCTAAAAGATATGAGGTCAGCTGCAACAGACTTTGAAGATATGTAAATTATTAAGTCATTTCTGGAATAATGTACTGTGTGAAGAAATATCACATATAGTGATATATATCAGATCAGTATTTTTATGATTGTATGGAAAGAAAACCAACAAACCGTATAAACATGACTAAAACATTATTAGGATCCATTTTTTTTAAACCTACAAACTGTAGAAGCAATTCCATTCTTATAGCAGCATTACCTCAAGGGAACTACTGTTTTCCTGTTAAAAGTCACCTGAGTATTTTGTTTAAAAGTTCATGCTTCGTTGCTTAAGTGAGATTACTCCATGTTAGCTTCCGAGTGTAGTGAACCAAATTATAAACCCTCTACATGCATTTCTTCATTAACCCTTCGGTGCCATTGGAGCCATCCTTTCCAGAATATTTTAATATATTTTGTGTAGCAATTTAGCAATGGAAAATGCAAACCCTGATATCAAGGGACTGACATGCTTCAGAGGAGAGTAAATTCACAGAAACGAGAACAAATGAGGTGATCTCAAAAGGGTTATCATCGCTAGGAAAAGATGTTCCATTTTTTCCATCCTTTTTCGGGGGACAGTCTTCAGACTGGATTGTTGTAGTGGTACTTACATATAGACAGATTTTTTTTATTTTGAATTTAATTCTTAAGTCGTTTAAAATAAATGAAAAGGAGGAACAACTGGGCCACAATCCAGGAAGCTGCTCTTTGTGAGCAGATCTTTGCACTTGGAGATTCATTGGCACCACTAGGACTTAAATGCTTTGAGAAGGCAGCATCTCAGATTATGCTTAAGAGGAACATTAAGATCACAAGCACAGGTTATAGAACGTGAGATATACAACAGAGTTTTTCAATGATGAAACTGCATGGTAAGATAGAAGTTGAGTAGCTCAGAATTTAATTTTAGATACTTTTTTGGCAATTTCCATATATACACCTGTAAAGAGGTCTGCTCCCCACTAGTACCACCTAGTGGTTGGGCAAGGACATGACATTCTGGCTCTGTGGCCCCTGTTGATAGCTGCTCCCGTCCTGTGGTGATCTTTCTGCGACTCAGCCCTCCATCTGGCACACAAGTTGCTTCCCACCCTTTCCAAGGTATGTAAAGAGTCCAACAAAGGCTAGTTCCACTGCTCTGTAAAGAGCTTCAGTCTTCACCCAACCAAAGCCCCAGAGTCAAGATTCTCTGGGATATGGGAACTTCTTAGTCCTGAGCCTCTAGTATGAGGGATAGGCTTTTTGCCTCCAGCCTCATCAGAGAGTGAGTAGGGGTTCCGATCCAGAGCCCAAAAGGTAGGCAGTTGAGTCCTGCAACCTGTAGTGCTATGTGACTGCCTCCCAAAATCACTTTCTACCAGCCTCCACATGCAAGAGGCCCCCCCGTCGCTGCCAGCCCCCCCTCCCGCCCACCCCTGGGCCTTCAGCCCTGGAGTGCCAGGCCCCATGGCCCCAGCACCCCCAGACTCCCCTGAGCACAGGGCAGACAGCCCCAGCACCTCCAGCCCCCCTGAGCACTAGGTGCCATGGCCCAAGCAGCCCAAGTGCCCAGGGGCCCCCAAGTGCTGAGCAGCCCAAGCCATCCATCCCTAGCACACTTCCCTGAAAGGAAGCAGCCTCCCTGGGCTGGGGCCAAGAGGGAAACAGCAAGCAGGAGGGGGCCTTGGGGCAGAGCGTGGTCGCGGCCAGGCGGGGCTATTTGGGGAGGCTTAGCCTCCCCCAGCCTATGATACACGCTGCCCATGGTAATCATCAAGTGATCTATCATCCATTCCCAGCTTTTGGCAAACAGAAGCCTGGTCTCTTAATATCATGGGCCTCATACAGCTACAACTACATTGCACAGAAAAAACATGGCAGTTCATGTATATGCAGGAGGGTATTAGCACCCTGGAACAATCAGTGAAGGACAAAGCCGAGCTCCTGACCCTTAGATACCTGCGCAAAGGAGACTCTCCAACCACATACTTCACTTCCTCTCCACGTGGAAGGGTGCTATGCCACTGAAGGCTGTATAATCTTTTCTGCAGAGGGCAGCTGGAGCTGGGGTTGACCCCAGTAACATGGTTCACCACAATGCAGAGGGGTGGGGCTGTCAGAGGCACACAGAGCCAATCCTGGAGCACAGATCACTATTCAGGTAGCTGTGGGGCTCAGCATGGTTTAGGGGCCACAGAGAGGATAGACTTCCCTCCCTCTCACCCAAATGTACACAGAGTTAGTTTCCTCCCATGGATCTAGTGAAGGAGGGAAGATCTTGGCCCATGCTCCTTCTGTAACAAGCTAAAAGGAATATTTAAAATAAGAAAACTCCAGGAATTTTATTATAATAAAGAGGCAAATTTATAGCTTTTCTATATTTTAAGTAACCCCCTAGGACCAGATTCTCTGCCCCACTTCAGGCCCCTCTCCAGCACTTGCAGGAGCTCAGTGCAGGACTGAATCTGGCCCTTAACAAAGGTCTACAAAGGTGTAGAGAAAAAAGTCAACGTTCCCCTTATTATTCTAATATAAAAAGCTACTATTTATTGTGGGTTTTTTTATCTGGGCACCTAAACTGACCACCACATACTCCTATGGGCACTGAAATCCTCAATTTGTTGCTGAAGTACTCATTTTAGCTGCCAGTCTGAGTGCAGGATTGTGTGTGACACTCTGGCAGACCAGGTGCCAGCTCATGCCAAGGTCCCTGGGACTCAACTGAGCACTGACAAACATATAGCTGGAACCAGTCTGGGTCACCTGTATGTTACCATTATTAAAACACATGCTAAATTTATAAAAATGTGTTTAGACTTTATGAAACACTTGTAGGATGCTGCATGTATGAATCTCACTTATAATACCTGTACACGCCACATTATAAGGTAATAATAAGTGCTTGCATTGTAATCCTCTGTAATTGTTTGAGTCATGAAACAGGAAAGAAGCTTTAATTAATGTAAAATGCTTGCTTCCTACAGAAGGTGCTAGGTCCTGCCCACCAAGAACGGCCACTGAAACCAAATGAGCCATTCTGAAACAAAGAACAAAGACTTTGTTAATTGCAGTCTTCCCCCACCCCTCCATGAAGAGGAGACATTAGCATGAACACATCCCATCAGTTTGAGCTCTGTGGGGAAGCAAATAAAAATCAGCCAACAAGAAGAAATTGTCTCTCTATACTGCTTGGATTTTGGGAGGGCAATTTTTCTAAGCATAAGAAAGGAACCCCCAGCTATTGAGCCTGGGTCAGCCCTAAAGAACATATACAGTTTGCATATTACAGCAGCTTCTAACACCTTTTTAAACATAAAACTAACTCATTGTGTGTATGTTTATCTGCTTTAACCTTGTAAAAAACTCTCATTTCTTTTTCTTAATCTTTAATAAATCTTTAGTAAATTAATCTTAATCTTTAGTAAATCTTTAGTTAATCATAGGATTGGCTACAGGCATTTTCTTTGGTGTAAGATCTAAATTGCAGTTAATCTGGGGTAAGTGACTGGTCCTTTCTAATTGGGAATAATCTGAATAATTGTGATTTTTGGTGTGAGGGACCATCTATCATAAAAGAAAGAGTGCCTGGGTGGCAAGATAGATCAGAATACCCAAGGCAACTGACTGTGACTCCATGGTTAGCCTATTACAGTGCCTGGGGAGTTTACACTTGATACTTGGTTGGCAAAATCTAAGTACAGAACTCCCAACCTGTTTGGAGTCTGTGTCCGGCTTCTTAACAGTCTGCCCTGAGTTTGGTACTCATGCCCTTGAGCCATTCCAGATGGCTTCACAGTATGCTTTATCCATTATACTGAAGTAAACAACTTTTAACAGGGTACCTGCATACCAGTGCCCCTATATAAATAATCTGTACACACTTGGCTGCAGCAGAGCATTTTATTGGTTTATCTGATTTTAAAAATTCTGCTACCAAATTACCCACATTCTTTATATGGATAAAAAAATGTCTAAGATGTGTACTCTGTTACCTTACTGTACATACAGCACAGCAGGCATTTATATAGCATTAGGCTCCTCTGAAATCAAAGCAAGTTCCTAGGATCTAAATTATAAATATTTCAAAAAGTAAAAATGACATCTTTCTAAATCAGGACAGCTTTTAAACTCCATTTGCACAACATGACTTCCAAAGAGTAGTCAACCATCATGCTGTAAGTCAGCCACAGCAACAGGATCACAGATGGCTTTCCAGCCAGTCAAATCACAGGTGTAATCTCTGCAATATTTCAAACAGCTGGCTGCCCATTTAGACCCACTATCTTCAAAATACTATGACTGCTGGTCATCAAGAACAAGAGAGAAAACCCCATTCTATATTGCTTACTATTCCACTGAATAAGAGAAAGAATAGTAAAAGTTACTTCATTTGTAGATTTCTTTGGATTTTTTCCCCCCACATACTGACAAAAAATTAAAGGAGACCAAAAAGAATAAGAACCTGATTTCATTTCACAAGTTAGATTTAGAAAATTGCTGGTCTTCCCTATATATTTACATTGCTCCCACCACCATGGTACCTGGTCACCTTATAACATTTATATGAGCTCATACAAATGGTCACATACAGACCTAATTTTTTTCTCTCCTCTATCCCACTTCCTAGAATCAATTACATTTCTGGTGGGAACTTAATATAACCCTTATCCTTTTATTTTTCATTCACAACTGAATACTGCCATGGAAGACAACAGCACAACTCCCATTTATTTCAGTGTGAGCACAGTCAGGTCAGAAGCAAAATCTTTGTAATGGCAAGTGCGCATTTGTACACATGAGGTTATAAAAACCTCAGGTGAAATTCTGACCCTGTCAGTCAATGGGAGTTTTTCCAGAGGTTATGACTGAATTAGTCTACAGGTGTCAGTCTGTGTAGAAATACCAAGTGAAATAATTGTATTATATCTAGTATACCTGTTCAAAACTTTATTTTTTACCCATTGCTACCTTTTAAAGAGAGAATAAAAACTGTACACACACACGCAATAATAGCAATAACTAAACACACTGTGATAATAAATGATAGTTTTTCCAGCACACTTCAGCCACTGCATTAGCAGTACTTTAGTTGGATGAGGATTGCAGCCTGCGATCTCCCAGTAAAGAAGTTAGCCAGCCATAAACAAATATACACACGTTGGTAATTAGTATACACAGTCATATATTTTAACAGGAATTTTTGGCTATCAAACTCAGGTCCGTATACTTAGGGAAGGTCTACACTACGGGGTTAAGTCTACCTAAGTTACGCAACTCCAGCTACGTAAATAGCGTAGCTGGAGTCGATGTAATTTAGGTCAACTTATTGCAGTGTTTACACTCTCCCATCAACTTACCTTATGCTTCTCATTCTGGTGGAGTACCAGAGAAGGGAGAGCGATCTGCGGTCAATTTAGCAGGTCTTCGCTATTGACCGCAGCATTCATCCACAATAAGTGTAGACATACCCTTATTTAAGGGATATCATTGGAATAAGGCTAATAAAGGTAATCATTTCTTGTTGCTACAGTGCCTCAACATTTATTTTTGAAGTAGAGGATATTGATCCTTTTACAAAGTTCTGTTCTCTGTTATATTACACCTATTATACCAAATGACTGATGTAATCATTTTATCTAACAGATGTTGCTGCAGTAGAAAGACAATTGCTTCTTCTATCAATATTGATTGGTATGTTCTGGTCAGCTTCAACAACAGGCAAAGTGCTTGCTTCAGCCAGCCCCACATGAGCTTAACCATGGAAGTGACGGTTATTTATCAACCCGTAATGTATGCTAACAAATAAGATAACAAAAATTGCAACCAGTGATAATTTACTATTTAACTTTTCTCAGTAAGTGGCAAATAGATACCTGGATGACCAGTCAAGTACAAGAACTGAAATAAAACAGAACACAATATGGTGGTCTCACTGGCTGGCATACGTTCCGTCTGTCATGCTATGAAAGTGGATCTTTCCACAAATTATTCCATTACAGTCATTCCTTTCATCAGGTTTTCTAAATCTACAATTCATTTCCGCACCTAACAGGAACCTAACAGGAAACAGACTACCTCCTTTTCAATTCTAAGGATTAATTGTGAACTTTAAAAAAATCTTTAAACACAGCATGTCCATACATATGGTACTTTTTGGCTCAAGGAATCCAGCCTTCCACTCATAAGGAAAGATTCTTGCAATCAAGTCAAGTGATATTCCTGGTAAAGCCTGCTCACTTCATTTGGCCGGAGGAAAGGAGGAAGAGGGAAGACTAATTGGGGCAGCTTTTCCCCTCTGTAACTTCAATTTCCACAGTACAACAAAAATTGCCTGTCTAGAGCACGCCTGCTTCTAACATATTTTTTTTAATGAAACCCAGGATTGTGTACTGTACTTGAAAACATTATTTGGGAAACAGAATTTACCCACTTTACAAATACAAGGTACAATAGGTTTGTCTTTCCCCAACTCTATAAAACCTGTAATATACAGTATAATATCTAATCTAAGAAAAGACCATAAAGTAGATAAGATAATAAAAGTAGAATTACACACATGATTTTTATCAGGAAAAAACAATGAAAATTCTGTCTCCAGCCAAAGAAAGAGAAGAAAAGAGGAGGATCTTTTGAGGTCACCAAGACCCAAAAAGTAAAGTGATTATTTCACTTCTATGTCAGCACAGCTTCTTCATGCAATGTCCGGCATCCGAGAAGACTATATATTGAGCCCTAAATACAAACAATAATAGAACAGAAATAGGCAGACTCCAGAAGGTCAAGCAGAGGTATTCTAGTTCAATATTTGAGACAGGAAAAAAGTTTCTGAAATCTTAAGAAATAAAGCATAAACTATGATCATCACACTGCATTCTAAATGCTAAGTTTAGATTTATATAGGTTCTTTAGCCTCCCAGTCTTGGGAGTTGTGGTGACAGAACTCATGGTAGTACGCTAAAAATAAAATGAATGACTGTTCAGAGTAGCAATGGTTGATCAAAATTCAATGTACCTTTCAATAAATACATTTGCATGGATTATCTTTTTTTACTTCTTAGGCACAGACTCATTAATAAAATAACTGTAAAATATATAGGCTTTTATGAACATTATATAGGGGGTGGTGGAAACTGATGACAAGGAAGGAAACTTTTGTTAATTCATGATTTGAACACTCAAAATGTTGGTTTCCATGAAATTTACAAGGCCTAACACATTTCTCAGTTTGTATCATAAATTTCAACTTTATTTCAAAGTGTTTGGGATTTAATAATTGTGACCATTTGTCTGACCATAGCAACTACCTTTAGAAATTCTGACCTGTGGAAAGAAGTCAGATAGAGAGCGACAGAGATTGTCACAAACACACCTGTAACAAATATACACAAACTGGTACAAGTATATCAGATATATGTATAACTGCATCCAGAAGTGAGCCTCCCAGCTCAGGTCCAGAGACTTGCATTAACATGGTTCACCTTAGCATGCTAAAAGCAGTAGTGTAGACTTTGCAGTTCGGGCTAGAGCTTGGACTCTCAAGCCCACTCCACTCCCACCCCTAGACTTGAGAGCCTGAGCTACAATGTCTACATATTTTATTTTTAGCAGGCTACCATGAGCCCTGTCACCACAACTCTGTGGAGCTGGACTGGGAGGCTCACTCCCAGGTGCAGTGTAGACATATCTATAGAGACATAGGAGATCACACAGGGGCAGAATGGCCAGGGTTCCATGTACTCTGACTATCTCCAGAAGTATTTGACAAGCAAAATAACCGTAAAAAAAACACTCATACAACTCTATATTATGATGATTTCACAAGAGACTCAGCATCTTTACATTCAGCATCTTTGTGCCTTCAAATGATTCCCAAATACTATATTTTTAAAATCACAAAATTAATGTTGAGTTGATTCTGGTGTATGGGCAAGACTCTCAAAAGCATGGAAGTCACAATCAAATTTTATCTAGGCCATGTTGAGGCAATTATCTATCTAAATTTACTGTATAAAGCTCCTAGATGAAACAGAATTTCATCATGTTGTATAATAGTCATATCTCAAAAATAAAAAAAAAAACCAGACAGACAATCTCATAGGTTTAGTTATATGTGAATTGACGTGTTTAGTGAACATATGACTCAGAAGGTTATAAATGATGAATTTTTTCTATTACAGGCAGTACAGCTCGTGTGTTTGCCTAGTAAAATATTCTTACTTTTATTAAAAATGGTCTTTTTTCATATTTTATCTTTTTCTCGGCAAGTCCAAACAAGGTAATAGTTGTTATTTTCTTAATTACGAATTTGCTCCCATGTAAGTAGTTAAGCTAAATTAGTCACAGGTTTGGCTTCTGCATACCTAAAATTCCATCTATAGCTTGAATTCTACAAGATTCTTCATTTCCTCACCTAATTAGTCATGCATATTTGATGTAAACTGTTAAATAGTTGCTGCAATTTACTGCAATGATCTGACGGTTGTATTAAAGAATAACTTTAGTTACTGTTTAAAGTGTACATTTGAACAGGAGCCCAAAGTGCTTGATAAACTGATATACAAAATGGAATCACAGGCAGCAGAGTGGTGTAGTGGATTAAGCATGGGACTGGGAGTTTGTAGACTAGAAGACTTTGAAACTCATGCTACATGAGCCGCAAACAAGAAAAATCTCCCTGCCTCAGTTTCCCTGTCGGTAAAATGTATATAGTATTATAATACTCAATATTTCAAATATGCTATCTACATACTTTTATCACAGAGGTTTTGTTAGAATTCATTAGGAAATATCTATAAACTGCTTAGACTACAGCCAGACACAGTGTGGCCTAGTGGACAGTGCACTGGACTGGGACTTAGGAGGTCTGGTTTGAATTTCAAGCTCAGCCACTGGCCTGCTGAGTGACATTGAGCAAGTTGCTATGCCTCTCTGCCTCAGTTTGCCCATCTGTAAAGCAGAGATAATGATACTGCCCTCCTTTGTAAAGCATTTCAGGAGCTACAAAAAAAAGTTCAATATAAGAGTTAGGTATTGTTATAATTTATTTAATAATTATTACCCTCCTCAATACTTTACTGAGTATTGAAATGCAGCTACTAACAGTATGCGGGGAAACACAAGCTATGGAGTAGTGCACATCAATATTTCACAGTAGTTCAGGACATGAAGTACATAATGCTGACTATTTGGGAAAGTTTCCAGATAAATGGTGTTATGTAAATATTTTCATTAACTTATTTCCTAAGCCTAGTAAAGGTTATATAATTATATAAATTACACATCAACAAGATCTTTTAGATCATTTATTTCAATATTTCCAGGGTTGTCCCTTATAATATATATTTTAGTGTTCTGTCCACTTCAATTTCAGTCTTTTAGAAGGTTTAATTTCAAACCTTTAGAAGCACCTTAGCAGTCAATATGGATGACTTCATGCTGTAACTATAGGAAGTTTCATTTTTCACTTTAGATAGCGCTCCTGAAAATTGCTCAACTGGAATCCAAGTGTGCACACAATGTTTTTTTAAGATTTCATTTGCATGCCTAGGTTTATAATCTGCTTCCTTAGTCGTAAGTCACTGTAAAATGAGCAGTTTTTAAGTGTGTAAATTAAGCACAACATTTTGAATGTTAATTTAGTTTCTACATTCAGCATTTGGAATAGAGCAATGCTATTTCCACTACTAAGCTGAGTCAAACTGTCCCAGCCATTAGTGAACTGAATGTAGTAGTACAAGAAGCTGTGACAGAGAGATCTATATTAAAATATGTTATATGTCTGCTGTTTTTAAAGTTTGAATTCAAAAAGTATAATGTCAAGTTTACTCATCCCAAAATTTGACCTACCCTTTTTTTTCTTGCCATGCCCGTATAAAACTAATTCTAAGTGTGCGCACTGGAGAAGGCTCCAAAGCAAATGTTCCAACCATATTTTTCCACAATAAATTAAAAATACCAGTAACTCTGGAAGAGAGGAGGGGAAATTTCATTGCCAGTCACCAGAGATTGTCAACAAACACATGTAAAGTAAATGTTAGTGTTATAAATCATTCCTTGGCAACGTCTTTTTAAATAAAAATATTACACAAGATATCCCCAAACCTACACTCGGCATCATGGCAAAATAGGCTCCAATTCTGCAGTACACTATGTGTGAGTGGAGCCTATTAATTTCAGTGGTGTTCCACACAGGTTCAGAGTTCTACCTGCACAGAAGTCACCATGATACCTATTGCAGGATCAGGGACTATTTTACCATTAATATGACCTCTTTTTTTTAATTGTGTACACATCAATGAAGTTCTTGGATTCTAACCACTGAAGATAACCTAGATGCATTTAAAAAAAAAAAACAAAAACAAAGCTTTATATTTTTAGATACAGGCTACCCAACATAAATATGCAAGGAAAGCACCATGGCAGAAAGCCACATGTATCACACACACAATGAATTTACTTCATATTCCTACTTCAGATTCATTTAATTACCAGAAAAAAATCTGTCATTAGACCTTATTCATTTTAAATTACAGCCTAGTAATTCAGTAATGTCCAAGTTAAGGGCCAAATTTTAGTGATGGTTGAATTCATTTTTCCTAAATTTGAACCGACAAACATGGTTTTGAAAATTTGGCTCACCTTGTATAGGATTTATGCTCTGCTTAGATGAGATTGAGGGGGGAACGGCATTGTTTATGTTTTAACATATGCACTGCAGAAAAAGATCTTTGCCTCTAGCAGTCTGAATTACCTCATAAACACCTTTAATAAAAACTTGCAGAAAAACCTCAGAAAGGATTTAAAAATCAGAAAAAGTTATAATTCTCTTAGCTGGACAATTATAGAGTGGTGATTGAATCAGGACCCTTTTGGAATGCTTAAAACAGTAATAAGTTTTTAAATTAAAGCTTTAATAGATAGGAATTAACAATAGTTTAAATTTAGAAAATCCAAAATGGCTGACCAAAATTTTAGATATGGGGATGATGTAGTGGAGGATTCCATTTCTAAGAGACACAGGGAGCCATTACCTATGATGTAATAATTTCACTTCCTGTGATGCAATGGTAAATTCCACTTCCTGTGGGGAATGACTCTTCAAAATCCCATAGGAGTACATAGAAGCCTCATAGGAATGTATAGGGATGGTGCAATAGGGGAACAGTGTTGCATCATTTCCAGATGATGTAATAGAGATACAATAGTGCATCACTTCCGATGGGGAATATTTCAGCAAAATCCCATAGGAATGTATAGGAGCCCATAGGAATATATGAAACTTCCCATTATGTGTAGGCACATGTGACTGGGCAGGGCCGAATTCACATATGCTAATCTCTGAAAGCTGATTGGTCACTCAGGCTCAGCCAATGAGTATACAAGAGCGACAGCCAAAAGGCTAAATTTGTAGTGGGATCGGGACCTTGAGGAAGAACAAGAAGCTGTGAGATACCTGCAAGGAAGAAGCCACCTCAGAAGCAGCAGCAGCAGAACTCTGCAAAGAAGCAGCTGCTTGTAAAGGAGCAATAAAAGCAGCAGCAATCATGGAATTCCAAGGTGGTCCTGGACAACAGCTGTTCCAGCTACCCAGCCAGCAGGAGGCCACCACAGCAGCAGCAGCCGCCAAGCGGGCTTCATATCTGCCACCAGAAACCAGTGTTCACCTCAGTGGCAGCTCCTCACCCCAGAAATAGCCAGCAGCTTGCAGGAAGGAAGCCACTGGCTGGAGCAGACAGCACTCTGTTACTGACAGAACAGAAGGACCATTTAATAGATTAATAAGAGGGACACAAAGGGAAGGAGTGTAAGTCTAATCTTCCATTTTACCTTTTTATTCCTAGAATGTGTGGATTTTGTCTGTAAATAAAGCTGGTTCTCTGTGGTCTGAGTGAGATCTTCCCCTACCCATCTAGTAACCGCCTGGCCAGTGCTTACTGGATGATTAATGTTAAGTGTTTAACTGTTAAATTGTCTAATGTTTAATTATTAAAGGTTAAATATTGAATATATGGTTAATGACAAATGTTAAATAATTATTGTTATACGTTATAGAGTGTTAAGTATATGGTTATATCACGGGGGTCTCAAACTTCATTGCACTGTGACGCCTTTCTGACAAAAAATTGTATATTGTAGTCTGCATTGTAATTGAAATCAAAGGGTATTTTTATTACAAATATTTGCACTGTAAAAATGATAAAATAAATAGTATTTTACAATTCACCTCATACAAGTATTGTAGTACAAACTTTTGTCATGAAAGTTCAACTTACAAATGTAAATTTTTTTTTTGTTACATAACTGCTCTCAAAAACAAAACAATGTAAAACTTCAGAGCCTACAAATCCACTCAGTCCTACTTCTTGTTCAGCCAATCGCTAAGACAAACAAGTTTGCTTACATTTATAGGAGATAATGCTGCCCTCTTCTTAATTACAATGTCACCAGAAAGTGAGAACAGGCATTTGCATGGCGCTTTTGTAGCCAGCATTGCAAGGTATTTACGTGCCAAAAATGTTGAACATTCTTATGCCCCTTCATGCTTCGGCCACCATTCCATGTTGATGACACTGGTTAAAAAATAATGCATTAAATTTGTGACTGAACTCCTTGGGGGAAAATTGTATGTCCCCTGCTCTGTTTTAGCCACAAATTCTGCCATATATTTCATGTTATAGCAGTCTCGCATGATGACCCAGCACATGTTGTTCATTTTAAGAACACTTTCACTGCAGATCTGACAGAACACAAAGAAGGTACCAATGTGAGATTTCTAAAGATAGCAACAGCACTTGACCCAAGGTTTAAGAATCTGAAGTGTCTTCCAAAATCTGAGAGAGACAAGGTGTGGAGAATTTAAGACTTTCAGAAGTCTTAAAAGACCAACACTTCAATGCGGAAACTACAGAACCTGAACCACCAACAGAAAATCAACCTTCTGCTGGTGGCATCCAACTCAGATAATGAAAATGAACATGCGTTGGGCCACACTGCTTTGGCTTGTTATCAAGCAGAACCCATCATCAGCATGGATGTATGTCCTTTGGGACGGTGGTTGAAGCATGAAGGGACAAATGAATCTTTAGCACATCTGGCACGTAAATTTCTTGTGACACCGGCTACAACAGTGCCATGAGAACGCCTGTTCTCACTTTCAGGTGACATTGTAAACAAGAAGTGGCCACCATTATCTCCTGCAAATGTAAACAAACTTGTTTGTCTGAGCAATTGGCTGACCAAGAAGTAGGACTGAGTGGACTTGCAGGGTCTAAATTTTACATTGTTTTATTTTTGAATGCAGGTTTTTTTGTATATAATTCTACATTTGAAAGTTCAGCTTTCATGATAAAGAGATTACACTACAGTACTTGTATTAGATGAATTGAAAAATACTTTTTTTTTTTTACAGTGCAAATACTTGTACTCAAAAATAAAGTGAGCACTGTACACTTTGTATTCTGTGTTGTAATTGAAATCAATATATTTGAAAATGTAGAAAATATCCAAAAATATTTAAAAATGGTATTCTATTATTAACAGT
The DNA here is from genome assembly GCF_965152275.1 of Natator depressus. NCBI lineage: Eukaryota > Metazoa > Chordata > Testudines > Cheloniidae > Natator > Natator depressus. The sequence continues at coordinate 297,633,729 of NC_134234.1, forward strand.
TCGATTATTTTTTTTAAATCGCTTGACAGCCCTAATATATATCTAACACAGGTTGCACATCCATCTATAAGCATGGATTAAAACTAAAAAGGAAACTATGAAATCACATTAGGTTTACAAGCCTCAAACTACACAAACTTCATGTCTACTACCAAATTTTTCTATCAGTAACTCACAGTTACTCATTCACATTGAAGACAGGAGAGCAACACCCAGAGCCAGAATCTGGCCCTGTATGTCAATTTATATTTTTAAGGATTGATGCCACTGTATAATGCATCTCATCTACAACCAGTGACTATGTATCATGTGGGTGTACATGCAGTTGCTGATTCTGTAAACTGTGTAGCGACACATACCTGTAATCTCGGAATCCAAAGGAGTCCTCTAACAAGCAGTATAACGATGCCCATATCAAACACTCAATGCAAGAATAAGCTAGTAAAATTACACACACACAGCATATGTAGTGACCACTGAATCATATAACCGTAGGTGGGGAATCAAGATGAGTAGGATAAAGAAATTAACACATTTACTCAATAAAAGAGACTCACGTACCAGAAGTTAATTCTCTAGAATTAATAAACATGTGCCTGCACAATTTTGTTTCACCTGGATACTACATCATACAAGGCTCACCACATCATATTGTTATACTCAGACTTTAAAATGAATAATGATATATTGGCATAAGTCACAAAATTTGGATCTAAACTTCTCCAAAATTTGGAAGGAAGTAGGGAGAGGCCAGCGTACTAGTTTAACTCAATTTCTAATGAACCCATATAATAAAAGATTCTCTAAATTAAGTAATGACATATGAAGCCTTTAATATTTCTACATAAAAAAATATACTGAATCTTCTTAAATTTCATCTCTTTGCTTTCCTCATAGTGACTTTTGAACACACTATTCTGTGCTTTCTGTATACTTCCCAAGAAAAAAAAACTCAGTACAGCTGCATGGCTACTATGTGACCTCTTCCACATGGGTGGATATTCTTTCCACCACCAACTAACTGAGGGAACAACCCTGTCAAACAGAAGACAAAAGAGTAATGAGGACACAACTGTATAACCCAGCGTGTAAAAGGCTGGTAACAAGAAGGTTTCGAAAACAGGGCATCTGTGTGACAAAATGAAAGTAATCCATGCAGATGGATCAGACTTTAGCAGGGAACCTTTAAAAGCATAATGACTGTGTAACATTGTTATTCCACTTTGTGCCTGGTTAAACTCACTGACCTTCTATTCAGTCCAATAATTACTAACCAGATACACTACTGTATTTAAAGTAACCTCTAAGATATGACTTGGGCAGAAGTACGTACACACATGTAGAATCTGCTTCCACTCAGTCAATCAATAAACTGGCCTTAATTTGGAGGCCCTCCATAAAATGTAAGGTGTCTCAAATATGAATAATATACTACTTTAGTCAAAGCATTTAGAAAAATCTGTCAGAAAATGCAGTAGCCCATTCAAGAACCAGAAAAATAAATCCAAAATAATCCTACAAAAGAACAGCGTGCCTTAGAGTAGATTTTTTTATATTTGCTTAAACAATTGGTAGTAAAATTTAGATATTAATTGCCACCTCAGTAGACAGGTAACCATAACAACGTGGTTCATTAAAACAGATGTAAACCTAAGGAATCTAAGGAAATTAGCTTTAGAAGACAAGTTCAGTTGAAGTCTATATACTGTGCATTTTACTTATAAAACTAAAAACCTTAAGCTTAAGCCATCCAAGCATATACTATGAGAATGTATTATATCATTGTGTCAGTGATACACACTTTGACATTCCATTTCTATATTACATTAAGACTGAAATGGAATTTTTGTCCTCTAATGGTCTTGAATATTTTCAACAGAGAAACAGTGCCACCTTTTGGCTTGATACATAAGCCTCCATCTTCTAATTCATAAGCCGTTTTTTATAAAGTTGTACTTTAAAGAGAAGTCTGGTTTTTGTGATCTTACTTAAACTTAAATGTGGTAGTTAGACTTTTCCAAAAAAAAAAGTTACTGTGATATGTGATAAACAGTAAGAAAACAGAAGGTTTTTCCTCCTGAATTAAATATATCCATAAAGCAACATGACTTAAAAAAATACTCTCTTCATATACTCCATTAATCCATGTATTTTTTTTTTACCTACTGTATTCCAGATCTATAATTATCATTGAACTGATCACTCTACTTGATTAGAAATCTCAAATACTTTACTGCACATGTCTTTTTTTCTTGGCAGTTCTTCTAAACATCTATATAACAACACACAGTACTTGACATTTTTCTCCTTTCAAGCAAATAATGAACCCTTTGAAGATTTCTTGTATGGTGAAAATTTACAATAATAATGCATTTGTTGCTCATATGATCAATCTTCTCTATAGCTTTATTGCCAGCATGCAAAAATACAACGTGGCATTACAGATGAAACCTATTACAATGCTGACGGTTCAAGATGTGCATAAATATGAATTGAATGTATTTGAAATTACTTACACTAATGACACAATGTCTCCACGTTGCACTTCATAATTCCTAATACTCCAATGGTTTAAAAGCACTACATCAGATACCTGTCTTTCTCCTGGATTCAAGGAAGGCTAAGGAAAGAGGAAAACAGTTTTAGGTTAAAAGTAAGAAATTCAACATTTCTCCTAAAACACCTCCTCTCCAGCTTCCTTCCCATTTCCTGGGAGGTCCCAATCCTGATCCCATTAAAGCTAATGAAATTTTTTGGGCCACTGGTTTTATGGGACCAGAATCTGAATCACCAGTGAGAAGAGTATGTTCAGTGGAACTTACTTATATTAGGTGCTGATATAGTTAAATGCCATATATTTATTGTAAAGTACAATGTACATCTTGCAATACAGCACAATATGCAAATTGTAATTCAACTGCAATTCCATACTCTTATTAGGATACAACAGGAATCAAAAAGAAAAGGAGTAATTTATTTGAGCATAAGCTTTCGTGAGCTACAGCTCACTTCATCGGATGCATCCGATGAAGTGAGCTGTAGCTCACGAAAGCTTATGCTCAAATAAATTGGTTAGTCTCTAAGGTGCCACAAGTACTCCTTTTCTTTTTGCGAATAGACTAATAAGGCTCTTACTCTGAAACAGGAATCAAGAATGCTTTGCACTACAACTTCTCATGAAGAGTGACACCATTTTTAGAAGAGCCATTCCACCATAGTGTGTATCAAGTATCATTCATGTTGTCCCTGAAATATGTAATGGAGGTCATTTGCTAGCATGCCTCTTTGCTTGACAGATTTAGAGTTCGTGAATGTACTCAGTCAGGTTGGCATCAGTCCAACCAAATACCTGCCTCTTGAGAGAGCTTTGAGACTGCTAACCTCTTCTTCAAGGACATAATAGACAGTCGCCAACAGAGCTGGTTGAAAAAATGGCATTTCCATCATGTGGAAAATTTTGAAAAAAATCTTTTGTCCTGAATCAGAAGGAAAAGTTAAAAAAAAAAATTTTAAAAAGGCACAGGACAACCAAAATGGAATTTTTCAGCTTTCTCCCAGCTGCTCTGGGAAGCAGGGAGCACCCAGGCTGGCAGGAAACAAGGCTAGTCGGCCTACCTGGTTTCCACTGAAAGTTTTGACAATCATTATGCTACAGCAGAATGTCTTGATTCTATCAAATCAGCATTTTCCAATGGAAGTGTTCCATCAGAAAATATTCAATGAGCTCCAGGTGTCATGTTGTTGTTACAGTGCTAACTGACATGTATCTTGATCTGTGGCAGAAAAGACTTTAGACTCCACCTTACAGTTCTCTGTACTTTGACATTTATATGGAGCATTCCACCAACAATGAGCTATTAGCTTCTGGGGCTCTCCAGCTCACATTGGATATATCTATGATGATCACAACAAATGGGCACAATGCCTTGAAATGAAGTCCTCACAACACATTGTCTTAGAGCTCTCATCAACCTGTCATCACTCAGTGTAGCCTCAGTTTATTTATATTCACAATAATTATTTACAAATTATGTTGCTAATCTAAAGACTACCTAGAATTTCTGACAAAGAATTCAGCTTCACTAAAGTAATTGTAATGATTCACTATTTTCTCACCCACCTCTCCTTGACTCTGTTTTCTATTTATAAAGCTGCTTAAAAATCAAATGCCATTTTTATTCATTATAAACAGTGTTTCCTCATTCCTCTTTTATTTCCTACCCAGACAGAGGCAGACAAAAATTTATTTCAAATAGGACTTGTGTGATATTAGCTTATGGACATAAGACAAAAATGGATCCACCAAGGTTTTAGGCAGGTATAAGTGACGTTAACAAGAATGAAGATCATGCATAGACATCAGCATCAGAACAAGGTATAAAACATTTATTTATGATACATTCTTTTAGGTCGGGTACTAATTACTAAAGATAGTTTCCTTTTTATCTGCAGGTTTAAACTCACAGGGTCAAATTTCCACTGGTGTAAATTGGCAAAACTCCAATGCAGGGTAATGGAATTTGACCTATAATGTTTAGAAATGGCAGGTATAATCATAGTTATTTCACTAAAACTATATGTACAGTAAGCACCAGTTAAGGGAAATCAGCTTATTACAACTATATTTCAGTGGACATCAGAATTTTTAAATGTTATTTCCTACTTATAATACTTTCCATTTATGCAGCACCTTTCATCAAAGGATAATATCTACATTTGCATAGCACTTTACTTTGCAAATGATTCACAAACTATATTCAGGCCACTGAAATGCAACCACCTCTGGACTGGAGGGTAGCAACCACCTCTGGACTGGACGGTAGCATCCTGCATGATAGTGAGAAGAAAGGATATTGGAGCAATGACAAAAGCACAAACCCCTAATCTAATTGAAAGTGCCATAGAATCTCTGAAGTCTATGTAGAATGCACGGACCCTATTTTTTATTTGTTGGGCCCTTTTATTAGAGGGGCCTCTGAACTTTATTGGGAGTGTTCCAGCTGGGAAGATCCTGTGTGTTGCAATCTAGCCTTAGAGATTACAACTCCCATGATGCCTTAGGCAAAGGCTGAGACACTTCCTCTTCCAGGGAGTACGGGGAGAGCAGGCAGTGGGCTCCATTTTGGGGCGGGGGGGAAAGGAGCCAGACTGCTGGTGTGGCGCTCTGTCATAGATATTTAGGTCAGAAGGTACCATTATGATCATCCAGTCTGACCTCCTGCACAACGCAGGCCACAGAATCTCACCCACCACTCCTGCAAAAAACCTCACACCTATATCTGTGCAATTGAAGTCCTTAAATCATAGTTTAAAGACTTCAAGGAGCAGAGAATCCTCCAGCAAGTGACCCGTGCCCCATGCTACAGAGGAAGGCGAAAAACCTCCAGGGCCTCTTCCAATCTGCCCTGGAGGAAAATTCCTTCCCGACCCCAAATATGGCGATCAGCTAAACCCTGAGCATATGGGCAAGATTCACCAGCCAGATACTACAGAAAATTCTTTCCTGGGTAACTCAGATCCCACCCCATCTAACATCCCATCACAGGCCATTGGGCCTATTTACCATGAATATTTAATTACCAAAACCATGTTATCCCATCATACCATCTCCTCCATAAACTTATCGAGTTTAATCTTAAAGCCAGATAGATCTTTTGCCCCCACTGCTTCCCTTGGAAGGCTATTCCAAAACTTCACTCCTCTGATGGTTAGAAACCTTTGTCTAATTTCTAGTCTAAATTTCCTGGTGGCCAGTTTATATCCATTTGTTCTTGTGTCCACATTAGTACTGAGCTTAAATAATTCCTTTCCCTCTCCAGTATTTATCCCTCTGATATATTTATAGAGAGCAATCATATCTCCCCTCAACCTTCTTTTAGTTAGGCTAAACAAGCCAAGCTCCTTGAGTCTCCTTTCATAAGACAAGTTTTCCATTCCTCGGATCATCCTAGTAGCCCTTCTCTGTACCTGTTCGAGTTTGAATTCATCCTTCTTAAACATGGGAGCCCAGAACTGCACACAGTATTCCAAGTGAGGTCTCACCAGTGCCTTGTATAACGGTACTAAAACCTCCTTATCCCTACTGGAAATACCTCTCCTGATGCACCCCAAGACCACATTGGCTTTTTTCACGGCCATATCACATTGGCAGCTCATAGTCATCCTATGATCAACCAATACTCCAAGGTCCTTTTCCTCCTCCGTTACTTCTAATTGATGCGTCCCTAGCTTATAACTAAAATTCTTGTTATTAATCCCTAAATGCATGACCTTACACTTCTCACTATTAAATTTCATCCTATTACTATTACTCCAGTTTACAAGGTCATCCAGATCCTCCTGTAGGATACCCCTGTCCTTCTCTAAATTGGCAATACCTCCCAGCTTTGTATCATCCGCAAACTTTATTAGCACACTCCCACTTTTTGTGCCAAGGTCAGTAATAAAAAGATTAAATAAGATTGGTCCCAAAACCGATCCTTGAGGAACTCCACTGGTAACCTCCCTCCAGCCTGACAGTTCACCTTTCAGTAGGACCCGTTGTAGTCTCCCCTTTAACCAATTCCTTATCCACCTTTCAATTTTCCTATTGATCCCCATCTTATCCAATTTAACTAATAATTCCCCATGTGGCACGGTATCAAATGCCTTACTAAAATCTAGGTAAATTAGATCCACTGTGTTTCCTTTGTCTAAAAAAATCTGTTACTTTCTCGAAGAAGGAGATCAGGTGGGTTTGGCACGATCTACCTTTTGTAAAACCATGTTGTATTTTGTCCCATTTACCATTGACTTCAATGTCCTTAACTACCTTCTCCTTCAAAATTTTTTCCAAGACCTTGCATACTACAGATGTCAAACTAACAGGCCTATAATTACCCGGATCACGTTTTTTCCCTTTCTTAAAAATAGGAGCTATGTTAGCAATTCTCCAATCATACGGTATAACCCCTGAGTTTACAGATTCTTTCAAAATTCTTGCTAATGGGCTTGCAATTTCATGTGCCAATTCCTTTAATATTCTTGGATGAAGATTATCTGGGCCCCCCGATTTAGTCCCATTAAGGTGTTCGAGTTTCACTTCTACCTCAGATATGGTAATGTCTACCTCCATATCCTCATTCCCATTTGTCATGCTACCATTATCCCTAAGATCCTCTTTAGTCTTATTAAAGACTGAGGCAAAGGATTTGTTTAGATATTGGGCCATTCCCAGATTATCCTTGACCTCCACTCCATCCTCAGTGTTTAGCGGTCCCACTTCTTCTTTCTTTGTTTTCTTCTTATTTATATGGCTATAGAACCTTTTACTATTGGTTTTAATTCCCTTTGCAAGGTCCAACTCTACTTGACTTTTAGCCCGTCTCACTTTATCCCTACATGTTCTGACCTCAATAAGGTAGCTTTCCTTGCTGATCCCTCTCTTCTTCTACTCCCAGTATGCTTTCTGCTTTTTCTTAATCACCTCTCTGAGATGGCTTGCTCATCCAGCTTGGTCTACAACTCCTGCCTTTCTTGGGATGCAGGCTTCCGATAGCTTCTGCAGCTTTGATTGAAAATAATCCCAGGCCTCCTCTGCCTTTAGATCCACAAGTTCTTCAGTCCAATCCACTTCCCTAACTAATTTCCTTAATTTTTGAAAGTCAGCCCTTTTGAAATCAAAATCCCTAGTTGCAGATTTATTTTTGTTAATCCTTCCGTTCAGTTTGAACTGAATTAGCTCATGATCACTTGAGCCAAGATTTTCCCCTACAACCATTTCTTCTATGAGGTCCTCACTACTCACCAAAACCAAATCTAAAATGGCATCCCCTCTAGTCGGTTCAGCAACTACTTGATGAAGGAATCCATCAACTATCGCATCTAAGAAAATCTGAGCCCTCTTATTACTAGCACTCGTCCTCCAATCTATATCTGGGAAGTTAAAATCTCCCATGATCACACAGTTTCCATTAGTATTTAACTTTATTAAAAACATTAAAAAGGGCTCTATCCATATCCAAATTAGATCCTGGCGGTCTATAGCACATCCCAAGCACTATCCCAGGGGAGGCTCTAATAGTTTTCTTCCCCAATTTAATTTTGGGACTCAGACGGACTCAGTCATATCCATTTCATCGCTTCTTATTTCTTTACATTCTATCTCATCATTGATATACAGTGCTACTCCACCACTTTTACCTTTATTTCGGTCTTTCCTAAACAGCACATACCCTTCAATACCTGTAGTCCAGTGATGACTACTATTCCACCATGTTTCTGTTATCGCTATAATATCTGGTTTCACTTCCTACACCAGTAGCTCTAGTTCCTCCATTTTGTTACCTAGGCTCCTCGCATTAGTGTACAAACATCTTAATTTTGGCTGTTTGGCCTCACTCACATTCTGTACCCTATTAGGCACGGTCATTTTACTGCCAGTATAACCTATTAGACTGGTATCTACACCGCCCTTCCTCCTACCCACGGCTGTATCCTCTCTTACTTAGTTTTCTTTCCTCTCAATGCTAAATTCCGGCGTGGAGATTACCTGGACATCTCCCAACCATCTCCCCCAAATTCCTAGTTTAAAGCTCTCTTAATCAGTTGTGCCAGCCTCCATCCGAGAAGTCTATTTCCTTCCCTACTCAGATGAAGTCCATCCCGAGAGAACTGTCCTCCGTCCATGAATGCCTCCCAGTGGCCATACATCCCAAAGCCCTCCTTATAGCACCACTGCCTAAGCCATCTGTTGATAGTCATAATCTTGTCACACCTGTCCATACCAGGAGCTGCTGCAGAAATCCTGCTGGGACTTTGATCGAGCAAGGAGCTGCAGAGATGGTTTGTGGCTTCACTGGAGCCAGGGGAAAGACTATTGCTGTGCCTGGAGCTGACTGAGGTGGGCCTGCCATGAAGGAGCTGTGAGTAACCCCTACTCATGTTTGGGAAAGTACTTGCAAGGGAAGGGGCACAGCAGAGAGACTGAGTCTGAAAAGAGGCAGAGTGATCTTCCTATCGGACCAGGACCAAGAGCTGCTGACATTTGGTTGGGCCAACTCCAATCTTCAGAGGGGTTGTGCAGCTTGTTGCCTTGCTGGGATGATACACAGAACCAACAGAGTGCTGTCTCCAGCTTCAGATCTTCAAGCACGTCCACGCAAGTGTCTAGGACTCTGAAATCCCAAGGAGCTGCACTCCGGGGTGGGGTAAATGGTGACAGTGTAAATGCCAGTTAGATAAGTTTCATTTATTACTCTACACTATATTTATTAATTGATTTTATTCAACTGTCCCCTGTGGATTTAAATTAGTAGTGGCATTTAATCTCAGTCAGTTAAGAAACTCTGTTTCTTTAAGTAAAGGTGCGTTAACTCTAATATTAGCATATTGGATGTATATTATTTGTAATTGGTATTTTTGACTTAGACCCATGCCACAGATTATTGTTACTACTATTACAACAATAGGTTTATTCCTGAAGGTTCCCAAGGCACGCCATTGAGTGTGTACAGGGGCCAGCCAGGTGGAGGCACTGCCAATTTTAAATTCCTTTAGGAGTAAAGAGACTGCAGTAGAGGGGTGGACAGAGGATTCCCACGTATCCAACATCACTACTGGGATACTCGGGATCTCCTTTAATGTCAACAATATCAGGTGCCCAGGCACACAGGTTAGCGTTGCCTGTTCCCAAGTAACCCAGGGAGGAAAGCGGTGGGGAGGGCTACATAAAGTTTCATCTAAAAGACTCCCACAGGTGCACTGTCTGGTACTCAACTTATCTACCTAAGGGCTTGTCTATATGGAGACTTAGTGCACAGAAAGGCAGGTTGTAAATCTACAGCACACTAGCCTAATGTGCACTAACTCACTGTGTGGACCCTGCTGCCATGCACTAAAAGTTCCATAGTGTGCTTTGACATACCGCTGTTTGAAACATTCACACCCTAGCTTGCTGCACATTAAGACTATGTCTAAACTGGAGAGCTTACAGTTGCCAGAAGCTGGGAATGGGCAACAGGATGGATCACTTGATGAATACCTGTCCAGTTCATTCCTTCTGGGGCACTTGGCATTGGCCACTGTCAGAAGACAGGATACTGGGCTATATGGACCTTTGGTCTGACCCAGTATGGCCGTTCTTATGGCACAGTTGTACCGATGCAGCTGCGCTGCTGTAAGATCTCTTGTGTAGCTGCTCTATGCCGATGGGAGGGAGCTCTCCTGTCAACATAATTAAACCACCCCCAACGAGCAGCAGTATTTACGTCGGTGGGAGACGTGTCACTTATGTCACTCAGGGGGAGTCACACCCCTGAGTGACATATATTTTGCCAACATAAATGGTCAGCATGTAGACATAGCCTAAATCTTCGTGTGAAGAAACCCAATAAGGGTGGAGGGTGGGTTCGATGCAGTTGGAATTTGAGCCTCTGGCTCCAAGAGTAGATGCATTTCACACCTTATGCTTACACAGCTTTCAAAATACGAAGTCAGCATTCATCAAAACTCACAACCCCTGGTCCCTGTGAGATAAGTGAGTATTATCTTCATTTTAAAGATGGAGATTTTAAGGCATGGAAAAGTAAGCTGATCTGCCCAAGGACAAACAGCAAGTCAGTGACACACAAGTTACAGCCTGCCAGTTGCCTCCCAGCCTTCTGTTCTAATGAGCAGTGACATTATACACGCTCTTATATTTTAAATAGATGTTGCTATATTAATATCACTGTATTCCACAGCATTCTAAAACTTACACCAAGTTTGTGAAAATTATACTATTTTTAAAAATGTATTGCTGACATGGTTTGTTTGGAGGCAGAGGCTTGGTACCCAATTCATTAATAGCTATGTTTTAACATTACATCCAAGGGACACACTGAAATTTATAACAGGCTTTGGTACCCCACAACAGCATCTTGATATAATGAAATGACATCTTACTGAGGCATATAGAAACAGTTCTTTAGGAGAAGGCGGCATGAAGAAGGGAGGAGAACCTGAAGGAGAAGACCTTCATTTCACGTTAACCATTACAGTATCCCGCAAACAATAATAAATCTTCTAGCAAACAGTATAAATTGGGACATCTTTCATGAACACTAACACCATATATAAAATTGTGTTTACAGGTAACTTACACTCCATGCTTTTTTATTAGCAGTAAAACTCCAAGTTCAAAAAAAAAAATCCACAAACACACCTAACACTACTTCTGAAAGAAGGTTAACAAATGGACCCATAAATGCTCTTATTTTTAAGGAAACAAAATCCAAGAATGTTGCATACATATCTCTAGTCTGAAATCTCTCTAGTTTGTTCAAGCTCCTGGCTTAATAGCTCAGTGTAAATGGGACACCTAGGTCTTAATTTAGAACAAGGGTGCAGAAGTCACACAGCACTTTGAATCTCCAATTACTAACTAATCTAATACTAAAAGCATGTAAATTGAGGTCCCAGTCATATGATGGGAGCCTCACAGGTCACAAGCTTCTGTAAGTAAGAGGGAAGCAATACATCCTTTAACAATAAATAATAATTAACTTGATATTTATTATGCTGCTGGTGGACACCAGAAGGTCAAGGCTTATTTTCTTATAGCTTGAAGAAGAGGAGAAATATTAAAAGCAGCATATAGTCGTGGTAATCATAATATTACAATAATAATGTAAGGAGAAATTGCTATAGAATAAGTAATTACAACAGGTACACTGCATAATGGATTATAATATTCAAAAATATTTGCTAGTGTAGAGTTTACAGTCGCAGGTGTACTTTGTCTGAGGTTATTGATCATCACACTAAATTCCTAGTTTAGCACACTCAATTGTTTGTCGCTGAACTTTGAAATGTTAGATTACAAAATGAGCTTGTGATTTTATTTCCAAGCAGCTAATTTGGATATATGAATTCTTACATTCATTAACCATCAGGGGGTTCCTTTTTCCACATCATTAGGAAAAACATGATCAATCCACTGAAGTATAAAGAAACTTTAATGTATCAGACAAACAGAAAGCATTGTAACTCAACAGGAGAAGCCATGAACAGATATAGACTGAAAATGAAGGTTCATTTATATAGGACAGTAACCCTATAAAATAAGCGTATAGTCAACATTACACGAAAAACTGCAAGATCCGTAACAGTAAATTACTAAATTTTCACACCAGCTGTTTCTGTGTCACATCTATTCAATGCTGTAAATCAACACAAATCCATTTGAAGTCCAGTATTACTAACAAGATGTTAAATGAGCACATAAAACTCTGACCGTCTAAGAAACAAGCCCTCAACTAGAGGTTTAAAAAAAAGGACATTTAAAAAGAAAAAAAGAGTCAGATGATGAAGCAGTAAAGTGTGGTCAAAAAAAAAAAAAAAAAAACCACTGAATGGTGCATTACTTTACAGATTAGTGATGAATACCCACAAAGAGGTGACTGAGCCGAAGAAAGGTTCCACCAGGTAGTTCTCAACATTGTGAAAATGTGAAATCAACATGAAACAATGAAATTCGTGAAGTCTGCCGTAATGATTGAGAATATCTGTTTTCTTGAGGACCTCCACGCAGTCTATTTGCCAGAGTATCAAAAGAGTTACAATCTTTAGTGATTATGAAGCAATATTACACACATTCCGGGTTCAAAATAAAAACAAAAAGCAGAAAATCTGCAAAGAAAAAGCCCTATTCCTTGCTTCTTGACATAACTTTTAATTTCAAACTCAGCAGGAACCAGAATGATGAGTGCAAAAAGCCAGGAGTCTAAGCAGTCTAGTACAAATCAAATCTTGGAAATCATACAGTGAGAGCTTTTGATGCTAGTGGTGAATAAGGCTACACACTGACTGAATTTCACATTCCCTCCTATCCTATAGCTTTCAAATGCATTCAACATAAATCACTTTCTGGAGTGCAAGATAAAGAAATGGCATTCTAAAGCAGTGACTTGTAGTTTTCCTTTCTCAAGCTCTGCAGTATGAGCGAGATTTACATTTCTTTAAAATAACATACCTGCTAAAAGATTGGTCTTGTTTGGATCTAATAAACCTTCACATCAAAATAACTGAATATTTTATTACAATGTTTAAAATTAGTTAAGGTTTGTAGTGTTCTGAAAAATGTCATGACATAAGAATGTGAGATATGTTATATAGCATAGAAGTATAACTTTGTTTTGAACTATGTTTTTTGTGTTATTCAAACTTATCTTATACAAAAGATCATGTGGACTGGCTTGTAACACTCATCCCTCCAAATCAGCAGTAAACCAGTATTCCAGCTTGGTGCTAGAATGTATTGTATTGTTGGAGATAATGCCTTTCAGGAGATGTAAATCTGAGGTCCTGACTCAATGGGCTAAAAAATTAACATACATTTTTCAGCTATTGGACAAAAGTAGAGCTGGCAAAACTTGAACTCGTTTAGTGGGAAATGTCAACATTTTGAAATTTGGTAAACCAAATATTTTTGAAGTTTCCTATGAAATGGAAATACCATGAAATTTTTGTTTCAGAAACACCAACGCATGGTGTTTTAAAAGTAAAATCTGCTCTCCAAGACCTAGGTCTCTTCTCCTATGTTCCGGGGTCCCACAGTCCTGTTTCTGGAGTCTGTATTCAAGCACATTTCTTCTCCCTCATTCAGGAGTCCCACAGCCCTCCTTCTGGGACTTATGTGCTAATTTCAGGCCCCTTGCAGCCTTAGCCAGCTTCTCCCAGCTGGCCCATTTGTAACTCAGTCCTTTCCCTCCTGGGCTGGCCCAAGTCAGCAGGCTGTCCCCTGCTAGCATCTCTCGTTATGATAGAAGAGGAAGAATATATAATGCTCTCTTTCCCAGAGCTTATCCTGTTGGCTGGGAGAGAGGGAAGGCCTTGCCCCACACTACACTACAAGGCTCCTGGTTCTGGGCCCTAAAAGAAACAATAGCTTGAGTTTTCCCCAAGACCACTTCCTCTCTCCCAACACCTGTCTCTGCTCTTCCTGAGATCTTCATCTACTCCAGAAGTCCAGGAACTTTAATGGAACAGAAGTTGATTCACCCCTAGTCGCTATTATCCTTAAAGAAGAAAGAAAGAGAAGACAATCCCCTTGCTACACTAAGGTAATTTTCACTGGGGGACGGGCGATTGCACTGTCAGAAGAAGATAGATACTACAGCTACACACATTGGAATATGGTCATCAGAATGCAATGAAGCAACGGACAAAGAGAGTCACTCTGACAGAATTGCAAAATTGAAACAGCATCCATTTGAAAAGTCCCAACAACACAGTAAGGGGAAGCAGCGGTGGTTTTCAGTAGCAACAATCTTTTCTTTCCTTTTAAATGTCCCTTTACACTGCAAAAAATATCAGAATATTCATGTGCTTTAGTACACCAGTTTATATCACGAGCATACACTATAACCCCATTAGACTATCACTTTCCCAATAAATAAAATAAGTATTAGCATGATTTCAAGCCATCTATTTTCCAGCTTAAGAATATAAGAACAGCCATACAGGGTATTAAACCAATGGTCCATCTTGCCCAGTATTCTGTCTTCCGACAGTGGCCAATACCAGGCGCTTCAGAGGGAACGAACAGAACAATCGTCAAGTGTTCCATCCCCTGTTGTCCATTACCAGCTTCTGGTGGTCAGAGGTTAGGGACACCCAAGGCATGGTGTTGCATCACTGACCATGTTGGCAATGCTAACCATTGATGGACCTATCCTCCATGAATTTATCTAATTCTTTTTTGAATTCCATTGTAGTTTTGGCCTTAACAACATCCCCCGGCAACTAGTTCCACAGGTTCCTTATTGAAATGATACCTGTACACAGTCATGAGTAATAATAGGTCTGGTAATAGTTGTTTTTTCTTTTAAAATTAAAATGCATAGTGTTTTAAATAGAACATTTCATAAACAAACAACTCCTCCACAGACCCCAAATTCTACTCTGAAATTTTTACTACTGTAAAATGAGTATGTCTGGATTTGCCAAAATTTTAGCAAGATCTATTGTTGAAAAAATACCTTTTTGCTTTCCTTGGTATTATAGTATTCTGTGAAGTTTTACTCCCAAGAGCCTTTTCTTGCCATACTACAGAGTACGCGTGTGACATATTAGAAAGCAGACCACTCCATGACTTAAGGCCCTGTCCATACATTTCATTTTACTACACAATATCAGGAAGGCGGGAAGAGAGAGAGAATCCTTCTCACCTGCACCCTCCACCTTTAAAACTGGGTTATCAGTTATTTAAAATTGAGACACAGGCCTTGCTAAAAACATGGATTTAATTTAACAGTAAATAAAGCTTTGTTACCTGCATTGATGCTCCTTCCACTCTTGCTACACAGGCCACTCTATCTAGAAAAGTCACTGTCACGGGAACAGCAACAAAGAAGCCTTTAAAAAAGGCTTTAATGTATCTCCTCCCCAAGCCTTGAGCCTGTGCCATAATCTGAAAAGATGAAGGAAGAAAATGGAAACGCTGTAAAAACAAGTCTGAAATAATAGCAGGGTTTTTCATCATAATCAAGCAATGAACTCTTATTGATCAATGAACTATAATTTGTCAGTGCTCCTCAGCATCTGCTATGAAAAGATGAATGCATACAACAGAAGAAAAAGTCAGAAACGTGCAGTGATTAAAACAGAGGTTATGTATCTGCTGATATAGACAAATGGAGTTTGATGTCTGGCATTCTCTCATTAACTTTTTATCTATTTTAACCATTTTATGTGGATTTTACTTTTAGAGGTAAGTTTGACATAATGAGTAATAGTCAAGCCATTTGCTTAGTGTAACTGTTAACAGCAGTAAGAAAAGGAGTACTTGTGGCACCTTAGAGACTAACAAATTTATTTGAGCATAAGCTTTTGTGAGCTACAGCTCACTTCATCGGATACATTCAGTGTAGCTCACGAAAGCTTATGCTCAAATAAATTTGTTAGTCTCTAAGGTGCCTCAAGTACTCCTTTTCTTTTTGCGAATACAGACTAACACGGCTGCTACTCTGAAACCGGTTAACAGCAATATAGCCAGATAAAACCCAGTTCTGTATCTGTAGCAAAAACTTATCGACTATAAGGAAACAATAAACTGGAGCATAATGAATCAGAGTATAATGTCAGTGTTTCCAAATATTTTTTCCCTGCCATTGGAGATTATGAAATCTATGGCTAAGAAGAGAAAGAGTTACATTATGCATATGAAAGATGTAATTCATTTTGTAACACAGGACATAAAAGTTCATCCCCATGTCGTACAGTAACACATACACGAAGTGTGTAGCAAACACCACTGCAATTGTTTCAGACACCAGCCCAATGTAATTAGTCATATAAGTCACGTGGACATACAGCACTGCTGTAACTCCTTGATTTATTGCCATAAGTTAAAAGCAGAGTGTAAGACTGGACAACTCAGTAGGCTGGTGATGAAATAGACTTTTCAACTCTAAAGTCACCACTTCATATCCAAGTCTCCTGTCTTGACTCCTGAAACTTTATCCTCTTTCATCCTTGTAACATCCCATCACCTACCACTCCACAAAACACAGCTGCTAAGTGCATCTTCCTTGCCTGGTATTTTAACGACATCACCTCACTCTTTGAATCCATATACTGACTACACTTTTCCACCATATTAAATTCAGGCTTCCTGTCTTAAACTGTCACAGTGCGAAAGACCCTGCTTGTGCAAACTCCAAAAAAGTCAGAACTTGATTTTATAAACTTATTTTTCCAGAAAGCAAGCCTCATTCTCAAAGGTATGTCATTAGCCCTTAATGGGGACTGGCTACCTCAGGGCATTGCTATAAGCAACACAGAATTTCCCTTTTCAATCATCCAGTTTGAATTTCTGTTTCCATCTAATAGATAGTTGGTAGATTTTATATGAGAGGAATTTGGTGAGTCCCAGTTCCCACTCCCATATCACAAACTCATCACCATGCTTTGCAGTACCAGTAAGCACTTCAGGAGAGGCACTGTCTCTTACTATGTGTTTGTATGGGGCCCAATCTCCGTTTGATTCTAAAGTGAGAGATTCTGCACTTAAGGCCAAAATCATTTTATTCATTATAAATTTGCAGGAGTTGGCAACACTATAATTTTCACACACACACACACACACACACACACACACACACACACACAGAGGAGGTGGATGGGGGAGTTCAAAAAATCAGGAAAGATCAAAAACAAATTTAATTTTAAAAAAAATCTCTTAACTTTGAGTCACTTGTAATTTTGAGGATGCTTGATTCATGATTTTGGGGTTGGGACTAATACATTTGTGTCATGTACAAAACCAAGCAATATGTCAGCACTTACAGAAGAGCAATTCATATATTAAATACAACTGATGGCCTCAGTCCAGTTGCTAAATATACATGTGTCCATATCTCTCTCTCACAGATCACCAGCACAATCAGCACTTTTTTTTTTGATGCTCTCACAGATGAGAAACAAATGACTGGATGAATACGACTGAAATATCCTTCCATCCCTAAAAGTGTTCCCCGAAACCCAGTGTTGAAGCACACTGGGGGAGCAAAGTGAAGATATTTATACCTGTGTTTTGCCCATTTCTCTGGTTAAATAAAGTTCTACCTTCAGCACTTTCAGTATACCATATTTCTAGAACAGTAGTTCCCAAACTTGTTCCGCCACTTGTGCAGAGAAAGCCTCCGGTGGGCCGGGCCAGTTTGTTTACCTGCCGCGTCGGCAGGTTCGGCCGATCGTGGCTCCCAGTGGCCGTGGTTCGCTGCTCCAGGCCAATGGGAGCTGCTGGAAGCAGCGGCCAGTATGTCCCTCGGCCCATGCTACTTCCAGCAGCTCCCATTGGCTTGGAGCAGGGAACTGCAGCCACTGGGAGCCGCGATCGGTCGAACCTGCGGATGCAGCAGGCAAACAAACCGGCCCGGCCCACCAGGGGCTTTCCCTGCACAAGCGGCGGAACAAGTTTGGAAACCACTGTTCTAGAAAAAGCTACTTTTTAAGAAGCATTTTAACTTACTGAACTCTCAAAACATAAGATTTATTCTCCTCGCCATGAGTGCAACTCTGCTAACTTTAATAGCAGTTATTTGTGCATAGTTAGGAGAATAGACTGGGCCCTCCTCTGAAGTCTAGAGTCATCCAGTATGACTATGCGGAATGAACAAAGTATTTTTGGAGGAAAATATTGTAGTTCTTTTAATAATTTGGTTCAATCTTCTTAACTACAGAATTTTTAAGGGTTTCAGAGTAACAGCCGTGTTAGTCTGTATTCGCAAAAAGAAAAGGAGTACTTGTGGCACCTTAGAGACTAACCAATTTATCTGAGCATAAGCTTTCGTGAGCTACAGCTCACTTCATTGGATGCATCGGTTAGTCTCTAAGGTGCCACAAGTACTCCTAGAATTTTTAAAGTTACATATTATAATTTCTTATTGTTTACTCCTTGTCAGAAACACAGTTGTGCTACACAGACTATTTGTATTGTAAGACAGTCTAAGTATATTTAATTAAATAATATTACAAATTGCATTTCTGTCCCAGACATGGAAGAGTAGCTTCATAAAGTGTTAAACTTGTGTAACAAGAGCCAGCTCTGCAAAATAAATGATAAGCACGTTTTTCACTTGCTTGGGCGCTAGGTTTGTATAATTTTTGGTGGTGCCTAGAACGCATCCAAGTCTGCCACACACACACACACACCTGCCTTGTAAGCCGATTTTTTTTTTATTAAATAATGTAAAAATGGACTGGAAACAGTAAGCGTTTAACAGTTTCCCTATATTGCACAATGTGGGGAAGTGTGGGGGGATGAGGGCTCTGGCTGGGGGTGAGAGGTTTGGGTGGGGGCTCAGGTCTAGGGTAGAGGGTTCTGGGATGGGGGGATGAGGGCTCTGGCTGGGGGTGAGGGTTCTAGGATGGGGGGGTTGGGTGTGGGAAGGGTCTAGGGCAGAGGGTGTGGGGTTGAGGGCTGCAGGGTGGGGCCGGGGATGAGGGGTTCAGGGTGCAAGACTGGTGAAGGGTCAGGGCCCGGGGGGAGGGCTGCCATCATGTCACATGTGCCTCCTCCCTCCACAGACCACAGCAGCAGCAGCCACCTCAGCCTGCCCCGCTCCCTTTTAGCCGGAGTGGTGCTGGTGGGCACAGCATGAAAGGAGCCAGCCAGCAAGGGAAAACTGCGTGGGGAACAGCAGCCAGCCGCTGCCCAGGGACGTAACAAGGGAGGTGTGCGGAGGCAGTGGGCAGAGCTGAGGGAGAGGCCCAGCCCCAAACATTGGTGGAGCCAAGCCCCCATGCTCTGAATATTGGTGGAGCACGGGCACCACAGGCCCCTGTAACTCACCGCCTATGTTCACTTGAATTCTTTACAGATTTCAATATTTTATCAATGATAAGATCTTTCACCCAAAAGACTGAAATATCTTTTCTATCATTCTTGATGTTAGCCTTCCATGAGATTTAAAACTCTTCTCCAAATGATTTTCCTCATGTGGATCTTTATCACCATCTGTGATACTTGGTGATAAGAGAGGCATAACTGATGTACAGATTTAATATGTCTACCTCTACGATTCAGTGACTTTTCTCCCTGTACATTAGAGTTCATTAACTCATTTTCTCTGAAATCATTCTCAATTTGCTTCATTTACTTTTGCAAAGTATCTGAAACAGGTTGTGAAGCACAAAGTTAAAAACTTACTGATCCTAAACAAATTTAACAAATACTGTATTTCCATCTTATTGTTTTAGAGCAAACTATTGGCTGAATCAGCTGAAACTCACTCCTAGAACTATTCCATACAAAATACAGCCTCTGAGATCACCTTCCTTGCCCATCAAACCAACCATGTCATACCACCCTCTTTCATCAGTCCCCTCACTGGCTCCCCCTTCTCCACTGCATCACTTCCAAGTTTTCTGCCTTCACTTTCTAGGCCCTGCATAATTCTACACCTCCCTATATCCAGTCTTGGCTCTTATGTCCCTTCCCACCCACTCCACTCCTCCAGTGATGTCAGCCCTAATACCCTGTTTGTGCACTTCCCCCACCACCAGCTCCACCAACTCCTATGCACGGATGACCCTTTGTAAGCTGCTCTGCCAGACTACTACCCTCTCCTTGTTTAAATCCATCTTGAAGACACACTTCTGTGATACCTACAAGAAACTATCCAAATACATTAAAAAAAAAAAAAAAACTTCTTTAATCCATCAACATATGCATTAGCCTTCACCAACTACATGATATTATTGGTGTTTCCCCTGTCCTTCCTACACAAGCCCACCCTAATGTCTTGTTACCCACTTGTTGCTTCATGCCTAATACTAGTTTGTAAGCTTTTTTGGCCTATGATCATGCCTTATCTGTGTTTTAAAGCACCTCACACACTCTTGGTTACGTGAGATAATTAATAACCAGCATGACTAAAGGACTTAAGAGCAAAACTAAACGTTGTTAAGACAAAATATTGCATTCCCAATGTATATCCTAGTCACTATCTAGTTACTTTGGGGGTGGGAGGAATAAATATTTTTGTCAGTCACTGACTGAGCTTCAGGGATTTGATGCGAGACGTAAGTGCTTTAAGAATATACTGTATGTTACCATGCGTACATGTGACTCATGGAAAAACAGCAGCCACCACCAGAAGCTGAGCTCAATACAAGTAACAGGATTCCAAAGTCCCCTGGCTCCAGTGACAGTTGTGCTGCAAGTCTCCAGCACGTTCCTTCCTTCCCTACCCAGCTTAAGATGCCTGCAGAAGTCAAAAGCCTCAGGTTTCTCCTCGCTCTGGTAGAGCATGCAACCCTCCTGGCTCCCTACTCAGCTTCCTTGAATCACCTGCCTCCTGCCCCCAGTACAAGATATGCTTCCTTTTTTTGCATTTGTTTTGTTTAACATTATCAGGAGCTGAAGTGGACCTAAATAGAGTATACATCAGATCCATGATTCCTGCTGACATAGTAAGGCTCACAATGCATCCATTGGCATTTAGAAGTTTTGCAGGGAGGCAAAGCTGGGAAAGGAAGCAGGAGTCAAGATTCAGAACTTAAGCAGCAAAGTGAGGCCAGAAAATTGGGTTATCTAATTCATGAAAGCAAAGGAGCCTGGGGAAACATGGAGATAGTCAAGACAAATTCCTAGTTTAGAATTTAAAGATGTATTGTTCGAAGGCTGTTACTAACACGTTATCACATTTTAAAACTCTAATGTGGATAAGGCAGTGCAGACTTTAACACACACTAAAGTTGCTGAGTTGCAGACTATGCTGCCACTAGCATTTATCTTGTCCAACTAATACATTAAAATACAACTTACTAGTGTTTTAAAACGTGGATACATTTTTCATCCCAATTTAGACAAGCCCATTGTCTCTAGACATACCCCTAAACTCTACTGGGTTCCTTGCTCCCTAAATCACACCATAAAGCATAATTTCCCCACCACAATAGTGCCTTACAAGCTTAGGAGTCCTGCAGGGCACTCTGCTCACTTCCTCCCAGTACATGCCAAACATACTATGACTCAAGAACCTTAATGCTAACTAGAAGGAGGATGCAGAAGGGTTACACAGTGGTGAGCAACCTGCAGCCCGCAGGCAGCCCGTCAGGGTAATCCACTGGCAGGCTGCAATTTGCCGTTCCTAGCCAATGGGAGCTGCAGGCAGTTGTGACTGTGGATGGTCAATATAAACAAACCATCTTGCAGCCCGCCAGCGGATTACCCTGATGGGCTGCGTGCACCCCACGGGCCACAGGTTGCCCACCACTGGGTTACAGAAATGTCCTGAGTCTGGTAAGTACATTCTAGCTCACAAAAAGCATGACATCTGATCTCTTAAATGAATATTGGTGTCACACTGGTCATCAATATCATTGAGAAACACATATATGGATGCTGCATAAGGAGTTATGCGTATACGCTGAAAATATGTTGTTAAAGTTTGTGTCTGGGGGTTGGTCACCAGTATAGGTGAAAAAACAGATTTTCTGTCAGACAAGAGATGTGTATCCATCTATCTGTTTACATGTAAATTGAGTCACCTTGTTCACAACAGGTCTCTTATCACTTGTCTGAACTGAATGAAAACAAGAAGACTGTGAGAACTTCAGAAAGCAACTAACAAGAAAAATGGTGGAAGGAGAGAACCATATCTTGAGGTGCACATTAAAGGTCTGCTCTTCTATATTTGGAAGACAAAGACGACATCCCAGTATCCCTCACCCAGGAAGTAAATGGACAGCAAATTTTCTTCATGAAAGTGTGATCTCAACCAGGCTTCACTGGAAACGCTGATACTCCCGGAGGAATTCTGCACCAAAAAAATTTAAAGTTCTGCATCTTTTATTTGTCAAAATAACACTATATAACCATACCCGTATCAATTATGTGGGTAATTTATTTCAAAATATCTGTGAGCAAGTCCATAACAATACAATACAAAAAAGATTCCCCTGCGCGCACAGGGATAAAGAAACCCCTACGACAACCCAGTTCCTGTTTCTCTATTATGCTTTTGCTGGGCACCTCCGTCTGCGTGTATCATCTGTCAGCTGGGCAGATCTTGGAGGAAAACTCTGCCGCTTCAGGCTCTGACACCCACACCCCTCTTACCCCCCTCCCTTCCCCCCCCCCAAGCCCAGCCATAGGGCACCGCCACCAGCCCAAATACGCACACCCCCTGCTCTCAGAACCCCCCAGTCCAAACACCCACACCTCTTAACCCCAGAGCCCAGCCGCAGGGTGCCACCCCAGCCCAGACAACCACACTCCCCTACCCTTCAGAGCCCAGGGATCAAGAGAGAAAAAGTCCGATGCTGGGTCCTGGGCTTGAATGGAGTTTGCTGCATGCCGCCTCCTTCCTTCAGGATGTGCTGGGAACTGCAGCTGCCCAGAACCCTCCAGCTCCCCCTCTCACTCCCCTTTGGCAGTGTCCTGTATTTACGAACTGGAGAGCTGGTCTCTGCTGGGTCCAGTGGCCCCTAGTGGCAGCCAGCAGTTCTGCGGCACCAATTCTGCAGGGGAAAATGAAATTCTATGTAGAACATTAATTCTGTGCAACTTCTGCATTGCGCAGTGGTGCAGAATTTCCCCAGCATTAATGCTGGAGAGAACTTTGGGTGAGAAACTTCTTTAGACTGGAGGTTAACCTGTTAGTCAAGTTGAGTCTCTAAAAAGCATCTTATGATTTTGTTTTATATGTAAATGGAGGTTACTTACCTGTAATTGGAAGTTTTTCCAAGATGTTTGGTCCCTAGCTGTATTCCACACATGAGCACCATGCTTCTGAATCTGAAATTTTCTTGCAAGCAACATCTGTTAGTCCACATGTGCACCATAGCTCTCCTTGTGCTCCAGAGGGTAGAAAGGACAGTGTGGACTGATGACTTTCCAATTCCTACTCTTATTACAAATCCAGAGAAAGAGGATGGAGTGCCGGTAGTGCAGTACAGATACAGATCACCCGTCTCAAAGAACCTCCAGTTACAAGTAAGTAATCTCCATTCCTTCTACAAGTGATGGTCTCTATGTGTATTCCACACATGGGAGATTAACAAGCAGTGGTCAAACAGGAGGTGGGTGCAATAATACAGAAGTGATAGCTGACTATAGTACTGCTGTTCCCACAGCTGTATCTGCAGTAGAAGACTTAACCAAAACATAATGTCTCATGAAGGTGGGCAAGGAGCGCCAGGTAGCTGCCCTACATATCTCTAGTAGAAATACATCTCTCAGAGATGAAGCAGAGATTGTCTGTGCTCTGGTGGAATAATCACTCACCCCCTGCAGGGGAGAGATGTGAGCTGGTTGATAGCAGAGGATAATACAGCCAGATATACATTTTGAAAGTCTCTGCACTTGATATATATCAAGATATATCCTGACCACTTGAGCTCTCTGTTACAGAAACTAACAGTTTAGGTGCCTAATAATTCTTGTTCTTCATAGAGAAAAATCCAATGCCCTTCAGATGTCCAGAGAATGATGCATCCTCTCTTCATCAGAGGTATGCAGTTTAGGAAAAAATATTAGCAAGTGGATGGTTTGATTCATCATATTAAACTCAGAAACTACTTTATGGATAAACTTTGAGTGGTGCCATAGCAAGACCTTCTCTTTATGGAAGATAGTATATGGCAGGTCCACAATGAATGCCCCAACTCACTGACTTTTCTGGCTGATGTTATGGCAATGAGAAAGGCCACTTTCATAAACAGATAGGCCACAGAGCATGTGGCTAGAGCTTTGAAAGGAGATTTAGTGAGAAACAAAAGAATGAAAGCTCATGCCCCAATGGGACCTCAATTTACTAATGCTGGAAAGGTGCTACAAAGCCCCTTTAAAAATGTAGCTGTAGCAGGGTGAATGGAGATCATGCAGTTATCCACTGGAGAATGAAAAGCACTGATTGCTACTAAGTGAACCTGAAGAGAACTAAAGAGAGACTCAAACTTTGAGAGACTCAAAGACTTAAGGGTAAATAAATATTCCAGCACAGCAGGGATCCAGCAGGATTTTGAAGATGGGCTCAGCAATGCAAGTTAAGAGGAAACGCCTCCATCTTGCTGAATAACATCTCCTAGTAGACTTTCCTCCTTTGACTGAGAATGGATTGCACCATTCTGGAACATTAGCACTCTATGTCCAATGTTCATCCAAATACCAGTCTTTGAGCTGCAATTCCAGACTGGGATGCTCAAAAGTATCCTTGTTTTGTGTTAGAAGGTCTGGAAATGGGCGGATTTTTAATAAGTGGCCAAGCTGAGAGCTTCAGCAGATCCATAAACCAGAACTGTCTCAGCCAGTTGGGAGCAATAAGGATGATTAGAGTTCTGTCCTGACAGATTTTCTGTAGGACCTGTGATATTAACAGAATGGGAGCAGCAGGGCATCTCACATCAAGCCCTTGCCCAGAGCAACTAAGAGTACATGTTAGTTGCATATAGACAGCAACTAAGAGTATATGTGAGCAGACTGATAACTTTCACAGTAGGAATACAAAAGTACAGAATTTTAGGTTTGGACTTGTGAATCAAGGTGAAAATGAATATGGAGTTTTAGGAGCAGGCGCTATAAGAGAACTCTAGGGTGGATAAAAATCAATTTAAATAAAAAAAACAGGATTTTTTTTAATTTAAATCAGATTTTTTTGATAAAATGCTTTTTGAGGAAAAATCTATCTGAAGATAGTTTTAGGTAAGATACATTATAGCTCAAAGATATCTCATCATGGAATAGGAATTATAAATTCTAATTCTATAGTAGGAGGCAATATATTCATGTAATGTTTAAGAAAAATTCTGTAAATGAGTTCCAAGAGTTCATGGATTAGGGACCCCAATCTTATGGGGTTCCAGGGGCTTCTGAATAGATTTAGGTTAATCTACCCAATGGGACTCAGTGCTCAGTCTAGAAGATACCATCAGAGATGCTTAGTTTTGCAGTTCTCAAACTGTGGATTTGTCTCTCCAGAGATAACATGCTTGTTAACAGCAAAAATGTTTTAAAATAAATAACTAATATATAGAGGTGAGAAATAACAGACCACAACCCTATTGTGCCTCTGCAAATTTGTGTACACAGAGTCAATCTCTTACCTCTATCTAAAAGTGCAAAGTTTCAAAAAGTTCAATGAACAGAAGATTGTTGGGGGCAGAATACATCAGGACAAGGAAAAGAAGTCTGGAGATAAATGTGAGAAGGGAGGGATAGGCAGTAGAAACAAAAGTGAAACTGTTTGAGCAGCATATTCCAGAAGTCTTGAGGTCTTTCTGAGTGTAGCCTTCATTGATTTGAGATCTCTCACTAGAAGGGAAAACCTATAATGGCAGCATGACATAAAAGAGACACAGTTTGGGAATATTTTAATGAAGTTCCTCTACCTGTGGGTAAGAGAGGCATGCATGCAAAATGCAAACAGTGCAAAAAAGAAATGCAAGGCCTGCTTGCCTGTACGAAACAACATCATGAGAAGCGTTCCTTCTCAGGAGAAAGCTGTGTTGAATATGATGGAAGGAACATGTCTCAACATGCAGGATCTTCAGATTGATAAACTTTTTTATTTCATACTTCTTTCTTAAGGACTGCCCTGTCTTCCTTCTTGACTATTCTTCAATTCTCATGTTTGAGCAAAAAATATAATTGTTACTCTATGGTACTATCATTTTAGATGCAGTTGTGAAAAAATAAATAGCTGAAATAGGCAGATCTTCCTTTTATGATTTCACCTTTAAAGTAGTACTGAGTGTCAGTGAATGCAATGAGTAATACTAAATGAGCGGTATGGTAATAATAATTAAATAACTGCACTGACTTATTTTGTTTAGGAGAATCCATCCTCAACATACAGGATTCTGAACACTATCCACCTTCAAGATCACCATCATTTTCTATAGTTTCAGAGTTATCTGCCAATCATAGTGTTTCAGTCACACCATGTATGTCACATAGCCACAGTATATCACCTGTAGCAAAAAGAAAAAAAAAATCTCCATCATCCAGAAACAGCCATAGATAAATTTGTCATAAGAACCATCAGATCACAAAATGAGGTAATTGATGAAAATATTGCCCAGTTTGTTTATGCAACAAACTCTCCTTTCCATATAATTGAGAACGCATACTTCATTAACATGGTTCAGTCATTAAGACTAGGATACAGTCCACCCAACAGAGCAGATGTCTCAGGCAAATTGCTGGACAAAGTGTATAAAAGAGGAATTGAGCAGTGTGCAAAAGGTCTAGAGGGTAAAATTATTAACTTGAGTCTTGATGGGTGGAGCAATGTCCACAATGATCCTGTTGTACGTGCTTGTGTGACAACAGAAGAAGGGAATGTCTTCCTTACAGAAACAATTGATACATCAGGAAATGCACACACAGCAAAATACTTACAAGTAGCAGCACTAAAAGCTATAACAAACTGGGGGGGGAATTCAAATGTCTAGTATGCAGCTTGGTCACAGACAATGCTGCCAATGTATCCAAGATGAGAAGAAATTATTTAGAAGAGAGTCCGAAGCTAACATACAGTTGCAGTGCTCATTTGATGAACCTCCTAGGCAAAGACTTCAGTGTTCCAGAAATAAAGGCTAATGTTGTTGAAATTGCAAAATATTTCCGTAACAACCACTCTGAAGCAGCTGCTCTGAAAAAATGGGAGTAACCAAGCTAACTCTCCCACAAGACATGCGATGGAATTCATTAGTGGACTGTTTTGAGCACTGTATCAAGAACTGGCCTAATCTGATGACAGTTTGTGAAAAAAATCATGAAAAAATAGATGGCATTGTCACACCCAAAGTTCTCAACATTGGGCTTAAGAGAAATGTCAGACAGATTCTGAGTATCCTGAAGCCTATTTCTGTAGCCTTGAAATAGCTGTTTTATTGAGGACGCTGTTGAAATTTGGAAGAAACTGAGTGAGATCTTAAAGAAAAATATGCAATGACAGAGTTAAATTACAAGCATTAAAAAAAAAAAACACACACAATGGGACAGCACTGTTTCCCAGCTCATTTTCTTGCAAATATTCTCAATACTCGGTACAGGATCAAACCTTAACTGCTGAAGAAAAGGAGCTGGCTATGACAGGGACATGTACATCAGGCAGCCATCCAGCAATCCTCCCTCCATAATGCCAACTATAATAAACTTCAGAGCTAAGGGTGAACCATTGAAGAAATACATGTTTGCTGATGATGTTTTAAAGAAAGTCACACCAGTGAACTGGTGGATATCACTTAAGCACTTGGATCCACAAGACTGTTGAAGTGGTAATCTCACTTTTAACAGCAGTAGCTTCTTCTGCCAGTGTAGAAAGAATATTTTGTTCCTTTGAACTAATTCATTCCGAATTGAAAAATCGTTTGGGACCTGAAAAAGCAGGAAAGCTTGTTTTTCTTTTCCAGATTATGAACACACAGGAAAATGAAGGTGAAGACGACTGAGTTAGCTGCAGAAGCCAATATTTTAAGTTTCTCATGATGACCTGGCTGACATAGTTGAGTTGAAATATTAAAAAAAAAAAAAAAAAAGTATTTAACTCTTTTAGTTAAAAACAATTTTAACAAAAACAAACCTGATTTTAAAAAACTTGGATGTTTAACTAAATTCAAAAGTGCATATGCTTGTTTTGCTAAATTACTACATGTTTGCTGTTGAAGGAAAAAAAATCCAGAATACATAATGTTGTTTTAGTTAAATAAAACAATTTAAATGTCTGTCTGGTGATGTTCTCCTCTTAATACAGCATGGCAAGAAAATCCTCCAAATATTAATCATTAACCTGTTGAATTGGAGATAGTTCACCTCCCAATGACTTCATAACTATCTGCTTCAATTACCTTTGGTAAACGAAATAACCAAACCATCATTTATTTTCTGGCATAGCTGTAAAACTAATCTGAAAAATTTTCAAAAAAGATCACTTTAAAAATGTATAGTGTGTACCTTCTAAAAATGAAACCGACATCTGAGTTGTGAAGAATATGTATTAAGGTTATAACAACCAACAAGAATGCACTTTTATGTAGAAATCCATGATTAAATCGAGTCTTCCTGATTAGTGATTTAAATCAAATCCACCCTGTATATGAATCTAAAAACATTACTCAAGACTAAATGTTTCAATGGTCCCAAACTGACAATTTTAATTTTTTTTTTTATATATAGGAATTTCCCACAGAATGGAATTTCTGGTTCCCAACTAACTCTAATCATAACTATTTGGACACTATTTGCACAGCTCATAGAAATTTACTAGGCTTTTTACTCTAAGAGCAATGAAAGATAATTCAGTTTCCATATTAAACAGATATTTTGCAAGTCTGATGCACAAAACAACTTCTTAACATAAAAATTCAACAACAAAAGATAGTGTATCAAAATACTTATAGAAAGATTAGATTAATGATGTTTCACAACATAAATCATTAAGTGATAATGGGTTTGAGCAGTTTGGGTTTTTATTAAATTTCACAGAAAAAAAAACTTCAGGACAATAAGAAAATACATTCTGGTAAAAAAATATCTCCATATAAATAGTCACAAGAAATGATTAATATTAGTGAATAAAAACAAAAGTTTTAGAAAAGTTTAAAACCTAATAGCCTTCTGTGATACTTTGATTTCAAAATTTCACATTGGAAAGTTCTTCTGCTTCCCGAAATATATAAAGCAGAGTTTATGTAGCTCCTGAAGCACACAAATAATTGTAGATTTTATGCCAGCAGGTAACTAGCCTAAATGTGGCTAGTGTGTCAATGGAACAGGCTAGGTATTTACCCTTCCAAAGAGTCATTCCTTGGGGGGGGGGAGTAAATAAATTAGAGGACTTCAAACAATTCAACGAACACAGCACATATTCTGGATCGATAACCAGCCAGAAGCACCTTGTATATATTAACAAGTCATAGCACATGAAAATGCTGCTGCAGGAACAATTATTGAATAGCAAGGGTAGACAGAAATAACCTGGAAATGTGTGCCCTTTTCACAATGTTTACAAATTAGTCTTTTTTTTTTAAATGTAAAAACAAGTAATAGACAACTGATCATCATAAAACAGCAACCTTGCTAACTCGAGATTTAGTACAGAAAACTTGTTTAAAATCACAACACTGCACAGAATAGCAAGGATCAAGTGTTGGTACATAACAGGTCAAAGTACAAAGAAGTTCACATTGTGCAACTCAGAGATTAGGGCAGATGGAGCACAGCATTATCTGGACTGAAGTGTTTGGTGCACAAAAGGTCCAAGATTATAATGAGCCTCTAGTGGGTACTACAACATATGGAACAGAGATGCTATTTAGATTGCTCTCTACATATAAATGTTATTTTGATTCCCTACGCTTGCCTGCACATTAGAAGACACTGTTTATCAAGCAGCCTGCAGAATCCCATTAAGTAATATGCAGAAAGCCCCAAGTTACAATATATTTGCAAATATAAGCACTTAAAAATTACTCTCAGAAGTGCAATGGGAAGTATAGCAGTAAAAACACGGTGTTAGCAGTCATCCACAAAGAAAAGAAAATGACCCTTGATGTTCCTTTACAAGAAAACATCTGGGGGAGAAGAGGCAAGCAATCACAGCCTACACGTGAAACAACTACAAAACCAAAAATTATATCTGTTTCTTCCTCTCTTCTCCACTTAAATAACTAGTTTAGGTCAAAAACAAGTGACTATATTTACATTACCTTGTAGCCTTTTATTTTATTTAAAGTGAATTTTGTAATGTGGTATTACACCACCCCGGGTTCGGCTCTGGGAGTAACAGTTTCAAGCTTAACAGAGTGAAAGTTTGTCTAAATCTAAAGCAAGTAGAAGAGTACGTCTACACTTGCCAGTTTTAGCGCAAAAAGTCAGATTTTTGTGCAAAAACTATGCTAGCATCTTCACTGGAAATCCATATTTTGCGCTGAAACTGCTGAGTTTCAGTGCAAAAATAAAACCACCCCAACGAGAGTCTTTTTGCACTGATGCTTTTGCGCTGATGTGCCAGTGAAGACTCTTGATTGCTTTTACAGGTCTAACTGCCCTCTGGAGCTGTCCCACAATGCAGAGCGGCAGCGGCTACTCTTTAAAACTCAGCAGTCCTGCCTGCACATATGCGCCCCCCCTCCCCTTTAGCTCCTTTCTGACAGCCAGTGCTGTCACTGCTCCAGGACACAAAACAAATCATTATTGTGGAATGCTCCGGCTGCCTCCCACAATGCAAACAGAGGTAGGCAGACAGAACGTGCTGTGCAGAATCAGGGAGGGAGGCGGGGACTCAAGTCAGGGTCTCCCTCTCCTTCTGCCTCAGGACTGGTTGCTTCCGGCGGCTGTCACACACATATATCCACCCCTGCCACAATAATGATTTGCTTTGTATCCCTGAGCAGTGCATAATGGGATAGCTACCACAGTGCACTCCTCTCATCTGCTATGCAAGTGCTGCATATGTAAACACGCTCTGACGCCTGTGAACACAAACCAGCGTTTTTCTTTTAGCACTTTCCTGGCACCGACAAAACTGTCAGCGAAAAAACTCTGCAAGTGTAGACACAGACTTAGAGTCTCTAGGAACACAAGGACCAAGTGTAGTGACGACCACATATATTCACAAGTAGAAGGTTTAGTCTCCTTTACAAGTTTTATTAAAGTTACAATTAAAGTTATGAATACCCAAGCACATAGAAATTCTCTACAGACCTATGCACAAGTTACAAATATAAATATACTCACATCCTTAACAGTAGTGTTAGGGTCTGATGGGTCTCTCATGGTTTGATTATCAGTAGACGGATGGTTCCTGCTGGAGTTTCCTATAGGGAGCTCAATATTCCCACTCTGGGTACCCTCTTTTATAATGTAATTCTGACTATACCCGATTAGCATTTCTGCACTTAGTGCACTTTGCAGTTAGGGTATGTGTTAGAAAAATGTGATTACCGGGTATCTTGTAATTACTTTTACTGTTAATTTTTCCGCAGTATCACCCATTGGTACATCTCTTCCCGTAATCTTAGGGCATCAGGTTATTCTTTGGTCACTTACTTATGTCAAGCATTTCTTAGCTCCAAGGCCTAGTATGGCTAAGCTAAAATCTTTCTGCCTGTTGGCCTTGCATTTCATCCCCACGTACTTAGAAGGAATAATCATGTATTAGATATCTAACTAATGATCAATTTTATACTTCTATAATCCTACAATTTAACTCTGTGTAACATATGATTATATATGACATTACATGTTAGTTAATTATAATCACACAATAAATGAATAATAAACTAAAATCACTGGCTACAACCTTATCTCCACAAACCAATTAAATGTCTGGTTTTTGGTCAGTTTATCAGAAGAAAAATAATTTTGTGCACGTCAATGTCACTGTGGAAGCATCCACATCTATGTGATTTGCAAGGAAAACAGGGAATGATTTCAAAATACAAAAGTACAACAGAAAAGCAAGTGAGCTTGGTTTTGCTACATGCTGTGAAATATAAAATCAAGTGGAAAACAGAAGTTTTCTGCTTTAAGTATGACTGGTCCAACTTGCAAAACTAGTTAACTGCTATTCTAGTAGCTGTAATGAATGAGATAAAGCTAATTGTTAACCAGTTACCTTAAAAGAAAAATTGTGTGGCCTCTTTACATCCTTGTGCCTTTTTTGTCATCTTTCATAGGCGCTTTAAGGCCACAAGGGACAACTATGATCATGTAGTCTGACCACGGGCATGTCCAATATTTTGCACTGTGCAGGTCAGTGGTGGGCAACCTGTGGCCTGTCATGGTAATCTGCTGGTGGGCTACCAGACAGTTTGTTTACATTTGCCCAGCCACCCACAGCTCCCATTGGCCGGGAACGACAAACCGTGGCCGCTGGGAGCTGCGGGCGGCCAGGCAAATGTAAACAAACTGTCTGATGGCCGACCAGGGGATTACCCTGACGGGCTGCGTGACACCCACGGGCCACAGGTTGCCCACCACTGGTGTAGGTGCATGCATACAGATTTAACAGTTATTGTCTCATTTATGAGAAGGTGCATATCTGAGGCACACAGAAGCTATATATGTAGGCAGGCCAAGGGACTACTGGCTGCCACTTCCAGTGGCTCCCACTGGCCTGGAGCAGCGAACCGCGGCCACTGGGAGCTGCGATCGGCCAAACCTGTGGACGCGGCAGGTAAACAAACCAGCTCGGCCCGCCAGGGGCTTTCCCTGCACAAGCGGCAGAACAAGTTTGGGAACCACTGCTCTACCGAGATCCCCTTGAGAGGGGAAGGAAGACTTGGTCCATTCAGGAGGCCGAACTGTGCCTACTGAGCTCTATGGAGCAACAAAAACTGTGGACTATTTCCCCTTTCCATCTCCCATACTGGCCTGTGACAAAAGTAACTCAATAGGCTGTGACTCTTGCCACTACACTGTGAAAGGAAGGTCACATAGGGGCCTTAGTGAGTTTCTGAGACCCCTGGATCCACCAGGAAGTGAAGGACCCACAATTAAAGGCTCGGAACTTTGTCACTATATATTAGTTCTACATAAGTTTTCATTTGGGAGTGTTTTCTAGTTCCAAAAGGAGGCCTATTAATCTTTTTCCTCCTATAGTTTTCCCCCTATTCTTCTATCATACCAATTTATCTAATGGCACGTGTGTGGGGCATGATGCTGATACAGAATAATTCAGGAATACTGCTCTGTATTAATGTACAAGTACTGTGTGTGACTGGCTTATGGGAATGTTTACTGTATAATAATACAGGGTTATTTTACTGCATGCATTAGTTTAGTTTAATAACAGGGCTATCAGGAAACAAGCAGGAACACAACACTATGGGTTCAGATAAAACACCTCCTAGTAAATGGGTCAGAAGGTTAAGAAATAATAGCTGGGCTTCCAGCTGTGAAGATACGACTTTTTGGTTCCAACCCAAAGTTACACAGCTGTTTTGCCAGTGCTGGGAGTGGACTTGATACTGTCAAAAAGTAAGCTGATGGGGCAAAGGGACAAGAGCAGCTGTCAATGAGCTACTCACAAGGGGCAGACTAACACATGCAGGCCCTGCGGAGTGGGTCTGAAGCAGCTGGGCCTTCCTAAGCTTTCAGGGGATGGTAAACCTCAGGTAAAATAGTCATGAGCATACACTGTTTAGTTGTTTTTAAATCCTTTTCTGTGTTCTTACTGCTAAGATTGAACAACACTTTTTTTAAAAGAAAGCTGCCTGGTCACTGTATTAACTCCTGCTCACAGCTCCCAGAGGGAGGTCTTGCAAGTTCCAAGCCCAGCTTGTTCTGCTGGGAAAATCACAGTTAGTACACAGTGCGCTATAGCAGGAGACCAAGTCTCTTCTAGATGGAATCCCATGATTCTCCCAAAGATAGGTTAAGGCAATAGGCCTAACACCTGACAGGGGGTGCATTTAGAGGCACCAGAGAAGGATTCAAGGTGCAGCTAGCCCTGAAATTATTTCAGCAGAATTCTTAAAGTCCATCTATGGAACATTATAAACATTCACTGGTGCAACAAACAGAAGTCACCAGCCACCTTAAGGACTCAATATGGTGTAATCCAGGGGTCGGCAACCTTTTAGAAGTGGTGTGCCGAGTCTTCATTTATTCACTTTAATTTAAGGTTTCGCGTGCCAATACTACATTTTAACGTTTTTTAGAAGGTCTCTCTCTATAAGTCTATATATTATATAACTAAACTATTATTATATGTAACCAAGGTTTTCAAAATGTTTAAGAAGCTTCATTTAAAATTAAATTAAAATGCTGATCTTACACCGCCGGCCCACTCAGCCCGCTGCTGGCCTGGGGTTCCATTCACCTAGGCCAGCAGCGGGCTGAGCGGGGCCTGTGGCCAGGACCCCGGCTGGCAAGGGGCCAGCAGCCAGAACCCCAGACCAGCAGCCAGAACCCCAGACCAGCAGCGGGCTGAGCGGGCCTGGTGGCCAGGACCCCAGACCAGCAGTGGGCTGAGCAGCTCAGCCCGCTACCGGTCTGGGGTTCCATCCACTGGCTCCCGGCTGCCGGCCCCGCTCAGCCCACTGCCAGTCTGGGGTCCCGGCCCTGTCCACATAGAGTAGGTACCTACTTTCTCCCTGGTTCTGGCCCATTCTCTTCCTCTCTCTGCACTGAGGTGAGTGTGGGAGTGCACTGAGAACAAGGCTGGGGGTGAAGGAGCAGGTTGGGGTGCAGGGTCTGGCCAGGAGCTAGAACGGGGGAGGGGGCTCAGGGTTGGGGCAGGAGGTTTGGGTGTAGAGCGCTTACCTGGGTAGCTCCCATTTGATGCAAGGGGTGCAGGTGAGAATGTCGGTGTGTGTGTGCAGGAGCTCCCATTTGGTACTCAGGGTGGGGGTGGGGATGTGGATGTGGGGGTGCAAGAGTCAGGGCACGGGGTAGGGGGGCTGGGTATGTGGGGGGGGGGGTGCCGGAGTCAGGGCTAGGGTGTGTGGGGGTCAGGGCAGAGGGCTGGGGGGGGTGTGTGCAGGAGCTCCCATTTGGTGCTCAGGGTGGGAATAAGGGGGGTGCAGGAGTCAGGGCAGGGGGCTCGGAGTGTGTGAGGAAGGTGCAGGACACAGGCGGGGGGTGCCGGGTATGTGTGTGGGGGGGGTGCCAGAGTCAGGGCTGGGGTTGTGGGGGGGTGCAGGGATCAGGGCACAGGGCTAGGGTGTGGGGGGGGGGTGCAGGGGTGATGGCAGAGGGCTGGGTGTATGAGGGAGGTGCAGGGGTCAGGGCAGAGGGCTGTGGAGTATGGGGGGTTCAGGGTCAGGGCAGAGGGCTGTGGAGTATGGACTGGGGTCGTGGGGGTACTCCCAGCCTCCTGCCCTGAGTGGCTCACGGCAGGGGGCTGGAGGGGATATGCCGATTCCACC
Organism: Natator depressus; assembly: GCF_965152275.1. Classification (NCBI taxonomy): domain Eukaryota; kingdom Metazoa; phylum Chordata; order Testudines; family Cheloniidae; genus Natator; species Natator depressus. The sequence goes on from NC_134234.1 coordinate 297,669,075, forward strand.
CCCTTCCCCAACGTCCCCGGAGCAGAGAAAGCGAGCGTGCTGCGGCTCCACTTTTCCCTCTCCCCTCCATAGCAAGGGCCGGCAGCTGATCGGCGGCAGGGAGGGAGAGGAGGAGGGGCAGGAACCCAGCACACTGGGGGAAGAGGCGGGGAGGGGGAAGCTTGCCTGCCCTGCAAGGAGAGAGCAGTGGGCGGGGGCGGAAAAGAGTAGGCCGGGCAGGATTTTTAATTGCACACTGCTGTCCCCAGCAGACAGCCATTAAAAATTGGCACGCGTGCCATAGGTTGCTGACTCCCGGTCTAATCTCAAAAAGACAAAACTTTTACCCTTTTTTACCTTGTGGTTCTGACTTCCCAATATCCTGACCCAGCCAATTCTTGACTCCTGTCTCATGACTGCAGACTCTGGCTCTAACCAGTAGGTCTCGCTGCCCACAAACTGGCTGTGGCAGTGTGCCTAAGTTGATGAGACTTAGGCGTTCCCTATAAGGGTATGTCTACACCTCAATTCAAATCCCACAGCTGGCCCACACCAGCTGACTCTGGCTTGTGGGACTCAGGCTAAGGGGCTATTTAATTGCCATATAGATGTTCAGACTTCGGCTGGAGCCTGGGCTCTAAGACCCTTTGAGGTGGGAGGGTCCCAGAGCTCAGGCTGCAGTCTCAGGCCCAACATCAACACCACATAAACAGCCCCATAAACAGCGAAAACCATAAACAGCCCTGTAATGATGCATGACTCACCCCTGGGGTGCCTCCTGATGGCTGTCTGCAAATTAGCTAGTTTTCCAGCTCCGGAGCACCCTCTGCAGGCCAATGTCGTTGCCGCTGCTGGCCCCCGTGTCCCTTCCGGACCCCGGTGCCGCTTTGTCTGGGGGTTCTGCCCCAGCAGTACCCCCTCAGTCTCTGGGTCTCCCCTCCCCAGGGAACCGCCAACCCCCTAATCCCACCTTGCCTCAGTGCCTACTGCCAGTCATCATTTAGCCCCCGCTCACTGGGGCCGACTGCAGCATGTAATGGCCCCTCATCTTTGGCAAGGGCGGGGGGGTAGGACCTGCTGCCTCTGCCTAGCCCCGGGCTGCCCCAGAACCTGGTTTAGGCTCCACACAAGGCCCTGCAGCCTAGGGGGTTGTCAGGCTAGAGCTCCCCAGCCCCTCTTGCCTTTCCCTGCTCAGCTCCCAGGCAGTCAGGTCCTTCCCTCTCAAAAGCTAGAGAGAGTGTCTTAAGCTTCGCTCACTGGCCTTTTATAGGGCCAGCTGCAACCTAACTGGGGCATAGCCCCAGCTGTGGCTGCCTTTCCAATCAGCCTTTGCTTCTCATTCTCCAGGGGAAGCCCTTTCCCAGGCTGGTTTTAACCCTTTCTGGTCTGCAGCAGGTGCCTACCCCACTACAAGCCCCTTAACCAGAGTCAGTTTCCATGGGCCAGCTGCAGACATCTAACTGCAGTGTAGACATATCCATAGAGAATTGAGCTCTAAGCCCACTTCTGTTAGAAAGGATCTTGTGCAACCACTCAGTTATGCCTTCTGTAAAAAGAGATGAAGCTGATACTTGCCTTCCTCCTAGAAGCCCTGCTCAATAATAAGGGCTATAATAGTTCTGTGCACTTTAACACCAGTCAGCAGAAGAGGTTAATCTAAAACTCATGGGGTGAAATCTTGATCCTATTACCAAAACTCCCACTGACTACATTCATGATTTGACTCCCAGAGAGTGCACTTTCTCCTGGGCCATTCTGATAAGAAGATTAGCAGAGACCACAGCAGCCAACCAGCCACCATTTTGTCTCTGTCTAAAGGTTCTGTTTGGCTGCTTCAGAACAATGCAAAAGGCTCAGTGGACCATGATGGTATGTTCCATGCAATTGAAACATTCACAGAATTAAGGCATAAGCCTTTGTATGTTCTACTGTACACTTGCAAATAGTGATTTTCATAGTTTGTAACAACCAAATTTGGACATAGACTTTCCTGAGAACAAATTTAGGCAAATCCAAAAAAAAAACAAAAGCCAAATAGTGAATACTTCCCATTTACCTTTGCTTAAATAAAAATATGTAAATATTCGTGAAGCATCAATAATCCTTGTTAAAAAGAAAATGAAAGACTGCCATCTCTAAAACATGAAAATCTCTGAATCAGACTTTTCCAGCACATTTTGCAACAAGGAACAAATCTTCACATAACATGAGAGGGATGGGAAGTTTCTGAATTCTCCTGGGTTTATGGACAATTAATATTCGAGAATATTAAAGCAAGCCTCTCTCCTGTGCAAGTGGCCTACAGGGATCAATGTGTATGACAATTTAATAACTTAGTAAATGTTGTTACATTTATTTTAAAAATTGTACCAAAGGAAGAAAACAATGAATGATGCTTAAGTTAGATCATCACAGAATATCAGGGTTGGAAGGGACCTCAGGAGGTCATCTAGTCCAATCCCCTGCTCAAAGCAGGACCAATCCCCAACTAAATCATCCCAGCCAAGGCTTTGTCAAGCCTGACCTTAAAAACCTCAAAGGAAGGAGATTCCATCACCTCCCTAGGTAACGCATTCCAGTGCTTCACCACCCTCCTAGTGAAAAAGTTCTTCCGAATATCCAACCTAAACCTCCCCCACTGCAACTTGAGATCATTACTCCTCGTTCTGTCATCTGCTACCACTGAGAACAGTCTAGATCCATCCTCTTTGGAACCCCCTTTCAGGTAGTTGAAAGCAGTTATCAAATCCCCCCCCCATTCTTCTCTTCCGCACACTACACAATCCCAGTTCCCTCAGCCTCTCCTCATAAGTCATGTGTTCCAGTCCCCTAATCATTTTTGTTGCCGTCCGCTGGATGCTTTCCAATTTTTCCACATCCTTCTTGCAGTGTGGGGCCCAAAACCAGACACAGTACTCCAGATGAGGCCTCACCAATGTTAAATAGAGGGGAACGATCACGTCCCTCGATCTGCTGGAAATGTCCCTACTTATACATCCCAAAATGCCATTAGCCTTCTTGACAACAAGGGCACACTGTTGACTCATATCCAGCTTCTCGTCCACTGTAACCCTTAGGTCCTTTTCTGCAGAACTGCTGCCGAGCCATTCAGTCCCTAGTCTGTAGTCGTGCATGGGATTCTTCTGTCCTAAGTGCAGGACTCCGCACTTGTCCTTGTTAAACCTCATCAGATTTCTTTTGGCCCAGTCCTCTAATTTGTCTAGGTCCCTCTGTATCCTATCCCTACCCTCCAGCGTATCTACCTCTCCTCCCAGTTTAGTGTCTCTGCAAACTTGCTGAGGGTGCAATCCACGCCATCCTCTATCATTAATGAAAATATTGAACAAAACCGGCCCCAGGGAACTCCACTTGATACCGACTGCCAACTAGACATGGAGCCATTGATCACTACACATTGAGCCAGACGATCTAGCCTGCTTTCGATCCACCTTACAGTCCATTCATTCAGTCCATACTTCTTTAACAGAGTATGCCAAGTTAGATGGCACTTTCCATTTGCAGAGCGTTTACAAAAATTAACTAGTCCTCCCAGAACCTCTGTAATGAAGGAGTTTGGGCTTTTTAAATTTTTATCAACATTTCACAATGGGATAAACTTGAGGAATATACAAGACCAAAGACAGACTCAGAATAAAGTCACTAAAACATATTTTTCATGCACCTCGCAACAAGATATCAGGGTACAAATTATTACTGTACATTATTTGCTAATGATGCCAAATTGACTGTCATAATATGGAACTCAGTGTTTCTTCAGATTAGTTTCTTAAGTCATACGATTGTATCAAATTTTGATTTTTTTTTTAAATATTTCCTTTACCGTGACTTATTAATTTTATCCTTGAACATTAGCGGGCACTATGAGATTGCAATAGCAACCGCAGTGCATTCTGCACAGCGGTATTTGCTGCCATATTGATTTTGAATCTGACATTCATGACAAGACGCATGCTTTGCCAGTTGCCATATCCATTTCTTGACACTGAAGGATAAATGTACCTTGCTCAAGCCTAATAATTAGTAGTAAATATTCTTTGGGAAATGTATGATACTAACTTTGCAGAAAAACACATAACTTCTGGACTCTTTAATTCTCTTATGTTCCTGACATTAGAAGGAAGGCAAGAGCAAAGCGCCGTTGTTATTTTTCATTTGTAAATATGTTAGATGGACGGCAAGCACTACTTTCACAAAGCAAAGGATACATTATCCTACTTCATAACATGGGAGACACCATATTCTCCTTCATATTGAAGGATCAGAACAACATATCAGTGAGAAGCCAGTTAGAAGTATTTGATCTCTTTGGTTCAGATGGCAGAATATTGTACATTTTTTTGTGGAAATATATATAACTGTTAGAACCACACAATTTTCCAAATATTTTAGATCCTCTAACGTGTATGCCAATCTATTCAAATTGACTATATTTTCCTCAACTAATGGCAGAGTCTTTTTTTTAAAAAAATAAACAAATTGTAAAACAAAGAAACACATGTCTGTACATCCAAGAATATTTACTCTGCAATGACTGAAATGAAGCTGTTTGATAACTAATTAACGGGAAGGTTTCATTGTTCAATTTATCTAATCATTATAATTCCTAGTACGTATCCCATGGAAATATATATTATCAATTAATTTAGTTCTTGTAATGTTTAGAAATTTGACCTTCACATTTTGATAAATTTATCCTCAATACAAAGGAAGCAATTGCTTAGAAACTGAAGACTCATCAGTTCCTGCCAAGTTTTCAAAACTTGGGGGGAGGGGGAGGGGTAGAATCCAAACAGCCTCTATAAACAACATCAGTTAGTAGGGAAATGTAGTTTTCAGACATTAATTAGAACTGTCACTATGCTTAATAGGTCCTGAATGATCTCATAATGCAACACTATGCTTAATAGGTCCTGAATGATCTCACAATGCAATGGTGTCCACCTGACATACTGAATTATCTTTTTAAGATGAAAACCCACTGCTGAACCAAAGGCAAATTAGGAGATATGGGTATTTCAGAAACCATTTGAAACCTCTTGCACATGAACCCCAGGGTCCTTACCAAACATCCCAAATCAAAATTCCAATTATGCTCAGAACAAAGGAATACTCTGTAGCTAGTTACTAGTTTTATCATTAAAAGACAATTTGAATATGAAGAGTTTATTTTTTTTCATAACTGTTCATATACTGCACAATGCTTAATAGAGCTGGATATTTCTCACTTCTGTATATACTATGTATACAGCATACAATAATTTCTCCAATAGAATATTGTAAATTTCTTTAAATAACCACATAAAATTATGCAAAATGATTGAACATTTAAAAATTGAGTAAAATAACTTAAAAGACTGAAAATCTGATCATAATGGTAGTAGTTATGTTGTTTAGTTTTAAAGAATTACAGATGTTGGATGCAGGCTGGAGCAGCAAAGATCATTCCAAAGCCTCTCATATCAATCATTCTGCTAATTTATTCTGAAAATTCCTGTGAGGTTTCTTCTTTTCTTATTTTGCAAGCCTCTTTTATTCAAAGTCTAATTTAGGGGTCTCAAACTCAATTTACTTTAGGGCCAGTGCCAGTCCTCAAATCCTCCCAACGGGCCAATAATGTCACTGACGATGGTGTTCAGAAAAGAAAAAGTTTATATTGTATTTTTTATTTGGAATTTCTTAGAAATACTAAAACTGTCATACAACTTTATACAATTATTCACCTGCCAGAGAGTTTTTAGTGTTTGCCAGACACCTGACAACGCTTCAGTTCTGTCACTTTGTTGATGTTTGGCCTCAGTGACTGAACAGTTAAAGCTTCAGGAAGCTGCAAGGTGTGCATCAGATAGTTGTGTTCAATATTTTTGACTTGTTTATATTCATTGTGGAAAAAAGTTTCTCACAAATGTAAGTACTGGCAAACAAGGACATGATCTTTCTGAAGGTTTTGCAAAGATTTGGGAAAGATGGTGGTAGCTGTCTGAAGAACTCGGTGACATCCTTGGTTTCTCTGAATTTAATCTTTAAAGATCTGTTGCACTGCATATCAATGAGTTCCATTTGTAAATCACATGGTGCTGTTTTCACATCAACAGAAAATGGATTAGCAAACATAGCGAAGCTTTCTTTGTGCTTTCTGACATCTGCAAACTGCTGATCAAATTCTTGTAAAAGCAGGTCAAGCTTAGTAGTGTATTCAGAACCACTGAACTGTATTTCAGAGCCGAGCTCTTCCACAAGTGACTTGCATACTGGGAATTGATTGAGATTCCCCTGAGAAATCTGATTTTTCCACAATTTTAGTTTAGTTGTCGATGCTCTCACATCATCATACACTGCTGTCCCCAGCTGGCCTGGACCTTGCAGCTTCAGGTTTAGCATATTCATCTCTTGTTACGTCAACAAGGAAAGCAAGATCTGTCATCCATTTGTGATCTTCAAATTGTGGTACAGGCATTTTAATTTCTTCCATGAATCTTTTCACCTCTGTTTTCAATTCAAAGAAAAAGTAGAACCCCTGCTTAACCAGCGCACCTCAGTGAAGCAGAGCAAATCACTGCATTTAGATTCAATTTCTTCCAAGAAAGCACAAAACTGTCTGTGCTGCAAGGAACTTGAGCAAATGTAATTCACACTTTTCGCAACAACTGACATGACATAGTCAAACTTCAAAGATTTACTGCATAGTGCTTGTTGGTGAAGGATGCAGTGTAATGCTATTTGTTGCTCATCATTTTGCTCGGCCATCTTTCTTTGTACTAGTGCCACCAATCTGTCTTTTTGACCAATGATTGCTGGGGCCTCGTCAGGGGTCAAGCCTGCTAACAAGTGCCATGACAGACCATATTGTTCCAGTGCTTCTGTGAGGCAGTGAAAAATTTCACTGGCCATTGTTCTACCACACATTGTTGACAAGCTGAGCAATTCTTCAGTTACTGCAACGTTTTCATCAACGCCTCTCACAAATATGGCAAGCTGCACACTGTCAACAAAACCGGTACTCTCATTAATTGAGATTGAATATGCGTGGAAAGCTGTGCTTTTCTCGAGGAGCTGCCCATCAATATCTTTAGAGAGCTCAAGAATACGCTCTGCTACTTGTATTTGGAGATAGGAGAGATGTTTTTAGCAATATCAGCCTATTGGGACATACAATCTCACCGACTTTAATAAAGAACTGTTTAATAAATTCACCATCAGTAAATGGCTTCCCACACTTTGCAATCATTTCACTCATGACCTAACTTGCCAAAACTGCTGACTCTCTTTTCTCGCCTTCTGAAAAAGCTGCTGCTGCTTCACTAATTCTTTTTTCAATTGTAAGGCCATCTTCTCTCTGATATTTATCATATTGCTGTGCATGTTTCGTTGTGTAATGTCGTTTGACACTGTAGTCTTTTAAAACAGCAACTTTGTCTTTGCAGATCAGGCATGAGGCAGTCTGTACTCAATGACAAAATAATCAACAGTCCACTTATCTTGGAATTGGCCGTGTTCGTCGTCAATTTTCCTTTTTTTAGGTTGAGACATCTCTCTGTAAGGCTGTTTACAAGCAGAGTGTGAGTGTGAGAGTGAGAGAGAGACAGACAGACACACACACAAACGGGGGGGGCGGGGGGGGGTTATTATTATTCCTGGGACAGCAGGGGAACTGAGGCCTTGCCCAAGGTCACACAAGACATCACTGGCAAAGGCAATGCCAAGAATAGAAACCTGGTCTCTCAGTGACCACCAAGCACCATCCTACCATGAGGCAGCTCATGCTCCACTTTCCACACTACATGCTCTGCTGACAGAAGGACCTTGCTGGGCTGAGCCTTCTTGGGCACAAAAGCGGCTGAGGAGGCGGCACAATCATGGTCTGCCCACAGCTCAGATGCAGGGGGTGAGAAGCATGGCTACTATCCTAATGAGATGGGGCAGTGGGTGGTTCTAACCCTCCCTGTGTGTTTGAGATTATGCTCCCATCAGGTTCAGTGCCCTCTGGTGCTCCTGGTAAGATGGCCCTCTCCTACACAACCTACCAACATTACATGGGACACTGGGTAAAAAAGTAAATAAAGGGCCCCATTTCATTACACAGACCTGCAGCGCCAACAGCTAGAAAGAACCTAATTCCTTTCTTCTTATCTTAACCTTATCTTATCCCATTGGCCACGGAATTAGCACTCGGGGAGGGGGAACGGAGGCAGCGTGCCCCCTTGCGCTGTCATTGGAGCCTCACAAGTCACACCACCTCCCAGCCCGTTTCCCACCCTTTTCCCTCGCTCCCTTGGCCTCATGCCGCCACAGCTGACTCTGCCCGGCAACTAATGATGCTGCCTCCATGGTCGACTCCGCCCAGCAACCAGTGATGGTATCTCTGTCCATCTCCCCCAGCCAATGGGAGCTGCAGGGGGCGGAGCCTGCAGCAGACAGAGCCAGCAGCATGGCTGCATGGGTCTCTCCTCTATGGCTGCGCCAGCAACACCAAGGATAGGGAACCGCTTGCAGGGAGCTGAGCTGCCCGAGGTGAATGGCCCCCAGGGCACAGACCTCAAAAGTTTTATGAATGACACATTGCCGAGTGCAACCCCTAGGAGGGTCCTAGGAGCAGCAGGATGGAGCAATATTGTCAGGAGGGGCATGTGAATCTCTCCTGCCCACTCCCGTCCCACCTCGGCTGGCAGCCATGAGGGCCGCATGAAAGAACTTTTTTAAAAAGTTTCTCCACACAGACTTTGCTGACAGCTTGTGCCACACACTCTCAAAGAAACTGCAGAACCACCTGATCAACATCCTATATAGCAAACAGGGAAAGATTAAGAATGAGCTCTCAAAACTGGATACTCTCATAACAAAACAACCTTCCACACAAACTTCCTCCTGGCTGGACTTTACAAAAACTACACAAGCCATTTACAAAGGACACAAAACTATCTATACTACTACATGCCACAAGGGGCCAACACAGTGGTTCCCTTAACCCACCCAGCAATATTGTTAATCTACCCAACTATACTCTTAGTCCAGCAGAAGAATCTGTCCTATCTCAGGGCCTCTCCTTCTGCCCCTCCACCCCCATGAACATGATACAGTTCTGTGGTGACCTAGAATCCTATTTTCGACGTCTCCAACTCAAGGAATATTTCCAACACACCTCTGAACAACATACTAACCCACAGAGACCTTCCTACCATGACTACAAACAGTAGGATTCTGGGTGGACTCCTCCTGAAGGTTGAAACAACAGACTGGACTTCGACACAGAGTGCTTCCGCCAAAGTACACGGGCTGAAATTGTGGAAAAGCAGCATCATTTGCCCCATAACCTCAGCCATGCAGAACACAATGCCATCCACAGCCTCAGAAACAACTCTGACATCATAATCAAAAAGGCTGACAAAGGAGGTGCTGTCGTCATCATGAATAGGTCGGAATATGAACAAGAGGCTGCTAGGCAGCTCTCCAACACCAAATTCTACAAGCCATTACCCTCTGATCCCACTGAGGGTTACCAAAAGAAACTACACCATGTGCTCAAGAAACTCCCTGAAAAAGCACAAGAACAAATCCGCACAGACACACACCACTAGAACCCCGACCAGCGGTATTCTACCTGGAAATCCTGGTCGCCCCATCATCTCAGACATTGGCACCCTGACAGCAGGATTGTCTGGCTATGTAGACTCCCTCCTCAGGCCCTACGTTACCAGCACTCCCAGCTATCTTCGAGACACCACTGACTTCCTGAGGAAATTACAATCCATCGATGATCTTCCTGAAATCACCATCCTCACCACTATGGATGTAGAAGCCCTCTACACCAACATTCCACACAAAGATGGACTACAAGCCGTCAGAAACAGTATCCCCAATAACGTCACGGCAAACCTGGTGGTTGAACTTTGTGACTTTGTCCTCACCCATAACTATTTCACATTTGGGGACAATGTATACCTTCAAATCCGCAGCACTGCTATGGGTATCCGCATGGCCCCACAGTATGCCAACATTTTTATGGCTGGCTTAGAACAACCCTTCCTCAGCTCTCATCCCCTAATGCCCCTACTCTACTTGCACTACATTGATGACATCTTCATCATCTGGACCCATGCAAAAGAAGCTCTTGAGGAATTCCACCATGATTTCAACAATTTCCATCCCACCATCAACCTCAGCCTGGACCAGTCCACACAAGAGATCCACTTCCTGGACACATAAACACCATCCTATACCGGAAACCTACTGACCGCTATTCCTACCTACATGCCTCCAGCTGTCATCCAGACCACACCACACGATCCATTGTCTACAGCCAAGCTCTACAATACAACCACATTTGCTTCAACCCCTCAGAGAAACACCTACAAGATCTGTCAAGCATTCTTACAACTACAATGTCCACCTGCTGAAGTGAAGAAACAGACTGACACAGCCAGAAGAGTATCCAGAAGTCACCTACTACAGGACAGGCCCAACAAAGAAAATAACAGAACGCCACTAGCTGTCACCTTCAGCCCCCAACTAAAACCTCTCCAACGCGTCATCAAGGATCTACAACCTATCCTGAACGACGACCCATCACTCTCACAGATCTTGGGAGACAGGCCAGTCCTTGCTTACAGACAGCCCCCCAACCTGAAGCAAATACTCACCAGCAACCACACACCACACAACAAAAACACTAACCCAGGAACCTATCCTTGCAACAAAGCCCATTGCCAACTGTGTCCACATATCTATTCAGGGGACACCATCATAGGGCCTAATCACATCAGCCACACTAACAGAGGCTCGTTCACCTGCACACCTACCAATGTGATATATGCCATCATGTGCCAGCAATGCCATGTACATTGGCCAAACTGGACAGTCTCTATGTAAAAGAATAAAATGGACACAAAATCAGACGTCAAGAATTATAACATTCAAAAACCAGCCGGAGCACACTTCAATCTCTTTGGTCACTTGATTACAGACCTCAAAGTGGCAATTCTTCAACAAAAAAACTTCAAAAACAGACTCCAATGAGAGACTGCTGAATTGGAATTAATTTGCAAACTGGACACCATTAACTTCAGCTTGAATAGAGACTGGGAGTGGATGGGTCATTACACAAAGTAAAACTATTTCCCCATATTTATCCCCCCCCACCCCCCCGTTCCTCACACGTTCTTGTCAACTGCTAGAAATGGCGCACCTTGATTATCACTACAAAATGTTATCCCCCCCCCGCTCTCCTGCTGGTAATAGCTCACCTTACCTGATCACTCTCATTACAGTGTGTATGGTAACACCCATTGTTTCATGTTCTCTGTGTATATAAAATCTCCCCACTGTATTTTCTACCGCATGCATCTGATGAAGTGAGCTGTAGCTCACGAAAGCTTATGCTCAAATAAATTTGTAAGTCTCTAAGATGCCGCAAGTACTCCTTTTCTTTTTGCGAATACAGACTAACACGGCTGCTACTCTGATTACCAATATATATTACCGATAGGGATATTACCAGCCATCTGACCAGGATGGTGATAGTGACTGTGAAATCCTCAAAAAAATTAGAGAGACTATTAAAATAAAATCAATAATAAGGGGGGGATTTCAACTATCCCCATATTGACTGGGTACATGTCACCTCAGGACATGATGCAGAGATAAAGTTTCTTGACACCAGCTAGTCCTGGAACCCACAAGAGGAGAGACAATTCATGATTTAGTCCTAAGTGGAGTACAGGATCTGGTCCAAGAGGTGAATATAACTGGACTGCTTGGTAACAGTGACCATCATATAATTAAATTTAACATCTGTGTGGTGGGGAAAATACCACAGCAGCCCAACTCTGTAGCACTTAATTTCAGAAAGGGGAACTACACAAAAAAGAGGAGGTTAGTTAAACAGAAATTAAAAGGTACAGCACAAAAGGTGAAATCCCTGCAAGCTGCATGAAAACTTTTTAAAGACTCCATAATAGAGGCTCAACTTAAATGTATATCCCAAGTTAAAAAACACAGTAAGAGAACCAAAAAAGTGCCACCATGGCTAAACAACAAAGTAAAAGAAGCAGTGAGAAGCAAAAAGGCATCCTTTAAAAAGTGGAAGTTAAATCCTATTGAGGAAAATAGAAAGGGGCATAAACTCAGGCAAATGAAGTGTAAAAATATAACTAGGAAGGCCAAAAAAGGATTTGAAGAACAGTTAGCCAAAGACTCAAAAAGTAATAGCAAAAAAATTTTAAGTACATCAGAAGCAGGAAGCCTGTTAAACAACCAGTGGGGCCACTGGATGATTGAGATGCTAAAGGAGCACTCAAGGGTGATAAGGCCATTGCAGAGAAACTAAATGAATTCTTTGCATCCGTCTTCACAGCTGAGGATGTGAGAGAGATTCCCAAAACAGAGCCATTCTTTTTAAGTGACAAATCTGACGAACTGTCCCAGATTGAGGTGTCAGAAGAGGAGATTTTGGAACAAACTTATAAACTAAACAGTAATAAATCACCAGGACCAGATGGTACTCACTCAAGAGTTCTGAAGGAACTCAAATGTAAAACTGCATAACTACTAACTGTAGCCTGTAACCTATCATTTAAATCAGCTTTTGTACCAAATGACTGAAGAATAGCTAATTTGACATCAATTTTTAAAAATGGCTCCAAAGGTTATCCCAGCAATTGCAGGCCGGTAAGCCTGACTTTAGTACCAGGGAAACTGGTTGAAACTACAGTAAAAGCCCCCTGTTAAAACATCCCACCATGAAGGCCATTTTTCCAATTAAAATAATGCTATATCTGTATTGTTCCTCCAATAGTGGGTATTGTTACTGCTGCCTCCTCTATCAGTGGCAACTCTTTTGTCAGACGCCTCTGCTCTAATCAATGTGTCTCACTGAACCATAGCAAACAGGGAGCAGAAGGATACCTCAACATGACAACATCTGGTCTCTTGCTGACTCTTTCTTCCTTTCCCCTCCAACTCTGGCTTTAAACACTTTCTTTCTCTCAAAAAAAAAAAAAAATGGAGAGAGCGAGAGAGAGAGAGAGAGAAGTCAAACACCAAGAAGGAATCTTAACAGGGTAAGTGGCAGAGAAACTCAAAGGATGGGAGGGGTCCTGCTGTGACATAACAGCTACTAGAGACTTGATCCTGTCAGCAAGGAGGGGGAGTCAGATTAGTGGCAGGGTTGTTTTTAAATATATAGAACAATTCTGAAGGTCTTCCAGTGTTTTGTACCCTTTAGGATGTATTCCTAAACATCCTACTTACAGGACTTCCTATGAATTGGCTGTATACTCCAGCAGGCTGAAGCAACACAACATAATTTGCTGGCAGGCAGCAAAGCAGGAGTGGGCCAGCACAAAAACGACCTCTCAAACAAGAGCAGTGTATCTAAGATCACAGGCAGCAACCCACATGCCACTCTGACCCCTACTGTTTGATACACTGTAGCACCTGTGTTTCTGCCAGCGATTAGGAAGAGCTGAGTCTCACCCACTGCAGTCTTATACTTTGCAAGACTCGCCTCTTCCTGTAGGGGTCGCCAGACCAGACAGGCCGCGCTCTCCAATGTTCGCGGCAGACTAAACTTTCTAATACGCTGTACAGGAGAAAGGGACAGTTTTGCTCTGGTTGGGCTGGGTCCTTAAGAAAATGTTCCCGTGGCGTGCACGTGGGAAATCCCATAAAACCATTTGTCAAGACGATTTATTTTCGGGTCACCTTCTAAGCAGGGTTCTCGGGTCGTGACCCTTCCCCGCTGCCGGTGACGTGTAAGCGTGACGCTGGAGTGGTTATTTCAAGGCGCCTGCTAGTGCCCAGCGGGTCGGTGGGGGCCGTTTGGCTGCAGCCGCTCCCGGGTTTCCGCTGGGGGACAACGGCGACCCCCGCCGCGGCGAGCGCTCGAACGGAGCGAGCACCGCGCCTGGCCCAGGAGCAGCTTTCCCCGGGTTATTACTACAGCCGCGGCGCCACCCACCCACCGGCCTCCTCCTCCTCCTCCTTCCTCCTCCTCCTCCTCCTCTCTTGGGTCCCCCGAATGCACCCACCCGGGAACTCCGCTCCCTCCCCGCCTATCTAAAGGCCCCCTCCCCCACACACAGCGTGCGCGCCGCTAGAGGCCCAGACTGTTCTGATCCCTCCCGGCTGCCGTCGCTTTCCTCCCCCTCAGCGCCGCGCGGCGCCACTTACCGCAAGTTTTCAGCGCTCCCAGTTTGAACGAGCTACTGACGCGAGCTGCGGGAACGCGCTCGTTACGTGCGCGTAACACGTGTCCTCCAGAGGGGGCTGGGGCCGCGGGGTTAGTGAACCGCCTAGTCTCGGTCACGTGACCAGCAGTGCGGCGCAGGCTGAGCCCCGCGGGGTTGTGGGGCCGGTGGTCGTGTCGCGCCGTAGCTGGAGATGTGCGAGCACGGGGCGAGGTGGAGCAGCCCCTCAGCAGAGGGTGGGGCTCGAGGGCAGCCCCCACCTTCAGCCTGGACAACGGGCCCCAGCTAACTCCGCATCCTGGGGCCTGCCAGCCCCACAGCTCCCCGCAACAGGAAACCTGCTGCAGCCAGCTGGCTCCTCGCCAGGGCCGCCAGCCAAATCATGGCAGCGTAAACAGAGGCTTGTTGATCCTGCCACACGCTTTGGCTCATGCTGCAGCAAACAGGACAGGCCCTAGCACGGCAGCATGAACCTGTGGGGAAAATATTTGTCTACAGCGGCTTTCTCTGACCTTGTCATTCAATTCCCATAATAGAGTGTTCACGGCCAATGGTGTCCTCTGCTGCCTGTCCCCACACCTGACCGTGCCCTAGCGTGGCCAGCTCATCAAACAGTTCAGGCTTACTATGAAGCAGAATTCAGGGTGGGTGTGTGTGGCAGGGAACCCAGCACGCACAGCCAGAGCTCTCTCTGTTTGCATGTTACTGAGCTATTGGTGGAGCGAATCACCACTGGCACTGCTCCTTTTCACATTTCAAAAGTATTAACCTTTGTGCAGGTGGCTCACACCAAGCTAGAAGTCTTGGCCTCTTACCAGTAGTAGTATAGGACACCTTTGTTACAAGTTGTCACCAATTTTTGAAATATAATAAATAGTGCTTTTCTTCAGTAAATCTCCAAGCGCTTGGCAAAGGAATTAAGTATCATCCACATTTTACCGTTGTGGAAAGGAAGGCACAGATAAGGGAAGTGGGTTGCTGGGAATAAAACCCAGGCAGCAGGGGTGTGTGCAAAGGGATACAAGCAGGGGCATAGCCTCCCCCCCCCATTAGTGGGGGCACAGAACTCTGCTGGAATGGGAGGTGACAGCTCCTCCAGCCCTGGGGACATGGGGGAGCGGGGGGAGAGCCGGCTCCTCTGGCCGTGAGGGGGATGGGAACAGAAATTTTCCCTCCAAAAGCAGCCAGATTTTTATTCCTGTGCACACCCTTGCCAGGTAGTGGCAGTACTTGGAATAAAACCCAGGTTTCCAGAGTCCTCATCTAGGGTTCCAAGGGCAGGGGTGGGCAAACTACGGCTCAGGGGCCGCATCCGGCCCTCCAGATGTTTTAATCCAGCCCTCAAGCGCCTGCTGGGGAGTGGAGTCCAGGACTTGCCCCGCTCTGGCACTCCAGCCAGGGAGCAGGGTCAGGGGCTTGCCCCACTCCGCATGGCTCCCAGAAGCAGCAGTATGTCCCCCCTCTGGCTCCTACATGCAGGGCTGTCCCTAGCTATTCTGGGGCCCTACGCAGCCACACACACACCTCGCGGGGGGGGAGCCTGGCCCCAGGCCTCCATGGGGGGGCAGGCTTGGAGGGCAAGGCAGAACTGCCCCCCAGCACTCACCGGCAGCGCTGCACTTCCTGCTGCCATTGAGTGCAGGCCCGGCCCTGCTGCAGTCCTCAGGGGAGTGGGGGTGGGGCTGGGTCAGATCAGGTGTGGGAAGGAGTGGAGTGGGAACAGGGGTCGGGGCTTTGGAGAAGGGGTGGAGTGCAGACGAGGGCGTTGGGAAAGGGTGGAGTGAGGGCGGAGGAGGGGTGGGGGCATTGGGGAAGGGCACAGTGGGGGTGAAGCAGGGGCAGGGGCTGGAGCAGCATGCAGCTGCACAGGGCACCAGGAAATTTGGTGCCCTCAATTTCCTGGTGCCCTATGCAGCTGCGTAATTTGCGTATGAGTAGGGACGGCCCTGCCTACGTGTAGGGGCAGCAAGGGGGCTTCGCACGCTGCCCCCGCCCCAAGCGCCTGCGGATGGGGCAGCGTGCAGAGCTGCCTGGCTGCGCCTCCACGTAGGAACGGGAGCGGGGACATACCGCTGCTTCTGGGAGCTGCTTGAGGTAAGCGCTGCTCAGAGCCTGCACCCCTGACAACCCTCCCACCCCTGTGCCCCAACCCCCTGCCCCAGCCCTGATCCCCTCACACTTTCTGAACCCCTTGGTCCTAGTCCAGAGCACCCTACTGTACCCCCAACCCCAGCCCCACCCCAGGGCCCACACCCCCACTGGAGCCCTCACCCTCCCTGTACCCCAACCCCCTGCCCCGCCTGGAGCCCCCTCCCGCATCAAACTCCTCATTTCTGGCCCCACCCCAGAGCCTGCACCCCAGCCAGAGCCCGCACCCCAACCCCCAATTTCGTGAGCATTCATGGCCCACCATACAATTTCCATGCCCACCTGTGGCCCTCGGGCCAAAAAGTTTGCCCACCCCTGTCCTAGGGTTACCACCTGGCTAATATTTGACTGGCCTGTCTGGTTTTTTTTACTGATTTGCCAGTTGCCTGAGTAGTAATCTGCCAGGGTATTTTTATGTGGGTCTAAAGATTTGCATTACTATCACAATACACTGGGATATCTAATATTAAAAGTTTCTGTGTCCAGCTAAAGGTGCTGCAGTGTTTCCACTGCTGCAGTTTAAGCGATAACAGATCAAAACTCTTGAAAATACAGCAGCTGTTTGCCCACCACACGCAAGCGCACCACATGTTTGTGTGCGACAGGATTTTGAGTCACAGGAGAGTAGGGTGACTGGATGTCCCGATTTTATAGGTACAGTCCCAATTTTGGGGTCTTTTTCTTATATAGGCTCCTATTATCCTCCACCCGGTCCCTATTTTTCACACTTGCTGTCTGGTCACCCTACAGGAGAGTGAGGAGACTTGTTATGTTAATGATAGCAATCTTATCTATATGTGTTATCTCTCTAGATACTATAAGTGGCTGTTAAAGCTGTGGGAGGGGAGTCCAGAGTTGCCTTGTTGTTGGGGTTGCAGCAGGCTTGCCTTGGTGGGGGCAGCTTTTTTTTTTTTCTTTTTTTTTTGCATTTCAAAGGTGGTAACCCTAAATGTTACATCCAGTAGGTCAGCAGCTTTCAACTAGGGGTCAGCATCCCTCTGGGGTGCCATGAGTAGGTTTTAGGCAATCCGCCAAAATAAACTAGAGAGCAGTGCTGGTGTTAGACACACTAGGGCCCAAGGCAGAAAGCCAAAGCCTGACCCCACCGCCTGGGTCTGGAACTGAAGCCAAAGCCTGAGCCCTACCATGCAGGGCTGAAGCTAAAGCCCGAGTAACTCAGCTTTGCAGGGTCCCTTGTGGCATAGGGCCCCAGGCAATTGCCCTGCTTGCTACCCCCTAATGCCCTCCCTGGATTTTAACCTACTGGATATGCAGAAAAAGTTGTTGTGGCACAGGTGGGCCATGAAGTTTTTATAGCATGTTGGGTGGGGAGGGGGGCTCAGAACAAAAAAGGTTGAGAGAAGGCCCCTGCAGTACACCACACTGGTCTCCCCTATTTCAACATTGTTTCTATTAAATAGCTGATATCAGTACTGTGAACTGCCTGAATTTTTGGAGAATGAGGAAGACCTAAGCAACTTACATAAATATATCTATAGATGCTAAAAATGAAGTGTGAGCACAGTTACTGCAGGAGGTACTGATCCTCCCCCACTTCCGCAGCAGGAGAGCTGTCTATGAAAGAACTGCTGGAAGCTTGAAAACATAAAATGCAAGCCTCTCTGGAAAGCAAGTTTTAAATTTTTGATAATAAAGTGAAACCTTTTGTTTCATATACCATCTGCTGGATAACAACATGTTTCTAAAACTAAACTGGTTCTTTATTAAGAGAACTGGTTATAGAGATGCTACAACTGCAGCTAGCATTCAAGCCAGGTGCACACAGACAAGCTCGCTGGTGCATCCTCCAAACTCTTCCCTCCTGCAGTCTGTGCTACTCCCTCCAACTTCCATGCTGATTGCTATAGCTTTCCTTTCAACGATTATTGTGTTTTTTATGCAAACATTTGGTGACATGCCCACTGTAGGGACATGACTTTACTTCCAGCCCTTTGCTGTCTGCTAGGTCTCATAGTCTTTCAAATATGCTGGTCTTTGAAGTAGTCTCTTACTTCTTGTTTGTGTTACGGCTACTGGTGGGGAACTTGCTTCCACGCTATGGCTGTCTTCCTTCTGTTGGATGGCGTCCTGTTGGTTCTCTCTATTGCTCTTGAGCCACATTTTTTCCGATTACATCAGGCCAAAGGATGGCTGAGGCTTTTTCTAAGTCCCCCTGGCCCTGGTCTTGTCTGAGTATACCAGCTGTCTGCCAGAAGTACACCATTGTCCTCAGTTTCCTCTCTACCTGTAGCTGGAGATTGTAGCTTAGCTACCTCATATGACCTGTGTCCAACTTTAGTTTGTACTATTGCCTTTTGCCATTTCTTTGTGTGGCTATTTGATGGTTGAAACCAGACCTGCTCATCTGTGCACAGAAGCCTCAGGTCCTTGGCTTCTTTATTGTAACGGGCTGCCTGCCTAGCTTGGCATTCTTTTAACTGTTTCTGTATCCTGTCCATTGTTCCTCGACTGGATTGCAGCAGATGACCCCCATGGGAAGCAGAGTCCTTGTTCTGCAGCCTGTCAATCCCTATGCTGGGCTACTGTCTAATCCCTGAGAGAGAATATTGTGATGGTCCAGCATTGCCAGATAGGGATTCCTTCCTCTGTCCGTTTTCTGTTGTCATCAGTCTCTTGCCTGTCTTTACTGCTGACTCTGCCTTCTGATTGCTTTGGGGGTACCCAGGGGAAGATATCTTGTGTTCAAGTTTCCATTTAGTACTAAACCATTTTAATTCTGCTGTGATGTACTGTGGCCTATTGTCTGTACCTAGCATGTCAGTTATGGCTAAGGCTACCTTTTAGTCACGGGTATTTTTAGTAAAAGTAATGGACAGGTCACGGGTAGTAAACAAAAATTCACAGCCCATACCCTGTCCATAACTTGTACTATATGCCCCTAAGTAAATCTTGAGGGGGGGAGGGGGCAGCCTGGGGGTGCCGCAGGTGCTCGGGGGGGAGGCCCAGGGGGTGCTGGGGGGTGGCCCAGAGGCGCCGTGAGTACTGGAGGGAGGCCTAGGGGGCACCGCAGGTTCGGGGGGGGGTGGAAGGGGGCAGCAGCGCACAGCCCGGGACCCCTGCTGGTGCTGGGGGGGTTGGCAGGGCTGGTAGGCTCCCTACCTGGCTCCGTGCCTCCCCAGAAGTGGCAACATCCCCCTCCCTCAGCTTCTAGGCAGAGCCATAGCCAGGCAGCTCTGTGCACTGCCTCTGCTTGCAGGCACCAGCCCTGCAGTTTCCATTGGCTGCTGTTCCCACCCAATGGGAGCTGCAGAGCCAGCACTCAGGGCGGAGGCAGTGCGCAGAGCTGCCTGGCCACGCTTCTGCCTAGGACAGAGGTTCTCAAACTTTTGTACTGGTGACCCCTTTCACAGAGCAAGCCTCTGAGTGTGACCCCCCTTATAAATTAAAAACATGTTTTTATATATTTAACACCATTATAAATGCTGGAGGCAAAGCGTGACATCACCTCCATATTGGCGCACATAACAAAATTCATGGTGGGGGGGCGCTGATGGGTTTGGATTGTGGGAGGGGGCTCAGGGCTGGGGCAGAGGGTTGGAGTGTGGGAGGGTTAGCGTTCTGGCTGGGGGTGAAGACTTGGGGTGGGGCCGGGATGCAGGATGCCCCAGGGCTACAGTGGAGAGAGAGGACTCCCCACAGTTCTCTCTTCCCCGCAGCAGCACCCAAGCTCCCAAGATAAGCGCTGCCCAGAGCCTTCACCCCATCCCATGCCCCAGCCCCCTCCCACACCCAAACTCCTGCTGCTGCTGAGGAAGGGGGGCATGGTGGCCTGAGACTGCCCCAGCAGCAGCCTGTGCGACTGGCTCAGTAGCTGCCTGAGCTGCTCAGGTCGTCCCCTGGCTAGGCACACTGGCAGCTCCAGAAGTCATGGACCGTCACAGAATCTATGACTTCTGTGACCTCCGTGACAAATGCGCAGCCTTAGTTATGCCGTACCTTGCAAAATGTGCCTACAGTTTTCTGATTATAGTTCTTGCCTGAATGTCTGGTAGATAGACTACTCCAGTCTGTGAGAGTGCTTATCTACTGTGACCAGGTAAAATGTGTGTGTCTTGGTAAAATATGCGTGGAAACATTGTATGTAAAGTTAAGATTCCACTGCATGGTGTTACTAATACATGTTCCAACTCTGGGGAGTGGCCAAACCAGTTCCTCACAGACAAAGGGCAAGCTGACCCCTCAGCCAGGTGTAAACAAGGGCAATGGGCCATTACCTGCTAAGTGGCCATTCTTTGGCAGGATAAAGGGTCAGAGTGAAAAATCTACATCTTAGGAAAGAAATAGCATGGCATACCCTTCCACACAGATTGCCTGTCACCTTTAGTCCCCGCTGGAAACGCTCCTCAAAGAGGGGACAGGACTATAAAAAGAAGGGGCAGACACCCCAAGACACCTCTTTCTATCTCTCTCTCTCTGTGTTCATTGATTCAGTGCACAAGAAGGGACAAACGAAGCATCCATAAAACAGAAGAAGGGGTCTTGACCTAAGAAGTTTGGTCACTAAGACTGTTGAGAAAAACTATGCTTTGAATTTGACATAGTTTGTTAAGGACTGTGTTAAGATCATGCTTGGTAAATAAAGAAATAAAAATGTTGAATCAGAAATCAGTGAACCGAAATTGGTGTTGGAAACTAGGCCTCTTTGATCATCTGGTCTGACTTGCATACACACAGACTATAGAGCTTCCCTGAATTCATTACTCTTTGAACAAGAACATATATTTTAGAAAAGCATACAAACTTAAATTAAAAACTGCCAGTGAGGGAGAGTCCACCACAACCCCTGGTAGTTGTTCTCAGGACCGGCCTTACATACAGGCGAACTGAGCAAAGGTCGGGGGCGCCGTTATAAACAGGGGTGCCCTTCCCCTGGGGTCTGCAGCCCCTCGGCTCTTGCCCCCTGCCTTGGAGCCGCCCCTGCAGCTGCTCCCAGGAGCTTCCTGTCTGCTGGGGTGGGAGCGGAGGGGCACCACTGTCAGGGTGTCCCCTGCCCATCTACCCCATCTCCACAGAGCAGGGTGTGTGGAGGGGGGGCGAAGGGGGACAGGGCTCACCAAGAGAGGGACGGAGCTGCTGGCGGCTGCTGCTGTGTCTGAAGGAGCTTTCCTTCAGACTAGTGAGTGCTGTTCTCTTAAAGGGGCAGCCTCTCTCACACTCCCTGAGCTCACACACTGTCTCTTTCACCCTCACCCCCCAACACATACTTATATTGTTGTTGTTGTTACTTGTTGGTACTTCCTGCAATGCACAGATATTCTCTGTAATTTCATTCTTTCAAAGTGCTGTTATTTTAGTTTTTGACTTTTGTCTGCTAGGTGGAAGAGCCCATTATCAAATTATGTTCCCTACGCACATACTTTTAAACTGTGATCAGATGCATTGAAATGCATATTGTTTGTTTGTGCCCAGGTCACTCTGAACCAGAGACCTGTCCTCTTCACTATTTACCACTCCCCCAATGTTTGTGTCATCTGCTAACATTAAAAGAAATAATTTTATGTTTCCTTCCAGGTCATTTATAAAAATGTTAAATAGCGTAAGGCCAAGAACTGATCCCTGCGGGACACCTCTAGAGACACTCCCAGTCAATTCTCCATTTACATTTTGAGACCTGTCGGTTAGCGAGTTTTTAATCCATTTAATGTGTACCACATTGATTTTGTATCTTTCTAGGATTTTTTTAATCAGAATGTTACATGGTACCAAGTCCTATGCATTACAGGAATCCCACTATATTACATCAGCACTATCACCTTTATCAACCTAGCTTGTAATCTCATTTAAAAAAACCCCACAAAGTTAGTTGGACAATATTTATTTTTCCATAAATCCATGTTGATTGACATTAATTATATTACCTTCCTTTTAAAAAAAAATTAATTCCACTGTTTCCATTCTTGTGCTGCAATATCTGGAAATCCAGCATTCCTAGTAGCCTGAGCCTGTTTGCTCTGTATCTAGGCGTTGGTTGTTTTCCTGTTAATAACAAACTCTTGCTGTGGGTCTCACTAGACTGACCATTACCACCATGTTTCATATGCCACGTGCTGGGTAACAACATGAGAGGACTCCATATTTCTAAACCTAAACTGGCTCTTTATTAAGAAAACCATTTACAGAGCTGCTGTGCACACAGATTGGCTTCCTGGTGCTTTCTCCAACCTCTTCCCTTCTGCAATCTGTGCTCTTCCTTCCAAGTTCCACACAGGTTACGTTGCTACTGTTTTGTCACTTAAGATCTCCCCAAGGGTGTTATATGGTGAAAAACTGGAGACTTGTTTACAGTGTCTGGGGGCATGGGGAGGAAGAACTACCAAGAGACAAGATGATGATAGAATCAGTATTTTAAAGGCTTTTGTAAAACCAAAACAGAGACCATGTCAGCAAATACAACTTCAAAATTAGGTGACACCTACAAATTTTGGACTCCTATGAATTCTAGAAGCATCTCTGTTTGTGTGCGTCCTAACCAAGTAAGGGTGTTTGGTCAGGCAGGTACGTATAATTTGTAAAATAAGTTGCTCAACTTTTAATAATATTTAAAACACTTCAGTAAAGCACATTAAACTTTGAACATTTTTCAAATATTTAATAATCAGTCCTTACAACACCCTATTGAGGTCAGTAAGCATTAATATCCCAATTTACAGAGCGGGAAATGAAGGTAGAGAAGGTAAGTGAGTTACCTAAAGCCTCAGAGGAATCAAAGTAAAGTGTTTGGGATCAGAAGTCAGGGGTCTGATTATTCTGACAATCGCATGCAAGTCCCTGAGTTCTAAACATAGCTCTGACACTGACTCTGCTGTAGTCCTGAAACCCAGTCTTGTGCTCATTCCCCGAAGCCATACCATCTTGCCTTCAAATTAAAAAAAAAACTTGATACTTATATTTAATGGTTTAAGTGAAACACAAGTATCTGTGATTTTCTTCTGTTGTATTTCTCCACTTCTTCCCTTTCCTCTCCATTCTTCATGTTCTTTTCCCCTGCTACACCTTGCTTTTCCTCCTCAACTATCTTCCTATTTTGTTCCCTTCATCACTATTTAAATCTACCACATTTTCCTTTCTTCCAATCCCTGTCTACCAATTGGTATCTTTTTATCATTTATTTATCCAGATATTGACAAAACCATGAAATAAAAACAAAGCGTATTTTTGAAGATTTTCTTTACAATTACTTACACACTTAAACGGGAAGAGGGAAGAATTGCAATCATGTTGATCAAAATCTCCTCTTCCTTCTTTGAGAAACTGCTTTCTGAAGCCAGACTGAAAGAGGAAGACAGTTTGATACAAAGAGAGAGAGATTTACCTTAGGAAATGAAGATAAACATCAGAGGAAGAAAAAGTGAGGATGGAGTAAAGAAAAGGAAAAACTCCAATAACTAAATAACTGATTGAGGAAAACATAATAAGTTTGTATATTTGGGATACAGTAGGTTTGGGGATAATGTTTTCCTTAGATATCAAATATCAGAGCATATAGGACTTGAGTAGTGCTTCTATATTTTCATTCTACAGAGCAATTGGTATGAGACATTCTTGTAGAGATGCAACTGTCCTCTCAACATCCTAATTCTCCATGCTTAGCTCTCAGATTTCATTCCACCAACCACTCTAACGCCACCAACACAGCAGAATTTCCAAGTTGCTGAGCTAGAGAATTAGCATAGCAGAAAATTTAAATGTCGTTTCTCTAATAGGTTGTGTAACAGGGCACACTTCATCCCCAACTGCCCCAGAAACCTCTCAGACTCTCTCCATTGGGTAGCAACTTCATATGATTTATTTACATTCCCATAACCAATACAGTCCCATGCAGCAGTATTATATATAGTGCTTTAACCATTTCCTGCCAGGCCAGGGGGGAACAGAGGGTTCCCATCCTTGAGATGTCTGAACACATTGGGCTCAGCTAGCCCTGGTTACTCCCTCTTTCCCCCTTGTACTTCTTTCCTATGTCCTCTTTAGGGTGACTAGATAGCAAGTGTGAAGAATCAGGGTAATAGGTGCCTATATAAGAAAAAGTCCCAAATATCAGGACTGTCCCTATAAAATCGGGACATCTGGTCACCCTAGTCCTCCTTATACCATTCAGCGCATGGACTAACTGGCTTACCCAGCTTTCCAGCCTGATCAGCCAATTCGCTTGCACATCCCCAATCATCCTTCTCCAGGAAGCTGATTGATGCCTCAGTGGCTCACCTGCTAGCTTCCAACACTCTATCACAGGTTAATTTAAACACATACATGCTTTCTATGAGTTATACCTGGTGCTATCCCACACACACTG
The DNA here is from genome assembly GCF_965152275.1 of Natator depressus. NCBI lineage: Eukaryota > Metazoa > Chordata > Testudines > Cheloniidae > Natator > Natator depressus. The sequence goes on from NC_134234.1 coordinate 297,693,717, forward strand.
TTTGTGGTAAATGGACTGTGTTTAACAGCAAGCAAGACCCTAATTAGAATTGCATTAAATTTCCATTATGAATGCTCAAGCCATGAAAAACCTGTATGTTTTATTTGGGGGGCAGGGGCAGGGAGAGGAGACATTGCTATGAAAATAATACTCAAAGATTTGGGAATGTCATTGACAACTGGACATCCTTTCTCCCAAATTCCCAATATGCCCTGTGTTTCTTCACACACTTTACCCTTACAGTAATTGTGACAATGCTCTGCAAACTCCTTTCAAATGTCTCCAGACATTTTCAGGGCAGCAAGTCAGCACATTTCCCCCACCTGGCATCTTCAGAAGCTGATTTACTCCTTGCAATTTTAATTTTGGGAAAGAGCCAAACAAGCAAGCCTCAACACTTACCGTCAAGGGAGTGGGCCACCTATCTTCATTCAATAGGTGTAGGACAGGTCAACCCACCGTAGCCTTCTTCCTGTACATGTGTGGTACAGAGCTGGGTGAATAAAATATTTTTTTATTCATTGGCTCACAACTAAATGTTTCATTTAGATTTCAACCATGTAAAGGGTTTTGATTTTTTAATAGTTAACAAATTTAAAACAAAAAGTAACTTCAAAACCAAAAATTCAATATGTTTCATTTTGACATTTTCTTAAGAAACATTGTGAGTTTTTTGGAACTTTTGAGGGGGAGGGTTTTTGACATGAATAATTTGGTGAAGCTGATACAAATTCATGAAATGTTTTGGTGTTACCAAATCTGCATTTTTCACCATAAAACTTTCACCCCACTCCCCAAAAAATTCACCCAGCACTACTGTCAATAGCATTTAGTGTCTTCCTGCTGCTAAATGGAATGTGAGGGGGAAGCCACCCTCCCTAAATATGTTTGCAAAAGAGAATGGTCTTACCTTGCCCGTTCCCAAATTGGGGGAGGAGGAAAGAAGAAACACACAAGGGCTAATCAACTGCATCCCTATGGGCAACATTTTCAAAAGTGATGAGTGATTTTGCATGCTTCAATTTTTGAGTGCCTGGCTTGAAACATCTCAAAAGGGCCTAATTTTCAGAAGGTATTAAGAACTCAAAAAATCAGCCCCCTTGATGGCATCTCAATTTGGATACCCCAAATAACTAGCCATGTTTGAAAATCCTAGCCTAGGTTGTAAGGTGGGGTGCAATTCACTGGTTCTGAAAAGGAACTAAGCAACATAAGCAACATCACTACATTTATTTAGAAGTTTCAGTCTAATGCAGTTTGAAATAGCCCATCCATTAAGTTCCAATGCTCATGAGCCTACTATCTCCTCAGTTGTGCACATACAACTCTCATTGAAGTCAACGGGAGTGGTGTGTGTATAACTGCCAGGATAATAAGGTCCGAGGGTTTTACATGGAAATGTCAACTAATTAATTATTAGCAACACTTCTGATACCATGATAATCCAGTGTCAAAAACTTGCTTCCTAGAGAAGCAAAATCTGAGGTCTGATGTAGCTAGTTCTGACAGTTTGTCTTTTTTCAGTTTCCTGTCATCGAGAGACATCATATAAATGTAAAACTAAGTGAAATCATAAAAGCACTTCCTCCAAAACCTAGAATCTTTTATGGAAATGGCATGATGAGAATTCAATGATATTTGAAATCATTGTCGAGGACTGTGGGGCAATTTTGCTTTTGAAAAGAAAATGAGCTTAAGGCCTCAACAGGAGGCAACATACTGTATATTGCATGTTTTCTCTGCAGTGGTAACTAGACTGTCACTTAGGCCTATTGATGTGGATCACACCATAAATCAGAGAATCCTTTTAGCTTTTTTGCTTCACTGTGACAGAATGCAAGCAACTGTAAAAGCCCTTGACATTTCCTTGTACATTAGTAGGCAGGCTGTCTAAAACATCAAGGATGACATTTATCAGGGGTGTAGAGGTTCTCTCTTTTTTAAAAATTAAAGTTGGTGTTCCCATGGTGTGTTTTGTTGAGTATTGGAAGAATGTACATATAAAATATGAAATCAATCATGCCCAAATATAGTGAAAGACATCCAGCATTGCACTGCAGAATTGCAAAATGCGTGGGTATATAAATCCTGTCTAGAGGCAGACATCAGCCCTACATAGTATAGCCCTGCTTCACAACTGACCTCAGAATGAAACAAAATGTTTTTGTCTCATCTAAGAGCAGCACATTGTATTCATGCATTATTAGGACTAACACATAATGTACAACATATTCTCTATTATAGTTTTTGAAGACGTGATATTTATTCAAAAATCCAAGAGAGCTTGAACAAATTCTTGTGTGACACCCAAATCATAACTCCAACCAGGGATGCAATGGTGGGGAGGGAAGGAAACAATTTGGAAATTTGCAAAGAAAGAACAATAAAATAGCCTCATTCACTTCTGGTGCTGGGTGCAGACATGGAGGGAAGAGGAATAGCTCAGTGGTTTGAGCATTGGCCTGCTAAACCCAGGGTTGTGAGTTCAATCCTTGAGGGGGCCATTTAGAGATCTGGGGCAAAAAAAATTGGGGATTGGTCCTGCTTTGAGGAGGGGGTTGGACTAGATGATCTCCTGAGGTCCCTTCCATGATTCTAAGGCTGGGGGACTCAGCCTTCCCCCTGCCAGGTCTCTGGCTGGAGCTGGAAATTTGACTCAGTGTGACACACTGTACCCCATGTTCACCACTTTTATATGGGTATGATATATTTTGTACAAAGTATGCATTGTGAGGTAGCATTTCACAGCTCATAATCTGCTGAATATCATTATCCTGTTAAAATGTGTGTAACAACACTGTGTGTAAATCTATGATATTTTACTATGTGTTATTGAAATATGGTGCAATTCTGGGGAATGTCCACAGACTAGCTCCTCAGAGACAACAAAGGACTGAGCACAGGTGTTAGAAAACTATTAACTGCTGAAACAACCATTCGCCAGCAGGAGAGACTGTAAACAAAAAATGTACATGTCATCTTTGAGACTGCTCAAATTTCAAATATGCAAAAGGTGTAAGCAAGAAATTTACAATTCACCTAAAAGACATTTTGCACGTCATGTACACAGGACTGTTTTATCTACACCCCAGCTGGAAAAGAGGGGGGGAAAGTTATAAGAATGGATAACTCACAACACACAAATTACCTCCTTCCCTCACCCCCATCTCTGCTCATAGCAACTACAAATGTGAAAGAATAAAGGAAGCTTTTGGAACCAGGGGAAGGCTTTCCCAGCTAGCACGGACTGCTGTAAGCTTTGGGGTGAGGAAACCCGCTCCCTCCTTTTTTATGTTTGTTTTCAAGATCACTTAGCTTGCATGTTTATCTTTTTATTTCTTTTATAACCAATTCTGACCTTTATGCATCACCACATATGATCACTTAAAATCTGTCTTTTTCTAATTAATAAACTTGTTTTATTGGTTTATCTAAACTATTGTGTTTGATTGAAGTGTTTGGGATACCTCCACTTGAGACAACAAGACTGGTGCATATTCATTACCTATTGTAGGAATGACAAGCTATTTATGGGTTTGTATGGTCCAGTGGGCTATTGAATGGAACAAGACACATTTCTTGGGGGGGGGGGGCGCAAGGCTGGGACTGAGGGATATGTGGGTGTTGTCCTATATGTGATACATGGATGGCTGGGCACAGCATTCATATACTCAGCTGGGAGTGACTTTGCCTGCTCGCAGCTGTGAGCAGAGTGTGGAGGTGTCAAGGTTCCTTCCCCATTCTGAACTCTAGGGTACAGATGTGGGGACCTGCATGAAAGACCTCCTAAGCTTTTTCTTACCAGCTTAGGTTAAAAACTTCCCCAAGGTACAAACTTTGCCTTGTCCTTGGACCTTATGCTGCCATCACCAAACGTGTTAAACAAAGAACAGGGAAAGAGCCCACTTGGAGACATCTTTCCCCCCAAAATCCTCCCCAAACCCTACACCCCCTCTCTCCTGGGGAAGGCTTGATAAAAATCCTCACCAATTTGCATAGGTGAACACAGACCCAAACCCTTGGATCTTAAGAACAATGAAAAAGCAATCAGGATCTTAAAAGAAGAATTTTAATTAAAGAAAAAGTAAAAGAATCACCTCTGTAAAATCAGGATGGTAAATACCTTACAGGGTAATCAGATTCAAAACATAGAGAATCCCTCTAGGCAAAACCTTAAGTTACAAAAAGACACAAAAACAGGAATATACATTCCATTCAGCACAGCTTATTTATCAGCCATTTAAACAAAAGGAAATCTAACGCATTTCTAGCTAGATTATTTACTAATTTAACAGAAGTTCTGAAGAGCATTCCTGACCTGGTCCCAGCAAAAGCATCACACAGACAGACAGACAGACCCTTTGTTTTCCCCCCCCGCCCTCCTCCAGCTTTGAAAGTATCTTGTCTCCTCATTGGTCATTTTGATCAGGTGCCAGCGAGGTTATCTTTTAGCTTCTTAACCCTTTACAGGTGAAAAGGTTTGGCCTCTGGCCAGGAGGGATTTTATAGTTCTGTATACAGAAAGGTGGTTACCCTTCCCTTTATATTTATGACAGGAGGGGTTTGTTGTTCACTAGCAAAGCAGTATAAAACGCATCCCAGGCTGAAGTGTTCAGGTTGCACCTGGGAAATGTCACACTCGGTTTCACCTCTCTTAGGACATAGGAAAAACCAAACCAAATTTTAGTGGTGCTGCGACTCTGTGCACCTCGTTGCCTCCTCCCATGTTTGCAGTCCTCCTGGCACCCAGGGGAACCAGGCACCCCCACCCCTCAGGGAGAAGTGGAGTGGGCAGGGGTGGATGGGGAACAATCAGTCCCCAGGAGGGTGGGAAGATTGGATCCAGGCTTTTGTCATTTCCCGGGGAAGTAAAGACACAGAAGGAGGATGGGATCGGAGACTCCCAGAACTAGCCTCTCCCCTGGTGGGGATGCTTCTCTTCAGCCTGACTGCCTCTCTGGGTACAAGCTCAGGTCTGAGTGTGGGGCAGGGAGATCACAGGGCTAGGTGCAGGACAATGTGAGTGGAAGAGCACAGGGCTTGGTGTGGACCAACAGGCAGGGAGTGTGGGTGGAGCAGGGGGAAAAGCATGGGGCTAGGTATGGAGCAGCAAAGGGGGGAGAGAGAGTGAGTGTGTGCGCGCGCACACACACAGGAGGGAGAGTGTGGGGCTGGGTGCAAAGGCAGCATGAGAGCACTCAGAACTGGGTATGGGGAGTGGCACAGGGAAAAGAGCTGGATGCAGCACAGAAGAGGGAGAATTCTGGGCACTCCTACTTAGGAATTATTCTGGTTGCACCCTGGATCCATCAGTTATTAAGAGAGAGAATAAAATACATACTGACTCTGCCGACAATGTTTCTCACAAATGCAGTTACCATGGCAATTCTGATGAAACCAATTTAGTTCCTGGAAGTTTCAACTTTCTACTTTCATTTTTCAGTTCAAACGCTTTGTTTAAATTGTATAAATAGCATGCCATCTGGAAAAATAAAAAACAGTTTTGTTCAGCTTTTACCAGCTTTAATTCATTAATGCATATTTGTTTGCACCTAGAGTAGTGACTCCTAAGTGCTCTGAACATATTACACAGTACCTGTTGCATAAGGCTCCAATCCTGCATTTTCCTTGCGTTAACAAGGAACACAGGACTGGGGCCTATGTCTAATACATATGCAAACACCAGGTTTTGTGCATTTCATTTAGATGCTTACTGGGTTTGGATATTTTTATAAGCTACCATAACAACCTTCCCCTTATTTTTAAATTATGTTTTCAGAATATTAGTTTGAGGATTTGCATGTTTTGTGTTTTAACTTCCTTTGTATGTATACTTTTGATTTGTTCTCCTGAGAAGTCAAGTTATCTTAGTTAATGAAGTAGCAAGTTTGAATTAATGAACAAAGACATTGAGATTTGCCATTACCCTTTCAAAATTTAGCCCTATATACCCAAACTGCCACTTTAGTAATCTAAGTCCTGGTTTTAGGCCCTGCTGGCATTCACAAAACCTTGCTGAGCTACTGCCTAACCCTGTAGGTGCCTAAACTCACTCAGTAAGTAAGTTTTGCAGTGAAAGTTCCCTCTCTGCTTGGACTCCTAAGCCCCAGTTGGTGATCCACAAACCAGAGGAGAATAGATGCTCTTTTGTTTATGTCACATTTGGGGCCCGATCTAGTAGATGTGCTCAGAGGCCATCTCGCTCCACAGAAAACAGCTGGAGAAGGAGGACGTCCCTCATAACTTTTAGCCTAGCAGACAGGGTACTCTGTAGGTGTCAGGCTCTGCTTCCAATAATCGGGCCTAGTGGTTGGAGTGTGGGTCACAGCTAGATGTAGGTTTGGGCCTGGGCCAAGGGTTGTCCTGGAATCGAGGTCTGGGAACAGACCGGGGAAGGCATGGGTCAAAATGGAGATCATAGTCCACAGACAAATGCAAATCAGAACCATAGCCAGAGTCCACTTGAAGGCCAGAGGTCTAAGCAAGGTGGTCAAAGTTCAAAGACAAGTCAAGTCAATACCAAAGCTGGAGTCCAGATAAGTGCTCTAACCACTGAGCTATGGACTATTTTGATGTGGGGCTCCCTCAATCTTTCCTGTTAAAGCTATTCCACTTTGTATAACTAATTAGAGTAGGGGGTCTGGACTCTGGGTTTCCTACATCCTGGGTGAGTACCCTGCCCAGAGTCAGTCTGACACTCTCTCTGGCCCAATGCCTGTTTAAGTATGTGTTCACAGCTCTGCAGCTTCAATGGCTAGAAGTTGAAAGCAGACAAATTCAAACTGAAAATAAATTGCAAAATTTTAAGAGTGGAGGCAATTGACAAAGAGATAAAATGATGGGGAATCCATTGTAATTCTTTAAATCAAGATTGGCTGTTGTGACAAACTGGGAAATATCTGTATTATTTTTAATGAATATGGTGCATCTCTCTTTGTGTTTGTTTCTGAAGGGCTACTTGCTATCCAGGTACATCAAAAGAGATTCTTAAAGGAATCAATCAAGAAAGGTAAAACAATAACACACATAAAAGTCCTTGAGGATACAATGGGGAAATATTGGGAATATACCTACCTGGCACTAGTCAAATTGAGAGTGGTTTATTCTTCCCAAGGCTAAGTCTAGGATCAAAAGGAGGACATCTAATATTAGATAACCCCTGGCCTAGAAAATGGTGGAGGCTGAGTGAACAGCCAGAGACTGTCTAGGGAGACATGGGGTGGCGGGGGGGTGGGGGGAGAGAAATTACAGTGGGGTAGTTTGCATCTCTTAATCCAGAGATAAAGGTAACTGGGCTAGCTGAAATGTATGAAAGCTTACAAGAAAAGATTAAGGGTTAAGGAAAGGGGAATATGCATGTAGACCTTTATTTATTTTACCCCTCACTCTATGTGCTATGTACCTTTGGGTGAACAAATAATACTTTCATTTGAAAGTGAAAGGGCTTACAAGTGCCAAATCAAGTTGGGCCTGTTGCATTAATACTGTTGGAAAAAATGGACAGGCTGATGTTTGGAGACCAAGTCCCAGAGTGATTGAATCTTGTGGTTTCACCCAGATTGAAGTGCAAGAAGCCAGGCATGTCAGCTAGGGGATGCACTTGCAAAGAACTAAAGGGATTGAAAGTGTAGTTTATACTGTAACCATGACAGATGGGTTTCTAAAAGATGTGCTCTCACTCAACCAGAAATTATAGGCTTAATACAGGAATTCTTGGGTGAAATTATAATAGCCTGTGTTATGCAGGGGATCAGACTAGGTTATCTTGTCAAACTAACTTGATATTTTTTATGAGATTACAAATGTAGTTGATAAATGTAAGATACTTAGACTTATGTAAGGCATTTGAATTGGTACCACATGATATTTTGATTAAAAATCTAGAATTATATAAAATTAACATGGTGCATATTAAATTAATTAAAGACTGGCTAACTGATAGGTCTCAAAATGTAAACAGGGAGTTGTTATCAAGCAGGTCTGTTTCTAGTGAGCTCCTGCAGGGATCAGTTCTTGACCCTACACTATTTAACATTTTACTCCTGGAGGCATTCTATGCCAAAAAAATTAAAATTCTGCAAATTTTATTTGTCAAAATAACACACAATCCTACCAGTTTCAATTATTTTGGTAATTTATTTCAAAATACCTGTCAGCAAGTATGTCTATAACAGACACACACAAAAAATACCCAAGGAGTAGCGTTAAAGAAACCCCTGTGATAACCCAGTTCCTGTTTCTCTGCTCCCTTCCCCACAGAGCCCAGCCATGGTGCCCCCCAGCCAATACACACAAACCCGCTCCCCACAGAGCCCAGTCATGCCCATCCCAGCTCAGATACCCGTACCCTCTCCCCCCTGAGCCTAGCTGTGCCCCCCCTTGCCCAGATGCCTTCACCCTCTCCCCTCACAGTCCAGACATGACCCCCCCCTTGCCCAGATACCCACATCCCCTCCCCCCAAGAGCCCAGGATGCAGAGGGAGAAACAGCCTGATGCTTGGTCCCTGGCGTGCATGGAGTTTCTTGCGCACCACTGTCCCCTTCCCTCAGGGTATGCTGGGAACTGCAGCTGCCAGGGACCCTCTACCTCACTGGTTCCCAAACTGGGGGGCGTGAAGAAATTCCAAGGGGGACGCAAGGCTGCCCGGCCCTTAAGCTCCCGGCCGGGGAAGCTAGCCCTCGGCCCCTCCCCTCCTGTTCACCCTCCCCTGTGGCTATGCCGCTGCGCAGGCAGCGTGGCTTGCACCCGCCCACCTCCCAGGTTTTCCAATAAGCCAGTCCTGCCATTCTGAGCAGCCTGGTAAGTGAGCTGGGGGAAGGGGGTTGGATAAGGGGCAGGAGGTCCCAGGGTGGGGGCAGTCAGGGGACAGGGAGCGGTTGGATGGGGCGGAAGTTCTGGGGGGCGGTCAGGAGACAGGGAGCGGGGGGGTTGGATAGGTGTGGGAATCCCAGGGGGCCTGTCAGAGGATGGGGGGGTGGATATGGGTCGGGGCAGTCAGGAGACAGGGAGCAGGGGGGGTTGGATAAGGGATGGAATCCCTGGGGGGTCCCGGGAGGGGGCGGTTAGGGGACAAGGAGCGGGGGGGGGGGTGTTGGATGATGGTAAAGGAGAGGTGGGGGGCGTGAGGGTTTCTCAAAAATTAAAAAGGGGGCGTGATGCCAAAAAGTTTGGGAACCACTGCTCTAGCTCCCTCTCCCTCCCCCTAGCAGAGTGTCTTTTAGGTGCGATCTGGGCTCTGCAGGGTCCAGCGGCCCCTAGTGGTGGCCAGCAGCACTGCAGTCCATTTCTGTGGGGGAAAGGAAATTCTGTGTGCATGTTAATTTCTGCAAAATTCTGCATTGTGCAATGGCACAGAATTCCCCCAGGAGTAACATTATCAGTGACCAGGAAGAAAAGAGAAGTTTACTTACCCTGTGCAATAACTGAGATTATTCAACATGGCTGTCCCTGTGGGTGCTCCACTTCAGGTAAATCTGTGCCTCTGCACTTGTAATCACAGATTTTTAGTAGCAGGACCTGGTTGGGCTGCACATGCACTGTCCCCATATCATGCTGCCTAGGGTGGTTCCATAGCAATGTGCGACCAACCCTCCCCCCATCCATCAGTTCCTTCTCTACTGCAGAGTCTCTAGCGTGAAAAGTCCAAAGTAGAGGGGAGGAAGGAGGGTAGTGGAGCACCCACAGGGACAAGCAACTCAAAGAACCTCAGTTACTGCACAGGGTGAGTAACTTCTCTTCTTCTTCAAGGACTGTCCCTGGGGGTGCTCCACTTTAGGTGACTGTAAAGCAGTGCCCCTCCGTGGAAGGGAGGGGCTTTGGAGTTGCAGTCATGGCAGATGATAAAACCACAAATCCCAGTATACTGTTTGATGTCAAGTGCTGCTCTATGGCATAGTGCAGTGTGAATGTATGGGCAGAGACCCAGGTTGCTCCTCTGCAGATGTCCACAATGGGCACATTATTGAGGAAGGCTATCAATGTAGAAAAAGCTCTGGTGGAGTGTGTGTGGGTCCCTGGTGAGGTTTGTATCTGTTGATGACGATAGCAAAAGTCAGGGCAACCAGAGATCCATTTTGACAGCCTTTGTTTGGATATGGCATCTCCCTTAGATCATACCGTGATGGAAAGACTGACTTTCTGAAAGACTTTGTCCTTTCAGTGTAAAGGCTAGCAGCCTTCAGACATCCAGGGTATGAAGTATTGCTTCTTGTTTGTTCCCATGAAGTTTTGGGAAGAATGATGGCAGATGGATGGGTGGATTCAAATGGAATGACAAAACTATTTTTAGGTAGGAACTTGGGATGCGGTCATAGAGTAACTTTGTTTTTGAAAAATATTGTGTATGGGGGATGTGCCATGAGGTCCCTCAGTTCTCCCACTCATCAGACAGATAGCGAGAAGTGTAGAAGTGAGTACGTTGCTAGTGGTTCAAAAGGGGGCCCTGTAAGGCATTGCAGCACCAGACTGAAGTCTCATGAGGGAGTGGGGGCTTGTATTTCAGGGTAGAGGTTGTGAAGATTCTTGAGAAAAGGTTTGGTGGTAGGGTAGGCAAAGATTGAGAACTTGTCCACTTTGTAGTGGAATGCCGTGATTGCCACAAGGCGTACTCTAATCGAACTAATGGAGAGACCTGATTTCTTAAGTTCCAGTATGTAATCCAATACCATTGGTAGAGAAGAGGTAGTTGCCATTGTTTGCCTATTCTAACACCATGTATGAAATCTTTTCCAGTTGTGAAGGTAGGTATACTGCATAGTGGACCTTCTGGTGTTTAAAAGAATGTCCCTTACTTCCTCTGCACAGGTCATTTCACTGTGTCAGAACCCTGGAGTAGCCATGCCTTCAGGTAGAGTCTTGCCTGGTTCAGGTGGTAGACCTGGCCAGCATCCTGAGACAGGAGAAGTGTGTGTGGTGGGCACATATCCATCTTCAGGAGGTAAGGAAACCACGTTTGTCTGGGCCATGTGAGAGCTATCAAGATGACTCTGGAGTTGTTGGTCCTTATCTTTTGTATGACCCTGGCTAGGAGAGGGGTGGGGAAAAAGTGTACAGCAGATGTGTATCATTTGTGGAGAAAGGCATTGCCGAGATAACAGAGTCTGAGTCCCACTCTGGAGCAGAAGTATGGGCACTTACCATTCAGTTTGTTGCAAAGAGGTCTATAGTTGGAACCCCCAGCATCTGAATACATTCTGCAGTACCCTGGTTTCATTTCCCACTTGTGGTCTTGGGAAAAGGTTCTGCTCAGTGCATCTGCTGTGATGTTTTGGCATCCTGGTTGGTAGGAGGCTAAGATGTCGATGTTATGGCAGATGTACTATTTCCATAGTCACATTGCTTCTGTGTGACCATGCCCCTCCTCTCTCGCTCTCTCTCTCCATATATATATATATATATATATATATATATATATATATATATATATATATATATATAGTGACAAAGTTCCTCCTCTACCTTGGTGGGTCCTGCGCTTATTGGCGGATTTGCTCGCCTTGGAGATTCACAGCAGCACTCAGTTTGGCCCCTTTCATGGCTCAAATCTGCCGTTCACTCAGATAACCTCATCACTGGCCAGCATGGGGAAAAGGAGAACAACCCACCCCCGCAGTCTCTGCTGATCCACCATATGGGTAGGGGAACAGCCCAGAGACCTTCCCCTCTGGTGGAACCCACAGCCCACGTCAACTCCTCCTGTGTTGGATCAGGAGTTGGGAGGTTTGGGGGGAAACCGGGCCCACCCTCTACTCCAGGTTCCAGCCCAGGGCCCTGTGGATTGCAGCTGTCTAGCGTGCCTCCTGTAACAGCTGCATGACAGCTATAACTCCTTGGGCTACTTCCCCATGGCCTCCTCCCAACACCTTCTTTATCCTCACCATAGGACCTTCCTCCTGGTGTCTGACAATGCTTGTATTCCTCAGTCCTCCAGCAGCACATCCTCTCACTCCCAGCTCCTTATGCACCTCTCCCTAACTGAGGTGAGGTCCTTTTTAAACCCAGGTGCCCTGATTAGCCAGCCTGTCCTAATTGATTCTAGCAGCTTCTTCTTAATTGGCTCCAGGTGTCCTAATTAGCCCGCCTGCCTTAACTGGTTCCAGCAAATTCCTGCTTGTTCTGGAACTGCCCCTGTTACCTTACCCAGGGAACAGGGATCTACTTAATCTGGGACTAATATATCTGCCTTCTATCACTCTTCTGTAGCGGAGCCCCTGCTACACAACCCCCAACTCTGTGTGCAGGTGGCGGAGTCCCGCTCGGTGCGCCAGAGGCTGGTCCTGGCGGGAGTTACGAGGGTCGGGGACCTCCTGGACTACGACCGGGGAGACTGGCTGGATCCCCTGACGCTCGCTCGACGCATGGGGCTCTCCAGCCTTCGCACCCCCCGGCGCGTGCTTCAGGAGGTGGAGGCCGCTTTGACCCCCGCTGCTCGGGCTTATGTCAGCCGAGCCTTGCGCGAGGGCGCACCCCGCCCATCCTTTACCCCAGGCCCACCGGACCTTTCCATCGGGCCCCTACCTTGCCGATCCCAACACACCCCTCATCCTTTCACTGCAAGCCGGCTGCATGAATTGCAACCGGTCGGTTTTCAAGTTGCACCACGGCAATATTTATATACACTCACGCTCCATACCCTTCACGCCCGCACCCTGGTGTCCCGCCCCGACACAAAGTGGCGAGACCTCCTACCACCCTTGGAGGGGGAGCAACCTCGGTGGGCCAGCCTGTACTCCACCTTGGTCCCGAGGCCCGTCGGGGACATCAGTTGGCGGCTCCTTCACGGGGCCGTGAGCACGGGCGTGTTTTTGACACGTTTTACCTCCGTTCCGGAGACTTGCCCCTTCTGTAATGTGAGGGAAACCCTGGCGCACGTCTATTTAGAGTGTGCCAGATTGCAGCCTCTTTTTCGGCTCCTCACAAACATTCTTTTGCGCTTTTGGCTTCATTTTTCCCCTCACCTCTTTATCTATACACTCCCCATCCGTGGCCCCACCAAGTCGCGGGATCTCCTGGTTAGCCTCCTCCTAGCCTTGGCTAAGACAGCCATTTATAAGACCAGAGAGCGGAGGTTGGCTCATGAGGCGTCCTGCGATTGTAGGGCCGTTTTCCGATCCTCAGTACATTCACGCATCCGGGCGGAGTTCCTCTGGGCGGCGTCCACCGACTCCCTTGACACCTTCGAGGAGCGGTGGGCGCTGTCCGGGGTTCTCTGCTCGGTGACCCCGTCCGGTTCCCTCCGTCTGACCCTCTGATTGAGGGACAGAGCGAGAGACGCCAGCCACAGCCGTTAGCTGCTGTGAATACCATCATTATTGTTATTTAGGAGGGGTCTTATAATACATGGATGTGCCCCCCTCCCTCCCAGCCACCCACCCCGCAGCCGTGCCCATCTTGTCGGGCACTCTCAGGAGAGGGAGGGTCGGTGACCCTGGGCGCGGCACTAGGTAACTCGAGGGGGTGGAAGACCACGAGTGTCGAGGAAGCCCCCCGCTCTAGGCCACCAGGTAACTCAGGAGGGTGGAAGACCATGAGTGTCGAGGAAGCCCCCCCGCTCTGGGCCTGGGCTAGCCTGAACACCTCTCCCTCCTGAAAGCTGTTGTGTTATACCTTCTGATTGCGTTGTTTTGTTGCTAAGTTTTTCTTTATCTTTTTGTAATTTCTGTAACTGTTACAAATAAATTTCTTTTCTGTTTCAAAAAAAACTGCCCCTGTTACCTTACCCAGGGAACAGGGATCTACTTAATCTGGGACTAATATATCTGCCTTCTATCACTCTTCTGTAGCGGAGCCCCTGCTACACAACCCCCAACTCTGTGTGCAGGTGGCGGAGTCCCGCTCGGTGCGCCAGAGGCTGGTCCTGGCGGGAGTTACGAGGGTCGGGGACCTCCTGGACTACGACCGGGGAGACTGGCTGGATCCCCTGACGCTCGCTCGACGCATGGGGCTCTCCAGCCTTCGCACCCCCCGGCGCGTGCTTCAGGAGGTGGAGGCCGCTTTGACCCCCGCTGCTCGGGCTTATGTCAGCCGAGCCTTGCGCGAGGGCGCACCCCGCCCATCCTTTACCCCAGGCCCACCGGACCTTTCCATCGGGCCCCTACCTTGCCGATCCCAACACACCCCTCATCCTTTCACTGCAAGCCGGCTGCATGAATTGCAACCGGTCGGTTTTCAAGTTGCATCACGGCAATATTTATATACACTCACGCTCCATACCCTTCACGCCCGCACCCTGGTGTCCCGCCCCGACACAAAGTGGCGAGACCTCCTACCACCCTTGGAGGGGGAGCAACCTCGGTGGGCCAGCCTGTACTCCACCTTGGTCCCGAGGCCCGTCGGGGACATCAGTTGGCGGCTCCTTCACGGGGCCGTGAGCACGGGCGTGTTTTTGACACGTTTTACCTCCGTTCCAGAGACTTGCCCCTTCTGTAATGTGAGGGAAACCCTGGCGCACGTCTATTTAGAGTGTGCCAGATTGCAGCCTCTTTTTCGGCTCCTCACAAACATTCTTTTGCGCTTTTGGCTTCATTTTTCCCCTCACCTCTTTATCTATACACTCCCCATCCGTGGCCCCACCAAGTCGCGGGATCTCCTGGTTAGCCTCCTCCTAGCCTTGGCTAAGACAGCCATTTATAAGACCAGAGAGCGGAGGTTGGCTCATGAGGCGTCCTGCGATTGTAGGGCCGTTTTCCGATCCTCAGTACATTCACGCATCCGGGCGGAGTTCCTCTGGGCGGCGTCCACCGACTCCCTTGACACCTTCGAGGAGCGGTGGGCGCTGTCCGGGGTTCTCTGCTCGGTGACCCCGTCCGGTTCCCTCCGTCTGACCCTCTGATTGAGGGACAGAGCGAGAGACGCCAGCCACAGCCGTTAGCTGCTGTGAATACCATCATTATTGTTATTTAGGAGGGGTCTTATAATACATGGATGTGCCCCCCTCCCTCCCAGCCACCCACCCCGCAGCCGTGCCCATCTTGTCGGGCACTCTCAGGAGAGGGAGGGTCGGTGACCCTGGGCGCGGCACTAGGTAACTCGAGGGGGTGGAAGACCACGAGTGTCGAGGAAGCCCCCCCGCTCTAGGCCACCAGGTAACTCAGGAGGGTGGAAGACCATGAGTGTCGAGGAAGCCCCCCCGCTCTGGGCCTGGGCTAGCCTGAACACCTCTCCCTCCTGAAAGCTGTTGTGTTATACCTTCTGATTGCGTTGTTTTGTTGCTAAGTTTTTCTTTATCTTTTTGTAATTTCTGTAACTGTTACAAATAAATTTCTTTTCTGTTTCAAAAACTGCCCCTGTTACCTTACCCAGGGAACAGGGATCTACTTAATCTGGGACTAATATATCTGCCTTCTATCACTCTTCTGTAGCGGAGCCCCTGCTACACAACCCCCAACTCTGTGTGCAGGTGGCGGAGTCCCGCTCGGTGCGCCAGAGGCTGGTCCTGGCGGGAGTTACGAGGGTCGGGGACCTCCTGGACTACGACCGGGGAGACTGGCTGGATCCCCTGACGCTCGCTCGACGCATGGGGCTCTCCAGCCTTCGCACCCCCCGGCGCGTGCTTCAGGAGGTGGAGGCCGCTTTGACCCCCGCTGCTCGGGCTTATGTCAGCCGAGCCTTGCGCGAGGGCGCACCCCGCCCATCCTTTACCCCAGGCCCACCGGACCTTTCCATCGGGCCCCTACCCTGCCGATCCCAACACACCCCTCATCCTTTCACTGCAAGCCGGCTGCATGAATTGCAACCGGTCGGTTTTCAAGTTGCACCACGGCAATATTTATATACACTCACGCTCCATACCCTTCACGCCCGCACCCTGGTGTCCCGCCCCGACACAAAGTGGCGAGACCTCCTACCACCCTTGGAGGGGGAGCTACCTCGGTGGGCCAGCCTGTACTCCACCTTGGTCCCGAGGCCCGTCGGGGACATCAGTTGGCGGCTCCTTCACGGGGCCGTGAGCACGGGCGTGTTTTTGACACGTTTTACCTCCGTTCCGGAGACTTGCCCCTTCTGTAATGTGAGGGAAACCCTGGCGCACGTCTATTTAGAGTGTGCCAGATTGCAGCCTCTTTTTCGGCTCCTCACAAACATTCTTTTGCGCTTTTGGCTTCACTTTTCCCCTCACCTCTTTATCTATACACTCCCCATCCGTGGCCCCACCAAGTCGCGGGATCTCCTGGTTAGCCTCCTCCTAGCCTTGGCTAAGACAGCCATTTATAAGACCAGAGAGCGGAGGTTGGCTCATGAGGCGTCCTGCGATTGTAGGGCCGTTTTCCGATCCTCAGTACATTCACGCATCCGGGCGGAGTTCCTCTGGGCGGCGTCCACCGACTCCCTTGACACCTTCGAGGAGCGGTGGGCGCTGTCCGGGGTTCTCTGCTCGGTGACCCCGTCCGGTTCCCTCCGTCTGACCCTCTGATTGAGGGACAGAGCGAGAGACGCCAGCCACAGCCGTTAGCTGCTGTGAATACCATCATTATTGTTATTTAGGAGGGGTCTTATAATACATGGATGTGCCCCCCTCCCTCCCAGCCACCCACCCCGCAGCCATGCCCATCTTGTCGGGCACTCTCAGGAGAGGGAGGGTCGGTGACCCTGGGCGCGGCACTAGGTAACTCGAGGGGGTGGAAGACCACGAGTGTCGAGGAAGCCCCCCCGCTCTAGGCCACCAGGTAACTCAGGAGGGTGGAAGACCACGAGTGTCGAGGAAGCCCCCCCGCTCTGGGCCTGGGCTAGCCTGACCACCTCTCCCTCCTGAAAGCTGTTGTGTTATACCTTCTGATTGCGTTGTTTTGTTGCTAAGTTTTTCTTTATCTTTTTGTAATTTCTGTAACTGTTACAAATAAATTTCTTTTCTGTTTCATAAAAAAAAAAAAAAAAAAAAAAAAAAAAAAACTGCCCCTGTTACCTTACCCAGGGAACAGGGATCTACTTAATCTGGGACTAATATATCTGCCTTCTATCACTCTTCTGTAGCGGAGCCCCTGCTACACAACCCCCAACTCTGTGTGCAGGTGGCGGAGTCCCGCTCGGTGCGCCAGAGGCTGGTCCTGGCGGGAGTTACGAGGGTCGGGGACCTCCTGGACTACGACCGGGGAGACTGGCTGGATCCCCTGACGCTCGCTCGACGCATGGGGCTCTCCAGCCTTCGCACCCCCCGGCGCGTGCTTCAGGAGGTGGAGGCCGCTTTGACCCCCGCTGCTCGGGCTTATGTCAGCCGAGCCTTGCGCGAGGGCGCACCCCGCCCATCCTTTACCCCAGGCCCACCGGACCTTTCCATCGGGCCCCTACCCTGCCGATCCCAACACACCCCTCATCCTTTCACTGCAAGCCGGCTGCATGAATTGCAACCGGTCGGTTTTCAAGTTGCACCACGGCAATATTTATATACACTCACGCTCCATACCCTTCACGCCCGCACCCTGGTGTCCCGCCCCGACACAAAGTGGCGAGACCTCCTACCACCCTTGGAGGGGGAGCAACCTCGGTGGGCCAGCCTGTACTCCACCTTGGTCCCGAGGCCCGTCGGGGACATTAGTTGGCGGCTCCTTCACGGGGCCGTGAGCACGGGCGTGTTTTTGACACGTTTCACCTCCGTTCCGGAGACTTGCCCCTTTTGTAATGTGAGGGAAACCCTGGCGCACGTCTATTTAGAGTGTGCCAGATTGCAGCCTCTTTTTCGGCTCCTCACAAATATTCTCTTGCGCTTTTGGCTTCATTTCTCCCCTCACCTCTTTATTTATACACTCCCCATCCGTGGCCCCACCAAGTCGCGGGATCTCCTGGTTAGCCTCCTCCTAGCCTTGGCTAAGACAGCCATTTATAAGACCAGAGAGCGGAGGTTGGCTCATGAGGCGTCCTGCGATTGTAGGGCCGTTTTCCGATCTTCAGTACATTCACGCATTCGGGCGGAGTTCCTCTGGGCGGCGTCCACCGATTCCCTTGACACCTTCGAAGAACGGTGGGCGCTGTCCGGGGTTCTCTGCTCGGTGACCCCGTCCGGCTCCCTCCGTCTGACCCTCTGATTGAGGGACAGAGCGAGAGATGCCAGCCACAGCCGCTAGCTGCTGTGAATACCATCATTATTGTTATTTAGTAGGGGTTTATAATGCATGGGTGTGCCCCCCTCCCTCCCAGCCACCCACCCCGCAGCCGTGCCCATCTTGTCGGGCACTCTCAGGAGAGGGAGGGTCGGTGACCCTGGGCGCGGCACTAGGTAACTCGAGGGGGTGGAAGACCACGAGTGTCGAGGAAGCCCCCCCGCTCTAGGCCACCAGGTAACTCAGGAGGGTGGAAGACCACGAGTGTCGAGGAAGCCCCCCCGCTCTGGGCCTGGGCTAGCCTGAACACCTCTCCCTCCTGAAAGCTGTTGTGTTATACCTTCTGATTGCGTTGTTTTGTTGCTAAGTTTTTCTTTATCTTTTTGTAATCTCTGTAACTGTTACAAATAAATTTCTTTTCTGTTTCAAATAATAAAAAAAAACTGCCCCTGTTACCTTACCCAGGGAACAGGGATCTACTTAATCTGGGACTAATATATCTGCCTTCTATCACTCTTCTGTAGCGGAGCCCCTGCTACACAACCCCCAACTCTGTGTGCAGGTGGCGGAGTCCCGCTCGGTGCGCCAGAGGCTGGTCCTGGCGGGAGTTACGAGGGTCGGGGACCTCCTGGACTACGACCGGGGAGACTGGCTGGATCCCCTGACGCTCGCTCGACGCATGGGGCTCTCCAGCCTTCGCACCCCCCGGCGCGTGCTTCAGGAGGTGGAGGCCGCTTTGACCCCCGCTGCTCGGGCTTATGTCAGCCGAGCCTTGCGCGAGGGCGCACCCCGCCCATCCTTTACCCCAGGCCCACCGGACCTTTCCATCGGGCCCCTACCCTGCCGATCCCAACACACCCCTCATCCTTTCACTGCAAGCCGGCTGCATGAATTGCAACCGGTCGGTTTTCAAGTTGCACCACGGCAATATTTATATACACTCACGCTCCATACCCTTCACGCCCGCACCCTGGTGTCCCGCCCCGACACAAAGTGGCGAGACCTCCTACCACCCTTGGAGGGGGAGCAACCTCGGTGGGCCAGCCTGTACTCCACCTTGGTCCCGAGGCCCGTCGGGGACATCAGTTGGCGGCTCCTTCACGGGGCCGTGAGCACGGGCGTGTTTTTGACACGTTTCACCTCCGTTCCGGAGACTTGCCCCTTTTGTAATGTGAGGGAAACCCTGGCGCACGTCTATTTAGAGTGTGCCAGATTGCAGCCTCTTTTTCGGCTCCTCACAAATATTCTCTTGCGCTTTTGGCTTCATTTCTCCCCTCACCTCTTTATTTATACACTCCCCATCCGTGGCCCCACCAAGTCGCGGGATCTCCTGGTTAGCCTCCTCCTAGCCTTGGCTAAGACAGCCATTTATAAGACCAGAGAGCGGAGGTTGGCTCATGAGGCGTCCTGCGATTGTAGGGCCGTTTTCCGATCTTCAGTACATTCACGCATTCGGGCGGAGTTCCTCTGGGCGGCGTCCACCGATTCCCTTGACACCTTCGAAGAACGGTGGGCGCTGTCCGGGGTTCTCTGCTCGGTGACCCCGTCCGGCTCCCTCCGTCTGACCCTCTGATTGAGGGACAGAGCGAGAGATGCCAGCCACAGCCGCTAGCTGCTGTGAATACCATCATTATTGTTATTTAGTAGGGGTTTATAATGCATGGGTGTGCCCCCCTCCCTCCCAGCCACCCACCCCGCAGCCGTGCCCATCTTGTCGGGCACTCTCAGGAGAGGGAGGGTCGGTGACCCTGGGCGCGGCACTAGGTAACTCGAGGGGGTGGAAGACCACGAGTGTCGAGGAAGCCCCCCCGCTCTAGGCCACCAGGTAACTCAGGAGGGTGGAAGACCACGAGTGTCGAGGAAGCCCCCCCGCTCTGGGCCTGGGCTAGCCTGAACACCTCTCCCTCCTGAAAGCTGTTGTGTTATACCTTCTGATTGCGTTGTTTTGTTGCTAAGTTTTTCTTTATCTTTTTGTAATCTCTGTAACTGTTACAAATAAATTTCTTTTCTGTTTCAAATAATAAAAAAAAACTGCCCCTGTTACCTTACCCAGGGAACAGGGATCTACTTAATCTGGGACTAATATATCTGCCTTCTATCACTCTTCTGTAGCGGAGCCCCTGCTACACAACCCCCAACTCTGTGTGCAGGTGGCGGAGTCCCGCTCGGTGCGCCAGAGGCTGGTCCTGGCGGGAGTTACGAGGGTCGGGGACCTCCTGGACTACGACCGGGGAGACTGGCTGGATCCCCTGACGCTCGCTCGACGCATGGGGCTCTCCAGCCTTCGCACCCCCCGGCGCGTGCTTCAGGAGGTGGAGGCCGCTTTGACCCCCGCTGCTCGGGCTTATGTCAGCCGAGCCTTGCGCGAGGGCGCACCCCGCCCATCCTTTACCCCAGGCCCACCGGACCTTTCCATCGGGCCCCTACCCTGCCGATCCCAACACACCCCTCATCCTTTCACTGCAAGCCGGCTGCATGAATTGCAACCGGTCGGTTTTCAAGTTGCACCACGGCAATATTTATATACACTCACGCTCCATACCCTTCACGCCCGCACCCTGGTGTCCCGCCCCGACACAAAGTGGCGAGACCTCCTACCACCCTTGGAGGGGGAGCAACCTCGGTGGGCCAGCCTGTACTCCACCTTGGTCCCGAGGCCCGTCGGGGACATCAGTTGGCGGCTCCTTCACGGGGCCGTGAGCACGGGCGTGTTTTTGACACGTTTTACCTCCGTTCCAGAGACTTGCCCCTTCTGTAATGTGAGGGAAACCCTGGCGCACGTCTATTTAGAGTGTGCCAGATTGCAGCCTCTTTTTCGGCTCCTCACAAACATTCTTTTGCGCTTTTGGCTTCATTTTTCCCCTCACCTCTTTATCTATACACTCCCCATCCGTGGCCCCACCAAGTCGCGGGATCTCCTGGTTAGCCTCCTCCTAGCCTTGGCTAAGACAGCCATTTATAAGACCAGAGAGCGGAGGTTGGCTCATGAGGCGTCCTGCGATTGTAGGGCCATTTTCCGATCCTCAGTACATTCACGCATCCGGGCGGAGTTCCTCTGGGCGGCGTCCACCGACTCCCTTGACACCTTCGAGGAGCGGTGGGCGCTGTCCGGGGTTCTCTGCTCGGTGACCCCGTCCGGTTCCCTCCGTCTGACCCTCTGATTGAGGGACAGAGCGAGAGACGCCAGCCACAGCCGTTAGCTGCTGTGAATACCATCATTATTGTTATTTAGGAGGGGTCTTATAATACATGGATGTGCCCCCCTCCCTCCCAGCCACCCACCCCGCAGCCGTGCCCATCTTGTCGGGCGCTCTCAGGAGAGGGAGGGTCGGTGACCCTGGGCGCGGCACTAGGTAACTCGAGGGGGTGGAAGACCACGAGTGTCGAGGAAGCCCCCCCGCTCTAGGCCACCAGGTAACTCAGGAGGGTGGAAGACCACGAGTGTCGAGGAAGCCCCCCCGCTCTGGGCCTGGGCTAGCCTGAACACCTCTCCCTCCTGAAAGCTGTTGTGTTATACCTTCTGATTGCGTTGTTTTGTTGCTAAGTTTTTCTTTATCTTTTTGTAATCTCTGTAACTGTTACAAATAAATTTCTTTTCTGTTTCAAAAATCAAAAAAAACTGCCCCTGTTACCTTACCCAGGGAACAGGGATCTACTTAATCTGGGACTAATATATCTGCCTTCTATCACTCTTCTGTAGCGGAGCCCCTGCTACACAACCCCCAACTCTGTGTGCAGGTGGCGGAGTCCCGCTCGGTGCGCCAGAGGCTGGTCCTGGCGGGAGTTACGAGGGTCGGGGACCTCCTGGACTACGACCGGGGAGACTGGCTGGATCCCCTGACGCTCGCTCGACGCATGGGGCTCTCCAGCCTTCGCACCCCCCGGCGCGTGCTTCAGGAGGTGGAGGCCGCTTTGACCCCCGCTGCTCGGGCTTATGTCAGCCGAGCCTTGCGCGAGGGCGCACCCCGCCCATCCTTTACCCCAGGCCCACCGGACCTTTCCATCGGGCCCCTACCCTGCCGATCCCAACACACCCCTCATCCTTTCACTGCAAGCCGGCTGCATGAATTGCAACCGGTCGGTTTTCAAGTTGCACCACGGCAATATTTATATACACTCACGCTCCATACCCTTCACGCCCGCACCCTGGTGTCCCGCCCCGACACAAAGTGGCGAGACCTCCTACCACCCTTGGAGGGGGAGCAACCTCGGTGGGCCAGCCTGTACTCCACCTTGGTCCCGAGGCCCGTCGGGGACATCAGTTGGCGGCTCCTTCACGGGGCCGTGAGCACGGGCGTGTTTTTGACACGTTTTACCTCCGTTCCGGAGACTTGCCCCTTCTGTAATGTGAGGGAAACCCTGGCGCACGTCTATTTAGAGTGTGCCAGATTGCAGCCTCTTTTTCGGCTCCTCACAAACATTCTTTTGCGCTTTTGGCTTCACTTTTCCCCTCACCTCTTTATCTATACACTCCCCATCCGTGGCCCCACCAAGTCGCGGGATCTCCTGGTTAGCCTCCTCCTAGCCTTGGCTAAGACAGCCATTTATAAGACCAGAGAGCGGAGGTTGGCTCATGAGGCGTCCTGCGATTGTAGGGCCGTTTTCCGATCCTCAGTACATTCACGCATCCGGGCGGAGTTCCTCTGGGCGGCGTCCACCGACTCCCTTGACACCTTCGAGGAGCGGTGGGCGCTGTCCGGGGTTCTCTGCTCGGTGACCCCGTCCGGTTCCCTCCGTCTGACCCTCTGATTGAGGGACAGAGCGAGAGACGCCAGCCACAGCCGTTAGCTGCTGTGAATACCATCATTATTGTTATTTAGGAGGGGTCTTATAATACATGGATGTGCCCCCCTCCCTCCCAGCCACCCACCCCGCAGCCATGCCCATCTTGTCGGGCACTCTCAGGAGAGGGAGGGTCGGTGACCCTGGGCGCGGCACTAGGTAACTCGAGGGGGTGGAAGACCACGAGTGTCGAGGAAGCCCCCCCGCTCTAGGCCACCAGGTAACTCAGGAGGGTGGAAGACCACGAGTGTCGAGGAAGCCCCCCCGCTCTGGGCCTGGGCTAGCCTGACCACCTCTCCCTCCTGAAAGCTGTTGTGTTATACCTTCTGATTGCGTTGTTTTGTTGCTAAGTTTTTCTTTATCTTTTTGTAATTTCTGTAACTGTTACAAATAAATTTCTTTTCTGTTTCATAAAAAAAAAAAAAAAAAAAAAAAAAGAAAAACTGCCCCTGTTACCTTACCCAGGGAACAGGGATCTACTTAATCTGGGACTAATATATCTGCCTTCTATCACTCTTCTGTAGCGGAGCCCCTGCTACACAACCCCCAACTCTGTGTGCAGGTGGCGGAGTCCCGCTCGGTGCGCCAGAGGCTGGTCCTGGCGGGAGTTACGAGGGTCGGGGACCTCCTGGACTACGACCGGGGAGACTGGCTGGATCCCCTGACGCTCGCTCGACGCATGGGGCTCTCCAGCCTTCGCACCCCCCGGCGCGTGCTTCAGGAGGTGGAGGCCGCTTTGACCCCCGCTGCTCGGGCTTATGTCAGCCGAGCCTTGCGCGAGGGCGCACCCCGCCCATCCTTTACCCCAGGCCCACCGGACCTTTCCATCGGGCCCCTACCCTGCCGATCCCAACACACCCCTCATCCTTT
Organism: Natator depressus; assembly: GCF_965152275.1. Taxonomy (NCBI): domain Eukaryota; kingdom Metazoa; phylum Chordata; order Testudines; family Cheloniidae; genus Natator; species Natator depressus. The sequence goes on from NC_134234.1 coordinate 297,717,399, forward strand.
CACTGCAAGCCGGCTGCATGAATTGCAACCGGTCGGTTTTCAAGTTGCACCACGGCAATATTTATATACACTCACGCTCCATACCCTTCACGCCCGCACCCTGGTGTCCCGCCCCGACACAAAGTGGCGAGACCTCCTACCACCCTTGGAGGGGGAGCAACCTCGGTGGGCCAGCCTGTACTCCACCTTGGTCCCGAGGCCCGTCGGGGACATTAGTTGGCGGCTCCTTCACGGGGCCGTGAGCACGGGCGTGTTTTTGACACGTTTCACCTCCGTTCCGGAGACTTGCCCCTTTTGTAATGTGAGGGAAACCCTGGCGCACGTCTATTTAGAGTGTGCCAGATTGCAGCCTCTTTTTCGGCTCCTCACAAATATTCTCTTGCGCTTTTGGCTTCATTTCTCCCCTCACCTCTTTATTTATACACTCCCCATCCGTGGCCCCACCAAGTCGCGGGATCTCCTGGTTAGCCTCCTCCTAGCCTTGGCTAAGACAGCCATTTATAAGACCAGAGAGCGGAGGTTGGCTCATGAGGCGTCCTGCGATTGTAGGGCCGTTTTCCGATCTTCAGTACATTCACGCATTCGGGCGGAGTTCCTCTGGGCGGCGTCCACCGATTCCCTTGACACCTTCGAAGAACGGTGGGCGCTGTCCGGGGTTCTCTGCTCGGTGACCCCGTCCGGCTCCCTCCGTCTGACCCTCTGATTGAGGGACAGAGCGAGAGATGCCAGCCACAGCCGCTAGCTGCTGTGAATACCATCATTATTGTTATTTAGTAGGGGTTTATAATGCATGGGTGTGCCCCCCTCCCTCCCAGCCACCCACCCCGCAGCCGTGCCCATCTTGTCGGGCACTCTCAGGAGAGGGAGGGTCGGTGACCCTGGGCGCGGCACTAGGTAACTCGAGGGGGTGGAAGACCACGAGTGTCGAGGAAGCCCCCCCGCTCTAGGCCACCAGGTAACTCAGGAGGGTGGAAGACCACGAGTGTCGAGGAAGCCCCCCCGCTCTGGGCCTGGGCTAGCCTGAACACCTCTCCCTCCTGAAAGCTGTTGTGTTATACCTTCTGATTGCGTTGTTTTGTTGCTAAGTTTTTCTTTATCTTTTTGTAATCTCTGTAACTGTTACAAATAAATTTCTTTTCTGTTTCAAATAATAAAAAAAAACTGCCCCTGTTACCTTACCCAGGGAACAGGGATCTACTTAATCTGGGACTAATATATCTGCCTTCTATCACTCTTCTGTAGCGGAGCCCCTGCTACACAACCCCCAACTCTGTGTGCAGGTGGCGGAGTCCCGCTCGGTGCGCCAGAGGCTGGTCCTGGCGGGAGTTACGAGGGTCGGGGACCTCCTGGACTACGACCGGGGAGACTGGCTGGATCCCCTGACGCTCGCTCGACGCATGGGGCTCTCCAGCCTTCGCACCCCCCGGCGCGTGCTTCAGGAGGTGGAGGCCGCTTTGACCCCCGCTGCTCGGGCTTATGTCAGCCGAGCCTTGCGCGAGGGCGCACCCCGCCCATCCTTTACCCCAGGCCCACCGGACCTTTCCATCGGGCCCCTACCCTGCCGATCCCAACACACCCCTCATCCTTTCACTGCAAGCCGGCTGCATGAATTGCAACCGGTCGGTTTTCAAGTTGCACCACGGCAATATTTATATACACTCACGCTCCATACCCTTCACGCCCGCACCCTGGTGTCCCGCCCCGACACAAAGTGGCGAGACCTCCTACCACCCTTGGAGGGGGAGCAACCTCGGTGGGCCAGCCTGTACTCCACCTTGGTCCCGAGGCCCGTCGGGGACATCAGTTGGCGGCTCCTTCACGGGGCCGTGAGCACGGGCGTGTTTTTGACACGTTTTACCTCCGTTCCAGAGACTTGCCCCTTCTGTAATGTGAGGGAAACCCTGGCGCACGTCTATTTAGAGTGTGCCAGATTGCAGCCTCTTTTTCGGCTCCTCACAAACATTCTTTTGCGCTTTTGGCTTCATTTTTCCCCTCACCTCTTTATCTATACACTCCCCATCCGTGGCCCCACCAAGTCGCGGGATCTCCTGGTTAGCCTCCTCCTAGCCTTGGCTAAGACAGCCATTTATAAGACCAGAGAGCGGAGGTTGGCTCATGAGGCGTCCTGCGATTGTAGGGCCGTTTTCCGATCCTCAGTACATTCACGCATCCGGGCGGAGTTCCTCTGGGCGGCGTCCACCGACTCCCTTGACACCTTCGAGGAGCGGTGGGCGCTGTCCGGGGTTCTCTGCTCGGTGACCCCGTCCGGTTCCCTCCGTCTGACCCTCTGATTGAGGGACAGAGCGAGAGACGCCAGCCACAGCCGTTAGCTGCTGTGAATACCATCATTATTGTTATTTAGGAGGGGTCTTATAATACATGGATGTGCCCCCCTCCCTCCCAGCCACCCACCCCGCAGCCGTGCCCATCTTGTCGGGCGCTCTCAGGAGAGGGAGGGTCGGTGACCCTGGGCGCGGCACTAGGTAACTCGAGGGGGTGGAAGACCACGAGTGTCGAGGAAGCCCCCCCGCTCTAGGCCACCAGGTAACTCAGGAGGGTGGAAGACCACGAGTGTCGAGGAAGCCCCCCCGCTCTGGGCCTGGGCTAGCCTGAACACCTCTCCCTCCTGAAAGCTGTTGTGTTATACCTTCTGATTGCGTTGTTTTGTTGCTAAGTTTTTCTTTATCTTTTTGTAATCTCTGTAACTGTTACAAATAAATTTCTTTTCTGTTTCAAAAATCAAAAAAAACTGCCCCTGTTACCTTACCCAGGGAACAGGGATCTACTTAATCTGGGACTAATATATCTGCCTTCTATCACTCTTCTGTAGCGGAGCCCCTGCTACACAACCCCCAACTCTGTGTGCAGGTGGCGGAGTCCCGCTCGGTGCGCCAGAGGCTGGTCCTGGCGGGAGTTACGAGGGTCGGGGACCTCCTGGACTACGACCGGGGAGACTGGCTGGATCCCCTGACGCTCGCTCGACGCATGGGGCTCTCCAGCCTTCGCACCCCCCGGCGCGTGCTTCAGGAGGTGGAGGCCGCTTTGACCCCCGCTGCTCGGGCTTATGTCAGCCGAGCCTTGCGCGAGGGCGCACCCCGCCCATCCTTTACCCCAGGCCCACCGGACCTTTCCATCGGGCCCCTACCCTGCCGATCCCAACACACCCCTCATCCTTTCACTGCAAGCCGGCTGCATGAATTGCAACCGGTCGGTTTTCAAGTTGCATCACGGCAATATTTATATACACTCACGCTCCATACCCTTCACGCCCGCACCCTGGTGTCCCGCCCCGACACAAAGTGGCGAGACCTCCTACCACCCTTGGAGGGGGAGCAACCTCGGTGGGCCAGCCTGTACTCCACCTTGGTCCCGAGGCCCGTCGGGGACATCAGTTGGCGGCTCCTTCACGGGGCCGTGAGCACGGGCGTGTTTTTGACACGTTTTACCTCCGTTCCAGAGACTTGCCCCTTCTGTAATGTGAGGGAAACCCTGGCGCACGTCTATTTAGAGTGTGCCAGATTGCAGCCTCTTTTTCGGCTCCTCACAAACATTCTTTTGCGCTTTTGGCTTCATTTTTCCCCTCACCTCTTTATCTATACACTCCCCATCCGTGGCCCCACCAAGTCGCGGGATCTCCTGGTTAGCCTCCTCCTAGCCTTGGCTAAGACAGCCATTTATAAGACCAGAGAGCGGAGGTTGGCTCATGAGGCGTCCTGCGATTGTAGGGCCGTTTTCCGATCCTCAGTACATTCACGCATCCGGGCGGAGTTCCTCTGGGCGGCGTCCACCGACTCCCTTGACACCTTCGAGGAGCGGTGGGCGCTGTCCGGGGTTCTCTGCTCGGTGACCCCGTCCGGTTCCCTCCGTCTGACCCTCTGATTGAGGGACAGAGCGAGAGACGCCAGCCACAGCCGTTAGCTGCTGTGAATACCATCATTATTGTTATTTAGGAGGGGTCTTATAATACATGGATGTGCCCCCCTCCCTCCCAGCCACCCACCCCGCAGCCGTGCCCATCTTGTCGGGCACTCTCAGGAGAGGGAGGGTCGGTGACCCTGGGCGCGGCACTAGGTAACTCGAGGGGGTGGAAGACCACGAGTGTCGAGGAAGCCCCCCCGCTCTAGGCCACCAGGTAACTCAGGAGGGTGGAAGACCACGAGTGTCGAGGAAGCCCCCCCGCTCTGGGCCTGGGCTAGCCTGAACACCTCTCCCTCCTGAAAGCTGTTGTGTTATACCTTCTGATTGCGTTGTTTTGTTGCTAAGTTTTTCTTTATCTTTTTGTAATCTCTGTAACTGTTACAAATAAATTTCTTTTCTGTTTCAAAAAACTGCCCCTGTTACCTTACCCAGGGAACAGGGATCTACTTAATCTGGGACTAATATATCTGCCTTCTATCACTCTTCTGTAGCGGAGCCCCTGCTACACAACCCCCAACTCTGTGTGCAGGTGGCGGAGTCCCGCTCGGTGCGCCAGAGGCTGGTCCTGGCGGGAGTTACGAGGGTCGGGGACCTCCTGGACTACGACCGGGGAGACTGGCTGGATCCCCTGACGCTCGCTCGACGCATGGGGCTCTCCAGCCTTCGCACCCCCCGGCGCGTGCTTCAGGAGGTGGAGGCCGCTTTGACCCCCGCTGCTCGGGCTTATGTCAGCCGAGCCTTGCGCGAGGGCGCACCCCGCCCATCCTTTACCCCAGGCCCACCGGACCTTTCCATCGGGCCCCTACCCTGCCGATCCCAACACACCCCTCATCCTTTCACTGCAAGCCGGCTGCATGAATTGCAACCGGTCGGTTTTCAAGTTGCACCACGGCAATATTTATATACACTCACGCTCCATACCCTTCACGCCCGCACCCTGGTGTCCCGCCCCGACACAAAGTGGCGAGATCTCCTACCACCCTTGGAGGGGGAGCAACCTCGGTGGGCCAGCCTGTACTCCACCTTGGTCCCGAGGCCCGTCGGGGACATCAGTTGGCGGCTCCTTCACGGGGCCGTGAGCACGGGCGTGTTTTTGACACGTTTTACCTCCGTTCCGGAGACTTGCCCCTTCTGTAACGTGAGGGAAACCCTGGCGCACGTCTATTTAGAGTGTGCCAGATTGCAGCCTCTTTTTCGGCTCCTCACAAACATTCTTTTGCGCTTTTGGCTTCATTTTTCCCCTCACCTCTTTATCTATACACTCCCCATCCGTGGCCCCACCAAGTCGCGGGATCTCCTGGTTAGCCTCCTCCTAGCCTTGGCTAAGACAGCCATTTATAAGACCAGAGAGCGGAGGTTGGCTCATGAGGCGTCCTGCGATTGTAGGGCCGTTTTCCGATCCTCAGTACATTCACGCATCCGGGCGGAGTTTCTCTGGGCGGCGTCCACCGACTCCCTTGACACCTTCGAGGAACGGTGGGCGCTGTCCGGGGTTCTCTGCTCGGTGACCCCGTCCGGTTCCCTCCGTCTGACCCTCTGATTGAGGGACAGAGCGAGAGACGCCAGCCACAGCCGTTAGCTGCTGTGAATACCATCATTATTGTTATTTAGGTGGGGTCTTATAATGCATGGATGTGCCCCCCTCCCTCCCAGCCACCCACCCCGCAGCCGTGCCCATCTTGTCGGGCACTCTCAGGAGAGGGAGGGTCGGTGACCCTGGGCGCGGCACTAGGTAACTCGAGGGGGTGGAAGACCACGAGTGTCGAGGAAGCCCCCCCGCTCTAGGCCACCAGGTAATTCAGGAGGGTGGAAGACCACGAGTGTCGAGGAAGCCCCCCCGCTCTGGGCCTGGGCTAGCCTGAACACCTCTCCCTCCTGAAAGCTGTTGTGTTATACCTTCTGATTGCGTTGTTTTGTTGCTAAGTTTTTCTTTATCTTCTTGTAATCTCTGTAACTGTTACAAATAAATTTCTTTTCTGTTTCAAAAAAAAAAAAAAAAAAAAAAAAAAAAACTGCCCCTGTTACCTTACCCAGGGAACAGGGATCTACTTAATCTGGGACTAATATATCTGCCTTCTATCACTCTTCTGTAGCGGAGCCCCTGCTACACAACCCCCAACTCCGTGTGCAGGTGGCGGAGTCCCGCTCGGTGCGCCAGAGGCTGGTCTTGGCGGAAGTCACGAAGGTCGGAGACCTCCTGGACTACGACCGGAGAGACTGGCTGGATCCCCTGACGCTCGCTCGACGCATGGGGCTCTCCAGCCTTCGCACCCCCCGGCGCGTGCTTCAGGAGGTGGAGGCCGCTTTGACCCCCGCTGCTCGGGCTTATGTCAGCCGAGCCTTGCGCGAGGGCGCACCCCGCCCATCCTTTACCGCAGGCCCACCGGACCTTTCCATCGGGCCCCTACCCTGCCGATCCCAACACACCCCTCATCCTTTCACTGCAAGCCGGCTGCATGAATTGCAACCGGTCGGTTTTCAAGTTGCACCACGGCAATATTTATATACACTCACGCTCCATACCCTTCACGCCCGCACCCTGGTGTCCCGCCCCGACACAAAGTGGCGAGATCTCCTACCACCCTTGGAGGGGGAGCAACCTCGGTGGGCCAGCCTGTACTCCACCTTGGTCCCGAGGCCCGTCGGGGACATCAGTTGGCGGCTCCTTCACGGGGCCGTGAGCACGGGCGTGTTTTTGACACGTTTTACCTCCGTTCCGGAGACTTGCCCCTTCTGTAATGTGAGGGAAACCCTGGCGCACGTCTATTTAGAGTGTGCCAGATTGCAGCCTCTTTTTCGGCTCCTCACAAATATTCTTTTGCGCTTTTGGCTTCATTTTTCCCCTCACCTCTTTATCTATACACTCCCCATCCGTGGCCCCACCAAGTCGCGGGATCTCCTGGTTAGCCTCCTCCTAGCCTTGGCTAAGACAGCCATTTATAAGACCAGAGAGCGGAGGTTGGCTCATGAGGCGTCCTGCGATTGTAGGGCCGTTTTCCGATCCTCAGTACATTCACGCATCCGGGCGGAGTTCCTCTGGGCGGCGTCCACCGACTCCCTTGACACCTTCGAGGAGCGGTGGGCGCTGTCCGGGGTTCTCTGCTCGGTGACCCCGTCCGGTTCCCTCCGTCTGACCCTCTGATTGAGGGACAGAGCGAGAGACGCCAGCCACAGCCGTTAGCTGCTGTGAATACCATCATTATTGTTATTTAGGAGGGGTCTTATAATACATGGATGTGCCCCCCTCCCTCCCAGCCACCCATCCCGCAGCCGTGCCCATCTTGTCGGGCACTCTCAGGAGAGGGAGGGTCGGTGACCCTGGGCGCGGCACTAGGTAACTCGAGGGGGTGGAAGACCACGAGTGTCGAGGAAGCCCCCCCGCTCTAGGCCACCAGGTAACTCAGGAGGGTGGAAGACCACGAGTGTCGAGGAAGCCCCCCCGCTCTGGGCCTGGGCTAGCCTGAACACCTCTCCCTCCTGAAAGCTGTTGTGTTATACCTTCTGATTGCGTTGTTTTGTTGCTAAGTTTTTCTTTATCTTTTTGTAATCTCTGTAACTGTTACAAATAAATTTCTTTTCTGTTTCAAAAACCAAAAACTGCCCCTGTTACCTTACCCAGGGAACAGGGATCTACTTAATCTGGGACTAATATATCTGCCTTCTATCACTCTTCTGTAGCGGAGCCCCTGCTACACAACCCCCAACTCCGTGTGCAGGTGGCGGAGTCCCGCTCGGTGCGCCAGAGGCTGGTCTTGGCGGAAGTCACGAAGGTCGGAGACCTCCTGGACTACGACCGGAGAGACTGGCTGGATCCCCTGACGCTCGCTCGACGCATGGGGCTCTCCAGCCTTCGCACCCCCCGGCGCGTGCTTCAGGAGGTGGAGGCCGCTTTGACCCCCGCTGCTCGGGCTTATGTCAGCCGAGCCTTGCGCGAGGGCGCACCCCGCCCATCCTTTACCGCAGGCCCACCGGACCTTTCCATCGGGCCCCTACCCTGCCGATCCCAACACACCCCTCATCCTTTCACTGCAAGCCGGCTGCATGAATTGCAACCGGTCGGTTTTCAAGTTGCACCACGGCAATATTTATATACACTCACGCTCCATACCCTTCACGCCCGCACCCTGGTGTCCCGCCCCGACACAAAGTGGCGAGATCTCCTACCACCCTTGGAGGGGGAGCAACCTCGGTGGGCCAGCCTGTACTCCACCTTGGTCCCGAGGCCCGTCGGGGACATCAGTTGGCGGCTCCTTCACGGGGCCGTGAGCACGGGCGTGTTTTTGACGCGTTTTACCTCCGTTCCGGAGACTTGCCCCTTCTGTAATGTGAGGGAAACCCTGGCGCACGTCTATTTAGAGTGTGCCAGATTGCAGCCTCTTTTTCGGCTCCTCACAAATATTCTTTTGCGCTTTTGGCTTCATTTCTCCCCTCACCTCTTTATCTATACACTCCCCATCCGTGGCCCCACCAAGTCGCGGGATCTCCTGGTTAGCCTCCTCCTAGCCTTGGCTAAGACAGCCATTTATAAGACCAGAGAGCGGAGGTTGGCTCATGAGGCGTCCTGCGATTGTAGGGCCGTTTTCCGATCCTCAGTACATTCACGCATCCGGGCGGAGTTCCTCTGGGCGGCGTCCACCGACTCCCTTGACACCTTCGAGGAGCGGTGGGCGCTGTCCGGGGTTCTCTGCTCGGTGACCCCGTCCGGTTCCCTCCGTCTGACCCTCTGATTGAGGGACAGAGCGAGAGACGCCAGCCACAGCCGTTAGCTGCTGTGAATACCATCATTATTGTTATTTAGGAGGGGTCTTATAATACATGGGTGTGCCCCCCTCCCTCCCAGCCACCCATCCCGCAGCCGTGCCCATCTTGTCGGGCACTCTCAGGAGAGGGAGGGTCGGTGACCCTGGGCGCGGCACTAGGTAACTCGAGGGGGTGGAAGACCACGAGTGTCGAGGAAGCCCCCCCGCTCTAGGCCACCAGGTAACTCAGGAGGGTGGAAGACCACGAGTGTCGAGGAAGCCCCCCCGCTCTGGGCCTGGGCTAGCCTGAACACCTCTCCCTCCTGAAAGCTGTTGTGTTATACCTTCTGATTGCGTTGTTTTGTTGCTAAGTTTTTCTTTATCTTTTTGTAATCTCTGTAACTGTTACAAATAAATTTCTTTTCTGTTTCAAAAATCAAAAAAAACTGCCCCTGTTACCTTACCCAGGGAACAGGGATCTACTTAATCTGGGACTAATATATCTGCCTTCTATCACTCTTCTGTAGCGGAGCCCCTGCTACACAACCCCCAACTCTGTGTGCAGGTGGCGGAGTCCCGCTCGGTGCGCCAGAGGCTGGTCCTGGCGGGAGTTACGAGGGTCGGGGACCTCCTGGACTACGACCGGGGAGACTGGCTGGATCCCCTGACGCTCGCTCGACGCATGGGGCTCTCCAGCCTTCGCACCCCCCGGCGCGTGCTTCAGGAGGTGGAGGCCGCTTTGACCCCCGCTGCTCGGGCTTATGTCAGCCGAGCCTTGCGCGAGGGCGCACCCCGCCCATCCTTTACCCCAGGCCCACCGGACCTTTCCATCGGGCCCCTACCCTGCCGATCCCAACACACCCCTCATCCTTTCACTGCAAGCCGGCTGCATGAATTGCAACCGGTCGGTTTTCAAGTTGCATCACGGCAATATTTATATACACTCACGCTCCATACCCTTCACGCCCGCACCCTGGTGTCCCGCCCCGACACAAAGTGGCGAGACCTCCTACCACCCTTGGAGGGGGAGCAACCTCGGTGGGCCAGCCTGTACTCCACCTTGGTCCCGAGGCCCGTCGGGGACATCAGTTGGCGGCTCCTTCACGGGGCCGTGAGCACGGGCGTGTTTTTGACACGTTTTACCTCCGTTCCAGAGACTTGCCCCTTCTGTAATGTGAGGGAAACCCTGGCGCACGTCTATTTAGAGTGTGCCAGATTGCAGCCTCTTTTTCGGCTCCTCACAAACATTCTTTTGCGCTTTTGGCTTCATTTTTCCCCTCACCTCTTTATCTATACACTCCCCATCCGTGGCCTCACCAAGTCGCGGGATCTCCTGGTTAGCCTCCTCCTAGCCTTGGCTAAGACAGCCATTTATAAGACCAGAGAGCGGAGGTTGGCTCATGAGGCGTCCTGCGATTGTAGGGCCGTTTTCCGATCCTCAGTACATTCACGCATCCGGGCGGAGTTCCTCTGGGCGGCGTCCACCGACTCCCTTGACACCTTCGAGGAGCGGTGGGCGCTGTCCGGGGTTCTCTGCTCGGTGACCCCGTCCGGTTCCCTCCGTCTGACCCTCTGATTGAGGGACAGAGCGAGAGACGCCAGCCACAGCCGTTAGCTGCTGTGAATACCATCATTATTGTTATTTAGGAGGGGTCTTATAATACATGGATGTGCCCCCCTCCCTCCCAGCCACCCACCCCGCAGCCGTGCCCATCTTGTCGGGCACTCTCAGGAGAGGGAGGGTCGGTGACCCTGGGCGCGGCACTAGGTAACTCGAGGGGGTGGAAGACCACGAGTGTCGAGGAAGCCCCCCCGCTCTAGGCCACCAGGTAACTCAGGAGGGTGGAAGACCACGAGTGTCGAGGAAGCCCCCCCGCTCTGGGCCTGGGCTAGCCTGAACACCTCTCCCTCCTGAAAGCTGTTGTGTTATACCTTCTGATTGCGTTGTTTTGTTGCTAAGTTTTTCTTTATCTTTTTGTAATCTCTGTAACTGTTACAAATAAATTTCTTTTCTGTTTCAAAAAACTGCCCCTGTTACCTTACCCAGGGAACAGGGATCTACTTAATCTGGGACTAATATATCTGCCTTCTATCACTCTTCTGTAGCGGAGCCCCTGCTACACAACCCCCAACTCTGTGTGCAGGTGGCGGAGTCCCGCTCGGTGCGCCAGAGGCTGGTCCTGGCGGGAGTTACGAGGGTCGGGGACCTCCTGGACTACGACCGGGGAGACTGGCTGGATCCCCTGACGCTCGCTCGACGCATGGGGCTCTCCAGCCTTCGCACCCCCCGGCGCGTGCTTCAGGAGGTGGAGGCCGCTTTGACCCCCGCTGCTCGGGCTTATGTCAGCCGAGCCTTGCGCGAGGGCGCACCCCGCCCATCCTTTACCCCAGGCCCACCGGACCTTTCCATCGGGCCCCTACCCTGCCGATCCCAACACACCCCTCATCCTTTCACTGCAAGCCGGCTGCATGAATTGCAACCGGTCGGTTTTCAAGTTGCACCACGGCAATATTTATATACACTCACGCTCCATACCCTTCACGCCCGCACCCTGGTGTCCCGCCCCGACACAAAGTGGCGAGATCTCCTACCACCCTTGGAGGGGGAGCAACCTCGGTGGGCCAGCCTGTACTCCACCTTGGTCCCGAGGCCCGTCGGGGACATCAGTTGGCGGCTCCTTCACGGGGCCGTGAGCACGGGCGTGTTTTTGACACGTTTTACCTCCGTTCCGGAGACTTGCCCCTTCTGTAACGTGAGGGAAACCCTGGCGCACGTCTATTTAGAGTGTGCCAGATTGCAGCCTCTTTTTCGGCTCCTCACAAACATTCTTTTGCGCTTTTGGCTTCATTTTTCCCCTCACCTCTTTATCTATACACTCCCCATCCGTGGCCCCACCAAGTCGCGGGATCTCCTGGTTAGCCTCCTCCTAGCCTTGGCTAAGACAGCCATTTATAAGACCAGAGAGCGGAGGTTGGCTCATGAGGCGTCCTGCGATTGTAGGGCCGTTTTCCGATCCTCAGTACATTCACGCATCCGGGCGGAGTTTCTCTGGGCGGCGTCCACCGACTCCCTTGACACCTTCGAGGAACGGTGGGCGCTGTCCGGGGTTCTCTGCTCGGTGACCCCGTCCGGTTCCCTCCGTCTGACCCTCTGATTGAGGGACAGAGCGAGAGACGCCAGCCACAGCCGTTAGCTGCTGTGAATACCATCATTATTGTTATTTAGGTGGGGTCTTATAATGCATGGATGTGCCCCCCTCCCTCCCAGCCACCCACCCCGCAGCCGTGCCCATCTTGTCGGGCACTCTCAGGAGAGGGAGGGTCGGTGACCCTGGGCGCGGCACTAGGTAACTCGAGGGGGTGGAAGACCACGAGTGTCGAGGAAGCCCCCCCGCTCTAGGCCACCAGGTAATTCAGGAGGGTGGAAGACCACGAGTGTCGAGGAAGCCCCCCCGCTCTGGGCCTGGGCTAGCCTGAACACCTCTCCCTCCTGAAAGCTGTTGTGTTATACCTTCTGATTGCGTTGTTTTGTTGCTAAGTTTTTCTTTATCTTCTTGTAATCTCTGTAACTGTTACAAATAAATTTCTTTTCTGTTTCAAAAAAAAAAAAAAAAAAAAAAAAAAAACTGCCCCTGTTACCTTACCCAGGGAACAGGGATCTACTTAATCTGGGACTAATATATCTGCCTTCTATCACTCTTCTGTAGCGGAGCCCCTGCTACACAACCCCCAACTCCGTGTGCAGGTGGCGGAGTCCCGCTCGGTGCGCCAGAGGCTGGTCTTGGCGGAAGTCACGAAGGTCGGAGACCTCCTGGACTACGACCGGAGAGACTGGCTGGATCCCCTGACGCTCGCTCGACGCATGGGGCTCTCCAGCCTTCGCACCCCCCGGCGCGTGCTTCAGGAGGTGGAGGCCGCTTTGACCCCCGCTGCTCGGGCTTATGTCAGCCGAGCCTTGCGCGAGGGCGCACCCCGCCCATCCTTTACCGCAGGCCCACCGGACCTTTCCATCGGGCCCCTACCCTGCCGATCCCAACACACCCCTCATCCTTTCACTGCAAGCCGGCTGCATGAATTGCAACCGGTCGGTTTTCAAGTTGCACCACGGCAATATTTATATACACTCACGCTCCATACTCTTCACGCCCGCACCCTGGTGTCCCGCCCCGACACAAAGTGGCGAGATCTCCTACCACCCTTGGAGGGGGAGCAACCTCGGTGGGCCAGCCTGTACTCCACCTTGGTCCCGAGGCCCGTCGGGGACATCAGTTGGCGGCTCCTTCACGGGGCCGTGAGCACGGGCGTGTTTTTGACACGTTTTACCTCCGTTCCGGAGACTTGCCCCTTCTGTAATGTGAGGGAAACCCTGGCGCACGTCTATTTAGAGTGTGCCAGATTGCAGCCTCTTTTTCGGCTCCTCACAAATATTCTTTTGCGCTTTTGGCTTCATTTTTCCCCTCACCTCTTTATCTATACACTCCCCATCCGTGGCCCCACCAAGTCGCGGGATCTCCTGGTTAGCCTCCTCCTAGCCTTGGCTAAGACAGCCATTTATAAGACCAGAGAGCGGAGGTTGGCTCATGAGGCGTCCTGCGATTGTAGGGCCGTTTTCCGATCCTCAGTACATTCACGCATCCGGGCGGAGTTCCTCTGGGCGGCGTCCACCGACTCCCTTGACACCTTCGAGGAGCGGTGGGCGCTGTCCGGGGTTCTCTGCTCGGTGACCCCGTCCGGTTCCCTCCGTCTGACCCTCTGATTGAGGGACAGAGCGAGAGACGCCAGCCACAGCCGTTAGCTGCTGTGAATACCATCATTATTGTTATTTAGGAGGGGTCTTATAATACATGGATGTGCCCCCCTCCCTCCCAGCCACCCATCCCGCAGCCGTGCCCATCTTGTCGGGCACTCTCAGGAGAGGGAGGGTCGGTGACCCTGGGCGCGGCACTAGGTAACTCGAGGGGGTGGAAGACCACGAGTGTCGAGGAAGCCCCCCCGCTCTAGGCCACCAGGTAACTCAGGAGGGTGGAAGACCACGAGTGTCGAGGAAGCCCCCCCGCTCTGGGCCTGGGCTAGCCTGAACACCTCTCCCTCCTGAAAGCTGTTGTGTTATACCTTCTGATTGCGTTGTTTTGTTGCTAAGTTTTTCTTTATCTTTTTGTAATCTCTGTAACTGTTACAAATAAATTTCTTTTCTGTTTCAAAAACCAAAAACTGCCCCTGTTACCTTACCCAGGGAACAGGGATCTACTTAATCTGGGACTAATATATCTGCCTTCTATCACTCTTCTGTAGCGGAGCCCCTGCTACACAACCCCCAACTCCGTGTGCAGGTGGCGGAGTCCCGCTCGGTGCGCCAGAGGCTGGTCTTGGCGGAAGTCACGAAGGTCGGAGACCTCCTGGACTACGACCGGAGAGACTGGCTGGATCCCCTGACGCTCGCTCGACGCATGGGGCTCTCCAGCCTTCGCACCCCCCGGCGCGTGCTTCAGGAGGTGGAGGCCGCTTTGACCCCCGCTGCTCGGGCTTATGTCAGCCGAGCCTTGCGCGAGGGCGCACCCCGCCCATCCTTTACCGCAGGCCCACCGGACCTTTCCATCGGGCCCCTACCCTGCCGATCCCAACACACCCCTCATCCTTTCACTGCAAGCCGGCTGCATGAATTGCAACCGGTCGGTTTTCAAGTTGCACCACGGCAATATTTATATACACTCACGCTCCATACCCTTCACGCCCGCACCCTGGTGTCCCGCCCCGACACAAAGTGGCGAGATCTCCTACCACTCTTGGAGGGGGAGCAACCTCGGTGGGCCAGCCTGTACTCCACCTTGGTCCCGAGGCCCGTCGGGGACATCAGTTGGCGGCTCCTTCACGGGGCCGTGAGCACGGGCGTGTTTTTGACGCGTTTTACCTCCGTTCCGGAGACTTGCCCCTTCTGTAATGTGAGGGAAACCCTGGCGCACGTCTATTTAGAGTGTGCCAGATTGCAGCCTCTTTTTCGGCTCCTCACAAATATTCTTTTGCGCTTTTGGCTTCATTTCTCCCCTCACCTCTTTATCTATACACTCCCCATCCGTGGCCCCACCAAGTCGCGGGATCTCCTGGTTAGCCTCCTCCTAGCCTTGGCTAAGACAGCCATTTATAAGACCAGAGAGCGGAGGTTGGCTCATGAGGCGTCCTGCGATTGTAGGGCCGTTTTCCGATCCTCAGTACATTCACGCATCCGGGCGGAGTTCCTCTGGGCGGCGTCCACCGACTCCCTTGACACCTTCGAGGAGCGGTGGGCGCTGTCCGGGGTTCTCTGCTCGGTGACCCCGTCCGGTTCCCTCCGTCTGACCCTCTGATTGAGGGACAGAGCGAGAGACGCCAGCCACAGCCGTTAGCTGCTGTGAATACCATCATTATTGTTATTTAGGAGGGGTCTTATAATACATGGGTGTGCCCCCCTCCCTCCCAGCCACCCATCCCGCAGCCGTGCCCATCTTGTCGGGCACTCTCAGGAGAGGGAGGGTCGGTGACCCTGGGCGCGGCACTAGGTAACTCGAGGGGGTGGAAGACCACGAGTGTCGAGGAAGCCCCCCCGCTCTAGGCCACCAGGTAACTCAGGAGGGTGGAAGACCACGAGTGTCGAGGAAGCCCCCCCGCTCTGGGCCTGGGCTAGCCTGAACACCTCTCCCTCCTGAAAGCTGTTGTGTTATACCTTCTGATTGCGTTGTTTTGTTGCTAAGTTTTTCTTTATCTTTTTGTAATCTCTGTAACTGTTACAAATAAATTTCTTTTCTGTTTCAAAAATCAAAAAAAACTGCCCCTGTTACCTTACCCAGGGAACAGGGATCTACTTAATCTGGGACTAATATATCTGCCTTCTATCACTCTTCTGTAGCGGAGCCCCTGCTACACAACCCCCAACTCTGTGTGCAGGTGGCGGAGTCCCGCTCGGTGCGCCAGAGGCTGGTCCTGGCGGGAGTTACGAGGGTCGGGGACCTCCTGGACTACGACCGGGGAGACTGGCTGGATCCCCTGACGCTCGCTCGACGCATGGGGCTCTCCAGCCTTCGCACCCCCCGGCGCGTGCTTCAGGAGGTGGAGGCCGCTTTGACCCCCGCTGCTCGGGCTTATGTCAGCCGAGCCTTGCGCGAGGGCGCACCCCGCCCATCCTTTACCCCAGGCCCACCGGACCTTTCCATCGGGCCCCTACCCTGCCGATCCCAACACACCCCTCATCCTTTCACTGCAAGCCGGCTGCATGAATTGCAACCGGTCGGTTTTCAAGTTGCATCACGGCAATATTTATATACACTCACGCTCCATACCCTTCACGCCCGCACCCTGGTGTCCCGCCCCGACACAAAGTGGCGAGACCTCCTACCACCCTTGGAGGGGGAGCAACCTCGGTGGGCCAGCCTGTACTCCACCTTGGTCCCGAGGCCCGTCGGGGACATCAGTTGGCGGCTCCTTCACGGGGCCGTGAGCACGGGCGTGTTTTTGACACGTTTTACCTCCGTTCCAGAGACTTGCCCCTTCTGTAATGTGAGGGAAACCCTGGCGCACGTCTATTTAGAGTGTGCCAGATTGCAGCCTCTTTTTCGGCTCCTCACAAACATTCTTTTGCGCTTTTGGCTTCATTTTTCCCCTCACCTCTTTATCTATACACTCCCCATCCGTGGCCCCACCAAGTCGCGGGATCTCCTGGTTAGCCTCCTCCTAGCCTTGGCTAAGACAGCCATTTATAAGACCAGAGAGCGGAGGTTGGCTCATGAGGCGTCCTGCGATTGTAGGGCCGTTTTCCGATCCTCAGTACATTCACGCATCCGGGCGGAGTTCCTCTGGGCGGCGTCCACCGACTCCCTTGACACCTTCGAGGAGCGGTGGGCGCTGTCCGGGGTTCTCTGCTCGGTGACCCCGTCCGGTTCCCTCCGTCTGACCCTCTGATTGAGGGACAGAGCGAGAGACGCCAGCCACAGCCGTTAGCTGCTGTGAATACCATCATTATTGTTATTTAGGAGGGGTCTTATAATACATGGATGTGCCCCCCTCCCTCCCAGCCACCCACCCCGCAGCCGTGCCCATCTTGTCGGGCACTCTCAGGAGAGGGAGGGTCGGTGACCCTGGGCGCGGCACTAGGTAACTCGAGGGGGTGGAAGACCACGAGTGTCGAGGAAGCCCCCCCGCTCTAGGCCACCAGGTAACTCAGGAGGGTGGAAGACCACGAGTGTCGAGGAAGCCCCCCCGCTCTGGGCCTGGGCTAGCCTGAACACCTCTCCCTCCTGAAAGCTGTTGTGTTATACCTTCTGATTGCGTTGTTTTGTTGCTAAGTTTTTCTTTATCTTTTTGTAATCTCTGTAACTGTTACAAATAAATTTCTTTTCTGTTTCAAAAAACTGCCCCTGTTACCTTACCCAGGGAACAGGGATCTACTTAATCTGGGACTAATATATCTGCCTTCTATCACTCTTCTGTAGCGGAGCCCCTGCTACACAACCCCCAACTCTGTGTGCAGGTGGCGGAGTCCCGCTCGGTGCGCCAGAGGCTGGTCCTGGCGGGAGTTACGAGGGTCGGGGACCTCCTGGACTACGACCGGGGAGACTGGCTGGATCCCCTGACGCTCGCTCGACGCATGGGGCTCTCCAGCCTTCGCACCCCCCGGCGCGTGCTTCAGGAGGTGGAGGCCGCTTTGACCCCCGCTGCTCGGGCTTATGTCAGCCGAGCCTTGCGCGAGGGCGCACCCCGCCCATCCTTTACCCCAGGCCCACCGGACCTTTCCATCGGGCCCCTACCCTGCCGATCCCAACACACCCCTCATCCTTTCACTGCAAGCCGGCTGCATGAATTGCAACCGGTCGGTTTTCAAGTTGCACCACGGCAATATTTATATACACTCACGCTCCATACCCTTCACGCCCGCACCCTGGTGTCCCGCCCCGACACAAAGTGGCGAGATCTCCTACCACCCTTGGAGGGGGAGCAACCTCGGTGGGCCAGCCTGTACTCCACCTTGGTCCCGAGGCCCGTCGGGGACATCAGTTGGCGGCTCCTTCACGGGGCCGTGAGCACGGGCGTGTTTTTGACACGTTTTACCTCCGTTCCGGAGACTTGCCCCTTCTGTAACGTGAGGGAAACCCTGGCGCACGTCTATTTAGAGTGTGCCAGATTGCAGCCTCTTTTTCGGCTCCTCACAAACATTCTTTTGCGCTTTTGGCTTCATTTTTCCCCTCACCTCTTTATCTATACACTCCCCATCCGTGGCCCCACCAAGTCGCGGGATCTCCTGGTTAGCCTCCTCCTAGCCTTGGCTAAGACAGCCATTTATAAGACCAGAGAGCGGAGGTTGGCTCATGAGGCGTCCTGCGATTGTAGGGCCGTTTTCCGATCCTCAGTACATTCACGCATCCGGGCGGAGTTTCTCTGGGCGGCGTCCACCGACTCCCTTGACACCTTCGAGGAACGGTGGGCGCTGTCCGGGGTTCTCTGCTCGGTGACCCCGTCCGGTTCCCTCCGTCTGACCCTCTGATTGAGGGACAGAGCGAGAGACGCCAGCCACAGCCGTTAGCTGCTGTGAATACCATCATTATTGTTATTTAGGTGGGGTCTTATAATGCATGGATGTGCCCCCCTCCCTCCCAGCCACCCACCCCGCAGCCGTGCCCATCTTGTCGGGCACTCTCAGGAGAGGGAGGGTCGGTGACCCTGGGCGCGGCACTAGGTAACTCGAGGGGGTGGAAGACCACGAGTGTCGAGGAAGCCCCCCCGCTCTAGGCCACCAGGTAATTCAGGAGGGTGGAAGACCACGAGTGTCGAGGAAGCCCCCCCGCTCTGGGCCTGGGCTAGCCTGAACACCTCTCCCTCCTGAAAGCTGTTGTGTTATACCTTCTGATTGCGTTGTTTTGTTGCTAAGTTTTTCTTTATCTTCTTGTAATCTCTGTAACTGTTACAAATAAATTTCTTTTCTGTTTCATAAAAAAAAAAAAAAAAAAAAAAAAGAAAAACTGCCCCTGTTACCTTACCCAGGGAACAGGGATCTACTTAATCTGGGACTAATATATCTGCCTTCTATCACTCTTCTGTAGCGGAGCCCCTGCTACACAACCCCCAACTCCGTGTGCAGGTGGCGGAGTCCCGCTCGGTGCGCCAGAGGCTGGTCTTGGCGGAAGTCACGAAGGTCGGAGACCTCCTGGACTACGACCGGAGAGACTGGCTGGATCCCCTGACGCTCGCTCGACGCATGGGGCTCTCCAGCCTTCGCACCCCCCGGCGCGTGCTTCAGGAGGTGGAGGCCGCTTTGACCCCCGCTGCTCGGGCTTATGTCAGCCGAGCCTTGCGCGAGGGCGCACCCCGCCCATCCTTTACCGCAGGCCCACCGGACCTTTCCATCGGGCCCCTACCCTGCCGATCCCAACACACCCCTCATCCTTTCACTGCAAGCCGGCTGCATGAATTGCAACCGGTCGGTTTTCAAGTTGCACCACGGCAATATTTATATACACTCACGCTCCATACCCTTCACGCCCGCACCCTGGTGTCCCGCCCCGACACAAAGTGGCGAGATCTCCTACCACCCTTGGAGGGGGAGCAACCTCGGTGGGCCAGCCTGTACTCCACCTTGGTCCCGAGGCCCGTCGGGGACATCAGTTGGCGGCTCCTTCACGGGGCCGTGAGCACGGGCGTGTTTTTGACACGTTTTACCTCCGTTCCGGAGACTTGCCCCTTCTGTAATGTGAGGGAAACCCTGGCGCACGTCTATTTAGAGTGTGCCAGATTGCAGCCTCTTTTTCGGCTCCTCACAAATATTCTTTTGCGCTTTTGGCTTCATTTTTCCCCTCACCTCTTTATCTATACACTCCCCATCCGTGGCCCCACCAAGTCGCGGGATCTCCTGGTTAGCCTCCTCCTAGCCTTGGCTAAGACAGCCATTTATAAGACCAGAGAGCGGAGGTTGGCTCATGAGGCGTCCTGCGATTGTAGGGCCGTTTTCCGATCCTCAGTACATTCACGCATCCGGGCGGAGTTCCTCTGGGCGGCGTCCACCGACTCCCTTGACACCTTCGAGGAGCGGTGGGCGCTGTCCGGGGTTCTCTGCTCGGTGACCCCGTCCGGTTCCCTCCGTCTGACCCTCTGATTGAGGGACAGAGCGAGAGACGCCAGCCACAGCCGTTAGCTGCTGTGAATACCATCATTATTGTTATTTAGGAGGGGTCTTATAATACATGGATGTGCCCCCCTCCCTCCCAGCCACCCATCCCGCAGCCGTGCCCATCTTGTCGGGCACTCTCAGGAGAGGGAGGGTCGGTGACCCTGGGCGCGGCACTAGGTAACTCGAGGGGGTGGAAGACCACGAGTGTCGAGGAAGCCCCCCCGCTCTAGGCCACCAGGTAACTCAGGAGGGTGGAAGACCACGAGTGTCGAGGAAGCCCCCCCGCTCTGGGCCTGGGCTAGCCTGAACACCTCTCCCTCCTGAAAGCTGTTGTGTTATACCTTCTGATTGCGTTGTTTTGTTGCTAAGTTTTTCTTTATCTTTTTGTAATCTCTGTAACTGTTACAAATAAATTTCTTTTCTGTTTCAAAAACCAAAAACTGCCCCTGTTACCTTACCCAGGGAACAGGGATCTACTTAATCTGGGACTAATATATCTGCCTTCTATCACTCTTCTGTAGCGGAGCCCCTGCTACACAACCCCCAACTCCGTGTGCAGGTGGCGGAGTCCCGCTCGGTGCGCCAGAGGCTGGTCTTGGCGGAAGTCACGAAGGTCGGAGACCTCCTGGACTACGACCGGAGAGACTGGCTGGATCCCCTGACGCTCGCTCGACGCATGGGGCTCTCCAGCCTTCGCACCCCCCGGCGCGTGCTTCAGGAGGTGGAGGCCGCTTTGACCCCCGCTGCTCGGGCTTATGTCAGCCGAGCCTTGCGCGAGGGCGCACCCCGCCCATCCTTTACCGCAGGCCCACCGGACCTTTCCATCGGGCCCCTACCCTGCCGATCCCAACACACCCCTCATCCTTTCACTGCAAGCCGGCTGCATGAATTGCAACCGGTCGGTTTTCAAGTTGCACCACGGCAATATTTATATACACTCACGCTCCATACCCTTCACGCCCGCACCCTGGTGTCCCGCCCCGACACAAAGTGGCGAGATCTCCTACCACCCTTGGAGGGGGAGCAACCTCGGTGGGCCAGCCTGTACTCCACCTTGGTCCCGAGGCCCGTCGGGGACATCAGTTGGCGGCTCCTTCACGGGGCCGTGAGCACGGGCGTGTTTTTGACGCGTTTTACCTCCGTTCCGGAGACTTGCCCCTTCTGTAATGTGAGGGAAACCCTGGCGCACGTCTATTTAGAGTGTGCCAGATTGCAGCCTCTTTTTCGGCTCCTCACAAATATTCTTTTGCGCTTTTGGCTTCATTTCTCCCCTCACCTCTTTATCTATACACTCCCCATCCGTGGCCCCACCAAGTCGCGGGATCTCCTGGTTAGCCTCCTCCTAGCCTTGGCTAAGACAGCCATTTATAAGACCAGAGAGCGG
The DNA here is from genome assembly GCF_965152275.1 of Natator depressus. Classification (NCBI taxonomy): domain Eukaryota; kingdom Metazoa; phylum Chordata; order Testudines; family Cheloniidae; genus Natator; species Natator depressus. Next base: position 297,738,568 of record NC_134234.1, read on the forward strand.
AGGTTGGCTCATGAGGCGTCCTGCGATTGTAGGGCCGTTTTCCGATCCTCAGTACATTCACGCATCCGGGCGGAGTTCCTCTGGGCGGCGTCCACCGACTCCCTTGACACCTTCGAGGAGCGGTGGGCGCTGTCCGGGGTTCTCTGCTCGGTGACCCCGTCCGGTTCCCTCCGTCTGACCCTCTGATTGAGGGACAGAGCGAGAGACGCCAGCCACAGCCGTTAGCTGCTGTGAATACCATCATTATTGTTATTTAGGAGGGGTCTTATAATACATGGGTGTGCCCCCCTCCCTCCCAGCCACCCATCCCGCAGCCGTGCCCATCTTGTCGGGCACTCTCAGGAGAGGGAGGGTCGGTGACCCTGGGCGCGGCACTAGGTAACTCGAGGGGGTGGAAGACCACGAGTGTCGAGGAAGCCCCCCCGCTCTAGGCCACCAGGTAACTCAGGAGGGTGGAAGACCACGAGTGTCGAGGAAGCCCCCCCGCTCTGGGCCTGGGCTAGCCTGAACACCTCTCCCTCCTGAAAGCTGTTGTGTTATACCTTCTGATTGCGTTGTTTTGTTGCTAAGTTTTTCTTTATCTTTTTGTAATCTCTGTAACTGTTACAAATAAATTTCTTTTCTGTTTCAAAAACCAAAAACTGCCCCTGTTACCTTACCCAGGGAACAGGGATCTACTTAATCTGGGACTAATATATCTGCCTTCTATCACTCTTCTGTAGCGGAGCCCCTGCTACACAACCCCCAACTCCGTGTGCAGGTGGCGGAGTCCCGCTCGGTGCGCCAGAGGCTGGTCTTGGCGGAAGTCACGAAGGTCGGAGACCTCCTGGACTATGACCGGAGAGACTGGCTGGATCCCCTGACGCTTGCTCGGCACATGGGGCTCTCCAGCCCCCGTACTCCCCGGCGCGTACTTCAGGAGGTGAAGGCCGCCTTGACCCCCGCTGCTCGGGCTTATGTCAGCCGAGCCTTGCGCGAGGGCGCACCCCGCCCATCCTTTACCCCAGGCCCACCGGACCTTTCCATCGGGCCCCTACCCTGCCGATCCCAACACACCCCTCATCCTTTCACTGCAAGCCGGCTGCATGAATTGCAACCGGTCGGTTTTCAAGTTGCACCACGGCAATATTTATATACACTCACGCTCCATACCCTTCACGCCCGCACCCTGGTGTCCCGCCCCGACACAAAGTGGCGAGATCTCCTACCACCCTTGGAGGGGGAGCGACCTCGGTGGGCCAGCCTGTACTCCACCTTGGTCCCGAGGCCCGTCGGGGACATCAGTTGGCGGCTCCTTCACGGGGCCGTGAGCACGGGCGTGTTTTTGACACGTTTCACCTCCGTTCCGGAGACTTGCCCCTTTTGTAATGTGAGGGAAACCCTGGCGCACGTCTATTTAGAGTGTGCCAGATTGCAGCCTCTTTTTCGGCTCCTCACAAATATTCTTTTGCGCTTTTGGCTTCATTTCTCCCCTCACCTCTTTATCTATACACTCCCCATCCGTGGCCCCACCAAGTCGCGGGATCTCCTGGTTAGCCTCCTCCTAGCCTTGGCTAAGACAGCCATTTATAAGACCAGAGAGCGGAGGTTGGCTCATGAGGCGTCCTGCGATTGTAGGGCCGTTTTCCGATCCTCAGTACATTCACGCATCCGGGCGGAGTTCCTCTGGGCGGCGTCCACCGACTCCCTTGACACCTTCGAGGAACGGTGGGCGCTGTCCGGGGTTCTCTGCTCGGTGACCCCGTCCGGTTCCCTCCGTCTGACCCTCTGATTGAGGGACAGAGCGAGAGACGCCAGCCACAGCCGTTTGCTGCTGTGAACACCATCATTATTGTTATTTAGGAGGGGTCTTATAATACATGGGTGTGCCCCCCTCCCTCCCAACCACCCACCCCGCAGCCGTGCCCATCTTGTCGGGCACTCTCAGGAGAGGGAGGGTCGGTGACCCTGGGCGCGGCACTAGGTAACTCGAGGGGGTGGAAGACCACGAGTGTCGAGGAAGCCCCCCCGCTCTAGGCCACCAGGTAACTCAGGAGGGTGGAAGACCACGAGTGTCGAGGAAGCCCCCCCGCTCTGGGCCTGGGCTAGCCTGAACACCTCTCCCTCCTGAAAGCTGTTGTGTTATACCTTCTGATTGCGTTGTTTTGTTGCTAAGTTTTTCTTTATCTTTTTGTAATCTCTGTAACTGTTACAAATAAATTTCTTTTCTGTTTCAAAAACCAAAAACTGCCCCTGTTACCTTACCCAGGGAACAGGGATCTACTTAATCTGGGACTAATATATCTGCCTTCTATCACTCTTCTGTAGCGGAGCCCCTGCTACACAACCCCCAACTCCGTGTGCAGGTGGCGGAGTCCCGCTCGGTGCGCCAGAGGCTGGTCTTGGCGGAAGTCACGAAGGTCGGAGACCTCCTGGACTATGACCGGAGAGACTGGCTGGATCCCCTGACGCTTGCTCGGCACATGGGGCTCTCCAGCCCCCATACTCCCCGGCGCGTACTTCAGGAGGTGAAGGCCGCCTTGACCCCCGCTGCTCGGGCTTATGTCAGCCGAGCCTTGCGCGAGGGCGCACCCCGCCCATCCTTTACCCCAGGCCCGCCGGACCTTTCCATCGGGCCCCTACCCTGCCGATCCCAACACACCCCTCATCCTTTCACTGCAAGCCGGCTGCATGAATTGCAACCGGTCGGTTTTCAAGTTGCACCTCGGCAATATTTATATACACTCACGCTCCATACCCTTCACGCCCGCACCCTGGTGTCCCGCCCCGACACAAAGTGGCGAGATCTCCTACCACCCTTGGAGGGGGAGCAACCTCGGTGGGCCAGCTTGTACTCCACCTTGGTCCCGAGGCCCGTCGGGGACATCAGTTGGCGGCTCCTTCACGGGGCCGTGAGTACGGGCGTGTTTTTGACACGTTTCACCTCCGTTCCGGAGACTTGCCCCTTCTGTAATGTGAGGGAAACCCTGGCGCACGTCTATTTAGAGTGTGCCAGATTGCAGCCTCTTTTTCGGCTCCTCACAATATTCTTTTGCGCTTTTGGCTTCATTTCTCCCCTCACCTCTTTATCTCTACACTCCCCATCCGTGGCCCCACCAAGTCGCGAGATCTCCTGGTTAGCCTCCTCCTAGCCTTGGCTAAGACAGCCATTTATAAGACCAGAGAGCGGAGGTTGGCTCATGAGGCGTCCTGCGATTGTAGGGCCGTTTTCCGATTCTCAGTCCATTCACGCATCCGGGCGGAGTTCCTCTGGGCGGCGTCCACCGACTCCCTTGACACCTTCGAGGAACGGTGGGCGCTGTCCGGGGTTCTCTGCTCGGTGACCCCGTCCGGTTCCCTCCGTCTGACCCTCTGATTGAGGGACAGAGCGAGAGACGCCAGCCACAGCCGTTAGCTGCTGTGAATACCATCATTATTGTTATTTAGGAGGGGTCTTATAATACATGGGTGTGCCCCCCTCCCTCCCAACCACCCACCCCGCAGCCGTGCCCATCTTGTCGGGCACTCTCAGGAGAGGGAGGGTCGGTGACCCTGGGTACGGCACTAGGTAACTCGAGGGGGTGGAAGACCACGAGTGTCGAGGAAGCCCCCCCGCTCTAGGCCACCAGGTAACTCAGGAGGGTGGAAGACCACGAGTGTCGAGGAAGCCCCCCCGCTCTGGGCCTGGGCTAGCCTGAACACCTCTCCCTCCTGAAAGCTGTTGTGTTATACCTTCTGATTGCGTTGTTTTGTTGCTAAGTTTTTCTTTATCTCTTTGTAATCTCTGTAACTGTTACAAATAAACTTCTTTTCTGTTTCAAAAAAAAAAAAAAAAAAAAAACTGCCCCTGTTACCTTACCCAGGGAACAGGGATCTACTTAATCTGGGACTAATATATCTGCCTTCTATCACTCTTCTGTAGCGGAGCCCCTGCTACAGAACCCCCAACTCTGTGTGCAGGTGGCGGAGTCCCGCTCGGTGCGCCAGAGGTTGGTCTTGGCGGAAGTCACGAAGGTCGGAGACCTCCTGGACTATGACCGGAGAGACTGCCTGGATCCCCTGACGCTTGCTCGGCGCATGGGGCTCTCCAGCCCCCGTACTCCCCGGCGCGTACTTCAGGAGGTGAAGGCCGCCTTGACCCCTGCAGCTCGGGATTATGTCAACCGAGCTTTGCGCGAGGGCGCACCACGCCCATCCTCTACCCCGGGCCCGCCGGACCTTTCCATTGGGCCCCTACCCTGCCGATCCCGACAAACCCCTCACCCTTTCACTGCGAGCCGGCTGCATGAACTGCAACCGGTCAGTTTTCAACTTGCATCACGGAAATATTTGTATACACTCACGCTTCACACCCTTCACGCCCACACCCTGGTGTCCCGCCCCGACACAAAGTGGCGGGACCTCCTGCCACCTTTGGAGGGTGAGCAACCTCGATGGGCCAGCTTGTATTCCACCTTGGTCCCGAGGCCCGTCGGAGACATCAGTTGGCGGCTCCTTCACGGAGCTGTGAGCACGGGCGTGTTTTTGACACGGTTCACTTCCATTCCGGATACTTGCCCTTTTTGTAATGTGAGGGAAACCCTGGCACACCTCTATTTAGAGTGTACCAGATTGCAGCCCCTTTTTCGGCTCCTCACAAATATTTTGTTGCGCTTTTGGCTTCATTTTTCTCCCCACCTCTTTATCTATACACTCCCCATCCGTGGCCCCACAAAGTCGCGGGATCTCCTGGTTAACCTCCTCCTAGCTTTGGCAAAAACAGCCATTTATAAAACCAGAGAGAGGAGGTTGGCCCATGAAACGTCCTGCGATTGTAGGGCCTTTTTCCTATCCTCAGTACATTCATGTATCCGGGCGGAGTTTCTTTGGGCGGCGACCACCGACTCCCTTGACACCTTTGAAGAGCGGTGGGCGCTGTCCGGGGTTCTCTGCTCGGTGACCCCATCTGGTTCCCTCCGTCTAACCCTTTACTAGGAGGGCCCTATAATACGTGGGTGTCTACCCCCCCCACCCCCAAACTGCCCACCCGCAGCCGTGCCCATCTTGCCGGGCACTCTCGGGGGGGGATAATTGGTGACACTGGGCGCGGCCCTCGGTAACTCTAGGGGGTGGAAGACCACGAGTGTCGAGGAAGCCCCCCGCTCTAGGCCACCAGGTAACTCAGGAGGGTGGAAGACCAAGCCCCCCGCTCTGGGCCCAGGCTAGCCTGAACAGTTCTCCCTCCTGAAAGCTGCTGTGTTATACCTTCTGTTTGCGTTGTTTTGTTGCATACTTTGATTTGGTTCTTGATAATTCTTGTAATTGTCACAATGAAATTTTTTTTCTGTTTCAATAAAAAAAAAAAAAAAAAATCACTCTTCTGTAGCGGAGCCCCTGCTACACAACCCCCAACTCCGTGTGCAGGTGGCGGAGTCCCGCTCGGTGCGCCAGAGGTTGGTCTTGGCGGAAGTCACGAAGGTCGGAGACCTCCTGGACTATGACCGGAGAGACTGGCTGGATCCCCTGATGCTTGCTCGGCGCATGGGGCTCTCCAGCCCCCGTACTCCCCAGCGCGTACTTCAGGAGGTGAAGGCCGCCTTGACCCCTGCAGCTCGGGATTATGTCAACCGAGCCTTGCGCGAGGGCGTACCACGCCCATCCTCTACCCCGGGCCCGCCGGACCTTTCCATTGGGCCCCTACCCTGCCGATCCCGGCAAACCCCTCACCCTTTCACTGCGAGCCGGCTGCATGAACTGCAACCGATCAGTTTTCAACTTGCATCACGGAAATATTTGTATACACTCACGCTTCACACCCTTCACGCCCACACCCTGGTGTCCCGCCCCGACACAAAGTGGCGGGACCTCCTGCCACCTTTGGAGGGTGAGCAACCTCGATGGGCCAGCTTGTATTCCACCTTGGTCCCGAGGCCCGTCGGAGACATCAGTTGGCGGCTCCTTCACGGAGCTGTGAGCACGGGCGTGTTTTTGACACGGTTTACTTCCATCCCGGATACTTGCCCTTTTTGTAATGTGAGGGAAACCCTGGCACACGTCTATTTAGAGTGTACCAGATTGCAGCCCCTTTTTCGGCTCCTCACAAATATTCTGTTGCGCTTTTGGCTTCATTTTTCTCCCCACCTCTTTATCTATACACTCCCCATCCACGGCCCCACAAAGTCGCGGGATCTCCTGGTTAACCTCCTCCTAGCTTTGGCAAAAACAGCCATTTATAAAACCAGAGAGAGGAGGTTGGCCCATGAAACGTCCTGCGATTGTAGGGCCTTTTTCCTATCCTCAGTACATTCACGTATCCGGGCGGAGTTTCTTTGGGCGGCGACCACCGACTCCCTTGACATCTTTGAAGAGCGGTGGGCGCTGTCCGGGGTTCTTTGCTCGGTGACCCCATCCGGTTCCCTCCGTCTAACCCTTTGCTAGGAGGGCCCTATAATACGTGGGTGTCAACCCCCCACCCCCAAACTGCCCACCCCGCAGCCGTGCCCATCTTGCCGGGCACTCTCAGGGGGGGGATAATTGGTGACACTGGGCGCGGCCCTAGGTAACTCGAGGGGGTGGAAGACCACAAGTGTCGAGGAAGCCCCCCCGCTCTAGGCCACCAGGTAACTCAGGAGGGTGGAAGACCAAGCCCCCCGCTCTGGGCCCAGGCTAGCCTGAACAGTTCTCCCTCCTGAAAGCTGCTGTGTGATACCTTCTGTTTGCATTGTTCTGTTGCATACTTTGATTTGGTTCTTGATAATTCTTGTAATTGTCACAATAAAATTTTTTTTCTGTTTTAATAAAAAAAAAAAAAACTGCCCCTGTTACCTTACCCAGGGAACAGGGATCTACTTAATCTGGGACTAATATATCTGCCTTCTATCACTCTTCTGTAGCGGAGCCCCTGCTACACAACCCCCAACTCCGTGTGCAGGTGGCGGAGTCCCGCTCGGTGCGCCAGAGGTTGGTCTTGGCGGAAGTCACGAAGGTCGGAGACCTCCTGGACTATGACCGGAGAGACTGCCTGGATCCCCTGACGCTTGCTCGGCGCATGGGGCTCTCCAGCCCCCGTACTCCCCGGCGCGTACTTCAGGAGGTGAAGGCCGCCTTGACCCCTGCAGCTCGGGATTATGTCAACCGAGCTTTGCGCGAGGGTGCACCACGCCCATCCTCTACCCCGGGCCCGCCGGACCTTTCCATTGGGCCCCTACCCTGCCGATCCCGACAAACCCCTCACCCTTTCACTGCGAGCCGGCTGCATGAACTGCAACCGGTCAGTTTTCAACTTGCATCACGGAAATATTTGTATACACTCACGCTTCACACCCTTCACGCCCACACCCTGGTGTCCCGCCCCGACACAAAGTGGCGGGACCTCCTGCCACCTTTGGAGGGTGAGCAACCTCGATGGGCCAGCTTGTATTCCACCTTGGTCCCGAGGCCCGTCGGAGACATCAGTTGGCGGCTCCTTCACGGAGCTGTGAGCACGGGCGTGTTTTTGACACGGTTCACTTCCATTCCGGATACTTGCCCTTTTTGTAATGTGAGGGAAACCCTGGCACACCTCTATTTAGAGTGTACCAGATTGCAGCCCCTTTTTCGGCTCCTCACAAATATACTGTTGCGCTTTTGGCTTCATTTTTCTCCCCACCTCTTTATCTATACACTCCCCATCCACGGCCCCACAAAGTCGCGGGATCTCCTGGTTAACCTCCTCCAAGCTTTGGCAAAAACAGCCATTTATAAAACCAGAGAGAGGAGGTTGGCCCATGAAACGTCCTGCGATTGTCGGGCCTTTTTCCTATCCTCAGTACATTCACGTATCCGGGCGGAGTTTCTTTGGGCGGCGACCACCGACTCCCTTGACATCTTTGAAGAGCGGTGGGCGCTGTCCGGGGTTCTTTGCTCGGTGACCCCATCCGGTTCCCTCCGTCTAACCCTTTGCTAGGAGGGCCCTATAATACGTGGGTGTCAACCCCCCACCCCCAAACTGCCCACCCCGCAGCCGTGCCCATCTTGCCGGGCACTCTCAGGGGGGGGATAATTGGTGACACTGGGCGCGGCCCTAGGTAACTCGAGGGGGTGGAAGACCACAAGTGTCGAGGAAGCCCCCCCGCTCTAGGCCACCAGGTAACTCAGGAGGGTGGAAGACCAAGCCCCCCGCTCTGGGCCCAGGCTAGCCTGAACAGTTCTCCCTCCTGAAACCTGCTGTGTGATACCTTCTGTTTGCATTGTTCTGTTGCATACTTTGATTTGGTTCTTGATAATTCTTGTAATTGTCACAATAAAATTTTTTTTCTGTTTTAATAAAAAAAAAAAAAAACTGCCCCTGTTACCTTACCCAGGGAACAGGGATCTACTTAATCTGGGACTAATATATCTGCCTTCTATCACTCTTCTGTAGCGGAGCCCCTGCTACACAACCCCCAACTCCGTGTGCAGGTGGCGGAGTCCCGCTCGGTGCGCCAGAGGTTGGTCTTGGCGGAAGTCACGAAGGTCGGAGACCTCCTGGACTATGACCGGAGAGACTGCCTGGATCCCCTGACGCTTGCTCGGCGCATGGGGATCTCCAGCCCCCGTACTCCCCGGCGCGTACTTCAGGAGGTGAAGGCCGCCTTGACCCCTGCTGCTCGGGCTTATGTCAACCGAGCCTTGCGCGAGGGCGCACCACGCCCATCCTCTACCCCGGGCCCGCCGGACCTTTCCATTGGGCCCCTACCCTGCCGATCCCGACAAACCCCTCACCCTTTCACTGCGAGCCGGCTGCATGAACTGCAACCGGTCAGTTTTCAACTTGCATCACGGAAATATTTGTATACACTCACGCTTCACACCCTTCACGCCCACACCCTGGTGTCCCGCCCCGACACAAAGTGGCGGGACCTCCTGCCACCTTTGGAGGGTGAGCAACCTCGATGGGCCAGCTTGTATTCCACCTTGGTCCCGAGGCCCGTCGGAGACATCAGTTGGCGGCTCCTTCACGGAGCTGTGAGCACGGGCGTGTTTTTGACACGGTTTACTTCCATCCCGGATACTTGCCCTTTTTGTAATGTGAGGGAAACCCTGGCACACGTCTGTTTAGAGTGTACCAGATTGCAGCCCCTTTTTCGGCTCCTCACAAATATTCTGTTGCGCTTTTGGCCTCATTTTTCTCCCCACCTCTTTATCTATACACTCCCCATCCACGGCCCCACAAAGTCGCGGGATCTCCTGGTTAACCTCCTCCTAGCTTTGGCAAAAACAGCCATTTATAAAACCAGAGAGAGGAGGTTGGCCCATGAAACGTCCTGCGATTGTAGGGCCTTTTTCCTGTCCTCAGTACATTCACGTATCCAGGCGGAGTTTCTTTGGCCGGCGACCACCGACTCCCTTGACATCTTTGAAGAGCGGTGGGCGCTGTCCGGGGTTCTCTGCTCGGTGACCCCATCCGGTTCCCTCCGTCTAACCCTTTACTAGGAGGGCCCTATAATACGTGGGTGTCTACCCCCCCCACCCCCAAACTGCCCACCCCGCAGCCGTGCCCATCTTGCCGGGCACTCTCAGGGGGGGGATAATCGGTGACACTGGGCGCGGCCCTTGGTAACTCGAGGGGGTGGAAGACCACGAGTGTCGAGGAAACCCCCCCGCTCTAGGCCACCAGGTAACTCAGGAGGGTGGAAGACCAAGCCCCCCGCTCTGGGCCCAGGCTAGCCTGAACACTTCTCCCTCCTGAAAGCTGCTGTGTTATACCTTCTGTTTGCGTTGTTTTGTTGCATACTTTGATTTGGTTCTTGATAATTCTTGTAATTGTCACAATAAAATTTTTTTTCTGTTTCAATAAAAAAAAAAAAAATCACTCTTCTGTAGCGGAGCCCCTGCTACACAACCCCCAACTCCGTGTGCAGGTGGCGGAGTCCCGCTCGGTGCGCCAGAGGTTGGTCTTGGCGGAAGTCACGAAGGTCGGAGACCTCCTGGACTATGACCGGAGAGACTGGCTGGATCCCCTGACGCTTGCTCGGCGCATGGGGCTCTCCAGCCCCCGTACTCCCCAGCGCGTACTTCAGGAGGTGAAGGCCGCCTTGACCCCTGCAGCTCGGGATTATGTCAACCTAGCTTTGCGCGAGGGCGCACCACGCCCATCCTCTACCCCGGGCCCGCCGGACCTTTCCATTGGGCCCCTACCCTGCCGATCCCGACAAACCCCTCACCCTTTCACTGCGAGCCGGCTGCATGAACTGCAACCGGTCAGTTTTCAACTTGCATCACGGAAATATTTGTATACACTCACGCTTCACACCCTTCACGCCCACACCCTGGTGTCCCGCCCCGACACAAAGTGGCGGGACCTCCTGCCACCTTTGGAGGGTGAGCAACCTCGATGGGCCAGCTTGTATTCCACCTTGGTCCCGAGGCCCGTCGGAGACATCAGTTGGCGGCTCCTTCACGGAGCTGTGAGCACGGGCGTGTTTTTGACACGGTTCACTTCCATTCCGGATACTTGCCCTTTTTGTAATGTGAGGGAAACCCTGGCACACGTCTATTTAGAGTGTACCAGATTGCAGCCCCTTTTTCGGCTCCTCACAAATATTTTGTTGCGCTTTTGGCTTCATTTTTCTCCCCACCTCTTTATCTATACACTCCCCATCCACGGCCCCACAAAGTCGCGGGATCTCCTGGTTAACCTCCTCCTAGCTTTGGCAAAAACAGCCATTTATAAAACCAGAGAGAGGAGGTTGGCCCATGAAACGTCCTGCGATTGTTGGGCCTTTTTCCTATCCTCAGTACATTCATGTATCCGGGCGGAGTTTCTTTGGGCGGCGACCACCGACTCCCTTGACACCTTTGAAGAGCGGTGGGCGCTGTCCGGGGTTCTCTGCTCGGTGACCCCATCCGGTTCCCTCCGTCTAACCCTTTACTAGGAGGGCCCTATAATACGTGGGTGTCTACGCCCCCCACCCCCAAACTGCCCACCCCGCAGCCGTGCCCATCTTGCCGGGCACTCTCAGGGGGGGGATAATTGGTGACACTGGGCGCGGCCCTAGGTAACTCGAGGGGGTGGAAGACCACAAGTGTCGAGGAAGCCCCCCCGCTCTAGGCCACCAGGTAACTCAGGAGGGTGGAAGACCAAGCCCCCCGCTCTGGGCCCAGGCTAGCCTGAACAGTTCTCCCTCCTGAAAGCTGCTGTGTGATACCTTCTGTTTGCATTGTTCTGTTGCATACTTTGATTTGGTTCTTGATAATTCTTGTAATTGTCACAATAAAATTTTTTTTCTGTTTTAATAAAAAAAAAAAAAAACTGCCCCTGTTACCTTACCCAGGGAACAGGGATCTACTTAATCTGGGACTAATATATCTGCCTTCTATCACTCTTCTGTAGCGGAGCCCCTGCTACACAACCCCCAACTCCGTGTGCAGGTGGCGGAGTCCCGCTCGGTGCGCCAGAGGTTGGTCTTGGCGGAAGTCACGAAGGTCGGAGACCTCCTGGACTATGACCGGAGAGACTGGCTGGCTCGCCTGACGCTTGCTCGGCGCATGGGGCTCTCCAGCCCCCGTACTCCCCGGCGCGTACTTCAGGAGGTGAAGGCCGCCTTGACCCCTGCAGCTCGGGATTATGTCAACCGAGCTTTGCGCGAGGGCGCACCACGCCCATCCTCTACCCCGGGCCCGCCGGACCTTTCCATTGGGCCCCTACCCTGCCGATCCCGACAAACCCCTCACCCTTTCACTGCGAGCCGGCTGCATGAACTGCAACCGGTCAGTTTTCAACTTGCATCACGGAAATATTTGTATACACTCACGCTTCACACCCTTCACGCCCACACCCTGGTGTCCCGCCCCGACACAAAGTGGCGGGACCTCCTGCCACCTTTGGAGGGTGAGCAACCTCGATGGGCCAGCTTGTATTCCACCTTGGTCCCGAGGCCCGTCGGAGACATCAGTTGGCGGCTCCTTCACGGAGCTGTGAGCACGGGCGTGTTTTTGACATGGTTTACTTCCATCCCGGATACTTGCCCTTTTTGTAATGTGAGGGAAACCCTGGCACACGTCTATTTAGAGTGTACCAGATTGCAGCCCCTTTTTCGGCTCCTCACAAATATTCTGTTGCGCTTTTGGCTTCATTTTTCTCCCCACCTCTTTATCTATACACTCCCCATCCACGGCCCCACAAAGCCGCGGGATCTCCTGGTTAACCTCCTCCTAGCTTTGGCAAAAACAGCCATTTATAAAACCAGAGAGAGGAGGTTGGCCCATGAAACGTCCTGCGATTGTAGGGCCTTTTTCCTATCCTCAGTACATTCACGTATCCGGGCGGAGTTTCTTTGGCCGGCGACCACCGACTCCCTTGACAACTTTGAAGAGCGGTGGGCGCTGTCCGGGGTTCTCTGCTCGGTGACCCCATCCGGTTCCCTCCATCTAACCCTTTGCTAGGAGGGCCCTATAATACGTGGGTGTCTACCCCCCCACCCCCAAACTGCCCACCCCGCAGCCGTGCCCATCTTGCCGGGCACTCTCGGGGGGGGATAATCGGTGACACTGGGCGCGGCACTAGGTAACTCGAGGGGGTGGAAGACCACGAGTGTCGAGGAAGCCCCCCCGCTCTAGGCCACCAGGTAACTCAGGAGGGTGGAAGACCAAGCCCCCCGCTCTGGGCCCAGGCTAGCCTGAACACTTCTCCCTCCTGAAAGCTGCTGTGTTATACCTTCTGTTTGCGTTGTTTTGTTGCATACTTTGATTTGGTTCTTGATAATTCTTGTAATTGTCACAATAAAATTTTTTTTCTGTTTTAAAAAAAAAAAAAAATCACTCTTCTGTAGCCATCTTCTGTAGCCAAACATGCAAGCGACGTTGTCTGTCAGCACCTTTATGGTTTTGTCCCTAATCATGGGTAGGAAGTGTGAGCATGCACTGCAGATTGTCCACATCTCCAGTAGGTTTATGTGTAATGTTGCTGCTTATGGGGACCAGCAACCTTGCATACTGTGGTTGCACAGGTGTGCCCCCCAGCCTAGCAGAGAGGTGTCCATTGTGAGTATCATTGGTGGGGAGGGCTGTACAAAGGGAACTCCTGAACAGACATTGTGTGGTTCAGTCCACCCGTGTAGAGAGTTCTTTACTTTGGTTGGGCATCATAAGATGCTTGTTTATACTTTGTGTGGAATATATACTGCCCTGAGCCAGCCTTGCAGGCATTGCATATGTAGTCTGTTGTGCTTGATGACAAATGTCATTGCTGAACTAGGGCCTAATAGTTGGAGGCAGGGCCTGGCCGATGTCTGCAGGCTGGCTTGGATTTAATCAACTTAATTGCTCTGAGTGGTAAATCTGTGCTGAGGCAGAGATGCTGCAGCCTTTGGAGAGTCGAGGTAGGCCCTGATGAACTCCAGTCTCTCCACAGGTGAGAACATTGATTGTTGTTGGTTTCAGAGTAGCAGCTGTGTTAGTCTGTATTCGCAAAAAGAAAAGGAGTACTAGTGGCACCTTAGAGACTAACCAATTTATTTGAGCATAAGCTTTCATGAGCTACAGTGTGTAAAGAGAGCTACTATGCTTTGGGTAGATTATAGGGCCCCTTCTTGAATCAAGGCTTTGAGTAGGCAGTTGTCCAAATAGGGGAATATTGACCCCTTGGCTGCAGAGGTGAGCTGCCACTACCGCAAGGACTTTCAAGAATAACTGCGGAACCGTTGACAAGCCAAAAGGAAGTACTTTGTATGAGTGTTCCCTCTAATTTTTTTCATCAATGAATTTTGTTATGTGCACTATATCGAGGTAATATGCTGTGGTGGAAAATTAACCACATGTTGTGTTTGAAATCAGAAACACCTGAGGATCTTTATTCAAGTATATGTATACAGGGAGAGTCAGCCATAGCTGCTCTGCGTAAGCAGAAAATACTGGAGTTTATATAGCTGAAAACCACAATTTGTTAAGCACACTTCCTTTAACAGCATTTTTCCTTATTTGGCATATAGTGCAAGCTCTAACAGCAGCTTTCCTTATTTGGGATATAGCAAAACAAGCTTTTCCTGTTATTGACAGGTTGTTCTTTGTAGTTAATGGGTCTTTCCTAATTTCTAACTGTTAGGGTTACATTTCTTAAGCTGTTCTGTTGCAACTGCCCCACAATGGAATTTTCCTTAGCCTCTACTTATGCTACTACACACGCAGTTAGCTTTACCAAAGGTTTAGGCCTACTTGGGAAGTTTAGGCCTACTGGATTTTTCCTCCACAATGCAGATGTGCGCTACCAGTAGAAACCAAAAACCTGGATATAATATATATATTTTTAAAAGTTACCATAGGGATAATTACTCCAGCCAGGACAGGTTAGACATTTTAGAACTCACTACTCCAAGAATTAAATTTAAGTGTAAGAGAGAAATAAACATCATGAAATGCATAAACCAGTCAAAAAACTAAAATAACACTTTGAAAGAAGTATCAAGAAGCAACAACAACAATACAAGTATGTGTGGGGAGATGAGTGTGAAAGACAGAGTGTGTGTGTGTGTGTGTGTGTGTGTGTGTGTGAGTGAGAGAGAGAGAGACAGAGATGTATACTTTTAAGTATGCTAAGTCCACTTTAAGTACGCTGCCCTTTTATGTAGATCAGCAAGTTCAGACAACAGCAGCTGCCAGCAAGCTCCCTCCATCCTGAACCCTGTCGTGTCCTCCCCATGCCCCCACGCTCTGTGGAGATGGGATATGGGGGACACCCTGTCATCAGCACCTCTTTCCCCATGCCCCCACTCTGCATAGTAAGCAGGAGGCTCCTGGGAGCAGTTCCAAGGCTTCAATGCTAGGAAGTGTGCATCCCTGCATATTGATGACAGTAGAAGGGACTTGGTCCAGGCGACACTGTTTCAGATTCAGGGTGAACCCATTATCTTCCTCGAGATGGGCAAGCATACCAACATCTCAGCATGCCCATGGGTTTCTGCGTCCAGCAGACACCTGAGGATACCATCGCAGAGATCCTAGAGATGTGGCCAGGATCAACTCCTCCCTACTGGCACCATGGCAGAAGATCAATGCTTTGAACACCTTCCTGATCCCCCATATCTCATTCGTCCTGAGGGGATCTGCCGTGGTGAAGGTACTTCTTAACAAGGCAGACCACACCATCAGGCAGCTAGTGAAGAAGTGGATGTTTCTTCCCCAGAGAGCCAGCAGTGAACTGGTGTACATCTTGCACAGGCAGGGCGGCACCAGTGTCCCTCGTATGGATGATCTCTGTGACGTTGCAGTGATCACTCACACCTTCTGTCTTCTGATGTGCCCGGATGCCATGGTAAGAAACATCACAGAAAGTGCTAAGCAGAATGTCATCAAGAATAGAATCGCAAGGACCCCATCCAACCAAGATGTCACCACCTACCTGAGCAGGCAAATTTGGAAGAGACAGGAGAGACTTTGCTTTGCCTCTGGATGGCAAATTTGGAAGAGACAGGAGAGACTTTGCTTCGCTCTGGACTCGTGCCCGCAACGCTATGCGACGACTAGAGAAGTGTATCAGCTACCGCTGGACGTGGTGCGAGGAACGCCATGAGCTGGGAGTCCTGGTGCCACAGGTGAAGAACATGGACCACACAATTATCACTCCAAGAGCCAGAATCATGCTGGTGAGGACCCTGAAGGATGCCATCTTCTGCCAGTATGTGGAAAACCTGAAGTAGAAGACGGACCAGGGCGAGGCATTTGAGGTAACGTGCAAGTGGGACACCAGCAACCACTTCCTCCCTGGGGGCAGCTTCACCTAATTTGCCAACTGGAGCTTCATCCACAGGGCCCGGCTCAACTGTGTTTGGCTGAACGGAGCTGTCCGTCATGGGAATTGGGACAAGCGATGCAGGAAGTACAGCTATGCCAACGAGACACGACCTCACGTCCTGTGTAGCTGCAAGCCCCATTCCAGAATCTGGCAGCTGCGACATAATGCCATCCAAGATCACCTAGTCAGAGCCATCCCGCCACTTGTAGGGAAGGTGGCAGTAAACTCTGCCATCCCTGGAACTGACAGCCAACAGCAACCGGACATCATCATCACCAACGAGGACCAGAAGATCATGATGGTGGATGTCACAGTGCTCTTTGAGAACAGGACCCCGGCCTTCCACGATGCCCAAGTTCAAAAGGTGGAGAAATATGCCCCTCTGGCCGAAACCTTGAGAGCTAAGGGTTACCAGATTCAGACACATGCGCTGATCATTGGAGCCCTGGGCTAATGGGACCCCAGTAATGAGCAAGTGTTGAAAGAATGCATAATCGGTCAGTGCTACACTCGGCTGATGCGGCAACTCATGGTGTCGGATGCCATCAGGTGATCGAGGGACATCTACATAGATCACATCACCGGACATCAGCAATATCAGGAGGGATGAGCTGGAGTTCTGATGAGAAGCGCAGCCGGGAAAGTAACTGAAATACTTTCCTCATGGATTGTATTTTCTAAATGGACAACCTACCTTAAATTCTCAATTACTGAGGGACAATCTTCACTCATTGCTATATTTGCTTTTCACAACCAACTTTCTGTATAACTTGTATTCAGGTTCATCACTCATGACTTGGATGCTAATATCTAAATTATATTCTTAAATTTATTCACCTAAATTTGGGTTATTGGTGATTATGCACTATACATATCTTATGACTTTAAAAACAAACATATTTGTGGATAATCTAAGCACTATACCCAGATGTACAGACACTCTTTTCTTAATCTGTGTATTTTATAATTTTTTAAATTAGCTTTAACAAAATTTTTAAATCTGTACTACTTTGTGCAATCCAGAGAGTTGGAGCCAGAAAGCTTGTTGCATGACTACAGACGTGACGATGGAACATGCCACCATGTCTGCTGAGTCCAGGTAGGCTTGTAAGGCTGTTGAAGCAAGAAGGTGGCCCTCCGGGATGGTTGCTTTGAATTCCTCTTTTTTGTCCTCAGGTGAAAAATCAATAAATTCAGACATTTTGAATAATTTGTGTATTTTTGGCCATCAATGCCTTGTAGTTGGCAATCCTAAATTTTAGGGTCGCTGACAAGTAGGCCTTATGTCCAAAAAGGTGTAACTGCTTCCAGTCCCTGTCATATGGAGTGGTTCTGGATTGATGTTGTCTGCCCCTTTCATTCACAGCCTCTACCACCAAAGAGTTTTGCGTGGGATGGGAGAACAAAAATCCCTCTAAGGAAATGGAAACCTAATATTTTTTATCGACCCTTTTACATGTGGGTGGAATTGTTGCCGGAGGGGCATGATGTCTTCATCCAAAGAGGAGGATGAAAAATTGGTAGCTGAGGTGACTTCTTGATCTGAAGTCTCCTCCAATTCCTCAATTGCTTCTTCCAGAGGTTCAGAGGGTCCAGGTATAGAGGGTGATGGGGAATGCCCCGCTCTCTCTCTCTCTGTGTGAACTGGGAGGCTTAGCATAGTATTGGCGGTATGCCACCCATGGGTCCCAGTAAGGCCACTGTGGTGGGAATGGCAATGGTGGTGGTATCCGTGGGTGTCTGTAGCACCCTTGAGTTTCAGGTCGGGGTGGTATTCATGGTGTTCTGGTGGACCTTGTCTGGTAACTGTGGCTAGCAAGGAGTGATAGGAGGAGTAGATTTCATCATCATCCTCGTCACTGGATAAAAGAGGAGCTGATCTGGGTGGTGTAGTAACTTGGAATAGTACAAGTCTGGCCTAAGCCCGTCACAGTACCTCTAAGGAACAAATATTTAATAATGGATTCTTCAGTCTAGCAGACAAGGGTATAACATGATCCAATGGTTGGAAGTTGAATCTAGATAAATTCAGACTGGAGATAAGATGAAAATTTTTAACTATGGGGGTAACTAACCCTTTGAACAATTTACCATTTTTTTATTTTTAATGAAATAGTAACTCAAGCAATTTTTTGTTTCCATACTGATGCAGCAAGCCCAAAGGTGTCAGGGCTATGAACCTCCAAGCCTAGAGGTGCCAGGACTCATCCCTGGCAAGCCCTGAATTTACCAAGGGTTCTGGTGGATTCCCCATCACTGACAATTTTTAAATCAAGATTGGACATTTTTCCTAAAAATATACACTAGGGCGGGTTAGTCAATTATTTTTTGTCAAGGTCCAGACTCCAGAGAAACATTGGTCATACCACACGTGCCCCTGTTCAATGAACACATACAATGATGTGTAATATATCCAGGGCCTATTGCTTATTTTTAGTGCAGTAAATGAAACCATTGTATAACCTAAAAATAACCTCAAAGAAAAGATGTAATATATCGGAGACTTTGATGGAGATAAAATGTCCAATAGATGCAAATAATAGCATTAAAACACTTTCAGACAACTGTTTTAAGTTTTGAATTTGTTTTGAGTTTACAAAGAGTATTAACTTTGGTTTTGTCAAATAAAATTATTGTAGGCGTATAACCCCCCAATCGCCCCCCACCCAGCTTCCCTCCCCTAACCCCCACCACCACAACTCCTCAATCACCTGCCAGCTCCCTGCCCACCTTACCCAGAGGGACCATATTTCCCTAAACTGAAAATAGGACATGCAGGGCTGGGCTGAGTCACCTGGTATTGCTGCCCCACCCCCAAAAAATGTTCCTCTGTGCCCCCAGTGAGCCAAGTAGCAGAGATGGGGGCTGGCAGGAGAAGGAATGGGTATGGGCTGGGATCTGGGCAGCAAAGCAGGGTGTCTGTGTGAGTTCTTTGGAACTTGGAGCCAAGAGGTGAAGCTATTGGACCATGATCCAGCTAGCAGTGTGATGGACCAAGGAGACTCCAGATAGCAGCCCTGGGGAAGTCGGGGGAGGAGACTGGGATGTGGCAGAAGCAGGCAACTAGAGGCAGACTGGCTAGGGAAAGAGGTTGGTTGGTGTGGGGGGGGCTAGAGAAGGCTCTGGGTACTGGCCCCAAAGGATGGTGGTGGGGAGGGCACGAGGCTGGGATGGGGTCTGCAGCGGGCGGTGGGGACATGCCATGCTTGGTGCCCCAATTCAAGTGGATGCTAGCTGGGTTGCCCAGAAGAGCCCAGAGCCCCCTAGTCAAAACTCCCTGGCCCCTACAGCCACTGCCCTCTGAATGGGCTGCAGAGTGAGCACATGACACACCATCACTCCCTGATTGGAGCGGCAGGGTGTAGTGGAGACAAATTAGGCTCCCCACAGGGTGTGTGTGGAGACATTCCCTCCCCCAATGTCACCGCTCCCCCCGTCCCTGCGCTGCTGCCAGTGGGAATGTGGCTGCACAAGCAGCCGCCCAGGGACACAACTTCGCCCCGCAGCCCAACCGCCCGCCCCTGAGCGGTTCCCGGAGCCCCTCTTCACCCCGGTCGAGTGCCCTCAACCCTGATCGGTCCAGCTCCACAGCTTGGCTTCAGCCCCCACGGTCCATTGGAAAGTCTGGTGGTCTGGATTTGACCTGCAGTCTGCCTATTAACCACCCTTGAACTAGTAATTATTTTGGGGAAATTCTGTGGCCTGTTATATACAGGAGGTCAGACTACATTATCACAATGGTCCCTTCTGGCCTTAGAATCTATCTATCTAGTCTAGAATCTAGAATCTTAGCCAACATCATTTTGGTTATAGCTAGTTAGGAACAGGCACACTGTGTGAATCAATTTTTATTATTAATTATTATTATTAGTATTAGTAGTAGTAGTAGTAACTAACTGTTCTTCTCTTATCCTATTAGCTTCCTTTCTTCCTCGTCACTCACCAAATTGTGTCCTCTCAAAACTTTCCCTGTGCTTTCTTTTTTCTCTAAAATAATACATTATGAATGTTAATTACTGCAATCAAATATGAACACAAGCCATTTCCAGAACATGGTCTTAACCACTATATTTTACAGAATATATTCCTCAATATGCTAAATGTATAGTGGGGCTGGTGTAAAAAATCTTCAATATGTAGATGTGTGGTGCCAATCAGCATAGCAACTGGGTGTTATGCTAGTTTTTAGTATAAGGTATGCACTGAAGAGACCACTTGACCCTTCATTTGGTGTGCATATAAAACAAAACAATGAGGCAAGGAAAAGAAAGGCTTAGTTCTATCCAGATAAAAAGCTAAACATTGGCTGACATCCAACATGTGAAGACATTGCTCCTCTGGGGTTGAATGTGGCTTAGGGAAGAACACTGGTAGATATTTAACTCGGTTCAAGTGAAACTTGGAAACCTCCTTTGATACAAACCCAGGGTGCATCTGCAGGGTTACTTTATCTTTGGAAAATTGCACGTAAGGAGTCTCTGCCATTAAAGCCTACAACTCTCACACTCTCCTGGCAGATGTTAGCACCACAGGGAAGGCAGTTTTCTGACACAGAAGCAAGAAAGAAGAAGAT
Organism: Natator depressus; assembly: GCF_965152275.1. Classification (NCBI taxonomy): domain Eukaryota; kingdom Metazoa; phylum Chordata; order Testudines; family Cheloniidae; genus Natator; species Natator depressus. Next base: position 297,758,847 of record NC_134234.1, read on the forward strand.
GCCAGAGTCTAGAGCAGGGGTGGGCAAACTTTTTGGCCCGAAGGCCACATTGGGGTGCCAGGTAGGGAAGGCTGTGCCTCCCCAAACAGCCTGGCCCCCGCCCCCTATCCGACCCCTCCCAGTTCCCGCCCTTGACTGCCCCCCTCACAACCCCCCCATCCATCCACCCCCGCTCCTTGTCCCCTGACCACCCCCCCGGGACCCCACCCCATCTAACCCCCCTTGTTCCCCATCCCCTGCCACCCCCAGAACCTCTGCCCTATCCAACTGCCTGCTGTTTTTCCCCATCCCCTGACTGACCGCCCCCGAACCTCCAGCCCATCCAACTGCTCCCTGTCCCCAGACTGCCCCTCAGGACCCCCAGCCCCCTTACCATGCCGCTGAGAGCAGCATGTCTGTCAGCCACGCTGCCCGGCTGGAGCCAGACATGCTGCCGCACTGCCCTGCATGAGTGCTGGTGGCACGGCAGCATTGCTGCAGGGGACGGGCTGGGGGCGAGCCTCCCAGGCCAGGAGCTCAGGGGCCCGCGGGCCGTAGTTTGCCCACCTCTGGTCTAGAGTCAACAGCAAGTAAGGTCTGGAGTGGAATCAAGCAGGCAGTCTGCATTGTTGCTCAGACAGCTCCCCATGATTGCTTCCTGGTCTAAATACTAGATTCAGCCAATCAGTGGGGTGTGAGGGGCAGCCACTCAGGCCCTGCGGGACAGTACTTCCTGCAGGTCCTAGCTTCACAGGGTCCTCCAGCAGAAACCCAGCCTAAGCTTCCAGTGGCAATGCTGAAATGGTTCTAGTCCCACAAGTTCTTACAGATTGCTTCCTGACAAAACATGCTGGAGTGTGCTCCTCCCCATCTGTTCACATAATATATCACAGTGGTATTGTCAGTGAGTATGAGAACCCCTGATGTGATCCTGAAAGGTCTGACAGGCGTTGCAGATGGCACAAAGCTCCAGGACACTGAGCTGCAGAAAAACTTCTCAGTCCGACCACAGGCCTTGAACTTCCAACAAATCCAGATGCGCTCTCCAACCTATTAAGGAGGCATCAGTGACTATTGTCCAGGTCGGTAGAGGGCAAGCAAACGGAATGTCTTGGCACACTTTGTCCTAAATTGTCCATCAGGATTGCAGGAGGCAGTTGGACCATCATATACGAGGGATAGTGATTTGGATGACTGACCAACTTTGGCCACATCTGAAATACTGGACTGGAATACTGGAATACTGGAATACTGGACTGGCCATATGGCCTATCATGCTCAGGATGTGGTTGAGGGTTGTGACTGCAACTCCAGATAGACGTGGCAGATTGCCTGGAATTGCTTGGTTGGTAGAAACACTCTCGAGCTTATAGTTTATTAGGGCCCAGTGAACTTGACTCTTTGAGTTAGAGCCAACATTGACTTCCCACTGTTTAGGATGAGACCTAGATAATAAAGTAGATGTAATGTGAAGTGAACATAAGAGAGAACTTCCTCTCTGGACTTGCCCTTCAATAACCAGTCATCCAGATATGGGAAGATATGAATTCCCCCTCTTTCAGAGTTATGCTGATACCACAGTCATACACATGGTAAAACCCTGGGGAGCGGAAGACCAGCCAAAAAGCAGCACAGTGTACTGGTAGTTTCAGCCACCTACAACAAACCTCAGGAACCTCCTGTGGTTTGGCAGAATTGCTATGTGGAAATAAGCATCCTGCAGGTCCAGGGTAGCAAACCAGTCATGATTCAAGGCAGGGAGGATAATTGTTGGGTGACTGGATGGAATCTCATGTATTTGATGTATTTGTTGAGATTGCGGAGGTAAAGGATAGATCTCATCCCTTCCTTGGGCTTGGGGACCAGGAAATATGCCTGCCTCTGATGCTGCAAGGGAACCTCCTCTGGGGCCCCCAATGTAATTAGAAACTGAACCTGCTTGAGAAGCAGCGTCTCATGAGAGCAGTCCCTAAAGAGGGAAGCATTGTGGGAGAGGCTGAGGAGGATAGATGGAGAGGAACTGTATGGCATAACCCAATCTGACGGTGCTAACGACCCAGTTGTCTGTTGTAATCGAGTGCCTAATAGTGTAAGAGCAGGTCAGCCTGTCCCTGAATAGGGAGGATGGAGAAGGGAGAGGTTACCACTGCATCGCTGTCCTGGACACATGAGTCAAAATGGGTGTTTACTAGACGCTGGTGGGGATGGCTAGTTAAATCCAGAAACATGAATCAAAATGGGTGTTTACTAGACGCTGGTGGGGGTGGCTAGTTAAACCCAGAAACAGAGAACATTCTCCTTTGATATCTGTGACTCTTTTTAGTGTAGTCCCACTGCCACACAAGAAGGGAGGATTGTCTGGAAAAACAATGTGAGCAGCATTGCTGCTGCAGCTGCTGACCACTATAGTTGATTCTCTTCACAGCCAGAGTACATACTTCCAAAGCACGTAAAGTAGCTCAGGAGCCTTTAAAAGAGTGCAAGATGTTGGTGGTCTTTTCTGAAAACAAAACCTGACCTTCAATCAATTAGTCCTCAGTAGTCTGTTGCATGTTGGGTACAATGCCAGTGTTCTGCACCGATCAGGCCCTCCTCACGGTCACAGCCAATGCCATAATTCTGGCCACCACATCTGCCATGTCCAGAGCTGCTTGCAACAAAGTACTGGCCACCAAACAGCCTTCTGAAATGAACACTTTAAACTCTTTCCTAGAAGTTCTGCCAACTTGTCTGCAAACATAGATGTGACTGCCAAATTAACAAAGTCATATTTAGAGAGTAACGCCTGCTGGCAATGACCATCTGCAGGAAGAGGAGGTATAAATCTTTCTCCCCATCAAGTTCATCCTCTTGGACTCGCTGTCCTTTGGTGTGGATTTATACCTTCCCCGCCATGACCTGTCATTTGCTGCAGTGATCACCAGGGAGTTAGGAGTCTGGTGGGAGTAGAAACCCTCAAATCCTTGCATGGGAATGAAACACCATTTCTCCAAATGTTTCACTGTAGGGGGAAATGAAGCTGGGGTATTCCAGAGGGCCTTTGCAGGCTCCAGGACAGTCTCATTTATCAGGAGGGCTTCTCTCCATGGAGCTGATGATTGGATAATATCCAGCAGCTTATGCATATTTTCCTGCAGGAATTCTGCCTGGATATCCAAGGTAATGGCCATACACTTCAGGAGGTCTGATACACCTTAAAGTCAGCAGACACTGAGGGAGAGGAAGGTTCCAGCATGGTAGAGTCATCCAGAGAAAACGAGGGGGCGGTTTGCTGCACCAATGACAGATCCTGTTCTTGTACCATAGAATCCAGTCAGAAGAGCCCCATACGTCCAGGGTTAACAGACTCAGCAGTCACTTGTAGCTGAGATTGTTTGGGAGCAGGAGTCACTGTCAGGACTCGTAACATCTCTCTGGGGTGGGTTGAGGAGCGGGACCTCAGGGACTGAGGAATGTTCCTGGGATTCCCTGGAGGCTACTGGGTATACAGACGAAGCACTGGTGACCAGGCCAAGACCCCTGGTCCCGACTGTGGGTCAGATGCCAATCTTGGTACTGATAGTGATCTGAGGGCAATCTCTGGTGCCAATCTGATGAGGATTGGGAGGACTACTCCGACCTGGATCTTGAGGAATCCTGGAAATTCTGTGGTGACAATGGGGGAGCCAGCCCTGATGGAGCAAACAGCCAGTCAGACTCATCTGAAACCCAATGAGGAAGCGCAATTAATGCTGAAGAGGAGTGGGGCATCAACACCAGTGTCACAGCCCTACCTGGTACTGGGAGAGGTGAACTGTTGCCAAGACAATGAGGGTGTCAAAGGATGCACCAGCATGGAGGGGACCTTTGGTGTCAGGCCCTGCCTTGAGTCCATAGTCAATAGCTCAGGTAGTGAATGCTGCGTGCTAATGAACCTAGCAGCTCTGCAACATGCCCAGAAGGTGCCAGGGGCACAACAGAGGATGAACCAGTCAAAGCCGTAGCACCAAAGAACTCCTGAGCCAGCAGTTAGTCCAGGACTGAGAGGCAAAGTAGTCCTGGAATGGTGTTGGCACTGGTGCTGATGTTGTCAGTACCGTACTCAGATGCCCCATAGCCAGAATTAGAGTTGATGGTATGGGCCTTTGCTGCTCTTGGTGTGGTACCAGGCAGCAATTGGACAGACCTGTTAAATCCCACATGCCAGAGGGAGTAGGAAGATGGTCAGCCCTCCTCCAAGAAGAGGAGGAGGAGAAGTGTCTCTGAGCCTTTGAATTTTCCTGATTCATTTTATGGAACCTCTTCTTTGCCATATCAGAGGAAGGTGAACAACCCCTTTTCCTCTTGGGAGAAATGCCTGAGCCCGAGCATGGGGCAGCATCGCTTGCAGGATCCAAAGGTAACTGCTGATCAGATGAGACCTCAGTGCCAAAGTGGGCCTCAAGGCCTGCTCCAGAAGGTGCCGCTTCAACTGCAAGTCTCTCACCACCTGAGTCCTCTTTGTGAACAACTTAAAGATTGAGCACCTCTCTTTATTTTGTCCCCTGCCAAGACACAACAAGCACATTGTTGAAGGGTCACTGCTGGGGATGGTCCCCCTACATAACGAACAATGCTTGAACCCTGGTGAGGGCATCACACAGGGAAACCAACTACTCTACTAACACTAAACTAACACTTAAGATAAAACTAAAAGATTACTACTACTCTATACAAGAAAAGCTTCCAGAGAGCTGAGAGTGAAAGTGTGACATGAAGACACCACACAGAGCTCCAACTCTAGCCCTGAGTGATGAGAAGGAATTGAAGGGGTCAGGTGGCACCATCCTTATACGGCCAGGGGAGTGGCTCCGGCCACATAGCATGAGTGCCACACCCTACAGGTACTGCTAGGCAAAGTTCTCAGGCTCTGGTGCATGGAGTGTACACACCCACATGGAATACACGACTGTATCTAGTCAAAGAAGAAATACTTATTTCCCTCAGGCTAGTGTGGAACATAAATAATCTAAAATTTGGTAACTTAAACCAAGCGATAAAATGTCTTATTGTGCAGAGTAAGGATTCCAATAACCTACAGTATTTCCTGTACCCACTCACTCTTTATAGACACTTCCCTGTCTTTCTACTGCCATACAACAGCTTGCTCTTTAAGCTTCCATGCACTGAAAACAAGACCTAGCTGCCTTAATTGGGATACTTAGGAATCAGCTGTCATGTTTTAAGCTTTGTCTACCCTACAATAGCTAATTATGGTTGTGACGGGTTTCCCCCGGAGTGCCAACTGCAACTGGGGTACCACTGAGCTCTCTGACCCACCAGCCTGGGCTCCCGCTCACTCTGCGCTGCTGTGACAAATTACAAAGCCCTCCAAGCTTGCACTTTCACCCGCATTCACACAGGTAGGGACACACCCAGCTGCAGTCACATGCAGGCTCTGTAACCATGAGCCTCCCAGCAGTACCATCCAGCCCTGGTCAAATCTGGCCAGTATATGGATTTAACAACCGGTCTGCCTCTCCCTCAATGTGAAGAGGACCATGCACACTTATGGTAACCAAGCTGAGATTTTCCCCAGACACTTTAGTCAAATGCATGCTGGTTTGGATTAAAACATAAAATAAATTTATTAACTACAAAAGGATAGATTTTAAGTGATTAGAAGTGATAAGAAACAGATCAAAGCAGATTACCTAGTAAATAAATGTAACCCCCAAGGAGATTACATAGATTCCTGGGACTCTGTCTGCTGGCAGCTCAGGGAGAGGCACACTGTCCCTGGTAGGGAGGGGGAGCCAAGGTGGACTCAGAGTCCGCCCCACAACCCGTAGGGAGTGAGAGGCCCTCCCAGGGAGAAGCCATTTTGTAGTCAGTCTGGAGCCAGCCAGGAAAAGGGCAGGACTGGCTGTGTAGGGAGCTGGTGAGTCCCAGGCCTGCATGCAGGGTTCCCCCTGAGAAGGCGGCCTCTAGGGACCTGACAGCAGATTCCTCAGCTGGGTTTTTCTTTCCCCATTGATGATTCCCAATTTGTAGTGTTTGCTGGGAAACTTCCCAGCCAGGTTGAGTTTGCCCTCCAGCTCTCTAGGTGAGACCAGTCAACCACATGGTCAGCTCTGCTCTGTCTGCTAGGCCAGGGAAGCTGCCTGCTGAGTGTGTGACTGGAGGCTGGGCTAGGAGGCTATAGTTTGGATGTTAGTGTAGTTGTGTAACCTACACCTTGAGCCCTGCACCCCTTTGTGGTGAGGGGAAATCCTGGGACTGACTGCCTGATTCCTGCCTTGGGAGGATCCTTACCAGCAGAGAGCAGCCCCTCTGCAGTGACTGAGGAGTCCAGAGTCATCTTCAAACCTGAGGATCATTTATGGAGTTTGTGAGTGCACCATCTTTTAGTTAGTTAGTCAGGGAATTTGTTTTAGGGACCCGCTACTCCCTGAACTGTGTCCTCAAGCCAGGGAGTAAGGGTTTGAGGATTTTATAACCTGCTGCATATTACACCTGTGGAGAGATTTACCACCTTCTCCCACTTGTGAGTCCTTTGGGCTGTACTGAACCCAGTCAGCCACACTGCTAAACCACTGCAGAGAAGAATTTTGTGGTTATAGGTCATCAAGGGCCCCAGCAAAGTACGCGTACCAACGGGACACTAATTTTACATTTGCTACATCAAGTCACGGGTATTTGCAGTGTGGGCATGGTGACCCTAAAAATAGTGTTTTATCCTGTTATGTTGTATTTGTCTCCTGTTTAATATAATTATTGTGTTGAATATATTTTTATGTGTTTGTGTTATTTCTTGGAAGTCTCCAACTATTTGGCAAGTAAAAGGGGATTACTCTGTAGTTAGAATTTTCCGCCCAAGCTGCCCTGGTGACCCTGCCAGGAAGGAGCGAGGGGGATGGAGGCACCGCCAAATAATTTCATAGGAAAAAAAGAGAAAGAAAATACACCCCGGTGAGTGGGTGGCGGGATCCAAAAGAACCCAGACCTGTCCATCAAAACCTGTGAGCGGATTGGCATTAAAGGAGGTAACCAGGTGGAGAGGGGGCGCTACATAAACAAAACTGCAAACTGAGTTTAACATACTAGATAGCTAGGATATGAATTAACAAATTCTCACCTCAAGTGATAAACAGGCTGGCAGATTCTTAAGGCACAAGCTGCCTTGGCTTTGCAGCTTGAGTTTCCCTGGTTTTCATAACAGGCTAGAAATCCCTTAGCCTGGGACTATCACTTCCCCCCTGTTCAGTCTTTATTCCTCAGGTGTTTCCAGGTTTGTAGTAGGGAGAGTGAGGTCCCATCATGATATCATTTCCCCCTTTTATATCTTCTTTCCACTTGCGGGAAAGCTCTTTTACTGTGACCTGGGTGGTCAAACAGTTCCCATTGTGTAGTGCTATCTCTGAGAGGTTTCCATTGTACACAGTTCTTGGGGTAACCCTTGTGCTTGTGTGCATTTCTGCAACATGCCATTAACATTGTTTGGCCTTTTTACTGTTGTATGTGAAAGGCTGCTTGTGGGTGTTTTCAACCTCACATGTTTCAGTAACACATACACAGCCAAACTTCATAACTTCACATACCACAATAGCACATACAGTCCAGAGAGATATTAATGTCTAGCAGATCAAGACTAGTTTCTAGTAGTTTTTAGCCCTAAGGAGGATCATATTTTTCTTCTTCATTTCCACGCAGTTTCTTTCCCCCATCCCACAAAGTTTTTACAACTGCTAATCATGTTTTAATCTGCCAACTAGAACAAGTTTACACTTTACAATGGCGTTAGTAATGTAGACACTACAGAGAAACACCCCCCCACACACACACACACACTTTTTAGGAAAGAAATATTGATAATGCTGTTGATGGCCCAAGAGCACGTTATTTCCTTTTATAAAAAACTTGATGCATGGTATACTATTCTTCATGAATGTGGCTGTATATCTAACTCCTCATACTCAGCAAAATGCAACAAAATATACCCCAATAACCCTCCTCACTGACGGGGTCCCAGAGCCTGGGCTCCAGCCCAAGCCTGAATATCTACATTGCAATTTACACACCCTGTAGCCCAAGTCTTGTGAGCCCGAGTCAGCTGACATGGTCCAGCTATGCATGTTTAATTTCAGTGTAGACATACTCTTAGTGTAAATGAGAAGCAGGTTGCGAGTGTCATTAAAACCTGTGAGAAACACCACAGTTAGCATTCAGGGGAGCTAGGCCTGGGTTCCCCAACTTCTCGCTGGCTAATTCTATACACTTGTAGCCTTTTATGCAGGGCCACCAGCAGTCACACAGCCTGTCTGCAGGGCAAATTGTATCTGCAGGGCTCTCTGGGGTGCAGGTGAAGGGCAGCCAGGACAGTTAGTAAGTGCTAGAGTAGATACAGGGCAGGACCTACACCATACTGGTGCAATTACTATGGTTCAGTTTTTGAAAAGAGATGCAGGCCAAAAGAACTCTAATTCCACCCCAATTTGGTGTAGGTTATAAATTCTGTGTGGAAGTACAAAAAATGCAATTGGGAGAACCTTAGTACAGCTGTATTCCTCCGTTCTTGCTAAGCTATTGGCTATCACATTTACTGCTCTGGTGTATATTAGGCATTGTATACACTGAAGAAAAAAAGTGGTAAGAATAAGACTAGGAAGTTGATTCTCAGGCAGAGGGGAATAAAAATGTGTAAGCAAACACCTCTTTATTGAGGGAAATGGGGAAGGTGTAAATGGCAGGAGCATGGATCTGAAAATCTTGACCCACAGTTATTACACAGATCCACAAAATTCAAAGGGCAGACAAATATATAAATACCACAGCCCTAAGGAGTAGTGTGTGTGGTCTTTCTGTAAAGAGTGGTAATATCCTAAATATTCAGGAATAGGAACATAACTCAGACATGACACTTAGCATATCTGCTTGTCTTATTTTACCAACATTAATTCACTAATCTTGAACATCCACTTGAGCTGCGTAAGCATTATCATCCATGTTTTACAGCTGGGGACATTAAGGAAGAGAGATGATGTGACTTCCTTAAAAGCGAAGGGCAAATGGGGGAGGAGACATTGTCAGAACTAAGATTAGAATACCAGTGGTCTGTACCCTTACTACAAGATAGTCAACATTAATTTGCTATGAGATTCCTTTCCTATGACATTCTTTCCTGCTAGGGACTACTTAAGGAGTTAAATCTCACCTGATTGGCATCAGTAATCACTATTCCCCCCTGCCCTCATTAGAGAAACTTAATTATGACTCATTTCTCTTGTATGGGCATTTTAAAGATGTGTAATTAACTGGTTACAGGTTGTTAGGCAGTTGATGAAGCGTGAACCAGCCATTGACTTGTTCCTTTATTTACAATTTTCCTGTAACACTCAGAGATGACAGCAGGCCTGTTTTTCATTCCCTGCTTCATCAGATTAAAAAATGATTTGTGAAGCCATTTTTAATTCCTCAAATTCCATTAAAACCAAGTATCCAAGAGAGCCCTAATCAAAATATAATAGGTGCTAAAACCCAAACACCCAACAGCACTTTTGACACACTTCTAACTGAGATACAATGTTAAGAAGCTGCCTTCATTTATCTGACCTGTAGCAATAATACTGACCTCTTTCAGAATCAGTTCTGCACAAGGCCTTTCTCCAACCACAGGCCACTAGCATAAATTATCATGTTTTGGTTAGCATATAGTCCACAAAGCCCATATTTTTAGGCATATATTTCACAGGCTGCACCCGCTGGTTCAGTGAGAATAGTGCACAAAACAAAGTCCACCCACTGTGGGGTTAGTAGAACAACAAAGGTTCTTCACTGTTTGCATCCAGATTTTCCCCCACTCTATTAGCAACTTCCTTCGTTTCCTCTTTTTTGCACATCCATTGGACCTTGGAGTGCAATGAGTTACCACTGAATTTGTTCCCAATCATCTAACCTCGCTCAATTTAGTTACATAATCCTATTGACCCATCAAGAGGCGGTGTGGTGGAAAGGGTTGTAGGCCTTCCCTATATGTGAACAGGCCTGTAGACCCCTTCAGAGGGTATTGATTTATTTTTCACTTAGGGTTATATTATTTTCAGAATGATCCCAGATTTCACACATAATATGAACTTGGGTGCCACCGAAATTTTCTGCCATGTTTGTTTATTGCTCATGTATGTAAAAACAGCTGAGAGATGTGGAAATGGTTTATCTCAGCATGAGGATGTGCTAAGAGCTGCCTTCAGGAAGCCAACACCATTTCTTCTCCCTCTGTGCAAGTCTCCTGTGTCTTATAGGTTTCAGAGTGGTAGCCGTGTTAGCCTGTATCAGCAAAAGGAACGAGGAGTACTTGTGGCACTTAGAGACTAACAAATTTATTTAGGCATAAGCTTTCATGGGCTAAAACGCACTTCAGATGCATGCAGTGGAAAATACAGTAGGAAGAGATATATATATATATACATACAGAGAACATGAAAAAATGGGGGTTGCCATACCAACTCTAACGAGACTAATCAATTAAGGTGGGCTATTATTAGCAGGAGAAAAGAATCTTTTGTAGTGATAATCAGAATAGCCCATTTCAAACAGTTGACAAGAAGGTGTGAGTAACAGTAGGGGAAAAATTAGCATGGGGAAATAGTTTTTAGTTTGTGTAATGACCCATCCACTCCCAGTCTTTATTCAAGCCTAATTTAAAGGTGCCCAGTTTACAAATTAATTCCAGTTCTGCAGTTTCTTGTTGGACTCTGTTTCTGAGGTTTTTTTTGTTGAAGAATTGCGACTTTTAGGTTTGTAATTGAGTGTCCAGGGAGGTCGAAGTGTTCTCTGACTGGTTTTTGAATGTTATAATTCTTGACGTCTGATTTGTGTTCATTAATTCTTTTGCGTAGACACTGTCCGGTTTGGCTGCTGGACTTAATTTGCAAACTGGACACAGTTAAATTAAGCTTGAATAAAGACTGGGAGTGGATGGGTCATTACACAAACTAAAAACTATTTCCCCATGCTAATTTTTCCCCTACTGTTACTCACACCTTCTTGTCAACTGTTTGAAATGGGCAATCCTGATCATCACTACAAAAGTTTTTTTCTCCTGCTGATAATAGCCCACCTTAATAGATTAGTCTCATTAGAGTTGGTATGGCAACCCCCATTTTTTCATGTTCTCTGTGTGTATATATCTATATATCTTCCTGCTGTATTTTCCACTGCATGCATCAGATGAAGTGGGTTTTAGCCCATGAAAGCTTATGACCAAATAAATTTGTTAGTCTCTAAAGTGCCACAAGTACTCCTCATTCTGTCTCACAGGTATTTTTACAGGCAAACCTGAGATGAAGTTGTACTGGCCCAGAGGACGAAGCCAAAAAAAGGCATGTGGGCCCCATTATGAGCTCCAACAAGCTAAAAAGTGAATGGAAATTAATTTCCTCTGCAGTTCATTAAAAATGTGTTTATGAAATGTAATGCTGCCCTGTAAGATTTGTGATTTTGCTCCATGAAAAATGGGGTTTTTTCTGTGAAAAACAACACTTTTACTTCTACTATATTTCATAAAATCAGCATGAGAAGGCTTTTAAAGAGAGAGTGGGAGTAAAATGGGAGTAAGGGTAGCAAGGTGAAAATTACTGAGACAGAAAGATTGAGCAGTGGAAGTATGAGTAAATTAAAAACTGAAACCTGAATGGCTAAATAATGGTAAATAGGAGTGGGAAAATTAGGAGGGTGCATGTGGGGGTTAGGCAACTGGAGCAATAACTGAGAGTGTGGGTGAGTCAAATGGCTGAAGCAGTCTTTCATAATACACAGGAACCATTAAGCTGTACAATTATGAAATCCTACTGTGCCTTGACTCCTGTGGAACTATTGAATTGACACTTATCCTGAGTGCTGCATACCAAGGAGGATGCCAACAGTTCTCTCTCTTTTACTCCAAACTCTCCCCTCTTCCACTTCACAAAGCAGTGACATGTCCAATATTGTTGTCTACAAATGTGAAACAAGTGCCTTTCACACATGCACAATAGTATATTAGTTAATCAAAGTGTTCTCCCAAGGAAACAGAGCTGAGGGGACAGATATAATAAATTCCTAGTCAACAATGTGACCCTGGCTAAGGCCTTTATAAAAAGGTGCTTTAAAGATGGTTGTGCCTCACTTATTCCACATTGGGCTTTATTTATTTTGAATTGCCTATGTTTTGCTTAATTCAGGCCCTGTAATACATTCAATTCACTACATTTATAAATGACAGTCAATGTTACACTTTGGAATCCATGCTTAGAAAACTTGGCAGCTACATTTATTCTGTCATTTCCATAGGCTAGATTTTTCTAGGCCTTGATGCAAAGTGACAGAACATCCTGGCTCTAAGCACATCTTGCTTGCTGAACCAATTTAAATTCCTGTTGGAATCAAGTTAGCCAGAGCTGCTTAAAACTGTTTTAAATCAGATCAGCAAATACAGTTTGAACCCCAGTTCCTCTAATGGCTTTCAGCAACCATTTTTGAAATTGCAGCTTTGATCTCCCATGTGAGATATCCTCCATAAATGCTCACTTCATAATGGCATTGAAAGAAGCCCATACTGGAGACATCTATTTTGCACCCATAAATACAAAGAACAGTTATAGCTTTGGGGATGTATGGGATTTTTTGGGGTCTGTATTGAGCTTCCAAGTGTTAGGTCCTTTCCACAATGTACAGCACTTCTGAATGACATCATCACCAAAATAAATATAGAGTCAGAAATAGTTAATCATGAGACTCACCATAACCTTGGAGAGCAGGAGTCCAATTCTGCAACCTCTACCTATCTGACTTAAAGGGGACTTCAGGCTAAAGATTGCTGCAGTGTAAGCTGGTCTTATGCTACAGAGGTTGAATGGAAACAAACATCCATATTTATTATTTTCATACTTTGCACAAAAAGCAAGTGTGTTTCTGTTCCCATAATATTCAGTATGAAACAAAGGCCAGCTCACCTAACCGAATTCCTTAGTAACAGCCAATTCGAGAAATATTTAATTCCCAGTTGGTATTTAAGATGTATAATCTACTGGAATGGGCATCGAAGGAAATTTTCTACGTGGCCTTCTATTATTGCAGAACACATCACATTCTTATCACACACTGGTAGAACAGTAAAATCTTTTGTTAAAATAGCATAAAAAAGCTCATGTCAAAGCACAGCAATCCTGTATGTTGAGCAATATTTTTCTAGCCTCTTTACACAAATTTGTCAAATGTCGCTGCCTAACATTAGGCACTTAAACAACAGTAATGTGATTTTTCACAGGTGCTGAACACCAGCAGCTCTAGTGCAATTCATTTGTTCTTTGGAAAGATGTTTTGGGCCCTCACTGGCAATTTCTGCAACATCAGTAGCCTCACGTGATCTAGATGTTGTTCCAGAATTGAGAAACAAAGTTCTTTTGTGTTTAGATGGGGATGCCTGTGTTGGTGGATGTTGCGTGGAATGCCTTTTGTCACCTAAGGTGGTGCCAGTCTTCTCCCACTTTTTGTCTTCACTCTGGCGTCACCACTCACCTTTCCTTCTGCAATGGTCCACTGAACCTCAACAGGACATAACATTTGCCTTTGAAGTGTCTGGCTGGCAGCCACTGACTTTTGTGGTGGGGATAGGGGGAGCTTCTCGTGTTTAGATGTTTCTGGCTCATGGAACTAGAGAAAGGAAAAAAATCACTATTAAGCTATTCAGTTACAAGCAGGAGGGATGCAGAGCAAACTGTCTGCTTTAACTTACACTCTGTTTCCAATCGGCCCTAGGAAGCAGAGAATAGCCATAGCGTACATCATTATGGCAATGCCCCGATCCATTCACTACACTGTGGGCTGGGAGAAGAACCAGTGTAGAGCCCTTTATGACAGTGCTAAACTGGCTGGGGAGGTCCCTTGCACAAGGATTATTTTATGTGGCCATTTCTACTGACTACAGCTCTCTTTATGCTGCCAGAGGAGACAAAGGGTACATAGGGCCAGATCTTCAAAGAAGATTTAGGATCAGAGTTGCACTGCCTAACTTTAGGGGCTCTGCTGCCTATTGGAATCCGCAGCTCCAAGTTAGGGTCCCTATACACTGCATGGCAAGAGGCACATAAGAATGGAATCCACAAAAGCCAACATTCTAGGTGGGGAGCCACCTAAGCTAGTTAATAAATACTGGGGACAGGCGGTGTGACCTAAGCACCACCCCTCAAAAGAGCTTAGGAGCCTAAGGCCAGGTCTGCACTACAGATCTCTATCGGTACAACTATGTCACTGGAGTGTGACCCCTGAGCAACGTAGTTATACTGTCCTAACCCCCTCCCTCTTGTTGACAGTGCTATGCTAATGGGAGAGCTTCTACCGCTGACATAGCTACAGCCTCTTGGGGAGGTGGATTAACTAAGTTCACAGGAGAAGCTCTCCTGTTGGCGTAGTAATGTCTTCACTAAAGCACTAGAATGGTGCACTGCACCAGTAGACGAAACTAAGACACCCTAGCATACAGCCGCCATGCTAATTGTCCAGGCATGCATTTAAGAACATAAGAGCGGCCATACTGGGTCAGACAAAAGATCCATCTTGCCCAGGATCCTCTCTTCCAACAGTGGCCAATGCCAGGTTCCCCAGAGGGAATGAACAAAACAGGTAATCATCAAGTGATCCAGCCCCTGTTGCTCATTCTCAGCCTCTGGCAAACAGAAGCTAGGGACACCAACCCTGGCTAACAGCAATTGATGGACCTATCCTCCATGAACATATCTACTTCTTTTTTGAACCCTGTTAGTGTCTTGACCTTCACAACATCCTCTAGCAAAGAGTTCTAGAGACTGACTGTGCGTTGTGTGAAAAAATACTTCCTTTTGTTTTAAAACTGCTGCCTATTAATTTCATTTGGTGATCCCTAGTTCTTGTGTTATGAGAAGGAGTAAATGACACTTCCTTATTTACTTTCTCCACACCAGTCATGATTTTATAGACCTCTATCATATTCCCCCCCTTAGTCGTCTCTTTTCCAAAATGAAAAGTCCCAGTCTTATTAATCTCTCTTCATATGGAAGCCATTCCATACCCCTAATCATTTTTGTTGCCCTTTTCTGAACCTTTTCCAATTCTAATATATCTTTTTTGAGATGGGGCGACCGGATCTGCACGCAATATTCAAGATATGTGAGTACCAGGGATTTATATAGAGGCAATATGATATTTTCTGTCTTATTATCTATCCCTTTCTTAATGATTCCCAACATTCTGTTTGCTTTTTTGACTGCCGCTGCACATTGAATGGATGTTTTCAGAGAACTATCCACAATGACTCCAAAATCTCTCTCTTGAGTGGTAACAGCTAATTTAGACCACATCATTTTATATGTATAGTTGGAATTATGTTTTCCAATGTGTATTACTTTGCATTTATCAACATTGCCATTTTGTTCCCCAGTCACCCAATTTTGAGAGATCCTTTTGTAGCTCTTTGCAGTCTGCCTGGGAATGAACTATCTTGAGTAGTTTTGTATCATCTGTAAATGTTGCCACGTCATTGTTTGCCCCTTTTTCGAGATCATTTATGAATATGTTGAATCGCACTGACACCACTATTTACCTCTCTCCATTCTGAAAACTGACTGTTTATTCTTACACTGTGTTTCCTATCTTTTAACCAGTCCATGAGAGGAACTTCCCTCTTATCCCATTACAGCTTATTTTGTGAAGGAACCGCGTAGACTCAAGCACAGGAGTTTATTACGCACAGCACTGGCAGTGTGTCACTTTGCTTATTAGGCTCAGAGACACTGCAGAACAACTGATACAATAGACTATATAGGGTGCTCATTGGGTGGAGAGAAGCGATGGGGATGGGATTTTCCAAGCCCCTGGATAGGTTCTAGCAGCAAGACAAGATAAGCACAATAAGCCAATGGTCTAAAAGATTACATAATGGCTCTGCCCATGGCTCAAATTAGCATATTGCTGAGACACAGGTAATTACTGTCAAACTATGTCTTTTGAAGTGTATAGGTTAAATGCTAATTTTGGGGTCCAAGGAAATGAGGTAGCAGCTCTCCCGGTTGACCAACAGGTACATTCCTGAAGATTTAAAGCGAAAAAGCAGTAATTAGTACTTAATAACAATAACAATTGTTTATAATTTTACTCTTGCATTTCTGTGGGCTAGGATTGGTATACATCTGTGAGGGGAGGGTGTCATAACTCATGTCAATCATATTAGGCCTCTCCCCGAACTCTGTCTGGAATCTGAGGGGTATTGTACCGCTATCTTCTCCCTGCATTAGGGAGTTAACTGTGAGGCCTTTCTCAGCACTTCATGTGTCTATAACTTGCGATAAGGATGCCCAATTACATTCAGAGTTATGTTGACTCCACTCACTGACTTGAAACACACAAGGTTATCTGTTTACCCCAGCTTTCTCTTAGCCATGTATTGTTCTTTATTAGCTACCCCTCATCCAGGCCTATATGAAAAGTTCTAAACCAGGGGTCTCAAACTCAAATGACCACGAGGGCCACATGAAGACTATTACATTGGCCCGAGGGCTGCGCCACTGACCATCCCGCCCCCCCGCCCCTGCCCCGCCTCTTCCCACCCCTTCCCTGCCCCCATTCCAACCCCTTCCCTGAAATCCCCACCCCAACTCCGCCCCTTCCCTGCCCCCAGGGGGTGCAGGAGGGGTGCAGGGTGCATCAGAGGGCTCAGGGTAGAGGGTTGGGGTGAAGGGGGGCAGTGTTCAGGGTGCGGCAGGTGGCTCAGGTCAGGGGATCGGGATGCAGGGGGGGGGCTCAAGGCAGGGGGTTGGGGTGCAGGAGGTTTGCGGGGTGCAGCAGGGGGCTTAGGGCAGGGGGTCGAGGTACAGTAGGGGTGTGGGGTTCAGTGGGGGGCTCAGGGCAGTGGGTTCAGCTGCAGGAAGGGTTCGGGGGGCAGGTCCAGCGCGGCGCACACCGGGGGCACGGCAGGCTCCCTGCCTGCCTGCCTGCCCTGCCCCCGCGCTGCTCCGGGAAGCGGCCGGGACCTGGGGAAGCAGGGGGGCACAGGAGTCTGTGTGTTGCCCTGGCTGCTCCTCCAGGTACCTCCCCTGAAGCTCCCATTGGCCGGGAACGGGGAACCACAGGGAGGGAGCCTGCTCTGCCCCTGGTGCGCACCAGGCCGGAGCCGCTCTAGGTAAATGCTGGGAGGGCGGGGGGGGGGGGCCGCGGGGAGCTGGAGGGCCGCAGAAAATAACCCACCTACTTATCCAAGTCAGATATGATGAGGATTAATGAAAATCTTACTTCATCATATAAAAAAGTTCTATCAATCCCAAAGGATCAGACACATTACCTCCCAGGTTAATGAATATTCCAGATCTTACCCAAATACACGCTTACAGCCAATTCTTATTAACTAAACTAAATTTTATTAAAAAAGAAAAGAGAGTATGGTTAAAAGATCAATATACATACAGACATGAGTTCAATTCTTGAGGTTCAGATTCATAGCAGAGATGGTGAGCTTTGTAGTTGCAAATAGTTCTTTTGGTTATGGTCCAATGTCCAATATTATATTCAGGGTGTACCAGCTTAACTGGGATCTCAATCTTGTGACTCAAACTGATGAAGTTTAAGCAGATCTGAGATGACAGGATCAGGACCCAGCTGCAGTGGCACAGGAGCTAGCAAACAGAGCTGTAAACAGGGGAGTTTCAGTGGGAGTTCTGTTGGAGGAGAAGGTATTTGTATTTGGTTTTGTAGTATTTGTATGTGTAGAGGCTTGTAGGGACTTTGTGCTGGGAGAGAAGCTGAGTCCTGATTAGGGGGTGGGGCTTCTCTGACAAGGGGTCCTATAAAGGTAGCAGCCAGTCAGGCAGTGGCACAGACAGCTACACAGGAGTCAGCAAACAGAGCTGTAAACAGGGGAGTTTCAGTGGGAGTTTGCCTGGTGGTGCTTGTTTGGGGTTTGTTTTTGCTGTAGGTGGTGGTGTTTTGGTGTGGTTAATCTGGGAAACACAAACAGGACCTAGGCGAGAAGGCTATGACAGATACAGAGGCAGCAGTGGGAGTGACTCATGTAGTGGAAGACACAATGAGGATGACTGGATGTGGAAGCTGTGGTATGAAGCTGTGGTATGATCCTGGAGGGGGTACCTGGTAAGAGTTTTGTCTGCATGAAGTGCCATCTGATAGAGCTGATGGAGGAAAAGATCCGAGGTTTGGAGATGCAGGTAGAAAGTCTGGTAGAGTTTAGAAAGGGGTTCAAGCAGATTATGGAGCAAAGACATGAGGTATCTGAAGGGAAAAGCTCAGACTTGCAGATGGAAGCAGTACTGAGGAATTCTGAGGGGAGACTGGGTGAGGAAAGTGGTCAGAGGAAGCATGTGACTAAAAGAACCAGGCAGGGGAAAAGATGGGCTAGTGAAGGAGAAATAGAGCTCAAGAACAGGTTTGCAGAGTTGGAAAATGAAGAAGGGGCTTAGCAGGTAGTCACTGAAGGTGGAAGGGCAAGGAAGAAGAGAAGAGTGGCTAGTCCTATAAGAAAAGGGGAAGAGTCAATGGAGATTACACCAAATATGAGCCCCAGGAGGATACAGGATGGGTTGAAGAGGATTACAAGGGAGAATAGGAATGGAAAGAACTTGCAGCCAGAGGGAATAGGGGATAGATTGGAGAATAGCACCGTCACCAGGAAAAGGCAGGTCTATGTGATCGGGGACTCTTTACTGAGAAGAATATAGACAGGCCTGTAACCAGAGCTGATCCAGAGAATAGAAGGGTGTGCTGTCTTCCAGGTGCTAAGATATGGGATGTAGACCTGAGGTTGAACAGGATCCTAAAGGGAGCAGGAAAGAATCCCCTAATTATCCTTCATGTGGGAACAAATGATATGGCTAGATTCTCGCTGGAAAGTATTAAGGGAGACTATGCTAGGCTGGGGAAGACGCTTAAGGAAATCGAGGCTCAGGTGATCTTTAGTGGGATTCTGCCTGTACCTGGAGAAGGGCAACAAAGGTGTGACAAGATTATGCATATCAACAGATGGCTTAGGCAGTGGTGCTATAAGGAGGGCTTTGGGATGTATGGCCACTGGGAGGCATTCGTGGACAGTTCTCTCAGGATGGAGTTCAATGAATCTGAGTAGGGAAGGAAATAGACTTCTAGGATGGAGGCTGGCACAACTGATTAAGAGAGCTTTAAACTAGGAATTTGGGGGAGATGTCCAGGTAACCTCCACGCCGAATTTTAGCATTGAGAGGGAAGAAAATGAAGGAAGAAAGGATACAGCCGTAGGTAGGAGAACGTATAAAAAGAGGAAGGGCAGTGTGGAGACCAGTCTAATAGGTTATACTGGCTGTAGAATGACCGTGCCTAATAGGGTACAGAATGTGAGCAAGGCCAAACAGCAAAAATTAAGATGTTTGTACACCAATGCGAGGAGCCTAGGTAACAAAGTGGAGGAACTAGAGCTACTGGTTCAGGAAGTGAAACCAGATATTATAGGGATAACAGAAACATGGTGGAATAGTAGTCATGACTGGACTACAGCTATTGAAGGGTATGTGCTGTTTAGGAAAGACTGAAATAAAGGCAAAGGTGGTGGAGTAGCACTGTATATCAATGATGAGGTAGAATGTAAAGAAATAAGAAGCGATGGAATGGATAAGACAAAGTCCGTCTGGGCAAAAATTACATTGGGGAAGAAAACTATTAGAGCCTCCCCTGGGATAGTGCTTGGGGTGTGCTATAGACCTCCGGGATCTAAT
This sequence comes from Natator depressus, assembly GCF_965152275.1. Taxonomy (NCBI): domain Eukaryota; kingdom Metazoa; phylum Chordata; order Testudines; family Cheloniidae; genus Natator; species Natator depressus. Next base: position 297,778,550 of record NC_134234.1, read on the forward strand.
TTGGATATGGATAGAGCCCTTTTTAATGTTTTTAATAAAGTAAATACTAATGGAAACTGATCATGGGAGACTTTAACTTCCCAGATATAGACTGGAGGACGCGTGCTAGTAATAATAATAGGGCTCAGATTTTCCTAGATGCAATAGCTGATGGATTCCTTCATCAAGTAGTTGCTGAACCAACTAGAGGGGATGCCATTTTAGATTTGTTTTTGGTGAGTAGTGAGGACCTCATAGAAGAAATGGTTGTAGGGGATAATCTTGGCTCAAGTGATCATGAGCTAATTCAGTTCAAACTGAATGGAAGGATTAACAAAAATAAATCTGCAACTAGGGATTTTGATTTCAAAAGGGCTGACTTTCAAAAATTAAGGAAATTAGTTAGGGAAGTGGATTGGACTGAAGAACTTGTGGATCTAAAGGCAGAGGAGGCCTGGGATTATTTTAAATCAAAGCAGCAGAAGCTATGGGAAGCTTGCATCCCAAGAAAGGGGAAAAAATTCTTAGGCAGGAGTTGTAGACCAAGCTGGATGAGCAAGCATTTCAGAGAGGTGATTAAGAAAAAGCAGAAAGCATACAGGGAGTGGAAGATGGGAGGGATCAGCAAGGAAAGCTACCTTATTGAGGTCAGAACACGTAGGGATAAAGTGAGATGGGCTAAAAGTCAAGTAGAGTTGGACCTTGCAAAGGGAATTAAAATCCATAGTAAAAGGTTCTATAGCCATATGAATAAGAAGAAAGCAAAGAAAGAAGTGGGACTGCTAAACACTGAGGATGGAGTGGAGGTCAAGGATAATCTAGGCATGGCCCAATATCTAAACAAATACTTTGCCTCAGTCTTTAATAAGGCTAAAGAGGATCTTAGGGATAATGGTAGCATGACAAATGGGAATGAGGATATGGAGGTAGATATTACCATATCTGAGGTAGAAGCAAAACTCGAACACCTTAATGGGACTAAATCGGGGGGCCCAGATAATCTTCATCCAAGAATATTAAAGGAACTGGCACATGAAATTGCAAGCCCATTAGCAAGAATTTTTAATGAATCTGTAAACTCAGGGGTTTACAGATCCGGGTAACTACAGGCCTGTCAGTTTGACATCTGTAGTATGCAAGGTCTTGGAAAAAAATTTTGAAGAAGAAAGTAGTTAAGGACATTGAGGTCAATGGTAAATGGGACAAAATACAACATGGTTTTACAAAAGGTAGATTGTGCCAAATCAACCTGATCTCCTTCTTTGAGAAAGTAACAGATTTTTTAGACAAAGGAAACGCAGTGGATCTAATTTACCTCGATTTCAGTAAGGCGTTTGATACCGTGCCACATGGGGAATTATTAGTTAAATTGGAAAAGATGGGGATCAATATGAAAATTGAAAGGTGGATAAATAATTGGTTAACAGGGAGACTACAGCAGGCCCTACTGAAAGGTGAACTGTCAGGCTGGAGGGAGGTTGCCAGTGGAGTTCCTCAGGGATCAGTTTTGGGACCAATCTTATTTAATCTTTTTATTACTGACCTCGGCACAAAAGTGGGAGTGTGCTAATAAAGTTTGCGGATGATACAAAACTGGGAGGTATTGCCAATTTAGAGAAGGACCGGGAAATCATACAGGAAGACTTGGATGACCTTGTAAACTGGAGTAATAGTAATAGGATGAAATTTAATAGTGAGAAGTGTTATTAATCCCTAAATGCATAACCTTACAAGAATTTTAGTTGTAAGATGGGGACGCACCAATTAGAAGTAACCGAGGAGGAGAAGGACCTTGGAGTATTGGTTGATCATAGGATGACTATGAGCCGCCAATGTGATATGGCGGTGAAAAAAACTAATGCGGTCTTGGGATGCATCAGGTGAGGTATTTCCAGTAGAGATAAGGAGGTTTTAGTACAGTTATACAAGGCACTGGTGAGACCTCACCTGGAATACTGTGTGCAGTTCTGGTCTCCCATGTTTAAGAAGGATGAATTCAAACTGGAACAGGTACAGAGAAGGGCTACTAGGATGATCCGAGGATCGAAAACTTGTCTTATGAAAGGAGACTCAAGGAGCTTGGCTTGTTTAGCCTAACTAAAAGAAGGTTGAGGGGAGATATGATTGCTCTCTATAAATATATCAGAGGGATAAATACCAGAGAGGGAGAGGAATTATTTAAGCTCAGTATCAATGTGGACACAAGAACAAATGGATATAAACTGGCCACCAGGAAATTTAGGCTAGAAATTAGACAAAGGTTTCTAACCGTCAGAGGAGTGAAGTTTTGGAATAGCCTTCCAAGGGAAGCAGTGGGGGCAAAAGATCTATCTGGCCTTAAGATTAAACTCGATAAGTTTATGGAGGAGATGGTATGATGGGATAACATGATTTTGGTAATTAATTGATGTTTAAATATTCATGGTAAATAGGCCCAATGGCCTGTGATGGGATGTTAGATGGGGTGGGATCTGAGTTACCCAGGAAAGAATTTTCTGTAGTATCTGGCTGGTGAATCTTGCCCATATGCTCAGGGTTTAGCTGATTGCCATATTTGGGGTCGGGAAGGAATTTTCCTCCAGGGCAGATTGGAAGAGGCCCTGGAGATTTTTTGTCTTCCTCTGTAGCATAGTGCACAGGTCACTTGCTGGAGGATTCTCTGCTCCTTGAAGTCTTTAAACCGTGATTTGAGGACTTCAGTAGCTCAGACATAGGTGAGAGGTTTTTCACAGGAGTGGTGGGTGAGATTCTGTGGCCTGCGTTGTGCAGGAGGTCAGACTAGATGATCAAAATGGTCCCTTCTGACCTTAGTGTCTATGAATCTTTTATACAATTTCAAGTCTTCTTTGACAGGTCGGAGTCCCTTGACTTACAATAGGTAATAGTGGCAACTTTGAAGTAGGTCCATCACCGGTACTTAGCTACACAAATTAACATAAGTCAGTTGCCTGTTTTTACACCATTTGCAGATGATTGGCTATACATTTTAGAGAGAGATGAATACAGCAATATTCTGTGTTTACAGTTCTTTTGATCTCTGAATTAACAGAATACAGCATAGATGGGGACTGTTGAATTACATTGTTGACCCCTACCAATATATATGTAAATACACAAACATCATCTCCCCATATGTTTTTAAGGGTTGAATTTGAGTCATTTATACTGCAGGAGGCTTAACCCTTTCTGGTCATGCATCACACCTCCTCAAAGAATTCTAGTAGATTGGTGAGGCATGATTTCCCTTTACAAAAACTATGTTGACTCTTCCCCCAAGAAATTATATTAATCTATATGTCTGACAATTTTGTTCTTTGCTATCATTGCAACCAGTTTGCCTGGTACTGAAGTCAGGCTTACTGGCCTCTAATTACTGGGATCACCTCTGGAACCCTGTTTACAAATTAGTGTCACATTAGCTATCCTCCAGTCATTTGGTACAGAAGCTGATTTGATAGGTTACAGACTATAGTTAGTAGTCCTGCAATTTCACATTTGAGTTCCTTCAGAAGTCTTGGGTGAATACCATCTGGTCCTAGTGACTTTTACTGTTGATCAATTTGTTCCAAAACCTCCTCCACTGACACCTCAATCTGGGACAGTTCCTCAGATTTGTCACCTAAAAAGAATGGCTCAGGTTTGGGAATCTCCCTCATATCCTCAGCCGTGAAGACCGATGCAAAGAATTCATTTAGTTGCTCCGCAATGGCCTTATCGTCCTTGAGTGCTCCTTTACCATCTTGATCGTCTAGTGACCCTACTGGTTGTTAAGCAGGCTTCCTGCTTCTGATGCACTTAAAACATTTTTTGCTATTACTTTTTGAGTCTTCAAATTCTTTTATGGCCTTCCTAATTATATTTTTACACTTGGTCTTTTGCCAGAATTTATGCTCCTTTCTATTTTCCTCACTAGGATTTAACTTCCACTTTTTAAAGGATGCCTTTTTGCCTCTCACTGCTTCTTTTCCTTTGTTTAGCCATGGTGGCACTTTTTTGGTTCTCCCTGTTTTTTAATTTGGGTTAGGCATTTAAATTGAGCCTCTGTAATGGTGTCTTTAAAAAGTTTCCATGCAGCTTTCAAGGATTTCACTTTTGGTGCTGGCCCTTTTAATTTCTGTTTAACTAACTTCCTCATTTTTGTGTAGTTCCCCTTTCTGAAATTAAATGCTACAGTGTTGGGCTGCTGTGGTGTTTTCCTAACCACAGGGATGTTAAATTTAATGATATTATGGTCACTATGGTCACACCAAAGCAGTCCAGGACTCTCTTTCTTTGCCACACACTTTCACAAGCTTGGCAAAAACTCATGTTAAATATGGACAAATCAAATGAAATGAGGGCTATTTCCATGCCAAATTTAGTTTTTTCAACCCTCAAAATGTTGCGGCTACAGAACTGATAAAAAAAAAAAAAGAAATCCCTGTATGTTTTTGAAGTTGTAAAAGTTTTTCCCCATTCACTTTGTGTAAAAAAACAAAAAACAAACCTGCACCCACACACTTTCCACAAGTATTCCGCTTCAGGCACAGCCTGTGGCCTCAAGCCTGCAATCAGCTCTAGGAAAGCAAACCCTTGTGACCCTACAAAACCCCACTGAAGAAGTCAAGGCCTGGTCTACACTGGCAAGTTTTTGCACCAAAAGTCAGCTTTTTGAGTTAAAACAACAGAGGTGTCCACACTAACAAGCCACTTTTTGTGCCAAAACTCCTAGTTGCAGTGCTGTAATAAAACCTTCCCGAAGAGAGTCCTAAAGGTTTTTGCACTGAGGCTTTAACACTGTAGTGCCAGTGTGAATGTCTTGATTGCTTTTATCACTGTAATTGGCCTCCTGAAGTGTTTCACAATACCTGGAGTGACCGCTCTGCTCATTGGTTTGAACTCAGCAGCTGTGCAGGCATGGGCCCCTCCCCTTTCAAAGTTCCCTTCTGGCAGTCAGGGCATGTGGTGCTGCTCTGCTCTGGGATACAAAGCAAATAATTAATGAGGAATGCTCCTGCTGTCTCCAACAATAGGAACTGAGGCAGGGGTGCATATGTATGTATGTGACAGCGAGAGACTGTGCTGTGCAGAGCTAGAGAGGGAGGCGGGGGGCAGGGAGCTGAGGTTGGGTCTCCCTCTCCCCCATCTCAGAACTGGTTACTTCTGAATTTATGAGACAGCATGCAGACACTGTCCCCCAATACACACACTGTCTCTCCCCCCTCCCCCATGCACATGCTCGCTGTCACACAATCTCCCCCCCCCATCCTCCACTTCAGTTGAAAAGCAGCTGGCAATGGGATTGAGAAACCTGCATCATGTGAGGCTGTACCTGCCCCATGAGGCATTGCAAACCCTTCCCAAAGCACCCTGCAGCCAGTTGCATAGCGGGATAGCTGCCACAGTGCACTGCTCTGTGTGTCGTTGCAGGAGCTGCTAATGTGGATGTGCTCCAGCGACACGGAGCTAGTGTAGACATTCAACTGTGCTTGTAATTAAAGCGCTTTAATAAAAAACTTTGCCAGTGTAGTCATACCCCAAGTCACAGATCTCACAAGATCAGATAATAAGAATAGAATATATGTAAAATAGCGAAGCATCTGGAAGCTGTTCTGGAACCTTCAACTATAGAGGTATTACAAACACACAACCTCGTTATCAAAGCAATAACGAAACATTGAGCTCAGGCTTTCAGATTTGTCATTAAGAATTCACCAAGATGGCAGTACCTGCAGGTCATTTTTACCAATCTGCTTGTATTTGTTAAGTTCCACAGGGATATTTTTCTTCTTGAAAGCGTTTAAAGCTCTCCCTAAAGCAGGCTTTGAGTAGAGTTCATTCAGAATAAAATCTTTAAGGCTTAGCAAAGAATATTTCGGAGCCTGAAGATCAAAGGCTCATCACCTGAAGAGATGTGAAGAGAGTGGTCACTTTGGATGGGCTATTACCAGCAAGAGAGTGAGTGTGTGTGTGTGGGGGGGGCGGAAGGTGAGAAAACCTGGGTTTGTGCTGGAAATGGCCCAACTTGATGATCACTTTAGATAAGCTATTACCAGCAGGAGAGTGGGGTGGGAGGAGGTATTGTTTCATGGTGTCTGTGTATATAATGTCTTCTGCAATTTCCACAGTATGCATCCGATGAAGTGAGCTGTAGCTCACGAAAGCTCATGCGCAAATAAATTGGTTAGTCTCTAAGGTGCCACAAGTACTCCTTTTCTTTTTGCACCTGAGTATAGTATCTGCTGATAGTGTGTGAAATGGCTTTCAGTTAGGACCAGGTGAAGAGTCCTTGTGGCACCTTAGAGACTTAGGGCATGGCTACACTTGCAGATGTAGAGCACTTTGAGTTAAACCAGCCTTCCCAGAGTGCAGTAGGGAAAGCACTGCAGTCTGTCCACACTGACAACTGCAAGCGCACTGGCATGTCCTCATTTGAGGCACTTCCAGTGGCATTGGAAGCGGTGCATTGTGGGCAGCTATCCCACAGAGCACCTCTTCCCATTCTGGCTTGTGGGAAGGGGGACAGGGCATTCTGGGTGCTGTCCCAATGCCCCGTGATGCATCGGTTTGCATCCCGGCAATCCTTCTACTTCCACCCACAATTGGCACCATCTTTCAACATTTTTTGTACTGCGTAATCTGTTTTCCCTTTCGGTCTGCGGGAATGGAGCCTGAACTGCTGAGGAATATGCTGACGAGTTTCGTCAGCACATCATGTTTGGCAGTCAAGTTACTCCTTAAGATCCAAAGTGACAGTGAGGGCTCAGACGAGGATATTGATGCAAGTAACGCATACGACATGAGATTGCTTGTGGCATTCACGGACATGCTCATCACCGTGGAACGGTGCTTTTGGGCTCAGGAAACAAGCACTGAGTGGTGGGATCACATCATCATGCAAGTCTGGGATGACAAGCAGTGGCTGCAGAACTTTCGGATGAGAAAAGCCACTTTCATGGGACAGTGTGAGGAGCTCACCCCCCACGCTGCGGCACAAGGACATGAGATTGAGAACTGCCCTGACGGTGGAGAAGTGGGTGGCTATTGCAATCTCGAAGCTGGCAACTCCAGACAGCTACTGATCGGGCGCTAACCAGTTTGGAGTGGGGAGGTTGACCACTGGAGTTGTGTAGATGCAAGTTTGCAGAGCCATTAATCGCATCCTGTTCAGAAGAACCGTGATTCCGGGTAACGTGCATGACATTGTGGCTGGCTTTGCACAAACGGGTTTCCCTAACTGCGGAGGGGCGATAGATGGGACGCATATTCCAATTCTGGCACCAGCCCACCTAGCCTCCTAGTACGTTAATCGGAAGGGCTATTTCTCTGTGGTTCTCCAGGCGCTTGTGGATCACTGTGGGTGTTTCATAGACATTAACACAGGCTGGCCTGGAAAGGTGCATGTTGCACACATCTTTCAGAACACTGGCCTGTTGAGGAAGCTGCAAGCCGGGACACTTTTCCCAGACCAGAAGATCACCGTAGGGGAAGTTGAAATGCCCACTGTGTTCCTTGGCTCATGAAACCCTACACAGGGAACCTTGACAGCAGCAAGGAGCGGTTCAACAACAGCCTGAGGCAGTGCGGAATGACTGTGGAGTGTGTTTTTGGCTGTTTAAAGGGCCGCTGGCACTCTCTGTACGGGAAGCAGGACCTGGCCGATAACAGCATCCCCGCGATTATATCTGCGTGCTGTACCCTCCATAATATTTGTGAAGGGAAGGGTGAAAGAGTCACTCAGGCATGGAACTCGGAGGTTCAACACCTGGAAGCTGAATTTGAACAGCCAGAGAGCAGGGCTATTAGAGGGGCCCAGCGTGGGGCTGCAAGGATTAGGGATGCATTGAGGGAGCAATTTGAGGCTGAAAGCCACCAGTAATGTCTGGTGCCCTGCACGGGAGTGAAGTGCAGTGGTTCCAATGTTAGTAGGAATCTGTGTTTACTACGTATGATACACTGACTTGCAGTGCCTGTAGCTTTCCTTGGCTAAAGTATCTTTTATGTTATGCAATAAAAAAGAATGGTTTCAAAGCAAAAAAAATCCATTTAATGAAAAAAGTTCATTTATTGAAAAGAAACACAACTGCTTGGGAAACACAAAGGGCAAGGGGGTAGGGTGGGGAATGGTACAATCACAGGTTTGCGTATGTCCTGTTATCATACTCAGCCCTCCTGGCTGGAGTGCTGTGTAATGAGTGCTGCACTTCAGGATGGCTATACTGCATGGTGATGGGAGTTGAGTGCAGTGGGTAAGGGTCATAATTTTCAGGGCTGGGTGGTGAAGCTACAGGTGTTGGAGGCAGCTGGTGGGGATAAGAACCGAGATGGTGGGGAAAGTGGGTTGGAGGTAATATGGAGGCACAAGGGAAAGAATTTTGGGACAAGGGCTGCAGGAAGAGCTCACTGAAGATAAAAGACAGTGTTGAAGGACCTATGTTCTGTATGAAATGGAGGGGCATACATCTAGTAAGTAATTCTCCTCATGCATTGTATAGAGATCCTGGGTGCCTATTTGGGTTTGTGAATTCCAGTAAATGGCAGGGCACCTCTAAATTAGAAGTGTCAGCACCTAAATCCCCCTTGTGAATCCCAGTTAGAGTATTTAACAAAGCGTCGGTTACCATGACTCCTCCAGGTTACATTCGAACACAACACAGTTTTTTACTACCCCCGCCACAAACGAATATGAAGATTCCACTACTTAACTTAGATGTCTTCAGGGTAGAATCCAGTGATTTATTCCCTCCGTTCAAGTGCCAGGTAGCTGTCTCCTTAGCTACCTTCTGCACTATTCATGAATTTGTAGCTGTATGAACATCCTTATGCCATATTCATGAAGCATTTCCATCCTCCAACACCAGATATGTATGATTAATGCAAATGTTTCACACCGTCTGCTTGATTCTATTGACTCCAAATTAACATTGATGGCTGATTTAATTGAGGATTTCTCTCTAAATGTCAATGTCCTGCAGATCTCTTCAAATTATACCTTATTCTACTCCAAGTTATAGCAGTGTAAATCCAGGGTAACTCTACTGAGTCCAATGAAGTTACTCCATATTTACATCAGCATCACTGAGGTGAGAATCTGGGTGACTGACTTTTAAATCCTGCAACTAAATCAGTGTGTGGATAACCTCTACTAAAAGAGTAATGTTTTTTGTGTTAAGAATCAGAAATGTTAACTTTTGTTGTGGTCGAATGAGATTTGATCCCTAGGATTTGATCCCTAGGATTGTGTATCAACAGCAGGAAAAAACCCAATACTTTAAAGGTGAAACTGAAAGCATTTGAAATACAATTGAACCTCCTTTATTTGTGGTCATGAATGGGAGACCCACAGTGAAAAACTTGCCAATTAAAAATGAACAATAAAAAAGCCAGGAAAAGGCAACACACAAACTTTTCATGCATAGTATTTTGTCAGCTGAAGTTTAGATTTAATCATTCATAATAATACTTTGTAACATATTAGTGAATGTTCTGTGATATACTTCATACAAATAATGCAATGATAGTAATCTGAGACTTCATGACACATCTTTGTTGAGAGGCGAGGAGAGAGCCTGTTTGTGTGCTGATTATAAAGTGTGACATTTCATAAAGTAAAGGTTAGTGAGGTTCTTCAAAATGGTTTAAGATCACAGATCAGTACGGGTAAAATTCACTACTTTTCAGGGAACTAGCAAAAGGCCTGTGCACCATGTAAGTGCCATTTACTTCCTATTTCAAGAATGTAAATAGCACTTACAAGGTGCATAGATGTTGGGTAGCACAGGAGTGAATTTCACCCTAACGGAATATACATGTAGACTAAAAATGTTGTGACAGGGTGGGGCCAGATGGCTACAGGAGAGTAATAGAAGGCAGATATATTAGCCCCAGGTTAAGTAGGTCCCTTTTCCCTGGGTAAGGTAACAGGGAAGGTTCCAGAACAATCAGGAACCTTCTGGAGACAATTAAGACAGGCTGATTAGAACACCTGCAGCCAATGAAGAAGCTGCTAGAATCAATTAAGGTAGGCTAATCAGGGCACCTGGGTTTAAAAAGGAGCTCACTTCAGTTTGTGGTGCATGTGTGAGGAGCTGAGAGTAAGAAGGCGGACTGTTGGAGGACTGAGGAGTACAAGCATTATCAGACATAAGGAGGAAGGTCCTATGGTGAGGATAAAGAAGGTGTTGGGAGGAGGCCGTGGGAAAGCAGCCCAGGGAGTTGTAGCTGTCGCACAGCTGTTCCAGGAGGCACTCTAGACAGCTGCATTCCACAGGGCCCTGGGCTAGAACCCGGAGTAGAGGGCAGGCCCAGGTTCTGCCCCAAACCTCCCAACTCCGGGTCAGACACAGGAGGAGTTGACCTGGACTGTGGGTTCACGAAAATGGCCAAGCTGACGGCTGCCGTGAAGCTCCAAGGTGAGCAAATCCACCAATAAGAGCAAGACGCACCAAGGTAGGGGAGGAACTTTGTCACAATGTACATTTAGCAAAATAATTACAAATCTTATACTTCTCCACTTGTCTGATTGGTGCTGTCTGCCCAACCACCGATCAACATATACCTACCCACAATAGAGTTCCAATTTTTTAGGTGGCTGTGACATCATCACATTTTTCTAAAAGATGTTCTGTAGTTCAGCACTCCCAAACTTCATTAATTTACATACCTTCTTAAAATTAATAACTATTTATCAATCCGTGTGCCACTTTCTTAAAAGATTGTTATGAAGTGACTTGACACATCAAACTCATGTGCCATCTGTGGTACAGGAATTAATTCAGGGAAGTCCTATGGCCTGTGTTTACAGAAAGTCATGATCACTATGGCCTTTCCTGGCTTTGCAATCTGTGAATCATGCCAAGGGAAAGAGAAAACTAAACTCAGGACTTAGAAGGTAAATGAAGAGGAAATTGTTTAAAAAAATATCAGCTCATAGTCTGCCCCAGTGCAAATCAGGAATAACTCCTTTGAAGTCAATGGACCCTCACCAGTATAACTACACTAACATAACACAACTCAGGTGCTTTAGTTTCAAACGGTTATTTGGCTAATCATTAAACTTAAAAGATTTCTTTTTCTGAAGCTTTTACAGTTCACATTTCAATTGGAATTCCGTATTGATGAGATGTAGCTTTTCAGTGTTATAGAGTTTTATGCTCAAAGCGTTAACAATATTTTTAGAGTTCCTGCAATACTTCAGAAGAATACTAGCTATTCTGGGGAAAAAAAGCCATTGCAGATTGTGGCATGCTATAAGGGTTTGAATTCTTTTATTCCCTGGAAAATATGTTTGTAAACTGCACCAAAATGACTTTGGACTGTATGGCCCATGTATACCTAAGAGCATTTTACAAGTTCTAATTTGTCATATCAATTTGTTTCTGAATTTTTTCATATACCTTCCAAGACTTATGTGCTAACTGCAATTTGATCGCTTCACTTCTCAACCTCATATGGAGCATTTCAAGAGTAATCTGTGGAAGATGATTGCCTTTGAACTACCTGGTTATGAATGGTATAGGTTCATTATAAACAGCTTGCAATTTCACTCTGAGTGACTACCAGGCCTTATATACATTTTTCATATATCCATTAGATTGGATGATTTTTAGAACTTAAAGAAAGCAATATACAGTAGATTGAAATTAGCCTAAAGCCAAAACATTCTAGTGACACAAACTAGAGGTTCCTGTTGTATATTATGTAAGGAAATGATCATTTATTCCCAGTTGCATTCTGAAAACTCTTCAGAATAAAACACCAAACATAAAACAATACTGGCCCTCAGAGACAAATGAATGTAGGAAGGTGAAATATAAGCATAAGGATAGAAAAGTGGTTTTGCCTGAATAAATTTGAGACAATTAAAATATTCAATAATACATATCATCTGACCTTATTTATAATCTACCATTAACCTCTGGTGTTTTTTCCAAATGGAAGCCTCTTTTCCCCTGGGAGAGCAAGGTAGGTATCAGGGTTATTTATCTCATGGTTTTCAGAGACAGTCTGGGCTAATCCAACCTTAGTATTTACTGCTTTATGTAAAATCAGTATACCATCTGAAGAGGCCACAGATTCCCCTAGCACTAGACAAAGAGGAGGTCCTGACTCCTCTGTGTCAAGTATTATACCCACAATACATGCAGAATCACAGGACCTCTGTCAAAGATTGAAACTATAACCACAGCCAAAAGATTAATCCTGACGGTCCAGTCCAAGAAACCATTCTAATGTTACAAGTAGGGCTGTCAAGTAATTAAAAAAATTAATCCCGATGAATCGCACTGTTAATAATAGAATACCATTTATTGAAATAGTTTTGGGTATTTTCTACATTTTCAAATATTTTGTTTTCAATCACAACACAGAATACAAAGTGTACAATGCTCACTTTGTATTATTTGTATTACAAATATTTGCACTGTAAAAACCAAAAGAAATAGTTTTTTCAATTCACCTAACAAGTACCGTAGTGCAATTCTTTATCATGAAAGTGCAACTTACAAATGTAGAATTATGTACAAAAAAATAACTGCACTCAAAAATAAAACAATGTACAACTTTAGAACCTACAAGTCCACTCAGTCCCACTTCATGGTCAGCCAGTCGCTCAAACAATTTTGTTTACATTTGCAGGAGATAATGCTGCCCGCATCTTGTTTACACTGTCACCTTACACTGTCACAGGCGTTCACATGGCACTTTTGTTGCCGGTGTCGCAAGATATTTATGTGCCAGGTGCACTAAAGATTCATATGTCCCTTCATGCTTCAACCACAATTCCAGAGGACGTGTGTCCATGCTGATGACAGGTTCTGCTCGATAACGATCCAAAGTGTTGAGGACTGATGCATGTTCATTTTCATTATCTGAGTCAGATGCCACTAGCAGAAGGTTGAATTTCTTTTTTGGTGGTTTGGGTTCTGTAGTTTCTGCATCGGAGTGTTGCTCTATTAACTCTTCTGAAAGCATGTTCCAGACCTCCTCCCTCTCAGATTTTAGAAAGCACTTCAGATTATTAAACCTTGGGTCGAGTGCTGTAGCTATCTTTACAAATCTCACATTGGTACCTTCTTTGCGTTTTGTCAAATCTGCAGTGAAAGTGTTCTTAAAATGAACAACATGTGCTGGCTCATCATCCGAGACTGCTATAACATGAAATATATGGCAGAATGCCGGTAAAACAGAGTAGGAGACATGCAATTCTCCCCCAAGGAGTTTGGTCACAAATTTAATTAATGCATTTTTTTAACGAGCGTCATCAGCATGGAAGAATGGTGGTCAAAGCATGAAGGGGCATATGAATGTTTAGCATATCTGGCATATAAATACCTTGCAATGCCGGCTACAAAAGTGCCATGCAAACGCCTGGTCTCACTTCCGGTGACGTAAATAAGAAGCGGGCAGCATTATCTCCTGTAAATGTAAACAAACTTGTTTGTCTGAGTGATTGGCTGAACAAGAGGTAAGACTGAGTGGACTTGTAGGCTCTAAAGTTTTACATTGTTTTGTTTTTGGGTGCAGTTATATAACAATGAACAAAGTCTGCATTTGTAAGTTGCACTTTGAAGATAAAGAGATTGCAATACAGTACTTGTATGAGGTGAATTGAAAAATACTATTTCTTTTATCATTTTTACAGTGCAAGTATTTGTAATAAAAAATAATATATAGTGAGCACTGCACACTGTATTCTGTGTTGTAATTAAAATCAATATATTTCAAAATGTAGAAAGACACACACATTTAATAAATTTCAATTGGTATTCTATTGTTTAACAGTGCAATTAAAAGTGTGATTATTCACAATAAATTTTTTTGAGTTAATCGCGTGAGTTAACTGCGATTAATTGACAGCCCTAGTTACAAGATAGTTCTGCATCTCTCCCTGCAGGCAGGAATTATTTCTGTTCTAGTTGTGTAAGGTAGAGCGTCCAGTCATGGACAGCTATTCTAACTAGTTTACTCATTAGTTGAGATTACATGATCATAGCTGATTTTGGAAGTCTGGTTTGGAACAGATTTATTAATGATGATCAATTATGATCAGATGAAATTTCTGACAGCTAATTTTTACTTTACACTATGTGTAAAGCCTTTAATTAGAGAAACATAGCTAACAAGCTGACCCTGCCATGTGCTGTCGTTTCTGTTGCTTCAGAAAGCATATTATTGCCTGCTCAGAGTATTCCTGGTCAGTCAGATACTTGTAGCTAGTTCTGTGTGGAATAAAAATATCACTAATGAGCAAAATAGCCAAAGGGTTTTCTGCAGAGACATCATTGTAGCTGCCTCAGGATCTCAGAATGACTCCTCAAGACTCACCTGGAAAGAATGGCTGATGAGTTTTTAAAAAATAACCACACCAAATCAAAAGAACCATAACAAAATCCAAGGAGCTGCCGAGTTCACAAACCCAAATAAATGCAGGACTCCAAATGCATTTTTCAAAGAAAAGGAGCAGTAATTTCCTAAGTAAAAGGAGCATAATAATTTTACACCGTATTTTTGACAGCTTGTGATGCGATCTGCATGGATTCACCTACCATACCGTATTATTGTTTATTATTATTATTACAGTAACCCAAAAGCATGTTGGCTCTGTAAAGAACAAGTAAAAACCCCACAATTTATAGCCCCAAATAGTTTACAGTCTAATTCTGGGTATGATAGGAGGAGTGAGGCTAGCAAAAAAGAGGGAAGAGGTGTGTGAGGAAAGGGTTAGGATTACAGTAATACGATTATCATGAACGATATGACAAATAATTGTGCCAACAATCTGTTAATGGCATTTATAAAATGCTTTCATCAATAGCTGTTACAATAAAAACAACTAAAATAAACTAGATAAGACAGATGATTAACAGTTGTAGTTTTATATACACTAGTCTGGATTCCACCTACCCCTCTGCCCCCAGATCCAAGCATGGTACAATTGCCCCATGCACAGGCCCTATGAATGGGAGTGCACATAGGGGAGTAAAATAGAGACTGGACAGGCTAGAGAGTTTCCCTGGAGGGCCACCCAGACGTTGCCCTGAGAAGGTAAATCACCCCAAGGCCGTATGTCTTTTTCTGCATAACCCCCATGGTGGTCCTGGGACTTCTGTAGCCAGAGGGAATCTCTGCCATATGGCTTGAATAGAGCTGTGCTTCCAGGGTGCCAGGCAGAGTTCCCGCAGGGGTCAGAGTCAGCATATATGGCTCTGAGCTCCCAAGAATCAGCCAAGTTTTAGGGACAGATTCAGCCACCTTGTCCCAAGGGGATTGGAGGACAAATCTTGCCCCTGGAAGGACTGATGTGGGGAACAACCAGTGGGACCACTGGATGATTGAGATGCTAAAGGAGCAGTCAAAGATGATAAGGCCATTGTGGAGAAACTAAATGAATTCTTTGCATCGGTCTTCATGGCTGAGGATGTGAGGGAGATTCCCAAACCTGGGCCATTCTTTTCAGGTGACAAAACTGAGGAACGGTCCCAGATTGGTGTCATTAGAGGAGGTTTTGGAACATATTGATAAACTAAACAGTAATAAGTCACCACGACCAGATGGTATTCACCCAAGAGTTCTGAAAGAACTCAAATGTGAAATTGCAGAACTACTAACTGTAGCCTGTAACCTATCATTTAAATCAGTCATCAAATGACTGGAGGATAGCTAATGTGATGCTAATTTTAAAAAGGGCTCCAGAGGTGATCCTGGTAATTACAGGCCGGTAAGCCTGACTTCAGTACTGGGCAAACTGATTGAAACTATAGTAAAGAACAAAAATTGTCAGACAACATAGATATACTATCATAAGGTATATAAGTATATACTCGATCATAAGGTTCGTTTATAAGCTGACCCACCCAAGATGGTAAGTAAAAATGGAAAATTTTTATGACCCATTCATAAGCCGTCCCTATAATTCAGGGGTCAGCAAACTTTGGCTCCCGGATCATCAGGATAAGCCACCGGCGGGTCGAGATGGTTTGTTTACCTCGAGCATCTGCAGGCATGGAGGTAAACCTAAGTAAACAAAGTATCCCGGCGCACCAGCTGCTTACCCTGGCGGGCCGGGACAGCAACCGGTGGGGAAATTTTTTGGGGGGAGAAGCTGGGATTCAGGGGGGTAACCCCTGTGACCACCCCCCACATGACCCCACCCCTAGCCCAGGACCCCCACACTCTCCCCATCCCATCCCTTCCTACCTTATCTGGGGAGGGCCAGGCGAGGATGTCTCTGGCCTGGCTGGAGCTGCTCCGGCAGGCTGGACAGTGCGGCTGCAGCCTGCTCCAGCGGGTCAGACTGGGTGGTGCGGCCGCAGCATGTTCCAGCAGGCTGGGTCGGGTGGCACAGCCGGTGCAGCCAGAGCCTGCTCTGGGGGGCAAGGCCGAGCGGCACGGCTGCAGCCTGCCAGCCGCGGAGCTGCAGCTGCTTCGGAGGCTCGGGGGAGAGCAGTGTAGCCAGAAACAGAGAGACTCTGGCCCCACCTCTTCCCTTCTGGCTCTGCTGCCTCTCTTTGCTCCCTCTGTTGGGGGGAGGGGCTGTGTCCCACCTCTCCCTCTCTATACCCGTTCATAAGCTGACTCCCTTCTCTGGTGCTTCCCTTTTTCACTAAAAAAATTCGGCTTATGAACAAGTATATATGGTAGTTGGGGAAGAGTCAACATGGTTTCTGTAAAGGAAAATCATGCCTCACCAATCTACTAGAATACTTTGAGGGGGTCAGCAAGCATGTGGACAAGGGGGAATCCAGTGGATATAGTGTACTTAGATTTTCAGAAAGCCTTTGAACAAGGTCCCTCACCAAAGGCTCTTATGGATTGGTAACTGGTTAAAAGATAGGAAAGAAATGGTAGGAATAAATGGTGGCAAAATTTGCAGATGATACAAAACTACTCAAGATATTAAGTCCCAGGCAGATGGCAAAGAGCTACAAAAGGATCTCTCAAAACTGGGTGACTGGGCAACAAAATGGCAGATGAAATTCAGTGTTGATAAATGCAAAGTAATGCACATTGGAAAACATAATCCCAACTATACATATAAAATGATGTGGTCTAAATTAGCTGTTACCACTCAAGAAAGAGATCTTGGAGTCATTGGGGATAGTTCTCTGAAAACATCCACTCAGTGTGCAGTGGCAGTCAAAAAAGCAAACAGAATGTTGGGAAGCATTAAGAAAGGGATAGATAATAAGACAGAAAATATCATATTGCCTCTATATAAATCCCTGGTACTCACACTTCTTGAATATTGCGTGCAGATCCGGTCGCCGCATCTCAAAAAAGATATATTGGAATTGGAAAAGGCTCAGAAAAGGGCAACAAAAATGATTAAGGGTATTGAACAGCTGCCGTATGAGGAGAGATTAATAAAACTGGGACTTTTCATCTTGGAAAAGAGACAACTAAGGGTGGATATGATAGAGGTCTATACAATCATGACTGGTGTGGAGAAAGTAAATAAGAGTCTTATTTATTCCTTTTCATAACACAAGAACTAGGGGTCACCAAATGAAATTAATAGGCTGCAGATTTAAAACAAACTTAAGGAAATATTTTTTCACACAACACACAGTCAACCTGTGGAACTCCTTGCCAGAAGATGTTGTGAAGGCCAAGACTATAACAGGGTTCAAAAAAGAACTAGATAAATTCATGGAAGATAGGTCCATCAATGGTTATTAGCCAGGATGGTTAGGGATGGTGTCCCTAGCCTCTCTTTGCCAGAAGCTGGGAATGGGCAACAGGGGATGGATCACGTGATGATTACTTGGTCTGTTGATTCCCTTTGGGGCAGCTGGCATTGCCCACTGTTGGAAGACCGGGTACTGGGCTAGATGGACCTTTGGTCTGATCCAGTCTGGCTGTTCTTATGAAATCTCTGTGATACCCATCTCCTCCCACAGAGCCCTCTCTGGAGGCATTTAATGCAGGAGGGGATGAACTAGTTCACTAAAAGGCATTAAGGGGATAACCTGTCAGTTGCAAACACATTTTCCTGCCTTGCACTAGACACCAGCTACTTATTACTAGGACTGGGCAGACACATTTTTCCTAAATTCAAATCTACTTTATGCATTAAGAATTTGTAACTGAACTCGAACCTTTCAAGGCCCAGAGTTAGGTTAGGCAAAACAACTGTTCTGGACTGTGGTCTGCAGCAGCCCTGGGCTAGGCTCACATGCATTGCTGGCCTCGGGAGATAACTTTCCTCTTGTGCAAGTGGGGGCCAACAGAGAGAAGACCCTGTCTCGGTTCCCGATCTTCTGTGAGGAGAATTGAGAACAACCCTTTGCCCTGCATCTCTGGGGAGAAAAGACAACCAAATGTCTAAGCCCACTTAGAGATGGGAGGAATCCTTCTCTCTTTCTCCTGTGGAGGTGGGAGAAAAATCTATCATATGAATTTTAACTGAAGTGGAAATGTATGAAATTGCAAACCCATGGATACAGAAATAACTTAAGATGTTAAATCAGGACAACAACCTTCATTCTTTGATATTATTCTACAAGGCGGCAAAAATTAACATGATATTCATAATTTCTCAACTCTTTTGAAAGATCTGAAACTATTGGAGAACACAGTCACGCCCCACTGCTTTGAAAGTATCAAACACTGTAGTCAGCCGGAAATAAACTATTACCGTGAAGAGATTGCAAAAAGACCCCTACACTGAGGATGACTCTGTTTATATGTGGGAAGCCCTGTTTTTGCCTTGCTTTGATTTTTGCTGGTTTATCATCATGCAGGTCAGGTTTTACTACTATAACAAACTCAGACTGGAATCCATTTGAAAATACGGCTTTAGGATTATTGACAGGACCTACTTCAGTTCTGCAGTACAGATCCAGGGAAGGAGGGAAGCGACAGCAAATGTGTGAAAGCTTTCTTTGGCAATATGAAAAGGCTTCTGTCCAACGTACACTATCTTCCTCTTCCATAATAGACTAAGAACAGCATAGCACGTTAACTATTTGTTGCTTCTCCCAGTAATACATCAGCTAAAAAGCTCATGAGTGTGTTGATTTTTTTAAACGTTAGTAACAAAGTGTATTGTATTCAGTATTAGCCTGTGCCTTTCCTTCAGTTGGGAGGCCTGTTCATTATGTAGCAGCTGGTTCCTCCCAACTCACCATGGGTTCGATCCAGCTCCCACTGAAGTCAATAGGAATCTTTCCATTGACTTTAATGAGCATTGGATCAGACCCCTTTGCTCTATTGCAGCCACAGTACAAATGAAGGTGAACTGGGTGTCTCAGAAAGAAGGGGTGTCTCATGATCAGGAGCATGCTGGTCAGACCATCACTAGCAGTGGGCTTCAGTTACCATCTGGACTGAAGATAGTGCTCATGCAGTGAATCCTCCTCTCACAGCAGACAGCAAAGCTTCTCTGGATTACAGCAGGCAATGAGCTTCAAAGCACGCATGACAGTTTGTTCTATGAAACCCTTTTGTTCACCCCTGCTGGGCACTCCTGCAAAGTACTGCCTCTCTTGAAGGATGCACTGGCCGGAAGACCAGGAAGGAGGGCAAGGGTCAGGGGAGTGCAGAAAGCTTGCTCTCAGCTCAGCTCCTTCGTGTTCCCTCTGAAAACTGTTTCATCCCCACCCCACCCCACCCCACCCCTAGGTATTTTTGCCTGGGGAATAACAGGCTGTAAGAGCAAATATTTCCACTTTCAGGGCACACTTTGTACTGAGCTTCACTCTTTGTTTAAGCACTGTCTGTGCAGTGCCTTGACCACGTTATCCTGTTTGACTAGGTTACTGACCTGATATATTTTAGAATCCCTGTCCCTTGAGCAGTCTCTCTCTCAACACACACATTCTTAAATGCGTGCGCTCTACAGGCAAACATCCCCTGCCTCCCTTGGCTGATGTTTTAAAAGACCCTTGTCATCATCATCCTAGGAGACTGCACATGCCTGTGGAGAATCCAGTGCTTAATTTGTGCCAGGGCTAGCCAAGGTTGAGTCCTGGCACCTCCTGGCTTGGCAGTCCATAGCCCCGGCATCTCTGGCCGCTTGCTGCATCAGTTATGAAAGTAAAAGTTGCTTGAGCCCCGGAACCTCTTTCATTATAAATTAAGCACTGGGAGAATCCCCCACAAAAATGATCCTCAGAAACACACCCTGTAGAGTTTAGTCTGGGTTGCTGTTAAATGAGAGTCTTCCCTTGAATAGACACTTCTAGGGAAGCCATGAACAGTGAGAAGAAATAACAGGGTTACTAACATTTCAGAAATATGCAGAGGTATAATATGTCACCCTGCTATATCATTTTCAAACAAATGGAGCAAATTAAAGTACACCAATGGATCCAGTAGTAATAGTAAATCAATGATATAAAACATGTATTTAAATCTACCATAGAAATTTCAACAGTTTATGAGCTGTATCACAGCAGCCATTTCTTGCTATTGTATTTGGAGGCTGAATTGTTCTCTAAAATACCCTGAGAGGAGAATGTTATGGCAAAATGCGTGTGAGTGAGAGAGCGAGCGAGCACATAGCTTATTCCTGGAATGAAGAACTCTAACAGTGACAGGCAACATCATAAAACTGGCTTGGACTCTTTTCTCCTGTAATTTATGATGATCACCTCTCCCTCCCCACTCCCCCTAACCCCAGGACAATTCAATGTAAAGAAAAACATGAAGCTAAAATTATTCATTAGGGCCATTACCTTACTCCCTCCCAGAAGCATTTAAGCTGGAATAAGGTAGGTGGCTGTCAAGGTTCCTCCCCCACTCTGAACTCTAGGGTACAGATGTGGGGACCTGCATGAAAACCTCCTAAGCTTACTTTTACCAGCTTAGGTTAAAACTTCCCCAAGGTACAAATTAATTTTATCCTTTGTCCTTGGAATATCCGCTGCCACCACCAAACTCTAACTGGGTTTACTGGGAAATGTAGTTTGGACACGTCTTTCCCCCCAAAATCCTCCCAACCCTTGCACACCACTTCCCGGGAAAGGTTTGGTAAAAATCCTCACCAATTTGCATAGGTGACCACAGACCCAAAGCCTTGGATCTGAGAACAATGAAAAAGCATTTAGTTTTCTTACAAGAAGACTTTTAATAGAAATAGAAGTAAATAGAGGTAAAGGAATCACCTCTGTAAAATCAGGATGGTAGATACCTTACAGGGTAATTAGATTCAAAACATAGAGAATCCCTCTAGGCAAAACCTTAAGTTACAAAAAAGACATACAGACAGAAATAGTCATTCTATTCTGCACAATTCTTTCTCAGCCATTTAAAGAAATCATAATCTAACACATACCTAGCTAGATTACTTACTAAAAGTTCTAAGACTCCATTCCTGGTCTATCCCCGGCAAAAGCAGCATACCGACAGACACAGACCCTTTGTTTCTCTCCCTCCTCCCAGCTTTTGAAAGTATCTTGTCTCCTCATTGGTCATTTTGGTCAGGTGCCAGCAAGGTTACCTTTAGCTTCTTAACCCTTTACAGGTGAGAGGATTTTTCCTCTGGCCAGGAGGGATTTTAAAGGGGTTTACCCTTCCCTTTATTTTTATGACACGCCCCCCAAATCTCAGCTAGGGTGAAACACTGGCTGGGATTTCTTCCTGGAGCTCTAGGAAAAACAGAGTTAAGAAGACACATGCATCTCTAAATATACTACCAAGTACATAAAGACTAACAATATTTTCCACATCTCAAGGACGATTTTAACCAGTTGATTCTGGGAAACTTTCACGTGAGAGTGCATCAGCCACTTTGTTAGAAGCTCCTGAGATGTGTTGGATGTCGAAATCAAGATCTTGGAGAGCTAAACTCCACCGAAGAAGTTTTTTGTTATTTTCTTTGACGGTGTGAAGCCACTTCAGTGCAGCATGGTCGGTTTGCAGGTGGAAACGCCGTCCCCAAACATATGGGCGTAGCTTTTCCAGAGAGTAGACAATGGCATAACATCCTTTTTCACTGACTGACCAGTTGCTTTCCCTCTCAGACAGTTTTTTGCTGAGAGAAACTACAGGGTGGAATTCTTGATCAGGTCCTTTCCGCATTAAAACTGCTCCCATGCCACGCTCGGACGCATCTGTGGTTACTAGGAACGGTTTGTCAAAGTCTGGGGCCCTTAGTACAGGGTCAGACATGAGTGTCGCTTTAAGCTTGTTAAAGGCCTTCTGACACTTTTCGGTCCACTGAACGGCATTTGGCCGTTTCTTTTTGGTTAGGTCTGTCAGTGGGGTGGCGATTTGGCTGTATTGCGGTACAAATCGTCTGTAATAACCGGCCAAGCCTAAGAAGGATTGAACCTGTTTCTTTGACTTTGGGATAGGCCACTTTTGGACAGCATCCACTTTGGCCTGTAGGGGGCTGATAGTTCCTTGACCCACCTGGTGTCCAAGGTAAGTCACTCTGTTCAGGCCTATTTGACACTTCTTAGCCTTAACAGTTAGTCCTGCCTCCCTTATGCGCATAAGGACTTTTTGTAGATGTTCCAGGTGGTCTGTCCAGGAATCCGAAAATATGGCCACATCGTCAAGGTAGGCGACTGCACATTCTCCTAATCCCGCTCGGAGACCATCTACAAGTCTTTGGAAGGTGGCGGGTGCATTTCGCAGCCCGAAAGGGAGTACATTAAATTCATACAGCCCGAGATGTGTGGTGAAGGCTGACCTTTCCTTGGCAGATTCATCTAGCGGTACCTGCCAGTACCCCTTGGTTAAGTCCAAGGTAGAGATGAACTGGGCCCGTCCCAGTTTCTCTAATAGTTCATCTGTGCGTGGCATTGGATAGTTGTCTGGGCAAGTTACAGCATTTAGCTTACGGTAGTCCACGCAAAAACGTATCTCCCCATCTGGTTTGGGAACTAGAACCACTGGAGATGCCCATGCACTTCCAGAGGGGCGGATTACACCCATCTGTAACATGTCCTGGATCTCCCGTTCTATAGCAGTTTTAGCTTGAGGAGACACCCGGTAAGGTTGGACTTTAATTGGGTGAGCATTACCTGTGTCAATGGAGTGGTATGCCTGTTCATTCAGTCCTGGGGTGGCTGAGAACGTTGGTGCGTAGCTAGTGCACAGCTCCTTGATCTGCTGTCGCTGCATACGCCCAAGGGTCATGGAGAGGTTCACCTCTTCCACACCACCAGCACTTTCCCCTTTGTAGTAGACACCTTCAGGCCACTCAGCGTCCTCTCCTCCCTGGGCTGTAAACTGACAAACCTTTAATTCTCTGGAATAAAAGGGCTTTAGAGAATTAATATGGTACACCTTAGGCTTTCGGTTGGAGGTGGGGAATGCTATGAGATAATTAACAGCTCCCAGGCGCTCCTGGACCGTGAACGGCCCTTCCCACGATGCTTCCATTTTATGGGCCTGGAGTGCCTTTAAGACCATGACCTGGTCTCCTACTTTGAAGGAACGCTCTCTGGCGTGTTTATCATACCAGGCTTTTTGCTCTTTTTGAGCATCCTGTAAGTTTTCTTTAGCAAGGGCTAAAGAGGTTCGGAGGGTGTTTTGTAGGTTGGTTACAAAGTCCAGAATGTTAGTTCCTGGAGAAGGTGTAAATCCCTCCCATTGCTGCTTCACCAACTGTAATGGCCCCTTAACCTCACGGCCATATACAAGTTCAAATGGGGAAAACCCTAAACTGGGGTGTGGTACAGCTCTGTAGGCAAAGAGCAACTGCTGCAACACTAGGTCCCAATCATTGGAGTGCTCATTTACGAATTTACGTATCATGGCCCCCAAAGTTCCATTAAACTTCTCCACCATGCCATTTGTTTGATGGTGGTAAGGAGTGGCAACCAAGTGATTTACCCCATGAGCTTCCCAAAGGTTTTCCATAGTTCCTGCCAGGAAATTAGTCCCTGCATCTGTGAGGATATTGGAGGGCCAACCTACCCTGGCAAAAAAGTCTGCTAGTGCCTGGCACACACTTTTAGCCCTGGTGTTGCTTAGAGCTGCTGCTTCCAGCCATCAGGTGGCAAAATCCATGAAAGTCAGTATGTACTGCTTTCCTCTGGGTGTCTTTTTCGGAAAAGGACCCAGAATATCCACAGCTACTCGCTGAAATGGAACTTCAATGATGGGGAGTGGCTGGAGAGGGGCTTTGACCTGGTCTTGGGGTTTTCCCACTCTTTGGTATACTTCACAAGACCGGACATAGGTAGAAACATCCTTGCCCATTCCCTCCCAGTGGAATGACCCCCCCAAACGGTCTTTGGTCCTGTTCACCCCAGCATGGCCACTAGGGTGATCGTGGGCTAAGCTCAAGAGCTTGGCCCGGTATTTAATTGGAACTACCAACTGGCTCTGAGGATGCCAGTCTTTCTGGTGTCCCCCAGAAAGTTTCCTTGTATAAAAGTCCTCTTTCTACAACAAACCTGGATCGATTAGAAGAGCTGGGAGGCGGTGGGTTGCTCCGTGCCGCTGTCCAAGCTCTCTGGAGGCTTTCATCTGCTTCCTGTTCGGTCTGGAACTGTTCCCTTGGTGCTGGAGACATCAGTTCCTCATTGGATTGTGGACCTATGCTTGGTCCCTCTGGAAGCGATGTAGGGGATGGGGCTGTTTCCGTTGACTGTGAACCACTTTCCGCTGGGACACTATGTTGGGGTTCAGGCTCCGGCTGAGCCTCTTGTGTAGGGTTATTGACTGCTGCCGGTTCAGGTTCGGTGGGGCCCTCTGGTGTTGAGGTTGCAAGAACTGGATTCAGTGCTGGCAAATGGTCTGGTGCTGGTTGTTCCGCTGGTTCCGGTTCTGGGACTGGTTCCGTCTGGGTCTCTGGGACTGGATCCACTACTGCTGTTGCAGACATTGGCCTGGGGTCCAGGTCCATCACCTCTGACTGGGTCCTGATAGAAGTTTCCGGAACAGAGCTAGGCCTCACGGCTTGTTTAGCCTGGCTACGGGTGACCATTCCCACCCTCTTGGCCCGCTTCACATGATTGGCCAAGTCTTCCCCCAACAGCATGGGGATGGGATAATCATCATAGACTGCAAAAGTCCATGTTCCTGACCAGCCCTGGTACTGGACAGGCAACTTGGCTGTAGGCAAATTGAAAGAGTTGGACTTGAAGGGTTGAATCGTCACTTGGGCCTCTGGGTTGATTAAATTGGGGTCCACTAAGGAAGCATGGATAGCTGACACTTGTGCTCTGGTGTCCCTCCATGCGGTGACCTTCTTCCCGCCCACACTCACAGTTTCCCTCCGCTCCAAGGGTATCTGGGAGGTATCTGGGCCTGCGGACCTCTGGTGTGATTCCGGTGCAATGAACTGTAATCTGTTGGGGTTCTTTGGGCAGTTGGCCTTCACATGCCCCAGCTCATTACATTTAAAACATCGTCCAGCTGACGGGTCACTGGGGCGAGGTGGGTTGCTGGAGAACGGGGTGGTGGGACGATAAGGGGTCTGGAGGGTCCTTTGTGAGGTAGGTGGGGCTTTGGGTGGCCCCCGGTAATAGGGTGTGGTCTGGGGTTGTCCCTTCTGGTCTCCGCTCCAACTGCGACCAGTTTTCTTCTTCTCTGCCACCTCCACCCATCTGGCTCCAATCTCTCCTGCCTCTATTACACTTTTGGGCTTCCCATCTAGGATGTATCTTTCTATTTCCTCAGGAACCCCTCTAAGAATTGTTCCATTTGCATTAGGAAGGGCAAATTTACTGGAGATTCAACACTTGCTCCTGATATCCAGGAATCCCAATGTTTCACAATGTGGTAGGCATGTCGGGTAAATGACACATCTGGTTTCCACCTTAGGGCTCTGAACCTCCGACGAGACTGCTCGGGTGTTATCCCCATTCTGACTCTTGCCTTGGATTTAAACAGTTCATACTTGTTCATGTGTTCTTTAGACATTTCAGCTGCCACCTCAGCTAAGGGTCCACTGAGCTGCTGCCTCAACTCTACCTTGTATTGGTCAGTAGAGATGTTGTACCCAAGGCAGGCCCTTTCGAAGTTTTCTAAGAAGGCCTCAGTATCATTGCCTGCCTTGTAGATGGGGAACTTTCTGGGATGGGGAGTGGTACCTGGAGAAGGATTGCTAGGGTTTGTTGGTATATTCTGCCGAGCCTTTACCTTCTCCATCTCCAGTGCATGCTTCCTCTCTTTTTCCCTCTCCTCCTCCTTCAGCCGCATGAGTTCTATCTGTCTTTCATGTTCCCTTTGTTTTTCCTCAGCCTGAAATCTGGCTAATACCAGCTTTTGTCGAGCCGTGGATTTTGTCATCCTAACCTCTCTGTTTTGAGCTAACTTTACACCCGAGGTTTAGAAATAAACAAACAAAACTTGGCTGTAAAATTTTGCTGTGCTGGAATAGAATACCTATTCTCTGATAGTGATTGTCAGCCTACAGAAAAAGACAATTCCCTTTGTCTCTGCTCTGCCCCAAGTCAAAGCAAAAAACCTCCAACTACTTGGAAACCTGCTTACCAGCAGCCTAAAGGAAAAAAAATTCCTTTTCAAACTGGTGCTCCTTGTAAAAAAATCAAAATCCTAAAAAAAAAAAAAAGCCTCTGCCACTTTTGTCTCTAGGCAAATGGGTAGAACCCCCCCCCCCATTTACTTTTAGGGAAAAAAAACTTCTGGTTTACCAAGACTGTGAATTTCCCTGCAGGAGGTTAAGTACCCTGCCTCCAGGCAAAGAAAACCTGCAATTCACAAAGATAATCCCCTTTTGTCTCTCCTCTGGCCCCAAAGCAGAGAAAAAACAAGCTGCTTTCCAGCAGCTCCAAAGGAAAAAAAAATTTCCTGTTTAAAATCTGTATTTCTAGTTCAAAAAATCTCAAATTGATCTCAAAATGATTTCAGGTTAATCCCACCACTCTGCCACCATGTCAAGGTTCCTCCACCACTCTGCACTCTAGGGTACAGATGTGGGGACCTGCATGAAAACCTCCTAAGCTTACTTTTACCAGCTTAGGTTAAAACTTCCCCAAGGTACAAATTAATTTTATCCTTTGTCCTTGGAATATCCACTGCCACCACCAAACTCTAACCGGGTTTACTGGGAAACGTAGTTTGGACACGTCTTTCCCCCCAAAATCCTCCCAATCCTTGCACCCCACTTCCTGGGAAAGGTTTGGTAAAAATCCTCACCAATTTGCATAGGTGACCACAGACCCAAAGCCTTGGATCTGAGAACAATGAAAAAGCATTTAGTTTTCTTACAAGAAGACTTTTAATAGAAATAGAAGTAAATAGAGGTAAAGGAATCACCTCTGTAAAATCAGGATGGTAGATACCTTACAGGGTAATTAGATTCAAAACATAGAGAATCCCTCTAGGCAAAACCTTAAGTTACAAAAAAGACACACAGACAGAAATAGACATTCTATTCAGCACAATTCTTTTCTCAGCCATTTAAAGAAATCATAATCTAACACATACCTAGCTAGATTACTTACTAAAAGTTCTAAGACTCCATTCCTGGTCTATCCCCGGCAAAAGCAGCATACCAACAGACACAGACCCTTTGTTTCTCTCCCTCCTCCCAGCTTTTGAAAGTATCTTGTCTCCTCATTGGTCATTTTGGTCAGGTGCCAGCAAGGTTACCTTTAGCTTCTTAACCCTTTACAGGTGAGAGGATTTTTCCTCTGGCCAGGAGGGATTTTAAAGGGGTTTACCCTTCCCTTTATATTTATGACAGTGGCCTACTCTACTATAGTATAGACACTATACAGTTTTTACTATACTGGGTTCGTTTTTTTTCATTAGAATTATTTATCCCCTCCCCACCCCAAAAAAACCCCCAAATCCCCACAACTCTTTCCACAGCTTCATCCTCTGTTTCTGTGTTTTTGGGTTGACTGAAAAAATACTTTACTTCATTATCCACCTGTGAGTGGGTGAGCTCCCACCTAGCAGTTAGAGTCTGAGGTGGCAGCCTCATCTAGTGGTAGGGGAACCCGGGCTCTCCCACTCCACCGGGTTCTGACCCAGGGCCCCTCTTGGGCAACTGTACGAAGCTACCTGTGGTCCTGCTAACTCCCTCCCCATGGTCTCTTCCTAGTGTACTGTCCCTCCTTGGGGTGCCCCTGGGCCTCTGCAGGCTGGGGAGTCCTGGCTTCATGCAGCAGTCCTCATCCTGGGGATACCCTTCTGACATAGTCCCTCCATGGCAGCGAGTGCAGGTTTAACTCTCTCCGCCTGCCACCTTGCTGTGCTGAAGAGATTCCCTTGTAAGCCCTTCCCCCAGCTGAAGCATGTCCAGCTGGGGTGAGGCTTCCCGGATTCAAAGTTGTTCCTGCATCATTATCTCTTCAGTGTGAGTTTATCTGCTCCTTATTTTGACCCTCCACCTCCAATTCTCCCTCCCTTCCTTTCCTTTCTTCCCATAATTTCTTTTATGAAAGGAAAACCAACAGCATCAAATTAGAACTGCATTATCAAACTCCTTTGGTCATTGTGGTTTCTAAATTAGGCACAGAAAGTTTACCCATCCATACTATGGAGGCTTGCACCAGGTATGCTGGATGTACAGCAGTCTGCAGAGGTGGCAGCCTGTGCTATCAGATGCAAAGTGTTCCATATTAAAATAATCCACAACTGAGAATTTTTACTGTTTTCTTCACCACTAGAAGGAGAGGAATGCCACTGCCAAGGAATAGTCACTCTATGTAGCTGACGATGATTGAACATATATTGAGGCATGCAGGTCTAAACCTTCAGTAAGTGATTCCCAGACCTCTCTCAAATGTTTGGTCCACCTAATGTCAAGGTTGTACGTTAATGTTTACAAAAACCACCAATCAATGTAGTTTGCTGAATTAAATATCAGTAAACAACTGGGTTAAAAGCACAGGGACCTTATAAGGACACCTAATAAAAAATTATGGCTGTGGTTTATAACAGTGGCCCAGATTAGCCCATCTCAGACTATATCCTGTGTGGAGGATATTGCTGGGAGGAACTGTCTTTGAGGGTCCATTTGCAGAATTCTATTCATATTCTCTTATTGGGCTTTAGTTCCTCCACTGTAGAAAAGCCATGAAGCCTACAACCAAAGCTGCCAGGTCTGCCTGGATCCACAGGGATCTGTGGGAAGCCACAGCCATCTATGCAGAGCTCCTTTATTTTGTAGATTCCAAGGGCAGAAAGAACAATTGCGATCATCTAGTCTGACCTCCTATATAACACAGGCTGTAGAAGAATTCGTAGAGCAGATCTTTTAGAAAAACTTCCAATCTTGATTTAAAAATTGTCAGAAATGGAGAATCCACTACAACCTTTGATAAGTTGTTTCAATGGTTAATTACTCTCACTGTTAACAATATTTCCAGTATGAATTTGTCTACTTTCAACTTCCAGACATGGGATCGTGTTACACCCTTCTTGAAGAACCAATTATTAAATATTTGTTCTCCATCTAGATATTTCTAGACTGTAATCAAGTCACCCCTTATCCTTCTCTTTGTTAAGCTAAATAGATTGAACTTCATTAGTATATAAGGCATGTTTTCTAATCTTTTAATTATTCTTGTGGCTCTTCTCTGAACCCTCTCCAGTTTAGCAACACCCTTCTCAAATTGTTGTCACCAGAACTGGACACAGTATTGCAGTAGTGGTTGCACCAGTGCCAAATACAGTGGTAAAATAACCTCTCTACTTCTAATCAACATTTCACTGCTTATGCATACACGGATTGCATTAGCCCTTATGGCCACAGTGTTGCAATGGGGGCTCCTGTACAGCTGATTATCCACTATGCTCCCCAAATCCTTCTCAGAGTCACTGCTTCCCAGAATAGAGTCCCTGTCCTGTAAGTATGGCCTACATTTTGTTCCAATTGTATACATTTACACATTTAGACATATTAAAACACAAATTGTTTGCTTGTGCCCAGTTTATCAAGCTATCCAGATTGCTGTGCATCAGTGATCTGTCCTCTTCATTATTTACTACTCCTCTAATTTTTGAGTCACCTGCAAACACTATCAGTGATAATTTTATGTTTTCTTCCAGGTAATTCATACGTATGTTAAAAAGCATAGGGCAAGAACCCCGGGGGACCTAACTAGAAACACATTCATTCGATGGCGATTCCCTGTTTACATTACATTGAGACCTATCAGTTAACCTGCTTTTAATTCAATTAACGTGTGCTATGTTAATGTTAATCATTCTAGTTTTTTAATCACTATGTCATGAGGTATTAAGCTTCCACATGAGCTTGGGCCTGCCAGTACCCTGGGTGTATTGGAGCGATGCTTCCAAATATCCACCCTGGCCATGCCTGACCCTGCCACCTCTGGATCAGAGAGGCTGTGCAGAAAAGATAATAAAGTCCAGGCTGTAGTTTGTTTTTTTTTAAAAGGAAAGTTCCTTAAGGCCTGAAGAGGAATGATATGATGTGTTTCTCTCTCTCTCACTCGCCGCCACCCCCCAAATTCCTTCCTGGCCCACTCACTTACACATACCTGTCCACCCATTCCTGCCTGGCCCCCTCAGTCTTTGCCTATTCTCTCAGCACCAGACACTGGTACCATTTAAAGAGGCTTCTCTGAGGTCTGGGAATAAGGGGAATGAGTCCCCATTTCCATATGGTAGAGGGGAAAAATTATATTTGCAGCAGGCCCCCTCTTTATGCAGATCTAGAGGGCAGAATCTGCATTAAATTTAAAGCTAAGGCTACATTTTTATGAGTGAAATTCACTCCTGTGCAGAGGGCCACCACAAGGTCCATCAACATCATTGGAAATTTCACTGGAAATTCAGGCAGGCCAGTCCTCACTTACAGACAGCCCTCAAACCTGAAGCAAATACTCACCAGCAACTACACACCACACCACAGAAATACTAGCCCAGGAACCAATCCCCGTAACAAACCCCGTTGCCTTCTCTGTCCCCATATCTACTCTAGTGACACCATCATAGGACCACACCAGCCACATCAGGGCCTCATTCACCTGCACATCTACTTATGTGATATATGCCATCATGTGCCAGCAATGCCACTCTGCCATGTGCATTGGCCAAACCGGACAGTCTCTACATAAAAGGATAAATGGACACAAATCAGACATCAGGAATGGTAACATACAAAAGCCAGTAGGAGAATACTTCAAGCTTCCTGGACATTCAACAACAGATTTAAAAGTAGCCATTCTTCAACAAAACAGACTTCAAAGAGAAACTGCTGAGCTACAATTCATTTGCAAACTTAATACCATCAATTTGGGCTTGAATAGGGACTGGGAGTGGCTGGCTCACTACAAAAGCAATTTTCCCTCTCTTGGCATTGACACCTTCTCATCAGTTATTGGGAGTGAACCACATCCACCCTGACTGAATTGGCCTTCAGTATTGGTTCTCCACTTGTAAGGTAACTCCCGTCTCTTCATGTGCCAATATATATTTATGCCTGTATCTGTAACTTTCACTCCATACATCTGAAGTGGTTTTTTTACCCAGGAAAGTGTATGCTCAAATAAATCTGTTGCCACCAGACTCTTCGTTGTTTTTGTGGATACAAACTAACACGGTTACCCCTCTGATAACTGGAAATTCAGAGAGCTAGCTTCTGAACTGCAGTGTACTGCACTGCTAAAAAACTGGCCAGTTCATATTGCACTTACCACTATGGGATCCCAGATACACTCTGACTGCCTTATTTGGAAGTAAGACCATCACAAGTGTTACACAGATGTTGGTTAATATTGAAAAGCAATCATGAAACCATTGACAACAATTTTAACTGGGTGTTTGTACTGTGACACTGACAGACCAGCTCAGGCCAGAGCTTTAGGCCAATTCACTTGTGTGTGACTATCAAAGGAGTTAAATGTATTAGTATATATTCAGGCCTATTCACTTGTGTGTTAATAGAGATCAGAGGCAATGTTAATTGTATTGTTTTTGCCTATGTTTATCCTGTTGTTTACTATTACATTACATTTACATTATACATACCTAGTAATTAAATAACCCTAGATCAAACTGTGTATTAATGTAAGAGTGTATCAGGTGTTAGAACTTCATGAAAACTAATGGAATGTTACTTGTATTGTTTTCACTTATCTATTCCTATTATAATGTAATGACAAGCATTTCCATTATGTATATCCCTGTAACTAAATAACTCACTGAATGCAAATGAAGAGAGCTAAATTCAAAGAAACTGGCCATTGTGTGGGTACAGACACTTCTTAGATTGTTGCCTGTGAAAAGAAGCTATAACTACTGATTCAAAGAGAGATCCTTTATCTTTGGACTGTTTGGATTCTAACAGGGTGGAATAACTGAATGAGAAGACAGAGATCCCCAGTTATTCTGGGTATCCCTGAGAGACTTCTGGGAAACTGGCAGATTGCAACACCTCTACTATCATTTTGGACTTACAAACTTTGACTCACATGTTATTATATTTTACCTGCTTTAACCACTCAGTAACTCTAATTCTTTTTTCTTAGCTAATAAACCTGTAGTTCTTTTACTGTAGAATAGACTGCCAGCGTTGTCTTTGGTGTAAGATCTGGAATACCAGTTGATCTGGGGTAAGTGACTAGTTTCTTGGGACTGGGAGCAACCTGAGGTGATGTGATTTTTGGTTTATGTGACCATTACCACTAAGTCCAATTTATCTGGATGGCAAGATAGGCTGGAGAGCCTAAGGCAGTGGTTCCCAAACTAGGGGCGACGCTTGTTCAGGGAAAGCCCCTGGCGGGCCGGGCCGGTTTGTTTACCTGCTGCGTCTGCAGGTTCGGCCAATCTCAGCTCCCAGTGACCGTGGTTCACGGCTCCAGGCCAATGGGGGCTGCGGGAAAGGCAGCCAGCATGTCCCTCGGCCCATGCCACTTCCCGCAGCCCCCATTGGCCTGGAGCCGTGAACCACGGTCACTGGGAGCTGCAATTGGCCGAACCTGCAGACGCGGCAGGTAAACAAACCGGCCCGGCCCGCCAGGGGCTTTCCCTGAACAAGCGTCGCCCCTAGTTTGGGAACCACTGGCCTAAAGGGACTGTCTGTGGCTCCATGATAAGACTGATATAATGATCCAGGCGTTCACATTTGTTACTGGTTTGGTGAAATCTAATTATAGAACATACCACCATTTTGGAAGGGTGACCATTTGTCCTGCCTTGGCCAGGACAGTCCCTTTTTTAAGCACTGTCCCGGATGGCCTGATTTTTTTCCCAAAAGGAGGCATTTGTCCGTTTGCTCTTGCTGACTTGATCAGTTGGCAAGAGCAAACAGGTCAAATACTCACTTTTGTCAAAAAAGTGGGGTGTGGAGGGGGTGAGAAGAGATTCCAGACCCCCACAGTGGGGAGGCAGGGCTGTGGGGGCAGCAGTGTTCCAGCACATGTGGGGGACCCCCCATTGCACAGGGGGGCCCCTCAAGGTTCCAGCGACCGGGAAACAGCCTGGCACATGGCAGGGGGGACGACGACACAGGATTACAGTGACGGGCAACAGCATGGCGGGGCCCTCGGGCGAGCAGCTGGGGGTGTCCCATTTTCTCTTTCAGAAATATGGTCCGCCTACATTTTGGGGTATCTGCCCTTGTTTTCTGATAGTCTGCCCTGAGACAGGCACTCACATTTGAGAGTCATTCCAGACAGCATGACAGGTACATTATTGGGTAATGGGGGAGTGTTCTTATTCATCACTTGCATTATTTTCTGAACTGCTTAATGTCACTAATAAGTCATAAAACTACATTTATTCATAATGCATAAAATTGAGATATGAGCTTTATTTATAGTAGCCTTTCAAGCTCTGGCTGTTGTAGCATACGTAACAAATTTCAGACTACATTTCTGTAGAAGCCAGGACGAAAAGCTGATCTACAGAAACAATCTGTCAAACCTGGCAAAGCAGAAAATGTGTCAGCTCCTTTTTACAGCACTTCACTGTCATTTTTTTATGGTCTCCTATTGTTCAGAACGTTCCTGATGTCTTGGTTATAAAAACAGGGAGTTCAAATTGCCATAAATTAACCTAACTCTTACAGTAAATTTTACAGTCCTCCATTGATCAGAAGTGCAGGTGAATGCCCTCCAAATCTTTACTGTCTTGGCAATTGTCTCACAAAGCCATTACAGATCCGAGCAGGGAAAGGACTAACTCAATTCAGGAGATTTTTAGAAGAAAGCAAGCTGAAGCAAAGAAGGCAGAAAGTAGGTTATAAAACAGTTTGTCATGAAATTAAACTATTACGTGGAAAACAAATTATACTATAAAGATTAATCAAGTAACTTTATTCTGCAGCAACCTATATGAGCATCTGGGTAAACAGAAACCTCATGAAATGTTTTGCTGCAAAGCTGACTTCAATAATATATGCAAATGATAAATTCAACAATTCTGCTCACTGCCAGAAATAAAATAAATGGCTTCAGGAGCAAACAACACTGATTCATACTGTGCTCAAGCACTAGACAACCAATCTATTAAACTACACAGGAGAAAAAAAATCAAAGCAGCTTTGTTATCTTACTTGTGACACCTTAGTTAAATCTCAGGCATTACCTCTTTATACCAGCATAAATATGTAGCCTTCTACATCTTTTATAATGTGGTTACAGACACAAAAATGTTATAGTCAAAAACAAGAGCTAGTTCAAGGAATTTCAGACTTCAAAATAGGCAAGATACAAAGCTAAAATTCATATGTTCCTTTTTCAGTTATGAATACTTTCACTAAAACATAAATATTTTAACATATATTAATTTTTTCTGACATTCAAAATTGTAAAGTCAATATGGCAGAATTATTGTTAAAAGCACATATGTACAAATATTTTTTTCCATACATAAAGTATTTGGCATAATTATAACAATCTTACTGCATACACAACTGTTTGCTTCTTTTTTCACATAATGGTAGGCTCCTCATTAAAATTAACCAGTTATGTACAAAAATACTTGAACATTTATTATAGAAAACCTCTATAGCTACCATCAACAGCACATACCTGCTGAAGGTTTCATTGAGAGAATATAAAAAGTGGTCACTTTCTTCCAGTTAAGCAATCAACAAAGCAAACAATTAAAATCAACATGAGCTTCCCCAAAAAAGGAGAATATTTTTAACATGATTTAAAATACAGTTCATAAATCTGTTGTCAACCAAGTGTTAAAAACAGTAAGAAAAAGAAAGAGAGCTACAAAAAGTACATACACAAGGTGCTTTTTCCACACTCCTACGACTGGGATTTGCTTTCCATAGCTTTACAGATGCTATCTAGTAAAATTCAACCTAGAACTGTCTACTACATCTTCCTTCAGTAAAGATGACAATGATCAACTAAGTTAAAACAAAACAAACAATAACAAAAACCTCCACTCGTAAGAATATACACGAAGAGCTGTTAGGAATTTTGCTAATTTGTGCAGAATTGTGAATTAATGCCCTGAATCTTTTAAAAATTTACTGATACATACCCAGTGATTCTTATTCTTTAAATTTGTTCACTCACTGCATTGATTTGATACTAACCAGTATCGATTCTTGTGTATCCTTAGTAACGGGACACATTCATTTGTGCCTCTAGAATATCTGGATATTTGTTCTTCTGGTACAGAGGATTTTTTTTTTAAGTTAACTTTCAAAGACAGGAGAAAACCTCCAACTAACTGTTAATGAGATTTTTTTTCCCTGTATGGGCTAACTGAAAGAGTAAAGGTAAATCACACCTTAAAAAGAAAGAAGTGCACCAGATACAGGAGATAAGCTACTGTTATAGGACTAAAGAGCTTATCAACAATCAAATTAATTCCCAGAAAGGTGTTCTACACTGAATGAAATGTGGATATTTGTTACTCTTAGAAAGCAACACAAAAGTAGTATTTTGTTTCAAGAACTCACTCTAACCCATGTCCTTACAACTTTTTACTGCGGGGTAACTTGCATTAACATCCCTCCTCTTCCTCCGCCACCACCACCAAATTGACCAACCTGCTCATGGGGAAAGGGGAACAACCTTCAGCCTACTTGCAGAAATGTCCTAGCCTACAAACAATGTTGTTAGAAAGCGTGCATTTCTTTCTCGTGATTAGCTCAGTTAACATAGCCTACATTTTGTAAGAAGCATACAACTAATGTAAATGAGAGCTTGTGGGGTTTTAGATTTAATTAAATTATATTTTATAAAAATGAACATAAGATATCAAAAAGCTATGCATCCATATTTACCACCTTGAAATTAACAAAATTCTCTCATTCATGCTTCCTGTAATACCTGGCAATCAAAATTATTAATTTTGTTTAATAATGTGCAACATAATATTAATAAGCATTTAAAAGAAAATTGGGTAAAATATTAAAGTGCCTACACTAAATGTATTTTAATTTTTTTAAATCTTATTTCATAAACGGTAAAGAATTCATTGCAAGTACATATAAAAGTGACTTCTTATAACTGAGACACTTTCCGAGGAAGAGGCCTGGGCCGAGGAACCTGTTCAGTCCTCCGGCTACTGTTTTCCTGATTGTTTGGCCGCGCCAGCAGGGGTTTGGGTGGCAGTGCTGGTGGATCTGCAGTGACAGGGATGGAGAGGC
The DNA here is from genome assembly GCF_965152275.1 of Natator depressus. Classification (NCBI taxonomy): domain Eukaryota; kingdom Metazoa; phylum Chordata; order Testudines; family Cheloniidae; genus Natator; species Natator depressus. The sequence continues at coordinate 297,814,974 of NC_134234.1, forward strand.
TGTGAGGTAGCGGAACAGGCCGTCTCAAAGTTCGTTCATAAACGCTGTAAGGTGGCGGCGTTTTACTTTCTTTTCTCATTGGCTCCTCAGAAACACTGTAGTTTGGAATAGTCTGTTCACTCCCTTGACTTTCAAAGCCAGAAGTTTCTGATGTGCTGCATCGGCTAAGCGAAGAGATTCCACTGCTGTAACTTCCTGACAAGACTGGGGAGTTGGATATGAGCCCCGAGGAATGACATTCCACTGGAGATGGGGTAAATGATTGCATGGATCCCTGCAAAGAAGAAAAGAGAAGGATTCATGTGAAGGAGAATTAAGAGCAATGTTTCTCCGTGAACACTAAAAACCCGGGTAGATTTTTTTTTTTTTGGCAGAGATTCTTGGGGGCTTGATAGATGGAACATGTATTTGTGGTTGAATTAAGATCCAGTAAAAAACAAGTCAAAGCTTGTCTATAGAATGCTTATATTTTCAAACTATACATCAAATACTGTTCATGTCAACAATTTATTTTAATGGAAGTAAGCTATATTAAAATGATGTATTCCTATCATCAGTCTCCGGAAAAATCTGTCAGTGTTTAAAAAGAAAACGTTCATAGTACTGACAATGGAATATGTATCCATAGCTTGCAGTGTAACTAGTAGCACGGTGCCCTCTACTGCCAGAACACTGTATCTACATCACATTCAGTACTGCTACTTCAGTCTCCGGTTTAGAATGTATTTACAGCTTTCCTCCCATTTTTTGCAATGAATCATGCTGTAAAAAGAGCACACATGAAGCAGTGTTATATCTAATATTACATGTATGATTTTTTTAAAATTAACTACTTAATAATTTTGTAACATAGGAATGATAGCTGTGTAAATGAGAATAAACTTTTATTGAATTCCCCTGCATTTATCAGTGTGGTGTTTGGTTTCAGGTCCGTAACTTATTACCAGATACCATTAACAGTGCAGGTAGCTTCAAATTCTGCAGTGTGCATCAATGCTATTTAAAATTTTTAGCATCTTCTGCTTGTAAAAGCCACACGACTTCCAGGATTGGAAATATACTCAAATCACCATCACCAGCCTGGTTTAGAAGTATTGTTTGCCCTAAGCCAAGTGGTGATGAGCCAGCTCAAGCTATTGTATATGTGATAAATATTATTTACTAAAGATATTATCCACTAAGATTCTCACTCATGAGTCCTCAGCACAAGATTGGTCGAACTCCCTCAACTCTTAAAGAATATTTATCCTCAAGAACAATAGTACTGGAGTAGAATATAAGACAGGCCCTCTATTGGCAGTCATGTGCCACTGTCGACACCTGAAGTCAGAGGTATTGAGTTCTTGGTCCTCAGAAAAGGCGGAGCCTCCCCCATAAGGATGAAGACAACAGGTTCTGAGAGAGGGCCAGAATCTCTCCCATGTACTCCTGTTGAGGCCTCCAAATCAAGGCAGCTCCACATTATGGTTTCCAGATTTCCCCTTTCTACATTCATGTTGTAGAAGTGGGGAGAGTGAATCCAGCTTTGCTGGTTCACTTGTAATCTTTTGCAAGGATATTATGAAGCCTACTCAACTTCAAGGCTCTGCTTGATTCCTACATCGGCAGATATAGGATTTGTTGGCCGAGACAGACCGGTTTTTGCACAGATGACGACACTCAAACGTCAGTGCTCTTGGGGCATGAAGTTCCACCCTTGATGCAGAGCCGATATCGTGCTACCTTATGTCATTTTTCTACTGGGATATTTCTGAAGCTTCTTACCTTCCAGGAGTGAGAATCCTGTCAGTGAGAATCATTAGAGAAGGGAAAAATACCTATAATTATAGTTTGCTGTAGATTTTACTCCAATAGGTTTCTTATGCATTTACCCCACATAGAATTTGGGGATTTTTAGAACTGGTTGAATTTTTTTTTTTTTTTTTGAAAACAAAAAACCAAACCTGTTTAACAGTAAAAAAGAGATTGTGAAAATTTTACTTTTTTCTCTCCTCAGCTCTAGCGATCTTTTATTAAAGTGTCTTAGTGCTTGTACTTTGTTTCTGTTTTTTCTCTGGAGCAATTTTTTCAGTGATGATTAAATATTTTTAATTGGCCTCTCCTGGGAACTCTGCCGCCAACGTAAGTGAAGGATCGGACTTGCAATGTTTGTTGGGCAGCATTAATACCAGGCAGGGGATGGTGCACAATGGTCAAAGAGGGGACATGACACACACTACTCCATTACTGCTATCCTTGTGGGTCAAAATTCTTCATGAACTAACAGAGTTTTGTTGGTCGGACGCTAAGAAGTTAAGAGAGAGGAAGGAAAATTTTAGCAGAACATCTTCAGGGAAGCAGAATCACAGTAAAGTAATTTTCCCTTTTTGATTTTGATTTCTTTACAGTAGAACAGCAATTGTACTGAATTGTGAGGAATTGAATGCGTTAGGAAAGGTGTAGACTTCTAGTGATTTGCTGAAAACTTAGTTTATCCTAAGCATTTTTTATATAATGCCCATCACTGCAATAATTAGGCACCAGTAGTATACTGTCCATTAGAATCTCCTTATTCTCCTCTGACTGTCCTGGAAGTTAAGAGGCCACACAGTACTACAGGCCAGAGGCTCACGATTCTGATGAAGAAAGGAATGAAAGAAGCTTGGGTTTGAAAACCTGTAAGAAATATTATTAGTTTTTAATTATGACTTACTCATAAACTCAGGACGTATTATTATTAAAGCATGAAATATACAACAACAAACACCTGAAGAGATAAGAAAAGACATTACACATACAAAAGGTTTTGCTCAATACTAAATACGTTAGACTTATGCTAGCTAGTTTGAGAGAGAATCCAGACACAGCAGACTCAATCCTCAGCTGAATAGTCATGGAGGGAATGTGGATCTAAAACAACTTTCTGTTCCCATGATCTTGGGCTGGCTGGTGCTCAGCTGCTCTATTCCAGACTAGGATCAGACAGCTGTGAGCACTGCAGTGGAGTGGAGAGAGGTGCTTAGAGCTGGCTTTATGCATCCCCACCCCATGTCGGGGGAATTCTTGGCTGCCCATCTAGGGACTGATTCAAAGTCCACTGAAGTCATTGAAAAGATGGAAAAAATTTCATTTACATCAATGGAATTTAGATTAGATTCTTAGGGGCAACTTCCTCAGGCAATGCAAAGGGGCTGGAAGAAGGGCCAAAGATTGAGTCCAACATATGGCAGAGGAAAAATGAAGTGGGTTTTACTTAATTGTCACTGTGGGCTAAGAAAGTTGGTGTATTCTGGAAATCCTGCTAAACTGCTTCCTTCAGCCAATATAAATTAAAAGTTATGCACCACACAACATAGACTTAACAAGTCCCACGGAATAGGCCAGTACCTTCATTGGAGATCTGCCAGCAGGAGAAGGGGAAACCGAAGCCACATGCCTTGCTGGTGAACCTGTGAAGTTAGAAAGGTTTCGATTCAATTTCACAGAAACTAGACATATTTTAGAATGCCACCCTCATGAAAACTGTAAATCAAGTTTATCACAGAAATTCTACCAGATACAAAAGGTCACCAGTATGTTTAGATGGTTCATGGAAAAAAAAAAAGATACAAAGGTATTCTTGGGAAAGCGTTGTTAATGGAAAAGAGATGATCCAATTTTTACTACCCAATACCTCCCTCTGTTCCATTCTGTGCATCTTGCTCAAAGGCTGTGCATGCTTTAGAAGATTTCATTTGTTTTCAAAGTTATGCAAAGGTTATCTTACAAGAGAATACATACAGCATGAAATATTTATGCACTCATCTCCCCTGGCAATTTTTACATCATTCTAAACTAACTGGCAACGTGATTGAAAAAATTTCCTTATCATGCTTTCTTCCCCTCCCTTTGCTTTTTCTTTTAAGGACAAAATTCTATATGTATGTGTTAAAGAAGCAACAACACATGACAAAACATGCTTCTGTCAGAAGCCTGAAGGTCCATGGTGTATTGTGAGGCATGAGGATAAATGGAAAATATCTTCAATCACTTGAAAATAATCATACTTAAAGTAGCATTTAAATATCTTTTCTTTTAAATTGACAAATGATTTTTGAAGGGCAAACTGGTTAATGAAACTGAAACCATGGACTTACATGACAGCCTATACAGCACCACCCAATAAGATCCTTCTTTTCATAGTGCCCAGTTTGTGATTACTAACCTCCAACCATTGTAAGGTCAAAAGACAAAAAAAATCAATACTCTCTTTTGGTATCAACATGTTTGACTCTAATAAGTCATTCAGTGAAGATGCAGGATATTGAAAATGGAATGTTACAAGAATACAGAATGTTAACAAGGTGAACAACTGCAGTTCTACAGTCTTCCATCCACAGCAATCAACTGATAAATTATCCTGCCAAGGGAGTTAAGTGTTAATCACAGTGGAAAGAGTCAAAACTATCAAGTAAATCATTTTGTATTGGAGGTTGGCCTGAAATGTTCATATACTCACCAGTTTGTGTGGGTCTTGGTGGCACAGGGGGAGACATAAGCTTTCCACTTTCTGACATGTTCCTGGCTTCTTTCCCACTGTCCAGGCTCCAGCTGCTGGGGGTGGTGTTTACAGCTGGAAGAGAATGACAATGCTGACACATCTGCTAATATTTCCAGCTCTCAATTCCAACTTCTCCACCTTTCCTAGATCCATGAAGATTACAAATATGTAGAGTTAAAATGTTAACCAACTTAACAGCATGCCTGAAAAAACTTGCATGATTACAATAGCATTTCAAAAAGCACTTCAAATCATGCATGTTAGACCCCTGGCCTGCTTGATGTATGTACGTGGCCTCTAGGTGAATTTGAGATTGTACAGCAATTTGGACCTCATCAGCAGTAGCAGCTGAAAGAGCACTCTGGTGCTTTGCACACGCAGATCCAGCTACAGAGAGAAACAGACTACGATCCCATGAATACGGTCAGGGCTAGTCTACACTAGAAGCACTACATCAGGTGCAGCTGCACCGATGCAGTTGCGCTGCTGTAGCACATCTGGTGAAGATGCTCTATGCTGATGGGAGAGCACTCTCCTGTCAGCATATGTACTCCGCCTCCTCGAGAGGCAGAAGCTAGTCAGTGGAAGAGCATCTCTTGCTGACACAGCGCCAGTGTGGACAGTGCTTAGGTCGCTGTGACTTGCGTCGCTCAGGGGGATGACTTTTTCACACCCCTAAGCAAGGTAAATTACAACGACTTAAGCGATAGTGTAGACCTGCCTTCAGATTCCCTCTGTAACAGGCTCCCTGTTTAAAGAGTTCTATGTGGAATGAAACAGACTGTTCCTAGGCAGTTTCTTCTGAGTCGTTTTATATATGGAAAGACTGGAGAAGGAAACTGACTAGAATTCCAGCCAATATTCCCTCAGAATATCTTCAATTTTAACACACTTCTGTTGCTCTGGTATAGACAAAAAACAAACAAACAAAAAAAACCCAACCCAAACCAAAACAACCGAGAGAGAGAGGGAGGGAGAGAGAGAGAGCGCAAAGTGGAAGGGGAGAGGAACTGAACAAAAATACATAGGCCGATGAAGAGAAGAGATAAAAAAGGTTAAAATACATTAAAAATAGCACAAAGCAAAAAATGGAGCGAGGGTAGCATATGACCCTTACTTTGTATCCATGGTCCAAAGGTTCTAATTAAATATGTAATTTTACTTGGTCGCAGATGACTTTGGCACCCTTGACTTGTATAAGATCACTGTTTGGTATTTATCGGTGTCATTTTTCGGGGCTTGTGCATCTTTAATTGAATTGTAGTGCATGAAATAGTGATTACTGCATAAAGCATGGAATATTCTCTATGACGGGAAGCAGAGAGGTCTCATACTATAATGTTCTCCACACTTGTCTGACAAAAAGACATTTAACACTGGCAGGCCCAAAAGAGATCTTAAAAATTTCAGTTTTCCTTAAAGCTACCCTCTAGTTAATGAAAAATCTACGACCTTCAAAAAAATAAGGACTACAGAATTGGTAGAAGCCCTTTTAAGCTGAACCATCTGTTGACAATACATTCAAAGTGCTTCCAACATATAGGGAGCACAAGCTCTATCTATACCATTCTTCTCTTTGCCTGTCCTCCATACTTGTGTGCAAACGTGGTACTGAAACACAGCAGGACCTTGTGCTCATTTACAAGAATGGAGTGAAAGTCAGAGTACAGTGTTAATGTTATTCACTATTTCTATTGCAGTACATTTAAGGACTACCACATTCCTACTCTACCAGGCACTGCAGAAATAACACAAGGATTTGTACAAACAACACAAGGATAGTCCCTACCCCAGAGATCTTACAATTTAGAAAATACAGAACAGGGAATAAATACACAAATGAGGGGAGCACAAGGTAAGAGGGAGAGGGAGGTGTGTTTAAACCAGTAGCCAATTGGTTTCTATAGTCATATGTACCCAGATGTTCATGTGCCCAGATAATGACAAATCTGATATTGGCATGAACCAACCTTGACAATAATCCATTTGCAGAAATATTGCTCATAACCTGTCACTACATTAAAAAACAAAACAATGACAAAAATTTCCTGACATTTTATTACACTTTCTAAAGCAGAAACATTTTATAATTTGTTCCCTGTAGATATTACAAAGAACTAATTTGTAATGAGTAAACAGTTTTATTCAAGGGGGGCTAAATAATGAAATTGTTTGCTTGGAGAACAACTAATTCATGAACTAAATTAAAACAAATGTATTTAAAGCACCAAAATAAGATTTCTTGTATATTTAATTTTCCAGTCCTAATACCCAGGATTCAGGTTTACCTGGCAACTTACCATTTACATTTTAATATTCATTTGTTCTTAAGTACACATAACATATATTATTCTTTTAATAGATACCGATTAAAATGCATTCCAGTGAGAACATTTTTATCAATCTTTTTGACTAGTTCTCCTGGGGAGTGCTTCTGCAGTAGAGGGTTGACCCTGAGAGCAGGACACAGTAATCAGCCTATTTCCTAAAAGACCATTTTGTCTTTTTATTTCCTAATATGTAATAGAGACATTTAACATATTGATGGTAATACGTTACTTCCATCTAGCAGCATGATCTGTCCTTACTTTAAAAGTGACCAGGTGGGCATGACCCCTGCTAACTGGCTCCCTAGGCTCCAACCTCGTGGTTGAGTAAACTCCCTAAGATGGCCAGTTCTTCAGCTCCCAGACCAGCATATTTCATTCTGCAAAGACCAAAATATTTCTGCTGCCTGGACATTTTGGACTTTTTGGTCCCATGAAACATTCTGGTTTTTGAACTTTCATCCCGATTCAAGTGAAAAAATATTAGAAAACTCAATTTACTTTGTAGGATGGAAATTCTACTTTCTGGTCGGCGCTAGTTATAATTTTCTTTTGAAATGTCTGATTTGAATTAATCTGTTTTACTGTAAACCATTTGGAGTGTGTCTCTGTATTCCAGAGTGATTTCAGTGAGAAGGTTAGTGCTCTGTGTAATTACGCCAACAATACAGAAGCACCCTCATTTATATTTTCTTTATAGCAAATAATGGATGTTTCTTATTTACTTTAATATGGTAAAGATAATTAGATCTATTTCCAGTAGCATTCCAGATATAAACATTACTAACTATACGTGGGGAGGAGCAGGGGTGAATTATGTATGGCTAAATGGGAAATGGATGTATCAAACTTCAGGGTTGCCTCCCATCCCAAGGCAAGATCATCTCAACCTCCCCTTCAGCCTCCAGATGAACATGTATCTTTCTCCCACTCCTGAGCCTTTAAACTTCCTCCCAAGTGAGCCAGTCCAGCCAGCTCAAGACCGTGCTAGCAGGCAGACAGCCAGCAGCAATGCCTTGCCATCTGCTGCTCCATCACTGACTCTTACTCCCTCCTGTCTCCTGGGCCCTTCTGAATGCAAGGCTCAGATCACAGGTACACTGTCTTGTCAACTGTTTGAAAGGGGCCATCCTGATTATCACTACAAAAGGTTTTTTTTCACCTGCTTAGAACAGCCCACCTTAATTAATTGATCTTGTTACAGTTGGTATGGCAACACCCATTTTTTCATGTTGTGTGTGTGTGTGTGTGTGTGTGTGTGTGTGTGTGTGTGTATCTATCTTCCTACTGTATTTTCCACTGAATGCCTCCGATGAAGTGGGTTTTAGCCCACAAAAGCGTACGCCCAAATAAATTTGTTAGTCTCTAAGGTGACACAAGTACTCCTCGGGGTTTTTTTTTGCTGACACAGACTAACACGGCTACCACTCTGAAACCTGTCCTTTTCTTGTGAAGCACCTTGAGATGTATGGATGGGACGTGCTATAGGAGATCTAGGAACTATTATTATTCACCAGCCTGTCAGGAGGAGTGGCATTCTAGAGTGACAACTTTAATTGTATCTTCACTGATACCCAGATTGGCAGTGGTACAGGATTCTACTCACCTTTCTCAGGGCCCGACAGGTTAGGATCACTTCGGGGCAAAGCACCATCTCCGATATGATTAAACAGCATTCTCTGGAAATTCAGAACAGTGCATTTTATGGGAAAAGACAATGGCAATCCAATGACCTTTTAAAATACAATTACATTAGTTTTACAAAAACAAAATGTTCAAAAGAATTTGGCCCAAATGATTTAAATAAGGAAAATGATCTTGAAAACTGAGGTAATCCAAATATATGTCTACAGAGCTGGTAGTTTTGTATGTTTGTTTTTTGTTTATTAAAGAGGCATATTGGGGTAACCCCTCTGAGAACTTAAAATTGTATGGAAATGGGTAGAAAAAAATTGAGATTAATTCCTCCTTTTCGTAAACGTGTACATATTGGAATAATTTGAGACAGTTATTATTTATTGGCTTTGGCAGTATATAAGGCAGTTCCCTGCTCCATTACAATTACAACCTAAGGCCCAATCCTGAAGTGAAATCTGTGTGCTTTGACTTCAGTTGGATACCAAATGGGTATAGAGGTCCATTTGCAAAGATTTCATTGTAGGATCAGGATCTAAACTGGATACCAATATTTGGTGATGTCTAGGATGTTGCTATTTCCTTGGTACAGGGTGTTTTCCTAATTCTGCCCAAGATCTGACTCTTCATGGTAGCAGGGTTCCTTAGCTTTATAGTGGGTAAGAATTACCCCTGTATTGTGGCAATTCCCTCCTACCTGAATATTGATTACTACAGAAATCATAGGAATACAATGCTATAAAATTATTCTAAGCTCCTAGGTGTTTCTATTAGCAACATTCACACAGCACATTTATCACTTTTTGGAAACCTTTTTTGACATTAAATAACAGGAAAATAAAATAAATAGCTATTCCCACAAATAACTCAGATCTAATTTTTGAGGAAAATCTAAATAGAGTGCTGTGTTCTGCAATTTAAAGGCAGATCAGACCAACAATCAGAGAGGGAAAACCAATCAAGCCTGTTATCACATCTTCTTCCAGCATTAACTACTGCCTTTTGCCAAGAGAGTGAGGCAATAAGTAAAAAAAAAAAATCTGGTTTCCTTTCTGAAAGAAAAGTCCAGGGGCTGAAAAAGCACTGAAGTCACTAGTAGGGATCAAGGAAGCAAATTCATATGAAACACAAAGGAAAGAGGATAGATTGAAACGAAGAATGACAGTTATGTAGTTTGGAATGCTGTTGTAGCTGTGTAGGTTCTAGGATAAGAGAGAGACAAGGTGGAAGAGGTAACTTTTATTTGGCCCAACTTCTACTGGTGGAAGATACTAATATTTGGTTATGTCCAGGATGTTGAAGCTTATCAGGGCATCCAGGAACATCATCATAACCAGCATCAACTTCCTGGATGCAACAATCAGCTTCAACAATGGAACCCTACAGACAATTATATACAAGAAACACACGAATCACCACACCTACCTTCACAGATCCAGTAACCATCCCAAACACACCAATAAATCTGTTATCTACAGCCAGGAACTCAGATTCCATAGAATATGCTCCAAAGATAGACCTTTAACATCCATATAACTGCCTTCATCAGACAAGCACACTCCATCAGAGAAGCAGATCACATCATGGAACGGGCCACCCGAATACCTCGAGAGAACTTGCTTTGATACAAAAACAAAAAACAAAAAAAAAAACCCCAAAACCCCCCACCAACTGAAAACCCACCCAAACAAACCCCCAAACCCCAAACGCACACCCCTGCTTGTTACCTACCAACACATACGGGGAATCATCAAACAATTACAACCCATACTTGATCACATCCTGAAATAAATCTTTCCGAAACCCCCTCTTCTGGCCTTCAAACAAATCCCCAACATCATCAGAAGCAAGCTTCCCATAGACCAGGACACACCAATTCAAAGCAGCACCACACCCTGCCAGAACAACAGATGTAAAACCTACAGACAGAGGCTGATTAAGTTCTCCTGGGGCCCTGGGCCAGAGCAAGTGGAGGGGCTCCGGTGGCAGAACTGTGCCCCGCTGCACCACTTCCGCCTGCGGTCCCACCCCCATTCTTTCCCTTCTGCCTGCAGCCCCGCCCATGGTCCCACCCCATTCTGCCCCTTCCCCCGCAGCCCTGCTCCTGTTCCACCCATGGCCCCACCCCATTCCACCCTTTCCCCTGTGGCCCTAGCCCTGTTTCGCCCATGATCCCGCCCATTCCGCCCCACCCCACTGTTCGCTCCTTTTGGCTCCCCCTCACTGAAGCCCCAAGACCATAAAAGCTCTATCCCCACACCACAGCCCTAGCCCTGAAGCTGTGGCAGGAAGCGAGAGCTCCTCCAATCCTGGGGCTGCAGCCAGGGTCCGGGCACTCAGACTTTCCCCACCCTGACCCCCAGGCTTTCTGCCGGGGACTAGGTCCGGGTGCTGGGGCTTCCCCTGCCCCACCCCACCTGCTTGGTGCGGAGATAAAGGAAGAAGGAGGCATGCCTCGGGGCCCTATTTCACCCCGGGGTGTTCGCTACTTCCCATCGCCCAACACAGATGTAATGAGGTTAAGTGGTGTCCGTATAAAATAAGAACTACTAATTATTCCTCGAGAAAGGCTTTTAATGATTTTTTACTACAATAACAGCATAAACAAAATAAAAAAAGGAAAAGCAAAGACCAGCACTGAATGAGAATTAATACAAAAGGCAGATTATATTGAAGACAAGTGCCAGTACATGTAATATTGTGAACCATTTGCGAGTTTCTGAACAGTGACTTTACATATGCTGGTCCTGGCAGGCTATAATCAAAGCCCCGAAGACAAGCATAAGTAAAGCTATTATTTACCAGCTTTATATTCCTGGTTACCCTTCAGTTGGCCGTTTTCCGCACTGGTCAGGTACAGACAGTCGAGACGTGCACGTCCCTTTGGTTCAGGGAGTGTGGGTCAGGTTTACCGAAAACACACACACACAGAGAGTCCCGTGCCTTCATTCTTTTTATCTGATCTGATGGCTGTGTTTTAGAACAGACCAACCAATCAGGGTGGGCCACATTGGTTATGTGGTTGCCCTCGTTGTATAATTGATGCATAGTTAATTTTTATGTCCAATTGTTAGTTGTTCGTATAATTGAGGCCTAATTATTTTCTGTAGCCAATTAGATCTTGAATGTGGGTAATTTGGGGTTGATAAGTACATAGGAGTCAGCATAAATTGTTATCTGGTTGCAGCGTGTCCTGACCAAAAGCCACAAGCTTAAGCTTTGTTTTTGCAAGGCTTACATTTTGAAGTATATGGAAGTTTGAGGCCAAACAGTTGCAATACTTCTATTTCGTTCAAGCCTGACAAGACAGTTGTTCAATTTATTCACACCTGGCACTTCTGTCAGGGACCAGGGTCGGAGAGCTGGGGCTTCCCCTGCCTACCTCACGGCTTCTGCCACGGCTCTGAGCTTCTGCTGCCCCATGGTGGATTTCTGCTGGGGTGCCCATTTTTCCAGGGCCCCCCCTAATTGGCCAGGGCCCCTAGATAAAGGCTCAATGGGTCCATTGGATAATCTGCCACGACCCACAGACTTATCTCCACCACTAAGGTGATTAATGCCTGACACGACACACAAGATCCATGGGTTCTAGGCATGCCTAACACAACACGTGGTGTATCTCATCAAGTGCATCAAATGCCCCCACAACTATGTGGGTGAAACCAGACAATCACTTCATTCTTGAATGACCTCACACAAAAAAATGATAAAAGACAAAAACACCCTACCACCTCTGGGCAAACACTTTTCACAAAGTGATACTCCATATCTGACCTCTCAGTCCTCATCCTGAAGTTCATAACTCTGGTAAACAAATAAAAATCATGGTCTCAATAAACACTGGGTGTATGGATCATTAAAACATTTTGTAACCTACTAACCTTCCTTTTTTCTATGACTGCAGTGGTGTTAATTGCCCACTTCATTTTAAGGAGTTTCTTGCAACATGTGCTAACCTCTCATGTTTAACAATCTGTCCCACCCTGTATTTAGCTGTGACACTCTGGTTACCTTTTCCAGACCTGAAGAAGAGCTCTGTGAAGATTGAAAACTTCTCTCTTCCACCAACAGAAGTTGGTCCTATAAAAGATATTACCTCACCCACCTTGTCTCTCTTATGTAGGAGAATGACTCCAATCATGGAGCAAATCAGGACTAAAAACGACAACAAATCAATTACAGGGGCAAGTGTCTATGGAGCTTTTCAACACCAACAATAGGCATTCACATTCTTCATATGGAGAACAGGTAAGAGAGACAAGGCATCACAACCCAGCCAGAGACCAAGCAGCTAGCACTGAAAGGTAGTCAGTAGATGGATAGACGTAGTCTTAAACAGCCACTCAAGGCAGGAATACTTGCCCAATACTTCTGTAGCTTGGGTCCTACTCAGTCCTTGTAACTTCCTCAAATGAGGTGCTCTGGCAGCATAGGATTTGAAGAACAGGCATTTACCTTTGTGCCTCTTCTTTTCAGGTTGAAAGACAACAGTATAAATTACTCTTTCACTTGGTGACAAAGAAATCCAGGGAGTATAGTGTGAATGCTCTGATGGAGACCCTGAATGCAAACTAGTGCTAGAATAAAAGTAGTAGGGACTAGTGACCGCATCAGTATCTAATTTTTATAAAGTGCTAAGGATATCTCTGTAAGGAGTGAGATGATTTGGCCTTTAAAATCTCTCAAGAGTGAATATTTTTTCTGATGATAGAGGGTTAGAACTGTATTTTCTGAATATGACCCATTCTTGCTATCCTGGAAGGAAGGGGCTCTGAGAAGGATACTTGCCCCTTTTCCTAGAAAAAAGTTAGAACCCCTTTAAGGACATGGGAGGAAGAGGGAATAGTTGAAACTTCCTACCTTTGAAATATGCTTCTTTGCATGAGAAAAGTAATTTTCTACTTACCCTGTCTGGGGACACTGAAGATAGAGATAGATTGGGAGATTTTTCTGTCAGGTGAGCATCTGGGAGAGTGGAGATTGGGCCTAGCGGCTCCTCACGCTCTCTTGGTGAATCTCTGGTACAGCGGGGAACGGAGGCCGCATTCCACTTGGCAAAGCAAGAGTTTACAGGCTGGGAGCAAAAATGGCACAGTTCTTTCTTTATGGCTGACCGAAAAGCCACTTTACATACAGAACATCTGCAGGTCTTTGCTCTATGCAGCTTTGGCTGCTCTGCCATTCTGAGAGTGGCAGGAAGCTAACAGTTGAGAATACTCATTTTGTAGTCCCTGAGAACTGCTTCTCAGCCTGGCTAAGATTAAGTATTTGTTCTGAGATTGTCAGCTATCATGATGATGAGCATGGTATAAAAGCTTAAATAGAAAAGAGGAGAATATTTTCTCTTCAAGAACCACCTTAATAGCCAAGAGGTGGAGAGTGAGTGAGAGAGAGGCAGAACTAAAATTTAAGAGAAAGCAACAAGTCATTTCTAAAGTAAAAGAACCAGAACTACTGAGTTTCATGTTGTCAGAGGCAGAAATTCTGGGGGGAATCAGAATGGATGTTATTTGCCACTGTCGTTGGGCTCCCTGTTGAAGTGCTTCAGTTTCCCCCAGTCTCTGCAAAATGACGGCCATACTGTGGAGATGGAATGAACTAGAAGTGCTTTTACATGTATAACACAGGGAAAAGTACTGGAAAGAAAGTAGGCCTATTAATAAAAAGCATTTAATTAATGAGGATTCAAAATTGGCTGGTACAAAACTCATTTTGTAAGCCTTTTAATCCACAGAACTAAAAGGATAGAGATATTCCGATTTAGGATTCAAAGATGGTGATTTTAAAGTGAAAAATCATTTCTCCTCTCTCTCCTCCCTTCTCACCCCCATGCTAGAAAAAACGCCTCCCCTTTCCTATTTGTCCTTCCTCTCTGAAATGACATAAGGATTTAGGAACTGCCATATGTGATTGGCTTAGTAGTGTATCTTGCCTTTAACGATGGCCAGTATTTAGGATATTTCAGAGGAAGGAGAATGGAAGCTCACAGTGCACAACTGCTATTGTAACAGCCCTTCCACTTTTCCTTGCTCACACAAGAACAGTCACATAATGGCAGGGAGATGGACTATATGACCTTTGCATCTCCCTCATCTGTGATTTTATATCAAAACCAGGTCTAAACTGGGCAGATGGTAACCACAGAGTAGATCAATTTAAGCAGATTCACATTTCAGTTCTTGCTTCTGCTCTTTAGTATGTACTGTATATTTTACTAAACTAATATTGCCTATAAATATGCAGAAAACCTTTCCTTTTTCCCATTGTATTCATCATGTTGCCAGTTCAGAGGAATGCCTACCTACCAAAAGTAACAAGAGTGGGTAGAGGTAGTAGTGGTAGGCAATTATGTGTCCTATCTGCAAACCTCTGAACATTAACAAATGAGGAAGTGCCCAAATTTTCTCATACTGATTTCTCTCATCTCTTCTAAAATAAAATTTTCCTGCTGAATTAGAGACGAAGTTAAAGAAGCTTTATCATCATATGCATTAGAGTAAATGTGAATAGATCTCCCTAACAAACTGGGTACCTGTGAAGGTTCTGCAGGAATCGGGTAGATGGCACTGCATGGCCTCTCTCTTGGGGACAGGCAAGAATTTTCTCTGGAATGCTTATGTTTGTCAGATAACAAAGGAGAAGCTGGAATATAAAAAACCCCCCAAAAGATAACTTAATGCACTAAAATGCATTGAAATACTGATCACTTAAATTCTGTGGGCCAATTTCATAACACAGAGAGAGACATCCAATTGTTCCCCTCCCAACAATTCACTTTCCTCTGACAATAAACTGCATTCTGTGTCACACAGGCAATAATTTGAGAATCAGTGGGTTAGTGTATTGAGAGCCATTTTGTCAGTGGACAAGCACTAACCTCTGGCACTGGATGGAGCAGAGCTGGTCACATTAGGTGAAGCGGAATGAGTAGAACTCAAGCTTGAGGTAGATGGACTTGGCTGGAAGTAGATGAGACACTCTTATGATCACATCATACATACAAGTTTGTAAAATATAAATATACTTCATATCTATTACACAAACGTTTTGCCCAGAGCAGAGAGTTATAGTTTGTTACATTAGTTTTCCAAGAGCTCTAAGCAGCAAACAGACGTAAATAATATGAATATAATTTATTACATTTTGAACTTGCCGCAGTGTTAATGACAATTAGACTGAAAGGTCTAATTAGAGAAAAGAAATGGATTTGTGTTAGATTGTGTAGCTTTAAATAACTTTTCTCACATGCATTTATATCTTCAAATTGGACTGTTATAGTTATGTAAATAATAATCATTCTCTATAACTAACGAACACTGACAGCACATAGAATATGAAGGTCTGTTTATAAAAAAAGCTTTTAACACTCTTTCGATCACAATTCTAAAGTAAATAGAAGATGATAGTGAGTAAATAAATCTAGTGTTTTCTTGTGAGAAAACTCACAATAAGATCATATTTAGCTTAGCTATGGCAATACTTTGTACCTGCATGTTGAAAACTTCGTCAGAGCTTTCTGATTGCCCAGTGATATTGCTGACTTCAGCAGAGGCTTGTGATGACAATGAGGAGGATGAATATCTGTTTACAGCTGGGTAACTTAATGGACTGTTACAGGAAAAAATAAAAAATTGATTTAGTCAATTCCTATTCCAAGTTTTCCAATTTATTAAACATCAATAGGGTACCAAGAGAAAATAAACACTCTCATCTCTTATCTCATCTACTCTAATTTGGGTTTATTTATTATACTGTGATTTTTATCTGCTATGGATGTCTGCAGATGCCTGTGGACTGATATATTAAGAAGCATATATATGATAAACTACATCACAGAGAAAAATTGTTCTAGTACATTGTATGAAAGTGCCAAAAACTAGAAATTCCTGGTAATTTAATCTTTCATTTACCTGCGTCTAGGAATTACCCTGGCACCATCTGGGCTCATAGAAGCAGGCGCTGAATTTCTACATACACGAGGGCTTCCATTAGGAAAGTGAACCGGACTAGCTTGCACACATGCAGAGAATTCCTAATTATTGGTTAAAAAAAGGTTAATTAGAATAGGAAAAGCACCATCAAGCATTTTGTGACATACCTTTTCAATTTACTATCTGTACCTTTTCATTTTGAATTAGGTGCATTAAATATTAATATCTAAGAAGCTAAAGTATTTTTTCTTCAGTGATGTTAAACATTTTCCCTTGACAAAGTAAAATTATTTTTCTTTCAGTCACATGATAATTTTAAAAAGTGAAGAGAAGCTCCAGTGCTACAACAATGTAATGCAACCAAGCAACCAAAAGATGTCACTCTGTCACTTAGCAGAACTAACAACCATGTTCAAATGAAGCAGTCCTTGCGGCTAAGCTATTCCTATGGCCTGTCAGTGCATCTGCTCACATACCTGTATTCCCAAACTTGACTTCATCACAAAGAACTGATCTACTAGCTTTTTGTGTAAAGGTCTCATATCCTGAGGCACAAACTTCTCATGTACAGCTAATCCGAATTCTAGAATCTGGGCCTTCACAAAAAAAGGGGAGAAAGACATTGCATTTCAGTTTAATTTTTGCTTTCCATCATTAACCTCCTTGTTACAATGCTATGAATCCACAGAAATACATATTTTAGAAGGACCTTGATATTAAACAAAGCCTAAGGCCAAAACCAGGCATCTAGTCAAAAACATTTACTTTTCTCCTCTTTGTGCTGCTTGATTTTCAGAAGAACTTAGCTGGCTTGATACCAGTGGCTTTGTTCAATGTGTAAAGAAAACCTGACTCGGTGTGAAATGTGTGAATAAGCAGTTCTAAAAATATGAATGAAGACTTTCCCCAAACAATACTGGGAAGGAAATGTCACTGCATAGAAACGTGAGAGATGACAACTCTGGTAAGGAGCCAGCAGGTCTGGGCAGACAACACGGATGTGTCCAAACACAGTTCTTGGAATGCACATCCTGCTATGACTACAGAACCCATGTTATTCCTCTACCAGGTATCTCCTAAGCAGTGATAATTAATGTGGTGGCTTTATATGAAGGACAAAAGTCCACCAGGCTTGAGAGTAATAGCACCAAAACATATCACTTATTATCTTGTTCAGATTTACTTAGATGGATTTAAAACTTTGGCTTGGTTAAGTGATGAGCCAAATCAACTTTAATGTAAAATAGAATAGTTACATTATGCTGTAATATCTTTGAATGAGAGCATCCAGCAGACATTTTGGGCCAGCATCTCAGTGGGTGTAAACCAGCAGAGCTGCACTGACTTCACCATCACAGGTGAAAATAACCATTTTGTTTCAGTGCAGGTCAACATTAATTTCTGCTTCTGCTAGAAGTGTTGTGGTGCCTCATGGGAGTTTACCCTTGGATCCCTTGTGCCCCATTCTCTCGTAGGGGCCCTGCTCTCCAGCTGGACTACATCTTACATGATGCATCATGGCTTTCCCTGCAACTGAGCCACTGCAGTGCATCATGGAAGACTATGGGGTCAACATGTAGAAACAAAACATTTCATCTAGGTTTTTCCCAATGAAAATTTCAGCCAAAACTGATTTTTCCTGCAGAAAATTTCTATTTTGACAAAAAAAGCCTTTTTTATTGAAAAATGTTTTGTTGGATGTTTTTGACCAGCTTAGCAAGTAGGTAAAGTTTATCCAGCTTATCACTTAACCAAGTGAATATTTAAAGTTCCTTTTCAAATTTTATTTTATTGGTGAAACAAAGGGGAAAATAAAATATCAAAATAAAAAGTAGACATAGTCAATAATGTTATTTCCCAGCACCTCTCTTCCTTTCAATTCATCACAAACTATGCAGCTCATTTATCTTTATTTTCCATAAATATTAACGTCTACCTTAAGTAATTCAAACCTCACAATAAAAACAAATATAACAGGAAAAAAGGAGAAAAACAGTTCAAAGATCAAATAGTGATCGTAAATTTTTATATAACGTGCATCCTCTCAATTCCTTAGTTGCAGTCTATTTTTATTTCCTAGTCAGGCAAGTATTTGTGGAATGGTTTTTAAAAATAATTAATTAATTAATTAATTAACATAATACAAGTTGTATTATTGCTACAATATACTTTTTAGTCATAGCAGTGTCAGTCTGTCGTAGTGGTAAAATATGTAACAACATGCAAATAAAACAAATACTTGCCATCATATGAAAGGAAGTTCTGCCTCTTACTGGTCCACTTATATTTTTTTGGACAGAGGAAAAGAGGATGAAGAGGATCAGAGAGATTAAGTTAACTACACTTTTAAACCTATTTATAGGGAGTTGCAGGCTATCTGAAAACTTATACAGCAAATATTGAGGGCCATTGAGCAGCTAAACACTGCAATTTCATATCTTATCTGGGAACATATCAATTTCAGCTAGAATACACAGCAGGCTCTCTGCTTTGTCTTTTCTCCATTTTACCTGCTCAAGCATCAGCTCTCTCAAGCGTGTGATCTTCTCCCCATCCTCTGGGTGGTTCAAGATATATTCCTTCACAAAGAATGCCTGAGCAGAACATAATCACAGCGCAAAGTCACAACAAATTTTGATGGATATGTTTACAACAGCTTTAAGGCACCCGGTTTTTCAAAACAAAACCCCAACTCTTCCCACAGCAGTACAGAATAATAAAATCACGTATCACAGTTATAGACCCATTTTCATATTTAAAGGTACTGCTGTTCTTTTTGAACAAACTGATATGCAACTTATACACAGAGATCACCTGCACAAATAAATGACAGCCATTTCTTGTATGAAAAGCCTTTATCCGAGGTCCAATAAGTGAACCACTTCCATTTGGCCATTTAGGTCGCTCTGGTGGAGGGCTTTCTGCTGTCCAACAGGGCCTGTTGAACACCAGCCGAGCGCTCCTGCTTCTTTGCATTTAACCATGCAGCAACCAAGCTGTTAGGTGCAGAACCACCAGGTTCTGATGCAGAAGACTGCTGTGGTTTTGGGACAGCAGCTCTGGCCTGAGCAGCAGCTGTAACAGAGCAGCCACCGAGAGGTCCAGCACCATGCTGAACCAGTGCTGGCGCAGCCAAGCCGGCACTAGGATCACCTTCACCCTGTCCTGCTTCATCTTCATGAGGACCCTGTGAACTAATGGCACTGGGAGGGAAGGTGTACAACAGAGCCCCTGACCATGGGAGCAGAAAAACGTCCGACAGGGAGCCTCTGTCGACCCCCCGAATTGAGCAGAAAACGTGTCATTTCCTGTTCTGCCTGGGTGTGAACAGGTCCACCTGGGAAGTCCCTCACCTCTGGTAGATGATGCTGACCACTTCCAGATGGAGGGACCATCGGTCGCGAGATGAGAAGGTCCTGCTGAGGCAATCTGCCAAAGCGTTGCTGGCCCCGATGGGCAGCTAAGAGATGAATGTCATGTAGTACAGAAGTCCCGGAGCCTGAGGGCTTCTTGGCAAAGGGCAGACGATCTGGCTCCGTCTTGCTTGTTGATATAGAACATAAGCAGCTGTATTGTCTGTCAGGATCTGGACCACCCTGCTTTCTATGTGAGGTAGGAAAGCTTGGCAGACCAGGAGAACTGCTCTGAGCTCCCTGACGTTGATGTGTAGGAAGCGATCGTGACATGACCAATGGCTTTGCATGCTGAGATTGCCCAGGTGGGCTCTCCATCCCAGGTCTGAGGCATTAGAGATGAGGTTCACCGATGGGGACGGAGCCACTAAGGGAACTCCCTCCAACACTAATGCAGGATTCTGCCACCAAGTGAGTGATGACAGTACAGGTCCGGGACCCTGACCACATGGTCCATGCTGTGTCTGTTGGGGACGTAGACCAACACCAGCCATGCCTGCAGGGATCTGAGCCATGCGTGCCGGACTATGTAAGTGGAGGCCACCATTGTGGCCCAACAATCACAGGCATGTGTGACTGGTGGTGAGATGATGGGCTTGCATGCACAAGATCAAGTCTGCCATGGCTTGGAACCGAGCCTCGGGGAGGAAGGCTCTGGTCTGAGTAGAGCTGAGGACCGCTTCAATGAACTCTATGCATTGCACTGGAATTAAGGTCAACTTTTTCTCATTTATTAACAGACCCAGGTCACGACAGGTGGAGCAAACCGGATCAAGATGCCACCACATCTGATCCCGGGACCAGCCTTTTATCAGCCAGTTGTCGAGGTACAGGTAAATTTGAACACCCCAGCACCTCAGGTAAGCGGCCACTGGTGCTATGCACTTTGTGAATACCCTTGGGGCTGACGAGAGACTGAAGAGCAGCGCTGTGAATTGGAAGTGGTGCTGGCCCAGCACAAAATGGAGGAAGTGCCTGTGCCCTGGGAAAATGGAAATATGGAAATCCTTCAGGTTGGGGGCACCGTACCAGTCATCCAGATCCAAGGAGGGGGTGATGGAGGCCAGGGAGACTATATGAAACTTCAACTTCTTGGGAGACTTGTTGAGGTGACATAGGATTAGGAAGTAGCGGGATTAGAAAGTAGCGGGAGTAGAACCCTTTTCCTTTCATGTCCCGAAGGACTTCCTCTGCTGCCCCCAGGTGCAGGAGGTTCTCGACCTCTTGAACGAGGAGTTGCTTGTGAGACGGGTCCCTGAAGAGGGACGGGGAAGAGGGGTGGGAGGGAGGGTCAGTCACGAACTGCAGGGTGTACCCTGAAGATATTACTTCGAGCACCTAACGGTCCAAGGTCAGCCATGACCAGGCCGACCGGAAGGGGTGCAGCGGTTGAGGAAAGAGTGGGAGGGCATATCCTGAGAACTGACTGAGGAGCCATCCTCAAGCACACCCTCAAAATGACTGCTTCTGGCCTCCTTGGTTTCTGGAAGGGCCAGGCTGAGCAGACGAATGGGAAAACAACGTGTAACGCGGCTTAGACCCCTAGCCTCTATCCTTTCTCCTGTAGGTGCCCAGCTGGGGAGTCCCGCAGGACCTAGACTGGGGAGGTGGAGGGCCGAACGGCTTCCTGGTCTGCTGAGGGTATGAAGGCCCAAGGAGCAGAGGGTGGCCCGGGAGTCTTTAAGGCTGTGAAGCCTTGTGTCTGTGAGCATGGAGAAGAGCCTAGCCCCCTCAAAGAAGAGTCCTGAATGGTGACCTGCATCTCCTGGAATAACCTGGAGGACTGCAGCAGCTGTGCCTCTTGGCCACCACCAAGGCGACCACCCGGCTGGTGAGTCCGTAGCATCCCAGGCCATCTGGAGGGCCCCTCTCGCCGCTGCTGTGCCTTCTTCCACCAAAGCGGCAAACTCCTGGGCTCGGTCCTGTGGGAGGGCCTCCTTGAATTTGCTATTAAAATTGTACCTGCCTAACAGGGCCTGGTGGTTAGACACCCAAAATTGCAGGCTTGCTGTCAAATAAACTTTTCTGCCAAACGAGTCAAGTCTCTTGGCTTCTTTGTTTTTTGGCGTGCCACTGACTTGGCTCTGCCTGTCCCTTTCATTAACAGTGGACATGACCAGTGATGCCGCTGGAGGGTGCGTGCACAAATATTCAAACCCTTTTGCAGGGATGTAATACTTCTTTTCCACCTTCTTAGAAGTAGGCGGAATGGAAGAGGGTGTCTGCCACAGCGATTTGGCAATCGTAAGGACCACTGCGTGGACAGGCACCGGAGGAGGATATAACATTAAAGAGGGTGTTGAAGTCCTCCGCGAACTTACTTTTTAAGTTCAAATTGGCAGCCACCATTTAAGGAGGGCCTGGTGCTCCTGGAAGTCGTCAAGGGGACTGCCTGTTTGGGAGGGACCTGCCACCGCTTCCTCTGGAGACGACGATGATTGTACTGCTGGGGGAGGGGCCGGTTCACCTTCCCTCTCTGGGGATGGCTCCTTGGGTGTTGAAGCCTGCTGCACTGTCCCTGCTTTGGAGTCAGTGTCGTGTTCTGACTCCGATGCCAGCGGGGCCAGAGGCAGCTTGTCCAAGGCAGCCAGGGAAGACTGGTGGGAATACGGGACCAGCATTATGGACACACCCCATGGGTTCCAGCATGGCCATTGAGTGGGCTACTATCCCTGCTGCCATGCCGCAGCTGCAGATGCTGTACTGGTCTTGCGGGTCGGCAGTGAATCTCCCCTCCTCGGCAAGGGGCTGAACTCCCAGTCTGACTCCGACCTTTGCCCTTCCGGCGACGAAGGTGGAGCTGTCGAGGCCTGAGTTTGCTGACTGACCTAGTTGGCGACCGGTGAGATGCGGGCAAGGATTGGTGCCTGCTTGACAAACAGTACCAAGGAGATTGAGACGGGTGTCATGATAGGGAGTGACTCCACCCCTGTGGGGACTGACATCTGGGAGACCGTGTAAGCGAAGGTGACCTGCGCCACAGTGATCTTTGTGGGAAGCTTGCCAGTACCATGGGTATGGGGACCAGTGCCTCGACTCCAGTGTCCCATGCCTCATAGGGAGAGAGTGGTGCCGGGGTCCTAGGCTGTGGAGATGGGGATTTATGCCTGAGGTCCGGAGAGGATGCTCCACTGCTGTATGTGGTGGGTCCATGACTGGCTTGCCCTTAAATTTTGGGATCTTAGCTGAGTCTGGCGCGGCAACAGCAGTATCATATGGCCTGCTTGTTCTTTAGCCGCCAGGGCTCTGGGCAACGAGTGCCCTAGGAGAAGCCGGGGTCCCCTGTCGCTCCCAGGAGTCGGAGGCAGATCACTGGCCAGGCTAGAGAGTCTGATCACAGCGGTATCCACAGTAAGCTCCGGGGTGGGCACCTGGCCTGACATAGGTCCTTTGCTCGAAGCCTCTTTCCCCTCTGGTGCTGAGGGGCTCTTCTTCTTTTGCTGCTTCTTAGGCATCGACGAGGAGGAACGGTGCTGAGCGGAGCCCAGTGCTGGCGGTGCACTCCGTACCAATGCCGAGGTGCTCAGCATGGGGTCCGAGCAGGAGGGCTCCAACACCGGAAGAAGTGCTGCCTCCATGAGGAGGGCCCTCAAGCGGATATCCTGCTCCTTTTGGATTCTAGGGCGAAAGTTTTTACAGATTCTGTACTTGTCCTTTCTATGGGACTCCCCCAAGCACTTCAAACAGCTGTCGTCGGGGTCACTAATAGGTATTGGCCTGTTGCATGACGAGCATGGTTTGAAGCTGGGGGAACAGGGCATGCCCCGCTCTGGGGCGAAGTCCCAGCTGGGACTCTAACTACCAGACTAACCTAACACTTAACTTAATGGCTAACTAAGTACCTACAAACTATATACAAAGAAGATAGACAGTGGGCAGTGGGCTGTAAAGAACCACTAACGCGTTTGCAATGCAAGACGAGGTGCTCCAACCAACCGTCATGGGCAGTAAGAAGGAACTGAGAGGCTGTAGGGCTGGTGGCACCTAATATACCAGCGCATGGGTGCGGCACTCAAGGGGGTGCCACAGACGACCCTACGGATATTGCTAAGGCAAAAATTTCCAACGACTGTGCACGTGGGCGTGCACACACCTAGAATGGAATCGACATGAGCAAGCACCCAAAGAAGGAGGAGTGTTAAGAAACAGCATGGACAATAGGAGATGGGTGCTTTTTGGCCCTGCAGAGGGAAGTTAGATTGCAAGAAGAAGGGGTTGACTGAAGAATCTGTTTTCTGGGTCCTGGCCTACCCTGGGGTGAGGGATGCTGCAATAGGGAGGATGATATCTGTTGAAGAGCCTGTATTCACAGTTCAGATCTACCCTGAGCTTAGGCCTGAAGATCCAGGGCTGGAAAGGGGACAGACACATTGAGTGTGTGGCCCCGTAGAGAAGGGAAGAGAAGAGAAAGTAAGGGAAAGCAATTATGGAGTGATGCCTTTGTGAAATGGAGGAAGAGGAGAAAAAATAATGAGATGACAAAATGAGATCTGTTTCACCTTGTATTTTAGCTGTGACACGGAGTACCTTCCCAGACCCAAAGAGAGCTCTCTGTAAGCTTGAATGCTTGTCTCTCTCACCAACAGAAGTTGGTCCAATAAAAGATATTACCTTGGTCACTTATTTCTTAGAAAAGAAAGAATGAGAGCAGTTTCATTTATTCATGGTCTTACATTTTCTTTCACCTCCCCCAGCTTTAAAAAAAAGTGTGTGAGGGGGAGAGCTGAAAAAGGGGTAGGGACCAACTATGTGTCACCCGGGGTGGATGGGAATATATGGGTTGATCATAGATCACAGGAACAGGGGAGGAATAAGCAGCAGGCTAAAACTTTTAGTTTAACAATTCATGATTTGTTTCTGCATTAGCAGTACATCCCAACAATGTGTCAGGTTCATTTTCCTTCATCTTACTTCAGTTGCCGCCTTCAAAAATCTGACATACTGAGTGAGCAGTGAATCTTTAAACTGCTTTTGACCTTTCGGTCAAGTGGGCAAAGTGGTATTCAGCTTCTTCTTTCGCATGGCAAGAGAGGTGATTAGGAACATTCAAATATCCAATTGCAGATTACTGAGTCAGTGAGTATCTTTGGAAGGGCTTAGTGTAAGTCTGAGATGCTGGCAGCAAATGATCAAAGTGGGCACTAATTTACAGTGGGTCCATAGTTTGTGACTGGTGTTCAGTCACACTGTGTTATCTCTCAGCTTCCAGAGGTGTAAGAGATGACAGCATCTGAAATGAGATGTTTTGAAATGGCTAGGTGTGGACCATTGTTTCCAGGGTAGGTTGAAGCCTGTTATTCAACTTCTTCACCTTCTCATACTATGGTAGGGGGATTCCAACACACAGAGAAATATCTTATAAGACTTCTGGGGAAAATGTCAAGAACAAGCTAGTACTCGTAGTGTTCACATCCTTTCTTTTTTACTCAGAGCTGCAGCTTCAACATACCACAGAACTCTGCCCAGAGATAATATTCCAAAAATTTAAGGTAATCATGAAGGTGACCCAAGCGTGATGATGATCATGAACAATTCTTCAGCAAGAATATAGGTTAGAGGAGATAAACAAAATACTTTTCAATTGCACACACTGTTTCCTTCTAGACTTTCCCAGGAAGATTGGTTTCTTGAAAGACTTGGAGAAGATCTAGGAGAACAAGTTGTCACAGACACCCTTTCTTATTAAGGAATAAATGTAACAGTGTTATTGGCAGAACAACCTCATTAAGAAATAGAAAACTGTTCAAAACTGTCTCCTGACCTAAAAAGAAGCTGACACAATGTAGGAAAGAGTGATAAAACTAATTTTAAATAGAGTGGCTTAACCTTTCACAGAAAAAAACAAGTAACCATCAAAGAATGCAAGATAATTCTGGATCTACTTATCACTATGATAATTTTATAGTGCTACTTACACTCAAATGTAAATAATAAAATTAAAAAAAAAATCACACATTTAATATCACCTTTGATATTTATTTTAGTATAGGTGATTATGTATAATGCAGTTTCTATTAGTACTATTTGCATCCATTATATATAATACCATCTGTATGCTTTTATACAGAGCAAGAGTTAGACAGAAACAGCTTAAAATTAGTAAAACTATGCATGAAACAGATAATACAACAGATCCGTAAAATATATTTTATAAATAAACTGCTTACCTCTTGGTACCTAGCAACTCCACCATTAACTGCTGCATCTATGACCCCATTCAGACACATTGTGAGTGGGTTTATATTCTGCATCTGTCGGGTCTGACACTGACTAATCAGAGTTCTCAGCTGCTGGTTTTTATTTTCCAGCACTTCAATAGCATTCTCGAGGGGACTCATTTCCACCTGGGGGGAAAAAAAAATCACCAAGAACATGCTTAATTCTCAAAATATTTAACAGATAATTTACTAAAGGCTGTTTTTGCTGAATTCTAGACTCTAAACAAGGTTATTATGTATTACTAATTTCTCATATATTTGTAGATAATTCCTACATGCTTGGGTTGCCTTGTGAGATATGGGGTCAAAAACAGAATGACTTCAACCACACAAGCAAGGACCAAATTCCGTCAGCAATTCATATTATTTGACTCTGCAAAGCTGGTGAACACCTCCTGCAAAATATTGAGCCCTTTAACTCCTGGTGAAATTAACAGGGCACTCATTATCAGGCCCGGAGTGATTTCTGTGACTTACTGAAGGGTCAGAGGAGTTTCCCTAGCTGCTAATATATACTGCAAGAAGACAGGAAAGGCAGAAGAAATTTTATAATTCAGTAGCTAGAGTAGAGAATAGACTATTCTCTGGCCTCTATAGCTGTCATCATTTACCAAATGTTACCACCCAGTGGTATTTGAGACAACGCAAGTATGTGCTATGCTAAGCATAGAGGAAACTGTAGTATTTCAGCTATAATTGCTGGCAAAAACTGACTGTAATGGTGATAAAGGTACCTACGGGAGGGTCTCCTGCTGTTTTGAGGTGACTTTTTCATGCAAAATATTGGGCTGTGCTGTATTAATCTGGGAATTTGTGTATACTGGAGCAGTAGCCACAGTACCAATCAGCTACCAGATTTTCTCTTGCTTTACACAGAATTGTGTCATTTGATTTGTACTAAATTGAGTAGCTGTTTTTCAGTTAGGACTATACCAGAAGGATGAGAGAAAGACTGACAAACAAAATAACAACATAAAAAAAGGTAGATTTTTAAAAGGAAATAATTTGTACAGCAGTAACCCTGCGTTCAATGGGGACTAGTTTCTCATTAGTATTGGGCTGTCTTCTTTGGCAAGAGGGAGAATATTTGCATGTGCCAACCTTCAGGGCCTGAAGCTTGCCAAGTTAGCTAGAGAACTTTAAACAAGAAGGATTATTTTTCAGAATATGTTTTGAATGTATTAGAGAAGTTTCCCTGAAATTTAACTATGAAGAAAAACAATAAATTACAAGCTGTTAGTAATGGGTTGCTACTTTAGACCTGGATCTTACAATGAGCTTCACGTAGGCAGGTTTCTGCACCCATGCAGAGACCCAGTGACTTTAATAGAGCTCCATGCAGAGAGAGGGATCCACCCCCATGGCACTTTTAGCAGAATGGGAGGCCTGAGAATGATTACCTTTCAAGTGTACGAAGAGACATGTTAGGTCATAAATATTCTAAGCAGTGAACACTGTCGTACCAGGTTCTAAGAAAATAACTTGCTGACATTCAGTGTCACCTCTGACTATATTTTTCTTGGTTTTTTTTTGTCTTGAATTGTTTGAATCAATCATAATGATGGTTGGTGGTTCCTACCAGTGCTATTCAGTTATTTATGGGAACTAGATACCATAGAAGGATTTAAAAATCATTTTATTCAGCATAAAAATCAGGCTGAGATGGATTCCTGCCACTAGCAACACTAGATATTACTAATAAATCTTTAAATCTGGTTTATTACATGCTGTACATATAAAGAAGTAACCTAGTTGCTAAGCCAGTATCCAAAATGAACTCGGAAGCAAGAGTCTATTAATAGATCTCTTCATACTCACTACTTCACGTTTTTCCACTTCGAACCAACGGGATATCCCAGGTAAACTCTGCACTAAAATCAATGTTGTTCTTTCCACCCATAGGCTCTGCAAAATACAAAAGCAAATTATTTGGTGTGTTGTTCTTTTGGAGACACGTGATCTAGAATGCACATTGCTTTTGCCACCTTGCCCTATTTTCAGTGGTTTGTTTTATCTTTTCTTAACTGATGGATTTCTTCATTCTTGTGATATTGAATGGCAGTAATGTGGTAATAGCTAAATCTGCTCAAATGACCACCCAAAAGAATACAATATACAATTTTCTCTTTTACCGTCTAGGACGGACTATTAATTTCTGCTGATCTCATGAGTGGAGGATACTCTTTTTATCCTGGTCTCTCTTCTCTAAATGGACTACAGATGAAAGCTACTCACAACCTAATCTATTGGGAAAAAGGACAGTTTCTAGTTTTTGTATTCCTGAGATAAGGAATAAATGGGAAAAATACTTATGTTTAAAAAGAGTGACTCACTCTCCTTTATCAAGTCCTACAATATATCAAAGTGTATTGCATACATCACCCACAAACACATAATACTATTAAATGCCTTTTAGGGAAATATCTTAAAGTAATTTAAAAGCATTATTGTGACATAAAAGTCTGTTGAATTACAAGGTTCCTACAGTATATAATATAATGCTTATATAAAATACATCAGAGTTAAAGAATCCTAACCTTTTATCAGAATATACAACTGATTCATTAAGCTCATTTTTATGGTGCTTTTTATTACCCTTATAGTTCTTACTCTAATTTTACAGCAATACCAACATGTGATAATGCACTTTATCCATTTGAATAATTCCCTTATTGAAGCACAAGATATACAAATGTATTTCATATATACATTACTAAGAGATGAATATCTTTGACTAGGTACATATATATATATAACCAGGCAGGCATATGCTGAAAGAGTTTCTAAGTGTCTTGTGGGTCAGTGTTAAGGTTGGTACTGGAAAAGGCAAGAGTGAATTTTCCACACACCAATATTTTTGTTAATAGGATTAATAATAATTTATTTATTAGGGACTAATTTGTGGCTTGGACCTGGATTAAAAGATAGCATGTAGTTGTCATGTCACAAGCTCAGACCAGGAACCATATTGTAACTTAAAGAGTCACAATTTGGTTTCTGCTTCCTCCTTCTTCCACAGGAGGAATCACCTGTGCCTTATGCCTGGCGCAGATTACTTTACTTCCCAGTCTGTGCCAGTTTAACTGTTTTAGCAAACAGTCTGGGTGCTGCTCTCCCCTTGCAAAGCTATATAGGTAGCTTATGCAGGTAGCATGTGAAGGGAAGTAAGTGGGCTTCTTATGCGTTCTCATTCGCTTGTGCAGATATGTAGGGCAAGTGACAATCTTGCCTTATGTTTGTCTTCCTTATTTTAATTAAAATCTGAAGAGTATGGAAATGACACTTGATTTACCATTATTTGCAGGGTCCATTTAATTTACTCTTATCTAATTCATTCAGCACATAACTATAAATTATCTTATGAACAATGTTATACAGCACCAGTAGTACAGGAAACTATATGGTACTGTACCTTGAATTCATTCTCCTTGTCTTTGGTCCCTTTGTGGAATGGCCTGTCGTATCGGAATCTCCAGATGTGATTCACTTTATAAAAACTCTTGATGTTATCTGGGATGCCCTCTCTCTGCAGGACCTCCTGACTTTCAGGAATTGGTGTCACTGCATAGATCTGCAGATCTACATGTAAAAAGTTAAGGGCCAAACTAACTTATCACCAGCAAAACAAGTAGACTGGTTCCTGAAGTGTTAAGAAATAAAAATTCTGAAAGTTCACATCCTTAAGCTTCCAGAGCATTAACTTCTTTTAACAAGTCACATTTAGTTCTAAAATGCAGCTATCTAGTATATGGAAATTAAAATATTTAACTATGGATACTCCTTCAGATTTCACCCATAGCTTATGATACCATGCTCTGTAAATCAAGAACTAGAATTATTGCAACTTAAACTGACATACTAGTGCTCAAAGTCTGACAGTTCTGCAAAGTAATTTAAATGAAATCAAAATGTTTAACCAGTGATATCCTATCAAGGATTTTTAAACAAACAAACAAAACCATGTAGAAACATGAAAGAATGACTGGAAATAGTTTACCTGAAGAAATTATGAATAAAAAAAAGTGTTAGAAGTCAAATTCTTTCCTGATGTAATTCCAATTATTTCAGTGGAATTACATCACACGTGAATTTGGCTGTAACAATGTAATTTTTTTTTTTAAAGTGTGCAAAAATTAACTGCAGAGTTTGATCTTGTGAAAGTATGGATACACTGTGCTTCTGCCTGAAAGATGGTCTCATCGGGCTGATTGGCATGTTGCATAGCAATGGCATGTGGGAACTCATTCAACATTCGCTGTTGGAAAGCCTCCAGTCTCTCATAGTCATGTCCTCGGCAAACAAACTCCTTATTCTGTACAGAAGAAGCAGAGCTAGTTACATGAAAATAACTGAGTACCATTAAATAAATAAAGACACACACACTTTTAAAAGAGGGCTTTTGGGGATGCTTATTGCACTATTTGAATAAAGAAAAAGGTAAGTAACAAAAGGCAAAAGCAGAAAACAAATATATAGAGGGAAAAAGTGATTTAGTCAAAAGGAAAGCAAATGTAATTGCGCTATATAAAATACATTTTATTGCTTGAGGCATTCTGGAAAATCTAATCATTACATATTTCTGTAAGCCGTGATCTGAAAGGCAAACATTGTTTTTACTAGCTGAAAGTATGCACGGGTAATGTAAAGTAATGGATGGTGAAGGCAACAGGAGAGTCATACGTCCTTTGTGCAGTGTACTGAATTTTTTTGCTGGTTAGTCCTAAATCTTGCTTTATAGATATGCACCTTGGAGAAAGGGAAGGGCTAAGAATCCTTCAGAATGCATCCCTATTGCCTCTCCCTCTAAAGACTGCACAGATCACCAGTCTGATATATTCGGCCTGCCCCGCCTTAGGGGGAAAGAGAGAATGAGGGTAGCTGAGCCTGTTCCAACTCTGAATCTTCCACATGGCTGCTCACTTTTCCCCTGCACCACCAGGTCAAGTTGGCTTTCTTAAACATTTGTGCGTGCAACATGAACCTC
Organism: Natator depressus; assembly: GCF_965152275.1. Classification (NCBI taxonomy): domain Eukaryota; kingdom Metazoa; phylum Chordata; order Testudines; family Cheloniidae; genus Natator; species Natator depressus. The sequence continues at coordinate 297,846,001 of NC_134234.1, forward strand.
ACATAAACCATTAGATGCCAGGAGCTGGAATTCCCAATGCAGCACTTATTGTTTACAATGGTTGTGCTGATACCCACAAGTGCTATGGAAGTACTCTTCTTCATCAGCTTCCTATAGCCCTGGGCATAGGACTTTAGACAGGGCCTCATCTTTGTATATTATAGGATTTTATCCAATTTATCAGGAATAAATATGCACATTCACCATTTCCCAAGCAATAATGTTAAATAAATTCACTTGTTTTACTGTATTTTTGCAGTGGTTTTGTTTAGCAGTGTTTGGTAAAAATAATAATCATCTCTGTAAAATCATGAGAACACAAACAGATACCATACGCATCTGAGAGCGTCAGCCTTTCTTGTGAATTGCTGTTGGTGAAATAAACTCTGATATTCTTTGAGTGCAAATACAAATAATAGCTGAGGATACTTACATTTGAAAAAGTGAAGCCCTTTCCACAGCAAACATATCTAGGGACTTCACCACAATAATTAACAAGCCACTTGCCTTAAAAAAATTGAGGCAGATATAAATAGTAAGTCCTGAAGCGTGCTTGCAAAGCCAACAGAGAGTAACACTGTTCTCTGTACTTTAGCAGTGTTATTTGTAATTAACTCACAGGGAAAAGTATATTAAAAAAGGCGGAGACAAATGTATAGATCAGTAACAACTGAATATCTATCGTGCAGTGATTTTTTAAGTAAGATTTATTCTACCAATTGACAAACCTTGCCAATTTTCCAAACCTTAAATTCTTTATAACCTAAGATTTTAAAATAGATTTGTGAAGATGGCTTGAACCAAGTAGTAATAATATACCCACGAGATGTGTTTTGTGTCACCTCTTTTAAGGGGAAGGAGTTTCATACTATACCTACTAAAAGCAAGACTGTGATTTCCCCTACCAGCTTGCACAGGCCAATAAGTCCTCCCTTGCAGGCTACCCAGATCACTGCTCTGTTTGAGTGTGTGAGCGGGGGAGTACAGAGGAGCAGACTCCATGAGATTGACGCTGTGGAGAGTGGAAGGAGTCTTTGCTTGTCTCAAAGGTGCCAGTCAGCACAACTGGATCAACAAAAGGGGAAAACTAGGGGAAAACTAGTCAAAGGCACCCAAGTTCCATTTTCAAGAGTGACTCAGGCACTTGGAAGCCTAAGTCTCATTAAAAGTCAAGGGGACAAATGAGACATAGGTAGCTTTGAAAAAGTTATCCCTAGTCTGTACTTGGTAAAGGGGTGGTGTTGATTACTTTCCCTAATTGCCCCTTTGCTCAGCAGACCCTTGCCCCCACCCCCAAACACACACCAACAGGTTTCTGGGAAGTCACCAATAAAAGCAAAATGGGAGTAAGGTTCTTGAGGAAGCGTTGCTCCCCTAGTAGCCCATAGCCGAGGCCTGATCTCCCATTTGTACACCGAGACACACTTGGAGCTCAAGATATGTATGGTTTTGGAGGAGCTGTTGTCCATTCTGTGGGAACAAACATCTCACTCCCCTAAAAGAATATTAGGAGGCTACCCCATTTAGACAAAACACCTGGAGTTTTCCATCTCCTACAAAGGAAGAACTGGCATAAGACATAATCAAGTTCTCAAGTAGGGGAAGAGAAGATGAATGAAAGCATGACTGATAGAATTAGTGCATTAACGTGATTTTGAATTTACTCACTCTCAAGAAAAATGGAAACTTTTTCCCATAAAATCCAACTCTGAAAAACTCTGGCTCCAAACGTTGTTGATCCATGATTTTATCATACAAAGAGGCTTCCATCATCTGAAAAAGATTGAAAAGAAGAAATATATGTTTTATACTTAAAGCTTTTACAGAGAAGAGGCTGCTCAGTGCCCTAAGGTATTAGAATCACATTCCAGTTCTAATCAGCAATAAGGAGAACTAGATGACTCTTCTACAGTGGATTGAAAGCTTCTAAGAATTTTTGTGCCGTTATTTTCACTTAGGAAGAACAGATATTACCTTTTGTTTTTGTTTGTTTGTTTTGGGGTGAGAAAATCACAACACACAAATCTCTTAGAATAATAAAGATTTGCATGTTTTTCTTCTTTAATCTTCCTAATTTACCATCTCCATTCTTATTATATACACACACCCACACACAGACGCACACCACCACACCCATACACACCCAATTTGAAACATAATCCCAAGTATTCTGCTGATTACTCAAGTATCTAGCTATAACAAGGGCATTTTTATGAGCACAGGGCATTAAGGTTTGGGATTTTCAAAGAATCCTGCCCAAGGGAGTTAGGAGTCTAAATCTAATTTAATATCAATAGAAGCTGAGTACCTAAACTTCCTTGGGCTCCTTTGAAAATTCCAGTCTAGAAAATGTATAAAAATCCTTTCTTTGACCAATATACACAGTTGTTGTTTCACTCAAAATATTGGCACAAAGTGACTTGGTTTCAAAGTTTCCTATTTGTCTTGATGTGATTCAAGAGACAGGTTCTCCGTCAATATTTTACAAATAGTGATAAAAAGAAAAGGATCAAATTAGTCAGTTATTGATACAATTTTGTTAATTTGCTAATATTGAAGACTTTGGGGGGAAATGTAATCAGAAGTAATATTAATTGCCGCCCTACTTAAATTACATGAAGAAACCTCATTTTTATACAAAGTCAGATTAACATCAACAGTGTATATGTACTTGAAGACTATTTAGCATTTCAGTCTTTCAGATACTCACAACATAGATATGTCAAGAACCAATTAAATAGGCAAGACTAGGGATGTAGGTTTGTCATGATGGGAAAAAGAGTGGCAGATAGCATAATCTTCCCATTATTTGTGACTTTTCTTGTGTGCCTGTGACTCACCCCGCAGTGGTGGCTCCTGTCCCACAGGGCTGGACCTGGCAGCCCATTCTAGGTGTTGTGACATGGCGTGCGGGGTTGTAGCACTGGTTAGGTTTGGCCCAGCTGCCCCTCTGTCATGAATCGGGTAGGAGGAGGTGGAGGGGCCAAACTTCAGTGAGTAGCATTGGGACCTGGTGCATGGGGGTGCAGTGCTGTTCGGGTTTGGCTGCCCCTCCATTGTAATGTGGTGCTTCATCCCAGTGACTTCTCTATTCTTCCTCAGCCCCCAGCCTACCTTCCACATTGGGCCAGGATTAGGGTTGTGATGTCTGGACGGAGGGGCGCTGTTATGAACGGTCAGTGCCCAGCCCGACTGTCAAAGTGAGGAGGAGGAGGAGAAGATGTTTTATTGAAAATCATGGAGCAGTCACAGTAAATTTAGTGACCTGTGACTTTTACTAAATTTACTGTGTCTGCTCTATGATGTTTGATAAAAAATGCTGTGAAAAGGCATTAATAAGGGCAAAATTTTTATGGTAGTACTCAGTTTGCTGCTTCTTATGTGTTTGGCCCTATCTGTCCAATAGAGCAAACTAAACATTAAATATGCTTTTGAGTTCCTAAAAAAACCTTCCAGTGGAACAGGAAGCTTCTAATAGGAGAAAGGACAAAACCCTCATTTAGGTTCTGAATTGTTAAATTGTCATTTTAAAAAAAATATCATGGTTCTCAGAAAAATATTTATACAGAACTAATGATCGATTGCTTGGCTTTTCAAGCAATTAGAATAACGAAGGTGGGCGGCTGCTCATAACAGAGCGATTGTGTATAGTGTTAGCTAGAAATATGAATACAACAAAAGTACAGCTTTGTACTCACTCGTGTGTTAAAAATGTTTTGGATGGCTGCCCAAAATGGAAGCATTTAAAATCTATCCATTTACTTTTATTCTGCAAATATCCCAGAATACTTTATACATATATATCAGGTGTGGCCAACCAGTGGCTCTTTTAAGTTAAAATGTGGCTCGTGGAGCACCCTCATGTCCCCCCCATTCTCCACCTACCAGACTGGGGAGAGAAGGGGCTCAAGGCTTCTGCCTTGAGGCAGGGTGGTGGGGCTAGGGGCTTCTGACAGAAAGGACTGGGGCCTGCTGAGCGTTGGTGAACCACAATTTAAAGGTTCAGGCCCTCCCAACAGCTTGAGTCAGGCCCCCTTCATACCCTCAGGAATCCTTCCCTAGAACTCCCAGGTGTTAGCTCCACGGGGAGAGGCAGCAGCAAAAGCAGCAGCTCTCCCTGCAGCTCCCAGCTGTTTACCGCCGCCATTCCCCATTACCTCAGCTCCCAGCTTGCCGGCTCCAGCAGCTGTCGCACAGGGAGAGGGAGGCACCATGTGACTGAACGGAGCCAGCAAACCCCGGAAAAAAATGGGGGGGGGGTGAACCCCTGTGCCCCCCCCCCATACATCGCCTCTGGCTTCTTCCTAGCTGGAAAGGGGGTCTCGGGGCTTCAGCTCTGTGGGAAGCACCTGCCAGGGCTCAGGGCTTTAGCTCCACTTCTGCTGAAGCCCCAAGCCCCGGCAGGTACGTCCCAGCTCTCGAACTTCTGGAGATTGTCCAGAAGTCAGTAAGAGGGTCGGTAAGTTTGGCCACCGGTGATATATACATTATAGGGAACAAATAAGAATCAAAGGTAAGGATTGCATACTAGTCATATTAGGCTTACAAGGCCAAACTTAATAGGCTAAGAATCATTTTGTTTAACTCTAATCAAAAGGGAGCTCCTTATTCTGAATGACCAAAATGCACCCGGGTACATTACCCTCATCTTGCTGAGATTTCTGTAGTCATAATAGCTCTCGTACTGCTCTGCAATCTTCCTGCATAAGATGATGCCATTCTCCCAACACTGTAGACAAACAGGTTACAGAAATACAGAGAGGAATCATGCTTTGTGGCAATTTCAAATAGCTTTCCAAGTATCTTCTATTATTGATACAATTTCCCAGTAGCCAACAAATATAAGGCAGACAACACCTGTTGTGTGACAATTCACAATATGTTATTAAAGCTCCTTCTTTGTAGGCTGACTGAACCGCACTCCCAGTTACTGAACATACTTGAACATAATACCCACTGTCTGCAGTATCTTGATAAGGGCAAAACTCCTTAACTAAACTTCTGGACTCTTTGAGGCATCAAACCGTATATTTCCAGAGTTAGCAGATAAAAGGAGTCATTTGAGATAAGACACACTGTGCACTGCAGAAGATGGAGATCACTAACGAAGTGATATCCATCTCCTCCAGCACGGCACATGGGATTTATTCGACTGGTTATATGTTCCTATATAAAATGTATTTTACATATAGAAGAGTAGAAAAATTAGGAAAAATATTCCTTCCTTGATTTTTTTTGGGGTAGGGGGAGGAACAATCTGGTTGAAAACAAGTTTTCAATTTCACAAGCTCAGAGTATCCTTAACTTGTTTGACTCATTGCTAACCAGCATTCAACATTAGTTTTAATTCTACTACTTACAAAAATTTACATGGATATTACACCAGTTACAAAAAATTACAGTGTACCTGTGTATCAATGATTGAGGAGAGAGATTTAAGTAAAAAATTAAGCAGAGAGTATAATTTTAAACCAGATAATATTGGCATCCAATATTTGTGCCAGTCTTCACACCAATAAGCAATGGTTTCTGTCTAATTTGGGATAAAATTTCTGAATATTGGCACTATGCTATGGTCATCATTAAAACTTACCAACAGCAGCCTCTGAATATTATCATTAGTATTACTGCTGCTGCAGTTGCTATTCAAGGGAGACAGCATGGTTCTGTAGATAGAGGACAGGCCTAAGAGTCAGGAGACCTGGGTTTTATTCCTAACTCAGTCACTGACTTGTGTGAATTCAGCATGCTTCTGTCCTTATGTGGCTCAGTTTCCCCATCTGTAAAATGGGGAAAACATCATCTTTTGTAAAGTTCTCTGAGGCTTCCAGTTGAACAGCACTATGCAAGTCCTAATCAACAGTATTTCAGACACCATGTGTGGTAATTTATGGCAAATGCTAACCTTTAAATGGCAGTCACTTAAATGTCAGTCACTGGATATAAGAAATAAACACTGCAAAACTGGAGGTGATTTTACAATCCTACTACCCACTCATGATAAAAATCGATAATCAAACCCACTTACCTTTCCCCGGTCAAAGTTCTGGATGATTGTAAGGTGAAGATACTCTTTGCGCTGCCACTCTGTTTGCATGGGATAGTTTAGAAATTCTCTCAATGGCCGGTCAGACCATTCTAATAACTCATCGTACAGCAACAGTGTGTAGCCAGCCTCTGTCAGACAAGTTACAAAGTGTTATATGTAAACATGAAAAATATAAAATACCTCAAAAGCCATGTTATTTAAACCACTATCTACCATAATATTCTCAAAAAGTTATACCTCTGCATAGAACAACTACTTTACCTAAATCATCATAGGGGGCGCTAGTAGCACAAGGTTGCTCTACACTTCCCACGATAATATGCTGTTTTCAGTTGCTTATAACTTTGCCATACTTTAATTGCTCAGGATGAAATTTCCTATGCTGGGTGTCTACCTCAGGCTGAATATTTTTGTAAGTTTTAGCAAAAATGGCCCAGCCATTACTGAGAATGAGATTAGGGGAAAATATGATGTTTTGCCCATGTTAAAAAAGTTCTTGCAACTGTTTTGCTGAGAAGCTCTAGGTCCGCTATGCTTTGGAGTACGGACTTGAAATTTGGCAGAGGGATGGGCCTTTGTGTCAGATATGTGCCTTTTGCCATCCCCATAAAAAATGACCAAATTATAAGACACTGAAAACTCTCAGATGCTCAGTAGAGACATGTTAGAGTGTAGCACCTAATTTCTCCAAAGATGCTATCTACACTGGGCATGTTCGCTGCAAAGGCTGAGCAGGACTATCCCTGCAATTGCTAATCCTGGCTGCTGCCAGGCACCTGGACGGAGAGCAGGGAGACTGCCTCTCTGTTCTCTCAATGTTCCCTCAGCAGCATGGAGAAGGAGGAGGAACAAACTGATTAGAATGCAGAGGGGTGAGGAGCTGAGCCTGGGGGCAGAAAGAGTAGAGGGAAAAGACTGGGTCAAGGAGACGGGGGAGAAAAGGGGAAGACTAGGAGCCAGGAAAGGGGGGGAGAAAGGATAGTGGCTGTACAAGAAGACAGACTGGGAGCTGGGGGAGGGGGAGAAACAGGAGAGGGACTGCGACTGGGAGCCAGTGTGGGGGAAGGGGTATGTAAAAGATTGGAAAACTAGAGGAGGGGCAGAAACTGGCAATGTCTAGACAAGGAACTAGGACTGGAAGGTGGTGGTGAGGTCACTGGCATGAAGAGCTGGGGTAAAAAACCAGAACTTGTAGAGGGGCAGGCTGAAGGGTACAACACAGAAGGGATCAGGGCTGGGAGGAATGAGGGCAGAAGGATCTATGCCCACTAGAGCACACGCCCCTAGAGCCTGCAATGAAACCCAAGATTCAACATTCCCCTGGTGTCAAAAATATCAGTGAAACCCTCTGGCACAATGTCTCATTCCCCTCTACTGCTGGTCCACATAGCAGTAATAAGTTGTCATCCTCTATCAGCAAAAAGAACAAGAAGTACTTGTGGCATCTTCGAGACTAACAAATTTATTTGAGCATAAGCTTTCGTGGGCTAAAACCCACCTTGTTTTAGTTAGTCACTAAGGTGCCACAAGTACTCCTTGTCCTTTTTGCTGATACAGACTAACACGGCTACCACTCTGAAACCTGTCATCCTCTATCAGTTACTCTGTTAGCTTCAGTTGCAAGAACTGAGATGTGGATCTAAAGGTTCTAACCCAGCAGATGATCCTCATAGTGGAATCTGTTTTTTTGGTTTGCTTTTTTAAAAACCTAGGAAATTACACACACACACACACACACAAAACTGTGTTAAAAGAACATTATTAAGGTTGCAAAGTCAAAGCTCAAAAGTTAGGATATGCTAGAATTAAGGTTGCCTGTACAATCTTCATTTGACCCTCCTGTATGTATGCATTAGGATACAGTCTTTAATTACATGATCACATACTATTTTTTTCCTCTGTCTAGTTCAGTGCACATGATGGGCCATGTTATGGGAATGCATAAGGGTTGTGAAGTGTAGGAAACTGTTGTCTGTGGGACCCCTGTTTCATTTGTTGTGGATTTGGAAGGTGTGTAGTGACTGAAGCACAGGCAACCTTAGTTCTGGCATTTCTTAACTTCTGAGTGCTTGTCTTTGCAACTTAAAAATGTTATTTTAATATAATTTTTGCATGTAATTTTATATTTAAGATGTCCAATATACTTATTTATAATTGTATTTAAAACTAATTGCTATAAGATTGATACAGCTTGACTTCTTTATTGCTAATGAACTACTCAATCTAAATATGCACTACAAAGAAAACTTCTTAGTGTTCCTTTCCTTTTCAATTTCCATCATGGAATGACTTAGCTTTGGAAGATTTCTGTAGTACAAATCTGCATTAGTGAGTTCTTGGACAAATTGTGTTATATGTAAGTAACTTATTAACACCACTGGCAGACGTATGTATAAATTCCCCATGCCCCAAAAGAAAGCAAACAAGAGGGGCTGATTTATTATATGGAAAAATCTATCTGAAGAGGTTCAAAGGGTTAAACACTTCCACGAGTAATGGAAACTGAAAGGTTATCTCATTCCAGTTTTGAGGTCTCTGAAGGGGACACACAAGGAACTAGAACATTGCATGTTCTACCCACAAGGGGATTAAACGCATAGCCATGACTGGAAACTGTGGAAGGAAAGATTTATGCTAGATATTAGATTTTAAAAGGCCTTTTCTCACAAAGAATTATTAGAATGTGAACCAGTCTTGTAAATCATATTGTGAAGACAGATAAAATAAATGAAAATAAGAGAAAGCTGCCTTCATCCCTGGAACAAAACTATACAACTAGATGAAATAAAAGTGTAACACACTGGAGTGCTGGTAAGAGAGTGAACTTTACTTCCTGTCCCCAGGCAACTGACAAGGGTCAAGGTTAAACTAACCTTTTGATGTGTGTTCTTTTCACCGAACATCAATATGTAAACCAAGGGGATGGACCAAATGAATCTTTGCTTTTCAATGTAAGGACTGTTTCTATTCTTTGTCACGGACTGAGGCCAGTCGTTCCTTAATCACGCAGTACTAAATAAGACTGACTGAGTGTCATGGCAAAGAAAGAAAGATCTATAGAAAAATGAAAAACTGCCATGGAGGCATTATTTTGAGCAAAATATTGCTTAAAAGAAGAAAAGAATAGTTTAAAAACATTAAAAAAATCAGCACAATCAGTGCTTAGACTATATTGAACATACGTATAGAAACTAGTGTGTTAAGGATCCATTGACATGCCTTGCTCAGTGGGTTATTAAAACCTGTTATGTAAAAACCTAAAAGCCACACTTGTGTCACAAAAATCATGTCTGTGGCAACCATCTCTCTCTAGTTGGTAATTATGCCCAAATTATACGAGAAGGTCCCTGAAGTTATACAGCAAGGTCACCAAAAACTCTCCCCAATACAACCGCTCAGTCCTCTGACACATTAAATATATAGAGGCCAGACAGGTATGGTGGAATTAAAGAAATCCTCTCTCCTTTGTACCTTTGGAAGTCCATGCTTCATGTACCCTGTTCACAACTCCACCTTGCCCAAATGGTCTCCTAATGACTTTTTAATGTACTACAGGTTTTGGTATTGAACACTCATAATTACAATGTGCAGGTTACTGAAAAAAAGCTGGAGTTTTTTTGGCTGAGTGGATGCCAGCTGGATTGAGGCCTCTAGTACACAAGGTGGTCAGTTTGGGATTTTGCAAACCCAAAGTATTTTAATACAGGGGAGGTGATTGATCTCCTATTTCCTTCTTCATTTTGGACAGAGGCTAATGTGACATTAAATTCGGAGTGAGGCAACTGAAAAAACAGATACCTACCTGGAACTGTTCTTCGTGGTGTGATGTAGATGTGTATTCTACTTAGGTGTGTGCATGCCCAGCATATTGGAGCTGGAGACCTTTGCCTAACAGTACCAGTAGGGGCAGTGCTCATGCCTTGTGGCCATAGCCCAGCCCCTAGCATTATAAGGGGGCACTACCCCAATGCCCTCCGTTTCTTCACATCCAACTTCAGATGTATAGACTCAGATGCAGAGGGGACCGAGGGTCAGTTGTGGAATACACATCGGCATCACAGAATAACAGTTACAGATAGGTAACTTTTTTTTTTAATAGATGCAGCAATGTACTCTACTAAGGTGACTCACAAGCAAGACTAAGAGGAGGTGGGACTCAGTCTGCAGGACTGCCTTCCCAAATGTGCCATTTGATCTGGATGCAGCAATGACGGCATAGCAGTTTGTAGAAGCACGCACAGAAGACCAAGTTGAAGCCCTGCAAATGTCCAACATAGGAATGTCACTTAGAAATGCCATGGACGTCGCCTGGGCTCTTGTGGAATGGGCTCACACCTCTTGAGGCAGCATAGCTCAAGCTACTTTGTATGTTGTCATGACACAGGAAGTTATCCACCTGAAGACTGTCTGTGAAGAGACCACTTGACCCTCCATTTGGTCTGCATAGGAAACAAACAAATGAGATGAGGAGTGGAAAGATTTGGTCCTCTCCAGATTAAAAGCTAATCACCACCTGACATCCAGTATGTGAAGACATTTTTCCTCTGGGGTTGAATGCAGCTTGGGGAAGAACACTGGTGAATATATAGGTCTGGTTCAAGTAAAACTGGGAAACTGCTTTGGATAAAAACTTAGGGTGCAGCTGCAGGGTTACTTTGATTTTAGAAGAGCCTGAACGGAGACCCCTTCGAGAGCAAAACAGATGGCATTTCTTATTTCTCTCATGGCAAACTGGTTGATCATCGAAATACTCCAAACTGCAAAGGCGGTGTGCAGGACACTGGCTTCAGGGACCATTCATGATTCTGGGAGAAATTTTGTCTGAGGTGATCCGCCAGGTGATTCTGTATCCCAGGGAAGTGATTGGCTGTGGAGGTAACATCTTCCCCAATGCAAAACTGCCGTAGCCTAATTGCCTCCTGATACAGCATGTTGGAGTGTTCTCCCCCCTCACCTGTTCACATAATTCATTGCACTGGTATCGTTGGTGAGGATGAGTGCCACTGAGCCCCTGATGTGATCCTGAAAGGTCTGACAGGGATTGTAGATGGCTTGAAGCTCCAGGACATTGATATGCAGAGAAGCTTCTCGTTCCAACCACAGACCTTGAACTTTCAGCAATTCCAGATGTGCTCCCCAACCTATTAAGGGGGCATTGGTGACTACAGTCTTGGTCAGTGGGGACTGAGCAAAAGGAATGCCCTGGGACACATTATCTTGAATCATTTACCACCATAAGGAGTCCAGGATTGGTGGACAAGCCTGTCCAAGGGATGATGAATCGGATGATAGACCAACTTCAGTCACTTCTGAAGAGGATGAAGGTGTAGTCTGGCATATTGGACTAGCTGTGGATCTGCAACCATATGGCCTAGGCTGTGATTAAGGTTTGAGACTGCAGCTCCAGACATAGGCGGGGAATTGCCTGGAATTGGTCAGTTGGCAGAAATGCTCTTGAGCTCATAGAGTCTAGCAGGCCCCAATGAACTCAATTCTTCAAGTTGGAACCAACCTTAATTTCCCACTTTTTAGGATGAGACCTAGATGATCAACTAAAGGTAGTGTGAAATGAACATGAAAGAGGACTTCCTCTTTGGACCTGCCCTCAATAACCAATGGTTGAGGTACAGGAAGATATGAATTCCCCTCTTCCTGAGGTATGCTGTTACAATCATAGAATCTACAATCATGGTAGAAACGCAGGGAGTGCAAGACAGGCCGAAAGGCAGCATGATGTATTGGTTGAGGAACCTCCTGAAGCTTGGCAGGATTGCTATGTATGTGTCCTGAAGGTCCAGGGCAGAAAACTAGTTGTTGTGATTTAAGACGGGGAGGATAGCTAATAGGATTACTCTACAGAATCTCATGTATCTGATGTATTTATTGAGATTGCAAAGGTTGAAGACATGTCTCATCCCTCCCTTGGGCTTGGGGATCATGAAATACTGGGAGTCTCTTGCCAGTTGAGTCCTTTTTATGAACTATTTACCAGTGCTTCATCTGCCTTTAATGTGTCCTTCACTGAGACCCAACAAGCCCCTCATGTGAGGATCTCTGTTGGGGAATGGCCCCCGACTATGGGCAATGCTTGAACCCCAGTGAGGTCACTGCACAGGGCAGCTAATGCCCGTACTATACTAACACTAAACTTAACCTGAGATACTTCTAACTACTATACACAAAAAAAATTAATCAGAAAACAGACTGAAAGCATGAGGTAAAAACACCACACATAGCTTCAGCTCTAGTCAAGGATGGTGAGATGGAACTGAGGAGATCATGGGGAGGGGTTTGAGCTGCAGAGCACGAGCACTGTCCCTACAGGTACTGCTAGGCAAATTTCTTTGGCTCTGGAGTGCTGGGCGTGCCCATATTTACATAGAATACACAGCTGCATCTACTTGAAAGAATATTTTGTTACCCACTCCAGTAACTTTACAGAATCTACTTGTCCAACAATGATAAATACCACTGTTGTGCATCCAATGTCGTATGTACAACAATGGATAAATACATTATCTTTTGTGTCTACTGAAACCAACAGCAACATAGTTAACAACATTGACATTTAAATGACAATATCAGGCTTCAGAGTTAATTCCCCATTCAGATGAATTGAAGCAGTTCAGACTGCTTGAAACAATGGCTCTATGAGATGCATGAAGACTCTAACAGACGTAACGGCACTGGTTACATTCCTTCACATTTTTAAGGGTATTGTTGAAACCATAAGGGTGAAAAGATTTCTTTTTTTAAACAGAAGTTTAGATTTTGGAATGCAATTATGTAGTGGCTTTAAGAAAATAACAGGTCACTGAAGTGACCACATAACTACATTATGCACCTAATATCAATTTCCTGGGTACAATTCTATGGCCTGTGATGTATGAACTGGAGGTCAGACTAGATCTAATGGTCCCTTCTGGCCTTAAAATCTATAAATGAATGAATGGTGCCAAACAGTGGGAAATACACCACTTGGAGAAAATCCAAACTCTCTCTCTGTTTTACAATCAGTTTAAATGTGTTAAGAATACAAAATGTCCGCATTTTTTCTTATCTGCATGGAATCACAGCAGTGCATGGAATACAGCTGGAAATACATATCCTAGTTGTATTGGCTCAAAGAACTTCATCTGAACAGGAAAGGAAATTTTGGTATTTCCACTCTTCATTCATGACAGAAACATGTGAAGGCTCAGAGCACAAACACGTGTGATTTGACCAGCCCAACCCTTCACACTCTTTTTGAACGATTAAACAGAAAGAATGAAAAATCAGGAGTTGCCTCATTTAACTCCAAGCCAGTTTTGTGAATCAATATGGGCTAAATTGTGACTAGAGACACAATCTGGGGTGGGTTGTAAGCCACATCAACCCAGAAGTAATGCCAAGAGGCACTGTGACTCAGAGAGAGACAGGTTAATCACAATTCTGTCTTTCAATCCTATTGTTCCTGGGTGGGAAAGAGTAATAAATTCATTGCTGTCTTATACCAGCAGTAAATTACTGTCCACCCCACGTAGCACAGCTACTCCGGGCAGCAAGTAGGGGAAGTGGATGAAATAGAGCCAAGGCTCTGCGTATTCGCTGCTCACCTGCTGTGGGGACAGTAAGCTGGCGAGTAGCCCCTCCTGTTTTACTTGCCTGAATCTGAGATCCGGGTGACCCGCAAAGGGGTTAAAGGAGGTGTTTTATTGCCTATGACCTCACTATGACCGTGAAAGGGCATAAGTCACAATCTAACTCTAAATATTTTTTTCCCTAGGTTGCATGTACCAACAATTACCTGTGAAGTTTTGTGCTTTCAGATGCAGGTCATATAGCTTATGGATGTAGCGAATATACATCTCCTCCTTATTCAGTTCAGTCTTATAAAAATTCTGCAATAAAAAATGATATAGGTGGTTAAACAAAATGTTTCTGAGAATGTAAAATGGTAGAATAAATAGCTGAAAATCGGTGTTGGAAGTAATTGTTAAGTGTACAGAACATACACATCAAACCTAATGTTGCAGAAACGCATGCAAATTTCAAGAAGTTGCGTGTTTACAAGGGCAAACTATAAAGGTCAGTACATGTAGTCCCTTATAAATAGGCCTCTTACATTTTGTTGAGAACAATCATAATATCCAGAATATTTTTAAAATTATTCTCCTGCACAAGAGTCAGAATCCGCTAGAACTAGAATCCGCTAGAACTAAAATCCCATAATGTTTTATCTATTTGACGCATTTTACTCAAAAATACCGATTCAGCTATCTAAAAAATACATCTGTACTTCTATCAAGCCCCACTGAAGCAATTTAACGTCTCATTGAAAGCTCTACATTGATTTAAAAAATTGAAAGCACTCTGGCTTTTGTATTCATATTTTAACAAAATATCTACGCTACTGTATGTCTACCCTTCACTGTGTGATAGCACAATGCCAGGATAACTTTGGCAGGATTGCAAAGAACTATTCAAGTGTAAAAACCAAAATAACTCTGAAAGAAAATGTGATTTCTTCAGCTCTGGCTTATGCTCACGAAAACTGGTAACTGATGCATGACTATTGCATACCATGTCTGAAATATAAAAAAAGTTCTATTTTGAACTTATGTCGAAGGATGTGGAATCAGATTTTCAGAGTTACTGGGGATTTTTAGATGTGTCACTGTTAGTGATTGACGTGGGTTTCACATAAATAAAGTCCTGCATGCAGTTTTGAAACTTTAGTCCATGATGTTCAATATTTAATTCTGTTCATCAGAGTAGTACAGGCCCTAAATCAGGTATTCCAAGGTCAGCAATAGGAGAATGGTGTCTTACGCCATACATCGTAAATGCTGTCATCTTGAAGATAGAATTGCAGAGCATGCACATACAGGTCCCAGCATGCAACGCTTAATTTTGTAACTGGTCTGCTCAGATCAAGATATCACTACATGCTACAACCTTGATGCTGCAGGATGCCCCTGCACATTCAAGATTGTGATTGGTTCCACGTTATCGTGCATCTCTTCTGGGCTCTCGGCAAGTTGCCAATGAGCCGCTCTGTTGGAATAAACTGTGAATGTTCTTGTTCTAGACCACAGATTCCCAAACTGTGGGTTACAATCACTAAAGTGAGGAAGGTAGAAAGGAGCACTGTGAACGAATCTCAGAGAAAGTTGTTGTAGGAAGTCAGAGAAAAAATGTAAAATGTTACAAAAATAAGTGTATTTTTTTAAATGATAAAAATGGAGACACAACACGAGCTCTGCAATTGCATGTCCCTTCAAGGCCACCATATTACTATAATCTGAGAAGCACAGCTAGCAGGGCAGCACCTGCTGGAGCATCTGCTAAAATACAAAAAAGGTAAAATATTAAAGCTGTACTTGTATGTGTGCCTGGAATGTAAAACAGCACCAGGCCCATTAAAAAATGTTATTAGGACACCAATGAAGTGCAAGTATCCATGCATACAGATCACGACAAGACGTGGCACTGAACTGTAATACCAGACTGGCTCTACTTGCTAAGGACTAAGAGCTCTGTTGCTCCTCACGCACCTGTATTGCATAAGTTACTCAGGTCTTTGTTGAAGCTCATTTCTGACTGGAGATAGAACATTCTGTGGAATGGACAGTGGCAAGTCGCTCCATTAACAGCTCAGAAAATAAAAAGAATGTGTGCAAACACAATGAGAAATATGCGACATGTTTTTTCATCAAATCATTCTAAGCCATAATGTGCAGTCTAAGAAGAGTATAACACCTTCAAAGAAGGTAATATTTAGCAATTAGACAGCCACTAATAGAGACTTTTTTCCAGAGAAAACTAGGCAGCTTGAAAAATTCAACACCACTTTTTCGAAGCAGCAATGTCAACAAAAATGTCCTTTTTCAGGTAGTATCTCTATGAATCACATGACGTGTAAAGCACAGACCCTTGCAAAAAATCTTATAATTCCCTGCACAGTAGATATGGTTTCAAAATTCATAGGGCCTGTATCACCTACCAAACTGAAAACAGTACTTTTGTCAGATAAAACTGGTTTTTGTCCCATATTAGTGACGTGGTTCAGGATGTCTGAGAACAAGTCCTTTAAAAAAATCAGCACTTAGCGATTCAACTTGATGAGTCAAACAGCGTGTCTGGTGTGACATAGCTCTTAGGGTTCATCAGACATGACCGATAATTCTGCTGAAGACAACTTGCTGTGCTGGAAAGCTGTGACAGTGTGCACTACAGGAGAATGTTAATTTGAGACACTTTAGGAAACAGTCCAAAATAGCCACATTCAGTGGGAATGGTGTATTACAATCTACATGGATAATATCAAGTCAGTGAGGTTTAAGAATAGTAAGTAGTCTGGTCACATAAAACGAAAACACTGCACTTAATGATGCATGGCTTTACAATTTTGTATATCAGTCACATTCTTTCTGCTAAGAAAATGTTTGAAAAAAATACCTAATCCTTCATGAAGCTGAAGGAGGAGCAAGCTTCACTGAAGGCCATACAGTAAATTCTTGACTTTTTGTATTGCTCTGTGGTGGACATGAATTTATTTCACCAGCAACTCCTCTTCCAAGCTGAAGTGGGATGGCTCTCATGCAGCTGAGTGACAATTTGACTTTTCAGATTAAGAGCAGAAGCGCAGGCTTCCCTCAGCAATCTTCAGACATTCATCTTGTGTAGCATGTTAGCCTATTGTGCTGACATCTCAGGGCACTTAAGCAAGCTGAAACCTTCTCTGTGGTAGGAATATAACTATTCTGCACATGAGGGTGGGAATATTCATCAGAAACTTGGAAATTGGCCTTCCTGGGCACAAAAAAGAAACTTGTAGCTGTTTCCTTGTTTCACCATTCACAAATAGAAAGGGGCAGCTGTTCAAGAACCATCAGCATCTTAGAGAACTTCAAATCCAGGTGACCCCTGGGGGGATGGGGAGGGGAAATAAGTGGATTACTAACTCCTTCATCCAAGATACAATTGACATGGCAGCACTGATTGTGCCACTGCAAGGCAAAATGACAGACCTTTCCTGTGACAAGATGCTGCAATGGACTTTCTCTAGGCAGGAACTCAGAAGATTCTGGATGTTTCTTTGGAGGTGTAGGACGTAGGTTCAGTGTAGGACCCTGAAAGCTCAATTTCCATGCCATTTCCACCCTCCTGCTTTTGCAAGTCAGGTTTCTTTTCAACAGTGCCGATAAAAATGAAGTGCGATTGCCTCCTGCTGACTGACAGTGATTAAAGTCAGTGTATTTCCTCAGTTTCACCTTGCGCAGAACATCTTCTGAAAGCACGATAGCCTCAGCCATCATAGTGTTTTAAAATTTGTGTACTTTCTGCATAATGAAGGTTCACCTTTCATACTCTAAAATTAGTTAATTCTTGGGGTATGTTAGAGATACATAGTTTTGCCTACTGATTGTTAGGTTTAAGTTGTCCCGGTGGAGGGAATCACAAAATATTTCTTAGCCTGACAAGAGATCACTACAGTTTGTGAAATCCCATTCAAGGATGCTGTTAGAGTATTCCATGTTTGCTTTGCTCTATTTTTGTGTGTTCTTTTTATACAAATTATGGGTCATTTCTTGCAGTAAAAATTGACTTTAGAACGCAAATAACCAAATGTTTTTACTTCCTTTTAAACCATGCCGGGTAACCTGATAGTAAGCAAGTTGTCCCATAATCAAGTTACGTATACTGTATTTAGAAAGTATTGTGCTCATATAGAAGAAATCCTTTATCCTTCAAAAACTTCTCCAGGAATAACTAATAATTAGATTTGTCTTTATGCCCTATAATTCTCAGTTACCACTTAAAACAGCACAGTTGCATGGTTCCATAACAAAACTTGAAACTTTCTGAAGTTCACAGAAGTTCAAAGCCTGTCAATGAATCTTGGCCTAGGATCAAAACATACTTCACTAATAGGTTATTATAATTAATAAAAATAATATTAATAGGGATTCATAATTTGCACAGTACATTCTTGGGGTATTGGATGGTGGGAGGGTGTATCTCAAATCTAAAATGAGATGAAGGTCCATGAGAAGTGACAACAGCAGGCCCAGAGGAACATTTTCTAGTTCTATTGAGAGGGGAATAGGTATATGAACTCCTCAAAAATATTTTTCATATATAAGAGTAGCTGAGGCCTGTTGCTGGGAAAATGAGAGGACAGAGGTAGGAATACAAGTGAGCTTTGTTGTGTATTTTTAAACAAGCCACAGAAATTAATCAGATTTGCAGGAATGTACAAATCTTTGGTTTGAATTTTCTATGAATGTTACTTTCTAGTAACATTTATTAAACTCCTATGAGCTGATACTAGGGGGATTCTCACGATGAACACTGAAAGAAAAGCACAAGAAAACTGTATCAACTTCATTCTGAAATATCCTGAACTTTATCCTATTCTACCAGGCTCTAACTATTGTATCATATCAGCAACTTGTAGTCAGACCATCAAATGATATTATTCTGAACTATAACAGTATGTATTTAAATACCATCCATATTTGATGGTATAAATGTACTTTGTGAATTCACTGGCATTAATTACACCTGCCGTTTGGAGTGCACTGTGCATCGAGAAGTAGGTTAGTAAAAATATACTTCTCATACAATGGATAGATTTTTACTATGTAAGGTTAATTGCTTGAGTATAAAAGAGAGATAAAGATTATTATACAAACCAACAGGCTAACAGTGCAGCCAATCTTTTTACCATCCACTTCTCCCATTTTCATGCAGTCCCTAAAAATAAAATGTAACAAAAGTCAGAACATCTGCACTATGGGACAATACAGTTTTTCCCCTCTGAACAAGGAACACATTTCATAGAACAGAATTAAGTAGAAGCAAACTAATTAAAACAATACAGCCTCAGGGCATTCTGCACTGCCAGAAAGCAGATCCAGATGCGTTTGACCTCATGTCTCCTTTTTCTTGCTTGCACGGGCTGTATATTCCACCTCTAGATCAAAAGTTAAGATAAAGCTATGTAGGGCCACTAATGACAACACATGAAGGAAAACAGTGTAAGCATGACAGCCTTGCATTAAAATGATGGAAATTACCCCCCCACAGTTACTAAGGAACAATAAAACTGCCAGTGAATGCAGTGCTTTGAAAGGTGCTGGACTGACAATACAGGAGACTGAAGTTCTATTTAGCCACAGAAGAGATGTAGCATTTCTCTAGAAGTTAAGAGTTCAGTCTCCATGACAACTAAATCCTTCAGCTTTTCTCTTAAACTGTAAATAAGGATGACAACCATGATAGATTTTGATGTGTGGACCTTTGCCTTAGGGTCTGGAAACACAATATCAGCCCTGGAGGTTAAGACACTGGCCTGGGACTCAAGAGATCTGGATTCGATGACTGGTTCTGTCACAGACTTCCTGGGTGATCTTGGGCAAGTCATCCTTTGTGCCTCTGTTCCCCATCAATAAAAATGAGGGTAATGATGCTTCCTTTCTCCCTCCTTTGTCTGTGCTGTCTATTTAGATTTGAACTCTTCAGCCAGGAATGGTCTCTTGTTATATGTACCAGTAGTGTCTACCACAGTGGGCCTAATTTTGGATGGTACCTCTAGGCACTACTAAAATAATATTAATAATTTCACTTAGGCTGTGAAACAGCTGTTAGATGATGACTTCTGGCCACTCCCAACCCAGAGGCAGATTTGAACCTGTAACCTAGTGGTGAAAGTCTCCATGTTCCAGTTATCAAAACCCTGCAGGATAATTTTGTTGTCAGAACTTTGAATGCTTCCATATTCTCAATATAAATCATGTGACAATTGCTCACCTGTAGTCCAGTAACCTTTCCATTAGTCGCGTTACAGTGGCGATTAATGAAACACCACTTTCTCTCCACGTTTCCCGCTCAATTTTCTTCAGTAGGCTGGAAAGAAGAAACCCAAAGCAATTTCAACATTTATTTTTATCTGTCACCATGGCAACCACTTTACTTTCAACAGTATCTCAAATGCCTTGGCAATGTCTGCAATATTCACAGATTTAATTTTGGACTCTTCTCACAAGCAGCACCATTTAAAAACAAATATCTTACCTAGGATAGGGACCAAAGAGTGGAATTCTAATCCAGGAAGCATTGACAAAGCAAATGGATTTCTAGGTTAGCCATGTCAAAATCAAAATGCATACAAATATAATCAGATTTATAAAATGTATAAACATTTTAAAACCTTGATACATCCCCAGATTTATAATAGTTTTTGGTTTTCTTACATTTCATTACATGCTAACTGCGTGGGTTACATGCTAACATTTCAGAAAACAGAAAGAAACCGAAGACTAGAGCTGAGTGAATAACTGATTTTCCAGTTTGGTAGCTAAACCAAAATATATGCAAAATAATTGATTTGTTTCCAGTAGAAACTGAAATTTTTTAGGTTTTCTCGATTAAATGAAAAAATGAAAACATTTAGTTCGAGTCCATTCAAAATGACATTTTCTAAATTAAATGTCAATTAGAAATGAACTATTGAAATCGTTCATTTAGAAAATCTCAAAACAAACTTGACTTTTTCCACATTTTTCCTCTTATTTTTTATTCAGCCAAAACTATTCACTGAATTCAACCTGAATTCACAAATAGTTTCAGTCTCTCCAAAACTGCATTTTCTGGCAAATGTACTACTTGACTGAAAAATTTTGTTCCACTCTATTGAAGACTGTCACCTAGAAAAGAACATCCAGCATCTCTAAATTCCCTGTCAATGGGACCTCCAACTTGTTAACATAGATTTTTCCTCACTCACTCTACAATAGTTCTGCACCCACGCAGTTTAACTGTAGCGTAATTGTTACAGGAAAAGCCTTTTACTGAGAGGTGGTTTTTAAAAATATTCTCCTTTAACTTAACATTTGCCCACTCAATACATACCATTTATGCACTGATAGTTTCATTCCTTTAAATATTAAATAACCAAAGGATTTTGTGTGGGAAATGTACTGTATCTAATTCTCCTCTCCCTTATACTAGGGTAAATTAGGATTACACACTGAAGTGAACAGATTTCCTGGGGTAAAAGTAATACTGTATGGGAACTGGCAGTGACACTTATAATGAAGGTGCCCTAATATTTTCCTTTATAAACCCCTGGTTTGGGTTGCTTATAACGCTGCCAAATTTCAACCATTTGGAATCAAATTTTCCACATTTCCTCTCTGCCTGAAGCTAAGATTTTTAAAACTTTCAGCAAAAATTGTTCAGCCATTTCAGAGACCGAAGTTTGGGTAAAATAGGAGGTTTTGTCAATGCGAAAACATTTTCCCAAACCATTTATCTGAAAAGCTCTAGTGTCTCTGTGCTTTGGTACACAGATTTAAAATTTGGCATGATAGTGGATCCTGTCCCCATAAAACTCGATGAATATTTGGTTGAGTTAGGAGCCTCAAAAAACTGCCATTTGCACATGCTCAGTAGGTAAAATCTCAGAACATTTCTACCTGCAGTGGGAAGGCGGCCAGCTCCACTCACCTTCAACTACACTGAGCATACTCAGCCCCACAGAACTCTTATATACCAACTTCACTGATCATGCTCTCAGCGCTCATTGAACTCCTATATACACAGTGCTCCCTATCCTTTGACATAGGGGAAGGTATACAGGGCTGGGAGTTAGGAGGAGACCTACTGCTGTCTGGTGCCAATTCTGTGCACTTAACAGCCCATATCATTGAGCAAGGCCTCACACTTCTATCTTAGGGTATGTGTTCACTACCCACCGGATTTGGTGGGCAGTGATTGATCCAATGGGGATCGATTTATCGTGTCTAGTCTAGACGCGATAAATCAACCCCCGAGCACTGTCCCGTTGACTCCTATACTCCAGCGCCATGAAAGGCGCAGGAAGAGTTGACTGGGGAGCGGCAGCAGTCGACTCACCGTGGCGAAGACACCACGGTAAGTCGATCTAAGTATGTCGACTTCAGCTACGTTATTCACGTAGCTGAAGTTGTGTAACTTAGATCGATTCCCCCCCCCCAGTGTAGACCAGGGCTTAGGAACAGGTATCATTCTCCCAATTTCAACAAGGGAAACCTTAGAATTCTAATTTGGCAAATCCATGTCTTTTTCATTAGCCACACTGCTTTTCAGAATGAATGCACGGGCAAACTTAATTCTGGCATTTCCTAACTTTTGAATACTTACCTTTGCACCATAACATTCTTTTAACACCAGTTTTTGTATGTAAGAAACAAGAGGAGAATCAAGACTATTGTATAGCCAGAAGACAATACTGACTACATTTCTCTCTTCACATTGCTTTTCAACCTTACTTTAAATGAGGGTATTTCAAATTAAATTTAAAAACAAGAATATTTAGTATGCTTCTAAAAACGGCAGAAGTCTAACCTTTCTAAAAAAGGATAAGTCTATTGTATATCTGACTTACGTAAGTTCTATTTATATGTATAAATGTACACTATACAGTTTCTACTTGAGAATGTATGAATATATTAAATATCTTTATTTAAACAACAAATTGCCTTTTCAGTTTGACAGCTTCCTGTCTTCTCCTTTGCATCATTCTACTTTCACAGATAATGCACAGAGAAAACATTCATAACAAAAGAGCCACTCAAACACATCCCCAGGCTTCTCACGGCAAGATCAAGATAAAATTTGAGAGAGATGACTGACATTTCAGTTAAGCTTCTGTTCTCTCCTGCATGTTGTATCAGAAACTCTGAACACACTTTGTTTTAATACCTCTTCTCTGTGATCTCTTTATCACAGCTTTCCAGCCCCTCCCATTTTTGTCTGACCCGGAGAATGCCTGCTTTCATCATTCAGTTCTTGTTAGACACTGGACTTTATGCACAGCACAGGTGAAGAGTGTTGTAATGTACCTGCTCCGATCCACTTCAGCCCCACTTTCCTGCTTGCTCCTGCCTATGGCTCTGACACTTGGCTTGACTCCTGATTCCTGACTCTGTCCCTCGGTTCTGGTTCCTGGCTCCTCACTCCAGCCACTAGGCCTGACCACTCATGCCCTGTTTGTGACAGACGTCAATCCTGCTTCAAGCTTACACTACTCAGGCTTCTTCCTCTAAATTTACTGGTTGAGCATGTGAGGCATTACTATCTGACAAGTCTCTCTGTAACGCAATAACTTTTGAATGATGCAACAACTCAATTCCAGAATTTTAGGGTCTGTTGTAGGCATCAGTAGGCAAACCTATTGATTTTGGTGAGATTCAGAAAACCAGAAGAGGGAAATGGGGACAGATGGAGCGCCTGGTATCTGCTTAGCAAACCCCAGAAACTTCAACCACTCAGTAATGCGTATAGATCAAAGTATTGGTTGATGGTAGGCATTAACCTCTTCCAGTATAGCAACACCCCATCTCAGCTCTACCCATCCTCCTAATATAGTTTAAAATGTTGACATCCTGAATCACCAAGACAGAAAGAAAAAAAATAAGATTGGTGGGGCATGGGGAAATGAGAGGCAGAGGAAATGGGGTGCACACACAGAACTCCTGGCATGGGGAGAAAATAGGGGACTTGGTATGGGAGGGAGAGGGAATGGGGGAACACAGTGAGACAAGGGGGAGAACACAGAGTTCCTGGCATGGGAGGAGTGGAGACATGGAGGCACACAAAGCCTTTGGCACTTGGGGAGGGAAACGGGGAATGAAGGAATGGAGCAGTATACAATGTCACTGGCAGGAGGGAATGGGAGACACACAGAGCCCTGGCATGAAGGAGGGGATGGGGAGCTGCAGGGCGTCCCTGAAATAGAAGGGGGTGGGAAGGTGGCACACAAGGACCTTGTGGGAGAATGGGGAGACATATGGAGTGCCTGACATGTACAATAAGCTGGCCCTCTAGTATGCGTGGCCCTCTAGTTTAACACCACTGGAGCGCATCTGTTGCGGTTTGCAATGCATATCATATAAAAATGAATGGCTTGCCCAGTAAGTTCAGAAGGTGGCAGTAATTTCTACACGTTATTTAGCACGAGAGGCTTTTGGAAAGGAAGGGCCTGTGTAAAAGTCATACATTACTTAAAAACTAAAAGTAAGCTTCTGATCTGAGCAACTGTGCAGCACAACACAAAGATTTTGTTCTAATTGTCAACCTTTTTGTAAAACATAAACATGTATTTTCATGTTATTCAGCTAGAACCCTCAATTGTTTTTAATTTCAGATTAACAATTTAAAGGGAGATCAGGGGTTCTTTTTCTGTCTGGATGATATTAGGGAGCAAATACAGCAACTGGCCCTTAATTACAACATCACATCTACAGCTCCCGCTCTTTAGTACCATTCATTAATGACTAAGCCCTACAATCCGTGACTTCCAGAGACCTCCATGACATTCTCTGACCTGGGGTTGGAGCTATCAGCAGGCAGCCCTCAGACACTGCTGGCAGAGGGTCCCCAGCAGCTCCTATCTGCTGGGCAGCAGGGGAACCCTGGAGCTCCCAGCCCCTGTGGGCATCGGGGGGACTCTCCAGAGCTCCCAGCCCCTGTGGGCGGGGTCCTCTGGAGCTCCCAGAGATGGGGGGGGGTGCTCCCCGCAGCTGCCCAGCCATGGCGGGCAGTGAGGGAACCCCACAGTGGCTCAGCCATGATGGGCAGCAAGGAGACTCTGCAGTGACTCAGCCCCTGGGGCGGGGGACGTGGGGGAGGAGGGCAAGGGGACCCCAGAGTCCCCAGCCACTGAGAGTGCTGGACCCTCCTCCCTCCCCATTTCGTCAGGGATATTTTTAGTTAAAATCATGGACAGGTCACGGGCTTTCATGAATTTTTGTTTATCCCTGACAAAATCTGAGCCTTAGTAATGATATGTTGGTGATTGTGAGACAGCCCTCCGGTCACTTCTAAATCTCCCTGGATGACGCCTGCCAAAAGATAAATAGCAGCAATGCTTCTCCCTTTGCATTTTATAGGATATTTCATTATAAACATCAAAATCCCAAGCATACAACATTTTAAAGATGTCCAATGACATCTATAATTTGGCTATAAAAGCAAGATGTGTCTTCAGTGGAAAAGTGCTTATGGATTGCTCAGAAAAATTAAGTTAACCTGGGAACATGGAGATAGCATGAATCAGAAAACAGTATATCTCCAGAGAGAGAGAGAGAGAGAACAGGACAAATACCCAAATACTGTTTAAATTGATATGCTGTGTCCAGAAAATGCATGAAGATTATCTGTGTCCCCATGACTTCATACATCTACAAATTAGGGGGCAATTTGAAGACTCATATTTGATCATGTAAAATGAATGTACTTCCATTTCCCAAAACAAAGCTATGACTACTTGAAAACTGTGCTAGTGCTTTCCACTTTCTTGAACTAATGTGCCCATCATTTTATTATCACCTCAGTCTAATCATATGCGCACTATTTTTAAATCAAGGAGGCATGTGACAAAATCCTCCAATAATAGCTGCTTAAATTGATGATGGAAGAAAATCTCAGACACCTTGACACTAAGAATCTGATCCTTGAAATAATGACTTCAAAGCTTTTAACATTTTCAGGATAGCTTTTCTTCAAGTCACCTGTTACAGTAGTGTCTTCCATTTTAGATCCATATGCACCTAAGCCCCTCCAGTCAGGAAAAGTAGTATGAGACTTCTTATGAATTAAATTACACATAATCATTCTTAAGTAACTGCGTTTAGAAAATGCTTTACCCATTCTTCCACTACCTTTTAAAATCTATCTCAATTTCAACACTCAGCTTTTTCAAGAATTATATTTCAGATACCAATATATTTTCTGACATCGTTTGAAGTCACTTCAATCAGTGAATGACACGCTTCTGCACTGGAGTAAATGCAGGCTTTATTACTTCATAAAACAACTTCTCCTTTAATGCTGTTGTCTTAAAAATTACACTGTTACTAAAATTTCTGAAAACTTTCTTAGCTTTTATTATTTTTACTTGATTTATCTTAATGTTTAAAGAATGATTACTACACAAATTATCTTTTACTATACTCTTCAGCTGTAATTTCACCTCAAACTTCCCTTTCCTTCTCTCTATGTTATGGGCAGAAGCATTTATTTTGGTATTATGGGTTTTTTCCCCACAATGGAATTATAGGAGTATTATGTGCTTGGCATATGTACCAACAAAAAGACATAAATGCAATTGTTTTTAATTCTAGAGCAATAAAGCTAAAATATCACTTTTCCCTTCCACTTAAAAAGGATGAAACCTAATAAAAAAAACTGTATGTGTAATAGCACTGGGAAATACACATGTAAAATGGAATCCAGTGGAGGAACAATATATCTTGTTCTAAAGTGACTATAAATAGGTCTCCCACATGGTTGAAGTTGAAATGGATGGGGGGCGGGAAACAGTTCATGTTTTTGTGTCTGTGATGGTCACCAATTTCAGTCACCAGGAATAACACATGGGCAGTCCTAGGAGTTCCATTATAAGGGAAGCATTTGTCCTCTTTCACCATTAGATTCTGATGTTACGAACCAATTATTAAAACATATGCAATGTCTAAAAATCATTTGTAAATAGAATTATTATATGAGATTAATCTTATCGCTCATTCTGTAATCCATCAGGAAATCAACAAGTGAAATATTATTTGAACAATAGCTAATTTTGGTTAGTTATGAGAATGATTTAACAAAACAGCTATTTATTAAGCTCATGTTTTACAAATGCAATGTAAAAAATTTATGTTCTAACTGCATCCCAGCAACCTACTAAACATCTTTGGCTTTTCTGGTTTTAAAATTAGTATGAGTGATAATAGAGAACAGTTTATGGTATAACATAGACACAACTAGTCATCAAAGATACAATAAGATACATTACTTTATTTAGGCAACTAGCCTTTATTTCACAGGTTTCAAAAACGACAAAAGCATTCCGAGATCACAGCTCTTTCTGCAGTTTTTGTCCACAATGATATTAGCAGCTAATCCATCAAATGGAACACAATGAATGAATTAAAAGCAAATTTATTACTCACATGCTGTTGAAGAGCTCTCGGTACGTTTCGTCACCTTTGCCTTCTGACATCAAGCTATCCAATTTGTCAATCAGTTTTGCCTCCACCTGGAACATATGCATATAAAAGGCTTTTTTGTACTTAAATTAGGTTTGAGAAAATTGAAAAAAAAATGATTTTTTTCTGCAAGAGATTTTGTTAAATGGATTCCCTAGTATTATCGTTAAGAAATGTAAATTTCAGGATAGGTCACTTCATCTTCTGACATCCCGGAGAATTTTTTGGGACTAATTTAAATGAAGCAATGTGATTCAACCTACAGGCTGAGCAGCATTTGCGGCTGCTAAGGCAGCTATCTATTTATAGAATCAAACAAAAAAGCATGCAGCCCAACGAGACTGCCTGAATTCTTACTGCAGGGCTGCAAGAGCAAGTCATTATTTGGACCTTAATATAAAACCAACTCTCTCCGATTCCCACATCCCATTCTTTAAATCCAGGGATTAACAGTTTGGGGCTCATAGTTACTCCTGCTGATATTGAAAACCTACCCTGACTCCAATGTAATGTATATAGCAGATGCACTGAAATTCTGAGTCATCTGTCAAGAAGAGTTGGCGAATAAAGGTTTTATAGCTGAAAATCATTGCATAAAATATTTGTAACTATATTGATCATTGAGAAAATGTAGACAAGGTTGCTTTGTTTATTAATACATCAAAAGAGAATAACCTCCCCTCCAGCAATAGAGATACTTAGTGACTGAAAAACTAGAGGAGAAACTAGTCTATTATTGAAGTTGCTCTATTAAATCATGAATCATAATTACAGTGTACCTTTAAGCCAATGATCAATACAGAGTGAATCAGAAAGTCAGTGCTTTGCTTATGCAGAATCTGTTTTTCAACTAGTCTTCATCATCATTTTTACAATTATTTTAACAATGTGTTTAAAAAATGTGAGGGGAACAAAACACTTACATCACATGCGTCTCCATTCGCATAGTTTGTTTTGTGTTTCCAAATACTCCAACTGCTCCTACAGCTCCCACTCCAATCCTTATCATTGCCTGAAACTATTTCAAATACTTCTGCTTTGCTTCATTTGAAACAGCACGAAGGAGAACACAGTGAAGTGGTTTGAGGCAGCCGGAAAGAACTGAGTGGGAGCCAAAAGAGCAGATGGCATATTTAGCAGTTCCTTACTTGATGCCTAAGCTAGTACTTGAGGGGCAAGAATAGTTGG
This sequence comes from Natator depressus, assembly GCF_965152275.1. Classification (NCBI taxonomy): domain Eukaryota; kingdom Metazoa; phylum Chordata; order Testudines; family Cheloniidae; genus Natator; species Natator depressus. The sequence continues at coordinate 297,874,261 of NC_134234.1, forward strand.
ATACTTGCAGAACTTGGTTTCTTGAAAAAGTCAGTCTTTTGATGGCTGGGTGAACAGTTATCAGACATTATGTCAGTAAACCATCACGGTATCATTCTTGAGTTTCTTCTTCATTATCTTTTTTTTTCCAATATATACTACTAAATTAGAAAAATAAAACAACCCCATTGAAGTCAACAGGAGTTTTGGCATTGACTTCAATGGGGCTAGAATATCCCATCCCCATCTTAAATTAGCTACATAAAAATATTGAACAGAAAAACCCATGGAGAGCTTAGAGGGCCAAAGGGTCTTCAAGAGCCATTAGCCTATAATTCTACCATCTTCCCTCAAATGAAGGTTGCCATTTCTCCATCCTGCTCCATCACAGATTCTGCTAACAAGTTAATAGTTCAGTGCCAAGGCTGCCTGAGAAAAATTTGAATGTCAATCTTCCCTGCTAAACAGCTTCACACATGGTACCTGTTTGAAGTTGCCACTGCGCCTTTGTTCCCAATCCATCATGTCATGGAAAATGGGAATCATTACATTCCGTAGGTCAGGCTGAGGTATCAGTGTCACTTCTAGGAAGGGGCCAATGAGAGCTGGGATGAAGTGAAGTTTATGTTCCCCTAAAATTAAAAGGAAGCTGAATGTGAATTGGGTTCACTCTTCGGTGAGTTACCAAACGATCCAAATTAAACAATATTGTATGAAGAATTATGAAATGGCATTCTAAATGTTTGCAGTTTGGTTGGCGGATAGCACACCTGGCATGTGCTATTTCTCAAACAAACAGCAGGAAAAGGAAGGGGAAAAGCCACAGAAAAGAGCCGAAGAGAGGATCAGCCTGATGCATCACATTTTACAATGGAGTTCTGAGCTCATGAATGATGTTGGGTTGTTCACTCCCAATGCCATTTTTTTGGAAGGGGAAGAGGAAGAAGTAAAGGGTTCAATGGACATTGCTTTATTTAAGACTACTTTCAGAACATCTTTTGCAAAAAGGTTTTTCCCTTTTGCAGGTACAAATTGCTCCTGCATTTTTGTGCCTCCAAATACGGTTTACTACTTGAGAGCATATTCACATTAGGTGGAGGCACAAGTACTCAGATTTGCAGCCACCCTTCATTTTGTGGCACAGAAATGGGAGTATAAATTTTGCCTGCAAAAAATGGACGGTTGGACTGTTTTTCTCAAAATGTTTCCCTTTAGAAAAAAAGCTGACACCTCTGCCATTAACTTACTATGTTCTACTTGGATGTTGTAGAGGGTCTCCTCTACAACATAGTAGGAGAATTTATATACCCCACGGTATATGTTGCACAAGGAGGGGAGGTTAAATTAGGAGATTTACCTGTAGCTTTGAATTATTTAACTTCTGTCACTTGCAGGATTATTATATTGTCTGTTTTGAGAGTTCTGGTCTATCACAATTGCCAGACATGCAAAGAGGTTGAGAAGGGGGAAAAAGCAACCAACAATCGTAGTGAAAGAAAAGACAACACATTTTGTAGAGGGCAAGGTTTTCAAAAGCACCTGTGTCATTTAGGAGCACAAGTCACAATGTAAATTGAAATTGCTTGTAATATATTTTCATTCATTTCAATGGGACTTGTGCTCCTAGGTCACATCGCTACTTATGAATATCAATTCCATAGTTAACTATCAAACTCAAGAGCAAAACCCCTTTAGAATATGATGCTTTATCAAATGTTGATATACAATTGAAGTAATCACCTTATACACCGCCAGCACCTGGTTCACCATTGTGTTTCTCCAATTTACACCAGCGGAACTCCATTGACTTTAGCTAGAGTTACACAGATGGGAAACCAAGCCTCTAATGTTTAAAATTCTACAATAAACTTGCAGAAATATTTATTAAATCATTCTTTGGCTGCATCAGGTTTGTTAATTAATTGGATTAGGAAATTAACGTGAATTATTGTTGGTTTTATATTAACTGTAAGGTGCATAAATGCCGTGGCTCTAGGAACTTTGTACACTTTTAAAGAACTACATCCATTTCTCCAGGCCTTAGAAAACTCAAGCCCATGCATCCAGAACAAACCCACTTGTACAGGTATAATTAAATCAAATAAGCTTCTACAGCAGGTGTGTCCTTCAGCAGAGCAGTCCTCCAGTCTGAGATACAGCAGGATTCCTTGTACGCTCCTCCTCAATGAATACTGCTTGTGAGTCACCTTGTTGGTGGGCACTAGTTGGACATTTCTTGTTCTCTTGAGACAAAAAGTGATTCCCATAACAAGAAAGATGCTCTTTACACCAAATTGTGTAATTCCCTTGTTGAGAGTGTGATCCTTTGGTGAATGCACCAATTCCAGAGACAGGCAGCTTCTATTCAGAGAAGGAAAGACCTTGCTCTTCCCTGTTAATATAATAAAATATTGTCATGTTGTCTGGCATGATCTGACTATGAAAGTTCTAAATAAACAGCAGGAACTGTTTGCAACTGGATTCTTGGTGGGTCCAGGTATCCTATCTGTCAAGGTGGGCTTCTCAACATAGCAAGGAGATATCTGTAATCAATCTTTTTGTGGGTGGAGTACAGACAAATGGCAGTTCTAAGATGACCTTTTTATTTGGCGGAGCAATCTCTCCATGCTCTGGAGGATATCCAGTAGTTTACGAGGGGTGTCCTGTAATTTCTCCAGGTGGTTCTGGAGTGTGTCTGCAATTCTCCTTAGGAGGTCCCAGCATTGCCTACAGTCATCAGGTGGTGATGGTGAAGCAGGTGTGACCACTTTATCTGGTGAAGACAATGATAAACTTGCAGGGGCTGTGGCTCAGCCTGGTGAGATTCTTCCTCAGAGCATACCTGCATGGGTTGAAGTTCTTTCTCAGGTGGGAATCATAGAATATCAGGGTTGGAAGGAACCTCAGGAGGTCATCTAGTCCAACCACCTGCTCAAAGCAGGGCCAATCCCCAACTAAATCATACCAGCCAGGGCTTTGTCGAGCCTGACCTTAAAAACCTCAAAGGAAGGAGATTCCACCACCTCCCTAGGTAACGCATTCCAGTGTTTCACCACCCTCCTAGTGAAAAAGTTTTTCCGAATATCCAACCTAAACCTCCCCCACTGTAACTTGAGACCATTACTCCTCGTTCTGTCATCTGCTACCACTGAGAACAGTCTAGAGCCATCCTCTTTGGAACCCCCTTTCAGGTAGTTGAAAGCAGCTATCAAATCCCCCCTCATTCTTCTCTTCCGCAGACTAAACAATCCCAGTTCCCTCAGCCTCTACTCATAAGTCATGTGTTCCAGTCCCCTAATCATTTTTGTTGCCCTCCGCTGGACGCTTTCCAATTTTTCCACATCCTTCTTGTAGTGTGGGGCCCAAAACTGGACACAGTACTCCAGATGAGGCCTCACCAATGTCGAATAGAGGAGAACAATCACGTCCCTGAATCTGCTGGCAATGCCCCTACGTATACATCCCAAAATGCCATTGGCCTTCTTGGCAACAAAGGCTCACTGACTCATATCCAGCTTCTCGTCCACTGTAACCCCTATGTCCTTTTCTGCAGAACTGCTGCCGAGCCATTCGGTCCCTAGTCTGTAGCGGTGCATGGGATTCTTCCGTCCTAAGTGCAGGACTCTACACTTGTCCTCGTTGAACCTCATCAGATGTCTTTTGGCCCAATCCTCTAATTTGTCTTGGTCCCTCTGTATCGTATCCCTACTATGCAGCGCATCTATCACTCCTCCCAGTTTAGTGTCATCTGCAAACTTGCTGAGGGTGCAATCCACACCATCCTCCAGATCATTTATGAAGATATTGAACAAAACCGGCCCCAGGACCGACCCTAGGGCACTCCGCTTGATACCGGCTGCCAACTAGACATGGAGCCATTGATCACTACCAGTTGAGCCCGACAATCTAGCCAACTTTCTATCCACCTTATAGTCCATTCATCCAGCCCGTACTTCTTTAACTTGCTGGCAAGAATACTGTGGGAGACAGTGTCAAAAGCTCTGCTAAAGTCAAGGAACAACATGTCCACTGCTTTCCCCTCATCCACAGAGCCAGTTATCTCGTCATAGAAGGCAATTAGATCAGTCAGGCATGACTTGCCCTTGGTGAATCCATGCTGACTGTTCCTGATCACTTTGCTCTCCTCTAAGTGCTTCAGAATTGATTCCTTGAGGATCTGCTCCTTGATTTTTCCAGGGACTGAGGTGAGGCTGACTGGCCTGTAGTTCCCAGGAGCCTCCTTCTTCCCTTTTTTAAAGATGGGAATGGCTATCTTGACTTCATTCTGACCTTCTGTTGTCATAATGTCTTATATATGGATCTCAGGAACCCTAGTGTGAGGCATCACTGGTGTAATGGGGTGATCCTCTTGGATACAGGCACTGACTTCTATTTGTGCTGGTGGGTGCTCCTCTCCACCCCTCCCCCCATACGAGTGGTGGTGGGGCCTCAGGGGGGAACAGGCTGAGTGGGGTCAGGGCCTAATGGTAGAATGGAGGTGGAAGAGTTGGGGGGGACTATGGTCCAGGTGCTGGCGTCCATAAAATATTAATCCAGCCCTGTGGCTGCTGAGCACCCCCTATTTTTTTCAGTGGGTGCTTGAGCCCTGGAGCACCCTATGCTCATGGAGGGGAGTACCATTGGTCCCGGGGTTGGTCAGTCTCTCTTGTAGGAGTGGGAAAGTGCCCATGATTTTTTGAAGCCTCTGTCAGGGATGACTTCCTATCTTGACAAGGGCTGTGAAGTTCTCCAGCTGATCCCACATTCATCAGCAAAGAATGAAGCCTCTATGTCAATGCATGTGGTGCCATCAGTACCGGCGGTCTAACTATGTCCCAGCAAGTCACCGATACTATGAGTGGCAAACTGATAATGGGTTGACCTCTCTGGGTAGGACTGGATGCGACACCACTGGCAATTCTGGGTTTGCAGAGATGGTAAGGTCCTCCAGGATAATGTATCTACCCCCGATGGAGGATAATGGATAGTATTTCTGTCCCTTGGTGGTACCAGATGTGCCTGATTACTTACATCATCTTTCAGTACCAATGACTCCTTTTCTCTGCAAGTTGGTACCACTGGTGTTCTTCTGAGAGAACTGGATTTGAGATAACCCACAGCCATCTTGTGGACTGAGCCACCATAAGCTGGAAGTGAGGACACCACCTAATGAGAAAGAATTTGGCCTTGCTTAGGCGACGAAAACTTCCGCACAGCTGCAGTGTTACTAACAAGGATTGCTGACCTTGGTCTGGGTGCTTGTGTCTAAGTTTCTTGCAAGAGCTGATTTCTTGATAAGTAGAAACTATGAGGTTTTTTTCTGTTGCTAGAGAAACAGCCCGTGAGGGGTTACTTTGAGTTATGCTTTGTTTTGAGTTACCTATAAAAAGATAAGTTAGAGAGTGTACTTTGGATAAGTTTGGATTTTCTATGAGTAAGAAGATACTGCCATTAATCTCTCCAATGGATAGGAGGAAGGCTGGCCACTAGAAATCTGCTGCTGATGCCACTCAATACCATCTCAGACTTTGGGTAACTATGATCTGGGGTGTACTAGATTATTGCTACTTTACATGTGTGCTTTGTACTCAGTAAAGAGAAGGATTTTTGGGTGGAAGCACTCTTGTGTGTACCAATCATTTATCGTCCACTCACTTCTTTCCCTTGCTGGTGCTGTGGATAGCCCTGCCCCTTTGGTAGTTGGCAGTTTCAGGTTTTTGGTATTCTGTAACGAGTATTGTCTGGAATCAGGGACTGCAGCAGTTCCCATCTCTGGGCAACCTAATGAGCACAGATAACCTGTAGCAGGCTTCCTAAATGGCTACACTGCCAGATTGGTTGGAATAGTCAGCAGACCGGCTCTTAAGTCTAGCAGCAGTAGCAGTTCAACAGCTGCTCAAAGTATTCACCCACTTCTGGGGTAGCTCCTGTACCTGGTTATTCTCAGGTTGGTTGCGGCTTTGTTCCAGCTCTGCTCCTGTCTTGCACCCAGCCCTGCCTTTGACTCTGGCTCCAATTCCTGGCTACCGACACCTGTGCTAATCACTAGGCCAGATGCCTGTGCTAATCACTAGGTTCGACCGCCCACAGCCCAGTCACTGACAGGTATGCTTCTTATAAGCGCCTGATGCACCTGTACTGATGCAAGGAATCTCACCCAACTTAAAGGCAGGGTGGGTGCAAGACAGGAGCAGAAAAATAAGTCATCTTCTTGGATGAGGACTTAGAGGGAGACTTCTTACTCTTCACGTGAGAGAATCTGGTCTTACCAGCCTCAGGTCTCCCCTGTTTCTTAGAGTCTTTGAACTGTCTTCAGCAGCCCTGGAGTCAGAAACCATTGTGCTCAAAGGTGCACTTCTCAGTGTCTGTGTCCGGTGTATCTCGGGGGGCGGGGGGGGGGGAGAAGAGGCGGATCTGACAGGCTGGGGTTGGACTAAGGTCTCATTGAACAATCCATGATGAAGCCTGGAATCTTGGAAGTCTGAATTCATGGGATTAATGGGTTTGTTGAGGAAAGGATTGTGATATGTTACACTTTGAGGGGGATATAAGCTTCCCTGAGACAGAGGCCCAGTGGCAGGCCACGCAGATCTTGAATCTGAATTTTTTCAAGTGTTTTTATTTCAATACCTTGATCACCTTGATCAACTGGTCTTTCAGCCCTCGTATAGACTGCACCGATCACAACACGTCTTCCATTCATATTTAGAAACAATAATAGGAAAAATACACTAGAAATGACATACAATAAATACAGGTCACGGTGGCTCAATCCTCAAGCTGAGCTCAGTGCACGTCAGTGGACGGGGTATAGGTTACATAATGCCAACTTTCCAACCTCTGCAATCCAACATACATCCCAGCTAATTTCCCTGTGAGATGTGCCACAGTCTGAGGATCAGTTGGAGTGCTGAGCATACTGGCTTGACCCTTTCCGAGCCCTGCCATGCTCCTTAACCTTACAAGTAGGAGCGGGTGGAATAAAGATGGCCTTCCTGGATGGAGCTGATGCTCCTCTGTTCACTAGTCTGTGATCCTAGCTGCGAGGCCGCTGGCATACAGTTGTACATGGTGGAACAGAAAGAGATGGGTCTCCAGTTGCTGGGGTCATCTCACTCATCTTTCTTGTAGACGAGCACCATCACAGATTTCTTCCAGGAGCTGGGAACATGGTGGAACTGTTTGCATTTGTTGAAAATGGCAGTTAATACCAGGCAACCGGGGTCTCATTTTTTCAGGAAGTTGCAGTGAATGCCATCTTTTCCTGGAGCTGTGTTTTTGGTCTTTGTAAGTCTGGTCATTACTTCCTGTGATGTAAAGTCTTCTTCCTGGCCCCCTGCAGAGTCAATCTGGAGTAGAGGATGAATGTACCCTGGACGCTGTGTGTCGTTCTGAGCTACACAGTCAAACACAGCCTTGAAGTATGAGAACAGTCTCTCAGTTGGGACTGCACAGTAAGATGAGGGCCCGTCGAGGATCTCTCTTAGAGTCTTGGGGCCATTTGACTGGTAGAGCTCCTGGATCCTGCAGCTGGATTGTAGTGGCAACTGATGTTCCTTCTCCTGGCTTCTCTGATGTTGTTGGTATTGCTCCACACAGGAGTTCTGTGAGCAGTCGGTGTGTTCTCCTGAGTTACCTTCCTCCCAGATACTTTACCTGTCAGTGGGTATTTTTGACTCACAAGTCATGGGAAGATGATGGTTTTGAGAAAGTATTAGCTTTAATTAATAAACAAGAGTGCCCAAATTACTGGGATGGACAGATGAGGAATACACACTTACTTACAGGTAAGAATTTTTGTATGTACAAACGTAACCCCCTTGTCAAAAAACAAAATCTATCATTTAGATTTTTCTTATCTTTCAGAATCTTGGAAAACAACAGTTTCCCATAGAGGAAAGAAGGCATCACAATGATGATAATTCTTTGATTTGAGCATTATGTTCATTCTCAGTTTTTTCAAGAAGTAAACAGAATTGGAGCTAGTGGCTAACATTTGTATCCAAAGCATTAGGTGAGTTTCAATCAAGGGGATTGGTGTATGTCAAATAAACTACTTTCATCAAAGGATCTGAAAACACGTTGCAAATCCAAACAATTAATTCAACTTCTTAACATTTCTGAAAAGAATTAGAACGGTTTTCCAGGAGGATAAACCAACAAACAAAGAGGTAGTGGCTTGCCCAGATAAACTGGCAGAACCAGTAATATAATGCAGGAGTCTTAACTAAAATTCATTACAAATTTTGTTCAACTTTTTTGTGCTACTTTGTTTCATTGTTAATCTTTATTGAGGAGATTTTTTTTAATTCCTTACCTAAATTTTGCCACATGCTGAAGATTTCACATCCCATTGTTACCCGCATGTCACCATATCTGTGAAATATTAAAAAAAAACAACTTTTAAGCAGAACATTATTTAGGAAATAATTTTACAAGCTCATACTATAATTTAGGCTCCTGTGTAGCAAGGTGAACTGTGAGATTTCCACACAGTAATGATTTTTCCCAAGTTTAGGATGGATGTAGTACACAGAAAAGGAAAAAGGAAGTTTGCTAATGTCCAATACGTATCTAATCAAATGGCTTGTTTCATAAAGAAACATTAATTTCCACATATTGTTAGTGCAAGCTCCCTAAAGGTACAAACAGGAACAATGATACAACAAAGTAGTGATACCAATCTATGCTCTTAATATGCCTCAGATTTTTTCCTTCCTCTTCCGCCCCAGATAACTAATAATTTTATTTTACCCTGTGATGTTTTTTTCTGGACACCCAGAACTATAAGGCACTCTGTGTCTCAGCAAGCGTGAACTTCACTGGAAATAGACTACGGTGGCTGTCACCCTGTCTAACTCATCAGCAAATTCCTTGAGATTCTGCCAGCCTAAACCTTGATTTACAAGTAACAATCACTCAACCCAGTTCCTGAGAGATGTCTCTCTACAGTGTCCAGTCCCTCTTACTGTGACTCACAGACATGATAAAGTTCACTGCCTCCAAACAGAGCACACACTAGTCTGTCAGTGTTAAAGACTCATACTTTACTTTAATACTCAGTACTGAGCTGGTTTTGTAATAAAACAAGAATAAGTTTTTAAATAAAGAACAGAGAAATAGGTGATGCTAAGCAAAAGTAAAAGTGACAGATATGGTTACAAACAAAACAAAACCCACTTTCTAGTGTCTAAAGCTTAAAGTACAATCCTGGTCTCAGGCAAATCTTTCATATATAGTCAGCTGCCATAAACTTGAACCCACATGGCTGAAGGAACCACCTTCCACGGTTTCCAGGAGCTCTGACTCTTTTGTCCCTTAAGTGATGGATAACTAAAATGTCTTCTAGCTCCCTTTATATTACCCTAAAACCACTGTCTATTCTTCTAGAGCCAGGAAGGCCTCCTGGGGTGCAGACTCTCTGCGCCGCTCATTAGCTTGATGGCTTTGTTTAACTTATATGTAAATGTACTTTCATTGTCCCCGGCCTGTAATAGAGCCAGTCAGTCAGGAGAATCCACATTCCTTTGTCTAGGGCAAGCTCGATTTATGCACTGCCTCCCAAACACATTTTAAGAACATATTTGCAGCACACACGTAATTCTTTATACACAACCCATAAATACATCACACAAATGATTTTCGAATCCAGCCTTCTGCCAGTTTGATATGATACCTAACAAAACATCTTTTAAATATGTTATCACAACAGTGTGTTCGGGGTAGTGAGTGCGTCAGGCCTGATGTGAGCTACACTATAGTGGGCCCTCAGCCAGTGGGCATTGAGGGGCTCTTAGGGTCAACAATTTTATTCTTGGGGCATTGTGAATTCACACAGGACTTGATCCAAAGCCCATTAAAGTGAGCAAAAAGACTCATCTACTTCATCGGGTTTTGGATCAGGTCCATATGCTGCATAAAGCCTGTTTTTAAACAACATAATTGTTTGATCTGCGGTAATTTTATGGAACCTGACTGGTACTTACTTTTCCAACACTTTTTTCTTCTTGGAAGGTGTGAACATCTCCAGTTGCAGACATAATTGGTTTATAAAAATGACAGCAAGGTAAAAGTAGGAATCCCAGATCTACAATAAACACAAGGTATTTGGTTATTTTCCATTTCTCAGCACTAACATTTTATGTCCACTCTAGATGCAATTTTTCAGTTGTACCTCTTGTCTTACTCTTCATTAGTAGAGCTGGTTACAATATTTTTGATTAAATGTTTTTTCAGCCAAATATTCTGTTTTGTTGATGCTGAAATGTTTTGCAGAGACATCCTAATTTTGACAATATTTTTGGCGGGAAGGTTTCTGGGGTCCATGGTGGACTCTCCAGTCACAGAGACAAAGAGAACTGAATTTAAAACCTGATGATTTTGATCTGAAAACAGAAATTTTGACACAATTCTGTTTTGCAAAAACTTTCAAAAGAATTTGGTTTTCTCTAAGTGGAATGGACAGCTCTACTCATTACTGATACAACTTGCAAGCACGAATAGCTACAGTGTCTCAGCAAGGCAAAGATGAAGTAAAGCAAGGTAATATAGTTTGTTAGCATACTGCCCCATAACTGACTTCCATGCACATGGCTCTGGGAGGATCAGCTGTTGAAACTTCTGTGAAGTAAAGATTTCTCAATGAAATGACATTTTTAAATATTAGCTACTCTAGGCCAGTGATTTTCAAACTTTTGTACTGGTGATCCCTTTCATATAGCAAACCTCTGAGTGCAACCCCCCATCAATTAAAACACTTTTAAATATATTTAACACCACTATAAATGCTGGAGGCAAAGCAGGGCTTGGGAGTGGAGGCTGACAGCTCGCCGCGCCCCACATAATAACCCTCGTGACCCCCTGAGGCGTCCCGACCCTCAGTTTGAGAACCCCTGCTCTAGACCAAATTATAGCTGCTCCAATGTAGGTATGCAGGAGAGGAAAATAGGTGCAGGAGACAGTAATAACTGCTAAATAAGGAATAGTCAGTTAGCAGTTAATGATGTGGGCTTTAGCTCCTGCACATTGGCAGAGCTACACAAGGGAGCACTGGCTACATAGTTCCATAGTATCTAGTACTTCAGGCCAACACTCTCTCCAGTGACTCCAGAGGCATAGCATGGACCTAGATTTTCAGAGATGCTGAGCCTCCACCACTGTACTTGAAATCACTTGCAGCACTGGGTCTTCAGCACCCCTGAAAATCAGACCCTCTGCCTTATAACATGGTACAGCTAGAATAATACCTCCAACCACCACTGATTGGACTGTATGGTCACTTTCCCTCTCCCCTATGAGTAAACCTCTTAGGAGCCATCACTGAGCCTTTTGTTTTTAATCCCCTGAATATCATTCTGTAACTGAGATTTAACACTCTGGCTATGGGTTATTACAGATACCACAGCTACTGAACACAGGCTAATATCTTTAACAATATCCAGCATGACATGTCATAGCATTATAATTTTAACAGTACATGCCATATTAATTGTTCTTGAGAGAATTTAAAAAAAATAATCTAAAGCCATATTTTTGGTAAATATGCCAAGGAATAAGTAATAAAGTTCATTTTATTTTCTGAGAATCTTAAAATACGAGCAGAACAGAAAATATTTTCTGTAATCAAGAAACCTTGATCCAAAAAATATGACAGAAGTGCACTCTAGAGACTTAAAACCAGAAGTCAAACAAAAAGAATCCCAAGTACAAAACACATAACTATATAATTTTTAAACCAATCTCATGAGTTTTGAACAGCTGAGATTGGTAACACCGCAGGCATTCTAACAGCTCAGAAATTAGAGATAAATTTAATCCAAAGAGTAACAACGCAAAATCAAAAGAGCCACAGATTGACAAATTTTTGCACTACTTATGTCAACAAAGATAAAATTTGGGGGAGCGCATTACCTTATAATCAAAGTTTTCATTTAGGAAGTTCTTACGAAGGGCATCCGAAAGATATAGGACTGTTGTAATAATAACACTGGTAACAGAAAAAGAAGTGTTACCTTTCATTAATTGGAAAAACGTGACTTCAATTCTTTAAGTACTAGGTCATTTTTCAATAAACTAAAGCAAGGTACCATGTGTAAACTAGAGTAAATACTATATTCTAAGCATATATGAATAATTGGATACCAATACAATCTGTCTCCAGAAAATACATATGGCAAGAAACAAACTGATGACAATATGTGTGGTGCAGCTGTATGGACTGTGCTTGTGAAAACAGCTGTGGCAAGATAAAATTAACAGGAAAAATACATACCACATTATTGTGCAACCCAAACCACATAGATATATTATAATCTACATTTGGTCCTATCAATGATTATGTATGCAATGAGAACAACTTGTTCTAAACATTCTTTTCAGTGTGTGCATGAAAGAATATTTAATATTGCACCAATTGCAAACATTATTTGCTGACAGAACAGACACAACACGGGCAGTAGTAGTGTAAACCACTGCAATGCAAATCTGCATCAACAATACCTGAAGGAACTACATCTATGGCTCTCTGTCTGGATCGCCAACAAGAGTGCAGTGATACTGTGATAATGATATTTTACCATATTGATACTTACCTTGAGGATATTAATCTATCCTATCTGGATTGAGCCAGCCAAACTCCTTTCACATTATTTATCATTAGTACTCAGATGTTAGAAACTTTTGGCCACTCCAGTGCTAACCTGGCTTGAATGAAGAGGCGACAGAGACAAAAGTGCAGGTTTTGAACTCTATGAAGATGGAACATATTCCGGGACCATCTGAATACATACTGTTTGAATGAATCAAGATTTAGCTGACACCTGCTGTGCCTCTGTCACAATGCATCTCACTACACTGGGCTGCAGTGCTTTGTTCTGATTTGTAATCACACACAGTTTGTGAACTAACTGCAAAAGACATGAAAAATTGAAACGGAAGTAGTGCAAATACATAGCATATGTAAAAGGCCCTTAAATGGGGTATCTGATTATACAGTGATACAGTTCTAAAAAAAATAATACTTAGTATTTGGGATAGAGCATTTTTCATCTTCAGAGAACTTAAAAATATATTGGATCATTAATCCACCATCGCCTATTAAAGATAGATAAATATTAGTGTCCATTTTTTAGAGATGGGGAACCTGAAGCACAGAACTTCAGTGACTTGCCCAAGATCACAGAAGGAGTCAGTGTAAAAGCTGGGACTCCTGAATTCCTCGGTACCAATCCTGTGCTCTGACCATTAGACTATCCTTTATAGGAACCTAGAGGGCAAAGAGACTCAGCAGGCCCTTTCCTGCACTCTCCATATGGGCTATTGGCATTCATGGCTCTTCTTGGCTGGCGGCCTCATACGCAGTGCAATGTGGTAATGCATTGGGTTGTTTTGCAATGCTGTATCTGCTAAACCAAGCTCTTCATGTTAGAGTTTGACAAAGCAAAGTGACACACAGATGCTCATACATTTCCACCCAAAATATTTACCCAGCCTCTCTCTATAATTATCAATTTTTCTTCGTGCCCTTATTGGTGGATTTAAGGTCTTGGAATAAGACATTTTTCTCTAAGTATAGCTCAGAACTTCACTGGTTACAGAATCTGGGTTTCAATTCCTAACTTGCAAACTGGTCCTCCAATAATGCCAACCCCTTTTTTTCAATCTGTGAAGTGGCTGAATATCTGGAATGAATAAAATCATAGATCCCTTTTGGAACACTATCTTTGGTTCTCAAATTTCACTAGTTTTATGTGAACTTCTAATCACCATATTTATTTATTTTCTCAATAATTGTACTGCATCCTGGCTTCTTATTTGTCCAGATATCATTCCATGTTTGTCATTCATCTGTGTAGCTCATCCAAATTCCCCTGCAGTGGAGTAATCTCTGTATTACTTTGGAAGAGAATGTTAAAGAGCCTGTTAATGGATGAAGAAAATGGTGCTTAACCATCAGAGGTCAGAGCAGAAGCATCTAGGGGAAAAAAGCCAAACCTGCCATTTTTGTATTTGCACACTATTCAATTTTACAGATGTTTCACCAACTGGGAAGAAAGAAGTTTTGAAAGAAAGAGGATATTCCACTGGATGAAATGATTAAAATAATTAAGCTTGGGTAACTATACCTATGTATTAATTACTATTATTATTATTTGCATTACCATAGTGCTTAGAAGCCCTAGTTAATGTAACAGAACCCCACTGTGCTAGGTGCTGTACAAACACAGAGCAAAAAGACCAGTTCTACACTAAGCAGCTTACAATGTAAGTAAAATTTCAGCTTCTAGGAAATTCTTAAATCCCAAATAATAAATCCTTGAAAAATGTGATTTAAAAGGAAACTATAATTTAGTCACAGTGCCACAAAGAATGCAAGTACATTGCTATGTCTATACTACATATATGTATTTATATCAGAAAGAATTATTTTTCTCTACATCACTTGTCAGCAGACTTTTAATATACATTCGAGAAGAATTTTAAAATGCCATTTCAAAGATTTTTTGCTAAGATTTCCTGAGAGAGCAGAATGTTAATAATGCAAATATTTGTTGCGATAGCTGACATCTCACTTGTTTACATGATAAACCAATGATACCATGTGCATTCTCAGTGGTTGATGAAAGGTGTGTCTATGAATAGCCTGTATGTGTATATCAACATGGAACTAGATAAAAATCATTCAGCTGAGTGGAGTACATGAAGATGAAACCATAGAATCTTAGAAATGTAGGGCTGGAAGGGAACTTGAGATGTCATCTAGTCTATCCCCCTGAGCTGAGGCAGGACCACATATACCTAGACTATCCCTGACAGCTGTTTGTCTAACTTGTTTTTAAAAGCCTCTAATGATGGAGATTTCACAACCTTGTACGACACGCCTGTTAATACATCCCAGAATTATATTAGCTTTTTCTTTGAAACTGCATCACGTTGTTGACTCAGATTCAATTTGTGATCTACTATAAACCTCAGATCCTTTTCAGTAATACTACCGCTTAGCCAGTTATCCCCCATTTTGTAGTTGTGCATTTGATTTTTCTTTCCTAGTGGAGTACTTTGCACTTGTCTGTATTGAATTTTGTCTTGTTGATTTCAGCTCAATGCTCCAATTTGTCAAGGTTGTTTTGAATTAGCAAAGCTTTTGATACGGTCTCCCACAGTATTTTTGCCAGCAAGTTAAAGTAGTATGGGTTGGATGAATGGACTATAAGGTGGACAGAAAACTGGCTAGATGGTCGGGCTCAACGGGTAGTGATCAATGGCTCCATGTCTAGTAGGCAGCTGGTATCAAGCGGAGTGCCCGAAGGGTCGGTCCTGGGGCCGGTTTTGTTCAATATCTTCATAAATGATCTGGAGGATGGTGTGGATTGCACCCTCAGCAAGTTTGCAGATGACACTAAACTGGGAGGAGAGGTAGATACGCTGGAGGGTAGAGATAGGATACAGAGGGCCCTAGACAAATTAGAGGATTGGGCCAAAAGACATCTGATGAGGTTCAACAAGGACAAGTGCAGAGTCCTGCACTTAGGACGGAAGAATCCCATGCACCGCTACAGACTAGGGACCGAATGGCTCGGCAGCAGTTCTGCAGAAAAGGACATAGGGGTTACAGTGGACGAGAAGCTGGATATGAGTCAACAGTGAGCCTTTGTTGCCAAGAAGGCCAATGGCATTTTGGGATGTATACGTAGGGGCATTGCCAGCAGATTCAGGGACGTGATTGTTCTCCTCTATTCGACATTGGTGAGGCCTCATCTGGAGTACTGTGTCCAGTTTTGGGCCCCACACTACAAGAAGGATGTGGAAAAATTGGAAAGCGTCCAGCGGAGGGCAACAAAAATGATTAGGGGACTGGAACACATGACTTATGAGTAGAGGCTGAGGGAACTGGGATTGTTTAGTCTGCGGAAGAGACGAATGAGGGGGGATTTGATAGGTGCTTTCAACTACCTGAAAGGGGTTCCAAAGAGGATGGATTTAGACTGTTCTCAGTGGTAGCAGATGACAGAACGAGGAGTAATGGTCTCAAGTTGTAGTGGGGGAGGTTTAGGTTGGATATTCAGAAAAACTTTTTCACTAGGAGGGTGGTGAAACACTGGAATGCGTTACCTAGGGAGGTGGTGGAATCTCCTTCCTTTGAGGTTTTTAAGGTCAGGAATCTCCTTCCTTTTGAGCTTTTTGACAAAGCCCTGGCTGAAATGCTTTAGTTGGGGATTGGTCCTGCTTTGAGCAGGGGGTTGGACTAGATGACCTCCTGAGGTCCCTTCCAACCCTGTTATTCTATGATTCTATGAATATTAAAAGGCCCAACTGCAAACTATCCCAATGCAAAGGAAAGATAGGGAGAATAAGAGGCCAGCATGGCTCCATTGGGAGATTTCAGTTAGGGGCGCAGAAGTAAGGATGGCATGGTATGTCAGCAGCCACCACTCTCCGGCTGCCCAGCTCTGAAGGCAACAATGCAGAAGTAAGCGTGGCATGGTATGATATTGCCACCCTTACTTCTGCGCTGCTGCTGATGGGGAACTGCCTTCAGAACTGGGCACCTGGCCACCAGCCGCTGCTCTCCAGCCATCACTCTCTGGCCACCCACTTCTGAAGGCAGCACAGAAGTAAGGGAGGCCTCCGTAAAGTAACCACTGCTAACTACTCTCTGAGTAAGGCTTGCAGCCAGTTTTGTACCCACTTTCTAGTAATTTCATCTAGACCACACTTCCCTAGTTTGCTTACAAGACTGTCATATGAGACTGTATGAAAAGCCTTACTAAAGTCAAGATAGATCACATCTATAACTAGGGAGACCAGAGAGCAGGTGTAAAAATCAGGACATCTGGTCACTCTATCTACAATTTTCACACATCCACTAAGCCAGTAACCCTGTCACTGAAGGAAATTAGGTTGGTTTGGCATGATTTGTTCTTAATAAATGCATATTGGCTATTAATCTATTATCCTCTACGTGCTTAAGAAGTGATTGTTTAATAATTAGTGCCAGTATCTTTCCAGGTATCAAAGTTAGGCTGGCTGGTCGAGAAATCCCCCAGGTCCTATTTGTTCCCCTTTTCAAGATATGTAATATGTTTTCCCTTCTCCAATCCTCTGGTATCTCACCTGTCCTCCATATTTCCTTGAAGATAACGGCTAACGGTTCTGAAATTGCTTTAGCTAGTTCCTGAAGTAACCAAGGATGTGAATTTCATCAGGCCCTGCCAACTCAAATATATCTAACTTTCCTAAATATTCTTTAGCCTGCTCTTTCCCTATTTTGGCTTGCCTTCCTTTCCCCTCATTGTTAATATTAATTGTGTTAAGTATTTGGGAACAATTTACCTTTTTAGTAAAGAATGACACAAAAGAGGCATTAAACACCTCAGTTTTCTTGACATCATCCATTATGAGCTCTCCTTCCCCTCCAAGTAGGGGGCCTACACTTTTCTTTGTCTTTCTCTTGTTCCTAATATATTTATAGAGCCTCTTTTTATTGCCTTTCATGTTCCTTGTTAAGTTTCTGACTCCGACACATTGTTACATGTTCCACTGGAAGGGCCTGTCTACACTTACCGGGGGATCGACGAGTGGCTATCATGGCACTGGCGGTCGATTTAGCGGGTCTAGTGAAGACCCGCTAAATCAATCACAGATCACTCTCCCATTGACTCCTGTACTCCAGCGCATCGAGAACAGTAGGGGGAGTCGATGGGAGAGTGTCTCCCGTCGACATCGCATAGCGTGGACCCCACAGTAAGTAGATCTAAGCTACATTGATTTGATCTAAGCTACATTGATTTACTATTCATGTAACTCAAATTGCGTAGCTTAGATCAAATTTCCCCTGCAGTGTAGACAAGGCCGAAGTCTGGATGAATATGGAAGAAGTGAAGGATCCCAGGTTTATGGGGATTTTTGTCCCACAGTGTAGATGCTATCCATAGCCCAAAAGACATACAATAGCAAGGGAATCACATAACCCCACAGCTTCCCAGCCTATGATCTTAAAATAAAAGCATAAAATTTGAATATAAATTCTTGTGGACAAATGGCAAAATATTCATTTTATGATTAAAAATGCCTTAATTCTTTCATATCACCAGCCATTGATATGTTCAGAACTGCTAATTATTTTACAAGAAAATACTCCAATTCTCATCCATTGAGTTTTTCCAGACACACATCAAGAACTCTGAACTTCAATTTTACATTATTCTGATGACACTCACAAGTACCCACTTGCATCCACTTTCAAGTACAACTTCTGATTCTCAGCTGGTGCTCTATTATTTCAAAATGAAATGCAAGTACAGAAATCCTCAACAGAGAAAACCGTCCTTCACACGGAAAAAAATTATATTCTTGCACACATATATATTTATACACATACATGCTACAAAATTAGAACTGTGGAGAAGTATTTCATATATTTGTGTCAGCCATATTGTTATATTACAAAACATACTTTTATGAAGAATTTATTGTACATCTCTCGGATTACAGCACCATAGCCTATGTGAGCTAGCAGGATGATCCTAAGTGGCCATAATGAAGAAACTAATACTAATTTGACATGTTCCTTTCTTGCATATCATCATGGCATTCTGGAACGTGCTGTCCAGATCCATAAGGGGTTGTTTCAACACTTGCCATGCAGTATTTAGTGCTTTACAATGCTTTTGCTGCTGTAACTCCCAGCTTGCCTTTTGTGCTGTTTACTCACCTTTACTCTTCCCTTTGTTCTATTTCCCTTGCCCAGAATAATCAAACAAAAATTAATATAACTGTAACCTTTTTTTGACTGTTCCCAGCCTTTCACTTGAGAATCACTTAAAACTACTTAGAAGCGTAAAGCTCAGTTAAAATAGCCAGCTGTGTGTAAATCCTGCCATCTACCCCGGTATCACACTTTGGGGAGCAATCCAGACCAGTGAGGGGTTGTGTCTCCGCTTAACCTTAAGTGCCTCACAATGATTTGCTACTGTTGCTTTCTGTCTGGGAGACTCTCAGTCAGCAACAAGCACGTAGGTCACACCCTGAGTGTCTGTGTACTATGCAGCCAGCCCTGGATCAGCAACTCTGACCCCAGTAGTCTGTCCACAGTCCCACATTCCCACTCTGGCTTCCACCGGCCTTGGTTACAACCAGCAAGGTGACTCCAACACACTCCCAGTCCCAAACTCCCTAAACCATGTTCCCTGAAGTGTTCAGCTCCCTCTTAGACCATTCAGAGAAATAATAAGGTTCATTTACTCCACTAAACACACAAAATGTACAGCTTACCACTTTAATTGGAGTTACCTAACACTTTAATTCAAGAACAGCATTGTTGGTTTAAATTAAAAGTAAAACAAGTTTATTAACAAAAGAAAATAGGATTTTAAGTGAGATCAATTTAAAAAATGCTTTCTAGTGACTAAACACTTAACCTAGCAAGATACAGACTTTCCTGAAGATGATTTTTTTCACCCACAGTCTTCCAGAAAAATGGATGAACTCCACCCTCTCAGTCAGAATCTCGCCCAGAAGCCAAAAGTGCTAGTTCTTTTGTCTTCTTAAATGGAAGAGATAACTTGGGTTTCTCTGACCCTTTCTTTTATAGTCCAGTGAACCTTTGAAATGGATTTTTCAAGCTGTGAGGAAGGCGACATGGAGTCTGATAGTGAAAGAAGCTTTATACTGTTCTTTTCCCCAATTAGTGTTTTCCCAAATGTAAATTGTTCTGTTTCTTTCAATTTTCTCCCCCTGCTGTCTTGATCTTCCTGTTTATTGTGTATATGTAAATTGAGGTAAACCCACATTCCTCTGTTTAGGACAGACCTATTTAACACCTTTACCTAGGCAAGGCCATCTGGTCTTGAACATGTTCTTGTAATATCATTCAGGAGGAATTCATAACTTTACATATAATGTTGCTACATACATTTTACTGTGATATTGTTGACCAGTGAATTAGTTTTTAAATGATATTTACATGGCATATTCTGTACACAGATTATCACAATTGTGTCTAGTGTGTGAATACCTGGGTTCTTTGGGTCATGTGTATATTCTGCTTTCATTAATGAAAAGAAGGTTTTGTAAAGGCATTACAGTCCTTGCCATATTAAGTTCAGAGTAAACCAAGAGAGTCTTCTAAAAGTTAATGTGTACGGTTGTCAAATGATATATCTGGGATCTTAATATACATAAAAAACAGAATATACCAAAGCTTGTTTCACAGAGCACCTGCTTAACTAAAAATATGAACTTCCATTGCCATATTTCGTAAGTGCTGAAGACAAACTAAAAAATAGCCCATTGGGTTTTAAGAGACAGATGCCTAGCATTTCTAACATTTAGAAAACTGCTGAAAGAACCCACATTGGTTAATACCATATAGACAAATGAGACTTCTGCAAATTAACTAATCTTTTAAATGAAAGCGACTTGTTTATCAGGAGTGGAAAGATGAATGCACAATTATATCATACTATACCTGAATATTATTTAAAATCAAATCTCTGCTTAATGTGTAACAGAAACCTCACTTTATTGTCAAGAAATATTGTCCTTCACCGCTAACGAAATATGACAGTTCTGGAATTCAGGCAAGGCTGTTAATGCCCTGGAAAGATGCCAACCAGCTGAATCATCCAGACAAGGGAAATTATTCTAACCTAAGGATTATTTAATTAAATGAATAATACTGTGTTATTTCTAGTTTTTGACAGACACTACAAACTTGCCATCTATTAACATCATTCATATAGTATGGCATTCATGTAGCAGAATTTTGGATTCCTCTGTGGAAGTAGATAACAGATTTAGGAGTCCTTCAACCAAATGGTCTTCCATTGCAGTTTATGATTAGAAGCATTGCTAAAATGGCACTTAGTTTCAGTTAACTTAGGTAGTAAACAGATCATATACTGAAGAATAGAAACATGAAGATAATATTTTCCATTATGAAGAATAAAACACACTTGTAATAGCAACATTCTTGCCAATAATGCTTAGGAGCTATAAGTGATTACCCTGTTTTGTTGCATATATAATTATGGAGTCTTGATTTATCTATTATAGATTAATGTCTGAGTAGTTATATAAATTATACAGAACAAGACAGTATCAAATGAGAGCTTTTATTGTATTCCATTGTTTAGTCATTAGAAGTGACAGACATAAGAGACAAGATCTTCTCCATGTCCCCATTTCTGTCCCATGACATTTGAAAAATATTTATTTCTCCTATTTTTATATTATTTCTCTTTTTGTTTGCAACTTTCTCAGTTTCTTAAATTTTGAAAGAGTTCACTCATATTTTGTGCCACCTATTCTCAAAGTTAAAATATGTCAGCAATTCTGGTGGTGCACATTTGGCAATTTTGCAAAGCTAATCAGTGACATTCGTCAGTGATGGACATTCAAGCACTAAGAATTGTAGTAGCTGTCATAAAAAGGATGCTTGATCATAAATCATCATCTTTGGCTCTGAACACTCCTCCCTAAGCCTCTCTGTTTTTGATTTATAGCAGACAGCATCCAACTAAAGATGACCTTATCTGAAAACACACATCAGATGCCACATTATTACTGACAAGATAGTGAAAAAAGAAAAATCCTACAGAAGCCAGGGCAGCAAAATAATAATATATCCCAATATGGCTCCTTCAGCAACAGAAGACCCAAGAAGCTTTTAATTAATAGAAGTTCTGCATGTGTAAAGAGGAAAAAATAAGTGAAAGACATATATTTGTAATGTGCTATAGCGTCTCTATGTGTACACCTCTCCCCCAGTCTCAGACAATGTGGTTGCACCCCTCTTCCTGAAAATACTAGATACAGTTCAGACTTGACTCTGGGGACAGGAGGGTGAGAAGACAGGACTCCCACCTGTCCCCAGTGGTGATCTAACTGCTGCTGAGGGAGTATCTCTAGGCTATATCTTCCCCGGGTGCTGTTGCTTTTCTCTCCCCCTTTACCTTCCCCCCTCCCACCACAAGCATATATAGCTGAGGGAGGGCCTATCTAGCCTTGGTGCTGCAGCTGCTCCAACTATAATTTCTGTCTGATTGAACTAGGAAGTGCCCCTTCCTCAAGTGATCCTAAGTCCCAATTGCTCATCCCTAGGAAGTTTATAGTCTGGAGCTTTTCTGACCGTGACCACATTCCTTATGTATTGTGCTGTCCTGGATGTATTCCTTAACCTGATGGATTGTTATCCATTGTTAGGATTTGGGGTCCAGTTGTGGCTGATTGTCCCATCACTTGGGCTTCAGATCACCACAAACTGAGGGACTGAATCACTCTGGAGGGTACCTTCATTCTCCTTTGCTTCTGTTTGGAACAGTTTCAGGCCCTTTAAGGGTATGTCTACACTGCAACAGAGAAGTGGGTCTACAGCACACTTAGACATACCTGATCGAGATACTTGCTAAAAGGGGCAAGCTCATGCCATTGTGGCCGAGTGTAATCCCACCTAGGACCTTGAGTACATTCTCCAGCAGGTAGCCTGTACCACTGCGTATGCTACCACAGCTACACTGCTAATTTTAGCGACATGACTTGATCAAAGGTAACTCGGGCATGCCCGTAAGTACAGCAGACACACTCCCCAAATGTAAACATGCCCTAAGAGGAAACTCTGAAGTTTTCTCACCCCCATGGAATAATGAGACCAGAAGACCTACAAGCTAAAGATGGATAAAATGACACTCAGAGTCACAATAAGTGTCTGAAGTGAGAGATGAGTGAATCTTGTTGAACCCTTCTTGGAGAAGGAAAATAGAATCTTTGTACTCTAGAACCATGTAGAGTTTCAGGGCTTGTTGCTTAAGGTTTTTCCCTCTGTTTCCAAGTTTCCCTAAAGTCTCTCTGGAGGAGGAGGAGGAATTAAAAAAGATGGCAAATTCTATTTAGTTTTGGACAAGTGATATCTGCCTTGGAGTTAGCCAGAGAAAGAGAATGAGCAGGTTGTCTCATGACAGCGGCCACCACCTTCCTCTCTATTGCTTTAAACATGTTTGGGGAAAGAACCTCTTGTGACTCAGACCCTTGGTGCCAACTCACAGAGGGCATGCACAGGGTTTTACATGTACCCCCTAAGTCGGATACATGAACGTAAAGTGGCATATAAGGTTCCTAGCAAGAGCTAGTAGCCCACTGGTCATCATAACCATTGTAGAATGTATGCACATATAATATGTAAGGAGTTATCTATTTATACTAAAATTATTTTTTTAAGGTCTTGGAGTTAAGGCAGATCACTAGGAGGTGACATATCTCAGACATGTTCCTTTCAGGCAGGAGGTAATAGACATTGTCTAAGCAGTTGTGTACCGTATGCCGTACAATGTATCCTATTTGCACATTAGCCAGAGCCTATATAAAAGACTCCAAAATCTACAAGAGAGAAAATTGAAAGGAATAAACAATACAGCACAGGTGTGTCCTGTATATGAATAAAGACAAAGGACTGGACTGGTATATCTTGGGGGGCAAAGAAACACACAGAGTCCTTCACCTGGGAATGCAAACTGACAGCATACATGTCTCATGAAAGGGGGATCACAGCCAACCTGGCTGCAAAGTGGTACAAGGATTTTTGGTGAGCATTACTTTACACGACATCAGAGTATACAGTTAACTAAGCTTAGGATCCCGAATAAATGTTAAGATTTTATTTCATATATAATCATTTCATTACAATACTTCTACTTGCTACTACATCAGTCTCTTTGCTTGTTAAATAAACTTATACTCGATTTCACTCTGAACCTATCAAAGTGCTGTGTGTTGAGGGAAGTGGTATCTGAGGTGAAACTGGTAAGCTGAGGTAGACTATTTCTTTAGAAACAGCAGATCTGTGAATTCTGCAAATGTCCAATGGACCACAGGCTGGATGCTCCAGGGAGGCACTCAGGGCTTGAGGGTGGGAGTGTGCCAACAGCTAACTTGCAGAGTGACAGTGAGGGCTGTAGCCTACAGTGGAGTGGTTAGGTTGCCTGGGGCCAGTGGAGTTGGGAACCTGACCCATGAGAGGCTTCCTCACGCTAAGGCGAGGTGGCAGTGAGGAGCCTCACAACCCTAGATTCCCCTGGGAAGCATCACAGCCTCTCACCTGCTTCTCCAGTTTCAGGTTATCAGGATCCAAAACCAAGAGTTTCCCTTCTTCAGGGGAGGAACCACAGTTTGTGGAAGAAAAATTAGGCTCTGGAATGCTTTTAAGCTTTATTCAGGTGGGTTGGGGGATAGTGGTATTTTTGGGGGGGGCAATTGGTTTACTTTTCCCTCTGGTGGAGATGGTCGTCATTGATGAAGAACCAGCCTCTTTTCTTGTCTGATATTCCCTTTTATGTCTTAGCCTCTTGGCACCACTCTCCAGCCAATATGTAATTGGCAAAGTACAAGGGAACATCCCTTAGAGAGCCCAGATTTTCCTTCTGGAAAGAAGGGAGTCAGAAAAGATGCCAGATTTCTCAACGATTATGCTCTTAAGAACCTGGGCTAGGATCTTGTAGTTCTTCCCATTAGAGGTGTATTGGAATAATGAGTTCAAGAAGAGTCCTTGATCAGTGAGAACAGCTGGGTTTGCTGAACTACAGGAGCTAAAGAGGATTGCCCCACAACTCCAGAGGCATCTCATCGACTGTGTGGTGATGTTAGAGCCTTAGAATGTCACCCAACCCCTCAGTACCTTCCCCAACTCAGGAAGGTGCTCAGGCTGTGAGCGATTGTGGCTCAGCTACTCTTCTGTGGCTCCTTGCAGGAAGAGAAGTTCTTAGCTTTGGGCTTTCCATGGGGCCCTGCTCTGCATGACTAACAAATGGAGAGGAGTTCAGCAGGTGGTTCCAATTAGGAAACCAATACATCTGGGGCTTTTTAACCTAGGCCAGAACAGAGAGCGGGGGCTCACTGCTGCCCTTGAAAGCAGGTATAAAAGATAGGATTGCAATGGATAGGGTTGGAATGCTGAATCTCCACTTTGATTGCCCTGTCAGAGGCACAACAGTGTAAAAGGCCTGGTGAACATCCCCCAGTTTCACAGACAAACCAGAGCTGCCTCTGGTATTTATAGTGAGAGAGGTGCAGGCCAATATTACCAGAATGGTGGAAGGCCACGATCCAGAAACCCCTTTATACAGGAATATTTTTCTCTTCACAAATCGCCACATGATATAGCATCAAAGTGAATTTTTATCTCCCTTATTCTCCCTCATGGCATCAATTCCTAGCATAAGCTATTATCATCATTCCAGTATCTATCTTATTTCATGATGGAGCTGGGCACATGGTTCCCACCTAGGCAGTCATCAATGGCATGATGTGAATTCAGTAACAGCAATGCTTGATGCTAACTAGGATAATGGTGGGGCCAATAGTCTCCCTGCAGAGCTGAAAGACTTCACCTTTAGCTGATCTGATCACCGCCAGCCTGGGGAATGAATGTCAAGGTCACTCCTAAATCTCAGTCTTCTACATGTCAGCTGTTGCCAAGCCATCTGCCAACCCAGCTGTTTCTGAAATATGTAACACTTTCTTATACTATGTTCTCGTTTTGAAGGTTCTTCTGTTTTTCTCTCTTTCATGTTCTCGATTTATTTCCTCAGCATGATTACTCAGATGTACGTTCTCACTTTCAGACTCATCTTTCTTATATCTCACGAAGAAATAAATGATCACATCCATTCCTTGCTTATTAGCATTTCTCACTGGAATTTAAATTCAGCAAGATGAAGAGAATTAAATCAGGTGAGAAAAATAAGTGACGGAAAATGTTTGCCTCCTAAATCACAAGAAAGCTTGACAAATGCTTACACACAGACACATAGTCATTGGACACCAAATATTGCTGAATTGAGCCATAATAGGCAGGGACTGTGTGATGCTCTGTACCCTGGGGGAACACCCAGCACCCCCTTGTTCATCCTTGTAAAATGATTGCGTGGGATCCAATGCAAAGTTTGTTATGTTGGGTGTCTTTGGAAGGCTCATGATGCACTGAGCATGGTTGTTATAGTGATGTTATAGTAATTGTTACAGTAATGTTATAGGTTATAATTTCATGTACATAGTTATGAGGCTGAAAATGTATCCTCATGGCTTAAAGCAAACCCAGGCAAAAACTCTCCAAGAATAGAGAGGCAGTTCACTCCTCAACTGGGCAGGTATGGGACAAACCCAGCCCAGCCTCACAGGAACAAAGGATGCTGGTCTACGCAGCAACAAAAGCATCTGTTAGGGGTAGTCTACACTGGCAACACTAAAGCGCTGCCACAGCAGTGCTTTAACATAGGCTTGTGGGGTCGCAGCACAGCACTGGGAGAGAGCTCTCCCGGTGCTCTAAAAAAACCACCTCCACAAGGGGCATAGCTACCAGCGCTGGTGCACTGTTTACACTGGCGCTTTGCAGCGCTGAAACTTGCTGCACTCAGGGGTGTGCTTTTTCATACCCCGAGCGAGAAAGTTGCAGCGCTGTAAATTGCCAGTGTAGACAAGCCCTTAGACCCTTCATTTGGTTAGTTTGGAACTGCGATGAGGTAATGATCACCTGACTCTGAAGGGGGTGGCAAAGCCAAGAGGGAAGAAAGGACATGATAAAAGGGAAAGACATTTGCCATGCTCTCTCTCTCTCACCTACATCTACAGACATCACACCAAGCGACTGAAGCACTGATCAAAGGGGAGAGCCTGGCTGAAGAGCAACCAGCCGGCCTGTGGTGAGAAGCATCTAAGTTTGTAAGGACACTAAAAGTGTTCAGATCAGCTTAGAATGCATTTTGCTTTTATTTCATTTGACCAAATCTGATTTGTAATGCTTTGATTTATAATCACTTAAAATCTATCTTTATAGTTAATAAATCTGTTTGTTTATTCTACCTGAAGCAGTGCGTTTCGTTTAAAGCGTGTCAGAGACTCCCCTTGGGAGAACAAGCCTGGTACATATCAATTTCTTTGTTAAACTGATGAACACATATAAGCTTGCAGCATCCAGTGGGCATAACTGGACACTGCAAGACGGAGGTTCCTAGGGTTGTGTCTGGGACCAGAGATATTGGCTAGTGTTGTTCGGTTGCACAATCCAAGGAGCAGCTTACATGCCAGGGGCTGTGTGTGAACAGCCCAGCAGTGGGGGTTCTCACAGCAGAGTAAGGCTGGCTCCCAGAGTCGAGGATTGGAGTGACCTAGCAGATCACTGGTCCGGATAACACCAGAGGGGAACGTCACAGACTGCTATAATGAGTTTGTACAGCATCACTAGAGCCTACAGGCACTGCCACAATACAAATAAGTAACAATAACAATAATAATGACAGGTTTCAGAGTAGCAGCCGTGTTAGTCTGTCTTCGCAAAAAGAAAAGGAGTACTTGTGGCACCTTAGAGACTAACAAATTTATTTGAGCATAAGCTTTTGCGAGCTACAGCTCAGTTCACTGGATGCAATAGTTTAATTCTTGTCAGGTGTCACCCTTGGGATTATAACAAAATGTTTTGCTGTTTAGTGATCTTGGTGAAATTAGTTTGGTGGTTTCAGTCCAGCTGCCAGTGATCAGTATCCAAATCAGAAAAACTGGCATGCTGTTGTCAGTCTCTTAGGTGCAAGAATGGAATAAGCAAAGAGGTGGCTTCATTTCAGTCTTTGAGGCATATTGGCAGGGCAGTGGATGGAAGCCTATGCTATGACTGCTGTACCTGTACCTGTTTTGTGAACAGAGAAGATCAATTTGGGCACTTTCACAAGCCCTAATTTTTTAAAAATGTTCTTGCAACAGTTTGATTTCCTTTTGGGAACAAGCAGATCTGAATCATTACCAAGTTATTATTTTAATAAACAGTTATTTAGATGAAGTTCTGTAATAATTTGTCATTTGTAAATTGGAAAAGAAAGATAGTAATTATTAACAACTGCCTTTCTGTAAACATATTTAAGAGGGCTCCATGTTATAAAGAGTTGATTAAAATTCATTATCAGCAGTATAAAGGATAGTAGTTAGGTCATGAATTTGTTATGTGACAATTAATTAACTGAAAGGATCAGGAGAATTATAAACAATATTTTGTGCTCATCAAATATTGTAAATGGAAAGATTTAAAGGAAATTTTGCATATTTAGTATATATAGCACACAAGTATGTTCACTCCTCCTGAACATTAATTATACTGTATTTAAAAATGTCTTACTTGTTCGCAACCAAACGCATCACAGTCCAGTCTTTTGGAAACATCTCAGGTCGTATGAGTATTCGAAACACAGTAAAAATTTGCAGCAGGAAATCCTAGGGAAGGAAGAGAGGAAACCTCACTCTATCTTTTTGTTAAAAAAAAAGAAAAGGAAAAATGAACTCCAGAAATATTTTCATAACCACGATAAAAGCAATTACAAAGAACAGAACCACAAACATATTGTGACACTTGTTTCCAGGAGTACTTCTTTTCCACACTTTTTATTTGCTTCCCAAGGAAATGTCAATAGATTGTTAACTCACTTTTCCTAAAAATAGGGAAATTGATTTAATGTGTTATTTGAGTGACAGTGACATACAGAAGGGGGAAATCGCAAAGATACTCCAAGTTTCCCACACATACATTTCCACAGAGGTGTTTCCAAGAGCACTTTGCAAGCCAAAGCAACATTTCCCAAGTATTACAGAGATCTTAATGTCTCCATGATCATGTCCAGTTTTCATCACTCCTAAAATGTATAAGAGAATCTCCACTTTATGCAGCAGGATGTCAGAAACAGAGGGGGACACTTATAGGACTGGGCAATAGTGATGAGTAGGCCAGAGACTTTTAACCCCAGCTATCTTGCTTTAGGCAGGTCACTAACCTCTCTGCCTCATTCTTTTCATTTGTAAAAATAGCTAATGTTTGTAAACTGCTTTGAGGATACAAAGCACCATTTCTGAGCTAAGTAATCTCAAATAATTTAAATCAGTGAGATAAATGAAATGACAAAATTAAACAGCCACTGTAGAGAGTCTTTCAAATCTTTATAAATAAAAAATTCCTGGACAGGGCATTACTTCCAATGGCCCATTCTTCTTTTGTTTAACACTGTCCGTATTTTTCTAGTAAGCAAAGTGAGCATCACATCATGAAAAATGTGATGCGAGGGATATTATTGGCTGAACAGAATCAATGCAGTACATGACCTTGAGACAATAGTATTTGATTCTGCCTATCTCAACTGTATTGAATTAGCTCCCTATATGCAGATACAGGCTCAGGATATCTAATAGTTCTGAATGCCCAGATGTACATTTCAAACACAATATTTACTGAATTGTAGGTGATGGACATTGTCTGAAGCTGAGATGATTCCTGAGAGAAGCACTGTAAAGGGGAGTACAGCAGCTAAGGATGACATTCAAGATGCCAGTGCACAAAAATCGGGAAGCAGATTACACTGACCAGACTCCTCCCCCCACAGCAGCATGCTGAAAAAATCTCTGTGTTTATGGTATGGAGGGCATCATCTGTCATGGATACCAGGCTAGCTGCATAGCTGTCCCTTCTTGGGGTCTCTCTGAATGAATCCCTCAAAGAGGTCAGGCCTTGGGCCTTTAGCTCTCTGAATTTATCCACTCTCAGGCCTGGTCTACACTGGGGGTGGGAGGGATATGGATCTAAGTTACACAACTTCAGCTACATGAATAATGTACATGAATAATGTAGCTGAAGTCGACGTACTTAGATCTGCTCACCGCGGTGAGTCGACTGCCGACACTCCCCTGTCGACTCACCTGCGCCTCTCACTCTGGTGGCGTACAGGAGTCGATGGGAGAGTGCTCGGGGGTCTAGACTAGACTAGACACGATAAACCGACCGCCGCTGGATCGATCGGCCCCGCTGATCTGACCGGTAGTATAGACATGCCCTCAGAGTAGGACCTTGGCTATAGCTTCTTGATACTAATCATATCTAATTCAGCAAGTCTAACTGGGGATGGGCCTGCCAGAGTTTCTCTTTGGGATCCTGTGATAGCATATGTGTGCAGTGAGACAGAAATGTCTTCTTCAGAACAAAACCTAATTTATTTTGACCAAAAGACACACAACGCTTAGGAAACTATATTTACAATGATAGAGACCTGTATGCATATTCTCCTCCCTAAACTTAGCCTCTCTGCATAGAGAGAGAGATCAAGGGGTCTGGCTTATTCCCCATCTCTGAACTGGGAGAAACAGCCTGTACTGCTTGCAGCCTTTTCCCTCTGTCTGTATCTTGGTCAGATTGGCAGCCTTTTCACTGGTACATCCTGGCCAGTCTCTCAGATCATCCAAAAAATCCCTCCCTTTTCTAGGATCTTTGAGGAGCTAGGTTTCCTGATGCCAGGCTTAGCCTTGGGAAGAGTAAAGATGGATTGAGCTAGCTAGGTGAATTTTCCCACCAATTGATGGCCCAGCCATTGTTATCTTAATTCCTTTGAAGCTCTGTATGTGAGGCTGACTTATCCATTTCACTGTTTTACTTTCCCGCCAGCTTTGTAACCACCTCTTTACAGCCTTCTTTGATATTGCTGTCTGTATTCACTCACACGCCATGGAAAACAAAGTCACACATAACATAATATAGTTATTTTCCTAGTTTGTCACACCATTTCTGATCAAAATTTGTTCAATGCAGCTTTTTCCTCTCTAAATATGTTTAAGTTAACAACAAAAATCCCACCCTAAAACAAACAAACAAATCAAAAACAAAACATAAAAGCCACACAAGCCTTGGATTTCAAGGGGTCTTAAAATAACAACACATTTAGATACCTTGATTACAATCTGGGTAAACTACACCAGAACAATTATTTTCTAAATTGAATAATTTTAACAAAAAAAACAAGAATATTGCAAATCTGTTTCATAAACCCAATGACAAAAAATGCATTTGAGGTGCCCGATACAGTAATTAAGGTTGTAAATTTGCAGATTTTTATATATATATATATGTGTGTAAAGCACGACTGCAAATGTCCAAAAACCTTAATTACTGGGCACCTTAAATGCACTTTTAAAATTTAATATATACATATAAAGCCAGAATAATTCATAGCTAAAAGTGGGAAAAAGGTGAAGCAAGGGGAGAGGAGTAGGAGGAGAAAAACATTTTCCAAAACTGAGCTTTTTGTAATATTTGCTGATAGACTGTAATGTCTTCAAAAGAGTAAATAATCCATAGATAATATTTTATTTTATTTTATTTCTTAGAAATCATACAGTGTTTGGTTTTAATTTTTGTTTAGGTTTTTTTATTTTGGTAACACATTTACTCAAAGATCCATTACAGTTTTGTGGGCAAATGGACAGGTACATGTATACATTTAGTTACAGTTCAGCTATTGGTGTTTTACTGTCTGGGGCATTAGTTTGCTAGAATCCATCCATATGTCAGCACTACTCCTCCCCAAATACTTAGTGCCAAGCAGTTTAACTCTATAATCACTTTAAAATAAATTCCATAGCACATTTTTTGTCAGAATTATGCCTCCAGGAGACATAGGATAGAAAAGTATGATGGAATTGCTCATTTCTGTTTCATGGTCCCTATATTCCAAAATCCTTATGAGGCATTACTAACAGGTACTACTCACTGCAAATCAATTTCATAATCTAGAATTCCAAATACACTTGCTTTTCCATAAGCTATTGTCTCACACAGCTGTACCAGCCCCAGTGAACACATCATAATGATTCAGGAACAGATTTTAACATTTAAAAAGCATTTCAGCTGGCAGTATAACTGCAGTAACATTTGGTTGGTTGGAGTATAGTTATAATTAATGTCTCGTATATCTCAGATTTTAATTGGCAGCATGGGAGTAGTTTCTTCTTTTTCTATGCTCCAGGCAACCAAACACTGTCTCTTAATAATCCTAACTGAAATTTATATAAACTCTTCCATATTTTACTGCAAGATTCAAGCCACTTCACAAATGTGACATTTTGTGCTATTTCTTCCAGCAGGAATATTCTTTTGTGCCAACAAATGGAATATGTGTACTATTGTGATTCAATGCAAGGCACAGCCTTTTGAAATAGCGAAGGTCGTTTGTTGATTTCTTCACAAGTGCTTTTGAGCTTTGGTCCATATAGTCTTCTTACATGGAAAAAACCTCCCCAAACTAGGGAAGCACAGAACTCAAAGCCTACAGGCTAAGGGGGTAAATTGGCTTTAAACCATTTTTGCACCCTTCCAATCATGGGCTGCTCTAGGGGCTAGAGCATGGCTGTCCTATAGGCCACAGTGCTACATCCTGCATCCCTATCTTTGACATGCCACTCCTTCCCCCAGTCCAGCCCTCTCCACTTGGGCTTGTGATGGGGTACTTGGACGGCAATCCGAGAACTGTCTTCCACAGTGCCTGTGCTGGGGAGAATCCTCCCCAGACTGCAATTGGGACTTTTAAGAGGCCTTTTTACCACTCCAGTCCTCTTACCCATTGTGTGAAGGGCCAGAGCAATGATGAAGATCTCACCCATAGTCTGTAAAATTACTATCCTGTCCTCCTTCAAATCTCTCCTGTATACCCACTCTGTCACTTTGTCCATGGTAGACTGTGAATTGATAAAGGTTAGGTAGATGGCCAGCAGGGACTTCTGAGCTGTGCACATAGCTGGCTTGCTTGTATTGCTGTTTCCTATTCCTCCTCCTCTTTCCCACTCCTTCCTAGTTTTTGTAATTCCCACTGTTCCATTTCATCTTAAATTAGATTTGAGCTCTTTGGGGCAGGGACTGTCCTTCCACAATAGTGCTCTGAACCGGACTGGTGCCCCTACACATTATTATAAAATATATACATTAAAAGTTATATACAATTAGTTTGTACTTACTGGTGTCCCTCCTCCCTGCCCCCCCAAAAGAGAAAGAAAGCAGTAGCTCTGCTACTATAAAATTATACTGAAAGGTAAACAAAAAGACATACATAATCTTAATTACATAGACTTGAAAGCGATGCTGCCAAATGAAATTGAGTCAGTTTCAAAAACTGAGTTAAATGGAGTTTCAAGTGCTATATTTCTGTCCCTGAATCCTTTGTCATTTTCTATCTTGTCATTTTACAGACTCATTTCCGTTCAAAAGATATTTTTTCTTTTCCCTTTTGCAAGGTGAAAGAACCACATAAACAACTTGGTGCACTGACCAAAATGAAACAATAACTATATTCAAAGCACTGTCATGTACACAAAATAAACTGAAGAAATGTAGGAAATATTTGTCTATATACACATCTCTTTCAGTTACAACAATCTGAGGTATTACTTCTAGCTGCATTAGATAAAAAAAATTAGATACTAATGTTACTTTTAAATTGATGTTTTCCTTTAAAATATCTTGGATGTTATGTAGTAATTAATGAACTGTGCAGAGAGTCTTTAATAGAGTTAGGTGAATATTGTAAACAAAATTTTGTACCATTAAAAATAAAATTCCACTTTGATAATACCAGCAACACCTTTAGTTCCCTTTTCACAATTGTCCACATATGTGAATTTTTGTTTGCACAAGCATTTTTGAAAAGAGAAAATGTCATAAATACTGTGCAAACATATTCATTCAAATGTTCATACTGCAAGTGTTCATATGGTCACCTTGAAAATCAGTAGTTTAGGTGACTAATCATTCAGCACAAATAGCAAATTACAGGGACAGAATACTGAAAGCAATATTCACAGTGAGAGCAATACAAAGTCTAGAATATGCTTACATAAGCCGTTTACAAACTCCCAAACCCTCTAGGCTTTCAAATTACCTTAGGAGAGCACACTGCTCAAATACCTGGCAAAGGTGCTAATGAGCTGGTACCACAACGCAATCATCTGATGTCTACTATCATTGATGTCTTGGCCAAGCCACCCACTCTGCACAAAATACATCAGAGTGACTGTGTAAGTCTCCAGTTGTTATGAAAGAACTGGACTGGATGTAACCCGCATCCATCTTGTGCACTTACCCACCATAAGCTGGAAGTGAGAACACCACATAGCAAGAAAGAATTTGGCCTTGCTTCGGCAGACAAAGACATCTCCACAGCTGTGGTGTTACTAACAAGGATAGCTGACCTTGGTCTGGGTGCCTGTGTTTCCAAGTTTCTTGTGAGCTGCTTTGCTGATAAGTAAAAATTATGAGTTCTTTGCTGCTGTTAGGGAAATTGTTAGCTTATTACAAGTTATTTTTAGTTATGTGCTTTGTCTGGAGAAACCTACAAGGAGTTTAGTTAGTTAGTGTGTGCACTTTGGAGAAGCCTCGGAGAAGCTTAGACTTTCTACGAGCAAGACGACACTGACATTTATCTCCCCAGCAGCGAGGAGGAAGGCTGGCCACTGGAAACCTGTTGCTGCCACTCACCACCACTTCAGACTTTGAGTAACTATATTCTGAGGTGCTCTAGACTATTGCTGTTTTAGATGTGTGCTTAAATAAAAACAAGGATTTTTGGGTGGAAGCACTCTTGTGTGCACCAATGATTTATCAGACACAGGTGCTGTGTCCCCCACTGCTTTATTTCTGGACACTGCCTGGAAAATAGAGAATAGTTACCATAGCTTTGAGTTCAGATAACCCTGGCTAACAGCAACATAGCAGAGAAAAGTCATCAGGTGATAGGTGCTTTTACTTTTTAAAACTTGATTTCATGTTGATGCTGTCTTTTTTTTTTTAAACACTACAAACAGCATATCATGAACATTCAGTGGCCAAAATAAAACAAACATAAGAATACAGAGGTAAGTGGCATGATGTAGTTTAGATGGGTGTTGGCCTAAAGCATACTTAAGACAAACAAAATGATTAACATATCAAATGAGAGAGAAAGAGAGAAGATTAACACAAAATACTGATTCCTATCTGCACTTTTTCCTTTGAGTTATAAACTTCTTGTGTTGCATTTGTCATAGTCAAGTGAAATTATAAAAAAAAAAAAAAAAAAAAAAACTTTTGGGGTTACTTCAATTTCAGAAGTGCAGGTATGCCGCTCATGTGTACTGAACATATTCTCAGTGAAATCAGCAGCAAAGCTTGCATTGACTTTGATGGGAGTAGGTCCATCTCGTGGAAAATAAAAGATGCTCGAGATAAAGTTCCTGGGACCTGCTCACTTTGAGGACTGACATAGCTGACTATGGCTGCTTTCTAAAGGTCTTTGTATAATAACAGGGGAGTGGGGGTTAGGGGGTGGTTGGGAATACAAATGTGTTTCAAACCAAGAACTAAACACCACTCAAACAATAATCCTAGACATTTTCAATTTTGCATTCCTGAAGCATGAATAAACTCAAAAACATTTTGCCCAGTAAGTACTTATAAACTATACATTTCCATATTTCATGCAGACTCAAAACCTCTGGAAATAAACTCCTAAAACTAAATCCTCATTGGAATCAGCAACAAAAAACAGTGTCTTAAAATTAAGTAGGAATATAAACCTTATCAAAATTCTTACCCAACTTAGTTGCCCAATTCTCCACAACATACATTAATTACCACCTTGGACTAATTACAGCTACTATAGTAGGTGAAAATTTGTATTAAATCAAGAAATGTAATACAGATTACCGCTCACAGAAAATATCTCAGTATAAGAAAGCAACATCTTTCTGAACTAATTCATCCCAGAGATGATCTCTCAACATCATCTTATTTGTTCTACAAATATAACATGGAACAGAGAAAACTTCATCCAGACATCTCTAACTGTAAACAAAATACATTTTGATAAACTTTAATCTCAGTCTGGACTGTGCCCATTAAAGAATACATAGTACTTTTCACAAGAATGCGGTGCATACCTCTCAAGGGCCATGCATTATTTGGGACCTCCAGCACCTGGCCCTGATTGTTAAAGCAGTCCCACAGTCCTGCATTGCAACTGCAAAGTCCCTGGCAGGCTGATGTCCCTTACCGAAGGACTGGAGGTTCTTGAGATTGGACATGAGATTCTGAGGCCATTGGCCCAACCATGAGCATTTGACTTCCCTCTGCCCACAGCATCCTAAGAGATGGAGTCTCCCACAAGAGGAAACCAAGCAATCGTAGAGTGGTGTGGAACTACTACTCACAGAATGCACCATGTCGCCACCACCACCACTCTCCTCTGCCTTCTCCTTTGTTCCTCCCCTGCTTGGTAGTCTCTGCACAAAGCCCTGCTCAAAAAGTGTTGGTTCATCAGGGGACCCTGAGACACACCATTGCAAAGGGGGACAAAGACATCTCCCAGGGAACAGATACTGTGAAATATACTGTCATAAATATAAAGGGAAGGATAAACACCTTTAAAATCCCTCCTGGCCAGAGGAAAAACCCTTTCACCTGTAAAGGGTTAAGAAGCTAGGATAACCTCGCTGGCACCTGACCAAAATGACCAATGAGGAGACAACATACTTTCAAAAGCTGGGGGGAGGGAGAAACAAAGCCTCTCTCTGTCTGTGTGATGCTTTTGCCGGGGACAGAACAGGAATGGAGTCTTAGAACTTAGTAAGTAATCTAGCCAGATATGCGTTAGATTCTGATTCCTTTAAATGGCTGAGAAAATAAGCTGTCTGAATGGAATGGATATTCCTGTTTTTGTGTCTTTTTGTAACTTAAGGTTTTGTCTAGAGGGATTCTCTATGTTTTGAATCTAATTACCCCGTACAGTATTTACCATCCTGATTTTACAGAGATGATTCTTTTTACTTTTTCTTCTATTAAAATTCTTCTTTTAAGAAACTGAATGCTTTTTCATTGTTCTTAAGATCCAAGGGTTTGGGTTTGTGGTCACCTATGCAAATTGGTGAGGATTTTTATCAAACCTTCCCCAGGAAAGGGGGTGTAACGTTTGGGAGGATTTTGGGGAGAAAGACGTTTCCAAACAGACTCTTTCCTAGTAATATACCATTTAGATGTTTGATAGTGGCAGCGAAAGTCCAAGGGCAAAAGGTAAAATAGTTTGTACCTTGGGGAAGTTTTAACCTCAGCTAGTAAAAGTAAGTTTAGGAGGTTTTCATGCAGGTCCCCACATCTGTACCCTAGAGTTCAGAGTGGGGAAGGAACCCTGACATATACACTGCATTCTATACGCCTCACCTCAGGGAAGACAGACAGAGTAATATACTGTGTGTGTTACACCCTTCACACCCCCACTAGGCAGTAGATGATGAGCAACAGAACACCCCTGCCATCTGCCGGGCAATAGTAATTGAGTAATTTGTGTGTGTGTACTCTGTAGAGAGTTCCCTTCCTTCCCATGCTCCAGAAACAACCAAGCGATATATTGTGTGCATCATTCCTCTCAAAGCATCTATTCCTTGTGACCTTTTATTTTATTGTAAATAATGGCTTTCTACCTAATGTATGCTTTAGTTCACAGAATCATTATTTAGTTTCCTTATAATATGTTCCAGGCCTTTTGTATAGCTGTACATTTTTTTAAAAAAAATTAAGGAATAAAAAATTTTATGTCCCTCATTCTCTCTCATATTTCATGGTGAGCTGTCCCTCATTTTGAGGGTTACTGCCATTCTTTTCAGAGTCTGGGGGTTGAACAGTATGATGGAATGTTAGAACTGACACTTAAGGGATCCCAACTATTATAGCACCGTGTAGTAACTAGTGCATACAGAAACAGTACAACTTATCAAAATTTACTAGATTTAGACTCTAAGATATTGTAAATGAAATTACTGGTAAAATGCTATTGAAAGTTTAGTGAACTCTCTGGCTGTTATTCACCATTACGGCAGATTCACCATTTCAGTACAGAACTGAAGTCCTCCAAGTAGGAACATATACTAACTCCAAGAAGGCTCACTAGTGGACCCCCCACGGCTGCACAGCGAGTGAGTGGTTGAAGAGTGGATGTGTAAGAACACTCCACACTCTTTGCGTGCCACAAATTAGGGCTCCTCACCAGTTCCACATGGCCCAGAATGGAGGTGTTTGGGGTGTGGCAAATAAGTCCACAATAATGAGGATCCAATTGATAGAAGCTCCTATGTAGGGGGGTTCCAGTTCCTGTTCCACTCTATGGCCTGGATTAGGCAAACACAGAAAGGATGCAAGGATGCCACATACTCTGCCCCTAAATTCTGTCCTCCGTTGATGGTATTCTTTTGATGACTTGATGCAAAGAGTCGTTAAATGTATCCTTTTCCTTGGGGCTTGATTTGAGTGTTGGTGCATAAGCACTAATGATGTTCACAGAGCTGATGGTCGTCTGAAGTTCAAGTGAGATGATATGCTCTGACTTCCCAATGGGTGTTTTTAGGAGCTTTACCCTAAATTGTTTCTCACAGTGAAACTGACACCATGCAGATGATTTTCTTCACTGCTTTTACCTTGTCAAAAGAAGGTATAATTGGCCTCTTGGACAGAACTAGCATCTCCAAGTCTTGTTTCCTGGAGTGCTTCAATGTCAACATTGAGTTTGTACAGCACAGTACAGCAGTATAGTCTATCAAAGCTGCCTTCCGCATGCTACTTTTGTATTGTAGGTCGTGACTGTCTGTCAATCCTGGACACATGGTCCTGATATTCCAGCTTCCAAGCTGGAAGTTCTTGGTTTTTTATTTTTGCCAGGTGCAAGATTTTGGTCTGCCTTTCAACTTTTGGTCTAGTCCCATGCGCTCCATGAGGCAGACATACCATGCTGGGTCAGCACCTAGCTGTCTGGGAGCTGCCCAGCTTTGTGTGGGCGGGGCTGACCAATGGAACGCAGTGATTCTTCTCACCATCGAAGGTGATCTGTGGAGCCCTCCTCTACGCCAATCAAGTGAGAGTTTATAACCTGTAACTGCCACTTTCTGTGTTGTGTCCATGCTGCCAGAAAGGATGGAGTATCCTCTCCATGTGATGTGGCTGCAATAGCCTGGCTGCTTTGCCCATGTATCAGCGTCCCCCTCTGGACTTCATTGGTTTGTACCAAAGGAATGATGGGAGTTGATATATTTGGAACCAGCTACGCTGCAGGAGATCTTCCCTCTCCCAGTGCAAAGGAGATCTTCCCTATGCCCTCCTTTCGGGGCTCCACTCCTCGATTGGTCATCAGACACAGCTGAAGGGCCCAATCTATCCTGTGTGGATGTGGTTGGCAAAAACACTGAGTGAATTTGCTCATCCGCCTTTTGTACATCGCCTTTGTGGACCTAACCAAAGCATTCGACACAGTCAGCAGAGTAGGTCTATTTGCAATACTAGATGCCCACCAACCCTGTTAAGTCTTATAAGTTCATTCAACAGCATGAGAGCAACTGTCCAGTTTGACGGGTCCACTTTGGACAGCTTTGAGATGGAAAGCGGAGGGAAGCAAGAATGTGTTTTTGCCCCTACACTCTTTGGAATCTTCTTCTCGGTACTCTTGAACTGTGTGTTTAAGGACAGGAAAGATGGAATGTATTTCCACACAAGATTGGATAGGAAACTCTTCAACCTGTCCTGACTAAAGTCCAAGACCAAAGTTAAAAAGGTGCTAATCAGGGAACTTCTATTCACTCATGATGCTGCCGTCATAGCCCATGATGAAGATCTACTACAAGAACTCATGGACCGCCTTTCAGATGCTTGTCAGGCATTTGCTCTCATCATCAGCATTAAGAAAATGGTTGTGTTAGGACAGGGGGTTCCACAAGATCCTTCAATCACCTTAAATACAAACTAGCCAGAAGTAGTCCAAAAGTTCAGCTGTTTAGGTTCTACAGTGACCACCATCCATCTCATTGGATGAAGAACTAACTGTTTGCATTGGAAAGGCTGCTACCACCTTTAGCAGACTAACTAAAAAAGCATGGAACAACTCAAAGCTTACCATCAAGACCAAAATCATAGCGTTCCAAGCTTGTGTTCTCTCAGCACTCTCATGTATGATGGGGAAACATGGACAACTTATGCTCATCAGGAGAAAAGATTAAACAGTTTCCACCTACGCTGTTTCCACTGCATACTCAACACCAAATGGCAAGATAAAGTCACCAATGCAGAGGTTCATCAAAGGGCAAATTTACCAACTGTGACAGCCCTGCTCAAGCAAAGATGACTGCGCAGGCTGGGCCATCTGAGTATGTTGGAAGATGGATGCATACTCAAGGACATGCTATACGGGGAGCTATCAGATGGAACAAGAACAGGACATCACAAGCTTCGTTATAAAGACACATGCAAATTAGATATGAAGAAATTTGGAATTGATCCTGACCAATGGAAAATCTTGGCAAGTGATTGTAACAAGTGTCGCCATCATCTCCAACAGGGTATCAAAGTCCATGACAGAAGCTGGATCCTACAGCTTGAGGGAAAAAGAGCCCATAGGAAGCCAGCAGCTCCCAACCAAGACACATACATTTGCAATAACTGTTCAAGATCGTGCAAATCTCGGATTGGACTATTCAATCACATGAGACATTGAAAAACCATCTACACCATAGGTTGCAATTCCCAGCATCTCTCATAGACAAGAGGATGCTAATAAATAATAATAATAATAATAATAATAAAAGTTCTGTCCTCAGACAGCCACAGTTTACACAGGCTTTGTGCTACAAGGAGAAGGGGTGAATATTACCCTCTACGCATAAACTACGATCCCCTAAGAAACTTCCACTGTGTCTGACAATCCCCTAAGAAACTTCCACTGTGTCTAGAAACTGCAATAATGATGGTTTTTCTTTATCAAAATTAAAAATGGAAGTAACTCAGGCATTCTACCAATAGTATAATAGCTTACATTAAAATAATGTAAACATAAGCAACATGCTAATCTCCCTGTGCACATGAGTGAAGTCAGCCGTCGTACTGGAAGATGCTAGGATAATATCTACTGTGACAGGGTGGGGCCAGATGGCTACAGGAGAGTAATAGAAGGCAGATATATTAGCCCCAGGTTAAGTAGGTCCCTTCCCCCTGGGTAAGGTAACAGGGAAGGTTCCAGAACAATCAGGAGCCTTCTGGAGACAATTAAGACAGACAGGCTGATTAGAACACCTGCAGCCAATCAAGAAGCTGCTAGAATCAATTAAGGCAGGCTAATCAGGGCACCTGGGTTTAAAAAGGAGCTCACTTCAGTTTGTGGTGTGTGTGCAAGTAGCTGGGAGCAAGAGGTGCAAGACGTTGAGAGTGAGAAGGCGTACTACTGGAAGACTGAGAAGTACAAGCATTATCAGACATCAGGAGGAAGGTCCTGTGGTGAAAATAAAGAAGATGTTGGGAGGAGGCCATGGGGAAGTAGCCCAGGGAGTTGTAGCTATTGCACAGCTGTTCCAGGAGGCACTCTAGACAGCTGCATTCCACAGGGCCCTGGGCTGGAACCTGGAGTAGAGGGTGTGCCCAGGTTCCCCCCAAACCTCCCAACTCCTGGTCAGACATAGGAGTCGTCGAACTGGACTGTGGGTTCAGAAAAACGGCCAAGCTGCGGGCTGCTGTGAAGCTCCAAGGTGAGCAAATCCACCAATAAGCGCAAGACCCACCAAGGTAGAGGAGGAACTTTGTCATACTACTCACTATGGAGGGTCCTGGCACTTTTAGTGGACAGTGTCAGGGATCTACAGTGTTTCATGAGCTATACGTAGAGGTCTGTTCTTTCTGAATCTGGTACTAGTGTGAGTATATTTTCTTTAAGCTGCCAGTCTGTCATTGCACCATGTCACATCAATTAAACTGTGGCTGATATGAAAAATCCAGGAGAGTTTTGTCTCCCTGGATGGAGGTTTTTCATATTTGTAACTTGGATTGTGATTAGTTTATTCGCTGTGATGGGGTTAGAGAGTGAGGAAAGGGCTATAACACTATTCTATAGTTTTCCTTTCCCCATTCCTACCAGCTTTAAGTACAGAAACGACAAAATCCTACCCACAGCCACAAAAATTCCCCTGAGTAAACATGAATGAAAAAACTTACGTAGCTATTAGTTGTCATCAGTGTGTCAGAGAAACAGATTATATTTAAACATCAACACACCCCTTAACTGAGACAGGGGAGTTCCTGAACAGACGCAGAAGAAGAAGAAGAGGAGAGAACATTTAAAGGCATAAAACTGAAGATCTGTTACTTACTCTCAGGTCATCCTTTGTGCTGAATCTATCAAGAAGTTGCTGGTAATGTCTATCGGTCATTTGTCGTAATAGTGACAAGAGACAGGAAACAAATTCCCCCTAATGCAAACCAAGAGAGGAAATGTTATACCTCAAGCCCAAAATATAGAAAACATCAGAACAATCACATTATGAAACTCTTAAAAACAAATTAGTAATCTAAAGAAAATGAGCACTGCAAAGGCTGAAACAATTTTCAAAGACATTTCTTGATATTTTGTGTAATATTTTCTTATTAATAAAAATAGGGCTATAATCCTTTAAAATGTTGTATTTTACCTATGGATTTGCTTCCCACTTACATACTTTTGTTTTCCAAATGCAATTTCCTCTACGTGAATCAGTTCAAAAGCAACTAAAACAATACAAGCATGACGTGAAAAAGTAATCAATATAAGCTGATAGTATGTTTACATAATAATGAATTGTTTCCCTTGCAACTATATTTATGCATCTAGTTTACATTGCAAAAATTCCATCTCTTCCTGACCGTTTGCTTTTGAAAGAAAACATAAATAAAAATATTTTGCAACAATTCTGGGAAGAACTCTTGTTTACCTGTGGGGAGGGAAATGAGGAGGGAGATCATAGGAAGGAGAAAAGGAAGGACAAAAAATTTTGAAGTATTTTTAAACACTGTTTTTGTAGTTTGCCAGCCCATATATTTTGGGTAGATTTTTCCCTCTCTTATTTAAAAATTGAATTTTTGAAATACTAATGCTGTGTCTTCACTGCAAAATGAAATAGCTAACTAACGTTGAGAGTGCGCAGGCACTATAGTTTTTACCTAGATGTTGCTAGTCGAGATAAACCCCATTGGTGCTGGGAGGGGGTGGAGGGAGAAGGGTATTTGTTTTATCTTGACTAGTGACACCAAGATAAAAAAAAATACCTGTGCCTTGTCTCTACTAGGATTTTATACAGAGATGGCTCTCAAGATAGTAAACATCTTTTTTTGCAGAAAGATGTAGCCTCAGATTATTATACTAATAGCCTGGGATAGTTTGTTTCTCAACCTTCGGCCCCCAAGCATAATCACCCAGGCTACCACTAGTACTTTGTAAACAGGAAGCATCTTTAAATGATCCTTTAAATCTTTAAATCATCTTTAAATGATCAGATTATATCCTATATTCCTGATCCTTGCTGATGAGCTTCCCTGATCATGAAGCTTTTATAATATTTAAAAATATTTTATATTTCATTATATCTGCAGAGATTCAAGCTGAATGTAATGTATCTCAATACAGTGTACAAAAGGAAAAAATGGTGGTCTGATTAGATTAGCTGTTTAAAAAAACAACTACACGCTTCTGTGACTGCTGTTCTCCTTCAGTTACAAGCCAAGACCCCTGTGTGTCATTAGGCTACTTAGCGTAAATAAACAGTGGAGTAAGTAAAAATGGCCTTACCTTACTTTAATCACAGCTAGATCAACACATTTGAACATGAATCTCAAATACACATTCTTTAAATAAAATGAACTGTGCAAACTTTTCTTTTTGTTTCTATGTTTAGACCCTTCTAATCACTTACACTGCATATCTTCTGCGACCCCATATTAACTTTATATTACAGATAACACACTGAAGTTAAAATAATACACTACAACATCAAAATTACATTTTATAGTTCCACGTTGTTACTATATGGTACACAACTTGATTTTCAAATGAGACAGAAGTTGTAGCCAAGATTTTTTTAATGGGTTCTTAAAGCTGAGTTCCTAGTTCAGCCTTAGACACCTAAAAAAGTGGCCTAATTTTCAAAAGTGATGAGCACTCAGTACCTCCCACTGAAATTAACGTTGGTACTTATTTTGAAAATCTTGGCCCAGTTTCCTGCCAATGTCATTTACAGAACCAGGGAGTGCAAGCAACATCATTCATTTCTAAGTAAGACTGAAAGCATAGTCTGTATGTCTTATCCTCTCATACTAAAAAGCATAGGGGTAGAGTCTACCACCTTAAGTCACCTTACTTCCACAAGTAGTCTCATCAAGTTATTTTCCATTTTCTTCCATAAAGAACAAAATTATTTAACACATATAGCACTGACTGTGTTGCAGTAGCACTCGGCTGTAACTCGTTATGCTTCACAGGGACTGTAATTCTAAGATTTCACATTCCTTTAATTTAAATTTTAAAAGTATTTTGTAAATGTGAAAAGCTTCATTCTAATTGGTTTCTTTCAGCAATCTAATTGTGTGCAGATACATTTCTCATAAAGCAACCTAAAGGGCTAATTTATTGACATCACTGCATTACTCCAATTCACGCTGGTGTAACTTCACTGAGATCACTGGCCCTGGAAATTATAAAGTTTTCTTTCAGGCACACAGCTTCAAGCCCCACACATCCATCTCACAGAGTGCACTAAATAATTCACAGCAGAACATAAGGTAAGATTGAGATAGAATATACACATATGCAGAAACACAATGCAGGATGGGCCTATGGCAACACTGAGACATAGTTTTGAGACTA
Organism: Natator depressus; assembly: GCF_965152275.1. Lineage (NCBI taxonomy): Eukaryota > Metazoa > Chordata > Testudines > Cheloniidae > Natator > Natator depressus. The sequence continues at coordinate 297,918,750 of NC_134234.1, forward strand.
CTTGCAGACTGAGGCAGTACCCAGCGAGACGAAGAGTGACACAATTTAGCCGATTGTGTTGCCATAAAGCCTATATCCCACCTCACAAAGAGCATTTAATGATACAGGATTGACTCTAGGCAACATGCTGGGCCAGATTCTACCATTTGTACTCATGTTGGGTGGTGCCTTACTCCACAAATAGTTCCAAGAACCTGGCTCAGTGTGCTGCCATAAGCCCATACTGCATGATGTTCTCACATAAATGTATATAATTGCCTTATGCTGTGCTGTGAGTCACTTCCACATTAAGTATTCTGTGAGGTGCATGTAGTAATGATGACAAGCCTTAGTGATGCATATAGAGCTAATGAAAACTTTATAACTTGCAAGGCCCTTCAGAGTCTAATTTTTGATAGAGTGATGAATTAGCCCTTTATGCTACTTTATAAAAAAACCAGTATCCACAAACAATTGGATATTTTAATGGAAACCAATTACAATGGAGTTTTGCCACACTTCCGACCCCATTCTACAACCTTTATTTAGATAAAGCAGAACTTCCCTATGCAAGAAGTTTGAACTTCAGAGAACATTTTTGCAGTTTAAAATTAAAGAAATGTGAAATCTTAGAAGTACAATCCCTCTCATGCATAATGAATTGGAGCACAGTGCTACTGTAAAACATAAGATAGTCAACTCATGGTTAACTCTACAAATGCTTCCAATAATTTTGTTCCCCGTGGGAGAAAGTGAAAAATATTTTCCAGATGTATTAAATACTTTTTTACAATGCTTGTCCTCAGAGGGAATTCAAGTTGAAAGGCTAGAATCCCTATATCATTGGAAAAATAAAAAGTAACAGTGTAAGGAGCTGGTCTAATGAGATGGCAAATCAAAAAGAAGGAATGTCCAGGTACTTTAAGTTTTTCACAGAAAACTCTGCTGAATGACCAGTAAGTGACCTGCTCCTCTTACTCAGGTGCTCTTTTGTAAGGCCACTACATTTCCCCTGCTGTGTAAGATTTTATTCTCCCCAAATACAACCTCCTTGAAAGCAGAGCAAAGTGTAGTTTCGTTTTATTTCAAGAACACTAACTTTTAGAGAAAATCCCAGTGACTGCACTAAAACCTTTTAATGCACATCAGCCATTATATAGTGTTGACCTAAATACCACTTATGTTCCCTGCAGAACATTGATCTCTTGACTTTAGTTAGCATGTTAGAACTGAAGCTCAGACCCAGATAAGTGTTGCTAGTTTTATTATTTATTTTTATTATTAATTATTATTATTATTTTAATTTTGATTTAAATACCTTCGGGGTGTGTGAGTGTGTTTTGAGATTCTTTTCCCCCGTCAAAAATTTGGATTTTTGGGAGGTAAAAATGTTAATGTTTTGCCACACTATTTCATCTTCATGAGTGCTGTGTTTTAGTCCTTTCAGGAAGCTGTTAAACTGTCAATAAAAGCAGCATAATGAAATTGCCACTGACCTAACAGAATGTCAAATGGAAGAATTTCGTCCCCTTAATTTTTTGACTACTACAATGTATAAATACATATACATATATATAAATAAAACCATACAGCACTAATAATTCCATTGAAAGTCAGAAAAGCAAGTAAAATCTACTTCACTTCCCACATCCCCCTTAGCCTGCCTAATGCAATCTTTTCAAAACAGCAGGTAATCTGATTAACAATGAGCATTACAACACGTAGGCAATCCACCTAAACACAGTCGGATGAGTTAAGAGCCCAGTGACAGTCTTAAATTGGTATGGGTCTGTTTTATGATGAAAACCTTACGGTCACGTCTTGAAACTGCAGGCGCATCGCAGACCCTGATGGCTGAGGTCTGCTTGTGATCTCTAATATGGTTCTCAGCAGTATATCTAGCAAGCTGTTCACAATCACATCTATTTCTTCCAAGACGGATTTTTCCTAAAATAAAGAAAAATATTTTTTCAGATTGCTATTACTGAAAAAGGAATAGACACATGCAGAATTTTCCCTAGTGTTAGCACCTGGATTAGTTTAGTTGAGGTGAGAATTAGTTTTCATCACAGCCGCTGCACTTTATAAACCTTGGTAATATTTTCCACCCAGGATATCAGAGTCATTCCATTTACTTTAATCCACTGTTCTCAAATTAATTACGTTACTGATATATAGAAGACGGTTATTAAAAACATGAGCCTAAGTACTCATCATTAAACATAATTCTTTTTCAAGGTACAGTATAAAGGAAAGTAGTACATGATTTATGACAGCTATTTAGCCAAGATTTTTAGTCAACACTCATACTTTTTAGCCATAGAAATGGACAGAGGAGATTTAAAATCTAAAGCAGAGAGAATTCTGTTTTGAATACTTTATGTGATCAACAAAGAAACTACCACCAAAAACCAACAGATGGGTATAGCAACTTTTTAAGGCCAAATACCCCAGCAACGTCCAGCTACTTTGTGCCACTCCGATGAGAAGAAAGCAAACATATCTCTGGCCAGTTATGCAAGTTTATAGCTGATTTGTATCATCAGAATAATGCAAAGGAGCCAAACTATAGACCATTGAACAAGGCCAAAAATGTTAACTAACAAGGAAGAACAAAGTTAGTGCAGTGTTAAAGTTGCACAGTTATTACAAAATCCAGGAAATACATATTTTAATTTTGCTACGTTTCACGTATGTAGCAATCTCCCCATTTTAGTTTTCAAATGATATTTTTATTATTTTGATGTTATTCATTTTATTTAATTAATGTACCTATTGATTTATTTTTATTTTATATAATCATTGATTACATTTTCACCCATTTGCCAAATGGTAGCAGATTTTGGGTCTTGCAGATCAATTTCCTATTGGAGAAGAAATCAACAACACAAAATCTGGGTATTTTCTTAGTGTAACTTGTTTTAGTTACACTTTATACACAAGTCCTTGAACAGAGGTGATCACATGTGACACATAAGCAATCCTGTCTTCCAGTAATCTCTGCCCAAACACTCTGGTCCAAGAATTCCACCTCTCATTAGAGAGGTCAAGGAAGGGAACAAACTCTTCTGCTGTAAGGCAACAACTCCCTTAAGAGAACCCCCATTACAAAATAAACCCTGCATTTCTTCAAAGACTGTATGTTGCTCGCATACTAAGAAAAAGAACTTGTAGGACTATGTGGAAACAGCACCATCAAGTGATCCCTGTCGAAACAATATATTAATGTTTATGGGCCCAGTCCTTGAAAGTAATTCACGGGTGTGCATACTTGCACCTTTTATGAAGCCCTTTAAGGGATAAGGGCCTGTCTTAAAATATGCACCATATTCCTAGGATTTGCAATTTAGTTAATATTTCTGTAAAAACCTAAAATTTTGCACTTCCTGACTTGATTTTATTTTTACTCAACATTCTTAACGTCACATTAATTTAAATGTCAGTTAGTTTGGGAGGCTGATTTCTTTTATTGATTTTTACAAAAAGCAGCTTATTGCGATAGTAAATGTTAACGTTTGAATGGTCCCAGTTATATACACCTGTGCTACAACTGCCAGTTGTATTCCCTCAGGCAAGGACACAAATACAAGTTCTGAGAAATTGTGGGATGGCTTCCCTCAAATCAATAACATATCGTCTCTATCTTGTTTGATTAGTCACAGACAGCTAGCCTGCATCCAAGCCCTAAGTTAGTATAAACACTGGGTTATTTGTTCCACTTCTCTGGCCTGGTCAAACATGGAGACACAGCATAATGAATGCAATGTGGTCTACTGTCTCACCACTCACTCTCTCAGTGCTACAAGTTGAGCAAAAGGGGTGACAATACAGACTCCCTGCAAGTAAGAACCCTCGAGGCAGAGAAACAACTGCCTACAACTATCCCTGGGCAATATCTCTAGTGGCCAAAAAGTGGAGCTATTTAAGAGCAATTCATCCATCCATACTAGGATCCACAAGCAAGTCAACAAAATCTCATTGTCAATGCTTTCAAAAGCTGCTTATAGATAGCTGCTTATAGAGTCTGCAGACACTATCTCTATCCATTGCTATGGTAAGATCATAAGTTAAGACAGTTGCCTCACAAGAACCACCAAGTTTTCTGTTACCTTTTCCCAAAATGGGAGATTGGATACTGGTTTATTTCCAGAATAAAGAGCTGGATTCTTGAACACTGATCTCCCCATGACTTCTAGTGCCTCATCCTCTATAGGGAAATGCTGACAACCTCAGCTAACTGTGGACCCAGTACTTCACAACTGCTCTCTTTTTTCTCACCACCCTGGAAAGACAAAATTGTAGCACAAAGCTGCACACCTGCACCTCTCTGCGCTCAATGAGTTGAAACTGAAGCTTTTTTCCCCTGCAACACACTGTTCTGTTTCCATGGCAGTAGACTGCTCTGTCCCTATCTGAGCAATTTTATTTGCAAAATAACGTGACATTTCTTCACAGCAAGAAACACTTGACTCTGTAACCAAATAGAGACAGCCAGGATTCACCAAGCAGTCGAATTAACTCTTTTGCATGGGACTTTGCAGATGCTATGATGGAAGTGAAGAAATCTGTCTTTGCCTCCCTCACAGCCAGAGCACATGTTCTTTAAAAGACTCAAAAAAAATCCTCTATGTTGCTATTGTTTGGACACAGTAGGAGTCTGGGGCCCTAGCCATTTCCTCTCTCTCTCCACCTGTAAATCCAGGTGACTTGTGAAGATAGAGCCAGCACACAGTGTGTTTAGGGGCTGTATCAAAAAGGGAGGACAAATTATTATTATGAACTCCTACCAAATTATTGTTAGAGTGGACAATAGAAGAATAACCTTATCCTTCAAAGCTGCCTGAAAATGGTTTCAACAGTTTCTGAAAGCAGACCATCAAAACATTTCCATTGCCCTGTCAAGACAAGTATGTTCCAACTTCAGACCAAAAGAGACAGTGGTCAGTCTGTAGCTGAGGAGTAATATCTCTCCAATCTACACTTGTGACTCCAACACCAGAGTGTTTAGACTACAGTCCAATGTTTATTTTGGCAGCTGTGAAACTGTGAGCTGATCCAGAAAATTCATCACAGATAACAACACACAGTGATTGAAATGTCTAGGTACTATCAATCTCAGTGACTCAAGTGAGGAACATGATTAGCTCAGCCTCTGAATTAGAGAGGGACAACAAATAACACAGAGGGACATAACATAGAGGGACATTACACCACCAACTGTGTATTATGTTCATCTTTGGACTCTCTGGCCAGGAGGACACATTCAATGTGACATAGTTTCAGGATGCAAGATCTCTTGTATTTGAGGTCAGATGAAAAAAATATAGCTACCCACCAGCCTAGATCATGTTTCTCCTCATGCTGAACTATACACCTTTCCAGGGAAGCCGCAACAAAAATGTGTCAAAATAACAGCCCCATATTAAGTCATATACGGTATTATTTAACAGCCTGAAATGAAGATCCAGATCCAATGTCCTGCATTCCTGACAACTGTTATAATGTGAGACCAAAGGAACTGAGACTAACCATGCACCTGCATGGTTCACACTTACTACACCGATTAGTGTATGATGCTACTTTCTTTTTGCCTTGTCTCTCTCTACCACAGGGATTGAGGGGACCTAACCCTCACAGTCAAGATACTTCCCCATATCCCCAGTATGCAGCACTGTCATTGAACCTTCATGACCAACCTAAGGTGGCCCTCAGAGGGATGCAGCCATCACAACTAGGTGCCTCAATAAGAACACCGAGACCCATCTACAAAGTCCATCATAACCAACAGTCCCACAAACAGTCTCCAAATATATCAGATCATCCCTCTCCAACAGTGCATAGATCAGCCCACAGCACATCCTCTTCACTTATCCTACATGAATAAGTGGTCTATTAATCCCAACACACTTCCAAACCACTGTGGGTCAGCCTTCACATTGACAGCACAATGATCCTGGCAGGACAGTTATACTAGAGGGGTCTATCCAAAGGGCTGAGGGTCAGATCTTGGCTATTAGGACAGGCCATCATAACTGGTGGCTCAGCAGTCCCAGAAGAGCAACCCAACACAAATGATCAATCCTGTTAAACCCTTCCACAAATCTCCTCCTTACTCACTCCACTCAATGCCCGAGCTCTTAAACAGTCCTCTTATCCTCCATCTATGAACTCGTTAAGAACATCATCTTTCTCACAGTCAGTACATCCCTTTCATATCCGCTCTCCATGAACAGGTCATCCAACTCAATCCCTTCATCCATTACACACACAAAAACTATCTTCAGAATGTCAACTTCCAACAAACCCACCAAAACAAGGTCAATAATAAGGGGCAGACCAGGCTACAGGTGGAGAAGCAGCCCTACATCCACAATTCCTGCTCGGCTGTAATAAGTGTCCCTCTTAAAAGATCCCCCTAGTTTCCTGTTCTCAGTGGAAAAAGGGCAGGGCAGGCTGCAAGTGAAGAAGCATTTCCGACCCCAAGCTTCCTCAAGTCCAGGTGGGCTGAAACAGGGAGGTGGCCTCTTTTAAAACTCCTAACCTTAAAACACAGGCCTGACAAAAAGATGCTATTTACAACAGAATTTATATCTTAAACCAGACAATCTTTCTCTGTTTGTCTTTGAAAACAGATCTAAATTACTGCATGTTAGAACACTGGAACAGTGTCAACACTCAGTAGAACACAGAGTGCTAGATTAAAAATATTCTTGTAACAGTCCAAAAAATTGATGAAAAATCTAACTGACATATTCATCAAGGTTCAGTTCCTAGAGAATGCTCTAAATGTCACTTTTTGTTCAACCGACAGTTTATTTTATTACGAGGAGCCAAATAATGAAGTTAAAAAAAACCACTACTGTTCATAACCTGGATTTACTTACTGAGCTATTTTTCTTTATGAAACAAAATATGTTGCTAAGGATACGTGCACACATTGTAAGATCCTTCTGCTCTTGTAAATGCATGTGGAGGTGATGTAAAACTACTGGAAGAAGAATATATCTGGAATCTGCAAGGAGAGAGAAAGGGTATGAGTGGACTCCTTTCATTTTATATATCTTTTAATAAAATATAATCATATATAAACTGTAAATGTGTATTATATCCATACAAATATTTCTGAACATCAGACACTTTCAGCAGCTTCATACCATATCATAACCAAAAGAAAAATTTCATGTACTATCTTTTGCTGAAATCACCTCTAGACATACACATTACTGTGTGTGATTTTAAATATGTAAAATTAAATTACATATTTATAGAACTTTCTTGCAGAAAACATTAGCATAATAATGTAGGTATACAAAATGACATGGAAACTATTCTCTCCTACCTCCCTGGTTTATCACTGGCCTTTTTTGCAACTATATCACTTTCCAAATTGAGATCTAATTTACTGTCCACTACCACGCTCAGCTCTTTTTCACTATTACTGCTTTTCAGATTTCTCCCTCCTACTGAGTATGTGGAATACAGATTATTTGTCTCTACTGGAATTAACTTGCATTTTTCCGAGCTGAATCTCATTTTCTGCCCACAGCCTTTTGTTATGATTTTTCTTTTTTGACTTCTCCCAATTTAGTATCAGCTGTGAATTGCACTAATGTGCTGTTTACTTCCTTTCCTGATCATTAATAAAGATATTAAATAAGACCAGTCCTAACACTGATGTCTGTGGTGCCATACTAGATACCACCTCCCTTTCTGATCGATGGAACTTGTTATTATCCTTTGTTTAAAGTTACTCTAGACACACACATACTATATATATGTATACACACATATACACACACACACACACATATATTTGAGACACTGTTTTTATTTTAAATCTACTCAAGTTAGTATTTCTATTAAGATATTTTAAAAGCATTATTAAAACTAAACCCTTTGCTGCCATTAATTCATTGTTTCTCATTATTTCATGAAAGGAAGCAAGTTTGTCTAGGCCAGAGGTCGGCAACCTTTCAGAAGTGGTGTGCTGAGTCTTCATTTATTCACTCTAATTTAAGGTTTCGTGTGCCAGTAATACATTTTAACGTTTTTAGAAGGTCTCTTTCTATAAGTCTATAATATATAACTAAACTATTGTTGTCTGTAAAGTAAATAAGGTTTTTAAAATGTTTAAGAAGCTTCATTTAAAATTAAATTAAAATGCAGATCCCCCCAGACCGGGCAGTGTGAGTGCCACTGAAAATCAGCTCGCGTGCCGCCTTTGGCACAAGTGCCATAGGTTGCCTACCCCTGGTCTAGCCAGAACGTTTGTTACAAACGCATGCTGCAAAGTGCTTATGATTCCATTAACCTCTGAATGATCAATGATTTTTTTTTCTCTGACTTTTTAATCTACTTTTTAAAAGGGTATAGAAGTTTGATTTAAGGGATAGTAGTCTCTGCCAGGATTAAGCTTCTTTCCTACACTGAAAATTATCGCTGCTCTGCTCTTCCTCCAGTCTTCCCTCATTGTCACTGAGTCAGTAAGTTCATTTGCTAGTTACCCATATAACCTTAGCCCTGGTCTACACTAGGAGTTTAGGTTGAATTTAGCAGCATTAAATCAATTTAACCCTGCACCTGTCCACATGACGAAGCCCTTTTTTTCGACTTAAAGGGCTCTTAAAATTGATTTCTTTACTCCACCCCTGACGAGGGGATTAGCGCTCATCAGCAGAGGTGACCATGATGGAGTTCCAGAATCACAAAAGAGCTCCAGCATGGACCGAACAGGAGGTACGGGATCTGATCGCTGTATGGGGAGAGGAATCCATGCTATCAGAACTCCGTTCCAGTTTTCGAAATGCCAAAACATTTGTCAAAATCTCCCAGGGCATGAAGGACAGAGGCCAAAACAGGGACCCAAAGCAGTGCCGCGTGAAACTTAAGGAGCTGAGGCAAGCCTACCACAAAACCAGAGAGGCAAACGGCCTCTCCAGGTCAGAGCCCAAAACATGCCGCTTCTATGATGAGCTGCATGCCATTTTAGGGGGTTCAGCCACCATTACCCCAACTGTGTTATCTGACTCCTTCAATGGAGATGGAGGCAACACGGAAGCAGGTTTTGGGGACGAGGAAGATGATGATGATGAGGTTGTAGATAGCTCACAGCAAGCAAGCGGAGAAACCAGTTTTCCCAACAGCCACGAACTGTTTCTCACCCTGGACCTGGAGCCAGTACCCCCCAAACCCACCCAAGGCTGCCTCCTGGACCCGCCAGGCGGAGAAGGGACCTCTGGTGAGTGTACCTTTTTAAATAGTACACATGGTTTAAAAGCAAGCGTGTCTGTTAACGTGTCTGGGGATGGAGTGGAAATGCTCCAGGGACATCTCCATAAAGCTCTCCTGGATGTACTCCCAAAGCCTTTGCAAAAGGTTTCTGGGGAGGGCAGCTTTATTCCGTCCTCCTTGGTCGGATGCTTTACCATGCCAGGCCAGTAGCACGTAGTGGGGAATCATTGCAGAACAAAGCATTGCAGTGTATGTTACGAATAGAATTACGCCCAAGAACACGGGGGAGGGGGCCTCCGGCCACCCAGCCACTCCATCCCAGAGGATTGCCCAAGCAACAGAAGGCTGGCATTCAATAAGTTTTAAAGTTTTAAACTTTTAAAGTGCTGTGTGGCCTTGTCCTTCCCTCCTCCACCACCCCTCCCGGGCTACCCTGGCAGTTATCCCCCTATTTGTGTGATGAATGAATAAAGAATGCATGAATGTGAAGCAACAATGACTTTATTGCCTCTGCAAGCGGTGATCGAAGGGAGGAGGGGAGGGTGGTTAGCTTACAGGGAAGTAGAGTGAACCAAGGGTGTGGGGGGGTTCATCAAGGAGAAACAAACAGAACTTTCACACCGCAGCCTGGCCAGTCATGAAACTGGTTTTCAAAGCTTCTCTGATGAGGACCGCACCCTCCTGTGCTCTTCTAACTGCCCTGGTGTCTGGCTGTGCGTAACCAGCGGCCAGGCGATTTGCCTCAACCACCCACCCCACCATAAACGTCTCCCCCTTACTCTCACAGATACTGTGGAGCGCACAGCAAGCAGTAATAACAGTGGAATATTGGTTTCGCTGAGGTCTAACCGAGTCAGTAAACTGCGCCAGTGTGCCTTTAAACGTCCAAATGCACATTCTACCACCATTCTGCACTTGCTCAGCCTGTAGTTGAACAGCTCCTGACTACTGTCCAGGCTGCCTGTGTACGGCTTCATGAGCCATGGTATTCAGGGGTAGGCTGGGTCCCCAAGGATAACTATAGGCATTTCAACATCCCCAACAGTTATTTTCTGGTCTGGGAATAAAGTCCCTTCCTGCAGCTTTTGAAACAGACCAGAGTTCCTGGAGATGCGAGCGTCATGTACCTTTCCCGGCCACCCCATGTTGATGTTGGTGAAATGTCCCTTGTGATCCACCAGTGCTTGCAGCAGTATTGAAAAGTGCCCCTTGCGGTTTATGTACGCGCCGGCTTGGTGCTCCGGTGCCAAGATAGGGATATGCGTTCCGTCTATGGCCCCACCACAGTTAGGGAATCCCATTGCAGCAAAGCCATCCACTATGACCTGCACATTTCCCAAGGTCACTACCCTTGATATCAGCAGATCTTTGATTGCGTGGGCTACTTGCATCACAGCAGCCCCCACAGTAGATTTGCCCACTCCAAATTGATTCCCGACTGACCGGTAGCTGTCAGGCGTTGCAAGCTTCCACAGGGCTATTGCCACTCGCTTCTCAACTGTGAGGGCTGCTCTCATCTTGGTATTCTTGAGCCTCAGGGCAGGGGAAAGCAAGTCACAAAGTTCCATGAAAGTGCCCTTACGCATGCGAAAGTTTCGCAGCCACTGGGAATCGTCCCAGACCTGCAACACTATGCAGTCCCACCAGTCTGTGCTTGTTTCCCGGGCCCAGAATCAGCGTTCCACCGCATGAACCTGCCCCATTAGCATCATGATGTCCACATTGCCAGGGCCCATGCTTTGAGAGAAGTCTGTGTCCATGTCCTCATCACTCTCATCACCGCGCTGACGTCGCCTACTCACCCAGTTTCGCTTTGCCAGGTTCTGGTGCTGCATATACAGCTGCATAATGTGCGTGGTGTTTAATGTGCTCCTAATTGCCAAAGTGATCTTAGCGGGCTCCATGCTTGCCGTGGTATGGCATCTGCACAGAAAAAAGGCGTGGAACGATTGTCTACCGTTGCTCTGACAGAGGGAGGGACGACTGACGACATGGCTTACACGGTTGGCTTACAGGGAATTAAAATCAACAAAGGGGGTGGCTTTACATCAAGGAGAAAGAAAAACAACTGTCACACAGAATGGCCCCCTCAAGGATTGAACTCAAAACCCTGGGTTTAGCAGGCCAATGCTCAACCCACTGAGCTATGCCTCCCTCCGGTATTTCAAGCAGGACTGAATCTCCATTAAACTTTTCAAGGTGCCTTACAGATCCCACCAAAACGATTGTCAGCCGTTGATTTCACGGAGGGAGGGAGGGGGAAGCAAAGGAATACAAAACAAATCTGGTGTATTTCTTGTTTTGATCCATTCCATCTATCTTTTACATCTTTGGCTGGCAGCAGACGGTGCAGTAGGACTGCTAGCCATCCTCATCTCCTGGCTGTTCAGCAGAAGATGGTGCCATAGGACTACTAGCCATCCTCATCTCGTGCCTGCTCGTCATAAGATGGTACAATAGGACTGCCGGCAGGACTAAAGAGAATGACCTGGTCGAGTCACTCCTATTTTAGTCCCTGCACCCATGTCTGCTCAGGCGCTCCTGACGGACCTTACCGAGGCGGCCAGGAGCACCTTGGACATGATGTCGATGGTTATCAGGCCTATTGCACCGTCTGCTGCCACAAGGCAATGGGTTGCTGCTGTGTAGCAAGGCAGTACTGCGTCTGCCAGCACCCAGGAGACGTACGGTGACAGTGAGCTGAGCGGGCTCCATGCTTGCCGTAGTATGGCGTCTGTACAGGTAACTCAGGAAAAAAGGCGCGAAACAATTGTCTGCCATTGCTTTCACGGAGGGAGGGAGGGAGGGCCTGACGACATGTACCCAGAACCACCCGCAAGAATGTTTTTGCCCCATTAGGCATTGGGATCTCAACCCAGAATTCCAATGGGCGGCGGAGACTGCGCGAACTGTGGGATAGCTACCCACAGTGCAACGCTCCGGAAGTTGAAGCTAGCCTCGGTACTGTGGAAGCACTCTGCCGACCTAATGCACTTAGAGCATTTTGTGTGGGGACACACACAATCAACTATATAAAAATGATTTCTAAAAAAACAACTTCTATAAATGCGACCTAATTTCATAGTGTAGACATACCCCTAGACAACTGTCATAAGGACCTGTGGATTTGAAAACCCATTTTCCAAGTACTGTACTCCTTTGTTTGCTCTTTAACTGTTTTACAGGATCTTCTATCCTTGCTAATTATTCATGTGTTATGTAGAAGCAAAATTTAGCAACTCAGCCGTCTATGAGCCATCTTTAATTTGACTCCCTCCTTATTTATTAGTAGACTTCTAAACAAGTTTACTTTTGCAAAAGTGCCTTGGAAATCTAAAGTGCCATAAATGGCCAGAACCTTTGTTTTACACCTCAAATAAAAGATGACACCACCAAAAGCACAAAGCCATCTAATACTATGCTGACTTACTATGACTGACTCAGGGAGAGAGGGAATAGTGCCATCTACTGAGTTACTCGGATCACTTCCTGCACCACCTAAAGGCCATGTTCCTTGAAAACGTATAACCGAAAAACTGATCTGTCACAATTTCCTTAGGCTGTGAGATCTGATGGGATCACTGAACAGGATGAGATAACTATCATCTCCAGCCTTGAGTCACACACTAAAACCTATTTGTGAAAGTTCAGACACAGCAATGTGTATGTTTTGCCTACAGGCTTTACTTTTTTCTCAACAACTGTCAGGTACAATGTCAGCCACTGTAGATAGTCAAATTATTGAATGCAGGTACAGCACAATATTTAGAGGCCTTAGCCATTGGTCACTCTGTCCTAATTCCCCCAACCTGCTCCAAAAACCAAATTAGCTGACTGTTTAAAATGCTAATACTCACTTTTAAAAATATTATACAGAAAGTGGAAAAACAAAATTTTTATGACATCAATCTTTCCAAATCGATGATGAAACCTCAGGGCATCTCTGTGCCTTTTCTCTGCAATATTCCTTGTGGAATTCTGCGCCACTGCACACACACGTACAATTCAGGTTCTCTGCAGTTTTTTAATTCTCAGCAGAAAATACATTCTGCCAGGAGGTGCTGCAGTTACACCTTTCACCCACCAGGGGCTGCTGTAGCGCCAGAAGAGAGGGCAGCTGGCTCAGGGCCGAGCAGCCAGCCGTGGAGAGGGAGGGGTCATAGGCTGCTTTCCTCACAGTGTCCTGCCCATAGGACCAGGTGAGGAGACACAGGATATGAACAGATGGGGGAACACAGGGCTGCTGGGGGTCACATAGACTGGGGTTCAGAAGGGCTAGTGGGATGGACAGACTGGGGTGTGGGCACAGGAACTAGTGGGGTGACAGCATTGAGCCAGGCGCTGCATGAGAGTGGGAGTGCAGGGACACATGGAGCTCGCGGGGTGGGGGGGGCTGAGTGGGGTGCAGGGACACATGGGGACAAGGGGAGTTGGGTGCCGGGACACATGGAGAAAGGGCGAAGGGGGGTGCAGGGACACACACAGGGATGAGGCAGATGTGCCAGACTGAATGGGAGAGGCTAGAGCCAGGGTTTGCATAGGAGAGGCTCCCCAACTCCCTAACAATTCCTCCTCCCAAACAAAACCTGTTCCATACTTCTCCCATCCACACATAGCAACCCTCCAGGTTCACTCCCAGGATCCTTCCCAGTGGTTACTTTCCTCTCTCTCTGCTTCTCCATTGTCCCTGACTCCCCCAAGCCTTTGCACTGCTTCTGAGATGTGCAGTAAATACATTTCTGTATTGTAGTTTGAATGAATTATTACTCAAAGTTCTGCATTAATATGCCGAGGAAGGAATCTACTTAACAAAAAACATTTCCTGAATCTTTTTTGTTGTCTGTATTCTTATAGACATACTTGCTGACAGGTATTTTGAAATAAATTACCCAAATAACTGAAACTGGCATGATTATATTGTGTTATTTTGACAAATAAAATATGCAGAATTTTAAAATATTGTGTGCAGAATTTTTAGTTCATTGCTACATTACTAATTACAACCTAGATCTTGTAGACTGAATGAATTTTAAAAATTCAATTAACTTTTCAGTATGCATTGTTTGTATTTTATTTTTCCTTCTGCTTGAGCATGAAAATCAAGGCAGCCATTCACTTTTTTTAAAGCAGTTTCATTTGCACACACTCAATTTTGCATTTATTAGATTGGAAGCACTGTGTGGGAATCTTTAGTTGCACAAAAAGAAAAAAAATTCCCACTGGAATTCTGAAAAAATACATACATACATTTCTGGTCTGTCTAAACAGAGCATTTCAATTTCTAATTTGACAATTTTCATAAAACATTATTTTCATTTTAAAAGTTGTACTAGATAGGGTGAAGAACAAGAAACACTGTTAGGGGGGAAAAGTGATTTTTTTTTAATTGAAGGGGCATTAGTCAGATGGTTGCAAAAGTGTGTTTGATTGTCTGCCAGGTAAGTACTTAGAGAGATAAGATGGGTGAGGCAATATCTTTTATTGGACCAACTTCTGCTGACGAAAAAGGTTAGCTTTTGAGCTTACAGAGATCTCTTTTTCAGGTACTTACAAAGATATAGATATATTCAAATTTCATCACAAACTTCATAACTGAAAGATTTACCTCTAAATTTATATAGATTTTCAACCAAATATAATGATGTACACAATTAATGCTCTTTTGATGGGCAGTGTAATCTCAGATAAACCTATCCACAGTGGGATGGATTGAGGGAAAAGATCAGTCCCAAAAAGGAAACAGTTGGGTAATATGTTTTCCATTCTGTACCTTGTCATCCTCTAATTTCTCACTGTAATGATACAATGAGCACCAAAGAGAAATAGAATGTAGGGAAGCAAGAAAAGGAATCTATTTAGGCACCACCCTGTGGAGATCCTTGCGTCTCTCGATACTGCTCATGTGATGAGGAAGATGTGAGGCAAGGAGCCTAACTCCAGGGTGTACCCCAACTTCAGGATCTCCAGGACCCATCTATTTGATGTATAGTGGAGCCAAGTGTCTACAAAGTATGAGATTCCTCCTCCCAAGAGGATATCTGGTTGAATGCAGTACCCACTGCAGTCACGCTGAAAGCTTCAGTCGGGAAGAGGAGAAGTTACTGCCTCTATGAAGTTTCCCTCTGGGCTTGCAATTCCATGATTTGCCTCCGGAATGGTGGAGTCTCTTCTCTCGTACCTTTGCCGAGAGGGATGACAGGATGCTTGGTTCTGTGTGAAGACTTGTAGCACAACGAGGTTTAATCTGGAGTGCATGGAGAATGCTTAGATTTCTCTTCTTTTTAAAGCAAACCGCTTGCTGCAGTTTCTCCCAAAGAGTCGTCCAACAGTAAACTGTGAAGTAGGAGACATGAAGACTTTGTTTGCAACGGTTGTTTCCCTAGGACTGGAAGGGCATTCCTACTCTGAGGCACAGCTGGGGAGAAAACAAAGGGGAAGGTCAGAGCAAGGGCCCAATTCCTTCTTTTTGGAGGAGGATGCCAGACCCTTTGTCTTGTGAGTAAATCACCTACATGAGAAGGTGGGGTGGCACATTAGATACACTCTCCTTGAGTAAGATGGTAGCTTTACTTTTGAAAGAGTTCTTTGACTTACTCCTGCTGGGTCTCTCCCCAAGGGGGCTATTCCTGCTAACGTAGCCTGATTTCTGCTGACATCTGACCTGTTTGGTCCATATTACACATTATCCTGGGCAACAGGGGCCAGGTGGCAGGGCAGTGCAGCCCAGGTGGCTGCCCCAGACCCCGGAGCTCACGACACCCCAGGGCTGGCAGGGAGTCCTGGACCCCCAACCCCACAGGGCCGGCTGGGAGCTCAACCCCCCACACGAGGCAGCAGGGGGGGCCCTGCCCTGGGGGACCCCGCCCCCAGGGCAGCTGGGAACCTGGGATCCCAGGCACACCCACAGCCTTTAGCACACAGCTGAGCTTGGCCACAGCTGTGTGCTAATTGGGCTGTGGGTTGAGAACTGCTGGTCCACACTATTTCCAAATGTGTCTCAGTACACTCTGTACCAGCTATACTCTTTGCCCCTTCTTATGGCTACGTGGAGGTCTGAACTTGAAGCAGCTTCAGAGGACCCTGATAAGTTCTTCTTGCTGATGGCCTTGGGCTTTACCTTCTTCACCTACTCCTCCATGCTGAGATGGCAAAGATCCAATATGTGCAGCTCCATGAGTGATACTCACTAACCACATACCTTCAGCTGGAGCAAGGGTGCTCATTTCTTTCCCAAAGTGAACTGTAAAAGCTGTGTGTGTAAAAGGAAAAAACAGAAGTGCTAGACCACTACAGCAGCTGCCCTGCAAAAGTGGAAGATCTCATGAACGATGGCATGGCACAGCTAAGCCCTAGCGTCCGTGTCATGAATCTATTAGCTTCATAAGTACAGGAAGAGATGGTAGCACCAAACAGTAGCAGACTTGGGGAGAGGTCAGGAGCCAGAAATCAAAAAACTCCCAGGCTCTAATAGCAAGAGAACACCGTGGTGAGCTCCACTTCAGTCCCCCAGCATAGCACATCACATCACAGTGATTCAGGGGAAGATTTGCAAAATCCCAAAGCAGTTAGGCATCAAAGTCCCATTCACTTTCCATGGGAATTTGAAGCCTAACTGCTACTTGTGCCTTTGGAAACCTCTGCAGTAGTTCCCTAATCTGTTAGCTATAACATGGGATTTAGACTGAAAGTGCCCAAATATCCCAAAATCAATTCTAAGTGTCTGATTTTTCTGTATGCTGTAGCATATTAACTACTTATGCTGATTTCAACAAAATCACAAGTCTGGTGTCATCTTTGCAGTAGTAGAACTCTATTATGGTCACACAAACAATCAACTACTGAAACAATGCTGCTAGCTGTCTATGCCCTTGCAGCAAAAAATGTCAAACTTCAGTGCTACACAAATCTGGTTAGTCGCTAATAAAATGTTGGGGGGAAAGGGGGGAGGAGGAGGGGAGAGACAGAGAGAGACAGGATATCCTCATATAAAGTATCCTTTGTTACAGAAGCCTGCATAACACTGTTTTTGCAGCTGTTTAACAAAAGTATCATGTTATATCCACTTTTAATGGCATTAAGTGGTATAAGCAGTTTAATGTGTTCATCCTCTACCTCTGAGACACAGAGTTTAATTATACTTAAGATCACAGAGAGTCTCAGTTTTGCCCCAGGATGTAAATGGTTTACTATTTGCCAGACCAACATACCTTAAATAGTTCAGCACAATTTTTATTTTCCCCTATGGAGACTTAGAGAGGGCTCCCCTCTATGCCTGGGCTGATGGAGGGTCTACGTGCATTTATGTTTAGGAATGGAACATTATAGGACTGAAAGAGGTGAAGACGATGAGCTCCAGGAAATCCTTCCCCTAATTGGTGACCGAAATTACACTGTACAATATATTTTCAAGATCTGTCTCTGTTCCCTTATCATTTATACTAGCTGTTCATATTACTGATTTTGGTAATAATTTCTTTCATATCCATGAATCTTAGGATACAGAAATTCTCTCTAAATTCCTTTTGTACGCTTTCTTCACATTAATACCACATTGTCATTGTTGGGGCTTGTACTCTTAAAGGAGTATTCATTTTCCCAAATCTAGTTTCACTGACATTTTTAACTAAGAACATTGTATCATGAGCATTGCCCTCATTGTACCATTTCCAGACCAGAGTGGGATATAAAATTGCAAGAGCATCCTCAATAATGCCTGATAGGGAATTAAATCCATTTTCTCTGAATTTCATTCCGTAGGCTAGATTCTCTGCTCTGGCTGAGCTGCACTCAGTACAGGATAGAGAGGGAAGAGGAAAGGTGGCTTTAAGTCACCTTTACGCTGCCTTGATTGTGAAGCTTTCAGAGTGATTTAGTGGATATAGTGGATTTGGACTTTCAGAAAGCCTTTGACAAGGTCCCTCACCAAAGGCTCTTAAGCAGAGTAAGCTGTCATGGGGTAAGAGGGAAGATCCTCTCGTGGATCAGTAACTGGACAAAAGATAGAAAACAAAGGGTAGAAATAAATGGTCAGTTTTCAGAATGGAGAGAGGTAAACAGTGATGTCCCCCATGGATCTGTACTGGGACCAGTGCTGTTCAACATATTCATAAATGATCTGTAAAAAAAGGTGTAAACAGTGAGGTGGCAAAATTTGCAGATGATAAAAAAATTATTCAAGGTAGTAAAGTCCAAAGCAGACTGCAAAGAGTTACAAAGAGATCTCTCAAAACTGAGTGACTGGGCACAAAAGGGCAGTTGAAATTCAGTGTTGATAAATGCAAAGTAATGCATATTGTAAAACATAATCCCAACTATACATACAAACTGATGGGATCTAAATTAGCTGTTGCCACTTAAGAAAAAGATCTTGGAGTTATTGTGGATAATTCTCTGAAAACATCCGCTCAATGTGCAGCAGCAGTCAAAAAAGCGAAGAGAATGTTAGGAACCATTGAGAAAGATATAGAGAATAAGACAAATATCATAATGCTCCTATATAAATCCATGGTATGCGCACAGCTTGAATACTGGGGTCTGGTCACCCCATCTTAAAAAAGAAATATTAGAACTGGAAAAGATAGAGAAGGACAACAAAAATAATTAAGGGTATGGAACAGCTTCCATATGAGGAAAGACTAAAAGGACTGGGACTTTTCAGCTTGAAAAAGAGATGACTAAGGGGGGATATGACAGAGGTCTATAAAATCATGAATGGCATGCAGTACTGGGTTTACAATGGCGCCACTGGCTCCAGGGAACCGGCCCCATGCTCAGAAGGGGCCCCTTCCTGCTCCGTTTGCACTACACCCTGACACCCCGCTGGCTCCCCCCCCGCACCTTGCTCCTCTTGACCTGCCAACCAGCCGACCAAGGGCTCCTCTCCGCCCTCTGCCCCCACTCCCCTGCTCCTTTTTGCCCCTTGGCCAGACCACAGTGCACCTCTGGCTCCAGGTCAGAGAACCAGCGAATAGGGAAGAAGGATAAAGGAGTCTGAGGCGCAAGTGGTGTTCTCGTCCATCCTCCCCGTGGAAGGAAAAGGCCTGGGTAGAGACCGTCGAATCGTGGAAGTCAATGAATGGCTATGCAGGTGGCGTCAGACAGAAGGCTTTGGATTCTTTGACCATGGGATGTTGTTCCAAGAAGAAGGATTGCTAGGCAGAGACGGGCTCCACCTAACTAAGAGAGGGAAGAGCATCTTCGCATGCAGGCTGGCTAACCTAGTGAGGAGGGCTTTAAACTAGGTTCACTGGGAGAAGGAGACCAAAGCCCTGAGGTAAATGGAGACGTGGGATACTGGGAGGAAGCACGAGCAGGAGAGCGCAAGAGGGGAGGGATTCTGCCTCATACTGAGAAAGAGGGACGATCAGCAAGTTATCTCAAGTGCCTATACACAAATGCAAGAAGGCTGGGAAACAAGCAGGGAGAACTGGAAGTCCTGGCACAGTCAAGGAATTATGATGTGATTGGAATAACAGAGACTTGGTGGGATAACTCACATGACTGGAGTACTGTCATGGATGGATATAAACTGTTCAGGGAGGGCAGGCAGGGAAGAAAAGGTGGGGGAGTTGCATTGTATGTAAGAGAGCAGTATGACTGCTCAGAGGTCAGGTATGAAACTGCAGAAAAACCTGAGAGTCTCTGGATTAAGTTTAGAAGTGTGAGCAACAAGGGTGAGGTCGTGGTGGGAGTCTGCTATAGATCACCGGACCAGGGGGATGAGGTGGACGAGGCTTTCTTCCAGCAACTAACGGAAGTTACTAGATCACAGGCCCTGGTTCTCATGGGAGACTTCAATCACCCTGATACCTGCTGGGAGAGCAATACAGCGATGCACAGACAATCCAGGAAGTTTTTGGAAAGCGTAGGGGACAATTTCCTGGTGCAACTAGGAACCAACTAGGGGCAGAGCTCTTCTTGACCTGCTGCTCACAAACCGGGAAGAATTAGTCGGGGAAGCAAAAATGGATGGGAACCTGGGAGGCAGTGACCATGAGATGGTCAAGTTCAGGATCCTGACACAAGGAAGAAAGGAGAGCAGCAGAATACGGACCCTGGACTTCAGAAAAGCAGACTTGGACTCCCTCAGGGAACTGATGGGCAGGATCCCCTGGGAGAACAACATGAGGGGGAAAGGAGTCCAGGAGAGATGGCTTTGTTTTAAAGAATCCTTATTGAGGTTACAGGCACAAACCATCCCGATGTGTAAAAAGAATAGTAAAGATGGCAGGCAACCAGCTTGGCTTAACGGTGAAATCCTTGCTGATCTTAAAACTCAAAAAAGAATCTTGCAAGAAGTGGAAAATTGGACAAATGACCAGAGAAGAGTATAAAAATATTGCTCGGGCATGCAGGAGTGAAATCAGGAAGGCCAAATCACACCTGGAGTTGCAGCTAGCAAGAGACGTTAAGAGTAACAAGAAGGGTTTCTTCAGGTATGTTAGCAACAAGAAGAAAGTCAAGGAAAGTGTGGGCCCCTTACTGAATGAGGGAGGCAACCTAGTGACAGAGGATGTGGAAAAAGCTAATGTACTCAATGCTTTTTTTGCCTCTGTCTTCACCAACAAGGTCAGCTCCCAGACTGCTGCACTGGGTAGCACAGCATGGGGAGGAGGTGGTGACTAGCCCTCTGTGACGAAAGAAGTGGTTTGGGACTATTTAGAAAAGCTGGGTGAGCACAAATCCATGGGGCTGGACGCGCTGCATCTGAGAGTGATAAAGGAGCTGGCGGATGTGATTGCAGAGCCTTGGCCATTATCTTTGAAAACTCATGGTGATCAGGGAGGTCCCGGATGACTGGAAAAAGGCTAATGTAGTGCCCATCTTTAAAAAAGGGAAGGAGGAAGATCCTGGGAACTACAGGCCAGTCAGCCTCACCTCAGTCCCTGGAAAAATCATGGAGCAGGTCCTCAAGGAATCAATTCTGAAGCACTTAGAGAAGAGGAAAGTGATCAGGAACAGTCAGCATGGATTCACCAAGGGCAAGTCATGCCTGACTGATCTAATTGCCTTCTATGACGAGATAACTGGCTCTGTGGATGAGGGGAAAGCAGTGGACGTATTGTTCCTTGAGTTTAGCAAAGCTTTTGATATGGTCTCCCACAGTATTCTTGCCAGCAAGTTAAAGAAGTACGGGCTGGATGAATGGACTATAAGGTGGATAGAAAGCTGGCGAGATCATCGGGCTCAGCGGGTAGTGATCAATGGCTGCATGTCTAGTTGGCAGGCGGTATCAAGTGGAGTGCCGCAAGGGTCGGTCCTTGGGCTGGTTTTGTTCAATATCTTCATAAATGATCTGGAGGATGGTGTGGATTGCACTCTCAGCAAGTTTGCAGATGACACTAAACTGGGAGGAGAGGTAGATATGCTGGAGGGTAGGATAGGATACAGAGGGCCCTAGACAAATTAGAGGATTGGGCCAAAAGACATCTGATGAGGTTCAAAGAGGACAAGTGCAGAGTCCTGCACTTAGGACGGAAGAATCCCATGCACCGCTACAGACTGGGACCGAATGGCTAGACAGCAGTTCTGCAGAAAAGGACATAGGGGTTACAGTGGATGAGAAGCTGGATATGAGTCAACAGTGTGCCCTTGCCAAGAAGGCCAATGGTATTTTGGGACGTATACGTAGGGGCATTGCCAGCAGATGGGGGACGTGATCGTTCCCCTCTACTCGACATTGGTGAGGCCTCATCTGGAGTACTGTGTCCAGTTTTGGGCCCCACACTACAAGAAGGATGTGGAAAAATTGGAAAGAGTCCAGCGGAGGGCAACAAAAATGATTAGGGGACTGGAACACATGACTTATGAGGAGAGGCTGAGGGAACTGGGATTGTTTAGTGTGCAGAAGAGAAGAATGAGAGGGGATTTGATAGCTGCTTTCAACTACCTGAAAGGGGGTTCCAAAGAGGATGGATCTAGACTGTTCTCAGTGGTAGCAGATGACAGAACGAGGAGTAATGGTCTCAAGTTGCAGTGGGGGAGGTTTAGATATTCGGAAAAAACTTTTTCACTAGGAGGGTGGTGAAGCACTGGAATGCGTTACCTAGGGAGGTGGTGGAATCTCCTTCCTTTGAGGTTTTTAAGATCAGGCTTGACAAAGCCCTGGCTGAAATGCTTTAGTTGGGGATTGGTCCTGCTTTGAGCAGGGGGTTGGACTAGATGACCTCCTGAGGTCCCTTCCAACCCTGATATTCTATGATTCTAAGTGTTAACTAATCCTTCACAACACACAAGAACCAGGGATCACCCAATGAAATGAATAGGGAGCAGGTTTAAAACAAAAATGAAGAAGTACTTCTTCACACAACACACAGTCAACCTGTGGAACTCGTTGCCAGGGGATATTGTGAAGGCCAAAAGTATAACAGGGTTCAAAAAAGAATTAAATAAGTTCCTGGAAGATAGGTCCATCAATGGCTATTAGCCAAAATGTGCAAGGATGCAACCCCATGCTCTGTGTGCCCCTAGCCTCTGACTGCCAGAAGCTGGGTGTGGATGACAGGGGATGGATTGTTTGATGATTGCCTGTTCTGTTCATTCTCTCTGAAGCATCTGGCATTTTCCACTGTCAGAAAACAGGATACTGGGCTAGGCGGACCATTGGTCTGATGCAGTATGGCTGTTCTTATGTTCTAAGCTGACTGGAAAATGGAAGGCGTATGTTAGAGCAGCCTTAAGATTGCTACAAAGGTATGTCAAGATTGCTATAAAGGCTGCTCAAAGTCTGTTCTGGCAGCTACAGGGATAGCCCAGCCACACCCATTAGCTATTGGTCTCTCCCCTTCCACCAAGGGCACGTATGGGGGTGACCTAGAAACCACTATGGCAAACTGGGAGAATCCATTGGGTGGGGGGTCAAATTGGCTGGTTTTCTGGCTGCTTTGTACCCCCTGAGCAAAGCAAAGCAGCAGGCATGCAGGGTAGGACCTGTTCCAGTATCTCTAATTATGTTTCTCAGACATTTGTTTGTTTTCCTAAGCGTTTTTAAGCATGGTGCTGAAAGTGCTAAGGTTATTAAAAAATAATGTCCTAAAAGCTTCTCCTATGTTTTGCAGCTCAAAAGCATTGAAAATATATATTATGTTCTGGTGTTTTGTGTTTTTTGTTCTGGCTTCATTACTCTAATGTCTCTACTTTGAATGGCATGGCCCTAACTGCTAATGTTCCTACTGTACCCAGATCATTCTGAAATATTCCGCCACTTTTGTTTGCGTTCCAATTTTCTTTTATCATGAAATTACTATAAGTGTGGGATTTTCAAAAACACCTACTCATCTTTCATGGGGCTTGTGCTCCTAAGTCACTGAGGTGCTTTTGAAAATTCCAGTTACCACTTCTTCCATTTGTTTTGCCTTTCCAAAGTTTGCTGTGTTAAAAGTAAGTATCATTGTCATCTCAACTTCGTACTAACAAACAGAGAGAGATTAAGGGGAAAGGAGTCCAGGAGAGCTGGCTGTATTTCAAGGAATCCCTGCTGAGGTTACAGGGACAAACCATCCCGATGAGTCGAAAGAATAGTAAATATGGCAGGCGACCAGCTTGGCTTAACGGTGAAATCCTAGCGGATCTTAAACATAAAAAAGAAGCTTACAAGAAGTGGAAGGTTGGACATATGACCAGGGAAGAGTATAAAAATATTGCTCGGGCATGCAGCAGTGAAATCAGGAGGGCCAAATCGCACCTGGAGCTGCAGCTAGCAAGAGATGTCAAGAGTAACAAGAAGGGTTTCTTCAGGTATGTTGGCAACAAGAAGAAAGTCAAGGAAAGTGTGGGCCCCTTACTGAATGAGGGAGGCAACCTAGTGACAGAGGATGTGGAAAAAGCTAATGTGCTCAATGCTTTTTTTGCCTCTGTCTTCACTAACAAGGACAGCTCCCAGACTGCTGCGCTGGGCATCACAACATGGGGAGTAGATGGCCAGCCCTCTGTGGAGAAAGAGGTGGTTAGGGACTATTTAGAAAAGCTGGACGTGCACAAGTCCATGGGGCCGGACGAGTTGCATCCGAGAGTGCTAAAGGAATTGGCGGATGTGATTGCAGAGCCATTGGCCATTATCTTTGAAAACTCGTGGCGAACGGGGGAAGTCCCAGATGACTGGAAAAAGGCTAATGTAGTGCCAATCTTTAAAAAAGGGAAGAAGGAGGATCCTGGGAACTACAGGCCAGTCAGCCTCATCTCAGACCCCGGAAAAATCATGGAGCAGGTCCTCAAGGAATCAATCCTGAAGCACTTACACAAGAGGAAAGTGATCAGGAACAGTCAGCATGGATTCACCAAGGGTAGGTCATGCCTGACTAATCTAATCGCTTTCTATGATGAGATTACTGATTCTGTGGATGAAGGGAAAGCAGTGGATGTATTGTTTCTTGACTTTAGCAAAGCTTTTGACACGGTCTCCCACAGTGTTCTTGTCAGCAAGTTAAAGAAGTATGGGCTGGATGAATGCACTATAAGGTGGGTAGAAAGTTGGCTAGATTGTCGGGCTCAACGGGTAGTGATCAATGGCTCCATGTCTAGTTGGCAGCCGTCGTCAAGTGGAGTGCCCAGGGGTCGGTCCTGGGGCCGGTTTTGTTCAATATCTTCATAAATGATCTGGAGGATGGTGTGGATTGCACTCTCAGCAAATTTGCGGATGATACTAAACTGGGAGGAGTGGTAGATACGCTGGAGGACAGGGATAGGATACAGAGGGACCTAGACAAATTGGAGGATTGGGCCAAAAGAAACCTGATGAGGTTCAATAAGGATAAGTGCAGGGTCCTGCACTTAGGACGGAAGAACCCAATGCACAGCTACAGACTAGGGACCAAATGGCTAGGCAGCAGTTCTGCGGAAAAGGACCTAGGGGTTACAGTGGATGAGAAGCTGGATATGAGTCAGCAGTGTGCCCTTGTTGCCAAGAAGGCCAATGGCATTTTGGGATGTATAAGTAGGGGCATAGCGAGCAGATCGAGGGACGTGATCGTTCCCCTCTATTCGACGCTGCTGAGGCCTCATCTGGAGTACTGTGTCCAGTTTTGGGCCCCACACTACAAGAAGGATGTGGATAAATTGGAGAGAGTCCAGCGAAGGGCAACAAAAATGATTAGGGGTCTGGAACACATGACTTATGAGGAGAGGCTGAGGGAACTGGGATTGTTTCGTCTGCGGAAAAGAAGAATGAGGG
Organism: Natator depressus; assembly: GCF_965152275.1. NCBI lineage: Eukaryota > Metazoa > Chordata > Testudines > Cheloniidae > Natator > Natator depressus. Next base: position 297,944,128 of record NC_134234.1, read on the forward strand.
GGGATTTGATAGCTGCTTTCAACTACCCGAGAGGTGGTTCCAGAGAGGATGGTTCTAGACTATTCTCAGTGGTAGAAGAGGACAAGGAGTAATGGTCTCAAGCTGCAGTGGGGGAGGTTTAGGTTGGATATTAGGAAAAACTTTTTCACTAGGAGGGTGGTGAAACACTGGAATGCGTTACCTAGGGAGGTGGTAGAATCTCCTTCCTTGGAAGTTTTTAAGGTCAGGCTTGACAAAGCCCTGGCTGGGATGATTTGATTGGGGATTGGTCCTGCTTTGAGCAGGGGGTTGGACTAGATGACCTCCTGAGGTCCCTTCCAACCCTGATAGTCTATGATTCTAAGGTCACTCTGGCTAGGATGCAGCCAAAAATACACATATTCAGTCCTTCCCATGTACATAAAATAATAGGCCAAATTCTCACTGCAGCAGAGCTCTGCTCGAAACAGCCAAAGGGAGAAGGGGGTAGAGTATCCCCTGACAAAGGTGTTTTTAAGCTCCTCTGCACTCAGGGACACTGGAGATGATTTGTCCACGAGTGTAACTTAGAGCAGTCCAGTTATGGTGTCCAGGGATACATAGAGCTCAGCAATATTCTGGCCCTACTTGTGACATACTTCTTACACTAAGAGGGTCCCCAAGCAGCTGGATCTGCTAGATTTCTATCTGGTTTGCATTACTGAAGTGGTACACAAAGCAGACAAGGAGCTATGGGGCTGCTGGAGGATCAGACTCTGGGAGTTGGCCACTTTCACAATGTACAAAAAGAAATTGCAGTATGAATGGGGAAGCGGTTGTGTTCCATTCTCATAAACTACTGCTTCCAGTGGTAAGTGTGCTCTTTCTACAAACGTCTTTGATTTTTCTATTACTTAGCTACTCTGGCACCACACATATAGGTAGTTACTACAGTTTTATGCTGTCGTGACTCCATTGATCTCAGTGGAGACTCAACAGCATAAAACTGGTTTAGGGCAATAGCGGATCATAGATCTTGAACCTGCAATACTTACAGAGACAAAATTCTTTTATGGGTGTGTAAGAATTAGACTCCAAGACTTCCCATTAAGATAAAAAAAGCTTATAACTTTCACAAAAAGACACATTAGCGGAGCTAAAAATGTAACAAAAACTCCACATGCCTACACCTATCCAGCACTAGCTCATGGTTCAAACAAAACCACAGCTTTGGCCATTACTAGTCTCATGTTTTATAACTGGAATCTTACTAACCATACTGTGTAAAATAGACATCTTTTTTATTGTAACTGTCTTTGCAAAACAATGCTTTGGAAACTGTAACTTTCAAGAAACAGGACTATGGAACCTGTTTTTTACCCCTGCCTCTATTGACCTGTGCATGTGAGACGTCATTAAGGTTTTTCTGACGGCAGGCAGCTCAGGATGTTATCATCTTACCTGGATGAGTGTATAGTTGACTTTCCACTGTTTTACCAATGCACTGCAGTTTAACAGCTTGAAGGGATTCATCCACATGCATGATAGTTGGCAAGCTGCCCAGAGTATCATGCACCAAGTTTGCCACCTCTCGCACATCAAAGAGCTTCAGCAGCTCAGAGTATACAGCTGGGAAGGAGCAGAGAAAAACAGCCTAAAGAAGAAGGTTAAAAAATACCAATTAAATACATAGAAACACACTTGAAATTTTCAGCATTTACAGAATGACCAGTGACAAGAGCATCACACACTTTTAGCAGCCATGGAAACCTATTTTCACGTTTCAATTTCAAGTTATAAAATGTGATACAGATTTGAAACATTCAAATCAATTTGTTAGATTTTCAGAAGAAATATCCTCATGTTACTCAGATTTAAAGCTATATATTTATTTTCTTTTAAAACATGATTCAGCCTACTATTTAAGGTTCTTTCTTTTTCTCTCTCATGAACATCCCAACTTTTATCAAATAAAACAACTGAACTTTGACTACAGATACTTTATCACTTACAGGCTTCACACGAGCCACAAGTAAGACGAGGTTATTCGCTCACAAGGACAACAGAAACTGGCAGATGCCACGAACAGGTGACATTGAGGTTCCTCTAGGTAAGGAATACAACAGTGTCTCTCTCATTTTTTTCCAGTATTTAAAGAGGTTATTTTGGATGGAAACAGCACTTTAGAAATCTAAAAATAGAGCTCGTAGTTCATTGGAGAAAGAAATGGGTTTGGAAGATAAACAAGAAATACTGAAGAAAAATAAAGTTATGTTACACATAAAGATAGTTACAACCTGGAATGTCTTTCCTTCTACCTTTCTGACCCTACTTCATTGAAATGAAAATCACTTATTCGAGCCAACCCTCATCTCCTTTTAGTATTGTGGATGATGTAAACAGCGATAGAGTTAAAGATACTACTTGAGATGTGGGAAAATCCCAGAGTTGCTCATTTATATGATTTTGCCCAAAACACTTCAGTTAAGCTGCTCATATGAGATCTGATGGAAGAATTTGGCCTAATCATCTCTCTGCTCTTTGCCTACTAATTTTGTCTTTTCCTGAAACATAGTTTTCTGTGCAGCTCAAAGGGATGAACTATCATGGAAAAGCAGATCTTTGGTCAGGAGACTATGTCATGGAGTGGGCTGGGGATGCACTCAAACATTTTCTGAAGATACCTAGTGTCCAATATTTTCCCCCAAAGTGAGAGCTCTGTCATTGTATAAAATTTTGGAGTTATAGAGTTGTTCTCAATGTGTTTTGACCACTGCCTTTTGCAGTGGTCAATTTTAATAGGCCCAGTGTAACTTAAGAATCTGATTAAAGCACAATGTGCACATTAGCAAGATTATTATATTAAATCTTTAAAAGTGAGAAATCTTTTTGGGGGTTCAAGAGATCAGGTTTCAAGGTGCTTAAACAAGCTGGGCAATGATGCAACACTGAATACCCAAAATCATGTGGAGACACCATTCGATTTCTGTTATGCAGTTATGATTTCTTCTAACCATTGGAGCAAGTATTAACAGACTATAATCCTTTTCCGATTCAGAACAGACAGTCTGGCTAAGGTAACCCTAGTTCTGATATTCAGAAGTTGGAGGTACAGAAAATTTTCATTATAAGCCACAACCGGTTCAAGCATAAACTGGAACTGTCGATTTACGACAGACAACATGAATTTGACCTTCTGTGTAACAAACACACGCACACACACATTTTCCCACTGAATATTGGTAACGATAATAATCCAACAGAGCAAACTCATGATACTTACTTGTGATTGAGTTAAAGCGCTAGCCCCTTTGCTCTCTTGGGAAAGGAAAAATCGTATTGACATAAGCAGCTCTTGAATACAGCAGCGGAATTCCTCCTCATTTTGTCCACCAGTAGCAAGTGAGAAAAGCCTCCGAGACTGAACTATATATTTAAAGATATATTCTTGTGCCTACAAATGTCAAAACACAAGATCCTGAATCATATTGAACTCATTATTCTTTAAAATTAGTAAATATAAAACATAGCGAAATTATATAATTCAAACCTATTTATAGCACTTGTCAGTATGGAGAACATGCCATGTAATTCTGGAAAGTTTTTAATCTTCTTATTAGCAGCAATCTACTGCCAATCTTTTAATAAGGCCTCTCAACATTTTTTACTCTTTTTCCTTTAATAAAATCTATACACTAGGGAGCACTTGAAATCTAGTTATTTGTTTTCCCATTTCAAAAAAAGGCTTTCCTCTTAACGATAACCAGAGAATGAGGCAACATCAGTGACAAAACAAGCTGACCTTAAGTTGCAAATTGCTGGAGTATATATTAAGTAGATTGAAAACGTAACACAATGTTCAACTTCAAGTAAGAGGTGTGGTGAGACCTTATCCAAACAGCTGCAAGTGAGGAGGGAAATGGATGACAGAGAGGCAGTGAAAGAGGAATAGAGAGCGTGACTGATGGTAACTTGGGTTGACTGAAACCAAACCAAAACTCCAGTTTTAATAGAACTGTCTGGGACATAAGGACTGTCTCATTAAATTGCTATTTCTGGTCACAGGAGTCTTCTATTTTATCACAGACTTAATTACCACGTGTGTAATCTACATACGGTTTCCTGAAACCGACTACTATCCATATGGCAATCAACAAATGAGTCCTCAGTTCCCGAGTTCTACTGGAGTCAACACCATGAATCAACTCGTTTCACAATTAAGAGTTTCCAGAAGGGTGAATAAACTGACTGATTGTACCCAACAGGTGTGTGAGTGCACTGAACAGGTTTTGTAATTCTCACAATGCTTGTGAAATCAATTGATTTAAATTAGTACTGCTATACAAATGCACTGGTCAGGTATGTTATTGTCTCTGATGATTTCTATTACCTTTAACACTTCATGGATATGCTCTTGTATCTCCATGTCTGTTACTCGATCAACATGCCACTTAAGTACTTTTATAAGATCTCTAGAACATAAAAAGGAAAATGATTACAGTGCTGAAGTGTGGAAAGCATTATTTAACAAATTTCTTAGTATGGACTATACTAATTTAGGATTTGAAATGTGAACAAATAGCGTTTATAAAATAAACACAAAAAAAGTTTCGGTAACACAAGGTGTCTTCTTCCAGCAATTACCAGTTTGCTCAACTTGCAAAAGCAGTCTATTGTACATAATTACAGGGCCAAACTTTCACTTAATTGTAGATCTGCTACAAAGCCATCTGATTGTTAATGAACAATTTGACTGTAGTATTAAGTATAAACACTTAAATAGCTTTTGATAAAGATGCAAAAACTCATTTAATGCATAAGAACAAATCAATTTGCATTTAAAATAGTCTCTGCTTCTCCCTGAAGTCATGTGATTTTGGATTGTGATCTCATTAGATCACAAAAACTAAGCAGCATTGGACCTGAGCAGTACTTAGGCCTTGTCTACACTATGGGGGGAGATCGATTAAGTTACGCAACTTCAGCTACGTGAACAACATAGCTGAAGTCAACGTACTTAGATCTACTTTCTGTGGGGTCCACACTACACTATATCGATGCATCAATCATCGCGTGTCGATCCCCCAGTAAGTGTAGACAAACCCTTAGATGGTAAATCAACAACGACTAAGCAGAGTATGGAAATAAGTGATGTACATGATTCAGTACTGTATACTCAGAGAGAGTAGAACACCATGATGGTAGGGGTACTGCACTGCTAGAAGCAGTCTCTCTTGATTTTAGATGCATAAGAAATGTCCTCCAAACCATTTACAGTCATTAAAGATCCCATGGTATTTTTCACAATAGTAGGGTTATGAGCCATAGTGTCCTGGCCAAGTTTCAGTGTGGATACTTGCATTCTGAATACCTAAGAATCTTCGGTTGGATATAGTACAAAGACGCATGCACATATTTAACTTTAAAAGTACTGTGGGTAGTTCCACTGAAGTCAGTGGGACTTTTCAGGGCATAAACTTAAACATGTAAGTAAGTCTTTGCAGAATCTGCACCATGATCTTCACTTTCTGCCCTAAACAGTTATATAGCCATATAATATCCTCCAGGTGGCTGCGGTTCATCATGAGATGAATAATAAGGTTATTAGAATTTACAGTCCAAAAAACCCAGACACCAATTGCTGCATTTCAGGTGGGCCTGAATAAAAGGACATCACTGGTGAGATCAGCATTGGAAAAGTTTGGGGAAGTGGGTTTTAAGTTGAGCTGGTTGAGGGGAGCAGAAGGGTGAGAGATGGACAGAATATTCTGCAAAATTTTCCCCAAGATTTTTGAAATTTAACATTTAAAAATTTCAACTGGCTCTACTTTTAAGCTCTAGCTTGCCACAGCGTGATGGCAAGTTACATAAAGAGGAATGCACTTTATTTATTTATTTTTACTTGATGTTCAAATCCAAGATCAATATCTGGTTTTCACCCATTATGCTCAAGTTAAAGATAGAAGACTATTCAAAGTCTAGTTCTTAATCCAATATTAGAACTGAAGGAAGTCATTTCTCTGATCATTTAAAATTATTTCAGCTATTATTGGACTTCATTTTGGAGATTAAAATATAGTATCCGAAGAAATTAAGTTCAACACATTTATTAATTTAATTTTATGGCTGGCTCTGCTTAGTACCTATAATTGTCAAAATTCCAAACAGTTACAAAAAGTTAGGACCTTACCTGTATGCAAGTGCACCTGCAAAATGACTTTCAATGTAAGTGTCCATTACTGGCTTAAAATGATGAAACTTGCTGTCCTGCAGCAAATTTATTATGTGAACCTAAAGAAAAAAGGAAAAAGAAAAATTGTAATGCCCTTTTCTCGTTTGTTAAAGTGTTACAATTTTATTTAAAAATTATCAAGTATCTTTATTGTAAGCATGGTTATGCAGAACCATGAAGTACAACTTACCAAAGAATCAAATACTTTTGACCCATATTTTTGGGAATTTTCATCTAAAATGCCAAATAAAGTATCCAGTGTGTCTTGAAGAAACTATAAGTGGAGGAAGAATAACAAGAATTTATTATCAAATATACTTTTTTGTAAGATGTAAAGAAATTATTTTCCTTACATTAGTTAATTGCAAAAGAAACAAGGAAAGAACAATGTATACCTTTACTATTTCTGAACCATCGATTTCTTTTAATTTTGTGAGGCAACCTGCTATTTTGTCTGGGTGGGCTCTCCACTTAAGAAGGTCAAGCATATCCCCTGCAAAAAATACACTGAAGATTAAAGCTGAAAGAATGCCAGCACTTTAGATTTTAAAATTCTTCAGTTGCAACCTATATATGAAAACTGAGTTTACATCATCTCATAAGGGAACTGGCTAGGGTCTGCAGTAACATGATCTGGCCAGCTTGTTCAGCCACAACTTGAAATTGCTCCATTAATAATTCTGAACACTTGTCGAAGAGATCACGCTTGATTAAGGTGAGCCTCAGGACACCATTCCACAAAGGGACGGGGTGTTGGAACAATTTGTACAGGGGAGGTGCTGAGAGCCATTGAACCAAACTGTAAACCCTGTGTATGATGGAAACCACTTCAAGTCAGAGGGTGTGGCAGGGATCCATGCAGGTGAACCCTTAAGCCCCCATGCAGAATTCAATGGAACTCTGCATGGGTATAAGGACCAATGTCAGACTGCAGCTCTCTCCTTACTCCTTTCTTCTTCAAGCAACTATGCAGCATATCTTTGATTAAATGCAACTTTTGGATGACGCACCTAGCAATGTAACTTGATTCTTGGATCATCTTTGACTCATCAAATGAGACTGGCTAAAGACAGTAGGGAAAATATTTATTTTCACTTTTCTTCTGAAGGAACTAGATGGATGGAGGTTTGATTCTCATTACAAAGGATTTGTTGGGGATAAAAAAATGCAACTCTAAGACGTTCACTTCAAAGATATCATTTAAGGGGCAAAATACAACGAGAGAATACTCAAGTATAAATGAAATGAACTGAGTACAAGAACAATATGAGGTATGAGAATCCCAGGTGACCGGGAAAAGAGACAACCACTTTCACATGTCAAGAGAAACCAGAAAATGAAACAGTTCTCAACAGAGATATGGGAATACAACAAACCCTTCAGGAAAATGGAGGTTTGAACAGGGAAAAAGTCAATGGTGGTGAAAAAAAATTGCACTCAAGAGGAGAGAAAAACTCACATTTCACAGGCCTACTCTTTAAACATGAGCTGATTTGTTAGTTTGAAAAATAAACCCTTTGGCACTACGGCAATGGTTTTGATCTAACTTCTTGAGTTAAAAAAAAAAGGTTTATGATCATCTTTATAAGGAAAGCATTTGGAATTAACTTTCTGTCCTTCTCCCATAAATTCTAAAGTTTTCTTGTGACAGAAGTCATGTGGCCTACTATTCTCCCAAATGAAATATGAAATTCCCATATATAGTATGTATAATATTCTGAAAAGTTCAGTTCTGGGAATTCCAGAATCTCCCAAGTGCAGTCACTCCCGTTTTCTTATTAATCATCATCAGATATTGAATGGTGTTTGTTGGAATGTGGATAGACTAATTTTAAGTACAGGTCCATCCCTTGAAATACACACACGCTAATATCGCATGTCCTTTCACTGTGGAACAGCTGCTTCTTTGTGCTCATTTCAATGGGTAGTGAGCATCAGTACTGAAGGCAGGCCAACTGGCTAAAATGTCCTCACCTCCTATTTACGGACAGGGTAGATACCCTTTGTGTCTAGGCACATCTGGCTCTCTCATAACTTTGAAAAACTAACAAACAAACAGATCTACTTAGTAAAGTCTGAACTAGTTAATTTGATACAGTGGTTTGCTGGATAAAATTTAAATTTTGTGAACTATTTGTAATAAACATGCAGAATCCCAACAGAGTTAATGCTCACATGACCAAATATCCACATCCTTTGCATTCATTTCCTAAGCATTTTTTTGTTTATTCAGAATGAGGGGCTGGAAACTCATCAATATGAACCTCCCCAAAGAAGATACTTGGGAGAGAGAAGCTTTACAGCAACACCCTCCACAAAGCATTGAGGGAGGTCCTGCAAAGGGACTCAAGTAAGACCACGTAAGTTTTTGGAAACTGTAGATTTGCAGATCAATCTAAAAAAACTATGACCCACAGAAGGATAAGTGTTTCTCTGGTAAAGTCAGACCTAAGTCTACCCATGTCCTAAATTCTCAGTCTGCGCGCTAGGAGACCAGCAACATTGTGATGAGGCCAAAGCGGTCAACATCCCTCACAAACACAGAGGCTCTGAAGAAACTCAACAAGAAAAAGAAGCTAGTGAAAAAGCTGGCTAAAAAAGTATGATGCCTTCCTGGCTTCAGAGTCACTGATCTAACAGATTCCTCGTATCCTAGGTCCAGGTCTGAACAAAGCTGGTAAGTTCCCCTCTCTCCTCATTCACATTGAGAACACGGTGGCCAAGGTCAATGAAGTCATGTCAACTATCAAATTTCAAATGAAAAAGGCTGTGGCTGTGGGACATGTAAAAATGACTGAGGACTAGCTAGTCTACAGCATTCAACTGGTCACTGACTTCCTGGCGTTCCTGCTGAACACCAACTGGCAGAACAGGCACCACGGGGAAACCACAGCACCTCTACAGAACTGGCTGTAATAACTGGTTTCAGAGCACTCAAAACAAAAACTAACAATGAAACCAAAACAAACACAAAACAAAACCAAAAGAGGATATCAAAGAACAGTCTCAAGTGTACATAAAGAATATTTATGAGAAGAAAAGATCTGGTTGTTTGTGAGTAGTTTCTCTGACAAAATCAGGCTGGATGGCTGCAAGAGGGTGCTAGAAGGTAGATACATTAGCCCCAGAATGTTAAAGGCCCTCTTCCCTACTAGCTGAGAAGTTACCTCAGGTCAATGAGAGACACCTGATTCCAATTAAGGCTGCCTGAGGCCTTTAAAAACCCCTCCTCTGGTGAGAGAAAGGGGGAAGAGAGAGAGAAGCTGCTGCCAGGCTAGTGGCAATAGGGAAAGAAGTGTCTCCAGGGTGAGAGGCTGTGCTCCTTCCCATAGGGGAAAGAGCCAAACCTGAGTGCCTGCCAGGGGAAGGACTGACACCCCAGAGCAACCAACAGGGCGACACCCTGCACCAGTGAGGAGACAGCGAAAGGTACCCACCTTGGGTTTTGTTTGTTTGTTTTTAAGTCTGTTTCCTTTTTGTTTGGTGGAGGATCACCCCTTAGGACAACCCTCAGGCCTACCCTGAAAATATGACCACGGGAGAACCGAAGGGGGAAGGCAAACCCTGCCTGAGTGGGGCTGATTACCCCAGGCCCACCACCGCCAGAGGGGGAAGCGCTAAGTGTGGTGAGACGAAGAAGGTATCCTGCCACACTTCCTTGCCATCATGAATTGTACTATTAGGCATACAGGAACCAAACCAAGAATCTTATGTGGTATAGTGGAACAACTCAAAACACAAATCTTCCTGTATGCTTCATCATAGATTATATATTCACAACACTATCAGGAATATAAGGTTATTTTAATTAATCATAACTCGCTAAATGATCCTTGACTTAAAAGGGAGGGGAAAGCAATGTCATATCAGAAAAGCAATAACCATATAAATAAATAAAAACTGCTTTACCCTGAAGCCTACAATAAGCATGTTTTAAAAAAAATAACACAAACAGATTAAGAGATTTTTCAAAGCAGCTGGGTTTTGATGACTCATTCTAAAAATAACGTACGTAATTCCAATATTATGTTCATTTAAAAGCATCCTTGAACTGCATAAAATCAATGGTTCACCATGTACCATTTGTTTCCATCCGGTCATCAAAAGTAAGGAAAAATACTGTTTTTTAAAGCCCCAAAAGAGAGCATCAGCTATCTTTTATGTCATAACACGAGTGCTTTAGTACCCATTTAGTGTTGAAAAATCCACCCATCAAATTCACTTGAGTTCATCATGTTTAAATAATCAACATATCATCCTACCATTTTGTGTGAGTTTAGTGGAGCAGAGAAAAGATGTAATCCAGAAAGACTCTTTAGTGGTTTTTATTGCTTGGTGGTTATTCCCTAGGAGAATTCCCTTTGAAAAGGGGAGTTTGAGGTAGCGACTAGAATCCTGAAGGTTTGTGTTTTCTTCACACTGTGAAAATAACCAAGTTAAAATCATTCCAATGAATAAAAACAAAGGACTCATCTTGTGCAAACTGTGGTAGCTCTGTTGAAGTCAATGGAGCTATGATAATTTTCACTAGCGGAGGCTCTCACCCAAACTGCATTGCAACAAGCCAAATCTCTTAGAAACAGTATGTTTTTTCTTTCAAAAACTTTACATACAAAATGTTGCATTGTCTTTGTTGCTGACTGCTTTATTTTATATAGATACCCTACAATCTTTCAAGCACTTCTCAAAACACACAACTTAAAATAATGCACATACAAATCATTGAATAAATTATGAACCAACCAGACAGGTCTCTTAAAGATGTTTAAACATTTATAAGAACAGCACAAATGTCCAAAGATTAGATTTGCATTATAAATGCACAGAGAAACAGCAGAAAAACTGAGCACCTGATATTTTAAACCACCCTGTTTCAACAATATACTTAAACATCTAGTATGTTATCGGTACTAGAGTCTAACCCAACAAAACGTTTTTACAAGTCTTATTAATTCTTTATGTCTTCTCTCCAGCAGAGCCTGTCTCTGGCCTTCTCAGCCACTGACTGGCTCCAGAGCAGGCTCAACTCTGGACAAGATGAGTCTGTTGTAGAATTAAAAATGAATAGAGTTTTCAAATAGCAAAGTTAGAAATAATTTTAAGCTTGCATCTCAGCATAACAAGAATGTTTGCCTACACAAGAGCTTTCATGGGTAGCTCTTGTTATAGATGGGAAAATCCTCATTGGATCTGTGCGTTTAGATCGTACCCACACATCTGGTGTAAAACACTGATCAGTCTGCACAGTTTTTTGAACAGAGCAGCACCTATATATTGCAAGTTGTTATATTTATTAGGAGTAGATCAAATTCCATCTCAATACAGATAAAATCTTGAATGCACATTTGAATGAAAAAATTTAAACAGACCTCACATAGCAGATCTGCTGAAGAAATAGCAGGCCCTGGAGGGGTCAACCTGGTCAAATATATTCCAGAAGTGGCTATCATTTTTACATTGTGACCATTTTTAGCTTTATGGAATTCTTTATGCAACTGAGGTTTTCTTCAAATCTACATTCTGAGATACTGCGACTTTACAGTACATGCTGCATTGAAACACATAACGAGGTTCAACTGCAATTATAAACAGAATGTTGAGAGGATATTTTAACAATAAGACTATCACTCATTTGCTAACAGTTCAGTCTTCTTTTGTTTAATGCCTCTGGGCATTTGGAGTACTTTTCAGAGGAATCATCACAGAATGATTTCTGACTGATATTACCTTGTGCACAACGAGTTCATGAGTGCCATCTGGTAATGTCCTCCCATTTTCCTGAATCAGGGGCACGAAAGAAAAGCCAAACAACTTCTTCTCGCCCTTTTCTTTTGCTGAAAACATATATAAATAAAACTACTCACATTCTGGACTAGGTTTATACTGCATGGCGTAGCATTTTTCTTTACTGCACTGTTAGCTTGAGGTATAACCTGAGTGTTGCCCCAACCCAACTCCTGTCCCCACACACACAAATCTCTAGCTTGCGTTAAGTGGTTCTTTAAACTTCAGCTAGCTGGCCAGTCAGGAGGAGTAAGGGGGTGGAGAAAGGGGGTCATTCAGGATTAAGTGCTGCTGACACTCTGCTAATAGTGCTATAGCTATAGGGATGCAGCAGCTCCAGTTACAACAACTCATCAACTGCTAATGCAATCATTCTGTGTAGCTTCTGTGTTGTTTCCCAGTATGGTTGTTCTCACTTGAGCTAGGCTAGTAGAGTGGAGTAACTTGAGTGCACTTACGCTAACCGTTGCAGGGAAGAAAAGCCCTTAGACAAAGCAACTGAAAATAATCCAACGCGTGAATGTGTATATTTGGTATCCATTTACATCTAGTTAGCACCAGCACACCTTATGTCTCTTTTCATGTTTATGAAGTAAATCCCCTTCCTAAGGTTATGAGTGTGTTGTTTTTTCCAAATTCCAAAAAGTTACTTCGAGGATATGTGATGAACCTGTAATTTCTTTGATGTAATTTACTGCAGATGGGCCCAATTCAAAACCTTGGACCCAACATCCTAGGGTAGCTGAAATCCACACCTGAGCTTTGCAGCTCAACGTTTTTACGACTGTACGTATGCCTTGTGTTTTAGCCCTGAGTGGTTTCTTTTTTTTATTATTATTAATGTTATATAAAAACCAGAAAGTCAGAAAATGTCCACCTCCAATAACAACATTATCATGGCTACACTACAGGGATATGCAATACTTTCTGTTACCGTGTTAGACTGCAACATGTGTAAATGAACAAATATCATTACGCAATTGGCCAAGTTAATTCTGGGATTGGATTTTGCATTTCCTGAATTTGTGTTCAAATTTGCCCCCTTCATGTTGCATTTTTCCATTTAATAAAATGAGATCAGTTTCTCAAGGTATTAAATTTTTTTCCTATTTCACCAAAGCAGACTGCAAAACCTGAAAAGCTCTCTCATGAAGCTTTATAGGTAAAGAATATTTACCCCATGTCTCTCTGCTGTTTAGACGTTATGAAATTCAATACCCTTAATGCAACTGTAACACAAAGCACTACAATAAATCATGAACAACGCTTACTAGAACAATGCCGAAATTCAAAGCGGATGTGTGCTCCCCTGAATTTATCCACAGGAATAGGAAGTTTCAGCAGCTCAGCCCATCTGGGACTGTTGTTGTGATAAAGCACAAAGGAATGGAACTTGCTAGCTGGCGGCTCTCCAGAGCCAAAGGAGATAAAATCCTAATGAAGAAAACAACTGGATTAAAGGTTTAAAGATGGATTAACTATAAACTGACGTGAGAACAGCCCTGAAATTGGTGTTCTCCAGGCTCCACGATCTTCAGGATAATCTAAAATAAACTTGTTCTCTCTTGTAATACTGTGTCCCTGCATTCATGGGGAATGTTATTGTGTATTCCCTGAAGGTGGTTAGCACAGACTTTGGATTGCCTTGTGGTCTATGGATTCCTCCCTGAAGGGTAGCAGGAGGGCAGGCTGATTTCTATTGTTCCAGTCTCTGTGCTGGCTGCACGCTTCCTATGGGTAATACAAATTACCATCAGTAAGCTGGAACACACTCTTCGTCCTTTGCACCCATGACCCTATCACTTTTTTACATGTAATATGGGCCATTCGTTTTGGAAGTTTCTTCACTTTGAAATTTCAGGTTATCTATCATTACATATAGGACATAAGTGGTGCTTACTAGCATGCTAAGGGCAAGAGCTGGCCATCAAATCTGGAGAAGGGAAGGAATATTTGCCCCATTCTTGTGTGATAAGATGGTGGTGATTTTGGATTTCCTCTAGAGCAGCTAGCAGGTACCATAGCTGTGGGCTCTGCAAATGTCTGAGCTTCACCTAGTGTTATTACATGAGGGTGAGGTTTAGCCTTATTCATTTTGTCCCAACTTTGCAACTGGCAAGAGTCCATTCTGATTTGGTGCATTAGCAGGGTCACATCTCACCATACCCTGACCGTAGCTGGAAGTGGGTGGGAGGATATGCACTGATGTGGCTTCAGTGTGTAAATGGGAGCCAGATTTAATACTGTACAGAGATTTAGCACATTCCATGTGTGGCCTCTCATTTTCCTCTCAGGTGAGAGATCATTTAGGGGACTTCAGTCTGTTTGGTCAAACATTGAAGTGACTCAACACATGTAGACGTAGCAGGCTATGATTTAAATGGAACAGGACAAAACAGGAATGATAATGATTGGGAGTCTTGATTGATAATGAAAGTGCTCAATAAAAGCTGCAGGCTGAGGCATAGCCATCTCTGCCTTGTGTCTTAATCCAAGTCCTACTGGGAGCAATAAAGACACCATCAGACTGCATTTTGTATTCATCACAGAAAAAAGGTAATTTTCAAAGAAATGTACCTGGAATTGTAAGTGAAAATATTGGGAAGTCAAGGACACTTGTGTGCCTATGAACGTTTTAGACAGGTAGTACTTAAGGTTCCATTTGAGTAAAGAACTTAGGCAAATGCTCAACTTTAAGCATATAAGCATTTCCACTTAACATGGTGCTCTGCTGGATCTGTGCCTATGCTACAAATTCAGGAAAGTATTTAAGCACATGCTTCATTATAAGAATGTGCATAAGGCATATTGACTTAAATGGGAATTAAGCATGCACTTTAAATACATGCTTAAATACTTTCCTGAAGAGGGATACTTTCCCGTATTTGCACTTTGGAATGTAAAATCCATTATATGCTTTTAAGAGAGTGTAGAAATAAGTGGGTGGGTCTGGGAATGGCCCATTTATTTAAATTGGCAAGTCTATTTTCAATATAATTAAGTGCACTAATTATGCTCTTAAACTAATGGGTTAATTTCCACACAGTAATAACTATTAATTAATTAAAATTACTTCATTTGCTAATCTTTGTTGCGTTTTCTCTAAACATCAAATAACTGAAGGATATATTTGAATGTGAACATATTTATCAGAGGTTTTCATTTTTATTTTTAAAAACCTTCCTCAATATTAAAGTATTGCAACATTAAAAGTTAGCGACCACAAAAATATCCAGAAAACCTATGACCAAATAAACAACAACAAAAATGGGAGACCGTGTGAGTGGTTTGCAAAAACGTATTAGCTATCACTGATTGACTAAACTACAGTAGTTGGGGTAGCAAATAGCTTATTCTAAGGAGAAAGAATTCAAATTTAATTTATATCTCACAGTACAAGTGAAAATATTTGCTCTAAGGCCAGTTATCACAAATCTTTACCTAATATGCAGTTTAGCAATATGGCCTGTTAATAGGACGTTCAGGTAAAGGTTAATATGACAAATCATAATATATCTGCCAGGAAATAAAAAAAGGATTTTGAGAAAAAACATAGTTAATAGTTTAAATTAACAATATTTGCTCAGCATCAACACTAAACACAAGCCTTCACTCTCTCTTTTTGTTTTTCACGGTTAGTGTCAAAGTAGTACCTTTAAAATTTGGCCACAACTGTCTACAATGTGCATCATCACTTCCACGTTTCTGGCCACACTTTTTCCTCCTTTTTCAAATTCTCCTCTTTCTATAGTGATGTATAAATCATTCCTCATTTCGCCTATAGAAAGAAAACATAAAACCCAAAAGTATAAGGGGCAATGCAAACCACATTAATACAACCTGAATTCGGTGGGAAGGAAGTAGAGAAGCAAATTCCATATGAGAATGTTAAATACCTTTTAAGTGTATGTTTCAAAGTAAAAGCCAGTCTGGCTTTGGCTCTCTCTAGGGACGGGATTAATTAGAGCTGTTTAGGAGCAAATGGACAGAACTCCCAGTGAAACTATGTCAACAATTAGGGACCACAACTGTGACTTTAGGAGCTTCCTCTTCAGGTCTCACCTCTAGATTTGGTAGAAGTCAAATTCAGGCTACACCCCTATAGCAAGCGGAGTCCAAACTGTAGAATAAAGTTAGATATGTTCTATAATTTAAATATTGCCCCTTAAATAGTACAGTAAATTTTCTATCAGGGTTTAGTGAACATCAGGCACAATACTTTTGTGGGTCAGTTTATTTAAAGTTTACTCTAATCTGGCCAGTTCACCACAACTGGTAGATCATCCAAAAAGAGGTTGTTCTATAAGAAAAATAAGAGCTCTCACTGTGCTGACATGAAACATACAGATCCTAAAGGACAGAGATAATACATGAAGACCTGAAAGATGTACAGCATTGACTGCAAGGTAACTTGCTAGATACAGCATCACGTAGCTATCTTCAGCAAAACCAGATTTGCAGATGAAGGTTACACAAAAGAATTAGGAGATGGCTATACCTTCATTCAGAAAGGGAAAGCAACAGAGGAAAACAGAATTTATGGCATTGGTTTTGCCATTAAAAACAGTTTCCTGAAATCAGTGAAAGACTTACCTGTGGGCAAAAATGAACACTTAATGACTCTATGAATTCCCTTAGAAATTCATGCTTTGTGATTCTTATCAGTGCTTATGTTCCAACCATAAAGAATACAGAAGAACTAAAAGAACAGTTCTATTCTGATTTGGATGACACAATCAAATCTACACCCAGTGAAGACAAACTCATACCTTAGGGGGACTTTACTTCCAGAGCTGCAAAAGACAGTGCAGACTCCAACTAGTCTAATAAAGAACTATGGTATTAGAAAAATCATCAGCAACAGTCTTCTCCTTCTCAGGAAGTGTGCTGAACATGAGCTTGTTATTATCAACACAATCTTTAGGAAAGCTGACAAATATAAAACTTCATCGATGCACCTGAGATCAAAGCACTAGCACCTGATTGACTATGTCATTATACAGCGAAGAGACATTAGGGACATCAAGATGAGCAAACAGTTGGACTGATCACAGGATGACCAGAGCCATTTTCATTTTACATGTGGTATTTCACTCATGAAACAGTGCCAAACAGATCAAACTAAAATCGAACATAGCAAACTTGAAACTTCCATTTAATCAGGGAAAACTGAGAGGAAAAAATCTGATAGCATTACATCACCCAAAAACGCACTCAAAGTGGTATATACTGAAATCAGCCATCCTCCAAGCAACAGAAGAAACTCTAGGCAAAAATCAAAGATGACACCAGGATTGCTTAGATGAAAATTATGATGAAACCAAAAATCTAAAGGAAAAGAGAGATGCATTTATGGCTTGAAAAAACAATAAAGAATCAACATCAAAACAAAGATAAATTCAAGTGCCTGCAAGCCAAGGCTCAAAAACAGCTTTGTGTTCTACAGGAAAACTGGTGGGAAAAGAAAGCAGAAGAAATACAGCATTATGCCAATAGTAACAACACAAAGTTGTTTTATAACTCCCTGAAGGCCATTTATGGCCCATTGAAATCAGGTCCAGCTCCACTAAAGAGTTCAGATGGATCTATCTTAATCAAGGACAAGACAGGCAACTCCGAAAGATGTATGCCACATTACTGAGTTACTGAACCTTCCCTCTACTGTCAACTCACAGGTGCCAGAGGAACTAACACAGCACCTCAAACATGAAGAAATTGTGAAGTTACCTCCTGCTGAAGAAGTGCAAAAAGCTGTGAACAAATGAAGACAGGTAAATCACCAGGGAAAGACAGAACAGCAGGTGAAATCATTAAACTTGAAGGCCTCCTAACTGTCAACTATCTATATGAAATTATTAAGGATATTCAGGAAATTGAGAAAATTCCGCAAGGTTTCAAAAGATGCAAGCATAATTATACCATACAAAAATAAAGGCAATGAATCTGATTGTGGCAACTATCAGGTTATCTTCCTTGCTATCAGGGCTCTACTATCAGGGCTTCCCTGCTATCAAGGCTCTTCCTTGGCTCTACTGTTACCAGCAATGTAGATCTGGATGCTGAGCTCACTAGCAGAATCAGCAAAGCAGTCAGGAACTTTGGTCTTTTCCAAGACAGAATCTGGAACAATAACAAATTGTCAACTAATATGAAAATCCATATTTATGAGACATGCATCTTATGCGCTCTTCTATGTAGCTCAGAAACATGGACGACTTATTCCAAACATACCAAAAGATTAAATAGTTTTCATATCAGATGCTTGTGAAAAATTCTTCAAATAAAATAGCAAGACAGGGTGACAAATGTAGAAGTGTTGGTATGTCATTCATGGGAATGTTGATTAGTAAGAAAAGACTCAGGTGGTTTGGACGCATCAAGCAAATGCCAGATTACAGGATCCTGAAGATTGCGAACTTCAGAGTACAAAGAGTCTAGAAAGAGAGGCAGACCGCTGCACAGATTTCAGGATGCTTGCAAAGATGATTTAGTATCCTTTGGAATCTCTGTGGATGACTGGGAAAGGAGTGCAGAACGCAGCTCTGGTTGGTGGAGTCAGCTTGTAGATGGAGCAAGGCATTGTGAGGACGACTGGATCATGCTTTGTGATGACCAGCATCAGAGGAGGAAAGAATCTGCTGCTTGGATTCAGAGCATTGCTAGTGTGTGGGTGTACCCTACCTATGGGACTGTCCCATCAGACTCAGCAGCCAAAACTCATCAGTGCATACACCATGATCTGTAAAGCTAGAGTGTGTCATTCTTCTTCAGTCAGCAGGGTGGTAAGATCCTTGCTTGTATTTTGCTCAATTGGCTTGTTGAAACAGTATCAGAGAAACTTCTATCAGAGACCCAATGTGAATTTAGATCAGGTCCAAGCACCACGGGTACGATTTTTTTTTGAGAGAGAGACTGATTCAGGAAAATTGCATTCAGCAAAACATGGAACTGTATGCTGTCTTCATTAATCTAAAAAAAGCATGCAACACTGTCAGCACAAATGGTCTCTGGAAAATTCTAGAGATATTTGACTGTCCCACCAAATTTATTAATATCCTTTGTCAATTCCACAAAGACATAACTGATCAAGTATTCTCAGATGATGGTCTCGCAAAACCATTTCCCATATCTAAACAGTTTGCACTCTCCATCAGCCTGGGGAAAAAAAATGAACTCTTCCAAGCAGCCCCTTCAGCCATGACCACTGAGTCAAATATCTCCACTGATGGTACAAAACTATAAAATGGCTTGGCAGTACCATCTAAAGTGATAGTTCCCTGGATCAAGAAATGTCAAACAGAAAGCCAGGCTTTCAGAAGACCTTGGCACGAGATACTCAACCGGCATACCATCAGTCTTAACAAAATTGATGCTGTACAATGCAGCAGTGACATGGATGTGAAACTTGGGAGAGTTTACCACAGAAGCATCAAGCAACTTGAAAAATTTCACATGCATTGTCTTTGCTGAAGGTTTGCTGGCAAGACAAATTGTCAAACATTCACATCCTTGGAAGAGCTAAACAATAAGCACTGAGGCAGTGATTTACTGAAGTTCAGCTTCAATGGACAGTATGAGGGGGTCCCCATGGTGCACCCTGGACTGTGGGACCACTGAGTCCTCTGTCACACCAACCTGGAGTATCCCTCTCACACTGTGATGCTGTGTCAAGCCATAAACGCTGGCAGGCACTGAACTTACTCAGACATCCACGGGCAGGGGGACACACAACTGAGTTACATGAATGATCTCTCAGCCACTCATGAATCATCAATAGAGAGGCTCCAGCCAATTCCCCCCAACTCCCCAGCTTTGCACCCGAGAGCTGTACTGTCTTACACTGGTCAGAAGCCTGGCTAGTGTAAGTTCATTACCCAGTCTGCCCCTCCCTCGATGTGGAGAGGGCACATAATAGGCTTGGTAAACTGAGCTGAGATTTCCCAAATCCTTCAACCAAAACACACTGTTTTATATAAAACAGATTTATTAACTACAGAAAGATAGTTAATAAATAGATACAGAAAGGTTTTAAGTGATAATAAGTAGGAAGCGTAGAGATCAAAAGTTGGTTACTTAAGAAATAAAAGTAAATTCTCAGTTTGAGTTCTACAAATGAAATAGGATTTGAAACAAGCAGTGTCTCACCCTGACAGATGGTCCAGACAGGTCACAGATCTTTAATACACAGGCTGGAACTGCCTTCCAGCCCAGGACCACCCTCAGCCAGTTCAAGGTCTTTGTCCTCCAGACGTTCCTTCCAAGTGTTGAGTTGCGGAGGGGCGGGGAGAGGCCAAGTGATTATATCACTTCCCCTCTCTTTTATAGCTTTTGACTTGGGAACCAGGCAGCCCCATTGACTACATGTTCTCTCTGAGAAGTCTTCTAGGATGGCCGTTGAGAGAGTGGAATCCTTTTAATTGGCCATTAGAGCATCTGGCTACTCCATAGTTGTACCTGAAAGGCTGGTTGTGGGTGTTCCCAACCTCACAATATATTTCAGTAATACACACACAACAAAACTTCCTAACTTCACATACCAGGATAGTACATACAATCCAATGGCTCAAGACTTTTAAAATGATACCTCACAAGGCATACTTTGTACAAAAGATATCATTACATGACAGTGGTGAATATGGAGGTTCCAGGGTGTGACTGAGTGTCACAGACAGGTCATGTTATCATAATGGGTGATGACAGACTCCCAAAAAAGTCCTCTATGGTGAGCTGCAACTCAGAAAGAGCAGGAAGGGTGATCATTCTAAATACTTCAAAGATACCATTAAGTTGTATGTCAACTCGTGTAGCATAAATATGGATATCGGGGGAGCGGGATAGCTCAGTGGTTTGAGCATTGGCCTGCTAAACCCAGGGTTGTGAGTTCAATCCTTGAGGGGGCCATTTGGGAACTGGGGCAAAAAATGGGGATTGGTCCTGCTTTGAGCAGGGGGTTGGACTAGATGACCTCCTGAGGTCCCTTCCAATCCTGATATTCTATGATTCTATGATAACTTTAAAGACACAGCCAAGGACAACCTGAATGGAGAGCAACTATGCATAAAGGTTGTAAATACAAAAAAGGCAGATGCAAAAAGCTGATCGAAAATAGGGCCAAGAGTCATGCAAAGTCTTCAGTGGGAGCCTATACATTCCTATATGACATCTGTTCATGACCTTGCTGTACACAGATGGGGCTATAAGACAAAGCCATATGTATGTACTTTTAAAAAAATCATCAAGGACGCCCATAGGTGTTCTTTTTATTGTAGAGTCATAAATATTCAAATAAATATTTCGTAAATAATGACAATGATGACACATCATTACAATAGTTCATCTTAAGATTCAATCAACTTAAACTTTGCAGGATAGCGTCATAACATGTCACTTTTCCTTGCATAATTCTACTTCATGCGACTAACGATTTTCAAGTAGCAGAAATGCTGACACTGTGATAGGAGTGAGTGTTTTTACATTAGTCAGCTGATACATGTGAGATTGTTAATAAAATCATCCCACCAAAACATAATCCAAACTATGGCCCGATGAACAAAGGTACAGACTTTTTTTTTTTTTTTGCTGCACAACCAATTTCCTTTTAGCCTTTCAGGACTATGACATAACAAAGATGAAGATGGGGGTCTAAATTATGTTGTTCAAGTGGCAAGCAAACCAGGAATATAACATCTTGCTATTTCTGGATTTTACAGAAACTTTGTCTACTTTAAAAAAAGTTTATAATAAAATTTTCTAGAAATAACACAAGATGCTAATTAACAGAAACGTGTGACATGTGGGGTCCTTGTGTGGGACACGTTTACTCAAGTATTGGTTCTAGTCTCTCACTTTGAAGAGCTTTAAATTCAGAGAAATAGTTAAAAATTCATCTTTTTTAATTAAAAAGATGATTTGCGAGAGCAATAATTTTGGCATGGAAGTGGGAGCTATGGATACATCTCCTTCAAAGATAAACTTGAATTCTAGGTGCATCTGCTGTAAATTCAGCAGTTCCACTTCATAAGGAGTTGTGCATATTTTGTATGTTGTCTCCCTAAAAACACATACCACCAAGTTCCAGAAATGTTAGATCCTAATGAATCTGTAACTCAGTTGAAATCACAGAATTCCTCCTGATTCTATTTTTTTAAACTGTGCAGAAGTTTGATGCAAAACAAGATAGCAATTCTGGCATGCTGAAAAGCGTTACAAACTTTTGTAAAGCTTTCAATGCCATGGTCCAAGTTTCAGTTTTTTAACAAAATGCCAAACCAACTCTTTTTTGTTGCCCACGGAGCTCTAATTGCAGGGACGAAGGGACAAAAGAGGAGGATGTGCCCTTCATAACATCAACGTGCTATCAGCTGAATGAGCCACAGCAGACTTTACTGGGGCAGAGGGATGTATAATTTAGACAATACGCTTCCTGATCTAAATTCACTCCGGAAACTCTCCCTGTTTTTGACGTCTCAGATAAACCAAGTCATCTGGGTTGCCTTACTGGAGAAAACATGGAATTTTTTCAGTATTATCCAATAGTAATTAAAACAATGAAGAGTATACATCTCTCTCATGCTATGGGAGGAACAACGTGGCTTTATAGGGTAAAAGATGGGTAAAAACCAAGGGAAAATGACTGAGTCACACAGGAGGATGAATCATATAGAATGGATGCTATACTTAAATACCCATATAAAGCAAATATACACTCAATGTCAGGCAGATAAAACAACAAGCTGCTATTCACAAGGCCAATATCAAATATGAAGCACTATAATGCAACACTTTTGATGCTGTTATTGCATCATAGCCCATTTTATTTCTATTAAATATTTATTTCTATTAGATGATAAAGTTAGTTCAACAAAACACATATACATGCTGTAGACATAACAGTACTGGGATGCTACAGTACTTGAAGCCAAGCTCTCAAGAAATCTTTAGCATTTTCTATATGTCTATGTATTATACTCAAAAAAATAGGTTAAAAGAATGTTAAAGTTGTAAAGTAAAGCACTCCTAAATTAGTAAATGTTAGAATTAAGGTAATGTGTGCAATCTTAATTTGGCACCCTTGCACATATGCGTTATCCGACAGTTTTAATTATGATACCATGCAACAGGACCACTGCCTCATTCAGTGCACAGAGCAGATGGTCCTCTGGGGACAAATCAGGGCTGTGTAATAAGGAAGACAGCTGAAATCAGGAGCAATAGTTGCAGAGATGAAGCATGATCAATACAAATGGAATCTTCAAAAAATTTAGCTGCCAAATTAATAAGTTTATGAGCATATGGGTTTTGTTTGTTTTTAATATGGGCAAACAATGTATTTTTCCCCCATCTCATATTTTAATTCCTTGGGTGAAGCATTTATTTTATTTTATTTGACTTTAAAAGGCAGCCTGAGGCAGACACCTAGCATGGTAAATTTAAGCCCAAGAAGTTAAATTTTCACAAAATTATAAGCAACTGAAATCAGGATCTTCTAATGGGTAGTGCCAGGCAACTTTAAGTATAGATGGCACTACCAGCTCTACCTATTATATACATATTGGGTATAAAAAAATATAAACACAGATGTGATTTGTGCATCTCCTCAAAAATTGTGTGTGTATAGATAACATTTGCCAGTTATCACAAACTCCAGTGGATCACAGCTGGTATTATAATGGCCCACCATTAAGAGCTCTTGATGTAGGAGGAACTCTGTAGAAAGGGGAGGGTATATATCAACAAAGTCACTAATGAAGCTAATAATGACCAGGGTCTGATAACCAGCCACACAGCTATAGCAGGGCTAAGAGCTGCTTCTCTGTGTGGATGTGGAATCATGAGATGAGAGTCAAAAGAAACTGGCAGACAGTTTTGGCTTGTGGGTCTGTCAGTCCTTGGAAAAGACAGAGGCAACATGATCGTTTCTTGGACAGGGCCTAGGTGCAAGGCTTGAGGTTTCTGCTAAAGGGAGTTGGCTGTTTGTTACCATTCCTGTTTCAGAAAACAAACAGATTATGCAAAGAAAGGATCCCGACTCTCCGTCACCAATCAGGTGACTGGCCTGAATAGCCCTGAAAATCTGGCACCACTTGGCCAAAAGGTAACAGTATATTTTTCCCTTTTCTTCTACATAAGACCGGCCATACTGGCTGGGAGCAAAGGTTCATCTAGCCCAGTGTCCTGTCTTCTGACAGTGGCCAATGCCAGGTGCTTCATATGAAATGAGCAGAACAGGTAATCATCAAGTGATCCATCCCCTGTTGCCCATTCCCAGCTTCTGGCAAACAGACGCCATAGATGGACCTATCCTCCATTAATTTATCTAGTTCTTCTTTGAACCCTGCTGCAGTCTTGGCCTTCGCAACATCTTCTGGCAAAGAATTCCACAGGTTGATTGTAAGTTATGTGAAGAAATAGCTAAATATATTTTTAAAACCAAAACAAAACCTAAACACTAAAAAAATAGTTATCTACCTTTCTGTAACTGTTGTTCTTCAAGATGTGTTACTCATGCCCATTCCATTCTATTTCTAGCTGTGTGCAAACCCACGTGCGCAGTCGGAGATTTTTACTTTAGTGATATCCATAGGGTCAGCTATAGCGCTCCCTTGAGTGCCATGCTCATGTGCATATTAGGTGCTGCTGACCATACGCCCTCTCAGTTCCTTCTTGCCCACAACTTCAACAGAGAACAGGGTGGGTAATGGAATGGACATGAGCAACACATCTTGAAGAACAACAGTTACCTACCTTTTTGTAAGTGTTTTTTCTTCTTCGAGTGCTTGCTCGTGTCAATTCCATTCCAAGTGACTCACAAGCAGTATCTTTGGAGGTGGGCTCGGAGTTCACAGTCTAGCGACTTGCAGTACTGCTCTACCGAAGCCAGCATTCTCCCGGGCCTGCTGGGTAAGTTCATAAAGGGACGTAAATGTGTGGATGGATGACAGGTGGCTGCCCTATAGATGTCCTGTATAAGCAGCTGGGTAGGAAAGCTGCCGAAAAGGCTTGCGTTCTGATTGAATGGGAGGTTACAATCGCCGAAGGGGGCACCTTTGCTGATCATAGCAGCAGCGAATGCAGGCCGTGATCCAAGAAGAAATTCTTTGAGCAGACACAAGACGACCATTCATCCTGTTGGCCACCGCGACAAACAATTGTGTCGACTTGCAGAATGGCTTGGTCTATTCAATGTAGAAGACTAGTGCCTTCCTGACGTATAGGGAATGCAATCGATGCTCCTCCTGCGACTAATGCGGCATTGGAAAAAAGACAGGCAAGTAAATGTCCTGGCCCGTATGAAACTGCGAGACCACCGTGGGCAGGAAAGCCAGATGGAAGACCATATAGGGCGGTTCCGAGGCAAGCACCCTAATCTCAGAGACTTGGCGGGCAGATGATATTGCAAGTAGGAATGCAACCTTCCAGGAAAGGAGAAGGAGAAAGCAGGAAGCCAGAGGCTCAAAGTGGGGTCCCGTGAGCCATGACAGAACAAGATTCAGGTCCCATAGTGGAACGGGGTCCCTAACGTGCGTCTAGAGGTGCTTGAGTCCCTTGTGGAACCTGGCAGTCATGTCCTGGATGAAAACCAACCTACCTTCGAGCGGAGGATGGAAGACCAAAATAGCAGCCAAGCGGACCTCGAAGATGAAAGGGTCACCAATGGGGACAGAGCTGCGAAGGGAATCCCCTCCAACATCGATGCAGGATTCCACCACCATTTGAGTGATGGCAGTACTTGTCCGGGAACCTGACCATACGGTTCACACTGTGTCTGTTGGGGATATAGACTGATGCCAGCCACATCTGTAGGGGCCTGAGGTGGAGCCGTGCATGCCAGACCATGCAAATGCAGGCTGCCATGTAGCCTAACAATCGCAGGCAATGTGAGCAGTGGTGAGAGGGTGGGCTTGCATGCACAAGATCAGGTCTGTCATGGCTTGGAACCAAACCTCGGGAGGAAGGCTCTGTCTGAGTGGAGTTGAGGACCGCTTCAATGAACTATATGCATTTTAATGGAATTAAGGTCCATTTTTTTTCTTGTTTATTAACAGACCCAGACAGAACAATGGACTGTAAGAACCGCTAATGCTCTTGTGATGCAAAACAAAGCACTCCAACTAACTGTTACAGGCGGTAAGAAGGAACTGAGAGGGTATAGGATCGGCAGCGCCGAATGTACCAACACATGAGCGCAGTACTCAAGGGGGCGTTACAGCCCAGCCTATGGATACCGCTAAGGTAAAAATATCAGATGACTGTGCACATGGGCACGCACTCACCTAGAACTAGAATGGAATCGCCATAAGCAAGCACGCGAAGAAGAACTTACAGATCTGAACATTCTCACATGAACTTCCAATGGGAGTTGTGGGGTTACATCTCCATGCAAATCTTTGAAAATACAGAAGTTATGGTACGGCCATATTAAATTAACAGAAGGTGGGGAAACTGCAATAATACTGTCTATGATTCAGCCTTAACTTTCTCATGCATCCTGAGTATTTGCTGCACATACTGTATGGCCATTTGCTTTTTTAAATAAATTTCATTGTATGTGAAAGGCACTGAATTGAAACAACTGGAGAATTAAGTCAGAACTTGTACAGTACAGTGCAGCACAGCAGAGGCAGTGGCAATGCCTGATGCTCCATATGGTCCAGGCTGAGGTTGATGGTGGGATGGAAATTGTTGAAATCATGGTGGAATTCCTCAAGGGCTTCTTTTCCATGGGTCCAGATGATGAAGATGTCATCAATGTAGCACAAGTAGAGTAGGGGCATTAGGGGACGAGAGCTGAGGTAGCAGATAGAATACCCCAGGTCGGGGTTCCAGGGGTGTGTCTGTGCGGATTTGTTCTTGTGCTTTTTCAGGGAGTTTCCTGAGCAAATGCTGTAGTTTCTTTCGGTAAGCACAAGAACAAATCAGCGGCACTGCGATGGGTACCCACATGGCCCCACGGTATGCCAACGTTTTTATGGCTGACTAAGGACAACGCTTCCTCAGCTCTCGTCCCCTAATGCCCCTACTCTACTTGCGCTACATTGATGACATCTTCATCATCTGGACCCATGGAAAAGAAGCCCTTGAGGAATTCCACCATGATTTCAACAATTTCCATCCCACCATCAACCTCAGCCTGGACCAGTCCACACAAGAGATCCGCTTCCTGGACACTATGGTGCTAATAAGTGATGGTCACATAAACACCACCCTATACTGGAAACCTACTGACCGCTATTCCTACCTACATGCCTCCAGCTTTCATCCAGACCACACCACACGATCCATTGTCTACAGCCAAGCTCTACGATACAACCGCATTTGCTCCAACCCCTCAGACAGAGACAAACACCTACAAGATCTCTATCAAGCATTCTTGCAACTACAATACCCACCTGCTGAGGTGAAGAAACAGATCGACACAGCCAGAAGAGTACCCAGAAGTCACCTACTACAGGACAGGCCCAACAAAGAAAATAACAGAACACCACTAGCCATCACCTTCCGCCCCCAACTAAAAGCTCTCCAACGCATCATCAAGGATCTACAACTTATCCTGAAGGACGACCCACCACTCTCACAGATCTTGGGAGACAGGCCAGTCCCTGCTTACAGACAGCCCCCCAGGCTGAAGCAAATACTCACCAGCAACCATACACCACACAACAGAACCACTAACCCAGGAACCTATCCTTGCAACAAAGCCCGTTGCCAACTGTGTCCACATATCTATTCAGGGGACACCATCATAGGGCCTAATCACATCAGCCACGCTATCAGAGGCTCTTTCACCTGCACATCTACCAATGTGATATATGCCATCATGTGGCCAGCAATGCCCCTTTGCCATGTACATTGGTCAAACTGGACAGTCTCTACGTAAAACAATAAATGGGCACAAATCAGAAATCAAGAAATAGAACATTCAAAAACCAATCGGAGAACACTTCAATCTCTTTGGTCACTCGACTACAGACCTAAAAGTGGCAATTCTTCAACAAAAAAACTTCTAAAACAGACTCCAACGAGAGACTGCTGAATTGGAATTAATTTGCAAACTGGATACAATTAACTTAGGGTTGAATAGAAACTGGGAGTGGATGGGTCATTACACAAAGTAGAACTATTTCCCCTTGTTTATTCCGCCCCCAACCCCCCATTGTTCCTCAGACGTTCTTGTCAACTGCCGGAAATGGCCCACCTTGATTATCACTACAAAATGTTTCCCCCTGCTCTCCTGCTGGTAATAGCTCACTTTACCTGATCACCCTCGTTACAGTGTGTATGGTAACACCCATTGTTTCATGTTCTCTATGTATATAAATCTCCCCAGTGTATTTTCCACTGAATGCATCCGATGAAGTGAGCTGTAGCTCATGAAAGCTTATGCTCAAATAAATTTGTTAGTCTCTAAGGTGCCACAAGTACTCCATTTCTTTTTGTGAATACAGACTAACATGGCTGCTACTCTGAAACCTTAATTATGTTAGTATCTACACTACAGCCTTGCTCTCTCCGGTTTAAGTGCCTTACTACACCAACATAATTCCATCTCCACAAGAAGCGTAGGGGTTGAGTTGGGGTTTAGTGAGGGTGACACACTGTCTGTGTAGACACTGTGTTACTTATATTGGCTATTGGCTGTCTTGTCAATTTCACGGCAGGAGCGATGAAATTGACAAGAAAGCCAGACAGCTAGAGACCAGCTGTCCCCCACTCTCCTGGAGTATTTCATTTAAGGTATCAATGGAAAAGTTATCATCTATCAAATATGATTATCCTGTTTGTATGCATATATCACCTTTGTATCTAAAGATAGGAGCATTGACTATGTACCAGTATTTCAAATGTGTGTGCTCCTGGAGTAACCCGGTAGTTTACATCTAGTCTAGCCAGCACATTGTGAATGGACTATTCAAGAAAGAACTCCTGACTCAATAGTTTTGTAATTTTGTCTCATTCATCATTTTAACTAGTAGACTTAAAACAAATTATTTCAAGCAAAAGTGGGGTAAAAGATTTACAAAGCAATAATAAATAAAAATAATCTTAATAAAACACAGGCCACAACAGTACTAATTAAATTAGACACATATTTACCAGGACAGGTCAAAATTGGTGAAGCATTTTTCACCAGATTTCAAACAACAGTTTTCATAAATTGATTCTGAAATAGCTTTTGAGTCCTCAAAATTTCATTTGCAACAGGATTTTGATAGAATTAAAGTTTTTTGCATGATGATTTACAAAATTCAGTTCTAGCTTTAAATTCTGTTATTTTGCCTGTGCTAGCTCATGCAGAAGTAGATTGCCAGACTATTTCTGCCTGTAGTCTCTTTAATGAAGTGCTCTTCCCTCTGGGTCTTTTAGGGAAACACATCTGGCAGTGCCTTGCTGAAATCCTGGTTGCACTTGAGGTCAGGGGCATCTGGCTAAATGAATTTGCTTACCACACACAGGCTGCTCCTCCACTCCAACTGCAGAAGCAGCAAAGTGAAAGCAACCAGATCTCTGACATACTGTTTAATTTCACTTTGTAGCCTCTCTCTCCAGACCCACAAGCTATAATAGGAGCAAAGCTGCAATTAACAAGTTCTCTGAGCACTCCATTCTTCTAACCCCTTTCTCAGACCATTACTCTCACTACCCTGTTTCCCAAGGCACCAAGCAAATCAACACAGCAGGAGGAGAAGAAAAGTGTGTGTGTGTGTGTTAGAGAGAGAGAGAGAGATTAAAAGCTCATTTTACTCATCCATCCTGAGACATGCTCATGTATATCTCCTCCTGTCCCCCACTTCCCAAGACTTGCACAAATGGTAGCTTGACTGGCAGAACTGAAGATTTTAAAAAGGAATTAGAGCAGGATTTTGAATGCAGAAGATATATTCCCCACAGATCATAATAGTTTTATGGACGCTGGAATTTCAGGTTCGTTTTACTGGACAATATTCTTTTAAACTCATTTCTGAGTACCTAATGCAAAAAGACAAGGTTACTAGCAAAGGTTAAAAAAAAAACAAAAAACTTTTGTAGTCTTGGCAACTAGGAAAAGAAACAAACGTAGAAAAAGTAGGGAGGTCTGATTCATCTAGAAGGTGAAAAATTCAGACTATTTCTTCATGGAAGAATACACAAGTGTGCGTTGTTTCTCACTGCATGCACATTTATTTAATAAAAGTAATGGTTCTTTATTAAGTAAATAATATACAAGCAGATGCAGAGGTAAATGCTCAACATAATCATCAGGGAATTTACTCCACAGCTCTCATTAGCATTACTTTTAAATTCACCTGAGCTCTTGCATGCTAAACATGCACTTTCTCTCCTCAAAGTCATAAATTATTGAAAATAACTTATAAAGAACGTCCTTACAGCTTCATCCATCATAGGCTATGAGGTTATTTTCATAAAACTACACAACCCACAAGCCTCTACATACAGTATTTTTCTTTTAATTCCAGAGAAAGGGGGAGCAAGGTGCGAGCAGAGGAATGGATTGATTGGAACATGTGTTCCTACACATAAGCAGAGCAAAGACTAGACGAGGAAGCACCTAGAAAAAAATCCAGAAGTGGCATTGGTAGTTATGGAGTCAATAAGCTTCTTGAAATGTGGACTGTCAGGAACTTAAGAGAGACCTAACAGATAAGTGAATGGACAATGCTATGCCAAGTGAAGTTCAATGTTCACAATGTGAAGTTATGCACGCTACTGGGGAAAAAATTAAGTTACGCAGAACCCTCACAGGGTTCTATATTAACTGTAGGAAAGGGAGCCGAGTTTCAGTTTACCCAGGTCAACGAAGACTTCAGCTCAATGTGTAGCTGTGGTCAAAAAAGCAAACAAGATTTTAAGATGCATAAGGAATGGGATGGAGACTATTAGAGAAAATATAATGTTGTTATATAAATCAATGCTGCATCTCCAGTGCTGTGTGCAGTACTGGTCAGCCCATCTCAGGAAGGATATTGCAGAATTAGAGGAAGTTCAGAAAAGGGCAGTGAGAATGATTGGGCAAGGAAAAAAGACAGTTACCTTTCCCTCAGTAGTATCCACAGAGAACCGGCTTTGGCGCTCCTCGGAGTGGCTCGTACATGCCGCGGCACAAAGGGTGCCACCGCACCCCCCAGCCTCGGTTCCTTCTTGCCAGAGACTCCGACACTGGGGAAGGAGGGTGGACAATGGAATGGACATGAGCAACACATCTCGAAGAACACCAGTTATGGAAAAAGTAACTGTCTTTTCTTCTTCGAATGCTTGCTCATGTCCATTCCATATTAGGTGACTCCCAAGCAGTACCCTTGGAGGTGGGTAGGAGTTCATGGACGTGTAGCTTGTAACACAGTTCTGCCGAACCCAGCATTGTCTCTGGCCTGCTGAGTAACACGCTGTGAATGTGTGAACCAAAGATCATGTTGTGGCTCTGCAAATGTCCTGGATGGGAATGTATGCCAGGAAGGCCACCGAGAATGCTTGAGCTCTGGTCAAGTGGGCCCTGACCATCAGCAGCGATGGGACCTGTGCCAGTTCATAACAAGTCTGGATGCAGGAGATGATCCAGTTGGAAATCCTCTGTGAGAACACCAGAAGGCCCTTCATTCTGTCCGCTGTTGTGATGAAGAGCTGGGTCAACTTGCGGAAAGGCTTGGTACACTCCAGGTAAAATGCCAGGACACGTCTGACATCCAAGGCGCACAGCCTCCTTTCGTCACTAGTGGTGTGCAGCTTGGAACAAAACTCTGGGAGGAAGCTGTCCTGGTTAAGATGGAAGGAAAACACCACTTTTGGCAGAAAGGCCCAATGTGGTCACAGCTGAACCTTGTCCTTGTAGAACACTGTATACGGTGGCTCTGATGTCAAGGCTTTAATCTCTGAGACTCGTCTTACTGACTTTACTGCTACAAGGAAGGTGACCTTCCATGACAGGCGGGAAAGGGAGCAGAGGCCCAACGGCTCAAAAGGCAGGCACATGAGCCTAGAAAGAACCAAGTAAAGGTCCCACAGTGGGGTAGGAGCCTGGACCGGCAGGAAGAGCCTCTTGAGGCCTCTCAAGTATCTGACCATGTCATGAGAGAACACTGTCTGATCTTGGATCGGCAGGTGGAAGGCAGAGATGATCGCGAGATGCACTCTGATTGGAGAGTGTGTTAGATCCTGGTTATTTAGATGGAACAGGTAGTCTAGGATAGACTGTACAGATACCGCACTCTGATGCCCAACAGGAAAACCTTGTCCACTTGGCCAGGTAAGTCGTTCTAGTGGAAGGCTTCTTACTTCCCAAGAGGACCTGCTGGACCTCATGAGAGCAGGTCTGCTCCTCCGGGTTCAGGCTTGCAGCATCCACACTGAGACGTGGAGGGGGGCGAGACTGGGATGTAGGACACATCCATGGTCCTGAGACAACAAGTCCAGTCAGTTGGGCAGGGGCCAGGGAAGATCCTTTTTGAAATTGGGGTGGGGGGCAGGGAGAAGGGGATTTGCCATAGGTCATTAGTAATTTTCTATACCCCTTCATGTAGGGGCAAAGCCACGCTAGCAGGTGCTGTGGACCAAAGGACATCGAACAGGAAGTCCGCTGGCTCCTCTAGCTCCTCTGCGTGAAGCCCCAGGTTGGATGTGACCCTCTTCAATAGTTCCTGATGAGCCTTAGTATCATCTTGTGGAACTGGGTGAGGGAGACCCGTAATAGCTTCATTCGACGATGAGGATGAAGAAGCTGGTACCGTAGGATCTGTCATGTCCCCTGGTGGTCTCGCTGGCTGTTCCCCTGGGTCCTCATGGTCCTGGGGGCGGGGTCTTCCCTTCTGGGACTTCCACCTCCGGGGGAGGGAGGGATGCTGAGGCTGATGGCCTATCTGAGGCCCCCAACACCAACCAGATGGCCCACAAAGGCTGGGTAAACCAACAAGGGTTCCAGGGGTTCCAGGCTGCTGGCCACTGGCCTTGGGGCCACAGGGTCGGTTGCAGTGCCGATGACGTAGATGGTACTGCCTGTGGCGAGGCTTGTCCCAATGTCAAGGACTCTGCTCAGTGCCAGAGATGGAAGCAGAGTGGTCGCTATTAGGCGACCATGATCGGGCGGACCGGTGGCCCTTCTCTGTGCGGTGCCGGCTGCTTCGCCTAGACATAGACCTGTTTGATCGAGAGAAGTCCCTCATGTGGGACCTTGGGAACTGGTGACATTCGGCGGTTTGCCCTTGGTAATCAGGCGATCTACGCCTCATGATGCTTGACCGGTACCGGAATCTAGACTGGGACTGGGAGCTGGAACGGGCCGGTCGTTGGGAGGATCTCTCTGGCCGTGAGGATCCACATCTCGGTGACAGGTGGCTCCGCTCAAACGATCAGTCACATGTTGGGTGCTGAGGCACTGGAGACACGAAGGGAATGCAAAAGTTGCTGGAGAATTAATGTAAGTGACGAACTTGGACAAAGATTGTAATTTGCTGAAATTAAGTTTTGTCACTAGAAAGTGTGTTTTGTTTGGTTTGTAACCATTCCTGTCTTCTGTTCGTATTTAGTATCACTTAATCTCTATTTTTTATTAATAAACTCATTCTTGGCTTATTATAAAACCATCTCAGTGTTGTTTATTAAACTGGAAGGTTACTCCTCAGTTAGCCAAACAGGCTGATGTGTGTTCTCTCTCTTCAGAGGCAGTGAACTTAACTTCTGAGAGTGTTCAGTGAGAGGGACTGGACACTGCAGAGAAACTTGGGCTCACTGGTTCTTACCTGCCAGGCAGTGTTTGGATTGACAGAGTCCTGAAGAGTTTGCTTGCAAGGCAGACAAGCTGGTGTGTCAGGGAGCTGATACATAGCTTAGCAGCAACAAAACTCTCATTTGCTGAGGCTAAGAGGGTTAACACAGGGACTCAGAATTCTGGCTACCCCAAGCAGGATATCACAGTAGACTATTGCTTTTTTATTACTTCTCTGGCATTTGAAATTTCCATTAATAGCGGGAATAGCTGTTATTTGATGGTTTTACCAACAGGGAAGAGCACGCATCCGCTTCACAGGAGATCGCTCTAATATTTCTCAGGGCTTCTTGGGTTTTGGCAAGTGTGGGGGTGGGTAGTGCAGTCTGGTCAGGAATTCACCTTTATTTCTTGGTTAGTTCTCATTGTATCCGGTAAATTTCTTCAGCAAAGTCTGAGGAAAGAGTTTCATAGCAGGTGATGCTTGGCACCGATATCACGACTATGCAGTCTGAATTGATCTGCTGGATCACTGTGCAAAATAGCTATCGGCCAGTATGGTGCTGTGTTGATGACAGCTCCTGTAGATGACTCTTTTCGTTTGCCCCCTTTGCTGCTGTGGTATAGGCCAGTACGAAGTTTTAGTACTCTTAGTGAGCGATTCAGATTCATTTTGTGGCACAGACATTTCATCTTTCTGTCTGTGCATTCTATCTGCTGAGTCTCAGGGTGGAGAGAGGAAGAACAGATAGCTTGTGGCCAAGGCATTGATGGTAGGGGACATCAATTGATTACACTGTTGTACCAACTTGTCTTGGTCTTGTTTTGGTCTTGTAGCTGGGAGGTCTGTTCTCCTCAGGTGAGTTGAAAACCTAGAGAATTCAAGTTTTTATGTGTGAACCAGCTGATGGGAAGGAAGAAAGAAAGGTTCTGATCTTCACCTGGAAGAGGCGGTGGTCAGATCTTGAGAGTGGAACTTTAGCGATATCCCCTATGTCTATTCCTAGGCTGAAGATAGTGTCCATCCTGAATATGTGGGTCAAGAGATGGTCTGTGAGATTCCTGTTATTGCCAAGTGAGCCAAGAGATCAATCACTAAAACAATGCATGGTCCACTGCAGTGTTTTGTGGACTTAGAGAGGGTACAAGAAGGAGAGCTTTTGTCATCCCTAGAAGTTCATAGCCTGTGGAAGTCAGATTTAGTTATTATATAGTTGCTTTCAAATGTGATTCTGTCTTAATTCATGGGAAAAACAAGGGAAGAGGTCAAGGAGGTGATAGCTTTCAAATCCCTTCTTTGAGTTAATTGAGTGTATGGGGAAAGGTAGCACCCTATATAAATCCAAGGGATACATTATTTTATGTGCAGATGTCTCAGACCTGTAATATTATGGCAGTAAGAAGATTTCCTTATGATCACACAAACTGAGTAACAAGCCAACCATTAACAAAGGGAAGCTGAACACTGCTCACAAGAAGCATCCACAAATCAGACTTTTCTCTCTCTTGACCCCACAGAGGGATTTGGATATAGACCAAGACACACTTCTGTGGTCATTCCAGCTGTGAAGAGTCCTGGTGACACACACTGAAGGTTAAACTTCTCTACTCTTAGAACCACCTCTGAAAATCAGAGGGAAAGAATGCATATGAATGTGTGTGGTAGAATAAATGAGTATAAACACATTACACAAAAGCTGCACTTTGTGATTCAGATGCTACAAATCGGACTTATAGTCCAGTAATGTGTGCTGTACAAACAGCTGTATAGAAGAGTACACTGGTACTATTACAACCCAATATCTTTCATTAGAACAAACAGTTATTTAAAGGTCGTTTCAAGTACCGTTCAAAATGTCTGGCTTGTTAATATTCAATGTAAATATTTATATCCTAAACAACTGTGGTACTCTGTCTTTGAAGGTGACTTGGAGCTGCTAAAACCTAAATTCAGGGTTTAAATACAACTACACTGAGTTTAACTCTGTATAATGCTTTCTGAGCAGTCCTGGAAAGAGAACTCTGGCCTGTGCTTCAGCAAACTGTTAAAACTGAGGCGCAGGAAAGTGTGTGTAGCTGTAGTTTTACAGAATCTACCCCAATATCCCACTTACACTTAGAAAATACATTTGCAGTTAGACTTCATGGAGAATACTGTCCACAGAACTTCCTTCTCCTCGCCGGCTATAGTCTAGTGAGCCGCACATGACTTGAATGAGGCTGAGATATAAGTGGCTTTTCCTGTCCATCAGAATCTAGCTCCCCATTTCCTAAAAGATGTGGGGTTTAAAATGGTATTACATGTGCCCTGGAAAGAGCATTCTGGGGCCTCATCCCGTCAGACTTCAGTGTCATAAAAAGGCACTGTTTTATAAAAAAAACATGCATAATTGCTTTCAGTGGTAAAACCCCCAAAGAGAAAAGGAATAATGAAGATAGAAAATGAAGGGCAATTATAGTTCAAAAGGCACCAGTAAGGGAAAGTGTTTTCAGA
This sequence comes from Natator depressus, assembly GCF_965152275.1. NCBI lineage: Eukaryota > Metazoa > Chordata > Testudines > Cheloniidae > Natator > Natator depressus. The sequence continues at coordinate 297,980,290 of NC_134234.1, forward strand.
TTTGGCATTTTCAATGCAGACACTGCAATTTGTGCTACAGACTCTGAGCTACACTGTACACCAAGCCTATTATTTAATAATTCAGCTATGATTTGATTATGAGCACTGACTTAATTGAGCTTAACAAAATACTAAATTGCAACAAAAAGAAAGGAAACAATAAAATGAATGGATGTTTCCAATATGAAATGAGTATATATGTTCCCTAATATTTCAATTGATCACAACCTCAGAAGCATTTCTGAAGAAAATAAGCTGAAAGAGAAAACAAAAATGAAAGAAGAGCTTTATATTTTAAAAAGTCCACAGCGTTCGCAGTGACCAATCTTCTACATGCATTTCACTCTCTACAGTGTACTGTTCTGCCTAGCAATGTGGAACTTGTCCTGACTAGAGTATAGTAATTATCTGAGTATGATAAAAATCTCATTTACACCAGTAAAGACTCACAAAATCTATGTGATTCCAAAACAGAAGTATGCAGACAATTATTGAGCACACTGAAATCTATTTATCTATGTATACATAGACAACTTTCAAATGAATCCACACAATACTTAGCTGTGAAACTGAGCTGTGAAATTTCTCCAGCAGCTGGCTACAATACTGCTGTATTATAACATGTTTTTCATAATATGTTAGTTCATCACTTTGTCCCTCACCAGGAAGATAAAGGAGAAAATCTAATGAGTAAGGAATTATTTACAACAGTCACAGACAATGTGACAATGCAGCAGCAGCTCATTAACTCATACATGAGCAATAAGCTGTAGATACTTCCCTTACTGGGAATTATCTTGTCCTCAGTAAAACTACACCCACTGTTGTCACTTATATAATTTTTAAAATATGTTATTTATTTTAAATTATGGAACACCCCACACCAACACACCAAGTAAATACAATTACATAGCAGTCCATAATATTTAAATTTGACTCTTCTATTAACATACATGTAAAATTGATATTTACATTGTGTTGTCTAGTCATTTGGTATGTTTTGCTAAATATCGCAATGAAACTTCCCAAATATTTACACAACAATCATAAGATTTTTTTATTAACCTACAGATTCTGTACATTCAAATGCTGAATTTAAGTAATCTGAAATACGGATGCTGAATACCAGATATTTTAACAGGTAGTAAAAGCATAAGAATGGTTTATCAACTGCCAGATTTTAGACACTAATTCAGGAAGCATGTGCTTAAATCCTATTGACTTAAATTCCAATTTAAATCCTATTGAAGTGCATTCCTGATTTGGAATGGATTTAAGCATGTTCTTTCTTGAATTGGGACCTTGATTTGCCTCTAGTTTAACTGTTGAAGAGTGCAAGGATACAGCTTTATAACAGGCAAAGGAGTCCCTATTAACAATCCACAGTGAGTCATGAGGAGGATTTATACCACTAGCGCATTTCAAGGTTTTTGTCAGTAACAATATCCAAGTAATAATGTTTCAGGTCATTATGGTTTTAAGTATGGTTTTCTTTCAAAGAGATATTGACTATATAAATTCTATTTTTAAAATGGAATTTAAAAAAAAAACTTAAAAAAAAATTGTATTTATTTTGTACAAACAACCGATCATTAGGCTAAACCAGAGAAAATTGTGATCAACATCACCATCAGTTATTTTACTATGTTCACACCTCCACATTCATATTAATCCTTTATCCAGCCTTTCTTAACACCTGTTTAATCACATGCTGTTAAAAATACCATTTAATTTTAATAAAACCTCTGAGCACCACATACCATCTGCATCTGTGCAGCGACTTATCTGCCCCTTCTTTTTCACCAACTATACACACAAGAGACTGGTCAAAGTGTCATACAGGAAGTGTCAGCCAAGTTACATGAGCCTTTATTTTGAATGGCAGCTTTTAACAACAGCCCCTAAAAACTCCACTGATCACACCGTACTTTACTTAGAGCCTGATAGTCCACTGCAATTCATCCTATTTAATCATTTGCACTTCTACAAAGCTAGGATTAAATTTTACCAAATCACCAAATTACTAGGCATAGGCAGAAGTGACTTCCAAGGCATGGAAAAAAAGACCATTTTTTAAACTTGAATTTCATTAATGCCAACAGACCTGTTTTTAAAGTCCCAGTGGGCTGACATTTGAGAATTGTTGAAGTACAGAATTTCTTTGGAAAGGAATCCAAAATTAAATGATTTCAATTTTTTTTATTTCTTTCTTATTTTTCTTTTTAACCTACCAGGCATGATAATATTGGAAAAACCCAGCTTTCTTGTTATTGATACCCCATGAGTAAACATGGATGTGTAATCTCTCCTAATTTGTTCAATGTCTCCATGAAACAGTTGAAGAGAAACTGCCAGACCTGGAAATGAAGAGAAGAAATAAGAGACATAAGAACGGTATAATGCAACATTATGTCTAAAATCCATTCAAACATTTTGTTTCAAACAGAAACACGGTATTTAATATTAGAAGGTTTACATAATTCATTATGATCTTTCTAATTCAAAGGTCAATAACTCTAAACCATCTCAGAAGTTGTACGCATTTGGGAAGGGTAAACGTTGTACAAAAATCCTGCATGTAGAGCGCCAGGTAAGCACTAGACAGCCATCCATCCATACACAAGCAGTAACAAGGTGGCTACCATTGGTCTGTAACTGAGGCAATTACAGCAGCTCAAACCGTAGACAAGCAGATCTAATAAGTCCTTACAAGAATGCACTGGGACGTTGCACTCTATATGTTTTATGAAAATATGCTTATGAATGTGAATATAATGTTATGAAAATATGCTTATGAATGTGAATATAATGTAACTGGAATATGCTTTACGCAAAAGGTCTCTTGTAAGATATCATAACAAAGGTTATAACCTACTGAATATATTCCTCCTATTTGTATGTATGTATCATTCTTGTATCTGAAGCTAGAAATATGAAGTATAACCCTAAGGTTGTATTGTAATTATGCAAAGTGTGGGCCATTAATGGTAGAATCTTGATGGCTCCCATTGACTAGGACAATTGGTTGTGAATAGGTTTATTTACCTGCAAGCCTTCCTGTGTACATGTGGGCCAGCCTGTGGGTAATGAAGAATGAGGTCTCACAGGACATGTGACCATGTCACATGATACTGGAATCCATCTTAAATCTGGTACTTTTCCATTTAGAAAGGGGGGTGGGGGCCCAGAGAGACAAAAGATTCCCGCTTTGTGCCAAAGCTATAAAAGGGAGTAGAACAGAACAAAGGGGGCTGCCAGTCATGAGAATACCCCTGCTTTGCACCTAAGATGTCTGCTGGAACTAACAAGGACTGTACCAGGGGAAAGGATTGGGCCCAGACTAGGAAGGAATCTAGTCTGTGAAAGAAGCTTATTGGAACATCTCTGAGGGTGAGATTTTACCTGTAATCAGTTTCTTATGTATTAGGCTTAGACTTGCGTGGTTTTAGCTTTATGTTGCTTGGTGACTTACTTTGTTCTGTCTGTTACTACTTGACAACACTTAAATCCTACTTTTTATACTTAATAAAATCACTCCTGTTGATTAATAAACCCAAAGTAAGTGATTAATACCTGGCGGAACAAACAGCTGTGCATCTCTCTCTATCAGTGTTATAGAGGGTAGATGATTTATGAGTTTACCCTGTATAAGCTTTATACAGAGTAAAATGGATTTATTTGGGGTTTGGATCCCATTGGGAACTGGGTATCTGGGTGCTGGAGATAGGTGACCTGTTGAGCAATTTTTGGTTGAAGTCTGCAGCTTTGGGGTGTGGACCAGACCTGGGTCTGTGTTGCAGCAGGCTAGAGTGTCTGTCTCAACAAGGCAGGGTTCTGGAGTCCCAAGCTGACAGGGAAAACGAGCTGAGAGCTAACTTCAGGTGACAGTCCCAAGGGGTCTCTGTGACCGAACCCATCACACGCACTTCTGGGAAATGTCAATTAGTAATACTCTGCTGAGACTTAATCTTTTTATTTGCTTATTTATCAAACCAATCACCACCTAGTCTTACAAAAAACTAGAATTCAGTGTGTGTCTTAAAGCAGTAGGACAAATGCATCACTCTCCCCTTTGCCAATAGGTAGCCGCGTGTTGGAGAGCCCAAGAAAAAATGCACATATTAGAAAAAAAATTAAGGTGCAGAGTCACAAAAATACCTATCTTGACAAAGGTTCTACAGAGGTATTTCTACAATTAAATAATGTTTTTATCATGACATGTCACAAAGGTATTTGAATATTCATCAGAATAAAAAAAAAGCTCTGATCTCAACATTTACAAAATAGGAAGTCACAACGTTATTCTTGAAAGGCATTAGTTGTCTAAGAAAGTACTATACAAAGGGAGAAAAACTACATGACTGCTTGCAGTGGTCCTGAAAATTTAATAGAAAAGCAGATGCAAACAAAATACTGTCTTGTCTGATACAGAGCAAAAGGTATAGTGGTTTTGAAGGTGACTACCTAGTGGAAGAATGTGGGAGTCTCAATGAGCATCATTAGGTATGGCTACATCACCAGTGCACTTCTAATCACAGCAAAGCTTAGGAAACTCTTGCCGTTAAAACCAAAAGCTCAAGGTAAATTAGAAGAACAATGTAAGAAAACCAAATCCTGCTACTTTTCTGCTTAAACACAACATTGTATGTTGAACACACTTTAACTCTCATAATGGCTAAAGTTATAAACAATCATTTTTTCAGTATGTTTGATTCACTCCAACAAAGGCTCCGTTCTGTATCTGCTGGAAGACATGATACTCAAGGGTTAATGAGTATAATATATGACTCCCCTTCCAATGAAATAATGGTTCTAGAAGAAAGGAGTGTCTCACCTTTGATAATTTCAATATACAATGTAACTGGAAGCACCAGCATAATTTCATAGCTGAAATTAACAAAAAGGATATGTTTGCTTTTTGGTAATTTCAATATAATCATTGAGACAAGTGTCAGGATGATACAGTTTGTAAGGATTAATCCTCCCTGATCTCAGCCATACTTGAACTTATTTTGTGTGTCAACAGACACATACAGATGCAGATAGGGACAAATTCCTGACCTACATTAATAAGTGGAAACAAGCAGATAAACCTAAAAAGGCATGAAGAAACTTAGAAGATAAAGGAAGGCACAATAAATAAATAAATAAATAAATAAATAAATATACACACATATGACAGCAGGGCCATCATTCTGTGGGATTAGGAAGAAATTTCCCCACTGAACAATTTATGTTGTAACTGATCATTTTGTGGTTGTTGCACCATTGCCTAGAAATCTGGTATCAGCTATGGTCAGTCAGAATACTGGACTAGATAGACCACTGGTCTAATCCAGTACAGAAATTTTTTATCTTTCTTCTGTAGTTTATTATTTACAATAACAATTTCTTATTTTGACGAAGTGTCAGCTACATGAAGTAGCGCCTTTGAGCGGGCAATTTTCGATAATATTTATGCAGTGTTGTTGTAGTTGTGTCGGTCCCAGAGAGACAAGGCAGGTGAGGTAATATCTTTTATTGGACCAACTTCTGTTGGTGAGAGAGACAAGCTTTTGGGCTTACACAGAGCTCTTCTTCAGGTCAGCTCTGTGTAAGCTTGTCTCTCTCACCAATAGAAGTTGGACAAATAAAAGATATTACCTCATCCACCTTACTCATTAATATTTATGGTAGTTCATTTTGGTATCAATGAGTGACTAAATCCCTCAAGGTAAAAGTGCGCTTGCACCTTAGGTTGTTACATCTCGCTAAATAGCAAATGGTTAATATGAATATGCTCAGCTCACCAACGGGCCTTTTCATTTATTTTGATTTCATTTGCAAATCACCACCACAAAAGACTGATGACATCCACTCCATTTCTAAGGTACTGCTCCCATTCACAACAAAGCTCCAGGAATTGGTTGTCTCGGTCATAGACATTTGTTCTCTAGGAACTGTACAGAGATGACCAACTAATTCCAGATAAGCAACTGAACAGCTGTGAAGGGGTAATGACTTTCAGTTACCATCAATCTGGAGCACATGACAAACCATGACCTAGAGACATAAATGTTTAGCCTCTTACCAAAACCTCATTCTTTTTATATATTAAGAAATATTTCACTAATTTATCAAAGATTTTTTTAAAAAAATTACAATGTTGTCTCCCGGAAAACCTAAGGGATATTTGCCATTAACCCAGATCACATCAAGTAGAAGAACGGTGCTAAAAATAATCAGATATTGTACACTGCCGTGTGTCATGTAATGCTGTTATCCTCCCTAAACATTTTAAATGAAAGTTCAAGACCTTGAATCCAATTAGCATATAAAGATTTCTGCAATCTTTCTTTTTCATTTATCTCACAGATTTGCTTTGGAGAACTCTATTTTGCTCATAAAAATTAGATGTTAAAAACTATCAATGGCAAAAGCAGTTTTAACCTGGGAATGGAACTGATTGTCAAAGGAGTGTATACACTGTCTCCTGCAAAAGAAGACACGTACAGCTCTGTGTTTCACAGAGTTCACTGTTTAAAACTGAACGAATCCTCTTCTGATCTACAAAAGCTTAAAGAAAAACTCTCTAAGGCATCTATCATTTAGACACATACCAAGATATATAATTCAATATTTTTATTTTGTGTAGCATCTTTCATATAAACTGTACCCAAAAATATATTAGAATTAAATAATGCAAAAGATAGTATATAGATACATAAATCATGTACTATATGTGGCAAGAGATTTTAAAAACAGTAAAGACATTGGATGGTAAATATATTCAAATATGCAGTAAATGCCAATGAGAAAGAGAAAAAATAAGAGGCATAGACAGATGGGAGGAAAATATGTTTTAAGATAAAATCTGAAAAAAGGAGTGACAAGGCAGAGAGATACAGGTAGGTCAAATGGAAGAATTCTAAAGGACAAGTGTAGTAAGCTTATACTAGGGGACTCAGCTGATAGATGAGAAGAGGAAGTAGAAAGGTGAGAAGAAAGAGGAAATATTAGCAAGGTAAACTGTAACACATCCATGGAGAATTTTAAACACAAGGAAGGCAATTTTGAACTAGTTCACTGCAATTAATGCATATGTAGACAGAAGTGACACGAATATGGTGTAAAGGCAAACTGAAGCATTATGCATAGGCTAGATAGCTGAGACTTTTAGGGTACGTCTAACACTGCAGCTGGGAGTATGCCTCCCAGCTTGGGAAGGCAGACAACCCTAGCTCTGCTCAAGCCAGAGCACTAAAAATAGCAGAGGAGATGTTGTGGCATGGACAGCACCACAGATTAGCTACCCAAGTATAAGCCTGCCCACACCCCTGGGTTCATACTCCAGTGGCTAGCTTGTTTATGCTCTCAGCTGCAGTGTAGATGTACCCTTAGAGCAGGGGTTCTCAAACTGGGGTTCATGAGGTTATTACATGGGGGGGTTCGCAAGCTCTCAGCCTCCACCCCAAACTCCGCTTTGCCTCCAGCATTTATAACGGTGTCAAAGATATAAAAAAGTGCTTATAATTTATAGGAGGGGTGGGGGTCGCACTCTGAGGCTTGCTTTGTGAAAGGGGTCACCAGTACAAAAGTTTGAGAACCACTTCCTTAGAGGTTAGAGGTGAACAAATTGCAACAGTGAAGGCAAGAAAAATATAAGGCATGAATGAGGATTTCAGAAGGAGAGTCATAGAATCATAGAATATCAGGGTTGGAAGGGACCTCAGGAGGTCATCTAGTCCAACCCCCTGCTCAAAGCAGGACCAATCCTCAACTAAAGCATCCCAGCCAGGGCTTTGTCAAGCCTGACCTTAAAAACCTCAAAGGAAGGAGATTCCACCACCTCCCTAGGTAATGCATTCCAGTGCTTCACCACCCTCCTAGTGAAAAAGTTTTTCCTAATATCCAACCTAAACCTCCCCCACTGCAACTTGAGACCATTACTCCTCGTTCTGTCATCTGCTACCACTGAGAACAGTCTAAATCCATCCTCTTTGGAACCCCCTTTCAGGTAGTTGAAAGCAGCTATCAAATCCCCCCTCATTCTTCTCTTCTGCAGACTAAACAATCCCAGTTCCCTCAGCCTCTCCTCATAAGTCATGTGTTCCAGTCCCCTAATCATTTTTGTTGCCCTCCGCTGGACTCTTTCCAATTTTTCCACATCCTTCTTGTACACAGTACTCCAGATGAGGCCTCACCAATGTCGAATAGAGGGGAACGATCACGTCCCTCGATCTGCTGACGATGCCCCTACATATACATCCCAAAATGCCATTGGCCTTCTTGGCAACAAGGGCACACTGTTGACTCATATCCAGCTTCTCATCCACTGTAACCCCTAGGTCTTTTTCTGCAGAACTGCTGCCGAGCCATTCAGTCCCTAGTCTGTAGTGGTGCATGGGATTCTTCCATCCTAAGTGCAGGACTCTGCACTTGTCCTTGTTGAACCTCATCAGATTTCTTTTGGCCCAATCCTCTAATTGGTGTAGGGCCCTCTGTATCCTATCCCTACCCTCCAGCGTATCTACCTCTCCTCCCAGTTTAGTGTCATCTGCAAACTTGCTGAGGGTGCAATCCACACCATCCTCCAGATCATTTATGAAGATATTGAACAAAACCGGCCCCAGGACCGACCCTTGGGGCACTCCACTTGATACCGCCTGCCAACTAGACATGCAGCCATTGATCACTACCCGTTGAGCCCGACAATCTAGCCAACTTTCTATCCACCTTATAGTCCATCCATCCAGCCCATACTTCTTTAACTTGCTGGCAAGAATACTGTGGGAGACCGTGTCAAAAGCTTTGCTAAACTCAAGGAACAACATGTCCACCACTTTCCCCTCATCCACAGAGCCCGTTATCTCGTCATAGAAGGCAATTAGATTAGTCAGGCATGACTTGCCCTTGGTGAATCCATGCTGACTGTTCCTGATCACTTTCCTCTCCTCTAAGTGCTTCAGAATTGATTCCTTGAGGACCTGCTCCATGATTTTTCCACGGACTGAGGTGAGGCTGACTGGCCTGTAGTTCCCAGGATCCTCCTTCTTCCCCTTTTTAAAGATGGGCACTACATTAGCCTTTTTCCAGTCATCCGGGCCTTCCCCGGATCGCCATGAGTTTTCAAAGATAATGGCCAATGGCTCTGCAATCACATCCGCCAACTCCTTTAGCACTCTCGGATGCAGCGCATCCGGCCCCATGGACTTGTGCACGTCCAGCTTTTCTAAATAGTCCCGAACCACTTCTTTCTCCACAGAGGGCTGGTCACCTCCTCCCCATGCTGTGCTGCCCAGTGCAGTAGTCTGGGAGCTGACCAATAAGTCAAGGCAATAAGATATATGGTCAGCATAGCTGAAAGTTGTGATAAGTTTATTTACAAGCATGGGAGAGAAGAGGAGAGATGCCTCTAAATATTTAGCTGAAAAAGTTGATGACAAAGACATAGCTTTAAGTATTAGGGGGCAGCCGTGTTAGTCTGTATCCACAAAAACAACGAGTCCGGTGGCACCTGAAATGTGCCACCAGACTCCATGTTGTTTCCATAGCTTTAAGTCACTCGGAGAAAGGTGAACAAAGGCATCATAAGATTACACAGTATCTGAACAGTACATACAATACGACTAAGAAGGAGAGAAGCAACATAGAAAAAGCATAGTGGCTGAAATTTAAAATTCATAATTTCCACTCAGGAGGCATCTTAATATAAAGGTGGAACAAACACCAAGGAGGAAGCAGTGTGATCAATATGATGGTAACAATGACAGGAGGGAAACAAACATTAGCACGTAGCTCTGGGGGTACTTTAGGAGGATGGACTGCTGCACAGTATTGAAGGAACTAGAATATAGGGTCCTGTTATAACTCAAGTTAGTTGACCGTCAGTGAACTCAAGCCACCACCTTTTATAATCTAGGCACCCCACAGATGTTTGTTCTAGGACATTAACATTTTAAAATGTTATAACTCTAGTTAATTACAACAGGACCTCAAGTCCTAGTCTAGGCAAGACAATGAGAAGCCATGAGTAGCTGGAAGAAACAAGATTTTTAACTGTAACTACAATATGCTATAGAGTTGTTTGTTTCCATGCTATGGCCGGAGGGCAGGGGCGTGCACAAGGTGGAGCAACTAGGGGCACGTGTCCCCCCGCAATAATTGGCAGGGACACAGAACTCCTCCAACCCCGGGGCCGCAACACGGGCACAGAGGTCCTCCGGCCCCAGGGCCACAGCGGAGGCACAGAACGTGCCCCTCCACAGGTGGTCAAATTTAAATTCCTGTGCACACCCCTGCCAGAGAGAAACTTAAGTTGCATTTTATCAAAATTAGTTTTATGTGGAAGGATTATAAAGATGAGAGAATATTACTTTTCTGTGAAAGGAAGTTTCAGTGAGAGGACAGTAATGTGCCAGACTTCAGGTGACGTAGGTTATTAAGAAGAGTGTGGTCAACAGCAGATTTGAGAGAGGTGAGGAAGATACCAGAAGAAAAGGAATGCAGGCATGTTAAGAACTTGGGACATAATATGATAATACTAGAATTTCAACTCTGAAAACTTGAGTTTGTTTCTGTCTCAGATCATAAATGCCACGTATCTGATGGCTTCATATCAATCCCCACTAATCTATGTCCCTATCACCTCTCACCCCCACTCCATCCACACAATCATCAGTCAAGTCCAGAGAGGTTCAAAAACTGGAGTGAACCTGTTAGAACTGGAGTGCATTGACAACAGGGTGTTGCAAATTTTACAAAAATCCCTGGAACGTGTCTAGCTCTAGCTAACACAATCAGTATCTCAGTAACACCCCATAAAATATACATAAACGATATATTTGGTATTCTTAGAAAAATGGTCGTTAAAATGTGCAAAGAAACCAACTGATCCGCCTGCAAACAATTAGTTCAATTTTTTTTTTAACGATCAAGTACACATTTTTTTTTCCTTAAACCAAATCTCTTAGGTTTTTATCCTCTTAATATTTAACACAATAAATGCAAATTAATATCACTCCTTACAATAATCCAGTTGCAAGAACAATACTAAAAATAACATTGTATGGTATTGCAAACAGTTTTTCACACCTGTCACTTCAGCTTCAAGAGATTTCTCCCCATTTAGTTGCATTATAATTTACCATAGATTATTATTCCCATTCAGAACAGAGATGATGTATAAAATAGACAAGTTACTGAACAAGCTTTCTACATTTTTGTTAGGTCTGTCATTTTACATTAGGCTGGCTCTGATTCTGCAGTACTGATTCCTGTGTGTAGCTGTGAAGTGGAGAGAAAGGAAAACTGTATTCATTATGCCCACAGCCTATTCACTTATGTTTGAGGTTTTCTGAATAAAAAGTGTTTCCATTCAATTTCTATCCACAAGCAACAGAAACTCCTAGATCATATTAAGAGGAGAATGTCTAGCAGCTGCACAGGAAGCGGACATGAAAAACTTGGACAGACTGCTAACCAGCTCCGCTTGTTTTTTTAGAAAGGTAATAAAATCAGGCATCTGTCCAAACAAAGCTCTCAAAAGATTTTAAAATAACTCTGAAAGCACACAGGTGTTTGCATTTCTGACAGTGTTTAACGTGTCCACATTGCAATAGCACAGATAACCATGAGCACAGTCGGTATCTATCCTGCCACTAAAATTAACTGTGTGTCAATTCATTGCAGTTTAAAACAATGGAAAACAGAGGGTGTACGAACCCTTTGAGTTTTGGTTCACAAAGGAATTTAAAGTACTGTTCAAGTTGGGAAGTGGGAGGGGGAGTCAGCCAACCCCTGCAAATTCACTTGAAGGCATGAGCCTGATTAATCTGAATTATCAAGGAAAAGTCCAACAGCTTTTCCTCTGTTCCCAGCCTTTGATGTCTGAGTGAGGATTCTTCAAATTGCTGGTACAGGAAGGGAGGTTCATTGGCTTCCCAATTACACTTTTGACCACATGGCCTGCAGCTCATAAATTAGCTGAATACTTTTACCTAAGGATTGGTTTCAGCTGGTTTGAGGTTGGATGTGAATACTGTCAAGCCCTCTTAAAATGAAGTAGTTTTTTTTCTATTTCTATTTTTTTCTATGTCTTCCTAACCGCACAGAATGATGGCCCGGCTGTCATATGAATGTATATTTATTTATTGTGCCTTCCTTTATCTTCCACGGTTCTTCATGACTTTTTAGGTTAATCTGCTTGTTTCCACTTATTGATGTAGATGAAATCAAAGACTTCCATGTAAGTGATGTTTCACTATAACAAGAGTGTATGCCTGGCATTTCTTCACCCTGGAAATGGTGGAGCCTTATTTCACCACCTGTTAATTGCAAGAAGCACTGGCTGATTAGGATCTGGAAGATCATCTTCATAAAGTTCAAGGCCAGAAGGGACTATTAGGATGATCCAGTGTGACCTCTTGCATACAGAGCAAAGGACCTCTCCCATTCAAGCTTTTCTGAGTAGATCCCATAGCTTCTGTCTGAGCAAGAATATTTTTTAGAAAAAACATCCAGATTTAAAAGATTTCATATACTGAAGACTCTACCATGTTCCTAGATTTGTTTCACAGATTAAATTACCCTCACTGTTAAAAAATTGTGTCTTATTTCTAGTCTGAATTTGTCTAGCTTCAGCTTCCAACCATGGGATCTCAATCTGCCTTTTTGCACTAGATTCAAGAGCCATCTATTATCAGAAATCTCTTCCCCATGTAGGTACTTGTAGATCATCTTCAAGTCACTTCTTAACCTTGTCTTAGATGAGCCAATTAGTTAGGCTAGTCTCTCACTGTAAGGCACGTTTTCCACACCTCAAATCATGCTTGTAGTTCTTTTCTTAACCCTCTCCAATTTTTCAACATCCTGTTTGAAGTGTGGATACCAGAACTGGACACAGTATTCCAGTAATGGTCTCACTAATGCAAAGTTTAGAGGTAAAACCACATTCTTACTTCTACTTGATATTCCTTTGTTTATACATCCAAGAATCTTTCTTTTTTTTTTTTTTGGCCTCTTAATTATAGCACTGCACCAGGAGCTCATGTTCCTTTTAGTTTTCTACCATGATTCGTAAGTCTTTTTCAGTGCTACGGCATTCCATGATATAGTACCCCATTTGTAAGTGCAACACACATTCTTTGTTCCTAGACATATGACCTTGCATCTGGCTGTATTAACAGTGCCCCTGTTACCAAGTGATCCAGGTCACTCGATATAACTATCTCCAAATCCTGCTGAGAACAACTGCACATGACCAGATGGATAGGAACTCCTCCTTACACCTCCAATGGATCAGTGGCATCTTTTCTTCAGACAAAGCGGTATTTCACAGGTGATATCACTGCAAACTTCCCTAGAGTTGAGGAGCCAGCACATTTTTAAACATTAGTGTCTATCTATCCTATGCGATAAATCTGTTAATGAACATGTTAGCAGACATGTTTTAAAACAAGGCATTTCACCCCAATTTGGGAACCAGGTGGGTTTATTTTTCTATGCTAATTTCAAGAGTAGTATTCTGCTTTCCTCACCTCTACCTTACTCTACTGATTACAGACCTTCCTTTTCTTTTAATGAGAAATACAGTATGTAAAGTCTGATACTCACATTTTATTGTTTGAGATACAAAGTCAAGACATCTGAACTGAACATTAAAATTTAAAATGAGTTTTTATGCATTTTATGTTAACTAAAATCTATACCTAATCTACAAAATACATAAAGTATTTATAAATGTGAGATTGGGTATCTTTCAATTGCAATTAAGATACTAAAGGCCCAAAGGGGAATATCTGCTATTTTCTCCTTCATTAAGTGAAGCTCTGTCAGCTTTAACATCATCGTACTAGAAATATCATACGAAGCTATTTAACCTCCGCTTATTACTTAAATATTTTGTTTCACATAAAAGTCCAATCAAGATTTAACTGAGACCTAAGGAAAGAGTTAGAAACATATCCCCACAGCCAAGCAAGCCCAGAGACTTTTGGTAATAATTCTGTAGGTATAACCCCTGGAGGAGCTAAAACCTTATAGGCATGTTCATTAAACTGATCATTTAAAGCTTCCTTAGTGCTAGCTATTCCTTCAATAGACAAAGTTGAGCAAGTCAGCAGCACTATGCAATAGTAACCAGCAGAATGAATTTGGGAAATGAGAAGGCTTAAAAAACTTCACCAGTAAGACATCGCCAATTATTGAAAAGTTGGAGAACGGCAGGGATGAAAATGGGAATGAGCTTTTCTCATTTTGTAACCTTATCACAAAACTTCAGACTTTAAATTGGGAGCCAGGGCTGGGTAAATCACAGGTACAATGCAGTGCGGAGGCACAGTAAGCCATCCAGTGTCGCTATTATGGAGATGCCCCTTAAAATCTCACATAAAGGCACACATTTTTCACCTTTGGTAGAAGCAAGAAAAAGTGTACTCACAAATACTTAAGAGTGCAGTTCGAGATGAAACCTCTCATTATTGAAGCCCATCTCCCCCCAGCAGCCTATTAGTGGAGTCATTCTACACAGCAAGGGTACATTAAATGTATCTTCTGAAAATCACTTTTAGTATACAAGCAGCCTTAACTTTTTCAGGCACAACATGTTGGTATTACCAGAATAACGCAAGGATTGGCTCTCTGAACCTGCCTTGAAGAATTAGTATCATCTTTGTCTCACAGTAATATGTTCCCTCAGTTGACTAGTCTATGGTTTTTCAATATTTATTTTGACTATTCCTGCACTCAGATACTAGTTTATTTGTTGTTAGTTGTAAAGCTATATCTACTACTTGAAAAAATGAAGGGACACAAAGTACTCTAAAAATCCTGTCTAAAACCCGTCAGCTCTAATGTGGCTTTTTTCTACAAACTTTTTTCTGCAAAGTTATCATTCAAGCTAATTTAGCAATAATTTCCTGGAAAAGTTCTCTATAAATATTCAATCTTGCAGCATTCACATTTATTGAGAACAAAGAAAGATGCTTTTATGCGTTGTGTACTGATATCAAAACACAATATCTCAGCACTGCTACTACTTTAAATGTATTTCAAATAGCAGTCTTCAGCGACAACTAATTCTTAAACACATCAAAACATCATATACATAATCCCCTTGTCACAAAATATAACGGAGGATTAAACTGGCAGATTAATAAACTGCCACAGAAGTGGCAAGTAATTAAACAAAAGCACTCTACTGTATAAACGCTAGCAATGTGTCAATACAAAATAAGCTTCAGGAGCTCTGTTGACACATCTATGAACCCTGGCAAGAATCGTCAGACTCACTACTGTAGTTCTGTTCTTTTAGCTGAGAAAGAACACAGAGGATAGGTTTCGGTGATTACTCATATGCCCAAAGGGCTCTTTTATATGGTGCACTAAATTCTCTTGTCAGGTTTCAGAGTAACAGCCGTGTTAGTCTGTATTCGCAAAAAGAAAAGGAGTACTTGTGGCACCTTAGAGACTAAGGTCAAATAAATTGGTTAGTCTCTAAGGTGCCACAAGTACTCCTTTTCTTTTTGTAAATTCTCTTGTGTCATCCTTTCTGTTTAACGAATATGAGAGGACATCAGAGGAGACAGTTTGGGCTATGGGGTCTCTAGCCAATAGGAGAATGACACTGAGCTATAAGGGTCTGATTCTCTGCTGTATTCTGCCACCTGCATGCCTCTTTATGTCATACAAGGGGTGGAAAGCTGCTGCTCTGGAGTGCAGGAGGTGCCTCATCAGCTGGCCTAATGTCTCTTTATTGATCTCCCCTGCTCCTAGCCCTGCTGTGAGCATCAGGTATGATCAAGGGATTAGCTTTGGTGGAGAAGAGGGGGAACATCTGGAGCACATTGCTCTCCAGTGATTCTCTGCTTCCCACTGCCTATATGTGGTGACTAGAAAGAGAGTGTAACTTAAAATTGTGTGTGATGACTCTGACACTGGGTGGGTGGGGATTGGGCATATCAGCTACCCCAGAAAATGGAACCAATCAAGTGTCTCAGAGCCACCTTTGCCACCCAAACCCCTCAGTTACAGCACTAAGCACAGAAGCAAACAATGCACAGTTGGGACTTAAGTCTCTATGGGTATGTCTACACTGCAATAAAAGCCCTGTGGCACGAAGGCTCATAGCCCAGGTTAGCTGGCTCGGGCTCACAGGACTTAGCTGAGGAGCTAAAAATAGCAGTGCACATGTTCAAGCTCAGGCTGGAGCCTGGGTTCTCAGACCCACTTCCCTCATGGGGACTCAGGGCCCAGGCTCCAGCCCAAGCCCAAACACTTGCACTGCAATTTTATAGCCCTGCAGCCTGGGCCCTGCAAACCCGAGTCAGCTGACCCAGGCCAGCCGCAGCCATGCCATGGGTCTTTTATTGCAGTGTAGGCAAACCCTACTTTGTCAGACCTGGCTGATGCAGCAGACTGGTTTGCCCAGTGCCTTTCCTGAACTGGGGTTTAGAGGAGAGTGAGCTGGCTGGGATTTAAAGCAAATAAGACTGAGGTGATGTTGATAAATTAGGACAAAATGAACAGAGATGACATCAGCTCCCAAATCAAGGGACTTTGCTCTACTTTAGTTTCTCAGTTCTGCAATTGCTGATCCCATGGATCCTCAGCTGCTTCTGGATGCCAAGATAGTATCCAAGCCCAACAACGTATTTATTTATTTATTTATTTTTACCAGAATGTGGTGACCTTTTCCTTTGTATACTTTCCCTTTCCATAGCCCAGTATGACCTAAGCCTTTGCCATCTCCAAATTAGATACCCGTAAAACACTCTACTGAGAGCTGGGCCTTTCAGCCACTCAGACTTCAGATGGTGCAGCATGACGTTGCTCACTTGTTAAGCAGTCTTGCTACTGTTAGGATAATGTTATGCCTGTACTACATGAGCAAGACTAGCTTCAGATTTTGTTTTAGATTCAGTTTAAGGTATTAAGTTTTAATGTTGGGCTATTTGGGTGGTATTTAACTGCCTGTGATATGTAGGAGGTCAGACTAGGTAATCTATGGCCCCTTCAGGTTTTCAACTCTATGAAACCTATACATCTTTAAATGATTTAGATCCTAGACTCCTCCATGAACCCTCTATGATTCCACATCTTTCCTCATATGATACCATGGAAGCAGAATTCAATGGAGGCACTTAACTTAACAGTCTCCCAATTTAAATGGGAGGGCCCACAGACAGGATATTTCCAGAGAAGGGTCCTCCAATTTACACATTCAAGTTTCTCTTATTAGTTTGAAAAAGCAAGAATTTGTTGTTCTTTAGATCATATTGCAATGCATGTCTTTTTGAACAAGATTTTTCTGGGGAAGAGATGGCAGGGACTAAGTGGATGCTAGAAGGCAAGATAGCAGTGTCTTTGTTTTGGAGGACAATCTGGGTGGGGTTTTCAGTGTGAACACTGATTCAGTATGCTGATGTACTCTGTACAGAGCTCCAGATTTTCAGTTGTATCAATTATACAATTTCTTCTGACTGCTGCACAACCTAGTAAAATTCCTCCTCCAAGTAACTAAGGGGCCACTTAATGGATTTTGTTAGCAAGTGTGGTGTAACTTACTAGGGGAGTGACTCACATGTCACTAGGGGATCAATCATGAATGGTACCCAAAATACCCATAAGTCATCCACTTCAGTGGGAGCTGAGGGCATCCATCACCTCCGTGGTTAGCGCCTCATGTGCACAAAAAGACAAACAACTAATACATTATCACAAGGTGCACAAACTAAAGAGTGGGAGAGGATAAAGTAAACAGGCTAAAACTGATATAATACTGAATAATACCATAATATTCAGAATCTACCTACATAAACATGTGTGTAAAAAAAGTACAAATAGTCTTAAAAGTTAGATGCACAAGAGGAAAATGTCCAGAAGCTAGTGTAACAAATGCATCCACCTTTATCTGACCTTGACAGCAATATGGAAATAATGCTTTCCACAAGAATGAATGATACTTGAACAATTTCTCTAACATATTCTCTTGTTCATAAGCCTCCTTATTCATTATGTCTCATTGTTGAACAGAGACAACTGAGGACAAAACAAGACAGTATCACCCAATTCATGTTCTACTTCCCCCTACAGTGG
The DNA here is from genome assembly GCF_965152275.1 of Natator depressus. NCBI lineage: Eukaryota > Metazoa > Chordata > Testudines > Cheloniidae > Natator > Natator depressus. Next base: position 297,998,365 of record NC_134234.1, read on the forward strand.
AAAGATCAAGTTACTACACAGTTATCAGGGGAAAGAGAGAGAATTTACTAGGGATGGTGAGCTAGGCATTGTAAGAAAGAACCTGAATCTCATCCCTCTCTGTCAAATCAAATTTTTAAAGTTTGGGGTTGGTGCACTCTCTTCCACAACTCAACCATACCAAATCCTGGCTTTCTCCCTCAACACAAGCCACCTCCCCATTTAGGTCTCACACCCTGCCCCTCCCATTTCTCTTTCTCTCCCCTGGCCCCCATATTTAAAGACTATTTTCAGGGTTCTGCCTAATCCTGGCCCCGACGTTCATTTCTCATGTTGGTCTTAGACTATGTATGCCCCAGGCTCATGCAAAAGGGTGAAATATTTGTTTGGAGGTTTCAAGAAAAACCCCCATCTTGACCCCACAGTGCAGCTTTGAAGATAGATGGTGCCAGAAGACTGAAAAAAAAATTTGGAAGGAGTCCTACTCAAGCTGAAAAGAGGAGGAAAACCCTACAATTTTGGATTTTTATCTGATCTAAACCTTGAGGTCTGCCCATCAATTCAAGTTAGTGTATAGTTAACACTGTTTCAACAGTTACTATGTAGTCATTGCATTACTGCCACAAAATAACATGCTGCTTCTCAGTAAACATGCAATTAAGTTGTGTCACCATTGTAAATCTCATTAAGAGCATTCCAAGATATTGGGATAGGAAAAGATCTTTCCCCCATACTGACTATTTCTGTGAAATCCCTTTGACAGAGGCCACACTTATAAAGTAGCTAGTTAAGTTTATAATCTTCACCACCGGTAATTTAATCTGTATTGGATTTAAATTGATTTTCTTCCTCTTGGCATTAGCAAGTGAAAAATTGACTATGTATGTTTGTGCCCTACTCTTATCTCTCAAGAGCAAAAATATTGCATCAAGAGCATAGGAATTTTAAGGGGCTTTTATGAGAGTATCAAAGTTGGCATCTACACACTGTTGAACCTTTCCTGTCTGATCCTAGGCAATCCATTTCTGTCTTCTGCAGGCAGATGGATTTAGTCTGTGTAAGGGAGAGATATGAAAGTAATAGTCTACCTCAGAACTTGCTGAGTTATTTCACACTGATAAATGAAAGCATTAAACAGATTTAAACTGTATGTTGAAAAATGTCAAATCAAATCTATTCTATTTCTGTTTCTCTTTATCTAGCTATTTTAGGTCATTACATGGCCTATGTCACCACAGCGTCTGAATGCCTCACAATCTTCAGTATACTTATTCTCACACCATCCCTGTGAGGTAGGGAAGTGCTATTATCCCCATTTGTAAAATGGGATAGAACTGAGGCAGAGACACATTAAGTGCCTTGTCCGGGATCAAACATGAAGCTTCTGGCAGAAGAGTAAGTGAATCTGGGTTTCCCACAGCCCAGGCCAGTGCTTTGGTGACGGGACCATCCTTCCTTTCATCATGGTGCATATCAATTTTTTAAAAGCTGATCACATGTAACTGTTTATTAATGAATTGAAAACATCAAATGTTTTTAGGCAGGAAAAAAGTACAATATGGTATATTCTCACCCCAAGGTGAAGTTGTTACTGTTAGAGGGGGGAAAATAATCAATATTTATAAATTGGAATTACAAATTGTGTTGTTATTCTTCTATGTTAAAATCACCTTTAGTTATGACCAGAATTTGGCTTTGTTTTGCACATCTTTTATATTAACTGTATCTGAAGCCATTTTACAATTCAACAAGTTCACTGGTTGTGCAGTGATTCTGTAGTAAAATGAGGCAGCTATTACTTGATCAGTAGCAGGTTACTTAGGCCCTTGGGTATCAGTGACTGTTTTATTAGGAAAGAGAGAAGTTAGTGAATGCATTAGAGAGTTTCTCCCTTGTTCTTTAAGCGAGTCAGGTTTCAAGCCTCATACAGAGAGTAACATCTGCAACAGCTCTGCCCGCCTTACCTAGCACTGAAAAGAGGGTTTTTAATCAAATGCTGATACTAAGTCTTGGTATGAGAGTCAACCTTCTTGACAAGAGGCTAGTGTTCTATCATCTGAAACATACTATTGTCTAATACTTTGATAGTACTGTAATAACTGTGTGTGTTACTTTACAATTATTATACAAATATTTAAAACTTAGGTGAAGTGTAGTCTCCTTTTCCAGATTTACTAGATGCTTCACGTTTGTAACTTCAGGCAAACTCCTAAAATGATCTGAAAAATCATGTTAATGTTCTATAAAGTATATTTACAGCGGCCTTACCCAAGTAGCTATGCAAGTTAAAACTGAAGAAATGGGGTTGAGCGGATAAAGAAAAGATAACATAAAAAGGCAAAACACAACAGAAAATAAAAAGTAGCAAAACTGTATATGATTTAAGACTTGGCAGGAAGTAAATCAAATTTTTCTGTTAGTAAACATAGATAAATATTAATTTTGTAATCTTCATTGGTACATCACGTAAGACCGAGCACGTGGATAGATATGGTTTCGTCATAAAGCTCCTGCTTTCCGTCAAAGATGTTTTGTTTCAAATCTGGGCAGAAACCATCTGCTACTTTTAATGCAGGAAATGGATTACAACCAAAATACTTTCCGATAATTAACCCTTCCATGGCAATTGGTACAACTGCGTTTCTTTAATTACTTAGTGCTGGATTGTTCCACCATTACCCATATTGAGTAGTACTTACTCCATGAATAGCATAACTGAAAGTAAGGTAACTATTTGCCCCCTATCTTTAGGGCCTGAACTCAGATGTTAGGCAATTTGCTCAGCATGTTGATTCCTGACAGCAGCCACAGGGCCAGTGCAGAGCAGGAGCTTTGATCTCCATTCTGTTACCTGTGTTGCATTAGCACTATGTTAGGTATTACTACCAGATAGCTAAGCCCCTTTGGTTTCTGTTTAAACCGATTTTTACCGAAGATTTCCCATGTTTTACAAAAAGTATTACTCAGGGTTTTTTTTTTTTTATTTTCACCCTACTTTTGAAATCATTCAAATATATAAAAATAACTTATTTTATTAGGAAAATACAATACATTGCATGAGATACATGTATTATGATAATACATTAGTCTGTGTGTATATGCAAAGCTGCCTGTAAGGCTATATATTAGTCTAGAAGATACACACAATAAACAAACAGGCTCGCTCACAAGCTCTGAAGTGCGTGCACTTCTGAATGTACTGATGAATCTCACCCCCACCACATACACATTTCAAGCTGTTAGCAGATAATGGTTTAAAGATTTGATACACTAAAATGGGAAGAAAACAAAAATCTGTATCAGAATACATTACAGAACACAAGGAAGTATTCAAAAGTTTTTAAAAAACAAAAACAGGAGAAGAAGATGAAGTAGAGTGTATGCACTGAAAATGGTATGGTCCAATTATTACATGTAAATCTTTATAGGCTAATAGTTCTAAGTCTACAACAGTAAACTTTTTATTCAAATGAAAACTTTTATTTGGGGATTAGAGATATGTTGTTTTCTTAAGCTCAGAGGTAGCACTGTGTTTCGAGTTTTGTTTTAGTTCTGCAGCAAACCACGCTCATGAACGAAATTCAAAGCATTAATCTACTGAACACTTTTCCTTCCCCCTGTCTTTCTGTCCACCAAAATAAACCCCATTATTTACTCAGAAAAATTATTAATAGTTTTTTGCACTGATTTTCACCTGTTTTTGTTGTGGTGGTAATAAACACTGATGAATTCCTGGGGAAAATTAAATAAAAACAAAAACTGAAAACAAAGGGCCCTACAGAGATAGTACACTATGGCTACCCCACCAAAACTCAATGATATTTGTCCATGAAGCTCTAACCTTATTTTCCTCCCATTTCCCTCCCCACAGACAGGAAAACGGGATGAAAAACAAAACAAAACATTCAGCTACTACTCCATCCTGGCCTGTGACATGCGGGAGCAAGGACAGAAGATCCTCCTCTCCTTTGGAAAGAAACCAGGATGAAAATTTATGCGGAACACCAACCTTCAGGCTTATCGAAATAAACCAATCAAGGAATTGGCAGTGTCTGTTTTAAGGGGTAAATACAAAAGCAGTGGCAAAATTTGACATTTATATTTAGTATGTAAGGAGTCAAATTCTGGTTTTGATCTGGATTTCTCTCTTTTCAGATGAGGAGAATAACTGAGTTTTTGAAGACAGAAAAACTGCCAGTTCGCTTTGAAAAGGTGGCAAGGCAAAGTGTTATGTAGAAAGTAAAGAGGCTGAAAGGGGTTTTTGGATTAAGGGAAAAACTTATTCCAGCTTTCTGTCCACATCTGCACTGACAGCAAGGCTGTGGACCTAGCGCTGTGTATGTTTTCTTATATGGTTAATGAGTGGAAATCCAGTAATATACATATCAGTAATTAAGAAACAGAATTTTCAAGCATTTTTTCCTTTCCTTTCATCAGACAACTACTACAAAAAGCATTCCCCTGATTCTGACTATACCTTCTATTGTTTACAAAACGACTATAAGTTGGTTGTTAAGGTGCAGTTCAGACTTCAGCTGGACATGCAATAGACAACTGTTTTTGCGCAAAGGAAAGCAGTCTCGTTGCTTTGTTCAGCATCAGCACTTAAATAAATAATGATGCTGAACAAGAAAGAGGAAGATTCAAATGCAGGTTTTTCTCTTCTTTTGATAAGTATAAGACATCAAAATCTGGTGGTGGTGGTAGTGAGGGGGATTCAGATCTTGTCATGCTAGCTTTTGGAAGGAAAAGACTGAAGCTACAGAATATGTATTATACGCCGCATACAGTAATGCAACAACAATATTTTCCATGAGGTGTCAGCAAATCTATCTGAACATATTGGCAAGCTCTTCAAAAAAACTTTTTCCTGGCTGCTAAGCAACCACAGAGGAATTAATTTCATTAGTTAATGTGAACGAAATAAAATTTCACAATTTACTATGACTGTACAGCTACTGAATACTCCACTTAAAATTATCTCATTCTTGCTTGAATTACATGTCCAACTCTCTCTTTCACCCCTATCCGTGCCTCCCCCCCATCATGAGTTTCTCAAAACAGAGCTGATCATCAATCATGCAGGCTTCAGTTACCAAACCTTCCTGTTATCTGTAACAAGTTCATGCCCCCCAATATCTTGCGCACTGAAAATTCATATAATTATATTATCCAAACCTGCTAACGGTCTTCTGGGACACACAAATAATTACATCTTAGCCACATTACTTCATGAGACTGGAATATAATATACAATATATCTGAGTAAACAAATAGGATAAGTTGTATTGTGATGCAAAATCATGACCCTACCATTTTTCAAGTTGACAGTTTTCTGATCGTCCTATTATACTTGATGTTATGAGTCTCCTTTCTCCACTAAGCACACGTTGGATCATATCTTTAAATAGTAAATCTGTTTTTCTTCAAAGGTGTACAGAGATGTATAAGACACACGATTGGGGCCTTATAAATGCTTCTTTGCAGGGCTGAACTATGATCAGGGATACCATTATCCTAGGGCATTGTAAGGATAAGGATCCTAATGGAGTTATAATGCCTGGAAGAACTGCAGTTCCTTGGTATTCACAATAATCCTACACACTATCGGTGCTGCAGCTACATAAAGGGCCTGATCCTGTAATCCTTATTCACATGAGTAGTCGCCTTGATTCAAGTGGAACTACTTGCACGAATGAGGAATGGTGGAGCAGGCTCTTTATGTAGCTGCATAATATGACTAGATTTTCAGATCAGAGCAAGAGCATTACGGCTTTGCACACTGAATAGGAGTATGCCATCTACTGAATTTTTCACTCGTGCAATTATTAGCAGAACTGGTCTGAAATAAAATAGGAAAACACCTCTTTTGTCAACTTGTTTAATTGTAAAATGCACCTGCAGTTATTTCAGTTGGCTGTATGCATAACTTGTAATAAGATGGTCATACAGCATAGTGCAGTAGACAATGTATTCACAACTGTACTTTTGGTATTAACATGGCTACTAGGAAGAACAGCTTCTATTCCTCATTCAGATACTCTGGCTCCTCAGAAGCAGTACTCATAATCTCATAGTCTTTAATGCCGGAAGAAACCATCATGACCATCATACTCCCTTTCCTCTGTTCCCTGATGTTCTATCATTCATCATCCTGTGCCTCTCCAACCCACCCTGGCATTATCATTTTCATTGTAATCAATACCACTGAGATTTTAAGATCCTTGAGGCAAAATCACTGGGCCAAATTAATCCCATGTGTAATTTCACTAGCAAAGAAGATACCCTAGAGATTAATCTGGCCCATTGTTTTATGTGCCTGTAAATCACCGTGCACACCAATGCCACAACTATATAACAGAATAAATAAAATGCATTAAAGGAACATTATGGTTGCAAAGTCAAGGACTCAAAGTTAGGAAATGCCAGAATTCTGGTTGCTCATATCCTTGTGTGCATGCATTATAATAATTTTCCATTAAAGTCAAGGGGAGTTGGGCACCTAATGCCCATTAGCATCAAAATATATACAAAGGTAACTCATTCTGGTGACAGGTTTCAGAGCCGTGTTAGTCTGTCTCAGCAAAAACAATGAGGAGTCCTTGTGGCACCTTAGAGACTAACGAATTTATTTGGGCATAAACTTTCGTGGGCCCACGAAATTTGTTAGTCTCCAAGGTGCCACAAGGACTCCTTGTTGTTTTCATTCTGGCATTACCTAAAGTTTGAATAATTGACTATGCATCCTTCATGTTGTTTTAACAGGTTTTTGTGTGTAATTCCCTCAATTTTTTAAATAGGAAACTGAAAAACAAATGACATCACGTGGAGCCATACTGATCCATGCAAATGGGTGATCAGCAGGCTGGAACTCAGGAGTGTGCAGACTTCTACCACTTGAGCTAAAAGAGTAACTGGCAGCAGTAACAGACTTGTTCACTAAGCAGATCACCTACTAAAATGGGACACAACACCTCTTGCTCATAGAGTACTTAACTGTTTTGCTAGACAGCAGAGGAATATGGGAATCAGGAAGGTTGTGGAAGTGAGTGTGGTCTAATAGTAACAGAAAGCAAAGCCAAGCACTCAGATTTGGCAAAATCATTCTGAAAGGCAATGGGGCTATGTTGATGAGATTTCCCATATTAGAGACCGTAGGTAAATGTTGAAAGATATTTGGTTGCTTCCTACAGTAGGGGTATGAGACCTCGTTCAATAACGGCTGTGAAGTGCACAGAATTACCACCAGTCAGTGGAACAGTTGAGACTGGAACTTATGGTGGTCTCTCAACCCAGTGCACCTTCCCGTAGGCCAAAGTAGGCAATGTCTGCGGCTACTGCAACATGTCCCCATCCAGAATTCTAGCTCTACCTACCCACTAGGAACAGAGAACGTGCTCAGTGGTGTGGACATGCAGGGAACTCTTTGGGGCTGGGGCATATTCCGTGGAGATTTTAGCAGCATCCCTTTCACAAGTTATATGGATATGTGCAGAGGGTGATTTTCAGAGGCTTATAAAGTTGTCCAATTTCACAGGGAAAGCAAAAGGCACTTCTGGGATCCCAGAACTATCTCCCTGCCCAATTTCAAATTCTTGTCCCAAAACATGGAATCACAAGAGCGCTTCAAAGAAATTGTTTGCCAAAATTATCCATTTTGCACTAGCCTTGAACCATTTTCACTTTTCTGAGACTGAAGCAGAGAGATCAAGCTTGGAACATTTCAGTATGAATGGTTAAAGTATGGCAAAGTTATAAGCAACTGAAAAACAGATTTAAAACAAAGTGTGAGGCAATCTTAACTACAGGTGTAGTTACTGGCTCAACTCATAATATTGGAAATGTAATCTCAAATGAGCAAATTACATAATATTTTATTAAATAGGACTGGTAAAGACAACTTCCACCCCAAATATTATTATGATAATTCAAAGCTTTAAAAGACACTGAGAATACTTAAGCCATTATTTTAACCAAAATCTAATAAGCAAAGAGACAATGCAGTAACTTCCCACATCTCACTTTCAAGGTGCTACATTTGAAGGGATATTTGTGGTATACTGTAAAACAGCCCAAACTTTTGATTCTGAATACAAAGGGAGCTGACTGTTTGGCATGCACTAATGTTATACTCATGTCAATAATATCCAGTAAAAGGTTGGATCTGATTTATCATTTCAAAAGTGATCTATATTTTGTTATTAGCGTGAAAGCTTTGCATGAAGCACATATGCTGAGGACTACAGTGAATCTCAGATGGTTAAAAATCACTCTGCCATCAGCCTTGTATCTCAAATGATACCACTACCCAAGGTACTCAATAACCACCCAGAAGAGCACTGTTTGTCATGTCCTATTGCTTAGTGAATGATTCAGCGATTACCAAATAATGCCAATTTAGCTTTTCAGATAAGGAACTGAAACAAACAATATTAAGACTCATATCTCATGTTAATATCAATATTTACAGCAACCCACTTTTATTAAAACAAACCACCTTTTGTAAACTGTGAATTTATCCAAACCTATTCAGAAGCATACCACCTGTTTAGAAACTGAAATTAACTGTTTACTGCTTATATTAATTTTATATCTATGAGTTTTCTCACTGATTAAAATGTAAACATATCAGATCTTCCATCTGTTTAATATCAAGAGGAATTATTTAAACTAATCATGAATTATATATTTTTAAATAGCTTCTTCCACAGATTCAAATGGGCTGCTGAAAGGTATCCCCATCAACCATTGCTCCTGCATCTTTCCTGGGATTTCAAATTAATGTATCTTAGGCAAAAATACATGGTTTTAAGGTTTATTTTTTTAAAATGCAGGCAAGTATGAACAGCCAACAGAACAGAACAGAACAAAACCAAGACAGCTCTGCAGAACAATAAATATTTTCATATAGCCCACAGAAATGTCAGGCTTGATAACAATATACATCCCCTCTACATTAGGAGTCACTCACAACCCGTTAAGAACTTAAAGACAAATGTCAATTTTCTGAGTGGCAAGTGTGTGCGGTAATATCTTTTTTTGGACCAACTTCTGTTGATGAGAGGGATAAGCTTCTGAGCCACACGGAGCTCTTGTTCGGGTCTGGGAAAGGTAGTCCCAACATCACAGCAAAATGCAAGGTGGAACAGATTGTTTAGCATAAGTGGTTAGCACAATTGTAAGGGACCATTCAAAGTCGAGTGGCCCGTTAACACCTCTGCAGTCACAGGACTAAAAGGGGTGGTTAGTGGGCTACAGATTGTTATAAGCAGCCATTAATCCAGTGCCTCTGTTCAGTCCATGATTTTTAGTGTCTAGCAGAGTTATGAATTTAAGCTCTCAGGCTCATTTTCTGAAAGCGTTGTGCAGGTTTCCTTTGAGGATGAGGACTGGCTAGGTCAGATACCTAGCGATTGCTTTGGGAAAAGAGTTCACCCACAGGTGATAGAGTGCCTTTGTCACCACACCTACATTCATAGATCCAGTAATGACCCCAAAATACACCAAGAAAGCATTCGGGCGCTCAGCTACTGCAGAATATGCTCTGAGGAGGAAGTCTGGGATATACACCTTAATACACTTAAAACCACCTTCACCAAACAAGGACACTCAACTAGAGAAATAGACCACATCATGGAACAGGCCACCCACATATCTGAGAGAATTTGCTTCAATACAGAAATAAAAACCCCTCAGACTGCACACCCCTAGTTCTCACCTACCATTCCACACGGACACATACGGAGCAACATCAATCACAACCCAAACTTGATGGGGACCCCTTGCTGAGAGAGATCTTTCCTGAACCTCCACTTTTGGCCTTCGAAGAACCCCAAACCTCTCCAAGCTCATCATCAGAAGCAAGCTCCCCACAGACCAGGACACACTAACTTAAAGCGGCACCAGATCCTGCCAGAACAGCAGATGCAAAACCTGCAGACTTATCTCCACTGCTACAATGATCAACACCCCCTACAACACCCCTTTCAAGACCCATGAATCCTACACATGCCTATCACAACATGTGATGTGGTGTACCTCATCCAGCGCACTAAATGCCCTAATAACAACTATGTGGTGAAACCAGACAATCACTATGCTTTTGAATGAACTCACACAGGAAAATGATAAAAGACAAAAACACCCTAAACACCTGTATGTGAACACTTTTCACAAAACAATCATTTTATATCTGACCTATCAGTACTCATCCTCAAAGAAAACCTGCATAACACTTCCAAAAGATGAGCCTGGGAGCTTAAATTCATAACATTGCTAGACACTAAAAATGATGGACTGAACAGTCACACTGAATTTATGGCTTATTACAACAATCTGTAACCCACTAACCCTCCCTTTTGCAGAAGTGTTAATGGGCTTCAGCAGTGTTACTGAGCATCCTCAGTCCGTGTGAGCATGCACAGTACAAGCCAAGCAGCAAATCTAGTGGGGGGGGAGATGCACATGACCCCGCATGTGCCCTCTCCCCACAACACATCGCCTCTGACTCTAGAAGTACCGTTTCCAGACCTGAAGAAGAGTTCTGTGTGGCTCAAAAGCTTGTCTCTCTCAGCAACAGAAGTTGGCCCAATAAAAGATATTACCTCACCCACTTTGTCTCTCTAATATCCTGGGACCAACACGGCTACAACTACACTGCATACAATTTTCCGAGTGTCATTTTTTTCCAGTGGCTTATGGATCATGATATCATGGTTATTATTTTTAATGGTCGAAATGTGTCACATATTTGTGAACATTTTTAAATGAAATAATTCAAACCAAGAGCAAGATACCTGGGTTCTTCTAAATTAATTTGTATATTCAAAACTCAGAGTAACTTCAACTTCAGTTCAACAGTTTATTCCAATAGGTGGTGCTAGTAATTTCTGCATTAGCTGTAATAACTATTCCTTTCCTACTATGTTAGCAGGCTCTGATGTGAAATGTAAATTGCTGCTCACGCACAAATGAAACTGAGAAAAAGTAAATTAACTTTTACTTTTATCGGCAGCTAAACAAACTCCAGTATTTAAAGTGGACCCTGTCCAGACACGTAGAGGGAGACCACAAATCACAATATCAAACGCATGAACAATCAGAAGGGTTTACCACAGGAATATACCCAGGCAATTCTGTTTGGAGAATAAAATCTTCCTGGGGAGTTTGACTACCAAGTAGCAGGCATTCACATTTGCATCAATAGTAAACATTCCTTTCTTGTTTTCAGAATGTTTTCCCCTATACATCTCAAAGAACATTTGTCCTACAGGGTGTATTGCATTCCAAATGCCAAATTCTAGCCCACCATTCTAAATACAAATTGTCCAGTATCAGTGCAAAATACTTTAGTGGTACTATTTTTTCCTTCCACCTCCATATAGGGGTGATGCTCGGTATCTGAGGAACCCAGAAAGTAGGTTTCTTATTATATACACTGAATTCACAAACAAGTATTCTTTTTGCATCATAATGCATTTTTTTGCAAAAAAATTTAAATGACAAGCTACGGCTATCCTAGCCAGGCTTCATATTAAATTATAGAGCCTTAATTAGTGTCCTTTTAATTCAATTAATTTGAATATTTAAAAATGAAATGGAGCATTAGAGCTTTTTTCCCCTCACACCTCGCTGAAGACCATGTTCCATGTAACTTTTCAATACAAGTTTCACGTTCACAAATCAAGTTAACTGAACTGTACAGGCCTACTTAATCTACTAAATTTATGGGTTTACAACTTCAAATGATACAAGATTGCACTGAAACATAACATTAAATTGAAAATTAGCTCACCTGAGTTTATTCTGCAGTTAAATTTCAAAGAATGTGTTTTCAGGACCAACATGGAAGAAATAGGATTTGAAAGCAAAAACTAAGGGCTTATCTGAACAGTGGGGTAGTAGTGCGTTCTATAGGGATGTAATTCCTAAAGCGCACCAATGTGCTGTGGATTAATTGGTCCATATAGACCCTGCTGGTACGCACTAAACGTTCCCTACAGCACTTAAAAGTAGCACTGTACTTGTTAAAGCGCACTAGGGAACCTTTAGTGTGCACCAGCAGGGACTACATGGATCAATTAAAGTGCATCACATTCATGTGCTTTACAAATCACATGCCTGTAGAGTGCATGACCCCACTGTGTAGACAAACCCCAAGTCATTGTAGTATACTTCTATGGGTTTGTCTACGCTACAATTAGACACCCACAGCTGGCCTATGCTGCAAGGTGGGAAGGTCCCAGAGTGTGGGCTACAGCTCGAGCCCAGAAGTCTACACAGCAATGAAAAAGCCCCGCAGCCTGAGTCCTGGAAGCATGAGTCAGCTGGCACGGGCAAGGTGCAGGTTTTTAATTGCAGTATAGACTTACCCTCTCTTTCCAGCTAGAAGAGGTTTGATTGCTTTCCTGGAGTATAGTGGTTAAAAAAAAATTGCCAATTCCAGGAAGCATGTAAATCCCAGAGTCTCCTGTCTGGCAATACAGAGCAGTACTACAAGACTACTAGGCCAACTGTCTCTGTCCCTTAACATTGCTTATTGCTCTTCCTACTTTATCCATTCTCATGATGCATTGTGCAGGAGGTCAGACTAGACAATCATCATGGTCCCTTCTGACTTTGAAGTCTATGATTCTGTGAGTCTGTGATTCTATGACAGCTATGGATGCTGGCTATGGAGGCATATCAAATGCTTTAGATGCCAACAAAATGTATGTCCCTTACCTACTCAGCAAGAGGTTCTGCGAACAGTGTGGTGGCCTCCCACTTTGCCTTGCCTAGAGATTTTGATACATCATGTCAACCACATGATCAGTTTTCTATTTATAATTCAAGATCAGCAGTATCACTGACCAGGCAGCACTTTCAGTTGGATACCAAACACCAGCTCACACCAGCTGAAGATTTAGCCTTATACTTGACTACTACATCTAGAGACTTGACTGTAATCAAGGTTTCACAGCAACTTGGCACCCCTTCAAAATGAAAGTTCTTAATCAGTTGCTTCTGTAAGGGAATTCAGTGATGTGCTTTTAGGTTTTTAAGTTGCAGATGAAAGGCAGGATGTGCAACTGCTGTGGCACCCCTCAAGTTTTTAACCAATACAATAGCACTCCTTTTTCGTGAGTGGAAAACAACAGTCATAAACCCTTCAAAAAGAAAACGTTTTATCTGTAAAACTTTAAAAAATAACTAAAATAATGCAATAGAACATTTTGCAACATACACTCACCAGCATTGGAGCCTGTCAGGTTGTAACGAACATTTAGCTTTTTGATGATGTTTTCATGGATCTGATACCAGTCACTCTCTGTGTTGCACCTATGAAAATGGTAACATTCTTAAATCTGAAATGAGAGCTCACAGTTGTCAGACCCGCTGTAACAAACTTAACTGGCCTCTCCAAATAAATCCTCTTCTGCTCACCAACTAGCATCTTGAAATTTATCTAAATCAGCAGGTCATATTGGTGGCACAATGTGGGTTTTGACATGATGCCCAGTGAAGCAGCTTGCCACAACAGGGAACAGTGTCATGGCAGCACTCAGATGCATTGGTTGAGGATGTCACTGTAGGAATGCTTGCTTTGCCTGGGAAATTTGAGTGGAAGGGTGTCCTTGGTGGCACTCAGTAATTCAGCTACTCATGTGTATTAATCTCTTCTTCAGCTCTAAATTACTGTGAAACCTCCCTAACGTGACCATTCAAGAGCTCAGCAGAAACAGGACATCTAGTAGAGATGATGTTTAACTAAAGGGCAAAGGAAATTATGTTCTTAGTTTCACGGGGATAGGAGGCTGCCTATAGGAGAAAGCCATTTGAATAGATTAAACAATGCTGTAGGTGCAAAAGCGTCTTGCCACAACTTTAAAATATAGCATTTTCAGTTGCTTTAATTAAAAATTTTGAATTCCATAATCTGACCATTATTTGAGAAATATTCCACAGAACTTTTTCTGGTCATTTAGACTGAAGTTAGTCTCAGTATCAAATTTGTTCTGTTTCAGAGTAACAGCCATGTTAGTCTGTATTCGCAAAAAGAAAAGGAGTACTTGTGGCACCTTAGAGACTAACCAATTTATTTGAGCATGAGCTTTCGTGAGCTACAGCTCGCTTCATCGGATTTGTTCTGTTTTATCTAACTGAAGTACTAACGCCACATTTATTTTTACCAACCACAGACTTTGAAAGTGAAATTCAACTGTCCAACCAATACCTTTAACAGCATGGTATCCAACAGAGAGCACTTTAATCTAGACTGACAGAAAATTAAAGTAAAACAAAAGTCAGCCACCTGTTCACCGTCATACTAAATTGCCGTCAGAAGCACTGCTTCCAGCAGTTCCAATTCAGCACAGTGGGGACTAAGAGACAGGTGAAGGGCTGCTTTTTAGAGACTGAAGTGTCTTCAAGACTCAAGTACTAAACTTCACTGGAAGAGGAATCCCTTAAGTGTCTGACTAGTGTATCTCAGTTTATACTCTTAGAATAGATCATCCCACAAAATATTTCTTAACTTATTGAGCCCAAGGTCAGCAGGGAATTCTATGTTCTGTGTCACCGCATCCAGGAAATTGAACTTTCTTTCTATCTACTATTAGCCAAAATCTCATCTGCCATTTAATAAACCCATGCATTTAAAATAATTAGATTTTGAGTGAGATGTTTTGGTTTTCCAGTCCCCTTCACTTACGGCATTGTTAATATTTTACATTTTTTGCTATTGCAGTTTTGTAAATGTTTTGCATCATTATATATAAATGATTGCCCTGCCTACTTCTTTCTGGAGTGATAAAGTACTCTTGGCAGATGTTTGGGCAGTACAAGGAACTTCAAAAAAGTCCCCCAAACACTTCACATTGCCATATAAAGATTATTATAGCAATTTCTCTGCCTAAGGTTGTTTAAGCATTTCTATTCTAATCCCCCATTTTCAGTGACTTTTAAAACTTTCTGAAACTTACCCCTCTCAGGATCAAGTCTTACAGATTTAGGCTTTGCCCAAAGGAAAATCATTTTGGAAAGCTGGAGCAAAAACAATTCAGCTATTTTGGAGTATGAGTAGAGTGAAAGACAAAATACACCTTCATGATTATCAAAACACTGCTCAGACATTGAAAACCTATGGGTAGAAAGCGGCAGTTCAACAGGGAGAGGAAGTGTGTATACGAACTATGAACAAATGAAAAAATCACACTATTGGAAAGCAAAGTACATTTTTCAGGGAGCTCTTGCAAAATTTGTAAAGTGCGCACTAAAGACGACCTGGCTGTAGATGAATGCATGGCTTAGCTGCACAGTGAAAACTCCAGTGAGGGTGTGCAGCAAATTGTTCACTGTGTTTCTTGTAAAATGGCACACTAAATGAAATTACACAGGCCTCGATCCTGAAAACTTAACAGGACTGTTTGCATGAGTATCTGCTTGATGAAGGCCTACAGACGTAGAAAAATGTTATGATATCCTATTGCATTATTTGATAATTGTATCCAATCAGGGCCAGATTAAAGTAACACATGCACCCCAAACTCACATATTTCTTGACTTCTGAATGTTTAATTGTGCAATTTTTTATAACATTTTCATTTTTGAAAAAACAAACATGAAGAGTTGATGGAAATTTTTCAACAGCAACAAAAATGGTGAAAAATTCTGATTTTTTTATCAAACCCTTTCCCTATTCTTTGACCAGCTCTAAAATATACTACTTTATATTATGGGGGATTAGAATGGAAATGCTTAAAAACCTTAAAGGACTAAAGCCCTTTACTTACACTAATTAAAAGCCATTGCTTCTTGGTACAGACTGATATAAATGGACTCCAAACCTCTTAATAAATTAAAAGGAAAGAATCTCTTACATGTATACTTTTAAGATAAGGTCATCCTTTGAGTCTCCTGCCAGTAGATCTGCAATGCTGAGGACTGCACAGCCAAAGGGCCGTCGGTATTGTACGTTGCAAGCATTTTTCTTTTCTCCAGCTCCCATTCGGCCTGTCAAATATAACACAAATATGATGCATAATCCACTAAAATGCCTCTTTCTAAAGCCACAGAAAAGGAGGGAGAGACCAGCTCAGCTGATACCTGTAGATAACTTAATGGGTTTTATGAGATTATGGCAAGCGTAGTGGTTACAAATCTTTTCCATCTTTCCATATTTTTCACTTAAATTAGAACAGTAGAAAATATGAAAAGTGCATTACACTTATAGTGCATTTGTAAGGTCCAAAACTGAGAGGACACTGGTTACCTTCTCCTGAACTCCCCTATCATATACTTCTTGTTTAATACCCAGTAACTATATTCGATTGGGCAATGCTGCACCAAATTTAGCATTCAGGTATCATGTACTACCGGACATTAGGTCTTATCACATTTGTAAATATTATTTCACGACAGTTGTTGTTAATAGTCCTCTGCCCTGTGATTGATAGGAAGTGCTGTCTCTGGCCATGGCAATTAAGCAGACAGGTGCTGCCACCATAAGAGGCAATTCAGTAGCATAAGTGGACTAATGCAAGAGCAGCTATTAAAGATGAAAGACGAGGAGAGAACAAAAAGAAGAGGAAAGATGCTGGAGCATAAGAAAGCAAATAAGTATAACGAAACAAACAAAGAAGCAAAAGGAAGTAGTGATGAAAATCAGACCTTTTTCTAACATTCTTTCCCCTTTTATTCAAAAAACAATAGCCCAACTGCATGAACAAAGCAATAGCCCAACATGCAGCTGCATGTCCTGCATGAAAATAGAGGGGAATCCCTTCCTTCTCCTATTCTGCTCAATGACAGCTATGCACCTTTTCTACCAGGTGCATATGTGTTTGATGCCACTTTCTGAAATGAAAAGCACTTGGTCATAGCTGTTGTCGGAAAATGCCTCCCCATAACATTTCCCTGAATCACAGCAGCTAGGAGAGTAATCTTTCATTTTCACCAAGTACATTGTCCAAATCTTATTTTAATCTCAAATATTTCAGCAAGTGTCCTTGGTCTTTCAATAGCTCTCTCTCATAATCCCACATCAGTGCTATGTTTATGCACTGACAAATGGCAAACTATTTATGACTCTGCAGTGTTCCTTGCTCCTTTGGAATAAAAAGATTCTGGGTTCCCTACTGAAGGCCCTTAAAAACTGCATTGGCCTTTCAAAAGGCCTGATTGTGGAGCTATAAAACACATAGAACCTATTTCAACTTTACAGAATCAGAAGACAGAGACTTTGAATTGATGCAACTCAAATAGCATATGCAGTGACTGGAATATCAAGACTGTCATACAAAATTCATAGGCATCCTTTCTGGAATCTTAAACTGATCTAAATGGAAAGACTTGAGGTTTTTTTCCTTGCTCTAAAAAAAATGGAAAAACAGAGAATTAGCTTCCTCCTTCCACCCTCCTCCCGAAACTCTGCTGACACAATGGCAGGCTCTTATTTGCAATCTGGATTGTCAATATTTCAGAAAAATGGTGAAACAAGGAGGATTCTCTACCTTGCCCTTATTTTAAAGGTTTATTCTTACCAACTTGGCTGGTTGGCTCAAAAGTTAACATTTTGCACCATTTTCTCCTCAAAATTGTTTACCACCCAATTTCCTACACCTTACTCATTAAATGAGTATATGCCTCCCAGCTTTGAAGTCCTGGTGATACACCACAACCATATAAAAAAGAAAAAGGTATACAGAAAAGATCTGAGACATTTTGCTTATTCAGGTATGTATGCATTATCCAAACCCAGCGTGCGGTGCAGATGATTATTACAACAAAAATAAAATACTCTTCAAAACAATCAGGAAGAAATGAAGGTACACTTAGTGCTGTACATCAACTATACCATTATTTTACAGGGAACAATGCATACCTCTAAGAAGAGAAATACTCAGGAAAGATGTGAAGATTATTTGAGTTAACTCAATATGGCCACAAGACAATTTCTTAAAGAAATAGATTAAATAAAGTACATGCTCTTCACTTCTACAGAACTTAAGCACTGTCTTTGGCGGAAATAAGATTTGTTCATATCATATGTTAAAATTTTCTTAAAGGGAACAACATCTCCTCCATTGCAGTTTCTTTTCCCTTATCCCACAAAAAGGGCACTGAATTTGTTTGAACTATGTAAAAGAAAGAGTCCACATTGTCATCAGTCCATTTATACTTATTAGGTCTGCTAAATTTCCAGTTCTACTAGTTCAACATGCCTGAAATTACTCTGTGAGAGAAGAGCGGGTTTTTAAAACTCTTTATAAACTCATTCATTATGCTATGCTTTTCCTTTATTTACTACCCAATGCCTTCCAAATGTACAGTTTATGCTGGCAGGCTATCGTACATACCTATGCGGATAATGTGCACAGTGATGTAGATGTCCTTCCTGAGTTCACTGCTACTCAAATCCTGCAGAGAATCAGAGTCTCATTATTTTTGACCCACAATTAAAGTATGACATTTAAAGATCGTAGCATATTACTCTATGTGCCAATGAAAGTGATAAATGAACACGGAGTGCACTTTTAACAGAGGATTTGTTACAATACAATATTGAAAAATTACATTCTTGAACACTTTAAATTTGTGGCCATGCAGTATGGGCAATTTCTGTCCTAAAATGCTATGGAACAGATTGTGCCTTGCTGCATCCAGGTTGCAGAGGGGCAGGACGCAAGGAGCTCCTGCACATCAGTGATGCACAACTGCAGTCCCTACACTCTTTAAAGCACAAGGATTGTTGTCTCCAAGCAACCTCTGGGTGCAGGAGAGACAAGGAGGAGGCGGCGCTGGCCAGCCTTGCAGGGAGGAATATGCTGTATCTGTGCACTGGGAAAGCACCAGAAAATAGGCAGAATTCTTTCTCGTGTTCCCCCAGGTGTGGTGCAGCTCTGCAAGACCTTTAGCTTTTGTCTGTGCCACAATGACACAGCGGAATCTTTCATTAGGATTCAAATCAATAGCCAATCAAACAGCTCCGACACAACACTGAACTATTTAATTACACAATAGTTAATTTACTCCATCTTTTATTTAAAATATTCAGCACAATTGCACGAAATGAGCATAAAGAATGTGTAAAGCTCACCACAAAGAGAGAACAATGTCTTTCTGGCTTCTCTGGACATTTTGGCAAACCATTCCTATTCAGTCTTAAAAAAAACCTCTCGCTGCAAGAAAATAAAGTATGCTGAGTAATGTTAAGGCAAATGAGACTTCATTCTGAATTTGTTTCAAAGTGAAATCTTCCTCAAAATATAGAGCAATGACATTTCTAAGAACTTGATAACAAAAAAAAGTATACCGAATGTTGATATTTTGCTTGTAATTACAACAAATCCGATATGAAATAATATTTTTTGGGCTGTGATTCTGTAGAATTGTATTCACTTCCTGTGAAATGATGTAGGTACATAGAAATATGAAAACTATAAAATCTAGGTACACTGGACTTTATTACAGGAGGTATGTAATATGTTGGTAAGGATTCTAACTGTGCGTGCATTGGCATAATTACACAAACTGGCATTCAATCAGTATCTTTCTCACAGATTAATAAAATTGTCAGAGGAAAAGGTAATAGGTAAGATGATGTTGATGATATTTGTCCCTACTATTAAACTTTAACTTCCACCCTCCAAATGGAGTTAGACTTGATGGATTTTAGTATACTATGGAATAAGAGCCTCCAGAATTTTGCCTTTAAAATCTGTCAGCGTTTGCTAAATGTTCCTGTGGAAACAAGTATCAAAACAAAGAGTTTGGGAAATTTAAGACTGCCTCTGCTAAAGCTGAGAGAAAGATAGAATTTTAGAGCCACTGAGGGGGCAGAACCTATGAAAAAGGGGAGAAAGGACATTTGTTACATTAAGGAAAGACTCCCATTGAATTGTAATAGGAGTTGGATCAGGCCCATAGGAAAGTTCACTTTATGAAACGGGCAATTCATGTGTGGGGGAAGTTTACAAGAGAGTCAGAACCCTCCATGCTTTGGACCAATTCTAATGGGATGTGTCATAACCCTATTTTTAAAGGGTGGGAGCAACAGGGTCACAAATAGTACGATGTGCAGAAAATCTATTTTTTCTTCCACACTTCCCCCCACCCCCAGCCAAGCAGCTGTCTGGATACCCCAAAGTTATAAAATAAATTACCAAGAGATCATCCTGCACATACATTTTTAACTACAGCTTTCTCAGCTGTTTCCATCTCTTCTGCCTATCGCCGAAGCCCAACATTTTTTGCTAATGTTTTATACCAATATATATCTTTTAAAAACAGCAGCAGGAATTTTTATAGGAATATGCCAGATGAGGTACAAAATCCTGAAGATGAGTTAAATCTTTCTTGTGCTGTCATTCCCCATTCACAAAATCTGGAGACCAATAATTTAATCAAAATTATATTTAACATGAGCTACATTTGAGGGTTGGTTTAATTTGTACAAGTCAGCCAACCTGGGCAGTTTGAATCACCAGGTACTTAGACTTTTTATTGGAGTAGTTCACTTTAAACCACATTCACCATTTATAGCTATCCAGTTTCCCATTTGATGGCAGAATAAGTGGAAGCTAAGTGTAGGATAGTCTAAACTCTTGTATATTTCATAGGCAGAGACTTGGAAATGTCATTTCTCAAGCACATACACATACTTTAGTATATAGCCATCTCCTGCAGCCGAAGTCTCCATGGTAACTTTAAAAGAGGGTTTAAAAATAAGGTCACTCAACATTCTGTGCAAAACTCAACTGTTTTCTGCTGCATATGAATTTAAAAGATGAAGTGTTTTTCAAAATTTATAAAAACAATTAGCTCATTTTAATACAAATGAAATACACTAAGAGAGTGCTGTTATATCAGATGTTGATCTCCAGGTTCTAAATAAACTTTAAGTTAGCACTCACCATAGCAAGAATATTATTGTGTGTATTACATAGCACTTAGGAGCCCCAATCATGGGCCAGGATCTAATTGTGGCTGATGCCATACAAGCACAGAACAAAAAAGATGGTTCTTATCCCACATCGGCTACATAGCCTGTCTCTATGATCTGCAACCAGCAATGAATCTGAACTGTGTCAATATAATTTTAGTCCAGGCAACCAACAAGGCCGTTCTGAATTTCACTGCCTTATCTCCAGTCTATAGACCTGTCCATCAGTCATATGTATCAACAGCTGTGGATGTTTCACTGCATGATTTGTGCTTAAAGCAGGCAAATGGAAATGATTGTCCAAAACAAGAACAGCAGCTTCCAGGAAACTGGATCCTTGGCAGACTTACGGTGTTTACAAACAGTTTTTATAGGCTGGCAAATGTTGAAAGAGTATGCATGCCCTCCAAAACCCAGTGCCTGTTGTAACAGCTTACTGTACATTCACATGTTACTTCATCTTTCAGATGATCCATTCATTCCTGCTCTATACCTTGTCATATAGCTAATGGCTTGTTATCGCTTACACACTCTTGAAAAATTTACTCAGCACCTCATAGCTTGAGATATAAATCAACAAGTCAGGGTAAGAACACAATGGGCTGCCTGCCTGTAGATATCCAAAGACACTTAGCTCACATTTGGAAGATTGCTTGCATAAACATAAGAGCTAGGCATTTATTTTTAGGAAAAAAATTACATTTAGATTCTGCAGATGTCGAAGGCACTGCCCTAGAAATGCTTCCCACTTGCCACAGGTGTGTGGATTTTTCAAGCCCTGATCACACACACACTCTGCATAAGCTAGGCTATGCAAGTGTAATTCAGGATACAATTATTAAAAGCCAGCAAGCGAGCACTGTCATGCCACACAGAAATATACCGATTGCGATAGACACTTAATTGGTGATGCAGAGCTAAATTTCTCATATGCATTTTAAATGTAGTATGATTGAAGGAAAAAAACTCTAGATGCAGTTTCCACAGTAAAATCTTTGTTCAGTGTCTTGGTATGATTTAAACAAAAATGAAGCAAAAGCTACAGTTCTGACTACAACTTTAGAATACGTTAGCAGTGAGCAAAAGTGAGCAGTCAGCCTTTTAAAATGTTAGGAAATGTTGATATTCAGTTACTTTTAAGTACAGAGGGCATGTGTGTTCACAAAACCTCATGGATTTCTTCATAGAAACCAGGTTAGAAAATGAATGAGAAAAGTGAACTGCTTTACTAAAAGAAAATACAGAATTTGTGAGATCTAACAGCTTGGCTTCAATCAGCCAAAACTCCAGACAGTTAAAGCTGGGGCTAGTGTTTTACTTCTCAGTCAGTCAGTCACCGGTAAATATACCTGGCAAATATGCTCAGCAATACCCAAAGCAGAAGGATCTTTTCTTTGTATTCAGGGCATTTGATTTTAGCTTAGACTTCTAAGCATTTTTATGAGGGCTAATCTCGCCACTAAAATATGCTGTGCACATTCTAGCTCTGCTGTCTTCTGACAAGAAATACAGAAATAACGAACACTGAAGAGATTAATTTAAGCAGGTCAACAAGGGATTTTTTTTACTGAAACGTCCTCTGTAATACTGAAGTAATGATGTGCTCCAAATCTGCAGTTTACCGATTTCCTAAAAGGAACACTGCCACAAACGGTTCTATTTTCATAACTGATTCTTATTTACTTATATTACTACTTGTGTGTTATTAGTCTAGACAGATTGCCTATTATATGATTTTTACACACAAATCTGGCTGTCTTTTTGATATTATGCCACATGACATGTTATTGTATAAAAGATTTCCTTATACTCTGGCCAAATTCCTCAGTATAACATGGTTTTAGACATATTTAGATAGAGACTATGTAAGGTTAGGTTCAAGTAAGGAAAAACAATGAACACAATAGATACTGAGAAAAAAAGTGTTAGATAATTTTCTAAAATATTCTTAGAACAAAACGCAGATTTCAAGAGTA
Organism: Natator depressus; assembly: GCF_965152275.1. NCBI lineage: Eukaryota > Metazoa > Chordata > Testudines > Cheloniidae > Natator > Natator depressus. The sequence goes on from NC_134234.1 coordinate 298,021,243, forward strand.
AAGTTAGTTATATTTTATCACACTTACAATGTGCATACACTACAGACCCAATCGTGTACCCATTGAACAGTTAGTTGCAAAAGGTTCACTGACTCCAGTAACAATAAAATCAAATCCAAAATATTACCATTACATTTAATGATAGTACACATGCAAGATGTTCTACAGAATGTCACAGATGCCTGGTATAAAGAGATAGTAAGACCTCCAAAATGGAGGTCACAGGAATGTAATTAATGGACACTGGGAAAGGTTTTCAAAAATGCCTAAGTGATGCAGGAGCACAAGTCCAACTGACTTTCAAATGGGACTTGCACTTTTAAGTCAATTAAGCATTTCTCAAAATGGTGCCAACCCAGAATCTTTGTTGGAGTTACATCAGACTAATCTAACTAAGAATATTAAATGGTGTGTGAGAGAAAAGAACAACTTCTGAATATTCTGAATTAAGATTACATGCCAACTACTGGTATAAACTGAAACCTGGCTACTAATCCAGAGAGGGAAATCAAAAACATACAGTAATTCTCAACAAGACCTTCATGACTCTGCTGACTCTTTTAGTCACGGAGACTACACAACTCTGTGTGCTAGCCTGCACGCAGCAATATTTTAAAGGCTTAGGCTGGGATTTTGGTATCTTGAAATGAATTTTAGAGTAACAACTAAAATGATTTTAGCATAAATAATTTGCACTAATTATTTTTCACTAATATTTCATATAGAAACCATGAGTCAGAGAGATACAGAAATAGCTTCAGAAGACAAAGTATGTTTACCCAGATAGCAGGGAATTTATGATGAAAGAAACAAATGTACAATCCAGGCTGGAGCCTTACTAAATGGTAAGCTTTTATTTAAAGCTTAGCCTGGCACCACAGGAGAAAGAAATTTTGGGTTGTGGTGTCATCAATACATAGCTCTACAGCTCCTTTACGCTGAACCCAAATTTTACAGTCTCAATTTTTCTCCCAGTGCCTCTCTGAGATAAGGGTCTGGATAGAAGCAAATTTGCTATGACTCAATATCAATAAGATGGAAATGAAACTTGAAGACAACAGGAAGAGTTCAGAAGAAAGGCTGGCAGCGGTTATCTATACCACAATCCAAGGATATATATTTATCTTTTATCAACCCACTGAATTCACAGTGATTGTGGATTTACTGGGGTGGTCCACAGTGCCAGGAGACTGATTATTTTTCTCATGCAGATTCTGCTACAGTCAGCACCCAGCTTGGTGACTGTAATGTGGCCTGGCTGGTTAGGAATATCCTGAAACCCTCCCTAAATTCCAGCTGGTGAAGAATGCAGTTCATCACCTGAGCAGGGCACATTACCATGAGCACATAATGCCTCTTGCATGAATCTCTCTGTGCTGACTCCTGTTCACTTCCAGATATAATTTAAAAATTTTTGATCTTGCAAGCACTGAATGGTCAGGCACCAGCTATCTAAGAGAGGCTGCCTCTCACACTGTACACCTTCACGGCAGCTAAGAGTAGCTAAAAACTATTTGCTGTTGGTTCCCAGTTTTAAAACCATTCTGTAACTACTGGCAGATGAGGGTCCCTGACTCTGGTATTTGCTCTCTTGTAAGGTTCACTTACAAAATCAGCTTCAGGGGTGTGCAGAAGTGGCTTTCTATTCACCTCCCATCCCATCGTGCGGGGAGCCAGGGATCAAACCAGGCTTAGTACTGTGAAGCTCTAGCTTGTAGCAGTTTGACAGCCCCAAAGGGACTGGCCCACTGGCCCAAAACTGGTTGAGCTCAGGACTGTCACGCCCTCTGCTGCCCTTGGAATGCCCACTACGCTGGGGGATCCCAGCTCACTGCTAAAGCCAGCTCTCTGGCCCCTTTGTACCACACCACCACAAAGGGCATGGAGCAGGAGCCAGGCAGGATCTGATGCAAAGTTTTTACTGCTACCTGTTGTGAGCGGGTTTATGTAATTTATTTTTTTCAGATTTGTAATTAAGCACTTACAGTAGCTTCTAAATATAAATAACAAAATTCATGCTAATCAGAGGACTAAAAAGAACAAATCGATTACCATTTTATAATCTATCTGCCATCAGAACAAATCCATTCCTGGTGTACCAATCTAAGCAGATAAGTTTTTGTTTTCTGAATTAATGGTATCAGCAGTAATCATCTTCTTAACCAAGATCAGCAAGATGTCCTGATCTGAATCTGCTCTATGGAACTGATGATCTTCCAGCCCAGATGGGCAGTCCTTAGATCTGTAGCATTCATGCCATTAAGACAAAAAGAAAACACTCAGTCATCCACCTTTGTTTTCATAGGCATCCAGCTCAAATCCATCTTTTTACCCCACACTACTCAAAATGACACATTCTGCCACCCTGAACCAATCAAAGGAGTAGAAACACAGTCCATAATATTGTACAAACAAAAGAGGCAGGTACATGTTTTGTGTCAGTGGTGAAATATCAAACAAATGTCTTCCTATGTTTATCACCCACGACATTTGTATGTAAAACAGAATTTGTGCTGTTTAGTTTCATCCGCTTCTACTGTTGTTCTACTGAATTTTACAGCAAGCAACTAATTTGATGTTATCAATGATTAGAGACTCCTGCCTTTTATACCCACCTGAAGCCATACATTTGATGTTGACTACATAACATTAGCAACAGTGAATATACTCATGCCTGTGTTATTTTGTTAGCTCTCCCAAGGATACCAATAACTGTGCTCACCAACATTTAAAAGAGACCATGACAGCAACCGCGATACTTGATTCAATTTCAGATGCTTGTCAGGATGTACAAAGTTCGTCACTTTGAAAAAGTGTCCACTAATATGATATTTTTATTCTTTATTGAACCACTAATTTAATCTTATTTTAGTTATAAAAGCATCTGGATTCAATTTGTACCCTAAGATGAGAAAATACACTTGATATTGTAAATAGGGCTTGGACATACTGTTGATTTTAGTAGAATATTAAATTTCCTAGTTATTATGAAAACTCCTTAATGAGCTCTTGAGGTATTTCAACTATTTTACAAGTTAAAACAACTTTTAGCTGATACCTAAGGGCTAGCTTCTGCCACCTTTACTCATGATGAGTAATATCTTTCTCTGAGACTAGAGCCATTTAAATCAATTTGACCATTAAATAGTACGGTACTACTCAACAGTAATAAGGTTGGCAGAGTTTGGCCCTAAATTAGCAAGCATCAATTTAAAGGAAATAGTTCAGAAAATGCCAGTGCAATTCCAACGCAGCAGATTATACTTAAATCAGATTCCTGCACTAATTATTACGAGGATGTCTCACTTGTGTTGTAGGTGCATATTTTGTAATTTCTCCATGAACGTAGTAGTACTGTATGTATGTGAGTGGTTAAAATTAAATGAGGTTTGTTATTAAGTGTATTTAAAATGTAATCATTTCAAATCTTGCTATTAAAACAACAGGGTTTGTTTTTCTGGAACATGGCCCTTTCTTCAGGCTAAAAGCAAACAATTCACCACCAGCGTGAAGAGACACAACTCAGTTGCACAACGGAGCAGAGCCCACAAACCCAAGCAGTGTATCTGACCCCTAAAGTAAACCTTTAAAAGGTTCACAGGTCTGAACTGATTATAGGCATTACTGAATGTGACCAGGAATCTACTGTTATGCACTTGGATTGGGAAGAATTCATTGTGCACTTTGGTCTTGAGTGTGAATTACAGATCATAATTTAAAAATATAAAGCACACGGCCATGCAATATACAGAACTATTTTAAAAGATCTTTCAATGGCACTTTCCTGTTTAGCTTACATTGTTTTTCTTTAAAAAATAAGTTTCACTTTGCCTACCATGAATTTCTTCAGCTTTGCACTCTTTACACTGACTGAGAGCTTCAAGAATTTTGTATACCCGCTACATGACTATTAGTACTATTAACATGGTTCAGATCCGATGAGAAACCAAACTGTTCACTGAATTCTCACACAAAAGCAACTATACAGTCCATCAAAGAAATAACAATATCCTCATTTTACACTCTATCAAAACAAAACACTGAAAGGACAATTCCTTGAAATACTACAGAAAGCAGCAAGAATCCTCTCTCATGCAGTTATTTCAAACTGCACTGACAACAGCAGGATATTCATTTATCACTAAAGTACATGCAAAATATGTCCTTCAGAACTTAATAGAATATGCAATAGTGCTTATAATTTTAAGTAACATATGCACAAGCTTCAGCATAGCTACTGAAGAATCTGACAGACTCTGGCCAGGAAAGCAAGCATAGATGGAGTTGTTGGAATCCAAAACAGGCAGATAATATTTGGGACACTTCCCTGAGTTGAAATAGTTTCCTGCGGTAACTCAGAGAGGGTTACTATTTAATAGTCATTTCTTAAACACATCTCAACATTCCATAGAAAATTACACAATATTGTATTTGGGTACACAACATCAGACCCCAAATGAGCATATTGCAAAAATGTGTTTCCAGCAGATACAAAACTTTTGAAAGCTAGGACCCTCCTGCTCAACCAGTAATGACTGATTGTTCAAATCTGTAGCACACACATTTACTACAGAAAATAGCACATGGTCAATAGCTTTTGGAGTAGGCAGCTGTGCCAAACATTCCTTTCACATACACATATGTACTCTTTCATGGTATATAAATTATTTCTGCTTATATGATAGCTGCTGACAGGTACAAAGTTGAGCTGCAAAAAATAACTTACCATAACAGTTAAATAAACACACTATTCTTATTAAAGGTGTATGCGTGTGCACATACATATGTATGACTCTCACAATAAGCATCACTAAAATAACATTCTTGTTTGGGTTAGAAGATAAATTAATATAATTTTGATCTATTGTACATGTAAGTGCTCAGAAAACAAATACCACTAATTAGAGATGGAACGGACTTTCAGATCACCTAATTATTGGCATGGCAGCTTATGCTGTGAAAGAGAAGGGACAAAAAAAAGGAGATTTCTGTGTAAAAATTCTCACTGATTTTACCAATAGTTAGTTAAGATAAAAAGAAATGCGGGTAAGGTGGAAGCAACACACACCACTCTCTTTGGCCTGGATTCTCAAGTCCACCATGTTTCTCAAGGGGTTGTAACCGGAGGATTCTCCCAATGTATGAAGATTCTCCATTGGCATAACACTCTCCTGCAGTCTCCCGTGCCAGACACCACCCTCCAATACCAAGCGTAAGGGAAAGAGTGGTTAGGGGACATGGCAGAAAGGAGAGGGGAATGGATATGGTAGAGCAAGGCTGCTCTACGGTGTAAAGTGCCTGAGGGAACCTGCATTAGAGATTAAAATTAAAACTGCCCCCTTGTATCTTCAACTTGAGCCAGGGCTCGATGGCGGATAATCAGTGAGCTGTAACCAGTTCTTGACCCATCTCAATCTCCATTGCACCTGAGCAGAGTTGGGCCCACTGGAGTCTCTAATTTTATGCATTTGACAGCACTTTGACCCTGATTCAGAAAAGCTTTAGCATACAGTTTGATCACTGTGTGTTGTACATCTTTAACAGTTACAAATACACCAATGACTGTGTCCTATGTAACAGTGATTATGTATTAAAACAATGTATCACTGTATTTCAATTTTAAAAGACACTTAATATCAAAGGCCATAACCCACTGCTATCTGTAGAAGTTTTCTGAATGCAAAGATAGAGGGAAAACTATAACCCTTAATTGTGGACAGGAAAAATAATTATGGATGAGGTAAAATTACTGAACATTAAGTGTAAATTTATGCTTGCTGAAATTCACTCTACCCACAAAGTACAAGTGTCCATACTAAGCTGATAGAGTGAGGGATGGTAGAGTCCATTCTCAAGCCAGGACAACAGTGGGGAATTGCCACACACCTTCTATTGCAGCCTAAAAGTTGGAATAATGACGGCAGCCCTCCACACTGGTAGCGCACAGCGCTGTGGTCTGCATAAACATGCATCATAGCACCCATGTGGCCTTCCATGCTGGCCTATACAGGGTTAGTGCACACATCTGTATCACCGTGCACAGGGTGGGAGTAGGTACCCTCTACAGCTACTCATCAGACAGACCCCACTTCCCACATCCCAGTGCAGCCTGTACATGGGGTGAAAGGGTGCAGATGAACCTGCACTGGCCTTCCACATCTCAGGTGAACTTCACCCACTGGGTTGAGCTCCAAACCAATTACATCAAGCATGACAAAGGGGCAAAAAAGGCTGGATTACTCTTCCCTGCTCAAATACCAGGCAAACTTCATCCATAAATGAGGGCAGATACATGATCTGCAGAAAATACTGAAAACCAAATGGGGGAGGCTGTTTGGCTCTTTCCCTTCTTTGAACAGAAAATGTGACTGAAGGAAACTAGAATTTGTAACTTGGATTAAATGGAAGTGTTAGAGACCCATTTAGTCTGTGTAGAAAACGAAGTGGAGTCGCAGGCAAAGATGGTAGCCAATATTCTGGGACACTCAAGAAATAGCTCACAACTCCAGCGGAGCTGCCTGTCAGACAGAGGCACGTGAGAACTCTGCCAGGCCTAAAAACCTCTACAGCCTGGGAATCTCCACACTGGTGTCTAAAACAATGGACAAAACCTTTGCGGCCCAACCACCAGCCTACAGTACTAGCCATGCAACAAGAGAGGGAGCCTGCACTGTGCGCTTTCGAAGAGCAGATGAGTGGATGATTCAGCATGGAGTCTCCCAGAATCTTAGGAAGAATTCCTGAGCCAACTAGAATTCCTCCTGCAACTGCCACCATCGCACAGCTCCTCCTCTCCTCCCAACACAAGTACAAGCTGATCCTATGAATTCTCAACGTTTAGCTGAAGCAAAAAGAAAGGCAACATTCTCTCTATACCTTAAAAAAATATCAAGCACTGAGAAAACTGCATGTCTCATTTGCAGTATTGCCAACACCAAGCGTTCAAAAATTGTGAGTCTGGTGCCAAAAAAAATCATGAGATTGGCTTACAGGTCATGATTATAATATATAATATAATATAATATAAAAGCTATATTTCTCTTGTAATCACATGAACCTGGGTCTTTAAGAGATGTTGTAAGACTTGCATTAAAATCACAAGAGTTGGCAACATTGTAATTGCTATGCTTATTTTCAGCTTGTTGGGATGAAAACATTTTGAAGTGATGTTATGTTGAAAGGGGCACCTGTCTGAAATTATACCAAACACTGTGGTCAACTTCAAGCTGATGCCTCATATACATCTTTAAAAATGTATTTAGAAACAGTTCTGCTGATTCATTTTGTTTTTTCGTTCCTTCCCACCGAAAAACAATAGCTTTATTTCTCAAGAATTCATCACATCCTGCTGTTTTATTTCAAGTCAAAATCCCATTTTGTGACATCAGAGTCATGTCCGAGGCAACCACCAGCAACGTTATGAAGGATGTGGATTCAAAGTAGGAAATAAACAGCAGGATCCGATTAACTTCTAAGTAACAAAGATCCTGGTTTTCATGCAAGTGTCGTAAGTACTTAAAAACAGAGCATGAAAAATACCAAAAAACACAACCATATTCATTTCTAAATAGCAGGGTTTTAAAATATTTCCATGAGTTGCCAGTAGATATTTAAAGTGCAGCTGTAACCAGAAAAGTGAATTCAAGTTACATCATGGAGTTCTATGATTATTTGCTTCCCATGACTTCCACATCAAATTTGCTCTGTCTACAAGTAAAAAGATGTTTTTATTTCTAAGAGCTAGCACTGCAAATTCAGCCTAAGTTCGGAAAGTTCAGTTGTGTGTTTTCTGGTTCACGCATCAGTACTAAAGATTCTGCAACTGGATCTTGGTTAGCAATTCTCTTTTTATTGTGAAAGGCAAAATAGAATCTAGTTAACTCTCACTTAGTTGTGTTGGCTCTGCAGTGCAACCAGGTGTTAGAAAGTGAGTAGCCATTCAAACACACCCAGGAACAAGCCATTGCATGATAAAGCATTATTTTTACATAGTCACTTTTCTGACCATGTCTGCATCTTAAGACTATGGTTTTCTGTAAACTGGGTATGTGTGCTGAGTTATGTTTTAAGTGCATGTTGTAAATACCATTTAGCATCCAGCGTGGAAGACGACAGGTACGTTTACACCAGATGCCAAGTGGAGATTATATTGATCAAAGCATGTTAGCCAGCACAACTCTCAACTCATTTTCCTAGTGCAGACCAAGCCCACATAATTATTACTGGTCCAGACTGAAACACAGAAATGAAGCTTATAGATAATGAGTCTCAATACAGGGAAATGCTGGGATCTGTGGTGAAGAAGAGGGCTTTTTAAGCTAGAGCATTACAGTTCTCAAATTTGCATGTATAAGAACATAATGGACATCTGAAATCACTCCTTCTCAATTGAAGGGGGGGGAAATGTCAGCTTATTAATGCCGAAATTAATGGTTACTAACTGTCAGGAGTTGGCCAGAGGAATAGGCAGACAGAGTTGGGCCTTCCACCGATCTAGGGAATGAGAGAGGGGTAACCCTTAGAGAGAGGAAGGCATGTATATAGACTGTTTTATTGTTTTAAGATCTGCTTTCTCTAGATGGCTTTTGTTCTAATACTTTGCTTTAAGAAGGCTATTTGGTTATTGGATACCACTGTCATTGCCCCTGGAGGGGACAGAACTGCAGGCTGAGGGTAAGTCAGACCTGCTGAAGTCATCATAGGGGATGGCAATCAGGACCTGATCTCAGAGGATCTTGTGATTCTACCCAGAAAGAAGAGCGATGGTATTAGGCTGAAACCTTACCAAGGGGTACACTCAAGGAGACCAAGAGGGGCCTGAGGTGCAGGAAGCTTGGGAATAGAGTCACAAGTGATCATGCTACGCACAGCCCAGCTTTTCTTAACCAACATTCATTATACAGTGAGCCATGTGTTTGAGCCCACCGAAAAACCCTTCTAGAAAATCCGAAAAAACAAACTAGCCTGCTTTACATTTCTAAGCTTCCAAATGTCATCTGTGCCCTTCACAAACCTCTATAGACATTTTCTTTTTTCTTCACTTTCTGTAAAGGTTTAAGTTTATCTGATTTTGCAATTAGTGCAGCTATGAAAATGCAGTGAAAATATAATCCATTATTAATGAGTTTAACTCTCAGAAAAACACAACAACAAAAATTCCTCTCTTCTTTTTGTGTGCTAAGTATATTTGCTGCATTTGTGGAGTCTCAGTGCAATACGTGCTAAATGATATATGAAATGAAAACTCCTTGCACAGTGCACAGAGAAACTTACAGACAAAATTGAGCTGTCTGCTATCACAACAGTACTCCGTACAGCACAGACATAGCCAAATAATATCTAGCTCCCCAGCTGCAGAAAAATCCCAAGATATGCTCTGTCTCAGGCAGGTGCCCACAGGGAATTAATGCAGACTTGTGGGGGCAGGTAAAGAAGAAAGGAAAGGGAGACTTTTAATCCTTTATATGGAAAAAGAAATATTTAAGCAACAAGAAATATTGACATGTGATGGGTAATAAAAAGTACCTACATTTCTTAATTATTGCACGTTGTATTCTACAAGCAATTGTATTCACACATTCACCCTGAGACATTAAGGCACAAAACCAATACCGAACCATATGCAAACTTCTGCTGGTGAGAAATACGTTCAGACTAAACTGTGTCTATATAATCAGAGTTCACCCCAGTTGAGTCATCTTTTTCCACTAGGATCAGATAATTAAAGATGATAAACAGGAAGCCTCTTTTTAAACAACTGAAAGTGTACAACTTCGTCAGTGTTACCTCGGGGGAATGGCATTAGTTCTTTTAAATGGTGGTGGATGCCAATCCTTCTCTTCAATACCTATCTTATTGCTGTTTATTAACAAACCAATACATTCTTCCAAATTTTCACAACCTTCAATAAACACTGGATTTAACACAATGCTTATCACTTAGATGCTGGTTTACATGGTCAAAGCATGTACAAATATTATCTGCTGTTAAAAATATATTAGCTATAGACACATTTTCTGCTCCTTGCCCAAATGTAGATACACAATCCACATAAATGGCTTTCCAAAACTGAATTTTAGACCTACAAAATAATCTCAAATGCAGTTAACTTCTTTCCTCTCTTTTGAGGTATTACTTTGTTCTCCTATTTACCATTTCAGAGAAGAGCCACAATATCAAAAGACTCGTAAGGGCAGTAACCACATTCCCCATACACATCAGAGAGGACCAAAATAAAATTTGTGGTTGGGCACTGAGCTTGGTGATCACATCATCAACTAACCATGAGGAAATATTCAAATTGCTGTGTTTCTCTACCGTAAATTTCTTATTTAAATGACATCAAAGGCACTGGACAGCTGCATCCTGAAATTCTTTACCACCAAATCTTGACATTCTTCCTTGCCAGGCTGCCTTTGTAAGAGCGACCATGCTGCTTATCACCCTTTCTAATTGCCCTTTGGTAGCCTAAGCAATCTTTACTTGGAGAACGAAATGTATATATAAAACAGAAATATTGGCCATTAAAGCATGAGTTGGTTGCAGCTAACGGAATCTCCCTCCTTTCAAAAAAAAAAAAATGGGAGGAAGTGATGTCAGGACATCTGGCTAATGTTCCCCTCAACCTGGGGAACCAACACAGCACTGATAGCAGATTCTCCAGTAGCTATCACCACATGAAAACCCTGTGGAGAAGAGAGTTCTGCTGGAGTTGCCTCAGCCCTCTACAGAATAAGCTCCATCAGTCTTGCAATGACCTTCTGAGGACAGTCTATCCACAGCCCATCTCCTCTGCTGGCTTTCAGGAAGTGTTGTGTACTGTTACGCAGGTTCGAATTGTTCTGTTCTCCTGCATTCACAGATGGCAGCGTCTAGGACAGAGGTTGGCAACCTTTGGCATGCGGCTCATGAGGGTAACCTGCAGGCGGGCTGCGAGACAGTTTGTTTACGTTGACCATCCGCAGGCAGGACCCCTGCAGCTCCGAGTGGCCAGTGGTTCACCATTTCCAGCTAATGGGAACTGCAGGAAGTGGTGGCCAGTACGTCCCTGTGGCCCGCGCCCACTGGCTGGGAACGGCCAACTGCGGCGGGCCGTGCCTGTGGATGGTCAGCAAATGATCAGCAAAATGTCTCGCAGCCCACCAGTGGATTACCCTGATGGGCCACGTACTGAAGGTTGCCAAGCTCTGGTCTCGGAGCACAGGCCTCAATTCTGTAAGATATTTAAACATATGTAACTTTAAAGATAGTCCCTTTGACTCACAAGCTTAAAGGGATACACATGCTTAGACTTCTTGCTCAGTTGAGGCCATGGGAGGCAGTATTCTCAGCCTATACTCACTCAGAAAAATGTGTAAATTTGATTTAATGGGATTCTTAGGGCTTTCATAGGGAGGTGAAGGATCTCAAAGTTTGGAAGTTTGAACCAGGTTTTGTGGAAACAACATACTCTTTTCCTCCTTTTCCAAAATCCATGCAACTCTTTATGCAGTACTCCACATGCTTCCCTCCCTAAACACAGATGCTGAAATGTTTTTTTATTTCTGAAATAAAAAATCAATGGTAACAACCCAGCCCTTGAGTAATCCTACACCAAAAAATCAACACACATGCAAAGAAGGAAACATTTTGATAAATGGACAGACTGCAGTTCATAGGTTGCAATAGATTTTCAAAAGTACTATTTGAAAGCAATTGTAAAATAGAATGAGGAAAATGTGAAAAGATTAATTATTTATATTAATGCCACTTAAAAAGGTGAAGTTGAGAGTACTACATAGGGATAATTAAATGATAATTCTGGTTTATTCTTTTACATGGTTGAGAAAGGAAGTGTATTGTAACCTTTAAGTATATAACTAAGGGCACAAAAGGGAAAATGCATAATACATCTTGCTCTCATTAGCCTAGGATAAATGATCTACCCCTATTTGTCTATACAGTTTATGAATGTGCACTCATCTGAGGACAATATGATATTTATAAAACAAGGGAGTTCAAGGTGATGGAAAGAGGCGGATTTATCTTTGCTCCTCATATGTACGGGTCCACAGGTATGAGTCATTTTTGGCAAGACTTTCATATCATATTGACACAGTCACAAAGTATACTCATCTCCACCCTTCTGAATTGCTACCTTATAATTGTTGTGTTAATAGATGACCTTATTTGGACAATGCTAACACCATAAACCAAATGGTTTAGAAAAGGCATGATTAGATGGAAGCTTTGTGCCTTGTTAGCAAATGTAAGTTTTACTAAATAACAAGAGACAAATCACTTGCACGTTCTGCTGCAATGTATCAGATGAAGTATAACATACAAAGACACTAATACTGCAGAGATTTAAGGGTCAGCAAAGCAACTGGGATTTTAGGAAGGTGCTGGTGCACTGTTCTCTTGCATACCAATCTATGTAAGAACTGAATACTTGTGATTGGAACAAACATACTTAGGGTGTGTATACGCTCTATTCCCTTTTTCATTTCAGGTTTCTGAGATGATGGCAGCCTGTGTTTTAAATAAAAAAGCAGCAGAGATCTCTAGTTAGCAATGTGTTATGAATTTAAATTTGTGTTAGCAGTTTCCACACACTACAGGTAAAAGCCTCTGAGGAAAATGGGATAAAGCAGTTATCTGGAGAGTAGATATAATTGTGTCAATCTGCATAGGGTCTTACCATCTAATTTAGGATTTTCTATAGCACTTACCACTGTAGTATGTAAGCACTTATGGTCTGCAAGTTCAAGACTGAAGAAACCTAAAAATACTAAAACCAAGATTACCCTGCTCTCACACACAGCTCAGCTTTTGGTACGGTTTGCCTCAGAAAATGTTAACAACTATTTGGAAGACCCCGTTTAACACTATCTGCATCCACTTTGTACTCATTAAATCAATCACAGCTGCAGTAAACTGGCACATGCTACTGTACATTAAACTATAGCCTTCAGGTGAGGTATAACACTAGATGGATGTAGTGCTGTTGAGAAGAAAAATGTCTATACTTCATTCACTCTGATACACGTATACAATTAATATAGTGTTCTACTGGGCAAACTGTATTCTTCTTAAGTGCTGTACATAATTAATAATATTTAGCATTGATATAGCTATTTTCATCAGGGGATCTCAAAGCATTTAATAAAGAAGGTATTTTAACCCTCATATTATAGATGGGGAAATTGGGGGCACAGAAAAGCTAAAAGGCCTTAACAGAGGACATGCAATGAGTCAGACAAACCATGAACAAACGCCAGATCTCCTGTCTTCCTGTCCAACGTCCTATCCACTGGAACAGTGCCTCTCAATGACTGATATACAAAATAACTTACTTACACAAATGTATGTCTCTTATTCTTGGCAGTAATGGAACGTTTTGATGACCAGACATAAAGTTAACCAAGTCAGAGTAGATAATTTAAATTGTTCAGAGGGTCACCCAACTTATGACTGTATCCCTTGTTGCTTATAAAACCAATTTGAATTAAAACAGATAAGCTGCATTTTTCCAAGATCTGATTAAAAAAATCAATGTATTTTTGATTAAACAATCAGTCTTATCAGAGCTCCAATGTAATTGGTCCCTCTGGCTATGCTGAGGCCACACTGTTTTACAAACTACCACGGCTGGCAAGTGGCAAAAGGGGAGGAAAACACACTATGATCAGATGTCAGATTTATTCAGAGAGAAATAAAGGGGCAATAACCACAAAATTGTCATGGATTCCTAAGTGTGTGTAACCTGTTAAACACTTACTCGCTCTGTCATTTTGACCAAATTACAGTAGAGGTTAATTTAAATGATCTGTTTGTTCTGGTATGAGGGCAAAAACTCCCCAGAACAAATCCAAATAACCACAGAGCACTTAGCACCATAATGGAGGAGTGTCCATATGCAGACTTAACAGTACACATTCAAAATACTGCATGTTTCCCATTGAAGGCAATGTCACAAGGCTAAAGGACTACTCAACTTTCTGAATATTTGCCTATCAATACTACCATCCACCATTTTACATCAACCCAGAAAACAAACTGTTGCATTCTTTCAACCTCAGTGTGTTATGCTAACAAGGTTCTAAGGCTATGGCTACACTGCCTCGCAGTCCTATGGGTATGTGCGCCAAAATGCCGCATTGAAATCCCCTCTTGTGGACACTATGGGCATGAACTAAAAGGTTCCTACTTCATATTAACATAGTCTTCTCTAAATAGGACTGCATTAGTTACCTGGTCTGAATAAGGCAGAACAGGGACTTGAACCTGAGACTCACATCCCAGGTGAGTGCTCTATCCACTGGGATACAGGCTATTCTGGGGCCTCTCTCTCGTTTTTCACAAAAAAGAAACTTTGAAAAGTCTTAGTTTCATCCCATCACAGAATGAGAATATGTTTGAGATCTCAAAAGATTTTGCAGGATGGGAAAACAATTTTCCAATGAACTGTCATGATGAGGTCACTTCAAATTACTAGAAACCAGGATTCTCCCGAACACTACTTCTAAGTTTTCACATTGACTCCTGCTCTGATCCTGGGCTACTCAATTTACCTATTCTTAGCTCAGGCCCTCCCATCTGTAAAATGGGAAGAATTCCCAATATCTCACAGAGTATGTTGGGAAAATAAATATGCTAATATTTGTTAAGTTGTTTGAAGATGACAAGTACCACATAAATGCTAACTATTGTTATCAATGATTTGACAATATTGCCTTATAAAACATAACATAACATACAAAAAGAATAACTGATTAAAAATACTGACTCAAGACTACAAAAACAAAGTAGTACAAGCCAGAAGTTATGGAGAATCAATATAGTTTTTAATTTCATTCTCCTGCTGGGTCCAGGGTGTGTGCGCACACGCACTGTTTATGAACAATGAACTGGGCTAGGCCCTGAGAAGCCACCCATTATCTGAGGACACATTTAGCTGTTAAGATGTGAATCCCATAAATGTATAGGTTGACAACCACAGTATTGAAATGAGACAACTCTCAATGACGAAATCATAAAAAAATTAACAAAATTTCAACCTTGATAAAATAAAAATAATTTCCACAGTATATACAGTATACAATATACATTCAGTATCACACCCTTCATCCAGGTACTCTCAAGTGCTTTGTAAACATTCTATAGCTAAGTCCAAAGAGAGACTATATATACACACTGTAGAAGTGCATCATGAGGTGATTTCCTATTTATTCATGTGGGGCTTGATTCTGTTCCCAAATGAAATCACTGACTAAAGCTCTTACACCATTATTCTATCTGTCCATTGTTTGGTTTGGCTTGCTTGCTAGGGTACACTTGTGTCAATGAGAATCTCTCAGTCCTGTCATGGAAACAACCCCTCATTCCCGTTCATAATGCAAAGGCTAGATTGTAAATCTGTTCTGCTTCTGACAATACTGTGAGGAAAATTAAACTTCACTATGGCCAGAGGACAAACCCTTTCTTGCACCTTAATATGAAACTCAGTTTATTAAACCATCATTTTTCCAATATTACTAAGTTTGTTTGTTTTTTATTTTCAAAGCACAGAAATGTTACAGAGATACCATGAATCACTTCAGTATCCCCAAAGGAAAGAAAGAAGATAACATCAAACCCTTCCAGCACTATTCTGAAACTTAAAGGTCCTACCTACTGTGGATTAGAAAATCAGCAGTTGTGAATTTTGCAGAAATGACATGATCATAACAAGATCAAATCATCAACATGTATCAAAGTCTAAGATTATATACCCTATCCATGTATGTCAAAATGCTTTAAAAATGTGCAAATAATTAACACTGTAGCTCGTAAAACACAATTCACTTTGTGGAAAAAATAAGGCAATACCAACCTGAGTTACTTTCTAGTGGGACAATGTATTTTTCCCCTTAGTAAAATGCAACAAAAAGTTCAGTTTCGTTATGCCTAAAATTTTATTGATGAACAATGGGGAGGATTCGTTGTCCTGCTCCCTTTGTGGCACCCAGGTGACACAAAGAGAATGGAAACAAACTGCATTGCTCCAACTGGGGATTTCCAGTGTGCATAAAGCTGACATAGCCAGTTCTTCTGTCACTACCTTCTAAAGCCCCAATATACTGGGCATGTCAAGGGAGGAAAGGGAATGTAGAGCTGCAGCATGCTATGCTCCATCTATTCTCAGCTGCAAGATAGCCCCTTGAGGGCTGCTGCCAGTTGGCCTAGTTAAGAGCAACCTGGAAGACTGCAGACTAGAGGCTGCTCTAAGCTACTCCAGGTTGCAGCAGGGCAGAGAAGAGAGGAGCAGTAATCAACTCCCTAAATTCCCACTCATCCTTGCTGTGCTCAGCAAATCACTGCCACAGTACAGAATCTAGCCCAATGAATGTCCTTTAATCAAATTTACTCAAAGTATGGGTAAATGAAACTTCTGTTATAACATTTTCTACATTTTGTGTGGGGAGAAAATATTTTATAAAAAAACAAGTGTTCCATAGAAAAAGAGCAAACCCCTTCTGTTAAACATTAAAGGTATTAATTTTCCCTGACTACTTTTTTAAACTGGTATTTCAGTTACATACAGTCTGTCAAATCTTGAGGTTATGAGAAAAAACACAAACTTTAAAAAATACAGACCTATTGCAAACCACACGAAAGGGAGCTGGGTGCTGCATGAATGACAAAAGAGTCGGGGAATGAAACTGAACATAAGAACAGCCACACTGGGTCAGACCAAAGGTCCATCTAGTCCAGTATCCTGTCTTCCTACAATGGCCAATGCCAGGCGCTTCAGAGGGAATGAGCAGAACAGGTAATCAGCAAGTGATCCATCCCCTGTCGCCCATTCCCAGCTTCTGGCAAACAGAGGCTAGGGATATCATCTATGCCCATCCTGGCTAATAGCCATTGATGGACCTCTGCTCCATGAATTTACCTTGTTCTTTTTTGAACCCTGTTATAGTCTATATACTGCCATTAGTACACCCATTTGTCTTCTCTTAAGAATGAAGTGCATGTGGAGGGAAAATAGATTAGCGCAGATCATGTCTCTGATAACAGATCAGTGTACTTTGTTAATGTACTATTTAGTACTACTAAGTTTACTGAACTCACAACTTCGGAGTAATAAGTCCCAATCTGCAAAGACTTACACTTCAACAAGTAATCCCCCTGTAATCATTCAGACTATTCATATGAGTAAAAGGCTTACTTTACATTTGAGTAAAATGATACTTAAAATCTGCTGATGTTTCTAAAAAACAAAGTAATTAAAATGTTTTCTCAACTTTACTATCATTACATATTCACATTTGTATGAATAAACAACTACCAACCAATGCCTCCCTATAATTATTTACTTACAATTTGAATAAAATTGTATTTTTTTCAAAATCCTAATAAATATTTACTCATTACTCTGAAATTGATTAACGAGCATCAGTTAGTTAACACAAGGTGCACAGGCTGTTACGAACAAGAAAATTATGCCAGCATACAGCTTTGTTTTTGACAGAGAAGGCATCCATGCTCTGCATCTGTAGTTTTCATTCCAATGTACAGATCACGTGGTTCTAATGCTTTCTGGAGGGGAGTAGTGGCTAAGACACTATCCTTACCCACCTAATATAAAAATGATGGGGATTCTTCCTTCATACAGTCCCACTGAATTATTTATTTACAGCAGAAAGCATCTTCTCTTCCTACCAAATCCACACACACAAACGCACACACACACACACCCCTATTATGAACAAATGGAGAGTCCATTTATCAGGAACTAGCTATTATAATACAGTTTAATTCCACTAATGCCTTTAATGTCTTTCAACTCGATAAGCAGCAAAGCCCTGCAAGTACTGCCATTTGCACAGCTATGAACATAATTTCTCAAACAGCCCAAATAGTTTGGTGTTTTGTCTTAAGGAATATTTACAGAAGTGTTTTCAGCTGTGACAAAAAGCACATCTCTACAGCTGTTACCCACTCCAGTTTCACAGGGCTTTTGCTATTTCCACACAGCTGTCACTTAATTATTTTAAGTTGTGCTACTCATCAAAATAGCAAATCCTGAGTTTTGATACAATTAAAAAAACAAAAATAACTCCACAGCCCTAGCAAAACAGCAACAAATGTATAATGGATGTGTTGCAAACCGATCTGCATGAGACATTTATGTACACACGGAGCGCCATAGTCTTCAGTTGTCCAGTGGATCTCTCTCAGTTTTTAGGTACAAATTCCTTTATCTGACTATTATAGGTAAGGTTTCTGGAAAGTTTATGTTGTACTGCTTTCACTGTCAAATCCTGAGAGTCTTTATTGGCTCACTTAAGCCCTCAAATATGTCCTGACCATTTTAAGTGTGTCAAGTTTCATTCTACGGAAGCTACATTAACAGGCAGAAATGCAAAAACATGCAGAGCACCACAGGTGTGAAAACAAGCCTGCTGCAGTCTATTCTTCACAAGAAAACTGATGATCAAAGTGAGGTCTGTATCATTTCAGCAAGACTTTGCAACTTCTTTGTAAGAATGATTATTTGTTTTGTCTACTGGTATTTTATTTTCAGAGCTCTGTACTTTACTCTCAGTATATTTTCTGAAAGATTACTGCATAATGTGATGTAATGGAAAAATCCACATTTTGGTTGGAACTCAGAAAGTAGCTATACATACAAGTGAGGCTAATGCTGTACCCAGCAAATTGTTGAAGAAATCCACTTTGAATTAGAGTTCTGGATCGTGCATATTCTCATCCTGCCATTCCTAATCAAAGATCTTTTCTTTCTTGTTTCAAGGAATTAAAATGATAAATCTAGTTCCTTAACTACCTTATCGGTATCAGCAGGTGGTTGATCAGAATTGATTCCACTGTTTTTTCTCTAACACGTCACGACTTGCACAAAGAAGCCTGAATTAGACAGACACCTTAGTTGAAGCATTCTGAAATATCTTGCAGACATGGTTCGGGTCAACAAGCACATCATACCATTCTTCTATGCACATAATGAATGTGTAGGACCTGTGTTCCCTATAAGCTGCGTGGTAGCGCAGATGCCCAGGAGTGAATCAAGCGCCACACACTTCATTAGCAGAGCTGCGCACATCCGTGTGTTCAGGTGCCCCTCCCTCCGCTGCCTTGCAGCCATGTTGCTCCTGCCCTCTGCCTTGGAGCCCCTGGCCAGCTGCTCCTGGTCCCCGCCTGCTTGCTGTACAGAATGGCGGGGGGGGGGGGGGGGTTGCTGATGTCAGGGTGTCCCCCCCACCGATGTATCCCATCTCTGCAGAGCCGGGGGGGGGGGGGGAGAGACAGGGCTCAGGAGCAGGAGAGCTGCTGCAGTCTGAACGAGCCTGGTGAGTGAGTGCCTTAAAGAGACAATGCACCATCTCTCATAGACTTCCCCAGCAACTAGTGCACACACACTGTCTCACACACATACAGTCTGTGTGTGTGTGTGTGTGTGTGTGTCTCTCTCTCTCTCTCTCACACACACACACAGTCTTTCACACTCACCTCCCAACACATACTTGTATTATTGTTGTTGTTACTTCTTGGTACTTCCTGCAATTCACATATATTCTCTGTAATTTTATTCTTTCAAAGTTTGTTATTTTAGTGTTTTGATTGGTCTATGCATTTCATAATTTTTATTCCTCTCTTATACTTAAATCTAATTCTTTGAGTAGTGAGTTCTAAAATAACTAACCTGTCCTGGCTGGAGTAATTATCCCTATCGGTAACTTTTTAAAAATATACATTACATCTAGGTTTTTTGTTTCTACTGGTGGCACACATCCACACATTACCTCGATATCGGTGCACATAACAAAATTCATTCCGCACATGGAAGGAAAAAAATTAGAGGGAACATTGTGTAGGACTGATACGTCATTTACCAGTTTGGCAACATCTACAAGGAGTTCATGCTCTACTGGTTTCAATATTTTCAGCATTCGTTAGTAGTGCATCTCAAAAAACGCTTCAGTACATAGGAAACTGCTTTCACAGAGTTTATCCTGCTTTCCCACCACGCTATTTTGGAATCATGGCACCATGCTTTAAGATTTGCCAGTGAGGTGATGAGAAAGCACAGAGATTGTAAAGCTACTCTAAATAGCTATAGAGCAACTCCACAATTTCTGAGGAATGGACTGTCAGTAACAAGCTGGTTCAGATCATGGCAGGCACACGGGTTACTGATAACTCTAGAAGTCGTGCATGCTCACATAAAAGCATTTCAGGTTCCTGCATTTCATACTACTACTGCCACACCCTTGCCTTCAGCAGTCCTAAATGTCCAGATTATGTTCCTTCAAGTTCTGGAGCTCTCTCTCAATTAACCCTTCACCTGTTCCGCCATTCACTGGAATGAATTCCAGAAAATATTCCTTGATGCCTCCTACTCACAGGTGGCCACAATTCTCAGTATGACAGTGAACTGTTTTAGGTGACTAATGTCAGATGTGCCGTCTAGGATTACATAATAGTACCTAGCAGTTTTGATCCTAGTGACAGATGTTTGTGTGATCTCACTAGCAACAAGAATCAATTTATTCTGGGTGGTTTTCCTCCAAAATAGCAGGCAGACATCTCCTTGCCCTTTTTCTACCAAAAATGGTCAGATGTCATTTTGTCAAATTCTGTCATGATTTCCACTTGATCCAAAACATTCCCTCGGCCATGAATGAAAAGATTCTCACAGATATCACATAAAGCCATTTGTTTTCAAACTACTAACAACTATTATCCTATTAATGATCCCATACCAGTGACTTATTTAATTCTTCATGAGGTCTTGTGCCATCTTACCTAAGATATGTTTACCCTGCAGTCTGGTCTCAAAATTCCTTCACTGCAGAAAGACGTTGCCCACTTCCATCCTACACTCCGTCTGTACCCAGGAGAGCAGGAAGCATTTCATGATTCACATTCCCAAAGTCCTTGACACACTTCCTATCAGACCAGACCCTTGAGACTCTTCCACACTGGGCTCCCCTCCCTATGCTCACATATATTGAGTGTGGACAAAATGCAGCATAATCCTATCCCCCGATTATCTTCTCTCCTGTCCAGATGAGTGCAGAGGATGGGGGTGAGCACTGTACAACACTTCCATGGCTCTACCCCCATCCCTTGCTCCTCCCCATCTTGCCCGCAACACAACAGTGTTGTCCCACTCCATCCCCTTCTCTTGTGTCCTTCTGAGAAACATACAGCACAAGCTTGCTGTCTTCTGGGGCTCACCACTACCAGCATTGGTGATACTGATGATCCAGATTCAAAAGGTGACTAAAAAAGAAAACACAGGGAATTAAAAAATATGAGCCCCACAGAACCACAGAAGCCAGTTTTGCAAGTGGAAGGGGGAAGACGATATTGTCACAGTGATGACAAAGGAGGATGACAGTAGAAGCTGTATTTTGTATGAACTGGAAAGGGATGGCATGGTTATTAAGGAGTCCACAGAAAGTTACAGTAATCAAAACAGGAGATAAGGGCCTGGACAGAATTTTGGCTGTCTGAACATAAAGCAAATGGATCTTAGAAACATTATGGAGGAAGTGGCAGCAAAATATGGATGCAATCTGACTGCTGGAAGAGAAGGAGCAGCTAAAAATGACCCCCACGTTACAAAGTAAATACTGTACGTGCAAACGTGCACGTGGAGGCACACACCTCCAACCTCTCACACAAAAACAAAATAATATTTGAAAAAAGTGAAGAACTTGGTGGAGAAAAGAAATTAATTTGAAACTAGGATGGTATTACAAAGGTTACTAATGCTCCTCTAATAATCAAGGCCTATACCTGTTTCTGAAAGTATAACTAAGGGCTTGTCTGCACAGTGGGGTGCTGCACACTACAGGGCTGTGATTTCTAAACTGCACTAACATGCTGTGCATTAATTAGTCCGAGAATCAACTAGGGCAGTGGTTCTCAACCTGGGGTCGGGGCCCCCTGAGGGGGCTGCGAGCAGGTTTCAGGGGGTCCACCAAGCAGGGCCAGCAGCAGACTTGCTGGGACCCAAGGCAGAAAGCCAAAGCCCCACCACATGGGGCTGAAGCCCAGTGCCCTTAGCCCTGCCACCCGGGACTGAAGCTAAAGCCTTAGCAATGTAGCTTTGCAGGGGCCCCTGTGGCATGGAGCCCTAGGCAATTGCCCTGCTTGTTACCCCCTAATGCCGGCCCTGGCTTTTATATGCAAAAATCCAATTATTTTGACACAGGTGGGCCATCGAGTTTTTATAGCATGGTGGGGGGGCCTCAGAAAGAAAAAGGTTGAGAACCCCGAACTAGGGAACCTTTCGTTGACATCAGCAGGGTCTATATGGACCAATTAATGTGTAACACATCAGTGCACTTTAGAAATCAGACCCCCGTACTCAGCATTGCAACACTGTGTAGACAAGTCCTAAATGTATCACAACTACCTCCATCATGTAAGATTAATGGAACACACTAATCTAAGTCCTTCTGAAAATTGATGTTATTACCTAATTGGTCGATTCTCTTTACTATCAAACAGTGAGAAGATGACTTCCAGTTCCTCTCCCAGATTGGAACACATCAGACTCTTCATCTGCACAAAAAGATGGTGGCTGCTTGCTGGCACAGGAGTGTCTTTCTTTCGATGACGATGCTCCATCTACATATTGGCATCAACAACAACCACATGTATCAGCAGGTTCAAATATTTATAAAAAAGCCTAATACATTAAACATAGTACTAGTTAAAAATTCTAAATGTGGGGGTAATTACTTAATCCCAAACCCCTCATTTTAGATGTAGCACCTGTTCTGCAATGAGCCAACTGATTTTTGTCTATTTCCCAGATAAGAGGAATAAGGTGCTGGTGTGACTTAATCAGGGTTACACACTGGCTCAGTTGGGACTGTTAGAATCCATTAACCTCTAAACTTCCAGCTCCTTCTTCTAACCACCAGAACCCAAAACCACCGTAAGCAGATATGTACCCAAGCTTTATTCAAAATCTGGTTTAAAGAATTGCTCCTTAAAATATACTATACAGTTGCTTTGTAGTTATTATTCTAAAACCAAAAGGTTCACTTTGACATAGTATAATCTGTGCCAGACTGCTCTGTAGGTGAGTTGCTTTTTCCCTTAATAACCTCATTTATCAGTTTATAGTTTGACCATTTTAACAGAACCCAGGATTGGAAAAAAAAAAAATCAAGTAGCACTATTTCTGTCTCTTACATTATGATAAAAAAAATTTAATTTTAAATGCTGACACTTCCAAAGTACTTAATCCTCAATGTAAGCTAACATCTTTTGCTTTTCTCCTTTTTTTATTTTTAAAATTTATGTCTCTTAGCTGATCACTAATTTTAGTAAGATTGCCCACGTTAGCAATAGCTAATTTTATTTCTTTTATTCTTCTTATCTAATTTAGCTAATCTTATGAAGTAGTCAGTGTTTTTCCACTTAATTGTATTTTTCATTTTTCTTCACTTGATTACAGTTTCCTTTCCACATAATTAGAAAAATATTTCACATTAAGTGTCCAAATATGATTCTGTAATACTACATACAGTTTTGAACTTTGAGAAAGACCAACCCAGTGTTTTCAACACGTAACCCAAATACTGAACTGACACCACAATGAAACAGGTGATCTGTAATGTCAAGTCAAATGACAATCAGAATATATAGTAAAAAACAAGAATATTAGCAACTATAAATATGCCAGCTCACATTTATACGGGCCCAATCTTATCATTTGTGCTTTATTCTATGGCCCATGTTAATTATTGAAATACATTTGCGTTAACAAGAGTAAAACTTAGTTTAAAAAAAGTTTTTAAACTTAAGCAGATAAGACTCTGATCTGTATTACTGCAGCAATTTAACATTACCATAGGTCATATCCAAATCCTACTGAAGTCAATTGGAGTCTTTCCATTCACTTCAATGGAGTTTGTATAGATCAGGCCCCTTGAGAAATAATTACGATAATTTCCCATAAAATAAAATGGATCATTCTGTGTCCTGACAGGTTTCAGAGTAGCAGCCATGTTAGTCTGTATCCACAAAAAGAAAACAGTACTTGTGGCACCTTAGAGACTAAAATTTATTTGAGCATAAGCTTTCGTGAGCGTGAGCTGTAGCTCACGAAAGCTTATGCTCAAATAAATTTTAGTCTCTAAGGTGCCACAAGTACTCCTGTTCTTTCTGTGTCCTGAGAAGCCAAAAGGAGAGTTGTCTCTTACAGCTTTATTGACATCCATGTTATTATATTAGCTGAAGAGACCTCATAACCCAATATGATTAAGAGTGACAATACTCATACAATGGATATATTATTTCAATTCCATTAATCTTGGCATAGCCTAATGCAACTAAGGGCCCAGTTACAGTATTAAAGAAAGCATCTCAGATGATTTTACTCATGAGTAAGCTTTTATGGAACCATTCCAGAATTGTAACGGTTTCAGTGATGATATATGACATCCATATAACATGGGGAGCACACGCGCACACACACAGAGTCATTGGAAAGTTTAACTCAAATGAAAGCATCTCTCATAACTACAGACATATCAAAATAGCCCGAAAGAAATTTCTGATATCAAGACAAATTCCATTATGTTATCAATAGAAATATACTGACGCAGACATGAGAATTATTTTTTATTTTGAACGCATTAACTAAGAGTGAAAATTGCCATTGAAATGTCAGCCGAATTAGACAATAAACTCAGAGATAATTAGATACAGTGACCTAGGGACCTCTTAATGCCAACTGTCATTGGACACAGGGGGTGCATCAGGTTTTATTGGGATACTCTGGGAGCGATATCTACGTAACAGTTCACCAAAGGGTGGAATGTGAAATCTCTTCTGAGAGCCAGTAGCCCACTGGTCATCATGATCTCTGTGAAATGTATATAATGGATAATATTTAAGGAGTTATGTATCTATACTAAAAATTATGTTCTTAAGGTCCTGGAATTAAGGCAGTCACCAGGAAGCGACACACCTTGGAAATGTTCCTTTCAGTCAGTAGGTATTGGACACCTATCTCCCTGTCTGGATTTTTGTATTATATGCCTCACAATACGTACTGCATATGAGGCATATAATACAGGGTGGGCTGAGAGATTGGGAAATCTAAGAGAGGAAATTGACAGGAATAAATAAATAGTGAGGGATGGGGTGTCTGGTTTATGAATAAAAACAAAGGAATGTGTTTTTTCTTGGAGTGCCAGGGGACACACAGAGTCCTTGGCAGAGACAAACTGACAGAGTGTTTCTCATGAAAACAGGGTCACAGCCAGCCAGAAATGAGGGGTTCAGGGTGCAGGAGGGCACTCTGGGCTGGAACAGGGGGTTGGGATGTGTGTGTGGGGGGTGAGGGCTCTGGCTGGGGGTGCAGGCTCTCGTGTGGGTCCGGGGATGAGGGATTTGGGGTGCAGGAGAGGGCTCTGGGTTGGGACTGAAGGGTTTGGAGTGCAGGAGGGGGCTCCAAGTTGGGGCAGGGTGTTGGGGTGTGGGGGAGTGAGAGCTCCAGCTGTGGGTGAAGGCTCTGGGGTAGGGCTGAGGGATTTGGGGTGTAGGAGCGTGATCCAGGTTGGGACCAAGGGGTTTGGAGGATAGGAGGGGGATCAGGGCTGGGGCGGGAGGGTGGGGGTTGTGCAGGCTCTGTGCAGTGCTCACCTCAAGCAGCTCCCAGAGCTTACCTCAAGCAGCGCCATGTCCCCGCTCCAGCTCCTGCAGCTCCCATTGGCCACGGTTCCCGGCCAATGGACTGGGAGTCAACACTCGGGGAGGGGGAACGTAGGCAGCATACAGAGCCACCTGGCCACGCCTCCATCAGCAATAGCAAAGACGGGGAGCTGCTTGCAGGGAACCGCCCATGAGTGCCCTCCACGGACCTCAAAATTTTTACAGTGGACACTTGTGTCCGTGTACGGACACATTGCTGACCCCTGCACAAGAGTATCTTGTTAATTAAGTCTAGAATGCAGGTTATGATTTTATTTATTATGTAACCATTTGTTTCCAATATTTCTATTTGCTAATACTTGAATCTCTAGTTTTGTTAAATAAACTTACACTTTATTTCACTATAAACATATCTAAGTGCTTTGATATGTTTATAACTGGGCAGTGATCTGAAGTGGAACTGGTAAGCTGGCACATACTGCTTCTTTGGAAGCAGTGAATCTGTAAATACCGCAAGTGTCCAGTAGACCAGGGGCTGGATGCTCCAGGTACAAACTCGAAGGGCTCAAGTGCTGGAGTGTGCCAATTGCTAACCTGTGGAGTCACAGCAGGGCCTGCATAGGCCTAGAGGGAGTCCTTGTGTGGCCCATGTCCAGTGGATTTGGGAAGCTGACCCCAGCAGGCACAAACAAGGCTTCCTCATGCTAAGGGTACGTGGTAGCAAGGGCTCTCACAACCCTGGGTGCCCCCGGAAAGCACAGTTGCTATCTACTTACCAGCCTATAGAGTTCTGTAATACTGATCTCGTCAGGATCCACCATAGCATATTCTTTTCTTGGAACCAAGTCTAGCCCCAACTGCCTGTAAAGGAGAATATGGAAATAATGGGGACACATTCCAGAGCACATGAAAAAATTATATTTAGGACTCTCTTGCTTTCCTTATTTGCTTGTGCATATTTTGAACTCATTGTTTCTCCCTATATTAGAATTTTGATGGAAACAGCATGTCTAATACTGTGCATGTTAATTGGTGTCATGCCTGGATTCCAGTTGGCCACTAATATATTTTAAAAATCATTTTGTAAAGGTACCTAATTAATTATAAGTCCATTGATAATTTCTCCCTCCCTTTTGCTGTGTAACATTTACACTGGGATATGTTCCATCACAGCTTTTAGTATTACATAATATTGTTAATTTATATTCCAGCCTGACTGCTGTGCAGATAGCACACTTTGAGGTGATTTGTAATGTCAAGTCAGATGGAAACCCAAAGAGACAGTTAAAAAAAAAATCCAGCAGATGTGAAAGCATTAGCTCCTTTTTATATAGGCCCAACTTTATCAACTGCACTTGAATTTCTGGCCTTAATTAAATAATGAAGCAAACTTGAGTTAACAGAAGTAAAATGTAGCAGAAGCTTATTTTTGTCACTGATGTAAGAAGTTAAGACATTGAATACACACATGGTACAGATGTGCTTAATTAAGGTGATGACATTTTAAACAGTCAGGAGAGCTGCCCTTTAAAATATTAGACAACTCTTGAAAAAGATAATCTCTTATGTAAGCAGGAACAGGTGACATTCAAAGTAAGTCAGGTCTGTGTCCCTCCCATTAGCATAAAATTCTTAGGACACAGTTCTTTAACAATTTTTTTGTTATAGGGCTCCTCAAAGATTCTGATAGTTGAAGATGCACCTACAAATTCAGTAATTTACAGCACAGTTGTTGGAGATTTCTGTGTTTAATCAGGACATGGAGTCATTGTGGATAGTTCTCTGAAAACATCCGCTCAATATGCTGTGGCAGTCAAAAAAGCTAACAATGTTGGGAATCATTAAGAAAGGGATAGATAATAAGACAGAAAATATCATATTGCCTCTATATAAATCCATGGTACGCCCACATCTTGAATAATGTATGCAGATGTGGTCACCCCATCTCAAAAAAGATATATTGGAAAAGGTACAGAAGAAGGCAAAAAATGATTAGGGGTAAAGAATGGCTGCCATATGAGGAGAGATGAATAAGACTGAGACTTTTCATCTTGGAAAGAGATGACTAAGGGGGGATATGATAGAGGTCTATAAAATCATGACTGGTGAGGAGAAATGAAATAAGGAAGTGTTATTTACTCCTTCTCATAACAAGAATGGGTCACCAAATGAAATAAATAGGCAGCAGGTTTAAAACAAACAAAAGGAAGTATTTTTTCACACAACACACAGTCAACCCGTGCAACTCCTTGCCAGAGGATATTGTGAAGGCCAACACTATAACAGGGTTCAAAAAAGAACTAGACAGATTCATGGAGGATAGGTCCATCAGTGGCTATTAGCCAGGATGGGCAGCGATGGTGTGTGTGTGGGGTGGTGTTAGTGCCTATTTGCTCCTCAATCCCCTGCTTGGCTCAAGCCCGTGTGGGCTTTAAGGCACTAGGAGGGCCTAAGCTCCAGCATGTCTGGGCACAAGCTCTCTCTCCTCCGTCTCCCAGTCTTCCTTCTCACTGAGATGGGAAAAGGCAATGTAACCTTGCCAGATAGCTGACATGCAGTCTTATTAGCAGTGTCTAATGGTGGGTCCGTGGTGAAATTTGGGGCTTGATGCAAACATTTTAAAAAACTAATTTAAAAAAAATGAATTTGTCACACTTGGCTCGTGGAAATGGAACACAAGGGAGCGGAAGGATGATGAGAACAAAAATAAAGGGTGAAAGATAATGGAGTAGGGGAGGGAAGAATTAAAAAGTTATTTTGTTTTACAGGTTTTTCACATTTAAAATACTCCTTGACACAAACTCCTTCAAACACCACTCAGTTTTTGTAATTCCTGTTCTGCTGTCACCCACATTGTGCATCCTGTTGCATTTCAGTCTGGAACGCTGTCCATGCCAATCTCCTTGTGTATTATGATCACTGTGGAAGGGCCCAGCCTACTAATACACACTGTCACTTTCTGCCAGGAGTAAGGCCCTGCAGCTGCGCCTGCTCAGTACTCCTGAAACCCTAACAAACCGGCTCGCCTGCCTGATGGACTGCCCTGCCTGAGTGGCTGAGGAAGCTAGCAGGCCAGTTCTTAAACCCAGCTGCAGCAGTAGCTTGCTGGCTGCTCAACACCCACACCCATGGATTCTCTGCCTTCCTGTGCTCGTCTCTCGCCAAGCTCGGCTCCTGATCGTCTCCTCCACAGCTCCAGTATAAACTCTGCCCTGCACCCAGTCTTGTTCACATCCTGTCCCAGTCTTTCTGCTGCCTCAGAATCACCCCTGCTCCTGCCTTCCCTGACTCCCGGTAATCTAGTTCTGACCCTTGGCTCTGATTCCTGGCTCTGACTCGACCCTTGGCTCTGGCTTTTGGACTCTGACTTTGGTTCTGATGTTCGGCCCTGGTTCCTGGTTTTGATCCTGTCTTGCCCCTTGACTCTGGCATTCAAACTCCGGCTACTAGGCCTGACCGCCTACAAATCAGTCCCATGACATTTTCTTTTAAAGCTAGGGTACTTTCAAAGTATCCAAGTGCTGGCTCTGTTGGGAATAGCAACCATTTTCATGCGCATTGGGGAAAACTGAAAATAAAAGAATTTATATGACAAACGCTTTTACTCATTTCTATTTTTTTTCAAGGTAATAAAAGAAAACACACACATTCACTCTCCAAAGCAGCTGGTTTCCTTAAGAATAATATCCACTGGAAGAGGTTTTAGAGTACACATTATGACAAACAACAGAGCAGAAAGTACTAAAATCTGCTCCAGAGTTCTGTTACCCTTACAGAGGAAAAAAATAGCAATGGAAAGTTGTGGCACACCAAGGGTACCACCAAAGTTTTTTTGCCTAACTAATGGGAGTTCTTATTCTGCTACATTTTAAAAATTCATATATAGGGGCAAGAAAAAAAATCACTGTTTTACCAGAATATTGGTATCTACTAGCAAAAGATGTACTGTAAAAAGGATTCTCAATCTAATCATATACACTGGCTGTACTTAAAAGATTATTCCAGTTTGTAAAATATTCCTTGTACTTAAAATGAGAAATGTTAATCTCTTTCAAACCACAGAAATTTTTAATTGTGACCACTGTGTGAAGTTTTTCATTTTATACATGTGCTAACTATTAAGTAGATCTAGTGTTGCTATACAAAATGTTGCCTGGTTAAGTTTTCCTTGGACGTACTATTTTGTATGCAATGTTTTTTAACAACATAAAAAACAAACACTGTATTTTACACAACTTTTGTATCATTCTCAATATTTGTATACTTCTATTTAAGGTCTTAAACTACATGTTAATCTGGCATTTAGAGAAAACTAAAAAGCATTATTCATCCTACCCTTATACTCAATGGGAATTTAACTTCTCACATATTGCAATATTAAGTAATCAATAAACTCTAAGGCGTAAGAGAGATCTTATCAAGACTGAAATGGCTGCAAAGTTCAGTTATGAAAGTTGAAGGTGCCCTTATGGAAGGAAGACAAGATTCACTTACATTTAAAAGGTTTGGAAGATTATCAACAACAAATGAAGTATTGTCAAGTGAAATAGAATTCAGAGTTCTTTCTCCATCACCCATTACAATATAGATGTGAAGCACTACCCTTGTTGCTAAGAAAAGGGATGTGGGGGACAAACACAGTGACTTGTGTCCACTCAGCCCCGCATAAAGGGTTTCTGGAATTATGTACACACATCACTGAATTACAAAACCATGTGTTCAGTTAGGCTTATTATGGAGGCCACAGAGGGTACATCTACACAGGGATAAAGAACCCAGGGCTCGCTGGGGTCAGCTGGCTTGGGCCCTGGGGCTGAAAAATTGCTGTGTAGACATTTGGGTTCGAGCTGGAGCCTGAGCTCTGGGACCCTGTCAGGGTGGAGCCTGAATGTCTACACAGCAATTTTTAGCCCCAAAGCCCCAACCCCATGAGCCTGAGTCTGCTGACCTGGTGAGCCATGGCTGTGCCGTGGTTCTTTTATCCTTGTGTAGATGTAGCCCGTGTATTGGTCACAGCAGGATTTGGAACTCCTGTTCAGCAGGTATAGCAGGCCTACTGATATGAAGTGAAGGGGAGGTGAAGCGAT
The DNA here is from genome assembly GCF_965152275.1 of Natator depressus. NCBI lineage: Eukaryota > Metazoa > Chordata > Testudines > Cheloniidae > Natator > Natator depressus. The sequence continues at coordinate 298,051,998 of NC_134234.1, forward strand.
GCTACAGCCCTACTCTCATCTTGCCTCCTCTGAGGCTGGTGCTGATGATGGTTGTTATAGCTGGTCCCTGATTTGTTCTCCCCAAAACCTGCATCCAAATTATAAATCTGCCTCTGAATGTGTGTCCTCGGTCTTTGCACTCACAAGGAACCCTCCGTTGGCTGAGCCTTAATTTTCCCTAAGTATCCAAGCTAATAAATCAAACCTTTTAGTTTTCAAATAGAGATAATGGTTCTAAGGAGGCTAAATATGAAAAGAAAAAAAGGTATGTGTAACTAGATGGCTTAGGTTCTGATCATGGAATATGGAGCTTTAGACTTTTAAGTCACTGGTTCAAATCCAGTCCAGGTTTGGTAGTTTGTCCAGTTTTCAGTGGACAGATGCTCCTATTACAAAACTCATTATCACAATTGACACCCATGTTGGCATTCTCAGCAGTGGCCTCAAGAACTGCATAGATCATTCTAAGGAGGCTGATCATTGCCTTCTTTTTTCCTTTCTACCTCCATATGTGCTTTGTTGGAGCAGAAAATGGGTGGGAGAAAGAACATGACTCTGAAGGGTATGCTAGATTGGTAAATAAAGGAATCTACTGCTATAGAGCTATATATTGTAGCAGTAAACTTCAAAGGATTTGATCATTTTTATGCCTACTAAAAACATTTGCACTATGCAATTTAGAGTGACCTAACTATTCAAATCACATATGTCAAAGTGCAAGCCAATCTCTTGAAAAGGTCAAGAAGAACTTCCCAACTATACATGTACAGCACTGTATAACTATCTAGGTACATAATCGAGAAGGCTTCCTATAGAATGTGGTACAGACCACTGCCAGACATAGGACACTGTGACCACAGGAGCCCATTTATGCCAATTAGCAAAGGACACACCCAACCACATTGTTGTCAGAATAACTAGCCAATCAGTGTTTTGTAAGGTATCATACAAAAACTGGTGACATGCTGGTGACTTCCTGAGGTCTCTTCCAACCCTAATCTTCTATGATTCTATGGTCATGAATATCATTGTGTGATTGTATGTATGGGCTGTGTATAAAGACACGTGTGTGTGCTGGAAAAATGTTCTGAAAATATCTTTTGGAGGCAGATGATAAAACAAGCCTTCCCTAGACAAAGGAATGTGGATTTACCTGTCTGCATGTATCAAGCTAACAGGCGGATGAGAAAACAGAATGGCTTGATTACAAGCAAGGGCAATGAAAGTACATTTGCATCTAAGATAAACAAAGTGATCAAGCCAATCAAGAAAGCAAGCTGACCAGATGATGAAAAAGGGGGTTGGAGCTTGCACCCTAAAGGATTCGCAGCAGGGGAGAGGAACTTTGTCTGGGTTTACTTTTTAAAGAATACATTTCAAAGGTTTTCCAGACTATAAAAACAAAGAAAGGAAACTCCTTTTTTATCCATCACTTAGGGGACAAAGGGATCAGCACCCTCTGAGTCTGTCAATGGTGGATCCTCCTGCCTGTGGGGCTGGAAATGGCAGAAGCTTGAAGTGATACTCCTGTGGGAATTCTGTGCCACTGCACAATGCAGAATTTTGCAGAAATTAACATTGTGCGCGCAGAATTTCCTTTCCCCCACAGAAATGGGCTGCAGTGCTGCTGGCCACCATTAGGGGTCACTGGACTCTGCAGAGCCCAGCTTGCACATAGAAGACACTCCTGGTGGGAGGGAGAGGGAGCTAGAGGCTCCTGGCAGCTGCAGTTCCCAGCACGCCCTGAGGGAAGGAGACAATGGTGTGCAGGAAACTCTGTGCAAGCCTTAGACCGAGCATTAGGCTGTTTGTCCCTGTGGATCCCTGGGCTATGGGGAGAAGGGGGAGACGGGTGTTTGGGCAGGGGGGTGCAGCTGGGCTCTAGGTGGGGGTATCTGGGCTGGCGGGCCCCCCACAGTTGGGCTCTGGGGAGAAGGGGTTGTGGGTTGCCTGGCCTCCCAGCTGGGCTCTGGGGGGAAAGGGGATAGAGAAACAGAAACTGGGTTGTTACATGGATTTCTTTAACGCTCTACTCCCGGGGGAATTTTTGTGTATGTCTGCATTGTTACAGACATACTTGCTGACAGGAATTATGACATAAATTACCAAAATAACAGAAACTGGTATGATTATGTAGTGTTATTTTCACAAATAAAATTTGCAAAAATTTAAAATATTGGGTGCGGAATTTTTATTTTTTTGGTGTAGTTTTTAGTTTTTAATTTTTTTGGCGCAGAATGCCCCCAAGTGTGGGCCCTTGACTAACAGGCTGGTGTGTGCACTCTCTCTTTGGCAGCAGCAAACTTGGTAATTTCTATGAGTGACAAGTGATAGGAGCTGGACGTTATGGACACGTTTCTGGGAAACTCAGGAATGTTATCTGCAAGGCAAGGTGAAGACTGGCAGAGTCTTGGGGAGTTTGCTGGTGATGCAGAGAGACTGGTGTGGCAAGAAGCTGACACACCATTAGCTTGAGAAATAGAAGGGGCAGCGGATAAGATGGAATATAGACAGGTAAAGAAGAGTAACAGGAAATTATGTCAATGGGAAAAAAATCTAGTAATAAAAACCAATAATTTATTTGGAAATGATCTGGCAAGGTACAGAGTACACCCTCAATATGAGCTGGCTTCAATGATTGTTGAGGGCACTCAGCACTTCTCTGTGCCTGGCAGGACTGAGCACCTTATGAACAAGGATGCTCCTTCTCTTCCCTTTTTATTTCTTTCCTCCCATCTCTCCAATTCACCCAAAAACTAATGAAATTAGCAACCCAAGTAAAAAGAATCTCTCTTCATAAAGACTAGCTGCTGATGATTTCCTCCCTCTGCAGATAGTGTCTCTTTCTAGAATTCATCTGCTTACTCTATCAAAGCCAGCAGTAATACTTAAGTAGTTATGAACATCTGTAAAGTGTACAATATCCTCCTTCGATTTAGTAATAAACTAAATACCACTCCTCAGTATTTCTAAGATGCCTATCACCTTGGTTTCTAAGCAATGGGTGGGCAAATTATTTATTGGTGTAAAAGGACGGTAGAAAATTACAAAAGAAGATTCCACCTGCAAATCAGGATTCATTTTTTCCTTCCTTACTCCTTCTCCCCAATTTTGTTAATTATTTTCTCTGTTTTGCCCCCTTTTACTGTATTTTTAATTAATCTTTCAACATCCCTTATCCTGAGAAGTATCACCTGTTACTTTATCTTCTTTCAAATTCTCTAAGATGTGGATCTGATCTTAATCCACTGTAGTCATTGGAAAAACTCCCATTGACTTCAAAGAGTTTAGGATCAGGCTTTATGTTCTCACATAATAATTTCAAGTCAGACCATACTCATTCCTCATGGATCACAAAAAGAACAAACATAACTGCCCAATGACCAGTTAAGTTTATAGCGGAAATTGACACACTGCTTTAGAAACTAGTGGCCTGATTTTCAGAGGTGCTGAGCAGTCACAGCTCCTGTTGACTTTAACAGGAGTACATGTGGCTCAGCACCTCCGAAAAATCAGGCTAGAAAGTCCTTGTAATTAAGACAGCAGCAAAAGAAGAGTAATGTACGACAGGTCAGCTGCAGGTTAATCTCAGTGCAGTTTGTCCTCTCCCTCCACAATCTCAATTTTTCAAAATCATGCTGCAAAGCTAGAGGCAGAAAGCTAGATACGTATACAGATATCATCACTCTAAGAGTACACTTCATTTCCTGGCATCTGTGCTATTCAGCTGCCAAACATGGCCCAAGCCAGGCGACAACGGTTGGCACCTCTCTAGAAAAGAGTCACAAGAGCCTTTTGCCTCATTGCCAGCTATAAGAACAGGGCATCAAATAAGTCTTGATTTTGAATGCAAGCACCAATGTGCTTTTAATCTGTGCGGCTGTTTTCAAAAGTAATATTGAGTCGAGAGTAGCCTATTGTGTTTATTTTTCCTACGTGCAGCGTGTCTGGAATAGAGATGAGCTGGCTGGCCTTTCAAACTGTGCAAGATAGTGTCAAGATCAGCATGAGCGGTGTCTTGAAAAGTTAAAACCACATTCAACATCAACACTTTAAGCTATTAATTTTTTATTTCTAGAATTCATGATGTTGTTATGCAGTTAGTAACAGTGAAGTGAAAGCCTTTGATATGGTATGAGTTTAGCTAAATAGAAAGGCAAAAAAATACTTGTTTGCTATCAAAATGGTGACAGCGTATCTGATTTTCTTAGCTCTCCTAAATAATATTCAGGTAAAAGCAAAATGCAGGAATCTGATTGGTTTTCTTTAATAATTTTTATTTGTTTCTTAATATATCTTGAAGCTGCCCAGGTAAAAACTGACCCATGACAGAATCAAACTAAAAATCTTGGACCAAAACCTCAGCTGGCACGAATCAGCATACCATGTGAGGATATGGCCTTGCATGTATTGATAAGGTGTTAAAAAGGAATTCACCTTTCACCTCAAGATCCCTGCTAGCCCTACATTTCTAGGATTGCTAGGTAAGTGCCAAGACGAAGCAAATATTTGTTGGTTTTTTTGTTTTATTTTTTGTTTTGTGTTTTTTTTTAAAATAAAGTGAAGCTACAAATCATTTCTTTTCAAAGTATATAATATGCTGGTCCAAATCCACCCCTCTTACAGAAAAGAATTGATGGGAGGGGAAGAGTCCTCAGAAAATGCTGACATCAGACTCAGCATTTCTGCCACACACCAGTTCCTTATTTTAACACGTTACCATGAGCATAAAATTGTGGCGCTGTGATTAATTTATCATGACTGGGTTACCACAACTGCTTCTATTATTAACGCTTACTTACTCATTGCCCCAATCCAGGCGAGCAGTGATATGCCGTTTTACATCCTTCATCCGGTCATGGGTGAGATGGCCAACAAGCACCTGCCTTCTCAGGTCCAGGATTTCATTCATTATGTGCCATAGTCGATGAAAAAGATCCCCTTCATTTCTCTGTCAGATACACAAACAAACAGTTATGTATACACCAACTGAGGAGGTCAACAATGCAAACAGGTACACTGTGAGGGGGGAACAAAAGCTCTTCTAGGACCCTCCCTAACTTCTCCCTCATGTGCTTCATTTCCTCTTTGCCCCATCATACTGTGATTCTCCCTCAAAGAACAGGTGAGGAGGGTAGGAACAAATCTATTCAGAGACTCAACATCACTTCAAGCACAAGCTACTTGTGTTCACTAAAGGCTACTCTTGAACCACTACCTCCATAGCCTTCACTACTTCTTGCTGGCCTGAGGAGCAAGGAATCCGTTTCAGTCCTTATTTAGGCAAGCCTGATTACTGGTAGTGTATATCCTGGGTCAACTGCAAATAGCTATAAGTACATGTTTTTAAATCTTTCCTGACAGGAACCTTCTGCTTAACTTGACTCTCAAACACAGGGAATTATCTGAATTGCCTTATGACTTCTTCTCCCCACACTTTCCCATCATAGTTACACAATGGTATATTTATATAAGGGTACACTTCACTCTAGAAGTACAGAGTATATTTCATTTCCCATAAAACCAAAGGACAGCAACAGTCCCCTTCCCTCAGCAGTTCCAACTCTCATTAATTAACATCATCATATTTTTTTATATTGTCTGGAGAACCTTATTTTGAGGAAGTGCTTTGAATCTTTAAGATCTGATGATGTAACATACAGAGTTTTTCAAAACATTGTGTTCAGAGCTAGTTCTTCTTATCCTGGCATGGTATCTCCTCTTCCCCTTTTCCTTGTTACTATGAACAGCTTCATAAAAACAGGAACATCAGCTGCCCCTGCTGCACAAACCCCATGAGAAGTCAAAATCCTTTGTCACATCACTACCTTGTATCTGTAACTTCTGAACCCGAGAACCTCTTCCAACTGCTTTGTTTTGTCTTCCTTATTTATTTCATTTACAGCATAAAGCAGGCACCTAGCCCACTTTTGATGCCAAATAATCATAATTAGTTGCTATGAAGAAGATTAAGCAACAGGATCATATGAACTTCTTAGCAACACAGGTCTTGATCCTCATGCACAAGTCCCTTGAAATAGAAACAAACCAGAATATCTAGAAGACACAGAACTGCTTCCAGATGGAAAACTCTGAAAAACATTTTATCAGGCACCAGTTGGTCAGTATTCCTTTTAGTAAGTGTTAGCAGGGGCAGACCCTAATTTTGTTATAGAAATATACTCTTTTTCAAATAGCTGAACTCCAATATGAAATATAGGCTATGCCACTGAAAATGGACACCACGATGGGACACAAAATGTGACCTTCCTCACAATTATTTTAGTCTGATGTTCAATATCTTCCAAGCTCTATAAATATTTTGCATATTTTATAATTATATTGCTGTTATGCCTAGCAGCCTTGATCATGGATCAGAACTCATTATGCTAGGTGCTGTACAGAGACAGAACAAAAATATGGTCCCTGACCCAACTTCTTGTTTTTCCAATTGTCACTATTGCTGAGAAATTAAAATAACCATTATATTAACCAATTCTATGCTTCATAGCTGCATTTTGGTACAAAGGCTATCCTAGTATTATTGAATACGTTGATGTACTAAAATGTTTTTGCCTACAAAATTATAAACTTAAGGAGGGATTTTTTTGTTTTGGTTTTGGGGAAGGAGGCAAAGGAGGATTAAGAAAGCCCCTAGAGATGTATTAATTTCACTTTTATTAGAAATATAGTGTGGAAAAATCCATGATCGAAAAATAAAAATTAGCAGAGAAAAAGATTCTCATGAGTTAAAATAATGAAGAACAGTTCTAAACACCTTGATAAGCAAGTACATTTAAAATAATTGTATTTACAGATGATTCAGTGATACATTAGTTCAACTAATCATATATGTTATGAAATTAGAGCCCACATATCTTACTACAAAAAGGAGTCGATTCCACATCCCTGTCATAATAAATATGTACAGGAGCCTTATTTAAGGAGATCTCTTTGCTTGACTCGCATTAAATAATGAAGCACTGAAGTCTATCTCAAATTAAGAAGTAGTGCATACAATTTCATTACAGCTTCACTGTCAAATTCAATTGCTATTGTCAGTCCATGAGTGGCTTAGGTAAAGCACTCAGGTGACTCAGTTGGATGTGTGGCACCACCTGCTGTCGTGCTGGGAGATAACAGTCCCCGAAGGGGCTGGCTGGGTATCATGAGCAGAGCAGTTCAGGCCAAGCCAGCTGAATGGTTTGGGTGCACAGTGGTTCCAAGGCTTTGAGGCTTCACCCCAGGGGGGTACATCCCATCACACAAATTATTAATGAAAATATTGAAAAGTGCTGGACCAGGACAGACCCCTGTGGGATTCCACTAGATACGTCCTCCCAATTTGACAGAGAACCATTGATAACTACAGTACCGTGAGTACAGTTGTTCACCCATCTTATAGTAATTTCATCTAGACCATATTGCCCTAGTTTGCTTATGCGAGTGCAATGTGCCTTACTCAAGCAAATCAAAAGCCTTGCTAAAATCAAGATATATGACATCTGCAGCAGCTTCCCCACAACCACTAGGACAGTAACCTTGTCAAACAAGAAAGTTAGGTTGGTTTGCATTGATTTGGTCTTCATAAATCCACGTTGGCTATTACTTATTACCCCTATTATCTTCTGGGTGCTTACAAATTGATTGTTTAATAATTTGGTCCAGTATCTTTCCAGGTATGGAAGTAACTCAGGTCCTCTTTCCTTCCCTTTTTCAAAAGAGATACTATATTTTCTAGACCTCTGGGACTTCATCTGTTCCTCATGAGGTCTCAGAGCTAATCACTAATGGGTCCAAGATTGCTTCAGCTATTTCCTTAAGTACCACAGACAGAATTTCATCAGGGCCTGCCAAACTGAATATATCTACCTTATCTAAATATACTTTAGCCTGTTCTTTTCCTATTTTGGCTTGTGTTCCTTCCCCATTGATGTTAATATTAATTGTGTTAAGTATCTGATCACAATTTATCTTTTTAGCGAAGACTGAAGCAAAACAGGCAATAAATATTTCAGCCTTCTTGAGGTCATCTGTTATTACCTCTCCTAGTAGGCTATGTAGAGGACTGTAACGGGGTGGAAACTCACTCAGCAGCGCCTCCTGCTGGCTGTCTGGGAATTTTTACCAGCCCCGGAGCGCCCTCTGCCGGTGTCTTACCGTCACGGGCCCCCATGTCCCTCCCGGACCCCGGTGCCCTTTTACCTGGAGTGCTGCCCCTCCAGGCAATACCCCACAGATCTGGGTCTCCACTCCCCAGGGAACCCCCCACCCTCTATCCCCACCTTGCCTCAGCCTATGGGCGACTGCCAGTCACCATCTAGCACCCTTTCACTGGGGCCGACTGCAGTCTGTATAAGCCAGTCATCAGAGGCAAGGGGGGTTTGGACCTGCTCCCTCCACCTATCCTTGGGCTGCCCTGTTTCAACCCCAGTACCCTGTCTTAGGCTGTCTGCCAGGCCTGCAGCCTGGGGCTTTTCCAGCCTGGAGCCTCCCAGCTCCTTTGGCCTTCCCCAGCCCTGCTTCACCTTAGGTACCCTGGTATGCTCCCCAGCAGCCAGGCCCGTCTCCCTCCACAGCTAGTGAAGACTTGTACGGGGAGACTTTGGCAAACCAGTAAAGTGCCTGAAACCACTATGGCTTATTGCTAAAAGCAGACAAGTCAGCTGGCTGTAAACTCGCCATTCAGCAGTCTCAGTTTAACCAAGGCAGGAGGGGAGGGGTTTTTTGGGTGCCAGAGAGGGCAGCTTGACCCCCTGTCCTTCCTGATAAGAACTGTGTTGAAGTTGCTGATATATGCGTCTTAGAAGAGCAGGATGTGCCCCAGGAATGTCTGCAAACTTGAAAAACCCACACCTGGTTAATCGATAATCAGAAGAAGCCTCTTGCTTGCCCATTGGAACTGCTTGCTTAACAAGTTTTCTTTAAGGGACATGTCATTCTATTACTAATGTATAAATAAGGGGGGAAAAGTTTGAGGTGGTGGGACTCTTCAGGACTGTACTCTCCCTCTGGATGCATCTTGTGTTCCCCACCAGCAGACGGACTGCCACTCTGCCACTCGAGAGTCACACTCAGCTTTGGTAATTATGAAGGGTTAGAGGTGTTTTACTAACCCGTTGCGGACGTGTGTATAAGTGCTTGAGACTAAGTAAAGTTTAGCTTTAAGTGAAAGCACTCTTGTGTTGTCCTGTTTGTGCCAGCCATCTATCGGTCGGACAGCCGCGTCTCCCCTGATTTATTTCCTGACACCACCTCACACAGAGTAAAAGTTACCAAGAGTTTTGGGTTGAAAGAACCCCGGGTAACAGACTCTGTGTGCTCCTGGCCCACTGCCCTCTTATAAGGGCCAGCTGGGCCCTGATTAAGCCAGCCACAGCCTGATTAGGACGTGGCCCCCAGCTGAGGCTGCTTCTCCCAATCAGCCCCAGTTTTCCTTCCCTGCCACAGCCCTCTCCCCGGGCTGTTTTAAGCCTTTTAAGGAAGGAGCGGGTGACCACCCCGCTACAAGGACTTACACTTTCTTTTGTCATTCTCTTGCTCCTAAAGTACTTATAGAACCTCTTCTTCTTGCTTTTTATGTCCCTTGCTAGGTAGAACACAGTTTATGCCTTACCCTTTCTGATTTTACCCCACTTGTAGCACAAGATAATATAAAATGGAGCCCTTGCTAGAGCACTTGTACCGTCCAGTGAAAAGCTCTTCTCAAATAATCTACTAATACACCATTTTCCCCGGTAGATGAGATATAGGACCCATACAATGAGGATACTGACCTTTACAAACAGGAAATTTGACTGACAACTGGCTAGCACAAACTTTTTGGTGATGTGTGTAATGCATTCCCATAATGCTATCCCATCAGAATTTAGACAGATTTGGATTGCATCTTCCACTGAAATCACAAACATTGGAGTGGATGGATATCAAGGTGAAGAATCCCTTACATCCTCTAGGATTTTCACTGCAGATGGCAGGAAGGTGATAAGGGAACTCCCTGGAGGGCACGTTCTTCCCCATTTTATGAAATAAGGAAACTGGAAAGTACTGAGACATTGTGGTTCAAGTGTTCCTAGTCTCAAGAAAAGATGGGAGAGTCACAAATAGCCTGACCGAGGCCTCAAATATAGCCTGGTATTCAAGCTATCGCATCACAGCAAAAACACTGAACCTGTCCACTGTCAGAAAGTTTCTAAGTCTGGAATATATCAAGGTTTCAGTGAGCATACATCTCCTAAATGGGTACCCTTGTTTGTTCAAACTATTAGTAAAGAACCCTCTGGACACTCTACTAATGGACAAATCTATGCGAAGACAGATACCCAATAATTTATGGAGAACAGTCATGACAGCCAGGCCTTTAATAGAACTCTTGCTGCCACAGAAAAGCCAAGTAGTAAGGTACAGTTTTATTGACAGAGGTCTTCTTTGACTCCCATAGGAGTTATTTGTAAAGAGACAAATATATGACATAGAAGGAGTAACAACTCTGGAATACTTCTGGAAATGAGAGAGTTCTGTCTCTGGGACCCAGAGACCAATACAATGAACCTCAGGGAGTTAGTACAGCCAGACAAATTTTGCCCAGTGACACACACTATATTTCATTCACACTGTGGCCAGGAAACAAACCTTATGCACCATTAAGTGTAGGTTATGGATGTCTCAACACTTAGGCCTTGTCTACACTGGCGGTAATGTGTGCAGTATGTGCAGCTACATGCTGCAGTGAGAAGACTGCATCCACACTGTGGCATGTAGCTATGTGTGGCTGGGGGGAGGCACTGACTGAGGAGGAGGCAGCATGGAGCTGCTGGAGCCTGTCCCTGCAGTCTCTCCCTGCCAGAGCCTTTTCCTGCTGCAGGGACCTTTCCATGTTTTCCTGAGAAAAACTTGAGTTCACACCCAGAACTAAGGGAACTGACAGGCCCAGGACTAAGTAAACTGGCTTTTTCAGCTTCTGATAGTAAGAGAGCCTAAGAATGGACAGTCCCTCTTCTCACCTACAATAGGGCAAGGGTCTGACAGATGGAACACTGGAAGACAAGCAGGGCATTGAGTGTGTGCGTCTGAAAATGGCCAGACAGGAAACACAGTGTGTAAACACTGTCCTGTAAACTGAGGGATCCACCATTCCAGCTCTGATCATTTCTTTTTTCCAGTGTTGTGAGACCTCCACACTGATCTGCTTCTTTACGCCACTCTGTTGGGCACAGAATCAGTGAGGCCAGGGTGCTGGAACAATTTTTATAGTGGGGGTGCTGATGATGGAAACCATGTATTTGGTGTTTGTTATTACTATTTCAAGCCCAGGGTTGTGGCAGCACCCCCAGCACCTATAGTGCCAGCACCACTGAGTGAGGCAAGCAGTTCTGCAAAGATCATGGTGTTGGAAATGTAGCACCAGACTCCACCGACCTTGGTGGATGTTGGGCCTTAGTGGTACAGAGCCTGTAAACAAGTGACTCAATAGTCAAAGATGTCAGATCCTCATGCTGGCTGGATCCCAGGCAACAGGATCCCTTCTTGGCAACTGTGCTTGGCAGTTCTTCACATGTAACTATAGAATCTGGATTCAGACTCTTATCATGGATCCAAAGCAATATTTATCGGACATGGATTTGTATACACGTTGTTCAGTTTTTTGGGGGGAGGGGGGGAGAGGGGATTGGTAGCACTCGATCATTGCTCTCTTGTGGATCCATGTTTTGCAGTCCCAGATCCACACTAGGCTGCTGGATCCAGATGTGCGTTTTGTAGCTCCATATCAGGTGGCACAATCTGAAAGCTGTGGATCCAGATCCTTTGGAAATTGTATCCAACATCAAGAGAGCCACTTTAGGCACATAGCCAAGTCTCCTAGGTCACCTGAACAGGCCCAGGGACCTTGACAGTGACCAGCCTGAGATGCCTCCCCAGTGCAGGGGTGTAAGAAGCAGCCAAACCCACTTCTAAGGGACATTCTTTGAAGGTGACACTGAACTTATTCAGTGTCACCTTAGTTGACTGGGTCTGGTGAGCTACCATACCAGTAAGGTGTGTGATGTGGTCCAGACAAAGCACAGGCTGGATGGAGATTGCCTTGTGTCATTTAAAGGAAAAATCTGACTGACAAACTATAAACAACATTTGCATCAAAATGGCAGAAAAGGGCAAAGAAAAAACCAAGAGGCACGCATCAAGGACACTATGTGCAATCCGAGCTCGCTGAACCTTCAGCAGTTAGAAAGGAACTGAGGGGTAGTCGGCGCCACTCCCCCTTTTATACCCACCGAACCCACCAGGATGACAGGGGAAGTGAGGGGCAAGTGGCCCCAATGGACACTGCTTTCCAGACGGTTCCAAAAGCTTTTACTGCTTGCACCTTGATCCTACAAGTGGAACTATGCAGAAGAAATAAAGCTTTGGAAGTTTTAAATGCTACCCCTGAGATTTGTTTGGCTGGAAATTTGCAAGTCCCCAGAGTGTACTCTGCAGAATCCTGCAGTTCATTCTGCCAGTTTAAGACACTGTAGAAGTACTATGTTTATATGCAAACACATTTTTTTAAACAAACTTTCCCCAAGTGCCAATCACTGCTGCAATTTACTCCTGAAAGCAAGAGGTCCATGTACACTTTGGAGGATGCACTTTGTATTATAAAAATATTACAGTATAGGCCTGTCTGTGGGTTTAAATATACTGAAAACGAAATACACTTCCAAAACGACTCTGCTCAAAGTGTTTGAGTGGTGAGGGTTCACATATCGAGAGATACAAGCTACCTAGACAGCACCACTCTATCCAAAGAAAACACTACAGATCTGACTCAAAACACTGAAGACAAGAGCAGTCTTTCCATTAACTTCAACAGGCTTTATATCAGGCCCTCTCTTCATATCTGGTCTGTGCTAACTACAATAAAACAGGTTCTTTAAAAACACTGAAGCACCACATAACGTGTGTAGAAGAGGTCTACAGAAACAATTTTGTCTTCTCAAAATTTTCTGGTCTAAATTTTCTAAAAAATCACTAGTGATTTTGGACATCTCCATTTTTAAGTGTCCATATCTTAAAGGGATCTGGGTTTCAGACGGCAGTTACTCAGCACTGTTTGGAAATAAGGTCCCTTAGTAAAAATAAAATGTAAAAGTTAAGTCTAGAAATGAACAATTAAGGGATCCAGTCAATTTCCCTAATATTCTGTGACTCAATATGACCCAGCGTACTTTACCTTTGCTCCTTGTTTTGTTCTGCATTGAAAATATGCTGTTAGACATACGTTGTTGAATTTATATATCATTTTAGCATGCAAAGATTGTGAAAGGAACATAGTTCCAGGAAACATTCAGATAGGTCAGTTGTATAAATTCTCTCACTGATGTGTGGGTGCAGTAGAAGAATATTTTTGCTCTCAGAAATAGCATGATTACATTTGTTTAGTGCTATAAAGTCTGTGGATTATATGACATTTAAGCGTATGCAAGACCCTTCAAGTTCATATTTATAAACTATATTATGTAGTAACTAACCCACATAGTTCTTTTTTTGCAGTCAACATTAGAAAGTAGTTTACTGGAATACCACATATGAACATGTTATTAATAAGGCATGTTGGAAGTGCATCCTTTACACAGGAAATTGGGATTTTACCATGTACTAGTATTTTGTTATGTTAACCGTTGCTTATATTTTAGCTAATTATAGGGGGCATAATTAATGTCGGGTGGGTTATATAAATTAGACCTGGCAATAGTCAATGATGGAGAACTGGCTGGAGCCATTAATCGGTCATTTCCAGATTCAACATTTGAGTTTTACAAGGCTGTGGAACGGTCATGAAGAAAATGTAATTCTGGGGACATGCTAGATAAATGCCAGTGAAACACTTTCTGCTGGATCGAACAAACTTTGGGGGAGATTTCCCTTTTTTAAAAATTAGGTCCTGAAATTTAAATGGAGTTTGTGTATAGCGTCTGCAGGTGGGGAGCCCTGGTCTGACAGATCTATAAGGCCCAAAGTGGCATTCTTCTTCTACTGACTTACTGAATTCATAAGAGGTGATGGGAGGGAAGAAAAGGAAATTCAAGCTGGGTAGGGTATAGGGTTAAGAATGGTGGAGGGAATGGAGGGGATGAGCAAAGAGGAGGGCTTCTAGCAGTTTTGTGTATCTACAAACCTTTTAATGTCGATAAAAAGGCTGCGTTTATCTACGGTCCTCTGTCTCTATGCCCTGCAGTTCCCTGCCTCTCTCAATGCCCATCAACTATGCCCTATAGTTCCCCCTCTCCATGCCCCATAAGTCCTGCCCACCTCCCCAGAAGCTCCACATTTGTAGTCAGGGAAGAATGGGTCCATGTCCCTTCCACGCCCCTGTCCCCCTTTCTGGGCTCCTTGCTGGGCCCCCTTCCTGGTTTCAAACCCGCAAAACGTGCTACTGGACTCTGACCAACTCTGGAATCAGCAGCAGATCAGTCAATTTTCTTAAGGGTCCAAAAATAGCAACAAAAGATAGTTTGCTTCAAATAAGGGAAAAAACAAATAGTCCAGGGATGGCCAAACTTACTGAACCTCTGAGCCACATAGGGTAATTTTCAGAAGTTCAAGAGCCGGGGCACACCTGCCCAGCTCATTGTTTCAGCCCTATGGGAGGCACCTGAAAGGGGTTGGGGCTTCAGCCCCACTCCTGCTGAAGCCCCAAGTTCCCCCTCCCGACTGGGCAGAAGCCCCTACACCACTACTCTGCTGCAAGGCAATGGTCCCAAATCTCTCCCTGCCCTCCCATCTGGTAGGTGGGGAATGGGTGGGGGGGCTCTGTGAGCCGCACTTCAACGGTAAAAGAGCCACATGTGGCTCACAAGCCACAATTTGGCCAACCCTGAAATAGTCCCTATCTTATATCATCCCAGCAAGCAATATATTTCTTCTGCTTAAACATGACAGTCAATTTCCCAAATTCTCCTTGCTTCCTGGTCTGGGACATGATAGTGTTTCCTCCCTGGACTTGGGGACAGAATGCACTTCCTGTTCCCTTTAGAAGTTCTCCCTTAGCCTCTTTTTTATGCCCTAGCTCTAACAAACCCCTAGCTAACCCCAGCCTACTTTAGCCGTATGTATGTACATCCTATCACAAGCTCTTTAAATCATATACAACTTTGAATAGCTCCCCTGCCACCCAACCATCAAAGTATTAAAATGGTACTTTTGCTCAACAAAGCAAATTTGGAGTATGTAGGACAAGGCATTTTGGAAAAATGAACCAAATCCTTGAAACACGATAACTTTAAAACTCCTTTTCAGATTTTTTTCTCCAAACTTTCAGTAGTAAAGGTTCAATAGATTTTATAGAAACGGATGGAGGATGTTCACAATTACAAATTTTTGTGAATCCATGGGAACTATCCTTTTAGTCAGCCTCCTTTCCACAAGTAGTGCTGTGATTTCACCTTTTACAATCCTCCTTAAGACCTCACATCAGAAGCACATTTATCCCTATTTAGCGAAACTCTTATGCACGTGCTTAGCTTTAGGAATGTACTTAAGCACCATTGACTTTAATGGGACTTAACCACATGTTTACATATAATGCTGCTGAATAGGGATGGCCTTAAGTCAATGCTTTGCTAAGTTTGGGCTCTACTCAGGAGGTGCTGAGGTAAGTGAGAATGGATGCCCTCTTTGGAGGCTGGACTTAATCTATAATCAGACCTCCACATTAATTTACAGGGGTTGGTTTCTTTGCAACCCATGCAAATAGGATAATAGGGCTCTCAGATCACAGACTGACCCATGCTGAGTTTGCAGGGTTTTAAGTATAAACAAGACAAATTGACTCAAGCAACAAAAAAATTGTCTTTGCTAAGAAAGAAAAAAGGAAAAAGTACAGCAAGCCAAAATAAAAGCTGTTCTTTCCCATCCTGCCAATATTTTTAAAACTAACTTATACGCCGTACTTATTATGTAACTGACAACCTTCAGTACTAGTATTTTTAAATCTCTCTTCTGTCTGGCAGCATGTCATTGTTTTAGCTCGGCAATCACGCTTTTACTTTGTGAAACACATTTTATCTTAAACAGAAAAAGGAGGACTTGTGGCACCTCAGAGACTAACAAATTTATTTGAGCATAAGCTTTTGTGAGCTACAGCTCACTTCATCGGATGCATGCAGTGGAAAATACACTGGGGAGATTTATATACATAGAGAACATGAAACAATGGGTGTTACTATACACACTGTAACGAGAGCGATCACTTAAGATGAGCTATTACCAGCAGGAGAGCGGCGGGTGGGCGGGGGGGACAACCTTTTGTAGTGATAATCAAGGTGGGCCATTTCCAGCAGTTGACAAGAACGTCTGAGGAACAGTGGGGGGTGGTGGGGTGGAATAAACATGGGGAAATAGTTTTACTTTGTGTAATGACCCATCCACTCCCAGTCTCTATTCAAGCCTAAGTTAATTGTATCCAGTTTGCAAATTAATTCCAATTCAGCAGTCTCTCGTTGGAGTCTGTTTTCGAAGTTTTTTTTGTTGAAGAATTGCAACTTTTAGGTCTGTAATCGAGTGACCAGAGAGATTGAAGTGTTCTCCGACTGGTTTTTGAACGTTATAATTCTTGACGTCTGATTTGTGTCCATTTATTCTTTTACATAGAGACTGTCCGATTTGGCCAATGTACATGGCAGAGGGGCACTGCTGGCACATGATGGCATATATCACATAGGGAGATGTGCAGGTGAACGAGCCTCTGATAGTGTGGCTGATGCTTTTTTACTTAAGTATCAAGCTGCTTTCCTTCCACTGGCTGTTCATCATTTCTTTCAAAAGAGGTTCAAGGTCAGGCTTGTGGGTTCTTGACTTTTTGTCCTCCAAAAATTTTTTCTTTTAAAACAATCTGTGCAAAATTTAACCTCCCATTCCAAAATCAAAGTCAAATCAAAGCCACAGCTGCTGGAAAGGTGTCAGATTTTGGAAGAATGTTTTTCCCTCTTTTCCCCTGAGTCCTTTTCTCCCTACAATAGCTGCAACTAACTGTGGCACTTTACTTTCTTGTTTGATTAATATTATGGACTGAAACTGCAGTTCTTTCATGTTACCTTCTGTTTGTTACTATGTTCTAGATTATTTCCTTCACTCTGTTGTTTGTGGCTTTTGATTGTTTATATTTGAAAAAGAACCATTTGATCTTCTTGTTCTTGCTCTTTTTTTGGTCTTTGTCTTTTAATAGCCATGTTAATATTGTCATTCAGATTTCTGCAGTCACAGCTCCCAAAACGTACCATTTTTAAATCTAGACTTTGATAACAAATCAAGCCATTCCCATTTATTCTTCTGTGTTACTATCAATTACACGGTGAACAGATGTCCTAGTTAGTCTCTGGCAGAAAACCATAATATTGGATTAAAAAAAAACTGGGGGAAAAAAAGAGGTTTAAGTAAATCCTGCACGGAGAAAAAAGCCAAACAATTTGATCTTTGGATGAATACTTTTTTCCCTTTGTGTTTTCCTAAATACAAACCACTTTATTTTATTATTTGTAAGGTGACAGAATCTATTTTAAACTGCGTTCAAGCGAGGCAATATTATATAGTATTTACCACATAAAGTTGTTTCCACATTGTCCCCCAGTCTCTTAAAGTTGATGTCATCTCTGTGATAACGGAGTCTTCTGTTGGAATAACCATTTCAAACTGCCTGTGGCATGCAGAAGAATATATGGCATTATACAAACAATATAAACCACACTGCTATTGCTAACATAAAACCTCTCTCTTACAAATGTTGATATTTATTAACATCCCTGGGACTTCTTTCTTTTTACTTGGAAAAAAAAAAACATAGGGTGAAGTGCTGGTCCCATTGAAGTCAATAGGAGTTTTGCCATTGTCTTCAAAGGGGGCAGGATTTCACGCATAGCTTTATATCAATACAATTATTTCAAGCACGTTTGTACATATCTCCTCAGCTAAAAGAAAAGTTTGTTGGTGCTATTATAATTTAGTGACTAAACAAGTGAACATGCTCCCCCCCCTTTTATTTTTCTTTACTTCTGTTTACGTAAATTACTCCAGAAATGCAATTCCTATAAAAAGAGGGGATAGAATGGAAGCAAGGACTCAGGAAAGAAAGCTAGCAAGGTTGTTCAGTGTGGAAACAGGAGTTGTGACGTTTTTGCCTTAGCTAGGAAAATTTATTAAGTTGACTTGCTCTTGTCCAATGACAAACAATATGTTTCTCAAATAAGCCTGTGGGCAAAATCCTCCATTGTGTTACACTGATTTTACACTAGTGCAACTCCATTAGTTCAAAGTTACACAGATGTAAAAACAGCACACACCATGGAGGATCAGGTCCAATCTGGAGGAGGAGGAGGAGGCTGTTTGCAATAGTTAACTATGGCCTGGCTTCTTGGCTGAACTACATCTCCCATGAATCACCACAGTCTCCCCTTTTGTTGAGTTTTTGTGGACCACCGTGATATTCCCTGGCCATACGGCATCATGGGAGAGGTAATTTGGCTACAGAGTAAAGCCCATAAAGGAAAATTGGGGCATGAAGCAGGTGAAATTTTCCACACAGAACCATTTTTGTGAACTTTCAACAAAGAGTTTTATTTTGTCAAGCACCCAATTTTCTGTCCACAAACAATTTCAGTGGAAAATTTTCAACCAGTCCTACTGAATGGCTTAACTGGCTGGGCAGAGATAGCATAGTAATTTAGAAACGTAGCAGACAGTGGCTCATTCAGTAGGCAATAAGAAATTCAATTTTACTTGTCCTGACCAGGTTTCCAGTTGTTAGAGGATGCCAAACAGGAAGATTTTATTTGCCAGTCATGGAGCTTTGACCTTCCACTCACTTTCTTATTCTCCCCTCCCATAAGGGAGATGTAGTTTTAAACCTTAAAGCATTTGTGTAATACATGCTATCCAGGTCCTTTCAGGTCAAAAGGACCCTGAAAACAAGAACTCTTCCATGATGAGTAATTCCAAATTATTTTTGCTAATTTTAATCAATAATTCCTCTATTCATGCATGTAACAAAAGAAGGTCAATTCTAGGAAATAAATGTTCAGGAATTGTGCAAACACCTAAGGAAAATAACTGTGCTGGCCTGATAACCACTGATAAACAGGATATTTTAAATGGGTTGTTGTCAAGTTAAAAGTGACACCTTAACAAAATGTCACTCTCTCTTTTACTAACATGTTAGGATTTTTTTAATTGAAAGAATTTCTAACCTCTTGGTTTTTACTAACTCTGCTTTTGATAATGAAAATAGACTAGCAGACATCCAAAACTAAAACAAAAAATGTTTTATTGTAATTTAAAAACAAAAAGCATGAAAACAATTCTATTAATTTTAGATTTGTAAAATCTTTTTATAATGCATACACTGACTTGAAACTGTCCCTTTCAATGTTGTGTGTGAATGCCAGGAGATTGTTTCAAATAATGGCAACCTAGTTCTGTCATGAAGCAGCTGACACCCTAAATAAAATGAGCAATGTTCAGCAATGGCTAATAGACTATTCTATGCAGAACCCTGTAGGGAGCTACTACTGTGTTTAAATAAGAGAGCCAGCCTATTAAACTCAATCTGAGTAACACCAGTAGTTAAAACAAGTAATTGTTCTCTGCATATACTAGACAACACAGAAATTACTTCCCCCTTTCTGCTCCACGTATTTTTAGAATAAGTGACTTCTAACTTATGCCTGAATGAAAGTGCCAGGCTGGTTAAGGACATTCATTTAAATCCTTGGGGGCAGTGAGCTGAAGTTTTACAGTGTTAAACACCAGTGAAAATTATATCTTTATCCTGCCTGAAAAGAAGCCATGTTACAACAATCTGTACAAGTTCAGATCCTTCTTCTCAGCCTCCTTAAATAGCTGAATAAAAATCACAACCTACCCTTTGTTCTTAACACACGCATTTTTCAAGTGAATATAGTTGGATGGAAATATACCCTGAAAGAGAAAATAGTTTAATAAATGCACAAAGTTTTAACAAGCTGCCTACTGTTAGGAGAGAACCTTGGTTTAGGCTAACCATTTCAGAGAAAACCTTGCACAATGTATAGAGGATTCTTTTTATCAGTGACACTATTTGTGACAAAAAATCCCACTGTGACTATTTAGTATATATAATATAGATTTAAATGATTGAAACTTCAAATACGAAGCTAAAAATGTGTATAGAATGTATAGAACATTGCAGCATAGCTCTTTGATAGTTAACATTTTTACTAAGTCCTATTTTAAGGGGACAATGACAAATAGTCTGTGGACAACATTTATCTATGACATCTTAAAATGACATCTGGAATGGATTTTCAAAACACAGCATTTTTAATAACTCCATGGTTTATCTGGGATCTACTCAAGAATACAGTATTCTTTTATATTCTCTGGTAGCAAAGCAGCAGCAATTAACTTCCACCAAGCACTCCTTACAGAGCATTGTGATTCACAAGCAGGGCAGTAAACAAAAGCAGGCAAGTTTACACTAAAGAAACAACTGCAAGAGAAAGCCATGATGAGCTTTCCAAAAAGGAAAACGTTACTAGTTTTAACATAATGTTCAGATGGAAAATTTAAAAAAATAAATCCTTCATGGTTTAAGAACAGTTGATGGTGCCCCGTTTTGCTATGAGACAGATTATAGAATAGCTAGCGAAGAAGTCTGGCAGAGCAACGCTAGCAGACCATGCTGCCTTCAGGAAGACTAGTTTTCAAGGTCAAGTTCAGAAAATCACCTTCATCCACAAAAGGTGACAACACTGCACAAATGGCTAGCTCATTTCCTCACAGAGCTTGAGTCGTATTTAGGATGTCCCATTCATAACTTTTTTTGACACATCTGGTGGGGTACAAACTTACACCGACAGTAAGCACATGACGATCAAATGCAATCAATATTCACTTTAGGCTGTAGCTCAAATCCAAAATGGTGCAAGGGTAATTGCAAACGTCTTACAAAACAGATTAAGATACAAAAATGAGAACCCAACAGCACCAAAATCTAATTCCGAACCTATTTTAATGCAAAAAAGTGTAAAAATCAGAAAGAATAAGGGGTCTCACTCTAGCATTATGACTTTCACTGGCATCAAGAAGCGTCATGTGCATTTTCAAGAGGTACAATAGCTATCTAATTGGGCTCTGAGGCTACACTGAGTCTGCACATTAAAGTCAAAGCATCTGATCAATACTATTTTCACCATGCATTCATGATAGCTAGCTCTCTATAATTTCATTTAGCTTTCTCTTAAACCCCCAGGCTTAATTTATCCTGCCTAAACAAAAGTTAATTTTGCCAAGAGGTCTTGACATTCAAGGGGCTCACAGTATTAACATGAGAGCATTAAAAAAATATATATATAATCCATGATCAAGGATACTTCTGACAACGTTGATTTTAAAACATATAACACCAAATACCATAGTATCTTATCAAACTGTGGCATTCCCATAATGGTAAATATCATATTCTTACACTCACCTATGAATATGTTTGACTGAATTCACATTTTTGTCAAAGAATTCAAACTATAGTTAGAAACATCTGGATTTTTACCTTGATATTTGGGTTTTTTAAGGCAAATCCTCTGTACCAGCCTGTGGAGAAATAACATTTTTGGTTTTTTAGACATGTAAACCATTGCCATTTTCAAAAACTTGTTGTATATTTTTCTTTGGAATGCTATGACTACTACATACCACAGTGTAATAGACTACAGTCATTTTGAGTACATTCTGTGCATTGAAAAGTAATTTTTTAACTCGCTAAAGTATCAACTGAAATTGCTTTATGGTTATTTTCGGCTATATCCTCCAAATATGACCCCAACCATGCATCTTACTTTTTTTTGTATCAAGCAACGTGTCAAATATTAAAGGTATTCCATTAACTGCTATTATGAACTATGATTATGCTGTCCAGGCTAGGGCTATTAGCTACATTATTATACTAAAAATCCTAAAGAACCAAATTCAAAATAATTAAAGCAGATTTAATGCATTTTGTGACAAAGATTAATCATTCATGACTAACTAGATCAGCAGTTTAACACCCCCACATCTATGCCAACAAATGTATGTTATCTTAAACAACAAAAATATAGCTTTGAAAAACTGACTTTATGTAGGATCTTAAGGAGATTCTGTGGAAGAAATGCAGTTTTATTTCCTTTATTCTAGTTCTGTACATACATTAAAATCAAGTCTAAAAATATTTTTATTCCAGGAGCCTCTATATCAAAACAGAAGTAAGTCAGGAATCTTTAACACTTCTCTAGGATTTAAACTTGTGATTTGGCATGAAGTTTAAAAGCCTCCTGCTGAAAGTCAAGCTTCCCTGGGAAAAACCAAGAAAGCACAAACAAAAGTCACAATGAGACCTCCCTACTGCTTAACAATTATTTTCTCCCTGGATATTAAACAAACATAGATAAGAAACAAAAAGCAATACAGTTACAAAGATAAAACCGAGTCATTAGAATTCCTTTGACATACAGAAACATATGTAGGCTTGGCAGAATTTAATTTTTATTATAATTTTCATGGATACGATCAATATTTATTTGTAAGCTTATTTTTAGCTAGTTATCAATTTAAATTTTCACAGCTGTGCAAATATTATGGGTTTTAAGCATTGTTTTATTTTTATTGATTTTAATTTTCACAGTTGTGGGAGCTTATGGTGGTCAGATAATTATTTAATGACAGCAGACACAGATTCAAAAAGCTTTATCACTATTAAAACACAAGCTGTCAACATTACATGTCAATATATACGAAGTAAATATTCTTAAAATAAAATTCTGAAGTACCATTTTTTCTACTTCGTCTATCTGAAAATTTCATAAGAATGGTCACACTGGGTCAGACCAATGGTCCATATAGCCCAGTATCCTGTATTCTGACAGTGGCCAATGCTAGGCTGTGACATTCTGTACTTCAGGGGAACACCCAGCAGCCCCATGTTCATCCTTATAATATGATTGTGTGGTATCTAATGCAAAGTTTGTCATGTCGGGTGTCTTCGGAAGGCTCATGATGCACTGAGCATTGCTGTTATAATAACTCTCAGCTTCTGGCAGTCGGAAACTAAGGACACCCAGAGCACGGAGTTGCATCCCTGACCATCTTGGCTAATAGCAATTGATGGACCTATCCTCCATGAACTTATCTAATTCTTTTTTGAACCTTCTTATAGTTGGGCCTTCACTACACTCCCTGTCAACAAGTTCCACAGGTTGACTGTGTGTTCTGTGAAGAAGTACTCCCTTTTGTTTGCTTTAAACCTGCTGCCTATTAATTTCATTGCGTGACCCCTGGTTCCTGTGTTGTGTTAAGGAGTAAATATCTCTTCTTAATTCACTTTCTTCACACCAGTCATGATTTTATAGACCTCTATCCAGGGCATGATTTAGGGGCAGGTGACCCGACCCAGGCAACACCAGGGGTGCTGGGTTTAGGGGGTTTGGGGTGTGCCGGACTCATAGTGCTATAAGGTATTCCAAAAGTTTAACAAATGGAGGGGGGGCACAGAAGACTCTCCTCGTCTGGGGCACCATTTGGTCTAGGGAAGGCCCTGCCTCTATCATATCCCCTCTTAGTCATCTCTTTTTCAAGCTGACAAGTCCCAGTCTTTTTAATCTTTCCTCATACAGAAGCTGTTCCAGACTCTTAATCATTTTTGTTGCCCTTCTCTGCACTGTTTCAAATTTTAATATATTTTTTGAGATGGGGTAACCAGAACTGCACGCAGTCTTCAAAGTGTGGGCGTACCATGGATTTATATAGTGGCATTATGATATTTTCTGTCTTGTTATCTATCCCTCTCTTAATGGCTCCTAACATTCTGTTTGCTTTTTTCATTGCCGCTACCCTTTGAGCAGATGTTTTCAGAGATCTACCCAAGCTGATGCCAAAATCTCTTTCTTCAGTGGTAACAGCTAATTTAGACCTCATCATTTTGTATGTATAGTTGGGATAATGTTATCAGTTCTTACCAATTCTTATCAATGGAAATACTTTTTTGTAGGTTTCTTTGTGCACAGTTAAATCAATATTTACTGACATTTAGGAAAAAATCGAATTCTTTCAAGCTTAAACACATGCAAGCATAGATGTACATTTTTGCTTCATTTAAACAAAGAGTGATGGGACTCAAATTCACATCAGCACAGTAACAATTTATTGAAACAGAGAGTTTTAACCTGTGTACTTACCATCACATTTTTCTAGTATTTGAACTGTGTCTCCAATCTCCAATGATAAGCCATGTGGGACTGTTCCTCGAAAACTGGCTATCACTGAAAGAGATATTATACTGCAGTTAATCACAACATTGAAAAAATCAGATGTGCTCCTTGTTATTAAAACTTTTATGCAGCAGGGAAAAGGAATGTGTTTAACATGGACATTTAATGAAAATTATGGAGTTGTGGGCTGCCTCAAATACACAAAGACCAAAGCATGTGATTTTTGTTAATGGAATGCCAAATGTAGAAGTTGAAAAATCCACATGTTCACTCATAAAAAAATGAGTGGAAAGGCAGTCCTCGAGCCAAATCCACTGATTTCTGGATAATTTAATTTTTTAAATTAAAGTTTCTAGCCTTTACAGCTGCGATAATATCCTTTCAAATTGGAACTGATGCATTTCAGACCTCCTGAGTCTGCAAGACAGACAGCACCAGTGCTTGTATTGCTCCTTCTACCTTTGCCAAACATCAAGATGAAATTAACATATATCTGGTCAAGGTAACTAAAGCTATTCAGGACCCAGTGGACAGGAAATGTTTGGAAAAGCAACAAAAGCAGGTAATGAAGTTATTCACAAAGGATGAGATCCAAAAATAGAGAATGGGAAAGAGAAAGTAGCAGAGACCTTTTTCCTATTCTCAGATCCCTTTCCACCTCAGCCAAGAGTAAAGACTCTAACCTCACAGTAGCATTGCAACTCTGGCAAAATGGAGGGAAGAAAAGAGACATTTTCTAGCAGCTAGAAGGGGTGGGCTTCCAATTTACAGGGCACCTACTAACTAGAAATATGTGAGTTGGAGCCCCAGACATGGTCCACAGACAACACAGTTAGAAACCTATGCATCCTTCCTCTTCCTAGTACCAGCTGTAAGCAGGGGAGTACAGCTTCTCACCAGTGTGGTGTTCTTGGACCTAGCTAATAGCCCTCTGCCCCTCATGGTCTTAAGCCTCTACCTCTAGCTACCAGGTAATCCTCCAGCTAATACTGTGTTTGTTCAATTTTCAGGCCCTGCAAAGTGGATATGTTAGATGCACATTTTGAAGCAAGTAACATTTTGTGAAGCACAGTATCAAAAAGGATTGTATTCTCTATTGTGAATTTTTTTTAAAAAAATAACTTCAAAGTATATTCACAGACGCAACAACAGGACAGTGTCCATGTCTTACTTCATTGAGGTGGGGAGTTATGACACCTCACCCCATTGCGGCAGTGAATAAGTTCCGCCTCAACTGTGGGTCCAGGTCTGGTGGGGAGTACAGACCCTGCTCTCTGTATACTGTACTCTCTGATATAAGCGACTGGGCTAGGTCCCTCCTCCTCCCACACACACCCTAGAATAAGTATAAGGGGTTTGGCATGGAAAGGGATACAGTGAAGTACTTCCCCTCATAAGAAACAGGGAAGAAATTGTACCTCAGAATCTCAGTGTCTCCCCTGGCTACTCCTGGGTGATGCTATTCACATAAATGTGCCGGCTTTAGGCTGTGCCTAAAGGCGCAAGTTACCCCTCAGCCCTGGTCTACACTAGGACTTTAGGTCGAATTTAGCAGCATTAAATCGATGTAAACCTGCACCCATCCACACGATGAAGCCCTTCATTTCGACTTAAAGAGCTCTTAAAATCGATTTCCTTACTCCACCCCTGACAAGTGGATTAGCGCTTAAATCGGCCTTGCTGGGTCGAATTTGGGGTACTGTGGACACAATTTGACGGTATTGGCCTCCGGGAGTTATCCCAGAGTGCTCCATTGTGACCGCTCTGGACAGCGCTCTCAACTCAGATGCACTGGCCAGGTAGACAGGAAAAGAACCACGAACTTTTGAATCTCATTTCCTGTTTGGCCAGCGTGGCAAGCTGCAGGTGACCATGCAGAGCTCATCAGCAGAGGTGACCATGATGGAGTCCCAGAATTGCAAAAGAGCGCCAGCATGGACTGAACGGGAGGTACGGGATCTGATCGCTGTATGGGGAGAGGAATCCGTGCTATCAGAACTCCGTTCCAGTTTTCAAAATGCCAAAACCTTTGTCAAAATCTCCCAGGGCATGAAGGACAGAGGCCATAACAGGGACCCGAAGCAGTGCCGCGTGAAACTTAAGGAGCTGAGGCAAGCCTACCACAAAACCAGAGAGGCGAACGGCCACTCCGGGTCAGAGCCCCAAACATGCCGCTTCTATGATGAGCTACATGCCATTTTAGGGGGTTCAGCCACCATTACCCCAACTGTGTTATCTGACTCCTTCAATGGAGATGGAGGCAACACGGAAGCAGGTTTTGGGGACGAGGAAGATGATGATGATGAGGTTGTAGATAGCTCACAGCAAGCAAGCGGAGAAACCAGTTTTCCCAACAGCCACGAACTGTTTCTCACCCTGGACCTGGAGCCAGTACCCCCCAAAGCCACCCAAGGCTGCCTCCTGGACCCGCCAGGCGGAGAAGGGACCTCTGGTGAGTGTACCTTTTTAAATAGTACACATGGTTTAAAAGCAAGCGTGTCTGTTAACGTGTCTGGGGATGGAGTGGAAATGCTCCAGGGACATCTCCATAAAGCTCTCCTGGATGTACTCCCAAAGCCTTTGCAAAAGGTTTCTGAGGAGGGCAGCCTTATTGCGTCCTCCATGGTAGGACACTTTACCACTCCAGGCCAGTAACACGTACTCGGGAATCATTGTACAACAAAGCATTGCAGTGTATGTTTGCTGGCGTTCAGACAACATCCGTTCTTTATCTCTCTGTGTTATCCTCAGGAGAGTGAGATATCATTCATGGTCACCTGGTTGAAATAGGGTGCTTTTCTTCAGGGGACACTCAGAGGAGCCCGTTCCTGCTGAGCTGTTTGCCTCTGGCTGAACAGAAATGTTCCCCGCTGTTAGCCACGGGGAGGGGGGAGGGTTGAGGGGGTAGCCACGCGGTGGGGGGAGGCAAAATGCAACCTTGTAACGAAAGCACATGGGCTATGTATGTAACGTTAACAGCAAGGTTCACCCTGAAAGAGGTAGCCATCCCCCTATTTGTGTGATGAATGATCAAAGAATGCATGAATGCGAAGCAACAATGACTTTATTGCCTCTGCAAGCGGTGATCGGAGGAGGGGAGGGTGGTTAGCTTACAGGGAAGTAGAGTGAACCAAGGGGTGGGGGGTTTCATCAAGGAGAAACAAACAGAACTTTCACACCGTAGCCTAGCCAGTCATGAAACTGGTTTTCAAAGCTTCTCTGATGCATATCGCACCCTCCTGTGCTCTTCTAACTGCCCTGGTGTCTGGCTGCACGTAACCAGCAGCCAGGCGATTTGCCTCAACCTCCCACCCCCCCATAAACGTCTCCCCCTTACTCTCACAGATATTGTGGAGCGCACAGCAAGCAGTAATAACAGTGGGAATATTGGTTTCGCTGAGGTCTAAGCGAGTCAGTAAACTGCACCAGCGCGCCTTTAAACTTCCAAATGCGCGTTCTACCACCATTCTGCACTTGCTCAGCCTGTAGTTGAACAGCTCCTGACTACTGTCCAGGCTGCCTGTGTACGGCTTCATGAGCCATGGTATTAAGGGGTAGGCTGGGTCCCCAAGGATAACTATAGGCATTTCAATATCCCCAACAGTTATTTTCTGGTCTGGGAATAAAGTCCCTTCCTGCAGCTTTTGAAACAGACGAGAGTTCCTGAAGATGCGAGCGTCATGTACCTTTCCCGGCCATCCCACGTTGATGTTGGTGAAACGTCCCTTGTGATCCACCAGTGCTTGCAGCACTATTGAAAAGTGCCCCTTGCGGTTTATGTACGCGCCGGCTTGGTGCTCCGGTGCCAAGATAGGGATATGGGTTCCGTCTATGGCCCCACCACAGTTAGGGAATCCCATTACAGCAAAGCCATCCACTATGACCTGCACATTTCCCAGGGTCACTACCCTTGATATTAGCAGATCTTTGATTGCGTGGGCTACTTGCATCACAGCAGCCCCCACAGTAGATTTGCCCACTCCAAATTGATTCCCAACTGACTGGTAGCTGTCTGGCGTTGCAAGCTTCCACAGGGCTATTGCCACTCACTTCTCAACTGTGAGGGCTGCTCTCATCTTGGTATTCATGCGCTTCAGGGCAGGAGAAAGCAAGTCACAAAGTTCCATGAAAGTGCCCTTACGCATGCGAAAGTTTCGCAGCCACTGGGAATCGTCCCAGACCTGCAACACTATGCGGTCCCACCAGTCTGTGCTTGTTTCCCGAGCCCGGAATCGGCGTTCCACAGCATGAACCTGCCCCATTAGCACCATGATGCATGCATTGGCACGGCCCATGCTTTCAGAGAAATCTGTGTCCATGTCCTGATCACTCACGTGACCGCGCTGACGTCGCCTCCTCGCCCCCTCGCCCGGTATCGCTCTGCCAGGTTCTGGTGCTGCATATACTGCTGGATAATGCGTGTGGTGTTTAAAGTGCTCCTAATTGTCAAAGTGAGCTGAGCGGCCTCCATGCTTGCCTTGGTATGGCGTCCGCACAGAAAAATGGCGCGGAACGACTGTCTGACATTGCTCTGACGGAGGGAGGGGTGACTGACGACATGGCTTACAGGGATGGCTTACAGGAAATTAAAATCAACAAAAGGGGTGGCTTTACATCAAGGAGTATTTCAGGCAGGACTTCACGGAGGGTTCCAATAAGAAATGGTGCACCTAAGTAATTGTTCTTATTGGAACAAGCAGGTTGGTCTGGCCTCTGATTGATACATGGCTAGATTTACCTCACTGCACCTTCTCTGTGAGTGACTGCAGTGTGACCTAGAGGAATGAGTCCCCTAGACGGGGGAAGGGGGGAAGCAAATGAGTACAAAACAAATCTGGTCTATTTCTTGTTTTGATCCACTCCATCTATCTTTTACATCTTTGGCTGGCAGCAGACGGTGCAGAAGGACTGCAAGCCATCCACATCTCATGGCTGCTTGGCAGAAGATGGTACAATAGGACTGCTAGCCATCCTCATCTCTTACCTGCCCAGCAGAAGATGGTACAATAGGACTGCTAGCAATCCGTATCACCTGCCTGCTCACCATAAGATGGTTCAATAGGACTGACTGCAGGACTAAAGAGAATGACCTGGTCAAGTCACTTCTAACGTAGTCCCTGCACCCATGTCTGCCCAGGCGCTCCTGGCCGACGTGGCCAGGAGCACCTCGGACATGACGATGACAGCTACCAGACCTATTGTACTGTCTGCTGCCACAAGGCAATGGGTTGCTGCTGCTGTGTAGCAATGCAGTACCACGTCTGCCAGCACCCGGGAGACATACGGTGACAGTTACCTGAGCGGGCTCCATGCTTGCCATGGTATGGCGTCTGCACAGGTAACTCAAGAAAAAAGGTGTGAAACGATTGTCTGCTGCTGCTTTCACGGAGGGAGGGAGGGAACGGGGGCCTGACGATATGTACCCAGAACCACCCACGACAATGTTTTAGCCCCATCAGGCATTGGGATCTCAACCCAGAATTCCAATGGGCAGCGGAGACTGCGGGAACTGTGGGATAGCTACCCACAGTGCAACGCTCCCGAAGTCGACGCTTGCCTCGGTACTGTGGAAGCACTCTGCCGAGTTAATGCACTTAATGCACTTAGAGCATTTTCTGTGGGGACACACACACTCGAATATATAAAACCGATTTCTAAAAATACGACTTCTATAAATTCAACCTAATGTCGTAGTGTAGACATACCCTTAGTGTCATATTTAAAGTTTAAAAAAAGTTGGTAAAGCCTGACAAAAACAAAATGCGATCAAAATCCAAAAGTCAAATCAAAAGCCAAATAGTGAGAAACCCCAATTATCCAGAAGTAATAAACTAGATGTTCAGCCACACAGCAGGGATCAGTTGGGCTCCAGATAACCCTATGCACACAGGATTCTAGGTCCTGAATTAAGATGCCAAGTAAGATCAAGCAGGTTGTGACACTAGCTTATTAACCTAGGAGACTGATTTGATTCCCTGAACTGCTAATAATCTTTCAGGGCTTGATTTTGCAATCCATTAACTAACAGGAAAACCATAAGAAACTTATTAGGATACAGCTAAACCAGAACATGCTACTGGATCAATTGACTGGTGGGGCATTTCAGAAGGCTACTTACAAGAATAGTAGTCATAAAGAATGAATCTTAACATGTGTAGAAAAGAATAGAAAGTCAGAGAGGCAGACATAACAAAAGATACCGACACTAAAGGAAAAAGGAAACCACATGTACATAGATGAGCTACTTCCTCAGCCAAAGAACTTGAATAATCTCTAAATCCCAACTGCAAATTAAGTGTCCATTTTACAGCCTCTCGACTACACTTATTTGTCTGGTTCCCTGTAGGCAATGAATACATCCGATTAGGACATAATGTACCGTCCTGCCTTGTGATCTTGTTGCACTTATCTTCAGAAGTGATTAGCTGTAAACAACCACTAGAATGTAAAATCCATTTCTGAGTCTTCACCTAAAAGTTCCAGTTTTTGATTCTGAAGCAGCATGACAAACCCTATCTTTTAGAATAGATACATCAAGTAGTAAGGAAACATTTTATTTTGATCTCATGCCCATTTTAAAAGGTCATACAAGAATTGCCCCCAGCACTAAACATCAGTTAACAAGAATTACCCAACTCTATAGCCCACAAAGTTTTAAAGTATTTGTAAAAACAAAAGAAATACTGTGTTTCACTTCAGATTAGTTATGTTCTGTATTGTAACTAAGAAAATCAAAGGTAAAATGAAACATACAAATATTGAATTAATCAGAGTTTAAACTGCTGTTTCCTTATATGACCAAGACTGGCATGGAACATTAATGGAATTAACTTGGTAATTCAGAAAACTATTTGCTTGTATAATTTCACACACCAGAAATTTAAGAGGGGCTTTCTTGTTGTTGTAGTAATTGTCCCAGGGAAAAATACATGGTTCAAGTTTTCAGTGGTTAAAAACAGCAACAGTTTCAAAAATTCTGCCCCACACACAGAGATACTGAGACTAAAACTTTTGAAAGAAGCTTGTGTCAATGGCATATTATTACATATTCCACCCTCAGCTTTGCACACAACTCATTGGATTCAGTGCAAGTTGGATATATACAAGCATATTCCACAGAATAAAGGTCTTTTGGAGTCCTATATGCTGGATTGCTGGAGGGACAGGTTGTATGCTTTGTGGCCTTTGCACAGATAGGCCACAAAGGCCAATCTCACTTCTAAAGTTTAAATTCTTGCCAAATTTCTCTTTAAAGAATTCTAATGCTCCCAGATTCACTGACTTATATGGCTCCCAAGAGCCATAATTTCTCCCGGTATAAACAGCCTGTGAGCTTAGGTGGCCATCAAGGCAAGCCCAGAAGGTTACCATATACCACATAGCCTGAACTTGTAGCACTGTGAACACTACTTAAGCATGTATATAATATATACATATATTTATTTATTATTTTTAGAAATGTAATTAATATATTGAAGTTTAATTTAGTGATTTTTGTATCGCCTGTCTTTCTCCAGAATGCCTATATGAAACACAGGCTATCCTAATTTAGGTCTATTACAAGAAAAAGAGCTATAAAAACTCAAACAACTGTCTTTTTTGCACGAGGATGAAGGTTAATATAAATATTTGAGTAAGAGAATAATTTGCTAATGATAGCTTACTCATCCAAAGCAAATGAGTTAAGTATTTATTTTTCAACTAATTCTTTTGTAAAGATGTGGGGCTAACAAAAGCATTAAGTAGGGAGGATATTTCAAAAAGCACCTAAGGGATTTAGGAGCATGAGTTCCACTGAGAATCAATGGGACATGTGCTCCTAAATCCCTTTGTTGCTTTTGAAAACCTTCCCTAGAATGACCAGGGCCATTTCTTCAATGGCACTTGTTTAACAGAAGTGTCCTTAGGTTACGAAGGCTACCAAAAGTGACTCTGCATTTACAATGTAGCTGAAATAAAAATCAGAGTATGATTGGAATTAACACAAAGACAATAACTGCAGGAATATACTGATCTTTTCACTTTTAGTGTAACAGTAACAAATAGTACTGACTGTAATTTGCTCCTCAAAAACCAACATTTCCTGTCACATTTTTGTTTTGTTCTGTTATTGTGACTGATTTTGTTTGACACTAAGTTTCTTGGATGTCATACATTCTTGGGGAGGGGAGAAACACTTGATTTTTTTAATAGGTAAGTTTTAACATTAGAAACTTTTCAGGAAAAGTAACAACTAAAACGAATATGTAGTGGAGAAAAAAACAGAAATCTTTTTGGAACACAGATGGAACAAAATTGTACCTTGATACATCTGGCAAAGGGGTATTCTGTAAAGTATCACGGAGAAGAAAGAAAGAAAGGAGGCCACTACCTGTCCTACTGAACCAGCACTTTTGCCTGTTCCATTCCCAGAATACTGGCAGAATTCTAACAGAGGTCTTGCATCAAGGTCAGATTCAATACAACCAGTGTGTGTTCCTAGCAGCACCGCTCAAAGGAAACTAAAAGTGCATTGCAGAGAGGCAGAGAATTTAAAGTAAAGCACAAAAATCCCCAAACTATTATACACAGAAAAGTGAATCTGCTTTTAAAAAGGTTAGCTTTATTTGCTACATTTATAGTACTCTCTGTCATTTAGAATTGGCTGTCACTTAATGTTCTATGTTTGTGGTAAATATATAAAATGTGAAGGCATTTGTGGAAAGAGCCCTCAGGCTCGTCTCTAAAAAGTAGACTCTCATGTAAGGATTATGCCAAGGTGGTGCTCAATGTCTTGAGGCAGGGACATAAGAGTCTTGACTAATCTATGGTATGGCTTTAATGCATCACCCTTTCTTTCCTTGCTGCATATAAGCTCTTTGTGGCAGGAATTTGCCATATGATTTTGTAAAGTAGCTACGATGTGTTGTCATAAATAAAACTCATAGTTTAACTGCAGTCAGTACTTTGAAACTTAAGTGAGGCACATTTGATAGAGAGTGAACTGTCAATATTTGAAGGAAATAAAATGCAACAAAAAAGCTGCTAAGCATTTTGTAGAAGCCTAAAAAAGAATCACTTGCAAAATATGCTATGTTTCATTTCTGATGAGAACACCACACACAAAGTATCAGCCTCTCTTATGCATTGCAACATGTTTGCTGGAGATGGCCCTTGTCTCATGCACCAGGGAAAATAAAGGAAGGAATCCCTCTTCTTTCTAAAGCTGTAAGGGCTGAGCCCTAGCTGACAAGTAAAGCCTTTCCTTTTTTGTTGGGGAGTTAACTGATATTGCAACTTTTACTTCATAAACTGTGTGAGAAACCAAATAGGTTTCCCTAAATTGATTCTAAGAAGTTTGTGAGGGAGAAGCATCTACTGTAATTTCCAATGTGGTGTGTGTATTTTGTGTGTGTGTTTGAGAAAATCATGAGTCTGCACTGACAAAAATAATGCAATTGGGATACAAATACCAAAATCACAAAGCTTCTTTAGGTTTAAGTTCATGTCATCAATTAAGAAGGGCGGGGGAGAACTTCTTTGCTGTGTCTTCACACCTTTAAAAGGCTTCCCTCTTGCTACATGTGCACCTCAACCCCCCAAAAAGAAATCCTCCAAATACCACTTTACCTACACTTACATACCTCTGGTGACTATACTGTGCCCTACTTTTAAATGCTGTAGCCTGGGAGAGTGCAAATCTGGTTCAATCATCTCTCATGGCCTTTGATCGCTTCGCACAGCAGAGGGCCATCCACAATACTGAACATCTGCTGCCTGCCCATGCACCACTACGTCCCTCCACTGGAGGCTGAAGCTGCCTCCCCTCCCTGTGACCTTAGCTGCAAGTTCTTCTGCCTCCTCTCCCCCCACTAGCTCTGTTTTTAGGGAATAGAGAAAGGAAGCATCCTATGGACCTGGAACAGCAGTGTTGCACGAGTCTAAATTTAGCTTCGTGAGCATGTGTATACGCAACTACAGATGACAAGAGATGCAATGGTGGTGGCAGCAGCAACCTGACGGAGATTATTTGTATTATGGTAGCACAGACCAGGGGGTCTCACTGTAGAGTAAGAGACAGTCCCTGCCCCAAACATCTAAACAGAGAAGGACAAAAGGTGGGAGGGAAAACAGAGGCAGAGAGAGACACGCAGCAGGCTGTGGCAGAGTTGGGAACAGAACCCAGTTCAGCGCCCTATCCAAAAAACACTACCTCCCCTAGAACAGGAGCAAATGGAACAGCTGAAAGATATTTGAGACTGACGAGGCAGTGGGGGTGTTAAAAAACTGATTTGGTGAGAGGTTGTGTTAAGGCAAAGGGACTAGTTCCTTGTCTGGGGGACTTAGACTGGAGGAAGCGGCTCTGTTGTGTTGGAGAAGCAATCAATGGATTTGAAGCAGGACTGGGTGGCGGTGCAGCCTCCGTGCAGCTCCCAGAAGTGGCCAGCTCCTAGGTCCAGGGGCAGCCATGCTGCCCCCGCTGCAAGTGCTGTCTCCACAGCTCCCATTAGCCAGGAACCCCCCTGGCCCCTCTGCCTAGGAGCCGGACATGCCGACTGCTTCTAGGAGGAGCGCGGAGCCAGAGCAGGCAGGGAGCCTGCCTTTGCCCCACTGTGCCACCACCTGGGAGCCGCCTGAGGTAAGCACTGTCCCTGGAGCCCGCACCCCAACCCCTGCCCCAGCCCTGATCCCATTCCTGCACCCTAAACCCCTCATCCCCAGCCCCACTCTGGAGCCCACACCCCCAGCTGGAGCCCACAGCCCCATCCACATCCCAACCCCCTGCCCCAGCCCAGTGAAAGTGAGTGAGGTGGGAGAGCGAGCGATGGAGAGAGCGGGGGTTGGGGCCTCAGAGACGGGACAGGGCAAGAGTGTTCGGTTTTGTGAGATTAGAAAGTTGGCAACCCTAATCAGCTGTCTGGACTCAAAAATAATATGTAGGCAAAGTCATTAGCTTTATCCGAAATCTGTCATCTGATTGTCTGAAAAAGCTCAATGGTATCTTCCTCACCCTTAGTCCCTTATGCTAGTGGAGCACTGGCTACCCATAGAGATGAGTTTAGCACTAAATCTGGCACACTCACAAATACGCAGCTGAGACTAGAGTACTCCCTCCCCCTTCCCCTTTCATTACTTTAATTCAGCAAGGTTATCTTCTGTCAGATTCTTGGCTAAAATTCTGACGGACATAAACACAACGGATGTTTCTAGCTGGAATCAGCTAAAAGCAAACATAAAAAGCTGTTCTAGAGACCATTCTAACCAGGATGCAAAATTCCGAGTGCTGCAATCAAATAAACCGCAGTCAGTCTTTGTCTCACTTCTGAACTAGACAGGAGAATTTTTTGCATCTGCTGGTGGAAGGAGAGAGAGAAGGAAAGGCTGTTCTCTAACCCATACAGTAAGTGCTGACCTTTCCATTTGTTAGTGGTTAGCACCTGATGTCCATTAAAGTCAACAGAGCTTGAGAGGACAAGGCTCATACAGGAGAGGTCAAGGCCCACCTGGCCTGGAAATGCAATAGTTCAGCACTTCTCTGACTAACTTTCACCAGCAGAGCTCCTATTAAGTCCTAACCTGACTCTAAATAGCCTCTTTGCCGAGTGAATCTCCCCCACTCTCTCTCTGGCACATCTTAACCCCAAAAGTGAAGAGCTATATACAAATTATACCCATCTTGTACTTGTGGGGTGGACCTGGCCAGTGAAAGTTGCATGCCTAAATACCTGTATCCATTTTGTAAAACTGAGAAGGTATGAGACACAGCACATCAATTCCTTA
This sequence comes from Natator depressus, assembly GCF_965152275.1. Taxonomy (NCBI): domain Eukaryota; kingdom Metazoa; phylum Chordata; order Testudines; family Cheloniidae; genus Natator; species Natator depressus. Next base: position 298,088,009 of record NC_134234.1, read on the forward strand.
TTTTTCAAACACTGTTAGAATACTTTGTTCACTCTTATACACACCAATTTTTCCTTTCAATCAAAGCATTTTCAGGAACTTCCAGGACAAGAGAACGCCCCTTGCACAATGGTTTGGTCGGTTCCCTCAAGATTTTTGCTTATTGCCAGAATTTTTACCAACTTTTCCCTCCGATTCCCCCAACTAATGAGTTCCCCACTGTCTCTAGCATAATATCAAGTGTAGAATACCTGCTTTAATTGTTAACCCCAAAGGAATGGATGCCAGCCTACATCATCACATATGGCATAATTCAACATGCATCAACAGTGTTCCCAATAGTGAAATTCTACCCACCGTGACTTTTACGCTGGCAAGTATATTAGTTTTTAAAGCCTTTTACTTCACTTAGACTTCTCATACCACTGATGAAGTCAGCAATTTTGATCCTGCTGAGCTTGTGAAAGACAAATTTCTTGGTTTATATTTGTTCATGAAATAGAGATAAAACAACATTCCTTACAGGCCTGAGCACTCAAACAGCCTCTGAAGCCTGCAGGCACGTTGATGAAGCTCATCAGCAGGAAAGTCTGCCTGTGACCAATCTCCTTCATAACAGCAGGCATTACTGTAGCCTATGCAAAAATCTCAGAGATGTCTAAGGTGAGCTAGATGCAACTGAGTGCAGAGACCTCATGCAACTTGAAGGCAGTAAAGTGGCTAAATAAAACTCACGGCAGCCAGCTGGCTCAATAACCTATACCTTTACATTTAGAGAACAGGAGACTAAAGGGAGGAGTAAAAGGGGTGAGAGGGAGGGAAGTTCTTCATGAGAACCCAGAAGAAAAGGCTCAGATACAAATCAAAGGGCCCTCCAAGTGACTGGGTGAGAAATAAGTAGCCATAGGGACAGGTTATATTATTTTATATATACACACCCAAGATGGTTTTCCCCAGGGCTGGCTAGGCTGGAGCAAGCCATTCCTTATCTTTTTCTTTTGGATAAGGCTGCAGAAAGCCCTAATTGACTCTGGCCTTCTTGGAACCCTTGATATTGATGGAGACTTATGTGGGATGAACCATGTCACAGGGTGGCTGGCACTTTTAGGGCCCAGCCTGACCTGTTACTGATCCATTACCCACCTCCCAGGTCACACTGATCAAATGATTATAAAAGGCAGGAAGTGCTTCAGCAGAGAGAGAGAGAGCGAGAGAGCGTGCGCTATAGGAGGGAGATTGGCTGTGGTAGGCCGTGGAACAGGGGAAGACAGTTGTGTCATGAAAGGCCTCTGCGTCCTTGCAGCTTGTGATGGTTGGGGAATAACTTTGTTTTGTGTTAGCTTGCTAGATTTTTATTTGAGTTAATAAACCGTACACTGAGGGAAGAGCCTGAAAGAGAGATGGATGACGTGTTAGTCCTTTATTGTCTGGGGAAAGACAGGCCAGCAAACCACTTGAACACTACCTATGCCATCAAGAGGGGTTCTCCTGTTGGCGCAGGTAATCCACCTCCCCGAGAGACTGGAAATAGATCAATGGCAGAATTCTTCCATCAACCTAATGCTGTTTACACTGGGGGGTTAGGTTAGCTTAACTACTCTGCTCAGGATCACACCCCTGAAGAACATACTTAAGCCAATTTAATGTAGATCAGGCCTAAACCTGGAAGCACTCAAGAAAGAAAGGAAAGGAAGATTGTCATGGGAGTTACAGTGCAGTATTATTCCTTACTCTATCACTTAACAGAGTTATTCAAGGGGAACATGCGATTAAACAGCAGGGGCACAGGAGCTGTGAAATTCCATGTGGTTGGTGTTAAGCTGAGGCTGAAAAATTTGGCTACGGACACTGTTTTTCCCCTTAAAATTCCATGTTTACGCCTATTCAAGCAGTAAAGATTACCCAAGAAGGCCAAGCACAGCAAATGAGTAAATACTGTATTCTCTCTAATAGCACAGAAGCACCACACCTATCTTGTGGAGTAAAATCTTTATAACACAAAAGCCCATCAAATGACCTCATATCATGTGGATATAAAAAAAAAAAAGTTTCAAGCTCTATTTTTCCCTTCCAAAGAGCAGGTCTTAACTCTGTACTTGGGACATGGCCACTGGAATACTAATGGGGGGTGCGGGGGAGGAGAGAGAGAATTGGCAGTTTATACACTTCTGAATGACAGTATTTTCCAGCCTTGCCAGGTATCATTTTTCTTAGCATGGACTTCACCCCTCACACTTGGCTGTATTTCTCTCTTTCACACTCAACTTTATTGCATTAAAAAGTACAAACAATTTCACTTAACAGAAAAAAGCAAATTTTTTTGACTGAGGCACTCTTTAATCCTCATCGTGCTGTCAGCAGCATGGTTTATCTGTGATTTTGTCATCATTTTGGATTTTTACACATCTGCAGTCCTTTCCATTGCATTTATAACATGAGAAGCTATTTAGCTTGTATTATTCTTTTTCCATGCTCTAAATAACTGTGTGCCTTAATGAGGTTGTTATACACTTGACATGTAATTTTTGCTACATACCCACTACAACTCTATTAACAAATAATCATTTATTTACTACAGAAAACTAAAGCTCTTCTCTCCGAGTGTTTTAGTAATATTTTTAAATAAAACATGACTATTAATTGTGGGTCTCCATAGCCAGTCACATAATTAAGTCAACTGTACCAATTACCTCTAGTTGAGATCTTAGCTACTATACAACCACCTTCAAAACTTAACAGCACTGCAAGGAGCAAATTAATTCTATTACAAGAATCAACAGTATTTTTTACAATTATTCTCAAGTATAACAGTGACAAAAGAAAAGCCTTTTCACTTTGATGGGAAGTTTCTGAGAGAAAGTACTTCTGGACAGGCTTTACCTCAAATAACAGAGCCAGCTCTCCCCTGATTTGCTATCAGTTACAGGAGTAAAACTGCACTGGAAATATCACTCATGATTAGCATAGTGATATTTTCTGATACAGAACTCTTTAGCACTGGACTATATCTATCCAACTTCTTTTTTTAAGTAGAAGTTTTGTTTAATATATTTTAAGGCTAGTAGGGGCTACTGGATCTCTAGTCTTATCCTGTATAACACAGGCCATAGTAGTTCACCCAGTTACTCATGTATTGAGCCCTGTAACTTGTGTTTGACTGAAGCACATCTTCCAAAAAGTTAGGTCTCCGTTTTTTTTTTTAAAAGAGGTGATCACACAGTTTTTCTTCTAAAGGTGTGCCACATGGCTATTGTTCTCACATGTATACATCTAGCCTTTTTTAAAGGTTTTAAAACAAAACTAGATGTATACTTGTTTTACTATTAGCCTCTCATGTTTTTCGAAAAACAACTGTAAGATCATCTTTAAAAATCTGGACCTTAACTTCTAGTAACCCAAGTTTGGAGGAGATGGGGTTCAAATTTTTGTGAAAAATTCCTACTGGTTAATCAAAAACTACCGGGAAGAGAATTTAGATCCAGATGGATGTTTCCAAGAGCGTGCAAGACAGACAGAACCTTAAAATATAGGCAGGAAGATACAAGGGAAGCTTATTGACCAAGGGCCAAATAGTGATTTATGACACCAGGGTAGAAGGAAGATGATGATCAAATTTGGCCACAATTCTGTCAAAGGAAGGGTTTGAGCTAACACCACAGCTACCCTCTTATATACTGCACCTGTCACTGTAGAACTGTATCAGAACATATATATTTTTAAAAAGAGAAGAAGGACCATCATTTTTGTAAAAAGAAAAGGAGTACTTGTGGCACCTTAGAGACTAACAAATAAGTGCTTAGCATGCTCGAGGAGTCACCAGAAACAACAATGATTATAACAATTCTCTCCCAAATACATCTGCAGAAACGTGACTCTATGTATGGGATTCTTTGGGTCCAGGAGGATGTGGCTGAGAAGAAAAAACAAAATAAACAACAACAGAAAGAGAGAGAGCTGTCCCATGTAAAGTAATACTGACCCAACTGTCATTCTGTTACATGGACTAGCACTCTGTAGTGTGAGATGTCTCCTGAATGGGTTTTAGTCCATGCCTAGGTGGGTTAGGGTGACCAGATGTCCCAATATTATTGGGACCATCCTGATATTAGGGGCTTTGTCTTATATTGGCACCTATTAACCCCCCCCATCCCATTTTTTCACATTTGCTACCTGGTCACCCTAAGGTGGGTAGCTTTTTAGCATTAGGGTTGGGAGGAATTGGGTGTAATATGTAGGCACTGGGTTATTTAAGCATATTTCCCTCCTATCCACCCATGAATCAAGATTGCCACAAGGTGTGAACATTTAGCTCTTATACAAAGCTTTAAAAATAATGTAAGTAGCATTCTGCTCATTTTAAAAATGGGGAAATTGAGGCTCAAAGAGGTGAAGTCAAATATCTTGCTCAAAGTCTCACAGCTGGTTAGTGGCAAAGCCAGGAACTCAAACCAGGTCAAGCCGGTGACCATCAAGAGGACCACCATGTAGAGCCTGGAGAACTGGGCAAGTTTGGTACCATTGATACCAAAGAAATTCTGAACTCCATTTTGTACTCCTAAACTCCATTTTGTGTCACTGGCTTCCCTCTTGAATAAGCAAGAGCCACTTCACCAACTGTAAACTGAAGGTCCCTTACCCTTGGACTTTGTAACTCACATGACCAGAGCTGAGAGTAGAATGAGGTATGGCCACGAAGTATCTATGGGCTGAGTAGGCCCAGTAGCAAAAGTTATATAAAATGAGGTATGGCCACAAAGTAAGCTAGATCTGGGGCATGGGCAGATGAGGTAATCAGATGAGGTAATCATGGGTCTGAGGTAAAACAATTCAAGTGAGCATGTGAAGAATGAGATAATGCTTAGCAATTATGTGCAGTAGTAGGGAAGGGAGAGATCAAACAGCTCCAGCCAGGACTGATTTGGGACTACTTTTTCTGGTAGTAGTGAGCATGGGCAACAAACAGGGATAAGGTAATGTTTAATGGTGAGCATGCTCAGTAGAGATCTGACAGTATAAAAGGCAGTGTGCTGGCAGGCAGTTAGTCAATTGGGAGCCAGTGAGAAGAACTGCTGGAAAGAAAGTTCTGAGAGGCTGCTGAAGAGACCTGACATGGAACCATGCTGACTGACCAGAGCTCACAGAGCAGCAAACAGCACACAATGCAGCAGAATCAATAAACAGAGTAAGCCTGTTAGTTTTAATTATACTCTAGCATAAGCACAATGTAGAATAGTATTAGTAAGTGTATCTTGAGATGTGTGTTTTCTCATGTAGGATTTAAAGTGTAAGTTAAGAACTGCTGTCAGTGATCTGTCACAGACTGGCCATCTGTGGCAAAGCATATCACTTAGACTGTGTGCTACCATAGTTTAGATGCTCTTTAACTTGCAATAAGGGATTTGTGTCTGATTTTTATTCTTAGAATACACTATAATAGGGATGATTAGTTCATAAAAGATACTTCATTTTTGGAAAAAACTGCCATTTTATTGGAAGGCTATATCTGATCCTTTAGCATTTCCTTAACTGCCCCAGAAACCCATACCTCGGGAGGGACAGATTAAGGGGGCGATTGGCAGGTTATTCTAGGGTGTCCCAAAATCCATTTTTCAGGGTAACACCACGATTACCCTAATGTGAAATCATTCATGTATTGTAGCACTGGACTTTATCTGCCACAAAAAGTTCTCATGATAAGTTTTAAATTAGTCTAGATAGAACAGTAGGGGCCTCAAAGGATTTATCCAAATATCCAAAAAATGATGTGGTAAGTGGAAGGCAAGGGTACATTTTACTTATGTTAAATGGTCGGGCTTATTAATAGGATTTTGAGAAAAACAATTGTTGCTTGAGACAAGAATGTGGAAGAAGAGATTAGACAATCTCCTAACAAGATAATTGAGAAATAAATTGAGAAAAATGCATTATTTGTAGAAATGTCTCATCCTCAAAGTCATAAACCGCTGTGTTCATAGTTTTAATTATTGGTGTGTGGTAAAATAAAATATTTGGTCAGGCACTGGAGTGTGCACTGATCTTCCCTGTAGCTCTGACATCTAAACAAAAGGAGAGTTATGCCATCTGCCTTCAGAAGGTTCACATTCATTGAGGCCTTTCTGTCCTTTTGGTAAATTGCCCCAGTAGTGAGTGATATGTTGATTAAAACTAACTAGAAAAAAAAATCATAAAGCACGTGAAACAGTTCAATACAAAAAAAATCAAAGTGATAATTGTATATGCCACCATACCACAAAATGGCTGGTCATTGGGCCAGTAACTAAGACACACAAAATTGAATAGTCAGCATACAGTATATGAGGAACAATTGTAACACATTTACACAGACACAGTTCTCTGCATTTTCTCAACAGTTTTCACTGACAGTCCAGACCACAGCTAACCCTTCAACAGTAGCATGAGAAATAATCCAGATAAAATAAAAATCTTCCAGTATTTTTCCATTTTTGAAACTGGACTTTTCAAATAAGTCTGGCAACTGATGCCTACATATCTATGCGTTCTGCAGGGCACAAGCCCAGAGCTTGCATATAAAAAGTTGTAGAAATCAACAAAGTTTTGCCAGGTCTACTGGGGACCTTCTGATGCCAACTTTAAATTAGGCAATGAGGGACAGTGGTGGAAATGCATGAACCTGATAGTGGAAAGAATGGTTGGTTGGTAGACTGCAACGGTAGGTTCTAAAGCTAAATAAAACATGCATTTAAAATTGGTAAGGCAGATAACACTGTGCTTGTGCTGTATACAATTTTTAATCACTTATTTCTTGGGTTGCCAGGTGTCTGGTTGAAAAGGGACCCTGGCAGCTCCAGTCAGTACTGCTGATTGGGCTGTTAAAAGTCCGGTTGGTGGGGCTGGCAGGCTCCCTACCTGGCTCTGCACAGCTCCCGAAAGCGGCGACGTGTCTCTGCAACTCTGAGGCACTGGGGAGACTAGGGGGGCTCAGCGCGCTGTCCCTGCACCTGCTAAGTGGCTTCATTTGGCCAGGAAGCCTCCTTTCTAGCCCCACCCTGGAACCGGCACCCCCAGCCCAGAGCCCATACCTCCTCCCACACTCCAAGGCCCTGCCTCAAACTGTAGCCCCTTCTCACACTCCGAACCCCTCGGCTCAACCCCCCAGTCCAGAGCCCCATCTTGCATCTTAAACCCCTCATCCCTGGCCCCACTCCAGAGCCCTTACCCCAATCCCCTACCCCAGCATGGAGCCCCCTCCCGTACTCTGAACCCCTCATTTCTGGCTCCACTGCAGAGCCCACACTGCCAGCTGGAGACCTCACCCCCTTCTGCACCCCACCCCCCTGCCCCAGCCCTGTAAAAATGAATGAGTGAGGGTGGGGGAGAGCGAGTGACAGAGGGAGGGGGAATGGAATTAGTGGGGGTTGAGGCCTCAGAGAAGGGACGAGGCAGGAGTGTTCAGTTTTGTGTGATTAGAAAGTTGGCAACTCTACTTATTTCTGTACAAAAAATATTCAGACTTACTGAGCAATAGCTGCTTTCCAAAGAGCAAACCATAAGCCAAACTCGAAGTTATGTGAGCGAGCACAAATAAAATCTATGTATTAATCACAAAAGTAGCTCTCCGAACAGATTTAATCAAACTCCTTTCCTCCATTTCGTTCCACAATCCCTTTTCAGTCCTCCTCCCTGCCCCCCCCCCATATATATATATATATATATATATATATATATATATATATATATATATATATATATCCATCCATCCATCCATCCATCCCCAACTGCTATGGGCTCACTTAGCCAAGATTTCAGCCCAAAAGCAAAATCTGTGAGTACATTTCATGTGGATAAAGAGGGGTTTAGGAATGGATGGGACAGCTTCTTAACCAGTGTCCCCACCATGACATGATAAAGAATTTAGGGTACAAATACAAGCATAAGCTCACTAAGCAATTGTTAAACTATTACAGCTAGAAAAATTCAGATGCATTTGTAAATAGTGTCCCCGCTCCCTTTTTTGTATACTAAGTAATGGAAGAGTATAGTAAGACAGACATTTTCATATGGTGTTAAGGTATTCACCTACCAATAAATACAGATAAATCAGGAAGAAAGCAAGAGAAACTGGTGCTTATAACAAAGCCCCTATTTTGCCTTTGCAACATACATTTACTATATTTAACTTGATTATCAAATATATGCAGTTTATTAACCCTCCAATTACGCAATTAAAAGGAACTACTTTTCCATTTCAGTAAGGTTATCTAAAAGGTTATCCGACAATCACTCTTGGACTTGCATTGAAATTCATTAGTTCCAAAAAACAACGAATATAATAATTACACTCACTGGGTGGTTTGGTTGCTTGGGGTGACAGAAGGAGATACCATGATGTGACCAGCCTAACACTATCTAATCCTTGGAAGGTGCATGTGTAAACCACTGATGCATCACAAAAAGGAAATTACATGTAAGTAAAATCAGCGAAGTAAAGTATCATGATTTTTCATACTTCTGTTTTCTCCAAAACATATGGAAATTAGAAGATTTTATGGCTGCAATCTGGAAAAGAACTGAAGGTCTCAAGGATGACAGAATAGGATGTTCTTATTCAAATATGTCTTGCAGAATTTGCAGCCTTTATGGTTCAACTGGATTAGACACAGGCAAGACAAGCTATAAATTTTACTAGGAAATAGCACTGCTTACACTTCACCTTTTCTATGCCTTAGAAAAGGGATCCTATTTTATTTTATTTTTTGCACCAGTTAAGAAATCAGACATGTTTATTTCAATTCAAGTTACTGTTGTTGTTTTATTATAAAAATTTTAAAAAATGTAATAAGACCACCAACATGGGCACAAATCAGACAAAACCCAGTGAAACTGGTAACCAAATACCAAAGTATAGGATGCACTAGAATTCCAAGTTAAACTGAACTGATCTTAATTGACAACACCCTAAAAAGATGATAGCAAGAGTTAAGCACATATTAAAATTCTGGTGTCTTACAAGGATATAATTCCATTGACCTCAATGGAATTACTGTACACTAGTGCAAGAGTACCGTAAATGCTGGTAGAATCAAGATAATAATCATAGAATCATAGGACTGGAAGGGACTTTGAGACGTCATCTAGTCCAATTCCCTGCACTCATGGCAGGATTAAGAATCTTCTAGACTATCCTTGACAGTTGTTTGTCTAACTTTCTCAATCTCCAATGATGGAGAGTCCACAACCTCCCTGGGCAATTTATTCCGGTGCTTAACCACCCTGACAATATCAGCCTGAGGTCTTGATCCTGCAAGTGACTCTGTGTGGGTGGGCTCCTAAGCCCATGCACATGCTATTTCAGGAGTGATGTTTCACATTTTAATATTCAGGTTTTGACTTGTTTCTATCACCATTAATATTAATGTGAAATAGGAGGGTTTTATTTTGGGAGGGTTTTTTTTCCTGTCTGTTTCCCTTTTAAATAATTCTTAAGATGTACATTTGCCTATCAATTTGAAATTAATAAAACCTGTGCGATCTTTGCTTTTGCAAAATCTTGATCCGGTTTTGTTTTACCAAATCAAAGCCAGAGGTGGTTTGGGTCTGGCTCTTATATTATCCAATTCCCCATAATTTTCAGGGCATGATGTGTGGATAAACTAAGAATGGCCACGTTGGGTCAGACCAACAGTCCATCTAGCCCAATATCCTGTCTTCTGACAGTGGACAGTGCCATATGCTTCAGATGGAATGAAAGAACAGTGAAATTATCGAATGATCCATCCCATCATCCAGTTGTAGCACTCAGAGGGTCAGGGACACCCAGACCATGGGGTTGGGTGCCTGACCATCTCACTAATAGCCAGTGATGGACCTATCCTCCATGAACTTATCTATTTCTTTTTTGAACCCAATTATACTTTTGGCCTGCACAACTGAAGGCCACAAGTTGACTGTGCATTGTATGAAGAAGTACTTCCTCATATTAATTTAAAACCTGTTGCCTACTATTTCATTCGGTGACACCCCCCACCTCCCAGGTTCTTGTTTTATGTGAAGGGGTAAATGACACTTCTCCATTCATTTTCTCCACACCATTCATGATTTTATTCTCTCTCATTTTGACTCATTTATTGTTTACAGAAGTTCTCTTGTTATGGATGAATTTTTTTGTTCTCTTAGAGCTCCATGCTGGATTCCATTTTTCAAATGGGAAATTGAACCAATTGCTTATAATACTTCAGGACAAATTATATGCCAATGTGTGAAAATAAGCAAATGCACGTGGGCTTACTACTTTTAAACTGATTTTTACTATTATGTCTTTTAATTCTTAACACATTAACTTCATATTTTATTTTAATTTGATTGTGGAGGGAGGGTGGAAGAAGGAATGAGAATTTATGCTTCAGGAAAGACTGTTTGGCTATTTTCAGCCCAGAGGAAGTGTTTACAGTTGAGTTAACCCATGAAAGTAGGTGTTTGTAATGGAAATGCTGACAGGAAGAATTATAGGGAAGATGAACCTGCTTCTGAAATGCTGTATCAGACATGCTAAATTATAAACAATGTTTTTTTTAGGAGTCAAAAGAAAACAAACTGATACAAACCCAAATGTTAATTATTGGCCGATGGTGACACACTATCCATTATCACCACAAAGAAAAGGGGAAAATATAAAATATAAATGTTAAACTACTGCAGCCTGAAGCAAAGTAATCAATGGAAATGTTAATCTTTCTATAAGTCTCTTAAGTAGGTCATTGCAAGCTTAAAGAATTTTGACATCAAGCAAAGAATGATGGGTAAAGTGATGCAAATCACCTTGAAGCAAAGTTGGTACATATTTTCATGATTTTGATGAACCTCAATTGTAAAAGGCTCCAGAAACTCTAGAACAGAAGAATATTTTTATGCAGAAATTACAATATGTATGTGATGAGTGGTGGCAAATGAAGCGGGCTTCTCGACCACCCTTAATCAATCTAAAATTCTTCTAGTTTTTATTTTCCCTTATGTAGTGACTTACTGATGCTCAGTATTAATTTAAGCGCACTGATTAGAAGGTATTAAGAGAACAAATAAAATATATCTAAATCCTGATTCTAAATATATTGATCAGTATAAACTCAAAAAAAATTTCAATTATTGAAATTATTGAAATAAAAATTGTCAAGGTTCCTTCCCCACTCTGAACTCTAGGGTACAGATGTGGGGACCTGCATGCAAGACCCCCTAAGCTTATTCTTACCAGCTTAGGTTAAAACTTTCCCAAGGTACAAACTTTTGCCTTGTCCTTGAACCATATGCTGCCACTACCAAGCGTTTTAAACAAACAGGGAAAGAGACCACTTGGAGAAGTCTTCCCCCAAAATATCTCCCCAAGCCCTACACCCCCTTTCCTGGGGAAAGCTTGATAAGAATCCTCACCAATTTGCATAGGTGAACACAGACCCAAACCCTTGGATCTTAAGAACAATGAAAAATCAATCAGGTTCTTAAAAGAAGAATTTTAATTAAAGAAAAGGTAAAAGAATCACCTCTGTAAAATCAAGATGGTAAATACCTTCCACGGTAATCAGATTCAAAACATAGAGAATCCCTCTAGGCTAAACCTTAAGTTACAAAAGGACATAAAAACAGGAATATACATTCCATCCAGCACAGCTTATTTTACCAGCCATTAAACAAAAGGAAATCTAACACATTTCTAGCTAGATTACTTACTAACTTAACAGAAGTTCTGAGGCTGCCTTCCTGATCTGTTCCCCGCAAAAGCATCATACAGACATAAAAACCCTTTGTCCCCCCCCCATCCCCCTGCCTCCAGATTTGAAAGTATCTTGTCCTCTCATTGGTCATTTGGGTCAGGTGCCAGCTAGGTTACCTTAGCTTCTTAACCCTTTACAGGTGAAAGGGTTTTGCCTCTGGCCAGGAGGGATTTTATAGCACTGTATACAGAAAGGTGGTTACCCTTCCCTTTATATTTATGACAATAACTCAGATTAAATTCTCCATTAACTCTTTCCAACTTTTAATGGGATCATCTTTCATCAATTAAAAACATTTTATAAGTAAAGGAAACACTCCTGCAGAGTGGGGAAGGAGAGGCAAAGGGATTTATTTGTAGACATTTTTTTGTAAATAAAATAGCATATTCACTCTTTTTTTTTCTACCTCAAATTTCAGTGCATCCTGAAAACAAAACAAGTACCATTATGTGGTAAAAATAATCCTTGAGAGAGTATCAACATAAGATTAGAATGATAAAACAAGAAAACAAAATTCTGAGAAGAATAAGCATCATTACCTTTCAGAACTATAAGGAGTTGCACCGCAAAAGTTTTATATTTGGAAACATCACTTTTGGTATTGTTAATATGCCACAATTAAGTAAATACAATAATTTGTCTTCCTTGCATTCAGTGGGTTAAAGTGGGGAAATGTAAGACACAAACATCCTGAATGGATTTTCTCTTCTCAAAAAGATCAGCCTCTCAGTATATAACATTTTTCGCCACTAGTAAATCCCTTCTGATCAATTTCCACTTCACACTTAATTCTGAGGTTGGGAGCATTTAACTTAACATTTCAGGTGTAACTTGGAGGATTTTTTCTTGGTGTGCTCACCACATATTAAAATGGCAAGGACATGTGGTATGGATTTTAACCAAGCACAACTTTATTAGTCAAATTACATCCACCGTTTCCATTAGGGGACAGCCCAGTGCAGTCATTCATACCCCCTTGATCCTTTGCCAATTCTTATTGTGCTCCAGGAAACCAACCATCAGATTAGGAGGTTCTCTGGCCACCTCCACCCACCTGCTGGCACCCCTACCCCTTTCAGAGGGTTGAGGCAAGAGGGGATTCTTCTCCCTGCCCCCACCAGCACAGCCGCAAAGTGCATTGGAGGGGGCAGTTCCCCTAAGGTAGTGTCCCGGACCCTAGGGAGTTAGATACGTTGCCCTCATCTCATAAGTAGATGCCCCTGGGTTGCCCACTCTGTTACCTGTTTTTGGATCTAGAGCCTCAATCAGCGAGTTCCTGCACTGGGAATCTAATAAGAGTTGTGACAACTAAATGATTCTCACTTAAACTCAAATGATGCCCTCTGAGAGGCAGAGAATCCAAGCCCTCTGGTTGCCCAAGCTCTAAAAGTTTTGCTGCAAGGTAGGCAAAACTCGCCCCCCCAGCCCACCCCCTGACTAACCTTGGCTAATTTGGTGGTATGGGAAAAAAAAAATCCTTCCCAGCCCCAGTGTGGCAACTAACATAGCTTGCAGTAACCTAGATATGGGAGAGAAGACGGGTTAACTACTGGACAAACCAGCAAACACGAAGTGGCCCTGAGCACAGGGCTCCTTTTATGGCTCCAAATCTCATGCAAAATTCTGCGAGATTGTCAGCCCAACCCAGAAGTCCTGTAGGGTGTGGAAATCTTGCAGGGACCCAGCCTGCCCTGTCCTTTTATGCCCCCTCTGATTATTGGAGACACCAACTCATCCCTTGCTAAGATCAGGCCCCCTTCGTGGTGCTTATTTTTGGAAGGTTCCTAATTTTCCCAAAGCTTTAGATTTTGCTCTCTATATTACAGCATCCCATTCGTGACACCATAATTAAAAGGTGAGGTCCCATTTCGACCACAAGTCACCACTGAGTGGTTTAAATATTCTGCTGTTTTAATTTGGTTCGGATTTTTAAAAAGTAGAAAACACTTAGCATGCAATGAGTAGTTTATTTCCTTTTAAATGGATTTTATAATCCATATGACAGTTTGGTTGCAGAAAAGTATTGTCTATGTTTTTGTCTCACTTTGTAAAAGAATGATTTCCAGTTTTAGGCACTGTTTTCTCTCATGAAAATAGATCCTACTTTTAAGGAATGAATTTTCCTTCATGTGCACTAGTGTCTTTTCATATAAAGGGGAAAAATTAAAATGTCACACAGTTTGGGGATGAAATGCACATTGGCTACTGAGATGCCTAGCCACTTCTTCTAAGTTCATAGTACATGTTCTCTGTGTTACATAAAAAGCAACATTAGAATTCTCTGCACTGGACATTCGTGGTATGTTGGTGCTTTCTGGTAACTCCATTGCAATAAAGGCTACAGTGCTTCAATGAGGGCTCAACACATCTCAAAACTTCCTCAAAACACCACAGCAGAGATTTAAACTGAGATCTCAAAACAAAACATCAGAAAACTTTTAATGATTTGTGTATTTTAAACACTGTTTGGTTGTGTTTTTTAAGATCCAAAACTACTGTATGAATTTTAAGGCCAGCCTGACAGTTCGATATTTCTCCACAGAACAGGTAAACTACTGGCAGTGGCAATGCAAGCTGCCCTACTATTGTATCTCTAACTTTATCTGAAGGACTGTCTCCAAATCCAGTTCGTCCTTGGCTTGTCTGATGGAACTACTAGCAAACTATGCTAATTAGTGCTAGTGGATTTTGTGATGATGTGGACACTGGTCCTGAGAGAACTGGACTGAGACCAAACACATTTCACATAAGCCACTCAACAGCCAGCACATTGCTATAACTTTTGGATTTCAACCAGGAACTTAAAGGTAAATGTCTCTCATTACCAGTGCCCGAGCCCATCATCTTATATACCGTATTAACTTTTAGAAAGCCTATAATTTAGACACAAGGCAACAAAAAGAAATTAACAGTTAAGAATGAAAATCTATTCTTAGTGACTTCATAGTATACAGTAAACAAAGGCCTCAGTGTTGTGATTTATCATACCAGAAGTGCTGCAAAATAAACAGACCAATTTAATGATGGAGCAGCAGCATGACTATTTGCACCTCCAACCTTAACATTAGCTTAACATACTATTTATATTTACAGTCATACTGTCATAAATATAAAGGGAAGGGTAAACACGTTTAAATCCCTCCTGGCCAGAGGAAAAACCCTTTCACCTGTAAAGGGTTAAGAAGCTAAGACAACCTCGCTGGCACCTGACCAAAATGACAAATGAGGAGATAAGATACTTTCAAAGCTGGGGTGGGGGGGGACGGGTCCTCTCTGTCTGTGTTGTTTTTGCTGGGACCAGAGCAGGAATGCAGGTCACAACTCCTGTAAAAAGTCAGTAAGCAATCTAGTTAGATATGTGTTAGATTCTGTTTTGTCTAAATGGCTGATAAAATAAGTTGTGCTGAATGGAATGTATATTCCTGTTTTTGTGTCTTTTTGTAACTTAAGGTAACTTTTGTAACTTAAGGTTACAAAAAGGGATTCTCTATGTTTTGAATCTGATTACCCTGTAAGGTATTTACCATCCTGATTTTACAGAGGTGATTCTTTTACTTTAATTAAAATTCTTCGTTTAAGAATCGGATGGCTTTTTCATTGTTCTTAAGATCCAAGGGTTTGGGTCTGTGTTCACCTATGCAAATTGGTGAGGATTTTTATCAAGCCTTCCCCAGGAAAGGGGGTGTAGGGCTTGGGGGGATTTTGGGGGGAAAGACGTTTCCAAGCGGGCTCTTTCCCTGTTATATTTGTTAGATGCTTGGTGGTGGCAGCAATAAAGTCCAAGGGCAAAAGGTAAAATAGTTTGTACCTTGGGGAAGTTTTAACCTAAGCTGGTAAAAATAAGCTTAAGGGTTTTTCATGCAGGTCCCCACATCTGTTCCCTAGAGTTCAGAGTGGGGAAGGAACCTTGACACATACAAAGCAAAAAATTTATGGGGAACAATATGGTAGCCTAAGGCAACTACATTTGCATGAGTCAGACTGATGAGGCAGATAGACAAACCAACTAAAAAATTGGTTCGGGGGATGGGGGTAAAAAGGAAAAGAAAAAAAATGAGAGCTAATGTTTGTGGGAGAGTTAATTAGCAGCAAGTTCTATCGGAACACACCAGGCAATCAGTTTATTATCCTGAGGGGGTGTACATCAAACCAAAAGGGGGAAAATTAGAAGAATCCTACGCAACAGATTTAGGGCAGTATTCTAGGCCAGTGTACCAACAGAAGCAGAGCACTGCTGAAGGCTGGGCAACAGTGGTACTGTAATATCACTGCTACCAACAGATGTTGCTATGGTCACGGACTCCATTAAAGGAGTGAGATAGGAAACCAGCCCTTTCAACTAGTTGACATCACAGTGACAGAACAACATATCCAGTCCGTTGGGATTCCTTTGCGCTGACCATGAAGACACTGACATATTTCAGCTCTGGTTATAATTTACTTGTTACTTTTGAAAGAAAAAGCAAATAAGTTTTCATATAACTCAGAGGGTTAGCACTTTTCATATCCCCATAACAGAAATAGCTTGGAAGAGAAAACTAGGGATTATTTTCTCTAAACATAAAAGCTTGACTACAGTTTGTATTCATATTAGTGATTTGTTCTGCTTTTGCCACATGCAGGAATATATTTGTTATCTCCTGTGAAACACTATGTTTTTAGCACGTACATATCCGTAGGGACTAACAGTGCTCTCTGTTGGAAACTTCCAAGTGACAACCCATTTTCATATCCCTCCGCATTATCCATTTGAGCACACCCCTACGAGCTCTAAGTGCATTTCACCTCTGATTTTCAAACAGCACTTGCTGCTGCTACCCTCTTCACTTTCCTCCTCTCAGCTAAACTCACCAACCTCTCAGCATTACACTTCACTGTATGGGTTGTATGAGAAAAGATGGGATCAAGCACTCTGAAACGGTAGCTAAGGTAAGTGAGGTGCAACTGGCATTTAAGCAGTTTTCATGGACAAAAAGAAAAATATAATTCACACTGTTTGTTAGTCACCTTGTGTGGGAAGGGGTATGTCTTGTCTATTTAAATTATCAACTCTTTGAGGCAGGCACCTTCTACTACTCTGTATTTCTACACTTTCTAGCACAACGGGATCTCATTCGTGATTGGCACTTAAATACTTCTCTAATAAACCTGATCAATAAACAAAACAACATTTATCTAGCATCTTTCATCCCAAAGAATGCCAGATTGCTTCACAAATGACATCCATCTATAGCAGTGGTCCCCAAACTGTGGGGCACACTCCCTCAGGGCGGTGCAGAACATCAGGGGGTGCACCAGGTACCAGGCCAACCCCCATAGGGGACAGGAAGAGAGTGGCACCAAGCCCACTCTGCCCCTAGCTCTGCTCTGGCCCTAGCTGCAGCCCCAGCTGTGGCTCCATTCCTGGCCCAGTCCCAGCCCCAGCCATGGCTTCGCCCTTCAGTCCCCAGCCCTAGCCCCACCCTCCAGCTGTGGCCCCAGCCTGGGACCCTGGCTTCCAGCCCAGTTGCAGCTCCCGCCTCAGCTCCCTAACCCCTGTCCACGCTCCCCGCTGGGAGCCACGTTCCTGGCACCAGTTCCCAGCCATGGCTCCTGGGGGGGGGGGGCGCGGCACAGACAGGGGGCAAGGAGGGGTACATAAGTTTGGGGACCACTGCTCTACTGCTCATTCCACAGGTGAACACGCCCCTAATAGTGTGGCTGATGTGGTTAGGGCCTATGATGGTGTCCCTCGAATAGATATGTGGACAGAGTTGGCACTGGAGTTTGTTGCAGGATTTGGTTCCTAGGTTGATGTTTTTTTTGCGTGGTGTGTAGTTGCTGGTATTTGCTTCAGGGTGGGGGGGGGCTGTCTGTAAGCGAGCACTGGCCTGTCCCCCAAGATCTGTGAGAGTGAAGGATTGTCCTTCAGGATAGGTTGTAGATCCTTTATGATGTGCTGGAGAAGTTTTAGTTGGGGGCTGCAGGTGACAGGTAGTGGTGTTCTGTTACTTTCTTTGTTGGGCCTGTCTTGTAGTAGGTGACTTCTGGGTACCCTTCTGGCTCTGTCAATCTGTTTCTTCACCTCACCAGGTGGGTAGTTTGTAAGAACGCTTTGTAGTTTTAAGAACACTTGATAGAGATCCTGTAGGTGTTTGTCTCTGTCTGAGGGATTAGAGCAAATGCAGTTGTATCACTCAATAAACAGAACTAAAAATGGTAATTCAACAAAAAAACCTTCAAAAACTGACTCCAACGTGAAACTGCAGAACTGGAATTAATTTGCAAACTGGACACCATCAGATTAGGCCTGAATAAAGACTGGGAGTGGTTGGGTCATTACAAAACCTAATTTCCCCAGTACTAATTTCCCCCTACTGTTACTCACACCTTCTTGTCAACTGTCTGAAATGGGCCACTCATTACCACTTCAAAAGTTATTTTTCCTCCCTTGGTATCCTGCTGTCAATTTAATTGTCTCGTTAGACTGACCTCACACTTGGTAAGGCAACTCACATCTTTTCATGAATTTATACTTGCTCCTGTATTTTCCACTCCATGCATCTGATGAAGTGGGTTCTAGCCCACGAAAGCTTGTGCCCAAATAAATTTGTTAGTCTCTAAGGTGCCACAAGGACTCCTTGTTTTTTCTGTTTGTTTGTTTTTAAGGTAAGAGAATTACTAAGGTAAAAAACTGCAGTAAAGATAAGAAAATGCCTGTAGGGTAGCAGCAAAATGGTACAAAGTCTGTTACCCAGGAAAGGAAGTTTCTGGTAGAGAAGTGAGAACAACGCCCTGCTCTTGTGGGAGATCTTTAAAAGTTTAACAAGGACAGAGAGGAATTTGGGTCAATGTTTTCAAAAGTGATTTTGGGTGCCCACCTTCAGACAGATTGGTTCTGATGTTTTTCAAAAGTGCTACACCCACCCTGTAACTGAAGTCAACGAGAGCTCAGCACCTCCATTAATCAGACCCAAGGTATTTCAAACTGGGCAGCGAAAACCTAAATCAGTAACTACTTGAAAATTTGGCTCTTGGTTTTTAAAGTTTCACCTGAACCAGAGTAAACCACACAGTACTCAGTTCATAAACCCATGAAGAAAAAGGCAGACTCAGTACAGGTGGAATTTGAACCTGTAGTTCAAAGAAGTCTAGGTCTGACAAAGTTGAAGCTTAGAATGGTAAGCTACCAAAAAAAGTAAAAGGAGCAAAGAAAAAAGTGAGAGAGGAGGGAGAGCGAAGTTAAGGGAAGAATTTGAAGTGGAAACTTCTTCACAATAAACCCCTGAGGGTAACTCCCTTTTGCTATAACAGCCAAGAGACTTCCAGATCAGTTTCAACTTTTTAATCTTTGAATTGGCTTCAGATATTTGGGCATAATAGTTTGCCAAGAAATTTTAAGTAAATCTGAGCTCAGGCAACAAATAGGAAAATAAGGTCGGGGTTCCTCCAGTCATCTTGCTTCTGGTAAGTGATGGCTGGTGGTATTGTATGCTCTAGGAGAGTTTCTCTTCCCATCCTGCTTAAGCTACTGACTTATGGATACTATGCTCCCCCACCATAGTTTTGCATATTCCTCATTGGGGGCTTCAGTTATCAGTGTCCAGTTTGTAGACAGGCAAAGCCACTATAAACAGCAATTGGTATAGCTTATGGTGATATACCAAATGGTATACCAATTCAAGCAGCTACAGTGACTGCTGTAACGAGGGCAAATTCCCAGCATAGACACCACTGAAGGACTGATATCGCTGCTGGCAGACACGATGAAGCCACTGAGCTTCCTTAGTAGCACTTTTAGTGAGCAGAGATTTTCAGTTCATTTCTATTGGGAGGGAGAGCAAAGAAATGGGGGCTTCCTCAAGCCCAGACTCCTGTACAAATGCTCCCCTCACTGCATAGCAGCAGAGAATCAAAACACCAAATCTCAATGAAAATCTAGTACACTTTTCTATATCATTGCCAGGTCTCATCAATATCAACCTCCCAGGCAGTGAAGAAAATAACCTTACACAAAACTGAAGAATACTCAATATAGCACGTAGGCACAAATAGGAATTGCTGCTAAGGTCAAACCAAAACATGAGAAATCCTTGCACAAAGTGGACACACCAGTAGATTATTGTCACCACAGTGAACTGTACAAAACTAAGGCAGACTGGTAACAAATACGGCTTTGGCAGCTAGAAAATAGAGATGGAAACTAGGAGACACAAAGCACAGGCCAACCTGAGGGAGAGATGACTGTGAAGTGAATGAAACAGAGGGGAAATAGAAACAGACATTTACTAATTTAATATCTAAATACAAGAAAGTCTGAGAAAGGTGTTTCTTCCAGTTATCAGAAAAAGCAAAGACTTCTGTAAAACAGCAGAGGATAACTTGTGCATAACCCTGGGAGCAGAAATAGCTTCATGCTGGATAGCAACCTGCCATCAAATCAGAGATACACAACAACAACAGCCTAGCAGGGGAGAAACCCCATCCACTCTGTCTAACTCTAACTCGGACAGACATGTCTTCTTTTTACATGATGACAACACTTGTACAGCTTGTTATGCCAACAAAGTGTTATTGAACTGGTAGTGAGAAAGAGATTTGCATATAATGCTACTGCTATATATAGTGCTTTTCATCAATAGGTCCCAAAGTGCTTTACAAAAGGAGGTAAGTATCATAACCTCATTTTACAGAGGGAGAATCTGAAGCATGAGTTGAAATGACTTGTCCAGGGTCACCAAGCAGGCCAGTGGAACAGCTGGGACCAGAATCCAGGTCTCCAGAGTCCCAGTCCAGTGCTCTATCCCCTAGACCATGCTGCATATGTAAGTGATTAGAACACAGTTTGCCGTCCCCTTCTTTTGCCTCTACCTCAACCTAATTTTCCTCTGCCAGCCAGGAAACACTCTCACTTCCCTAATCTGTTGGCCCTTATTCCCTTCAGATTCCCTCTCGTGCACAGTGAAGGCAGATGTTCCTGGGTTTTGAGCCTTACAGGGTAGCAAGCAACAGGATTTCTCTGTTGCAAGGTCCAGGGCCAAATCTTTCTGCCTCCTCCAGCCACTATACAGCACAGCTCCCTTTAGCATTGCTGCTCTCTGTTAACAGGCTGGTGGCATCTGTGTTACTAGGAGATGAAGGGAGCCATGCACAGAACTACTGGGAAGGCAAAGGGCTTAGGCCTTCAAGGTCTAAGATCATAAGAAGTACGGAGGGTGTTTGGGGGGGGAATTAGAAAGAAAAAGTTGTTTTCTATGTGAGGAGCAGGGGTGGGGCCAGAGATGAACTACTGCCCCATGCCACTCTGCAGAGCTGCATGAGTGGCTCTGGATAGCTTGGGAATCCAGAACTCCCATGGCCATGCTTGATTGGCTGGAGAGCTGAATGGCCACCCTGTAAGAGGTCCCGGCTCAGCATTGAGACAAGTGGCCATGCACTCAGCCAGGCATTATCATCTCATGGAGTAGGAGGGGAAAAGAAGTACAATTACAGAAGTGGTCTTAAGACAATGCAGTCCTTGTAATCCTACAGTGAAGATAAAGTCCCAGTGAGTTTCACACACAAGGTAGATATATAACACTTAACTGACAGAAGCCTCATACTCCCTATTTCAGAAGTATTAACTTTTGAGGGGGAGGTGGGAAGGGGATCTATTTGGAAGTGAGACCTTGGAGAGCTGTTGCCACAAATTTTACTTTTTTAAAATTACTTTCAATCAATGGGCAAGGAAAGAAAAAAGTACTTTTCACATCAAGCCCTATGAGTGAACATTTTTTCATTAAGTTTCTTTCAAGGGGTTTTCATAGCAAAGATGAAAGTGCTTCAGGAGAGGACTTAGAGGTATAATAGATGCTGGGAGGATGATGAAGAGAGAGACTGACTGTCTACAGGTAATTAACAAGGGATGGGAAAGCCCAGGATCCAGCAAAGCTCATATTTGTAAAGCACAGTCATTTTTATTCATAACAAACAGCACAAAAATAAAGTTCTCTGCTATTTAATTCTGATTACATTCTGGATTCCATAGCAGAGCCCTGGAATTTGAAGATGTCATCTACCTAAAAACCCCCAAAGGGTTCTGCATCAGTATCAGTCTGTGTCTGCAGCTGAGCTCATCTCTCCTGGTAGATCAATTGGAAAGATGTTATCCTCTTGTACAGAATCTGACAGGTCCCATTAGGCCTGGTAAACAGAAAAACTCTCCATATTCAACAAAAATCCAGCCAGGTTTAAAAACAAACCAGAACACATGGACTTTGTCCTTCTAAAAATATAATGCCGATATTTTGCATTTCTATAAGGCTTTCTGTCTGAGGATTTCAAAGCATTTTACAAACATTAAGGAACTAAACCTAACAGCCCTCCTGTAAGAGACAAGTATCCTCCCCCTTTTAAAGATGAGAAAATGGACCAGCCCTAAGACACAGTGAGTCAGTGGCATAGCTCATCCACCATGGACAAGTTGCAAATGCTTGTGTGATGTCTATTCTACAACAAGTGTCACAAGACATGCAGTACAAATAGCTTTATACTGGGAGCTGTGTGTTGATGACATGAATCCTCTAAGGAATTAGAATGTCTTCCACTTTATTGCAGTCCTAGCTGGAGCACAATTCAAGGTTCTCCCTTACAAGGAAGTTTCCATCAGTCATTCCTCGAGCTCCTTTACGTACACAGCATTTTGGGGCCATCACTTACTTTCCTGCTCTCTTCCCCTACCCAGAGAATTTGGTCCTATAATTCTCAGTTTCCTAACATATGTAACTAAAATCTCAGCCTGACCAGATTTTTGCACATAATAATTTACATATTCCAGATGAAGATAAGACTTTATGACAGATCCAGTTCTATTCAAGATGTATATACATTAAAGGAAAAATAAATTTTCATCTGTGGTGAATTTTCTATTTCAAACAAGGCCTGGAGCTCTAGTCTAGTATTCTGTAGGTCATAGTCACATCCCATCAACAAAAGCATTATTCATTCCTGAAAATGACCTTTAGTTGGGACAAAGAAGGCATGAGAGCAGCTGATCTACATGCAGGTAGATTTGTAGGGTAAAGACAGGGGGAGGAAAAAAGCTTATGTGAATGTAATAATTATGTTAATTATTTATTACACTGTAAGAAGCGAGTTACCTTGTATTACATTGTAAGATTAAGTTACCTTGACCAAATTTGCTTTTAGTAAAAGGTAGCCATTAGGATCTCCCTACTCCAACCTTCTTGCTCCTTGGATAGTCTTTTCTGCTTCTGCAATATTTCATGCATTCAATGCACATATGGGTGGCTTGACTTTTAAACAAATATAAAGCAGTTGCACTTTAGCTATATGTTCTGTGCTTAGACTATGTCTGTCTGGTTCCTATACCAATTTGCCATCTGTTATGTTTTTGTCTGTTTTTTAGATCCTGCTGCAACGACCTGAACAAAGGCAGGAAGTGTTTAGAGCAACCCCCCTCGTTCAGCACAGGGATAGTTGTTGCTACTTCCCAAAACATCAGTCATAGCAATCTGACTCCAACCCCTCCCTTCCAATTTTATTACATTAATTGAGATCAATTAAAGGAATTCATGCACTACACAACTAAAGTAAATATTAATGTGTAACGAGTCAGCTATTTTAATCAGTCAAAAAATCCCGCTAACAAAGAGATTCTGTTTTCCTATTATCAATAAAACAGAAAATTTAAACATGGGTCAGAGTTTTAACCAACTATAGCATAATGCAGAACTACAACTTGAGTATTTTTACAGTTCTACCTTGGATCCAGTTCAACAGTTTGTAGTGCAGAAATAAAACAGGACGTGGTACAGCAGAAAGTCACATTTCCACTGGGTCAAAAAGATGGTGACTTAAATAATCTAAGAAAAGAAAAGGAGGACTTGTGGCACCTTAGAGACTAACCAATTTATTTGAGCATAAGTTTTCGTGAGCTACAGCTCACTTCATCGGATGCCTATTTCCAGGCCTTTTCTCTATCCTGCTGCTTCCCCTCTTCCTCTCCCAGGGCCTGAGATCATCAAACACACCTCTTCCACACAATTCTGTAGCTCACGAAAGCTTATGCTCAAATAAATTGGTTAGTCTCTAAGGTGCCACAAGTACTCCTTTTCTTTTTGCGAATACAGACTAACACGGCTGCTACTCTGTAACCTAAATAATCTAAGTATGTTCTGTTTTTCCCATGAAATGGGTTTTACATATTTACATAACAAAATCAGCTTTTGCAGAAGAAAATAAACTCATCACATTTTCTATTGGTTCTCAAGATTCTAAACCAGGGGACTGTCATTGAATGAACCAAACTGGTATCCGACTTCTTGCAGTTGGCAATACCAGGGGCTCTGGAGGCAAGTAACAACAAAAATACCACACAAAAATCATTGTATAATGATCAGAAAGGGGGGCATGGGTATTTACCTAACCCATGCAGGCAATCAATAGGTGCCATAAAGCAGGAAGCTTGATCTCTCTTGCATCTGATTTAACTGTAGCTTTTGTTGCTACAAATGTTACTAATATTCATTAAATTGCTATAATCTTTTAAAAATCTTGTCAAACTATTTGTTTCAATAACTTCTTGTAGTAGCCTCTGTAGTATAAATTAACTACATATTACATAAAATGCCATCTTCCATGACCCTTTAACTTTTTTTCAGATTCTTGGAAGGTCCCCTGGTGCTCGTTTTATGGGGCGAAGTGATTACTAATCATCTTCATCTTCTACAGGGATCAGCTAGAAAGGGAAAGAGTAATTCGGTTCCCAAATATTTATTGGCTTCTCTGTTTATATTACCAAAGAGGGTGTCAATTTCTGTCAAATGGGGTGGTACATTTAGGATGTAGACACATGCCCACTAGGAACTGAGCTGAATCACCAACTCATCTCACACAGTTCCACCAAAAAGAATCAGTAGATAACCAATTTCCATAACTTTACTTTTGAGCAGAGATGGATTTGAATCAATAACCTATACTGTGTATCCTTTTTTGAGTTGAGGATTCAAAATTAAACACTACTCCAAGTGAAGGTGAATCACCACTTCATGGCAACATTTTCTGATTTTTCTAGTCATTTTTGAAGTATATACAATAATCTTATATGCTCTTAAAATGATGTTGCAAATGGGATAATCATTCATTGAGCAGTTCAAGAGGTCTCCCCCAAACCATTTTCTCCTCCCTGAGAGAATCCATTTAGTTCAGAGCACAGTGTGTGTGTGAGTTTAAATTAATTTGTGTTAATTTACACTTATCTATTTAATTCCGTCTGCTGTTTTAGCTACCCTGTCTCCTACATTGATCTGAGAGTTTGGTAATGCCTACTGTAGTTTTTACTAATGTTAATAGTATTGTGAAATCAACAAATTTCATCAAATTGCTCTGTGTCTTCCACCAAATCTTTACTGAAAACATGTAACACTGACCCCAAAATCGACTGCTTGAGACACCATACTATTGACTTCTCTTCACTCCGAGATGAGTTCTGTTCTAAACCATACTATCAGTTTCTAACCGATGCAAGACTTTACCCTTTAATCCAAGGTAATTTAATTTCTTCAACAGTCTCTTTTGAGGGGACCTGTCAAAAGCTTTTGAAATATTCAAAGAGGCAATCCATGGGATTCCATTTATCCACAATTTTGAAGCCTCCATCATGTTTTGGAATTTTGAGTGACAAAGTAGATTTCTGGTTTTATGAATACCACTCTGTAATCTCTCTGATTTTTCCTTTACAAAATATCCTCCAATGTAGAATTAAGGAACTACCGTGAGATGTTCTGTGAGGTAAATGGAATATTATACAGCTCGTCATAACCCAGAATTAAACTCTGTGCCTACTGTTGCTTTTCACCTATTAAAGTAAGCTATTTGGAGAGCCCCTTTTAATTTTTTTAAACATCTGACAGCAAAAAAATGGTAGAAAATTGTATTCTGACATCTGGAAATAGGATCTTTCAAACACACATACTCAGCATGTATGTTATACCATTCCTAAAAAGAAACACAAAATGAAACCGCAGGGTATTTCCATGCCTGCCATCTGTATTAAGGCTTCCTATTTTTACATTGCAGTGTTTTAAAGTATGTTTTATTTTTATTGCTGCCACTAAACCATTCTCTTTGCTGACTTTGTCCACATACAGATCATTAACAAAAGGTGGTTGGGAGACAGAGAAGGAAGTAGCAAGTTACTGACATCAGTGGAGTGTGTGGGGTGGTGAGAGTGGAAGTAAAACAGAAGGACTAAAGAAAAGACTATGAGGGAAAATGGCAAGATGGAAAGAAAAAAATGGGAACTGTAAAAGAAAGGAGGCGGAGAGAGTACTTTCTCCTTTTTTAACTTCTGCAGAACCTCCTGGATCCCAGCCCTCTTGCCTCTGATAGAGTTGTTCCAACCCCTTTTGTAACCTTGTTGGAGTTTACAAGAGCTTCTGTCACTCTCTCTCAACGGTAGTGAACCTTATGTGAAGAGAAGGGTTAAAGACATGACAAGATGACTCTGAAGAGCCCTCTTTCCCTATCCAGGCCCTGTTACACGTTCATTTTACGGATCAGCTATTTAACCTTCAGGTTACAGGAGACCAGTCAGTCAAATATTGAGAATGATAATTTCTGGTATTTTTATATCTCCTTGTCCTCTTCCCGCCGAAGAAATTGTGAACTTTCACATTTTGTGTCAAACCCTGGGTAAAAAAGAAGATAAATAATTTGACAATTAAATGGAAGAGGGACACATATCTAAGCTGATCTTGAATCCTCTATTCCCCCTGTTTTGGTTCACAAGATGATTTACAACCCTGTAACCCTCCAAAACAAGGTTTGACAAGTGAGAAAGAGGACGTTAACAATTCTTTAAACACTCCAGACTAGCTTTGAAATCAGAGATATGCCCACTACAGTAAATCCACAGCAAATCCTTCCTGGATAAAATTGGTGGAGAAGAGGAATATAGCGGTTATTTCATGGAAAAAATAAAGTTTAGAATAAAACACAAGCTGAATATATGAAAAGGCAGGCTAGCGTTATCATCTGGTCTATCCCACAAAACAGACATTTGTGAGCACATCAAATGCAGAGGGCATAAAACAAAGGAACAAGCTAAAATGAAGGGAGGGCAAGGAGAGGTTCAAAGTTGCAATCTAAATTACATCTGCAGTTCTGCACATGCTAAGGATACCACTGATTGGTCTCAAAATAATCTCAAAATTGAGACTGAAGATGAAAATAAAGACAGGGAAAGGAGTTTAACAGGCATGGATATATGCACTGCATGGTAGACCTAAAAGACCAGGGTTTCATCAATACCACTGCAAACACCAGCTCTTTAAACAAAAAATAAAAAACAAAACAAAAGTAATGACTATGATCTTACAACAAGCCTGTGAGGTTGGAAAATTATCCTTGATTTAAAATGAGGAAGCTAAGTTATTTGCCCAAAGTTAGACAAGCAGTCTGTGACTGAGCCAAGAATAGATCCCTGGGCCCCAGACTCCTATCCCGTGTCTTAACCACAAGAACATTCTTCCTTTCGTTGCTTTATGATGCAGATTTAACTGGCAAGACATTGGCAATGTCCTCTACTGGCAAGACATTAAATCAAGAGCAGAGTGACAAGGGCTTGCACCTATTCTTTGTGCGGACATGTCACTTTAAAACATGAACAGTTACAAAATATACTGAATCTGCTGTGGAGCACTTTCAATTTTCCTTCAGTTGTGTTTTTATCAACTACTTAAATCAGCCTAGAAATGGGGAGGTGGAAAATTAAGGATACAGTTCAATTCAACACTCAGCCAGAAGAACAAAACATGGCAATAACCTAAAAGAACTGCTTTGCATTCATCATTTGCCTATTTAGCCTCCTTGCTCCTATCCTGTATTTTTTTTTCCACATGCCTCTCGCTGTAGTTAGTAAATAACATGAGTAAAATTATGGAGACACTGGCTAACAAGGTGTTTGCCACAAACTTGCAAAACTGATGATCTGAGGCCCTTTGATTAGCATAAAAATAACTGTACATTTAAATATACAGAACTACTTTTTTTATCAGACTGAACAGCCACCCAATCCAACAGTTATAATCAACTCTGAGAAAACGGCTTGCTGTCTCTGCTACCAAATTACCCCTCTGGGAAAGATTTGCACTTTCCAGGTCTACATCTTAAGTAAATGATATTAGTTAGAGAAGGAAGAGACTCACTGGGTCATCTAGAATCGACAATCCTCCTGCCAATGCACGGTTATTTCCTACAGTATACTTTTATAGTGCTTTTTCCAGTCTTGTTTAAATGCCAGTCAGTCACTTTCCTGCAATGATTAATCACACAAACAGATCTTACCATTAGCAACTCTTTCCTCAGGTTCACCCTAAGTTTTCTGTTTCTAATTTCAACCCATCACTCCTAGTTTTATCCCTCATGACACCCTAGACATTTTTTCTCAGCTTTGCTGCAAGCAGCCTTGCATTGGTTATCAATGTACCCCTAAAGTGTAATTTGGTTTACCCAGTTTCTTTCCTAGAAGATAATATGGTCTTGAAACAGGCTGCCAAGGGTCACACATCTCATGTGATACTCACACACTTGGTCATCCTGTTGGACATTCCCACAACCCAGGTGGATCCTCATACATCCTTAGGCTATGGACAAGAGCCTCAGTTTCTCTGGCTGGCTGCTAGAGGCTGCTGTTGTGCATATATTCCTGAGTCCTGGAGGGAAGGTGGGGGCAGAATGAAGAGCTAAAAAAGAATGAAGAGCTGAGAACACAGTCCTGGGGAAGGGGAAGGCTGGGGGAGGGGGGGAAAGAAGAGGTATGGCATGGTCTCATAATGGACAGAATGCAGAATATAGGGCTAAAAAGGGATGGAGTAGAATGGGGGAGGCTGCCCTAAGTCCTCCACACTTTCAACACCCTCAAGTATCTCACTGTCTATGCACCACAGCCCCCAGGGCTGTGCCAGGCTCTCTCTGTACCAGTTATTTCTTCACTGCAAGTGGAAAAAGTCTGTGCTGTGGCTGTTAAGCCTCCTGCTAATGACCCATTTGGGGATGAAGGAGGAAAAAGCACAGGATCATGTCTTTAAAGATTGTATCATAATAGATACATGTAGAAGGGGACAGAATTAAGGGTGCACAGCCAACCTAGGTTTGGCATTTTCCAACTTTCTAGCAGGTGACTTTGCAAACTTCATGTTACGTTACAAGAGTTTGTGTGTGTGAGATTACAATAAAAATAAAACCTTCCTGCAGTTAGCGCGTATTGGGGGACGCTAGGCACTAGGGCATGGCTAAAAGGTTACAAGGCCCTACACCTGTAGATCTCCAGTTTGATGTCTGGTGGCCCTTATCTGAGAGGGGTTAGGTGGGTTCTTAGGTCCAACTACTGCAGCACTAACTCACCACTGTAATTTGCACTAACTGATAGACTCAATAATTCAATGGGTCGTGGAGGGAGAACAACTCATTATCCCAAGCGGAAGCCTCCACCCCGGCCCCTAGATCAGGGATGAGTCATGCTGGCAGGGATGTGTGTATGTGTTGGAAACTTGCCCTGTCCCTGCCCTGCAAAATAAATAGAAGATTTCATTCTGTAGGGCTGCCCTTCACCACCTACGAAACACCTGACACCTATGAATCCTCACGTACATGCTGTCCCCCCAGCTAGGCAGAAGAAATGCATGGTACAGTCCACTAAGTAACAAAGCATCATTAAGGCCCTCCTCTTCGGAGCACACCTCCCTGAAAAGGGCTTCCATATATAAAGAAAACATCCTTACAACAAATCATCATCATCATCATTCCATTTATATATTACAATAATGTCCAAATACCTCAGGCAGGATCAAGGGCCAATACTGGAGTCTGAGATTCCAAAACAATATTTTGAAGAAATAAGAAAATAAATATTCTTCCCTGCTGACACTATATATATTAAGTGCTGTACAAACATTATATATATATATATACACACACACACACACACACACACACATATATTATATTTGTACAGCACTTAACACAATGGGAACCTAACTGGGGTCTCTAGGTGCTGCCATAATACAAACAGTAACAAATAATAAAAGCAGCTCTGGCTCTCTGAGAAAACTTGTTAAACAAAGAACAACAACAAAAGCTTGCTTCAGGTGCTTTGGAAGTTTATTTTTGTTGAATTGCATTCTCTACCATGCTAAAATGCTTGCCATGTCACCCACTTTGATTTATATGCGCATACAAGGTGAGCAGCATTGGCGACTAGAGATTCCCAAACTGAGTCAGACAGAATATAGTCTACCAAAAAAACAAACAAACAAACAAAAAACCATGGTTCATTATGAGTTAATATTGCCCACAACAGACATTCCCTCCTCAATCCTAAGCACCCAAAGTTGCAGTTACACAAATTCCCTCAAGATTAAGGAAGACATGAAGCAGGGAGAGAGTTTAAAACAGCAAGAAATTATGGATTTTTCAGCCAACACAGAAGGTCACTCTGAAACAGCTCTTTGCATCCTTGGGCAGATCTTTAGTGTCATACATATCACCCAGTACGATCAGTCTGGCTTTAGGCTTTATAGAAAACATCATTACCCAGGCAGAGAGAAAGAGATAGTTAAGTAGGAATTTATTCAGAAAAAGGGAAAAAAAGTAGACAGACAACAGTGAATCCAGTTTGTCTTTCCACTCTTACACTTGAGACACAGTCAGACTAACCTACCTCCTACAACAGGAGCAATATTTGAGCCTTGTCTACATTAAGATTTTAGCCACGGGTGTAGCTGCATTGGTGCAAACGTCTAGTGCACACATTCTGCTCTGGTGAAAACTGACTTGCACCAGTGCAGTGCATCTACATCAGAGGTTTTGCACTGGTGCAGCTACACCAGTAATCGATATCTATAGTGTAGACAAACCTTAAGTCTTTGCATGACCAATCTGTATTGCATATCTCACAAGCAGGAGAAAGTTTCATGTTTAAGTGTATTTTTCCATTTTTTTTTAAATCCGTTCTCTGTCCAAAAATTCCCTTTCAAGACTCTCTTAACTTGCTCTGTGAAATATCTTATAGAAGGTTGCTAACATGCTTGCATCATTCAGACCCATATTATAGATGTAGTCTCTCATACTGAATCCTAGCTACTAAATAGCATTCTCCTCCACTCAAGCCTTCTGCAAGAGGAGGTGGATAAAGACTTCCAAAATATCCAGGATCAGAGAAAGGCACAATAGACACAAAACCAGCTCTGATTATTTAAATTTCAGGTAAATTTTCTTAGCTGATACCAGTACTGAACACATACAATTCCACATACACGTCTATCAGTCCATTTTACTGTAGAAAAAAAAATCTAAAAGCCAACATTGGAATTTCTTGAAGCCTTAACTCTTTCTTTAGTGATAAAGCTAATACTCATGCAAAGCTGTTGTTACAACACAACAGAGACTGCTGTAGGCAGAGGCACAAAGCTATTGCTTCCCTTCATGAGGGAATATTTTCACATACTGTTGTGCATTTATTTTTACATAAGACTGGATTTCATTTTTAAACACAGGAAAAATGACTGTGATTTACAGTCTCACGTTTCCCTGGGCAGCCACTTTTCCCCTCAGGTCTAAAGGGAAGCTCCAAGCTTGCTTTCATCATAGGGTTGCCAACTTTCTACTTGCACAAAACTGAACATCCTTGCCCCACCCATGCCGCACCCCTTCTCTGAGGCCCCATCCCCCACTCACTCCATTCCCCCTCCCACCCCCGTCGCTCGCTCTCCCCACCCTCACTCACTCGCTCATTTTCACTGGGCTGGCTCAGGGGCTGGGGTGTGGGAGGGGGTGAGGGCTCTGGCTGGGGGTGTGGGCTCCAGGGTGGGGCCAGAAATGAGGAGTTCAGGGTGCAGGAGAGGGTTCCAGGCTGACGCAGGGGGTTGG
Organism: Natator depressus; assembly: GCF_965152275.1. NCBI lineage: Eukaryota > Metazoa > Chordata > Testudines > Cheloniidae > Natator > Natator depressus. Next base: position 298,119,640 of record NC_134234.1, read on the forward strand.
GATGCGAGATGGGGTGAGGGATCCAGCTGGGGGCGGGGCCAGGGATGAGGGGTTTGAGGTGTTGGAGGGGGCTCCAGGCTGGGGGGGGGGTGGAGCCAAGGGGTTCAGAGTATGGGAGGGGGCTCCAGGCTGAGGCAGGGGGTTGGGGTGTGGGAGGAGGTACGAGCTCTGGGCTGGGGTGCAGGTTTTGGGGTGTGGTCAGAAATGAGAAGGGGGCTCCGGGCTGGGCCCGAGGGGTTTGGAGGGTGGGAGGGGGATCAGGCCTGGGGAAGGGGGTTGGGGTGTAGGAGGATGCTCCAGGCTGGGAGTGAGGGGTTCAGAGGGTGGGAGGGAGATCAGTGCTGGGGCACGGGGTTGGGGCATGGGAGGGGGTCAGGGGTTCAGGCTCTGGATGGCACTTACCTCAAGCAGCTCCCAGAAGCAGCGGTATGTCCCCCCTCCGGCTCCTATGCACCGGCTCCTATGCAGGCAGCTCTGTGCACTGCCCCATCCGCAGGCACCGCCCCTGCAGCTCCCATTGGCTGTGGTTCCCGGCCAATGGGAGCTGCAGGGGCAGCAATTGGGGTGGGGGCAGCATGCAGAGCCTCCTGGGAGCCCCTACGCGTAGGAGGGATATGCTGGCTCCTTCCTGGGAGCCACACAGCATGGAGGCTAGCAGGGAGCCTGCCAGCCCCGCTGCGTGGCGTCACCAGGATCCCTTTTCAACCGGGTGTTCCAGTCGAGAACCGGACACCTGGTCACTATTTCATCATAACGTAATTTAACAAGCCATGTAACTTTCAATAAATTAGAGCCAGCATCCCACAGCTAATAATTATTCAGTCTGGCATTAGGTATGGCGGCAGCACACAAATCACTGGATCAAACTTAAGAACGTAGTTTCCTTGATAGTTTCTGAAACCTGAACTTCATGTATATTCTAGCACAGGATAAATAAAGACAAAAGCCAAACATACCATTCCACACTAAATCAGTTCTTTCATCTTCAGCACTATAGAGTTGTGATTATAAATGACATCTTAGTAAAGCATAAAGAACACATTTCCACCATTAGGCTGCTTGCAAGTAAAATTACCTTTCACTACAGAGATATTAGCAGGCAGATTTATTTAAATAGCTTACATACCACAAGAAGGGAAGTCTGAACTAGTTCTGCACATTTTTCATGCATGCTTTGCAGATCCAGGACATGTGGTTTCCTTGCTTATTTATAGTACTCCACTTCAAGACCCTCTGGACGAGGTTCTTGCACACAAGTTTTGAAAAACCTAAATATGCCAAGCTGGTCTGGTTTCTGGACATACTTCCAAAAAAATAAAAATCAATCTCAGTGTGAATATTGACTTTATTTTCTTAGTTTTTATTAATTAATCTGAGTCTTAAAGAAATCTACACTCTTTTGTTACTAAAATAAGATTAAAAGAATATCAAAACCCATTTTCCATGTCAAATAGTTGCTGCTAATAGACATTCACTTAGAAGGAGATTTGAAATTCGTACTTTGAAAATTGTTAACAGCATACATTAGTCTGTGCTTCTTTTAAACAATCTTTTCTGCCCAAAGTATTTGTTAGTCTCAATGTCTTGATCTTCCATAAAGAGAATGCAAAATATTTTAACAAAAATATGACTGGATATGATCATAGAATCATAGAATATCAGGGTTGGAAGGGACCTCAGGAGGTCATCTAGTCCAACCCCCTGCTCAAAGCAGGACCAATCCCCAACTAAATCAACCCAGCCAAGGCTTTGTCAAGCCTGACCTTAAAACCTTCTGAGAAAGGAGATTCCACCACCTCCCTAGGTAACGCATTCCAGTGTTTCACCACCCTCCTAGTGAAAAAGTTTTTCCTAATATCCAACCTAAACCTCCCCCACTGCAACTTGAGACCATTACTCCTTGTTCTGTCATCAGCTACCACTGAGAACAGTCTAGATCCATCCTCTTTGGAACCCCCTTTCAGGTAGTTGAAAGCAGCTATCAAATCCCCCCTCAGTCTTCTCTTCCGCAGACTAAACAATCCCAGTTCCCTCAGCCTCTCCTCATAAGTCATGTGTTCCAGTCCCCTAATCATTTTTGTTGCCCTCCGCTGGACTCTTTCCAATTTTTCCACATCCTTCTTGTAGTGTGGGGCCCAAAACTGGACACAGTACTCCAGATGAGGCCTCACCAATGTCGAATAGAGGGCAATGATCACGTCCCTCGATCTGCTGGCAATGCCCCTACTTATACATCCCAAAATGCCATTGGCCTTCTTGGCAACAACGGCACACTGTTGACTCATATCCAGCTTCTTGTCCACTGTAACCCCTAGGTCCTTTTCTGCAGAACTGCTGCCAAGCCATTCGGTCCCTAGTCTGTAGCAGTGCATGGGATTCTTCCGTCCTAAGTGCAGGACTCTGCACTTGTCCTCGTTGAACCTCATCAGATTTCTTTTGGCCCAATCCTCTAATTTGTCTAGGGCCCTCTGTATCCTATCTACCTCTCCTCCCAGTTTAGTGTCATCTGCAAACTTGCTGAGGGTGCAATCCACACCATCCTCCAGATCATTTATGAAGATATTGAACAAAACCGACCCCAGGACCGACCCTTGGGGCACTCCACTTGATACCGCCTGCCAACTAGACATGGAGCCATTGATCACTACCCGCTGAGCCCGACAATCCAGCCAACTTTCTATCCACCTTATAGTCCATTCATCCAGCCCATACTTCATACTTATGCTGCTACTTTATTTCCAAAAGTACTCAACAAAGACTTTGGACATCTTTTTCTCATTTGATCAACATGCCTGACACCACTGAATGTGCAGTAGATGGACATGTTTGATTTTATTGCATGTGAAGCTGGTGAGGAAGGGGGATGGGAAAAAAATCAATAGGGCAGTGCAAGGAGGGAGCTGAACAACTGAACTCTGTCCCATTTTCTATGTAAAGTAGGTTAGTAAAGTTGTCACAGCCAAAAACAAACAAATTCTTTACTAAAAAAGAAAAGGAGTACTTGTGGCACCTGAGAGACTAACAAATTTATCTGAGCATAAATAAATTTGTTAGTCTCTAAGGTGCCACAAGTACTCCTTTTCTTTTTGCAAATACAGACTAACACAGCTGCTACTCTGAAACCAAATTCTTTACTAAAGTTTTTCAGCACTTAAAGTCTGCTTGACTTTTTCACTTTCCTCGTTTCCCCACCCCCAAATTGCAACCAAGCTATTAATGTACTAATTAAAAAACCCTCGGTAGCTATATTACCTATATAGTAATTGCACATGAACAGAAAGGTTTAAAAGAAGGTAAGTGAAACTAATGATTAATGTTAAGAGAATACTTACAAGGAATAGTAGTATATAGTCTACGTATGGAATATTCAATAAAAAAATGTAACAAGTGAAACTGATTTTGTTGTTTCTCAATATTTTAAGAATCCTCAAAAAAGATGTTTGAGCAGACCAGTTTCAGAGATATACACACACACACACACACAAAAGCAGGTATGTGTTTTTGTATCTTGCTTTTCCTCACTAGTATTATTTATAAAGAAAGAACTCTTCCAGTAACAAAAAACAGTAGAAGAACCTCAGAGTTACGAACAGCTTGGGAATGGAGGTTATTCCTAACTCTGAAATGTTCGTAACTCTGAATAAAACGTTAGGGTTGTTCTTTCAAAAGTTTACAACTGAACATTGACTTAACACAACTTTGGAACTTTACTATGCAGAAGAAAAACGCTGCTCCCCTCTCTCCCCTTTTTAGTAGTTTATGTTTAACACAGTACTGTTCTGAATTTGCTTTTTTTTGGGGGGGGGGGGCAGGGCGTGTCTCTGCTGCTGCCTGATTGCGTACTTCGGTTCCAAATGAAGTGTGTGGCTGACTGCTCAATTTGTAACTCTGGTATTCATAGCTCTGAGATTCTACTGTACACAGTCCATTCTACGCAATATATGCTTATGAAGCATCCTTGTCATACATTACACAGGCACTGCCAGTACCAGGCACGTATAGCATACTGCACTAGTCATGTCAGCAGTAATGCTTTGTCTTCACCTAATCCCTTAAATCTCACCATAACTGAAACAAAATTAACAATTTTGCTCATAAGTGCACCAAACTCTGCGTATACTCCAGTTGATCTATAAAAGCATGAATGATGCATGAAGTACTTTGCCTTGTACAATGTTGAGCAAGGAGCTAGGGAAGTACACTTTAGTTGAAGCAGTGCCATCCCAGACCTTGAATAACTGCTCTATCACCACCTTGTTTCACTGCAATTGTTCAGTGCACAACCACCTCTGCATGCAAAACCCATGACAACTGAATACAATATTAAACTGAGAAACTTTTTTACAAGCTTTATTACTGCTACGGTAGGTTTGTAAAGGTTATAGTCATTAGTTTCTGTACTTATTAGCATGTATAATGAAAGCTATAGTCTCCTGCTGATACACCTGAGCAGCTATTGTTATAGCTGAAGACAGATGCAAGAGGCCCAATTCTGTGAGGCACTGAGCAACTGGAACTCCTACTGACTTTAATGGGAGTTCAGGGTACTTGGCACATTGTAGAATTGGGCTGAAAAAGGGAAATTGCCCCCTGCAGGATTATAAACTGAAGAATAATTTTAACAGAGAGTTAACAGAGATTTAGGAGACCATTAATTCACAGGACTTTTCCCCCCCAAACAGTTTGTATAAATTAATTTAATGATTATAAATGCACTGGTTGAACAAGTGCTCAGTTCCCAAAAAAAAGCTGTCTAGTGGGGCTGTATGAGCCCGAGTAACAAGACCGAGTTTTTCACCTCTAAATCATCAATCTGAAAGCTACAAGATTAACAGTGATTAACTTTCCCCTCATGATGGCTGTTCAATAGCCTGTGCAAAATGAATTGGTGATCTTGAATGAGTTCCTAACAGACACACACTCATGTCACAAAAACAATTACTGGCTCCCTCATTGGCAGTCTCAAAGAGGCATGGAGACTGAAGTAACCTCTTGTCCTTAGAGAAGATCCATCAAGGTTAGGGTTTGGGCATACTGGCAAGGAAGAGAGCTTGGACTGTTGGTGCCTTTACTTTACCTGCCCTGGAGAAAAAAAGACTTCAGTTTCCTGGGTTATCAATCCACACCTTCACAACCAACACAATTCACAGTTCACTAAAACAAAAACAGAACCACCAAAAACAAAACAAAACATGGTAATTCAAAACACAAAATAAAATGCATGTGCTACCTGGCTCACAATGGAGCTATTGCCACAGATACAATAAAAAGTATTTTCTAGTACAGGGAAAGTTAAGATTGTTACATCTGAAACTTTCCAGATACTTTAGTGTAAAGGCTTTAATTAAGCAGAAACGAAGTGGAGAATAATATTGCTTAATATCCTGTTTACATTCAGGTGAAATGAGGGAGAATTAATTCTTTAACTCGGAGACAATATACAAAGGAAAGATTAAGTGTAACTATGATTTTTTAATCTCACTCACACTAATTAGGATTTTATTCAGACATTCTTAATTGATGTACAGCATCGGCTAGCCTAAGAGTTTTGGTGCCTATGGATCACTGTCCAGTTTTCACCTTCCTTCCCACAAAGCTTACACATCTACAATATTTTATAAAGAAAATTAGCTAGGAAGCTAAGAAAGGAAATAAACTAAGTGGACTCCAAAACACTTACGCTGCTCACCAGGATTTATTCCAAGACAGAAGGAGGAAATGAAATAATGCATGATCATAGAAGGCGATCATCCCAAATTGGTGTATGTAAGATTCAGAGACAGCATAAAGGATGAGATGCAGGGGAAGGTCTTTCTGCCCCTTTTTGGCTTCTTTACAACGTATAATAAGACAAGTTTTCTGTTTTGCTTACAATTCCCCCCCCCCCAAACAAAGAAGAATGGGAGGGGGAGGACTCTCAGTGGTGGCAGGCTGTGTTCACACACATGCTTTTAAAAACACAAACACAAGAAATTCAGATTCTGGCGACCCTGTTTTCCTGGAAGTCTCTAGGGATGGCAGGAGAATGGGTAGGATATCAATCAAGTGAAGTCTGACAGAGAGTGTAAGTGATCTGTTTGATGGGAGGTTCAACATCCTCTGTCTCTTCAATCATAGACTGAAAAGCTCCCATTACACAGAATCCCCTAAGAAAACATCCAGCAAAGCCATAGAAAACCAAGCTTGACATTCCTGATAGTTTAAGATAAAACTGCAAGAAGCAAAAAAAGCCAAACTTTTCAAGCTTTCTTTATTCATCATACAGCAGGAATTCAGGGGGAGGCCAACAATCCCTCTTTCTATCTCCTTTGTAGGTCACTGTTATCAGTTAAAATCCTATTTTCTACATTTTCAGATTCACCAGTCCAGGGCACTATTTGGATCTGCATAGCAATCTCCTTTAGCTGAAATTAACAGGGAAGGGAAAATTACGATTACCACCATTCTGAGAATTCATTAGCTTCTGAAAAGGGAAGCTGGGACCAATAGATTATCCCCTTACATACTCTCTGCACTTTTACTACAACAGATCAAATGATCTAATGGGTTTTACACAGTGCCTACTGCAGGGCTTTTTACACCTCCCTCTGAAGTATCTGGCTCCGGGCACTCTTGCAGACAGGATATTGGGCTAGATGGAATTCCTATATTCCTAGAGCTAGAGGGGCTTAAAAGCTTTTCTTCACCTATTTATAGTCATTAATAACAGGAACATCTCATCTCCTGAATTGTCAGCTAAGAAAATTTTCTTGCCTTCTGCGGAGCTTTCCACAATCAGGCCTCTTGGCCCAGTAAGTCATTATAAAGCACTAGTCCCACGAAGGAACCAAGAGTAACGTACAGGTCTGGATGAATTCCCCACTTCATGGCAATATTGGCCTGCTAACAATATTGGCACCACAGAGTGAATGGGGTTTGGGAAAGCTGAAGAGGCTGAACCCATGCCTATTCACTGTGTCTGCATGTAGGATACATGCAAGACCTTCCCTCCTGCCTCTTGGTCCTCTCCCTCCCTCCCACAGTTAGGAGTGTTTTAACAAGGGGAGCGGTGAGGAAACTATGCAAATACACTTAAAGTAGATGAGCTAGAAGCAGTCAGAGTAGCATGAAGTAAACGTCTACCGCAGGATTTCAATCTCTTGATTTTCTTTGAAATAATCAGAGAATTTTCTTTCCTCAGAGCTGGAGTCAAAACTGGTAACATGGTTATTGGCTGGGCAGAGTGAAGAAAGCTTCCCCCCTGGTTTCAGGTTACCATGATTGGGTAGGAAGGGTATTTTGTTCGTTTTGCTGCTACGGGACAGTCCAAGTATTATTTAGACTAAGTTCTTTGTGGCATCTTTTTGTTCTGTGTTTATACAGCACCTAGCCCAGGCCTCAGGCTCCCAGAAAGTACCACAATATGAACAACATAACAATGATTAATTTGATTGTAATTTAAATTTTTTGGACTGAACATTACAGTAACAGTCTCCAAGCCAGCTGGGGACAAGGGATGAAAAAACTGGAAAAAAATTAACCTTACTCCCTAAAAAAGTAAAGCAAGAGTGCTGGCATGAAGCTGAAGACACCCAGAATGCGTGTCATAAATATAAAGGGAAGGGTAAACACCTTTAAAATCCCTCCTGGCCAGAGGAAAAACCTTTTCACCTGTAAAGGGTTAAGAAGCTAGGAACCTCGCTGGCACCTGACCAAAATGACCAATGAGGAGACAAGATATTTTCAGAGCTGGAGGGGGGGAGAAACAAAGGCTCTCTCTGTCTGTGTGATGCTTTTGCCAGGAACAGAAAAGGAATGGAGTCTTAGAACTTAGTAAGTAATCTAGCTAGATATGCGTTAGATTCTGTTTTGTTTAAATGGCTGATAAAATAGCTGTGCTGAATGGAATGTATATTCCTGTTTTTGTGTCTTTTTGTAACTTAAGGTTTTGCCTAGCGGGATTCTTTATGTTTTGAATCTGATTACCCTGTAAGGTGTTTACCAGCCTGATTTTACAGAGGTGATTCTTTTACTTTTTCTTCAATTAAAATTCTTCTTTTAAGAACCTGATTGCTTTTTCATTGTTCTTAAGATCCAACGGTTTGGGTCTGTGTTCACCTATGCAAATTGGTGAGGATTTTTATCAAGCCTTCCCCGGGAAAGGGGGTGTAGGGTTTGGGGAGGAAAGACGTTTCCAAGCGGGCTCTTTCCCGGTTATATATCTGTTAGACGCTTTGTGGTGGCAGCAATAAAGTACAAGGGCAAAAAGGTAAAAGAGTTTGTACCTTGGGGAAGTTTAACCTAAGCTGGTAAAAATAAGCTTAGGGGGTTTTCATGCAGGTCCCCACATCTGTACCCTAGAATTCAGAGTGGGGAAGGAACCTTGACAATGTGCAAAAATGGTTTGGCCTGTAAATTACTGAAGAAATCCTGCCTACTAGGAAAGTCGGAAAGTAACCCATCAGTCCCGGATTATTGGTTCAGACTGTAGAAACATTGTTTTATCTCCCTTGCAAGACAGAGGGCCAAGCCTTCCCAGCAACATCTAGGGAAAAAGGAAATGGTTTCAGTTCAAGGGCCATTCTGTATATCTTCTGAGCAGCATTTCCCTGGGTTTTCCAGAACCATAAATATAGGCAGAGGAGGCCCAGATAGGAGCATCAGAAACATTATATTTTCTGCCCTTGCATTTTCACTGCAGTACCTTTTAATAATGCATGCACATTACACAGGAACCCTAGCGTTCTCCAGTCCAACGTCCAATACTGGCACTAATGCTTTGACTCTCATTTAATTCAATGTACAAACTGGGCTTGGCATAGTACTTTGAAAACAGAATGAACTACGCAAGTGAAAAAGCCCCCTAAGCCTGTCCGTAAGGCCACTATTCTCTTCTCATTCAAATCCTTCTTTAAGAAAGGATTTGATGCAATACCTACCACAAATAAGCCAATTAACAATGGCTAAGTAGAGGGACATGTGGGGATAGTTTATATGATTATTCTGGTTAAGAGCCATGGAAATGACAAGGCATGTGCCAGCATATCCCCTTTATATCTTTTTAGATCCCAGGCCAACATTTTCAAGAGTGACTAGAGCAAGGTGTGCCAGATTGGAAACATCTTTAAGGGGTCTGACTTTTCAGAAGGGCAAAGCACTTCACCGTCTGGGGGGGGGGGGGAGGGGGGGGGCAGGAGAAACAGGGTTTTTAAGATGCCTCAAAATTGGGTACCCAAAAATCACTAGTCACTTGAAAACCTTGGCCATAAACTCCTAGGGATCTTCCTATATGTCCATATAGCACCTATCATCATTTGGTGCTACTGTAATATAAAATTCAGCACTATTATCTGCTCTTTGAAGCCTTTAATCATGAATGACACATTATCAACATCTACTTGAATATTTCCTCACCACTGGCAAAAAAACCAAACCAAACCAAACAAAAAAACCACACACACACACCACACATGCAGTCCACATAGAACTATCTAGCTAAATTATTCTTCATATGACACTGATTGCTGTAGTATGTAGATGGAAAACACAGTTAAGATAGCCATATAACTACTAATTAATGACTTTTTTCTTGCCATCCTGGGTTGAACTAAACTTCAGTGGCACTATAATGCAATTTTTTTAAGTACTGCAGAACCCTTCTCTGTATCTTTCACAGTCCAGTTGCTAAAATACATCACACTGATGGCTTGCATTACAGTATTTGATCAAACCAACAAAAGAATTAATGTTGTGATCAATGAAGATATCATAGCAATCATAACTGAAAGTAGTAAAAAAGCATAAGTGTTCATTGGAGCAGAGAAAATGACACCTACTTTCACTAGTATTTCAGAAAGGAAAAGTCAAAACCAAAACACAATGATGTGGTCAGTTATCTTAAATCCAAATAGAAAACCACCTATGCTTTATAGAAAGAGCAATTTGCCACAGCATTATCTCATTTGAGATGGACTTCTGAAGTAACTGTAAGATGTGCTTGAGACACAGCTTGAGGAGAAAGAAAGTCTACAAGAATTATTGTTTGAACAAGAAATTGGTGGATCTTTATCATGAATTGCTGAAGTGTTATTGGAAAACACCACATATGGGTAATAGAAATAAGAAAAAAACCTTTACTAATGGTAAAGTAGGGTTTTTGTACCATATTATAAGGGATATCTACTTAGTTTTATACAACAATGTGTACCTATCGCCTAAACAGGAATTAATGCTTGATTGTTTCAAAAACAGAGATACATTATTGCAGAAATCTCCTCTCTTCTTAGGGAATCATCTTTACAGAACTCTACTAGGTTAAATTCACCTTGTTATTGCACCCAAAATCAAGTCTTTCTTCAATTCTGTTGGTTATTTATCTAGTTGCTATCTTCCAACTCAAAGAATCATTAGTGTAACAAAGTGTTATCACACTGTCATGATCACTGTCCAAAAATCTAAGTTTGTTAAGCAATCATACATCAGACAGTACAATCCTTATTCTGACCTGTAGCATTAAACAACGGTGTTACATTACCCACAGATCTGTTCTAGGCATGAGACATTAAAGTTAAACCGAGGTGCCTATGGCCCACTCCCGAAGACAGTGCGGGCGAGTAAAAGTCAGTGAGCTCTGCGATTTCCATGAAAATGGCCTCTTTTCCCCAGAATCTAACCAGATAACCCTTCAAAACAGCCAGGAAGCCAGATAAATACAGTGTAATAATTGATTTTTGTAGGTGTGTGTGCATGCACATGTGTTCTTCTCTTCACCACTCAACTCCTCATTTCACCATTTGATTTTTTTTTTGTTCTCACTCCTGCATTTTCATATTTGCTTAGTATTGTTGCTCCCTCCTTTGACTGTTTTAATTTGTTATTCCTGAAAAGGATTTTTTTTTAAAAAAATTCTGTGGAATCTGTCCAAAATGCCTAAGGGGTATTCTTGATGGCTGTATACAGGATATTAAGGGCATTATATGCATACATACCACTATCATACAACTCATTGTTTTGAGGCTTTCTATATGAAACCACAGTGTTCTTTTCTACCAAGTTAAAAGGCAGAAAGGTAAGAGGGAACAGACAAGGAGTTAAAGAAGCAGCTCGGAGACATTGTGAGCTCAGTAAATTTTTACCTAATTTAATTTAGTTTGTTAACATATCCATTGATGCAGTCTAAAGAACATGCACACTTGAAATGGTCCTGGTAGCATTAGTCTCATCTATCTAATAATGTGAGTGGCATTGATGCCAATTCACTAAGGAAACAATGTGTTAGAGATTTACACTGCAGAGTGGACTGCACTTAAGGTAGGTTTGCAGAACTCTTGAGAAGATCTTTCTTACTGTATCAAAGGCTTTGCACAGGTCTCATTAAAACATTTTTCATTGCTTTCTTATCAAAATGATAAAAACGTTCTAACCTAATGCAATCAGCTTTGCTACACAAAGGAATTCTGAGGACATATATATGCCCTGGGATTCCAAAGGATTACAAACTATTTCCATTATGAAGATGCTAGTGTAGAAGACTTATGTGCTCCTTTGATGTCAGTTCAAAATAATGACAAATACCAAACAGCAGTCTCTGAACAACCATTTTTCAACCCTATTACAGACTTTTGTGTATTACAAAGCAATAAGTTCAGTCCGAGCCTAAATACTGAACACCATTTTTGCTGCTTTAAATAACCTTATTTTCTAGCCTGTTTGAACTTCTTGAGCGTTTGAGTCAATTGTAATAAACATTCCAAGTACCCACAAAATGAATGTTCCTTTGCAGCGTTAGTTCAAACCATTCTGCAAGCCCCTTTTTACCTCTGCCCCTTGTATTTCTTTCTAACTTCCTATTGAGAGCTAGTTGTGTATTAATGGACTTCAAGAAACAGAATCATGCTGGTTCTTTACATCTGAAGATTCAAAGTCTTGTAGATGAGATTTTCTCCCCTTTAACTGCTCTAATCTCACTGCTTCTTTATCCACTTGGAGGTAACAGGTTACCATCCAAACAAACAGTCCCCACCCCTCACCCCCGCCATACACTTTACCTTTCAGATCTGCTAAGAGAGGATCATGTGGAACAGGCCCTCCTGATCCCTAAACACTGGAAACATCCCATTCACCACCCCTGCGATCTGAAATCAAGTTAGAAATACTACCAGTAGCACCAGGGTGCAGAGCCTACACATCAAAAAACGTAAAGTAATCAGCAAGAAGCAGCACTTTTAAGTCATTCAAAAAGGGAAATTGCTTTTAGACAAAGATTGAAAGAAAACTGGATTACATTAAATGCCATCCAAAAATCTGACTGACAAAAGCATATTGGAAAGCAGTTATCACTATTTTACGCTTTAAAGTTACTACCTTCTACTATCATGACTATTAATTAACATGCTCAGGATAGCTTTTTATATTAATACTTGTGTGCCTAAAAATGCTGAAGTGTTTGTATCCTCACTGTTAGGAGAGTACAGAGAGACTAAGAGAAATCTAAGGTTTTTACAGATCTAAAACTAAACATGTCAATAAGATGTATGAACTCTTGAGTCACAATTCAGTAAACAGTATCAGAGGGGCAGCCGTGTTAGTCCGTATTCACAAAAAACAATGAGGAGTCCGGTGGCACCTTAAAGGCTAACAGATTTATTTGGGCATAAGCTTCCATGGGTAAAAAACTACTTCTTCAGATGCAAATCAGTAAATAGATTTATCGGCTCCGTTCTCACAAAATGGGAATTACAGTCTAGCACTGACAGCCATGTAGAGATAACTGCACAGATTGTGTATGCAATGTGCAGAATGACCACAGCTTTACAAAATACCTCATTGGGAAGGGGAGAATGGTCACACATTTTACATTGTTGCTCTGCAGTTAATTCTTTCAGGCCAATTGATTTCTCTTCTATTCAACATAACATTAAGCTAGTGTAATCACCCCATTCACTTACTACTCACTAAAAATAACGTACTCTATAGTTCATTGATCTGTTGTAGATTAAATTAAGAGTGATCATGCAATTAAATGGAAAACTGATGTATTAACACTACAGTAGAGTCCAGTGATGACTACCAAGTGGACCTTTGATATGTTCTAACAATTCTAGGGAGCAGAGCAATTTGTTGTGGGATTAATGCGTCTTCAGTGGAGCTCAGATTCAGCAATGCAGTTTTATAGGAGAAATGCTTTATAAGCAAGAAGTTAGGAAAGTGAGAAGTCTCTGCCTGCAGTAATAGTTTTCTTCAGTGATATTAAACATACACGGTGTTTTCAAGTCACGTTTACAAAAAGTTAAAGTTATGATCTTGCCATTCTAAACATTAAGCCAGCAGCAGCAAATAATTCTTGCATAAATCAAAGATTTTTTTTTTTAAATTTATCTGTGCTATGCAGAGGAAGGTGAGGCAGGATATACCTTTAACATGTTTGGTCCAACTGGATAGTTATTTACCTGTTACATTTTTGTGAGTGCCAAATGGCAGTTCACAACAGCAGAGGTTTATGTGCAATCCTAGGCTATGTCTACATAATGGAGCCTACGTCTGCATATCTATGATGGCACAGCCCCCTAACATAGAAACAGTGGACACCAACAGGAGTTTTTCTGTGGTTCAGTAACACCACTTCCCCAAACGACACTGACAGAAGCACTTTTTCCTCACTGGGTGTTTTGTCGACATAGTTATGTCAGCCAGGGGTGTGGTTTTTCTCCCTCACCCTGACCAACAGAACTTTGCTGATATAATTTTTAACTGTAGAACAAGCCTTGACAGAAGGAAAGTTTACCTACCTTTTTCAGCTATCCTGGCATTGACACACTTACCTTACACAGGAGGTGCTATTGTCGTGCTTTGTTCTGTTATGTTTAGGTGTCAAATGAAGCCAGACAATGTTTTACTCAACGATTGTGACCAAAATGAAGTTTGATCGCATGTAATTGCAATTTGAGAGTGGTGTAAATGCCGCTGACCGTAATTGGCTAATGGATCATTTTAAGATTAAGCAACTGTCATGGTAAAATCAACAAGTTTGCACTTTTGAAACTCTATTATCCACGGATCTCAAATTACAAACATCAATTAATTAAGCCTTGACATCTCAGATGAAGTAAAGGATATGCAGATCACTTTACTGAGAGTAATGCTAAAAATAGCATGACAACACATTCGAGAGGATACATATTATGCTCAATTACAATCAATGCATGATTTATACAAACTAAATTTATGATGAATATCTAAGTGTTACCTACATAAATTACAATATTGCAGATTTTACCTCAGTGCCTTTAAAGCAATGAATGGTTTTAGTTTTTCAATTAACTACAGAAAAATTAAAGATTATTATCCAATCTGCACTTAAATCAGTTGCTGCAAGCCTGCTATGTATTACAGGAAGCGTGTCTTAGAAGTCACTTCACAGTGATTATTCGAGTCAGGAAGTAGGTATGCAGAAGAGAAAATTAGTGTGTCTTCAAGTCTGAGTGAAGGGGATGAAATATACGAACATGCAAACACAAAGCCGGCTGAATTCATGAGACTTGTGTTCAACTAGGCAAAATAGGAATAAACACATGTGAGTAACCCTTGCCAGTTGCCTGGGGACCTCCCAAGTTCTCCAAGTGGGGGTGGTGGGCGGTTAAGCAGTCAGCTACCATGGTAAAGAGTGGAATATAAATAAATCTACTTATCCATTAATAATTTTTCTGGGATGGTTTATTTTTGGGGGGTTCTGTCTCAGCATGGTAGCTAGAGAATTCACCAATGTTCCCAGTGAACCCATTCTAGCTGGGAAGCCCCATAATCTTTAAGGTTCCCTAGCAACTATACTAAAATTTATGGTGCATCATTGCCCTGTTTTCTTAGTGTAGAATGCACTGTAGTGGAAGCTTTCTCCCCCATTTCTGCTACTTCTCCATTGCCTGTGTCACACACATTTTGTTTAAGTATCTTACAATCTCTTATTACTTGTGCTTATCTTCCAAAGAGAATACAAGATGCTGTGCTAGATCTTTTGTTAACATTTTGTTTCCACCACAAACTCCAGGTAAATAAAACATTTGTTTAAAAACAAAATCTCTTCTGAGTCAAGAAGTTACTCAGATACACAACTCAGAGTAGGCAAAGGAAAACAGACATTATCACATCCATTAAACAAGATACTCAGCAATATTGGAATCTAGTGCTAGTACAGATCCCAGACACTCATCATGAGATTCTTAACAAAATGAGGTATCACATGAAAGGTCTATCCAATCATGCAATATTTTGCTGCAGAGACTGGAATAATATTTCAGAAGCTGCTATTCTTGAACACTCTATCTAGACTGAGGGTGAAAATGACTTTCAAGGAACTTACTCTGCCTCTCTGGGTTCATGACCGAGAGAGAGAGAGAGAGAGGAGAAAAAAAAAAAAAAAAAGACAAATCATGTCTTGTCACTGGTCTCTTTTCTAATTAGCCTGGGCTGCACAAAAGAAATTTGAGCATAAGAGTAACTTCCAATTCTAAACTCATCAAGACTCCACAGAGCATTTAAAAGAAAGGGTGTCTCACAGGGAAGCGCCATTCTTTGCTGTAGCATCACAATAAATATTAAAGCGGCTAGTTTGAACATTCTGGCTATACAGTGCTCTTACCACTATCAGAAAATGAAACTGGTTTCTAAGTGGCCAAATTTCCTATTTTATTCTAAAAATGAAACAGGATTAATTTTCAAATGAATGTTTTCACCTGCAAAGGTAACAGAACAATACTAATATTTAAACATATAATAGAGGTTAAGTCAAACAAAAAACCTAAAGCAGAACTTTTTTTCCCCCCCCAAAATAAAGTGTTCATCCATAACAAAATGTTAATGATGGATATTCTTTCATGTGAGAGACAAGGTAGGTGAGGTAATATCTTTTATTGGACCAACTTTTGTTGGTGGAAGGCGAAAGCTTTCAGGCTTACACACAGCTCTTCATCAAGTCTGGAGAAGGAAATCCGCCGTTGGTCCAATAAATGGTCTAACCTCACCTACCATGTCTCTCTCCTATTCTGGGGTCAACCCAGCTACCACACTGCAAACATTCTTTCATAAGCCAGTCAAATACAAAACAATTTTTTTAACTTCAGAGTAAAAATGTAGGTGACTATAGCATTATTGGACATGCCAATGACACTCACACATTTTGCAGGTCTGTGATGCATTTCCACATAACTGCTGAAATGTCACATACAGAGAAACATTATCCCACACGACAGCCTAAAGGGAAGGTACATTCAGCTACCAGCCAAGATCCCATAAGTTCTAATCCTAGCTCTTCTGCTGTTTGTTCTTAATATTTCTGTGCACTGCACAATCCTTATTATCCAAGGTCTCATCCACCAACCTTAAGGAAGGCAGCTATCAATGACCTATTTTGCAGCTTATAAAACTGGGAAGGTAGACACAGTCACAGCAAGCTGATGTAGGAGCAGAATCCATGTTTAATATGGTATACCAATCTCATCTACTTTGCCACACTGCCTTTCAAAAGAAAGGGTCCAAATTATGTGCTTGTCTAAACCACATAAACCCAAGTGTGAATCTTTGTTGCTCTCTATTGGCCAGAATAAATATAGGGGTTCACGAGTCTGCTTCTGGCCCCCCATGCTGATCTGTTTTATCCATTAGCTTGGGTGGTAGAAGCTTATCATTTAGTTATAGAGTTTCTACCTTCAATCCCCGCAGATGATCCAAACCAGGATGTTGTTACATACTACCAGATCCAGGAACAGAACTCAACATTCTAGTGCTAGTTAACAAATAATTAGATAACCCAGCGATAATATGGCTGTTGTCTCATCTCCTATGGGTTGTCACTAACAGAGGGTTGCCTCTGCTTTAGCTGGAATAGTAGAAACCTATGCTCTAGGCCTGAAAGTTGTGGGCCCAACAGAGGGAAACATATATTTATATTTTATTTTATACTTACATGATTTTATATTGCAAAAATATTTTAGATCTGAATTTTGATGTTGTGATAATTTGTTTTATTATTGTATTTTAGTGTTTATATTTTGGTTAATGGCCCTATCCCTTTAAGAACAGGGGTGCACATATAAGCAGTTTTATCTGAAGACAGAACAGCGTGTGCAGAGAATATCAGACCTTTGTCCATACAAGCTCTAGAAAGGTCAAAACTTGATGTAGTAAATCAAGAAAACAAGCTGCACTCTTAGAGGTGTAAAATTAGCACTAATTAAGGGTCTAGAAGCCTCAGGATATTGCTAATGACCTCCACGGCCTTTATTCTACCAGTATGAATCCTACCCAACTCAGCAAGCATATAGAAAGCTGTTCCCATCTAATGGATGTTTGAGAGAAGTTTGTTGGGTCTTAGTTCTACCTCCCACATTATAAACTCGCCACCATGCTGTCCACTAATTAGCAGACAGAGCAGAGAGGCCAAGAAATTCATGGACCATGAAGACTGAATTATCTATGTTACCCCAACTAAGTGCCCAGAGTTGATGTTTCTTAATCACAAAACTGCACTTTTAATCAAGACAGATAGTAACTACTAAATCACATTTATCCTGTTTAATAACGTGATGTAAGTCATATGTAGCGTTATTTCTAACTGACAGCTCAGCAAATCCAAGCCAAGACCAGAAAGTTAAGTTGTATTCTTTCTGGTTTGCAGTTCAGTAGCAGAAAGGAATATTCAGTAGGTCCAATTCTGCTCTCAATTTTACCTATCTTAAAAAGTCTTCAAAGGTACAAGTGAGGGTAGAATTCAGCCCTTCAATTGAACCTTCACAATTCTGATCATTACTTTCCACCATGATTAGAACTCAGCTTGCTCTCCCATAACTTGTTGGCATTATTATGAGTAAGGAGTGGTAAAATAATTTGTCAATAAAGTAATCAGATGTGACTTTGAATAAACATAAATTTTGTCCTGACTAGATCTAAAAAGGTGTGTTGTTAGATTGCATTAGCTACCATGCTAAACTAGGAAAGTTAAAACCTAAGCTCCCCCTCTAACTTGTGATTTGAGAAGATTAGTATGTACTAACCAAATTCATGACTATGGAAAACACATCATGGATGGTGAAATCTGGTCTCTCACCATGAAATCTGGTCTTTTCTGTGCTTTTATCCACTACTATACAGATTTCACGGGGGAGACCAGCATTTCTCAAATTGGGGGTTCTGACCCAAAAAGGAGGTGTGTGGGGGGGGTCACAAAGTTATTTTAGGGAGGCCTCCCTTACTTCTGTGCTGCCTTCAGAACTGGGTGGCCAGAGAGTGGTGGCTGGAGAGCAGCTGCTGGTGGCCAGGCACCCAGTTCTGAAGGCAGTTCCCCGCCAGCAGCAGCGCAGAAGTAAGGGTGGCAATATCATACCATGCCACCCTTACTTCTGCATTGCTGCCTTCAGAGCTGGGCAGCCAGAGAGTGGCAGCTGCTGACTGAGGGCCTAGCTCTGCAGGCAGCAGCACAGAAGTAAGGGTGGCAAGAACATACCATGCCATCCTTACTTCTGCGCTCCTAGCTGAAATCTCCCAATGGAGCCACGTTCTCCCTGTCTTTCCTTTGCATTGGGATAGTTTGCAGTTGGACCTTTAATATGGTCTCCTGGAGAAACTGCCAGCCCTCCTGAACTCCTTTTCCCCTTAAATAGTCTCGGGAAAAGATGACTCAGGGGGACCTGTTAACAGCCTCAAATATGATACAGGCTATTATAAAGAGGACAGTGACCAAATGTTCTCCATGTCCACTGAAGGTAGGACAAAAAGTAATGGGCTTAATCTGCAGCAAAATCTAACTGAAATCTCACTTATGAAAAGCTTTCTAACCATAAAGGTATAAGATCTGGAATAGGATACCACAGAGATTGTGGAATACCCTGCACTGCAGTTTTTACGAAAGGTTGGACAAATATCTGTCAAATATGGTCTAGATACACTCGGTCCAGCCTCAGCACTGGGGGCTGGACTTGATGAATTCTCAAGGTCCCTTTTAGCCCTACACTGCTATGATTCTATGATCCAACAATACACTTTTAAATCCTAGATAAACCAAACAAAGCAGAAGTCAGCTTCTCCCTCCCTCCTCTACTAATGAAGAAAAACTACTTTGTTAACTTGTAACACATGTTCTGACCTGAAAGATTGGGATAAATCACATCAAAAGCCAATTTTTTAAATATTATATATTGTACTTCAGTTTAAAATAGTTTTCTCAATTGTGAAGAGAGATTCCCCAGGGGAAGCAAGAAGCAGAGTGAGAGCAATGCACATATTAGGAGAAGTATCTGGATGCATTAGAGGGTCTCTGTGGGAGTTGGGGAGAAAAATAATCAAGGGGAGAACCCAAGAGAAAGGAGTGAAAAGCCAGAGCAGATAGCGTTTTCAGGGAAAGGTGTGTCAGTGGCTGGAGGTATAAGCTATTCATTGTAGTTTTTTCTCTGGCAGAGTCCTATGGATTTGATAAATGTACTCCAGAATACCAGCTCTAAAGTTACTTAATGAGCACAGCTCATTTCTGCTAGCAGACGGTGGTAACTGAAGTTTAAAGTACTAGAGAGAAAACATTAGTCTCAACGCTCATTAACACTACCAGGCATTGTGCAATCGAAGAGCCATGCAGAGAGTAGAGAATAATGCCCTAAGTTTCCAAGGTATAATTGAAAAGAACCAATTCAACAAAAGATGGCAAAGCCCCCATTAAAGACAAACTCTCTGCCTCAGTCCACAGGAAAACGTTAACGCACTAAAATGAAAAAACAGAGACTGAATTCCTCAAGCTTCTTTATGCTAATAAAATAAAAGAATTCAAGCTGAGTTCAGCATTTTGAAAATTATGGTCATCATTTGTTTTAAATTATTTTAGGAGCCATATTTACAATTGGAGAGCTCATTTATGAATTTACGTATCATGGCCCCCAAAGTTCCATTCAACTTCTCCACCATGCCATTTGTTTGATGGTGCTAAGGGGTGGCAACCAAGTGATTTACCCCATGAGCTTCCCAAAGGCTTTTTCTACAGTTTCTGCATCTGTAAGGATGTCGGAGGGCCAACCTACCCCGGAAAAAATGTCTGTTAGTGCCTGACACACACTTTTAGTCCTGGTGTTGCTTAGAGCTACTGCTTCCGGCCATCGGGTGGCAAAATCCATGAAAGTCAGTATGCACTGCTTTCCTCTGGGTGTCTTTTTTGGAAAAGGACCTAGGATATCCACAGCTACTCACTGAAATGGAACCTCAATGATAGTGAGTGGCTGGAGAGGGGCTTTGACCTGGTCTTGGGGTTTTCCCACTCTTTGGCATACCTCACAAGACCGGACATAGGCAGAAACATCCTTGCCCATTCCTTCCCAGTGGAATGACCTCCCCAAACGGTCTTTGGTCCTGTTCACCCCAGCATGGCCACTAGGATGATCGTGGGCTAAGCTCAAGAGCTTTTCCTGGTACTTAGTTGGAAATACCAACTGTCTCTGAGGATGCCAGTTTTCCTGGTGCCCACCAGAAAGAGTTTCCTTGTATAAAAGTCCTCTTTCCACAATAAACCGGGATCGATTAGAACAGCTGAGAGGTGGTGGGTTGCTCCGTGCCGCCGTCCAAGCTCTCTGGAGGCTTTCATCTGCTTCCTGTTTGGCCTGGAATGTTCCCTTGACGCTGGAGACATCAGTTCCTCATTGGATTGTGGACCTGGGCTTTGTCCCTCTGGAAGCGATGCAGGTGATGAGGCTGTTTCCATTGATGGTGAACCACTTTCCGCTGGTGCATTATGGGGTATTTCAGGCTCTGGCTGAGCCTCTTGTGTAGAGTCATCTGTTGCTGCTGCCAGTGCAGGCCTCTGGTGTTGGAGCTGTAGACGTGGTTGCAAGTGCTGGACTCAGTGCTGGCAATGGTTCTGGTGCTGGTTGCTTTGCCAGTTTCGGTTCTGGGACTGGCTTTGGCTGGGTCTCTGGGACTAGATCCACTACGGCCGCTGCAGTCGTTGGCAGGGGATCCGGTTCCACCGCCTCCATCTGGGTCTCTGTTAACACAGACAGGGCCCTGGTGGAAGGCTCAGAAACAGGGATAGGTATGGAAGCTTGCTTAGTCTGGCTGCGGGTGACCATTCCCACCCTCTTGGCCAGCTTTACCTGGTTGGCCAAGTCTTCCCCCAGCAGCACAGGAATGGGATAATCATCATAGACTGCAAAAGTCCACATTCCTGACCAGCCCTTGTACTGGACAGGCAACTTGGCTGTAGGCAAATCAAAAGAGTTGGACTTGAAGGGTTGAATCGTCACTTGGGCCTCTGGGTTGATTAAGTTGGGGTCTACTAAGGATTGATGGATAGTTACACCTGCACTCCAGTGTTCCTCCACACTGTAACCTTCTTCTCGCCCACACTCACAGTTTCCCTTCGCTCTAAGGGTATCTGGGAGGCATCTGGGCCTGAGGACCTTTGGTGTGACCTCGGTGCAATGAACTGTAATCTGTTGGGGTTCTTGGGGCAGTTCACCTTCACATGACCCAGCTCATTACATTTAAAACATCGCCCAGTTAACTGGTCACTGGGGCGAGGTGGGTTGCTGGAGAACGGTGTAGTGGAACGATAAAGTGTCTGGGGTTTTCCTTGGGATGTAGGTGGGGCCTTGGGTTGCCCCCGGTGATAGGGTTTTGTTTCGGGTTGCCCCTTCTGATATTCACCCCAACTGCTACTAGGTTTCTTCTTTTCTGCCACCTCCACACATTTGGCTCCAATCTCCCCCGCCTCAATTTACAGTTTTGGGCTTCCCATCTAGGATGTACCTTTCTATTTCCTCAGGAACACCCTCTAAGAACTGCTCCATTTGCATTAGGAAGGGCAAATCTTCTGGAGATTTAACACTTGCTCCTGATATCCAGACATCCCAGTTTTTCACAATGTGGTAGGCATGTCGGGTAAATGACACGTCTAGTTTCCACCTTAGGACTCTGAACCGCCAACGGGAATGCTCGGGTGTTAGCCCCCATTCTGACTCTTGCCTGGGTTTTAAAAAGTTCATAACTGCTCATGTGTTCCTTAGGCATTTCAGCCGCCACCTCTGCTAAGGGTCCACTGAGCTGTGGCCTCAGCTCTACCACGTATTGGTCTGTAGAGATGCTGTACCCAAGGCAGGCCCTTTCGAAGTTTTCTAAGGCAGCCTCGGTATCACCACCTGCCTTGTAGGTGGGGAACTTCCGGGTATGTGAAGCAGTACCTGGAGAAGAATTGCTAGGGTTGGTTGGTGAATTCTGCTGAGCCCTTGCCTTCTCCATCACCAGTGCATGCTTCCTCTTTTTCTTTCTCCTCCACAGCTCTCTTGTGGGCAGCTTCCTCTGCCTCCACCCTGGCTTCCTCTGCCTCCACTTCCAAGCGCCTTAGGCCATCTGTCTATCATGCTCTTTTTGTTTCTCTTCAGCTTCGAATCTGGCCAGCTCTAGCTGATTAACTGCTTCACTGGTAGTCATTTTCCTGCTTTTTTGTGCTTAACTCAAGCTATACCCGAGAGTTAGGGGGAAAAAAGAACTTGTGAATTTCCCTGCAGGAGGTTAACTACCCTGCCTTTAGGTAGAGAAAACTCCAGCTCAAAAAAGTTTTTACTCCTTTTGTAAAAAAACTAACACCTCTGTCTCCAGGCAAATAGACAGAAAGCCCTCTAGCTGCTCTCAGCTTAAAAAAAAAAAACCTCTTCAGGTCTGTGCTTTTGGTTCAAAATGATCTCACCGCTCTGCCACCATGTCAGGGTTCCTTCCCCACTCTGAACTCTAGGGTACAGATGTGGGGACCCGCATGAACGACCCCCTAAGCTTATTCTTACCAGCTTCGGTTAAAAACTTCCCCAAGGTACAAACTTTGCCTTGTCCTTGAACAGTATGCTGCCACCACCAAGCATTTTAAACAAAGAACAGGGAAAGAGACCACTTGGAGACGTCTTCCCCCAAAATATCTCCCCAAGCCCTACACACACCCTTTCCTGGGGAGGCTTGAGAATAATATTCTAACCAATTGGTTACAAAATCATCAAAGACCCAAATCCCTGGATCCTGGAACAATGGAAAAAATCAGTCAGGTTCTTAAAAGAAGGATTTTATTAAAAAAAAAGAAAGGTAAAAATCATCTCTGTAAAACCAGGATGGAAAATACTTTACAGGGTATTCAGATTCAAAACACAGAGGACCCCCCAGAGGATCCACAGAGGATCTTAAAGTTACAGAAAACAGGAATAAACCTCCCTCTTAACACAGGGAAAATTCACATAAAACAAAAGATAAACTAATCTGCCTTGCCTGGCTTACCTATACTGGTTGCAATATTGGAGACTTGGATCAGGATGGGTTGGAGAAGATGGATTTCTGTCTGGCCTCTCAGTCCCAAGAGAGAACAACCACGTAAACAAAGAGTACAAAACAAAAGCTTCCACCACCACCACCACCACCACCCTCACACACCCCCAAGATTTGAAAGTATCTTGGCCCCTTATTGGTCCTTTGGGTCAGGTGCCAGCCAGGTTAGCTGAGCTTCTTAACCCTTTACAGGTAACAGGATGTTGCCTCTGGCCAGGAGGGATTTTATAGCACTGTATACAGAAAGGTGGTTACCCTTCCTTTTATATTTATGACAACATATTAAAATTTGCCATATTTCAAATATTTCAAATATAGGTCCCAATCCTGCAAAGTTTTTTGCATGTGCTTATCACTCCCCATGTGAACAATCCCCTTTAACTTCAGGACATGTAGGCAAGTGTTAACTGAATTATGGCTTTAGGACTTAATCATGCAATCCTTACTTATATGAATCCTTACTAGAGATGTAAGAACACAAGAATGGTCCTACTGGGTCAGAACAAAGGTCCTTCTAGCCCAGTATCCTGTCTTCTGACAGTGGCCAGTGCCAGGTGCCCCAGAGGGAATGAACGGAACAGGTAATCATCATGTGATCCATCCCTTGTCGCTCATTCCCAGCTTCTGGCAAACAGAGGCTAGGGACACCATTGCAGCCCATCCTGGCTAATAGCTGTTGATGGACCTTTCCTCCATGAATCTATCTACATCTTTTTGAACCCCTAATGGTATTGGCCTTTGCAACTTCCTCGACAAGGAGTTCCACAGGCTGACTGTGTGTTGTGTGAGGAAATACTTCCTTTTATTTGTTTTAAACCTGCTGCCTATTAATTTCATTTGGTGACGCCTAGTTTTTGTGTTATGAGAGGTAGTAAACAACACTTCTTATTTACTTTCTCCACGTCAGTCATGATTTTATAGACCTCAATCATATCTCCCCTTAGTCATCTCTGAAAAGTCCCAGTCTTACTAATCTCTTCTCATACAAAAGCGGTTCCATACCCCTAATCATTTTTGTTGCCCTTTTCTGAACCTTTTCCAATTCCAATATATCTTTTTTGACGTGGGGCGACCACATCTTGAATAGTGCATGGAGATGTGGGCGTACCATGGATTTATATAGAGGGAATATGATATTTTCTGTCTTATTATCTATCCCTTTCTTACTGGTTCCCAACATTCTGTTTGCTTTTTTGACTGCTGCTGCACATTGAGTAGATGCTTTCAGAGAACTATCCACAATGATTCCAAGATCTCTTTCTTGAGAGGTAACAGCTAATTTAGACCCCATCATTTTATATGTATTGTTGGGATTATGCTTTCCAATGTGCATTACTTTGCATTTATCAACATTAAATTTCATCTGTCATTTTGTTGCCCAGTCACCTAGTTTTGAGAGATCCTTTTGTAGTTCTTCACAGTCTACCCGGGTCTTAACTATCTTTAGTAATTTTGTATCATCTGCAAATGTTGCCACCTCACTGTTTACCCCTTTTTCCAGATCATTTATGATATGTTGAATAGGACTGGTCCCAGAACGGACCCCTAGGAGACACCAGTATTTACCTCTCTCCATTCTGAAAACTAACCATTTATACCTACCCTTTGTTTCTATCCTTTTAACCAGTTACCAATCCATGAGAGCACCTTCCCTCTTATCCCATGACAGCTTACTTTGCATAAGAGCCTTTGGTGAGGGACTTTGTCAATTGGCTTTCTGAAAATCTAAGTACACTGTATCCACTAGATTTCCTTGGTCCACATGCTTGTTGACACCCAACCCCCCCATCCCCAAAGAATTCTAGTAGAATGGTGAGGCATGATTTCCCTTTACTAAAACCATGTTGACTCTTCCTCAACAAATTATGTTAATCTATGTGTCTGACTGTGTTGTACTTTATTACACTTTCAACCAGTTTGCCCAGTACAGAAGTCACAGTGTTGGGCTACTGTGGTGTTTTTCCTGCCACAGGGATATTAAATTTAATTATTTACAGGCCTGTAATTGCCGGGATCACCTCTGGAGCCCTTTTTAAAACTTGGCGTCACATCAGCTATCCTCCAGTCATCTGGTACAGAAGCTGATTTAAATGATAGGTTACAGACTAGTTAGTAGTTCTGCAATTTCGCATTTGAGTTCCTTCAGAAGTCTTGGGTGAATACCATCTGGCCCTGGTGACTTATTGCTGTTTAATTTATCAATTTGTTCCAAAACCTCCTCTAATGATACCTCAATCTGGGACAGTTCCTCAGATTTGTCAACTAAAAAGAATGGCTCAGGTTTGGGAATCTCCCTCACATCCTCAGCCATGAAGACTGATGAAAAGAATTCATTTAGTTTCTCCGCAGTGGTCTTATTGTCCATGAGTGCTCCTTTAGCACCTCGATCAGCCAGTTGCCCCACTGGTTGTGTAGCAGGCTTCCTCCTTCTAATGTACTTAAAAAAAATTTGCTATTACTTTTTGAGTCTTTGGCTAACTGTTCCTCAAATTCTTTTTTGGCCTTCCTAATTGTATTTTTACACTTCATTTGCCAGCGTTTATGCCCCTTTCTATTTTTCTCACTAGGATTTAGCCTCCACTTTTTAAAGGATGCCTTTTTGCCTCCCACTGCTTCTTTTACTTTGTTGTTTAGCCACCATGGCTCTTTTTTGGTTCTCTTACTATGTTTTTTTAAATTGGATATACATTTAAGTTGAGCCTCTGTTATGGTGTCTTTAAAAAGTTTCCACACAGCTTGCAGAGATTTCACTTTTGGCGCTGTACCTTTTAATTTCTGTTTAACTAACCTCCTCATTTTTGTGTAGTTCCCCTTTCTGAAATTAAATGCTACAGTGTTGGGCTACTGTGGTGTTTTTCCTGCCACAGGGATATTAAATTTAATTATATGATGGTCACTGTTACCAAGCGGTCCAGCTATATTCACCTCTTGGACCAGCTCCACCTAGGACTAAATCAGGAATTGCCTCTCCTCTGGGGGGTTCCAGGACCAGCTGCTCCAAGAAGCAGTCATTTAAGGTGTCAGGAAACTTTATCTCTGCATCCCGTCCTGAGGTGACATGTACCCAGTCAATATGGGGATAACTGAAATCCCCCATTATTAATTATTATTATTATTATTATTATTGAGTTTTTTATTTTAATAGACTCTCTAATCTCCCTGAGCATTTCAGTCACTATCACCATCCTGGTCAGGTGGTCGGTAATATATCCCTACCACTATATTCTTATTATTAGAGCATGGAATTTCTATCCATAGATTCTATGGTACAGTTTGATTCATTTATGATTTAAATTCATTTACGATGTAAATATCCATTTAAAAAGCTAACCGTTTAAACAATTAAAAATTATGTCATTTAATCAGTTAACCAATTAAAGGGAGAGGGGTTGGGGCTGCTCCAGCCAGTGGGCGCAGCTGAAGCTGTGGGCAGACCGGCTGGCCTGGATTGGGGTCGGCGGACCAGAAGAGCTGGGGCCGCTCCGGCCGGCCCGCTCTGGGGCTGGTGATTAATAGTTAGGGTCAGTTAATTGGTAAGACTAATGCTTACCAGTTAACTGTTTAACTGTTTAGTATTTTACATCCCTAATCCTTGCAACCTAAGTACGGGTTTGTAGGATCAGTCCATCATCTTAGATGTATTTACCAGAAAACAGCTAGTCACAGATTAATACCTTTGGCAGCTTCACAAATATTATATACATATCATATATGACTGATCCTAGCTCAAAAAGTACACCTATCCCATCCAGATTACTTTAACCAAGATAATGGTGGCATAAAGATAGTTTCAAATATTACCTTCAAATGTCTCCTTCTCCCTAATTACTGATGTACCTTCCCCTTATACGCTGATCCAAGCTGCTACTATATTGTTATACTCCTGGGGGAATTCTGCGCTACTTGCCCAAAAATTAATGTTGAACATGCAGAATTTCCTTTCCCCTGTGCCAGAAATAGGCTGCAGAGCTGCCAGTTGCCACCAAGGGCCTCTGGACTTAGCAGAAACCAGCTCGCAAATAAAAGACAGTGCTGGGAAAATGGAAGGAGCTGGAGGGTTTCCGGCAGCTGCCGTTCTCAGCACTCCCTGAAGGCAGGAGGCGGCATGCAGGAAACTCCATACAAGCCTGGGACCCAGCATCAGGCTATTTTTCCATCTGGATCCCTGGGCTCTGATGAGTAGGGGACGCAGTTGTCTGGGCCGGGGAGAGTCTGTGGCTGGGCTCTGGAGGGGGTGCTGGTGTCTGGGCTAGGGCACCCCACACTGGGCTCTGTTGGGGGAAAGGGGCAGAGAAACAGGAACTGGGTTGTTGTAGGGGTTTTTTTTAACTCTTGACTCCTCAGGGAATTTTTGTGTGTGTCTGTATTCTTACTGGCTGACAGGTAATTTGAAATAGATTACCAAAATAATTGAAAATGGTGTGATTATATAGTGTTATTTTGACAAATAAAAGATGCAAAATTTTGCAGAATTTTAAAATACTGTGCACAGAATTTTAATTTTTTGGTGCAGAATTTCCCCAGGAGTAACTGTTAATAAAACTATGAATATCATTTTAGCCATATTTTAAGGCTCAATTCTAGGATGAGATTAGCCACTCTCAAAAGCAGCTTTGAATTGACATATCCTGGATTCAGCCTTCACAAATTATATAAATGATCTTCCAGTCACAAATACCCCACACTATGACAAAAATACAGTCACATTTGTTTTTTAACCATTTAGGCCCAGGTCCCACAATCAGTCTTCAACGGACTGTGCAATCAGTCTTCAACGGACTCCCTAGAGGCACAAGGGTATGACCTCACATATCTGAGTGCAGGACCAAACCACTCATGACAGGTTTGGTACAGAATCACCTCTCACCATTTAGCATACACTTGCTAGTCCTGATGCAGCTCCAAGCTTTCATGACAAAAAGTGAGAATTTCAAAGGGATTAGTCAATCCTGTTTGTCCCCATTTCATTTATGGGGATGTTTAAAAACAAAAGTTCTACGAATATTGGATGTGAAATACAGTATTTCCAAAATGTGTTTTCAATTAAGAGTATTTAGATAGTGCAACAGAACTTCAGAAACTAACATTTTTCCTCAGCACACAAATGCAACAGGTTCCCAGATTCCCTGCTATATTAAGGTGAAAAGCAACAGGTCTTCCGATGCTAGTAGTGCCTGAAAGACACCAAAGCTATGTTTTTAATGTTCTTCCCCTTTATCTCTCCCATTTTTCCTCATTGTACTGGCCACAGTCATGAGCAATGATTCCACAACTGGATGGGACCCATATGATGTTCTCAAAATTTCTCAATATATTTCATGGTTGTTTGTAATAAGCAGTATCATTTGCTTTTATCCGCATCATCACACACTGAAAGTTGCGATCCTGGTAAATAGTACTAATTCCTGAAAATTAACACTTTGCACTAGACCTCTGTGCCCAGCTTCCCATATAGCAGTTATAATCACTGTATAATACACAACCATAACCAACATTATATTGCTAATCTGACAAAAATAGCACACACACTACAGTAAAATATTGTCAAGACAGCCTAAATGCTAGATCATCGGTCTATTAATGTCTTTAGTATGTCTAACAGAACTGACCAATGGTCTATCTGGAAAAGCAACAGAACAAACAAACCAATATACATAGATGTGCCTGGGGTTTTTTGTCTTTGAAGATATTGCAAAGCCTGTTCCCTTAGGGATGCAACACAGTAGCTGAGCACTACATACCTCATATTTTTTAAATGAAAGCATCAGTTCTTGAGATAAAAAGAAAAGGAGTACTTGTGGCCCCTTAGAGACTAAGCCCTGGTCTACACTAGGACTTTAGGTCGAATTTAGCAGCGTTAAATCGATGTAAACCTGCACCCGTCCACACGATGAAGCCCTTTATTTCGACTTAAAGGGCTCTTAAAATCGATTTCCTTACTCCACCCCTGACAAGTGGATTAGCGCTTAAATCGGCCTTGCCGTGTCGAATTTGGGGTACCGTGGACACAATTTGACGGTATTGGCCTCCGGGAGTTATCCCAGAGTGCTCCATTGTGACTGCTCTGGACAGCACTCTCAACTCAGATGCACTGGCCAGGTAGACAGGAAAAGAACCGCGAACTTTTGAATCTCATTTCCTGTTTGGCCAGCATGGCAAGCTGCAGGTGACCATGCAGAGCTCATCAGCAGAGGTGACCATGATGGAATCCCAGAATCACAAAAGAGCTCCAGCATGGACTGAACGGGAGATATGGGATCTGATCGCTGTATGGGGAGAGGAATCCATGCTACCAGAACTCCATTCCAGTTTTCGAAATGCCAAAACATTTGTCAAAATCTCCCAGGGCATGAAGGACAGAGGCCATAACAGGGACCAGAAGCAGTGCCGCATGAAACTTAAGGAGCTGAGGCAAGCCTACCACAAAACCAGAGAGGTGAACGGCCGCTCCAGGTCAGAGCCCCAAACATGCCGCTTCTATGATGAGCTGCATACCATTTTAGGGGGTTCAGCCACCACTACCCGAGTCGTGTTGTTTGACTCCTTCAATGGAGATGGAGGCAACACGGAAGCAGGTTTTGGGGATGAAGAAGAAGAAGATGATGATGAGGTTGTAGATAGCTCACAGCAAGCAAGCGGAGAAACCAGTTTTCCCGACAGCCAGGAACTGTTTCTCACCCTGGACCTGGAGCCAGTACACCCCAAACCCACCCAAGGCTGCCTCCTAGACCCGGCAGGCGGAGAAGGGACCTCCGGTGAGTGTACCTTTTAAAATACTATACATGGTTTAAAAGCAAGCATGTGAAAGGATTAATTTGCCCTAGCATTCATGGCTCTCCTGGATGTACTCCCAAAGCCTTTGCAAAAGGTTTCTGGGGAGGGCAGCCTTATTGTGTCCTCCATGGTAGGACACTTTACCACTCAAGGCCAGTAACATGTACTAGGGAATCACTGTACAACAAAGCATTGCAGTGTATATTTGCTGGCGTTCAAACAACATCCGTTCTTTATCTCTCTGTGTTATCCTCAGGAGAGTGAGATATCATTCATAGTCACCTGGTTGAAATAGGGTGCTTTTCTTCAGGGAACACTCAGAGGAGCCCATTACTGCTGAGCTGTTTGCCTGTGGCTGAACAGAAATGTTCCCCGCTGTCAGCCACGGGGAGGGGGGAGGGTTGGGGGGGTAGCCACGCAGTGGGGGGAGGCAAAATGCGACCTTGTAACGAAAGCACATGTGCTATGTATGTAATGTTAACAGCAAGGTTTACCCTGAAAGAGTGTAGCCACTGTTTTATAAAATGTGTCTTTTTAAATACCGCTGTCCCTTTTTTTTTCCTCCACCAGCTGCATGTGTTTCAATGATCACAGGATCTTCTCCTTCCCAGACGCTAGTGAAGATTAGAAAGAAAAAAAAAATGCACTCGTGATGAAATGTTCTCTGAGCTCATGCTGTCCTCCCACACTGACAGAGCACAGACGAATGCGTGGAGGCAAATAATGTCAGAGTGCAGGAAAGCACAAAATGACCGGGAGGAGAGGTGGCGGGCTGAAGAGAGTAAGTGGCGGCCTGAAGACAGGGCTGAAGCTCAAATGTGGCGGCAGCATGATGAGAGGAGGAAGGATTCAATGCTGAGGCTGCTGGAGGACCAAACCAGTATGCTCCAGTGTATGGTTGAGCTGCAGCAAAGGCAGCTGGAGTACAGACTGCCCACTACAGCCCCTGTGTAACCAACCGTCCTCCTCCCCAAGTTCCATAGCCTCCACACCCAGACGCCCAAGAACGCGGTGGGGGGGGCCTCCGGCCAACCAGCCACTCCACCACAGAGGATTGCCCAAAAAACAGAAGGCTGGCATTCAATAAATTTTAAAGTTGTAAACATTTAAAGTGCTGTGTGGTATTTTCTTTCCCTCCTCCACCACCCCTCCTGGGCTACCTTGGTAGTCATCCTCCTATTTGTGTGATGAATGAATAAAGAATGCATGAATGTGAAGCAACAATGACTTTATTGCCTCTGCAAGCAGTGATCGAAGGGAGGAGGGTGGTTAGCTTACAGGGAAGTAGAGTGAACCAAGGGGCAGGGGGTTTCATCAAGGAGAAACAAACAGAACTTTCACACCGTAGCCTGGCCAGTCATGAAACTGGTTTTCAAAGCTTCTCTGATGCGTACCGCGCCCTCCTGCTCTTCTGACCACCCTGGTGTCTGGCTGCGCATAACCAGCAGCCAGGCGATTTGCCTCAACCTCCCACCCCGCCATAAACGTCTCCCCCTTACTCTCACAGATATTGTGGAGCACACAGCAAGCAGTAGTAACAGTGGGAATGTTGGTTTCGCTGAGGTCTAACCGAGTCAGTAAACTGCGCCAGCGCGCCTTTAAACGTCCAAATGCACATTCTACCACCATTCTGCACTTGCTCAGCCTGTAGTTGAACAGCTCCTGACTACTGTCCAGGGTGCCTGTGTACGGCTTCATGAGCCATGGTATTAAGGGGTAGGCTGGGTCCCCAAGGATAACTATAGGCATTTCAACATCCCCAACAGTTATTTTCTGGTCTGGGAATAAAGTCCCTTCCTGCAGCTTTTGAAACAGACCAGAGTTCCTGAAGATGCGAGCGTCATGTACCTTTCCCGGCCATCCCACGTTGATGTTGGTGAAACGTCCCTTGTGATCCACCAGAGCTTGCAGCACTATTGAAAAGTACCCCTTGCGGTTTACGTACTCGCCGGCTTGGTGCTCCGGTGCCAAGATAGGGATATGGGTTCCGTCTATGGCCCCACCACAGTTAGGGAATCCCATTGCAGCAAAGCCATCCACTATGACCTGCACATTTCCCAGGGTCACTACCCTTGATAGCAGCAGATATTTGATTGCATGGGCTACTTGCATCACAGCAGCCCCCACAGTAGATTTGCCCACTCCAAATTTCAGAGTAACAGCCGTGTTAGTCTGTATTCGCAAAAAGAAAAGGAGGACTTGTAAGGTTGTAAGGAGAGTGGTCACTTTGGATAGGCTATTACCAGCAGGAGAGTGAGTTTGTGTGTGTGGTTTTTGGAGGGCGGTGAGGGGGTGAGAGAACCTGGATTTCTGCAGGAAATGGCCCACCTTGATTATCATACACATTGTGAAGAGAGTGGTCACTTTGGATGGGCTATTACCAGCAAGAGAGTGAGTTTGTCTGTGGGGGGCCGGAGGGTGAGAAAACCTGGATTTGTGCTGGAAATGGCCCAACTTGACGATCAATTTAGATAAGCTATTACCAGCAGGACAGTGGGGTGGGAGGAGGTATTGTTTCATGGTGTCTGTGTATATAATGTCTTCTGCAATTTCCACAGTATGCATCCGATGAAGTGAGCTGTAGCTCACGAAAGCTCCACTCCAAATTGATTCCCAACTGACCAGTAGCTGTCTGGCGTTGCAAGCTTCCACAGGGCTATGGCCACTCGCTTCTCAACTGTGAGGGCTGCTCTCATCTTGGTATTCATGCGCTTCAGGGCAGGGGAAAGCAAGTCACAAAGTTCCATGAAAGTGCCCTTACGCATGCGAAAGTTTCGCAGCCACTGGGAATCGTCCCAGACCTGCAACACTATGTGGTCCCACCAGTCTGTGCTTGTTTCCCGAGCCCGGAATCGGCGTTCCACAGCATGAACCTGCTCCATTAGCACCATGATGCATGCATTGGCAGGGCCCATGCTTTCAGAGAAATCTGTGTCCATGTCCTGATCACTCACGTGACCGCGCTGACGTCGCCTCCTCGCCCGGTATCGCTCTGCCAGGTTCTGGTGCTGCATATACTGCTGGATAATGCGTGTGGTGTTTAATGTGCTCCTAATTGCCAAAGTGAGCTGAGCGGCCTCCATGCTTGCCTTGGTATGGCGTCCGCACAGAAAAAAGGCGCGGAACGATTGTCTGATGTTGCTCTGACGGAGGGAGGGGCGACTGACGACATGGCTTACAGGGTTGGCTTCCAGGGAATTAAAATCAACAAAGGGGGTGTCTTTATATCAATGAGTATTTCAGGCAGGACTTCACGGAGGGTTCCAATAAGAAATGGTGCACCTAAGTAATTGTTCTTATTGGAACAAGCAGGTTGGTCTGGCCTCTGATTGATACATGGCTAGATTTATCTCGCTGCACCTTCTCTGTGAATGACTGCAGTGTGACCTAGAGGAATGAGTCCCCTAGACAGGGTAGGGGAGGGAAGCAAATGAGTACAAAACAAATCTGGTCTATTTCTTGTTTTGATCCACTCTGTCTATCTTTTACATCTTTGGCTCGCAGTAGACGGTGCAGAAGGACTGCAAGCCATCCACATCTCATGGCTGCTCGCCAGAAGATGGTGCAGTAGGACTGCTAGCCATCCTCATCTCTTGCCTGCCTGGCAGAAGAAGCAGTAGGACTGCTAGCAATCCGTATCGCCTGCCTGCTCACCATAAGATGGTTCAATAGGACTGACTGCAGGACTAAAGAGAATGACCTGGTCAAGTCACTCCTAATGTAGTCCCTGCGCCCATGTCTGCCCAGGCACTCCGGGCCGACGTGGCCAGGAGCACCTCGGACATGACGATGACGGTTACCAGTCGTACTGTACCGTCTGCTGCCACAAGGCAATGGGTTGCTGCTGCTGTGTAGCAATGCAGTACCACGTCTGCCAGCACCCAGGAGACATACAGTGACGGTTACCTGAGCAGGCTCCATGCTTGCCATGGTATGCCGTCTGCACAGGTAACTCAGGAAAAAAGGCGCAAAACAATTGTCTGCCCTTGGTTTCACAGAGGGAGGGAGGGAGGGAACGGGGGCCTGACGATATGTACCCAGAACCACCCGCGACAATGTTTTAGCCCCATCAGGCATTGGGATCTCAACCCAGAATTCCAATGGGCAGCGGAGACTGCGGGAACTGTGGGATAGCTACCCACAGTACAACACTCCGGAAGTCGACTCTAGCCTCAGTACTGTGGAAGCACTCTGCCGAGTTAATGCACTTAATGCACTTAGAGCATTTTCTGTGGGGACACACACACTCGAATATATAAAACTGATTTCTAAAAAACCGACTTCTATAAATTCAACCTAATTTCGTAGTGTGGACATACCCTAACAAATTTATTTGAGCATAAGCTTTCGTGAGCTATAGCTCACTTCATCGGATACATCTGATGAAGTGAGCTGTAGCTCACGAAAGCTTATGCTCAAATAAATTTGTTAGTCTCTAAGGTGCCAGCTCAAATAAATTTGTTAATCTCTAAGGTGCCAAAAGTACTCCTTTTCTTTTTGCGAATACAGACTAACACGGCTGCTACTCTGAAAACAGTTCTTGAGATGTTGACTGCACTCATCCAGGGAAGCACCTACCTACCAAGACGCAGTGAATGTTTGAAGTCGAAAGAAGAACAACAAAGTAAAAGATGCACAGAATATCTGCCAACAAAGGGAAGTTACAGATATACACTGGAGGTAAGTACCTTCAAAATAAGGAGAAACATGTAGAAAGGGACAAGTTAGACTCTGATGCAGATGGTTTGAGCTGTATGTACATGTGTGTAATGGACCTTTTCTCACAGAAGGCTTTTTCTATGAAAGAAAGTGGGCTCCAGGCTGGTAGTTTTTCCTCCCACACAGGCATGGCTATTATTGTTTATGTCACAGTGAGACAGAGTTTTCCCCAAAGGGATGTTTTATCCACAGTGGGGGGTCTTGTCTATACAAAAAAGCCTGTGTAACTTGGTGATGTGCTTTCAGCAAATCACATGGCCTGAGTTTTAGTCTCCAAAGGATCTATTACAGAGATGGGCAAACTACATCCGGCCCACGGGACCGTCCTGCCCGGCCCCTGAGCTCCTGGCCGGGGAGGCTCGTCCTAGCCCCTCCTCTGCTGTCGCCCCATCCCCTGCAGCCACACTGCTGCACGGACAGTGCGGCTTGCGCCCGCCCACCTCCCACGCTTTCCAATAACCCTGTCTTGCCGCTCTGAGTGGCGTGGTAAGGGGGCGGAGGGGGGCATTGGATATGGGGCAGTGGGTTCTGGAGATGGTCAGGAGACAGGGAGCAGGGAGGGTCAGATAGGGGGTGGGGGGCAATTAGGGACGGGGGTCCAGGAAGGGGGCGGTCAGGGGACAAGGAGGTGGGGAGGGGGTCGGATGGGTCTGGGGTCCCGGGGGGGGGGTGGGGGGGGTGGATGGGGGCGGGGTAGTCAGGGGACAGGGAACAGGGGGGTTGGATGGGGGTGAGGTCCCGGGGGCGGTTGGTCCCGGGAGGGGGCAATCAGGGGACAAGGAGCAGGGGGGGTTGGATGGGTCAGGAGTTCTGAGGGGGGCAGTCAGGGGGCGGATAGGGGGCCAGGCTGTTTGGGGAGGCACAGCCTTCCCTACCTGGCCCTTCATACCGTTTCGCAAACCCAATGTGGCCCTCGGGCCAAAAAAGTTTCCCCACCCCGATCTATTATATAAAGATTTTTTTAAAGTGATTATAAAACCAAGGGAAACCCTCTTGTAAAATAAATCAAGAAATCTAGTGTCTGTCTCTTATTTACAATTCTGTTTTCTCATATTCATGTTCCTGTTTTGCTTTGGGTTTTTTAGGAAGTTAGATCATGATCTATTTCTGGGCTTGCATCTGGATGGCATTTACCAAAGGGAGAGAAAAATCTGTTTTTATTGTTATGAAATAGTTGCCTAAGGTTACTAAATTTTCAGTAGCTGCAGTTTATACAGAAGACGGTTTCCCTCGCTTTTTTAATCACTCAAGTAAGGTTTCATTTATTTGCATTCCTTCCAGAATTGCCTTGCTCAGCTCTTTTAAAATAGGATGGTCGGTAGTACCAAGAGAAAGAAACTGTAATTTCACAATTTCAGTCAATTTACCTCTCTTTATACGTCAGTGACTAGGCAAAGTATGAATAAAAATGTTCTGTTATAAATGTGCACCTCTCCTCTTCCCTCCCCAAACAAACCTCTGAACACACTTCTGGACTTCAGCCTGAATTGTGCAGTGCAGTTTTCTTTATACATCACGCTTTGTTTGCATTTAGAAAATATTCAGTGTGAAGTCTTCCAAGTTCATGTACAACCTGAATTAATGAATTAAATCATAGCAGACTTCAAATGTGTAAATTACTACAAAGCACTGTTATAAGTAATTACTAATTCACACTTCTGAGCCATTTTGTTAGAATTCAGATTTAAAAGCACAGTTCATTTTGCATTAATGAACCATGTGCTATGTTTCATGTCACAGCTCAGAACAAACACAGGATCTTCAGTGGAAGCCACTGATAGCCCAATTCGTGAAGATAATTCAGGGAAGGCCAACAGCAGGATCCCTAAATGACTCCTGATTCCTTCTGCTGAGAAAAAAAAATAAAAACAAAAACAAAATAAACCCTTATTTCACCATCATACAGAAACTTAGCAATTCATAATCTATTACAAATCAGAGCCAATTAATGGATTTGCATCATACTTTCCTAAGATATCAAGTCACATGAGAGTTAGAGGCCTACCCAGGTTCAAAACTTCATGCACTACCAACACTGAGGAGAAAGAGAATATGGGAACATGGGGGGGGAAGAGCAAGACTGAATGGAAAAAGCGGATGAATTGTGGGATGCTAACTTACTGAGAACCATTTTCACTACTGCCAGGGAAGTGGAGACTGGAGCTAAGAGGAAATGGTTTTACCATTCCTTTGGTGAATTTTCAAGAACCCCAAAAAATTTCCCATTCCCAATTAGCATGTCAAAATTTCAAACGTTTTCACTAACTGACAATCTAAAATATATATTATATGTAGATTGGATCAACCAAAATATTTTGTTGTGATAATTTCAAAATGTTAGATATTAATTTTGACTTTTAATTTTTTTAACTATCATTAGTTTAGATTTGAGCTGTGCAGAGTTCTTCTGTCAATTTGAGACAGCCTGCAAACATTACGTAGCCAAAACTATCGTTTGGCAAATAAGTGCCTTGCTGAATTGAGGCCTTAATTCATTGCTTCTGGTTGATTCGAGTTTGCAAATTAAGTATGTGCTTAACTTTATGTACGTGAGTAGTCCCATGCTGTTAAATGCTTTGCTGGATTGGGGCCAGAGCCTGCAAGTTCAAGCCTTAATGGCCTGATCCAAAGCCAGTGAAGACAACGGAAGGCGATTGAATCCTTCTTGAATCAGAATCTCAAGTCCCATCTACACCTCCACATCCACCACTGAGCACTGCTCCACACAGATGAATCTCACTCTCCTGACCAAATGCTCTTCCCTTTCTGACAATGATCCTTCTAACCATAGTTTTGTTTTCTTGTGCATTACATAGCAAGAATACATGACAATCCGAACTAGTAAATTTTTGTAAACTTCTTGGGATGGAGCAAGAATCCACACACATCACCCCTCAGATCCCAAATGGTTTGTATTTTCTGAAACTTGATTTTATATAATTCAATTTTTGTCTTTTTTTTAAATCTTTCAGACAATTAAATACTCTTCCTCCCCTAAAGTGTGAGGCACATACCCTATATTAAAAGGCATCATATCTACTGAGAGTTTAATTGGCCTCACAACAGAGTAGCAACAAACAAGGATGAAGACACAGAAGCCATATTTTGGACTGGTTTAGATTCTTCACTAGCAAAGCAAGTCTGCGGCTGGAATTTACCAAGAATGGAGGCGGGTGTCCAGGCTTGCAGGTTAACGGATGAACACATCTTGGAAAGAGAGTAGATGCGATTATCTTAACCTGGTGAAAGAAGAAACTATGGCCTCAATCTGGCAATGGCTATTAGCCAGGGATGCAAAACCATTCAAAATAATGCAACAGTAGTGGAGGGCCCTTGTGCATGTGTGATGCCTGAACTGGTCTCTGTATGGCAGAGGAGTCTGCCCAAACTGATAGAGCCTTTGACTGTATCTGCACTGGTAGACTACAAGAAAACTGAGTACAAGCCTCCTGAGGGACAAGGCTATGATAAGAATTGCTCTTAATAGGTGACTGTAGCTCAGGAAATAAATATATGTTCATTGTTCACAAGTTTGTGGTTTAACTATTCTGGTATGTAGTTATTTTTAAACTACTGTTTATTTTATGTTATGGTGATTATTTGTTATTAGTTAATATCTAAATAGTTACCCCACAGTTTTGTTAGACTTGTAAATAAATTTATCTGTTTTTTCCCCTTTTCTTGTGGTTGGTCTTTTAGGCTCTAATTCAACAAAACACTTATGCATACAAGGAGTCCTATTAAGTATGCGTTTAAGTGTTGAATTATGTCTTAAAACTCCAAAACAGCAACTGAGAAAGAAATCCAGGGTTTCAATCCAAGTCGAGCATAACCACCCCCAAAACATACTTGTAGAAATCTTTAGATGGTGACATCCAATGGATAACAGTTTGTAGAGGCTAGTGGATCTCAAACTCTGTTCTATGAGCATTCCTTCATGGAGACATTCCTAGTGGTCTGTAGAATGAGCAATTTGAGAAGCGAACCAAGGGAACACTGGGGTGCTGGAAGGTAGAGGTGGGTCCGCAAGAGACTCTTTCAAATCAAGTGAGAATGAAAAGACTAGAGAACTGCTGTATTATATAGTAGGAAGCGGCCTCTTGGTGGGAGTGACATTACATATACTGCACTTTTGTGCCAGGTGCCTGTGCTAGACTCAGAACCCCCCACAGAGTACACCATATTTCCTTCTTAGACTTGGTCAATTGGTCTGTATTAGAAGTAATGACTACACATAATTTTATTGCATATTTTTCTGTAGTTCTTGTATTGCATCTAAAGGATTTTCTTCACTTATTTATATTACTGTAGTACCCTGAAGCCTCAAACGAGATAAGGTCAATATTGTGTGAGGTACTGTACAAACAGGGAGAGAGAGAGACCCCGCCCCCAAGAGCTTACAATCTAAATAGGCAAGACAAACAAAGGATAGTGTGGGTGGGATAAGAGGCAGAGAGGGAGTATGACTTGCCAGAGGTCACACAGCAGGTCAGTTGTAGAGAAAGGAACAGAGTGCTGGTCTCCAGACACCTGACCCCGTGTCCTGTCTACCAGACTATACTGCCTCCCCTTCAGTAACATCAGCACTGTCATTATCACTTATAACGCAGAACACAGTTGTAAGTTACAATATGATTTTGCTACCAAAAAAAAAAGGGGGGGGGGGAGGGTAACTAAATGTTAGGCTATTTCTCAGGTCTCACAAACTTTGCACTGTGCAAGTGACAGAAAAGAAGTGAAACAACAACAATAACTCTTTTCAACTTGATAGTTAAACACAATAATATTCTGTAAAACAATGTGCCTCCATCATCCGAAGTATCCACTTAAACATATCAAAATCTGAAGGACATTATAAGTGACCTTTACTCTGCAACCAAGATGCACCCGGACACTAATCTTGG
Source organism: Natator depressus (assembly GCF_965152275.1). Classification (NCBI taxonomy): domain Eukaryota; kingdom Metazoa; phylum Chordata; order Testudines; family Cheloniidae; genus Natator; species Natator depressus. The sequence continues at coordinate 298,159,347 of NC_134234.1, forward strand.
CAGTTGGTGCAGGATTTGGAAGTGGTATGATATTCTGATCATCCTACTACTGAAAGGCATATACTTTGATGTAAATTTACTTGCAACCAGTATTTTAATTATATCAGGTAGTTTTCAATATGCAAATATTTCTATTAGGTAAACTCCAGCATAGTACTGTGTGAAATATTGCATTTTAAAAAGCTCATCTGACTGTAACCACTGCAACAGAAGACACTGCAAATAGATTAGCCAAGAAAGGCAGGAATAATTTTGCAAGATAATATGACTTATACAGTAGAACAGCAAAATAAAATAAAGGTACAGATTAAATCAAAAGTTAATACACCGTAAACATAAGACTTTAGTAATGATGGGAAAGCTCAACAGAAGTTTCCCTCTACCAAACCCAACATAACATTCTATAGATATGGAGTGGGGAAAACAATGTGAGAAAACAAAGTCTCCATATAACTAACAGTTCCTTGAAGTAAGAGACTTCTAATGATCTCACACTGTAAACCAAGCATGCACTAGACCATAACTTAACCAGTTCCTCTTTCTGGAAGGGGATTATTATGTCACACATATTAGACAAAAACAAGGAGGCTGAATGTTTTAAGATGCACCACGCAGAACTGAGGTTAGTGACTAATATAAAATTGTACTAAGCGGTCTCTATAATTGTTTTTTTTTCTTTTTTAAAGCTTGCTTTTATGTCAGTGGAAGGAGTCTGATGAACAAGGTATACGTTCTGTGATAAAACAATGTACTCAGATTCAAGTTAAGACAGTGAGACCCTGCCAGATTCCACAGTTGTCAGATAGGTAATATTCTTACCAAGTCATTCTGCAGAAGGAAAGGCACATTAGCCCTGTAGGTTATGGACAGTTTAAGTAGGACACCTCAATTAGACCCAAATTCTGATCACCACGTGACAATCTACACAAGGGTCTCTGCCCATTTTTGCCTTCAATAAATAAATAAATAAATAAAAGTATGTGAAGGAAATGGAACTAGTTAAACTGAAGACTCAGTCCTGAAAATACTTATTTAAGAAACTTCACTCACTTACGCATGTGTACTGAGAATAGGAAAAAAACATGGTTTCAAATTTGGGATACCATCTTTCAGCTCAGAACATCCATCATTTATACAGTACAATGCCATAAATGTTCATGTCAGTTTATAGCCTAAGGAAAGGCATGGTCCAGGTCCCAAAGCATCTGACAATTACTACAGCATGGCAATATAATACCCTGATGAGCTATGCCCATATACAGGTAGTGCAGTGTTTAGACTACAAATTCTCCCTGTTTCTGGATGAAGCTTGCTCCCCAAGTTTCTCTGAATAATCTCTATTTAAAACTAAAACTCTTCATTCAGTTTCAGCATACCTTTCATGCAAGAGTACAACCTTTGCTTGTCTAAATTTGTGGGGGAACCTTGAGGATGCTGAGGTATATAACTCTCCTTTACATTTTCAGTTTATTACCAGAGGTTTTAGTATCATTCATCTATAGACCATTTCGTCACACAATCCCTGAATTTTACTATTTTCTATCCAAGGACAATCCCCCAATTAAACTCTATATACAGCAGTGGGGATGGAGACACCCTTGCCTCAGTCACCCCATTAAACAGAACTCGTTTGCAGGTGCATCATTTGTATATGCCTCAGCCAATGGTGTTGTTGCACATCAAAACGAGTAAGCCCCCTATTTCATAATACTTCATAGCTGTACACAAATCACTTTATTGTGGTTTTGAGACAGCTAACACAGGTCCTATACTTTGCTTGTTATTCTCTGTAATGTCTTCCATAGATCATCCACAAGTCAGCACCCTTTGACCAACCCCACTTGATATAAGCAAATTACCTGGTCCATGGGGTAGCCAAAATTTTGCTAACAGTTCACAGTTGCACTGTAAAAGAGGTATGTATATAGTTCCTGAATTCTAACAGACATTTGAATTTTTAAAATAATATATAAGGATACAGCAGATTCTTTGTGGTTTCAGGCAGCATTCCTACTCTACATATATGGTTCAAAGCACTCCCCATAAATGGAGTCAGTTGATGATTAAACTTTTTTTTACAGAACTCAAAGGTATGTCCATCACAGCCTAGGAACTCTACTTAAATTTATCAGACTTCTCTTGACTTCCCTCTCCTCCATTAGGAGCCTTATTTTGAATAATCAGTTTAGACAAAATAGCCATGCCTGAATATTCTTCCCCCTCTTCTTACCCACTGCAGATACAGAACTTTATGGTAAGCCCTAAATCATGTATTTTTTCCTGAGTCTTGTCAGAGGCCCCTTCTTGTCTCAACACCTATTGATTGTTTCTGTCTCTCAGTAATTCCTCGTGCCAGCCAATTTCTGGCTTTCACCCTCCAACAACTTGGCAGTTTGCCTCAAATAACCATCCTATTAGCAAGGGTTAAGTGGGCACTGCTGACTCACTGATGCAAGTGGCTCAATCCCCATTCAGATATAAAAAAGAGTGGCATTCCAGACCAGAGAGGATCTAAGAAATGTGCTGAGCAGTCAAGGAAGGGAAAATGGCTGGAGCTGAAATTTGTTATTGTTAATAAAGCCAAACCTCAGAAGGGGATGAATTTTTGACATTTTTTGGATTTTGGTGTAGAGCAGAATGGAAAAGGCATGCATTCATCCCTCAAATACCTTTTCCCCGTATATTAATGCTTCTGCTGCACAGTATACCCTCCAGCTCATTCCTAATACCTTGTACCTTAATCCAATTAGCCTTGGTGGGCTGCTTTTTGTTGACTTTTCTTGAATTCTAAGTGCCTCTGCTAGATCCTTAATCTCATTTCCCAGCACGGTTTTCCTGGCACCATAGGATCTAATTATTTTTACTCAGCAAACTACCGTTGTTGTACCTCAATTCCAAAGTGCATTTGGATTTCCTAATCCCACAAATCACTGTGTGCAAAGTAGTGTCTCTCTCCTTCATTTCTTCAGGAGAACCTGTGCAAAACTTATTCACCTCAGTATGATTAAAGCACTGAACTGGGAATCAGGCAAACTGAACTGTGCTCTAGGCTCTACCATGTGCCATGGGTAAATCACAATCTCACTGTGCCTCAGATACTCCTTCTGTACTCTAAATATAATAAAACAGAGGAAGAGGAAGTAGAGAAACACCTACTCTCACCTTACAGAGGTGCTGTGAAGTTTCATTCATAATTGTCTGTAAAGCAATCAAAGATCCTTTAATCCAAATGCAAGGTAATAGTATTGTAATTAAAATATCGTTTAATAAAGTCAAATTAAAGAGAAAGGCAACAAAATCTTAAAGGGGCTGAAGGAATTTCCTTCGGAAGAAAGACTAAAAGAACTGAGTACTAATCACCTGCCTTGTGAGGCAAGACAAGGGTGGGAGCAGTCAATGAGTGTCTACTGACATGTGAAAGGTGTAAATACAAGTGAAGGATTGGAATTTTTAGGGTGATGCTACGGGATAACTAGGAGTAATGAAAAGAAACTAAGGAAGGGGAAAGTGTGGGCCCGTTATCAGTCAAATTTTCCCAACTGCGAGATCTAAGATTGTAAAACAGCTTCCCAAGATAACTGGTGGAAGCCTCTTAATGCAGGTCATTTAACACTGGGCTTTATAAATACATGTGCACTGTATGGAACAGACCTATGTTGATGGGAGGCTAGGGGGCAGGGAGATGGACTAAATCTTTCACAATCTTTTCAATCTTTAATATCCAATCAGATGTGTTCGTGTCAAACCGCTTTTAAAGGTGTATAAGTTTTTAATGCTGCCAATATGCTTACCCATAAAAAATAGGAGGAAAGTGGTGGCTGACATCATAAAACAAGCTTGTAAACTGATCTAGTTCAAATCTTACTTTATATCTCAGGTTTAGAGTGAGTTTTCTGCAAACAGTGGTTTGAATTAATCCAAGACAGAGTATCATGCAACATGAGCTAGACAAAAGGATTAGAGTTCTTTCTTTCCAGAACACATGTTCAAACACTTAAAAATATATTAATCACTCATTTTTTAAAATTACACACACATACATTTCGGTATGAAGATACTGTAAATCATGAGAGTGAGCAGAAAGAAGCAAGAAAGATCACTATGGGAATGTACAATTTAGTTTTATCAAGCCTACAGGGGGAAAAAAAGGATCCTTTTCAAGAAATAAATGAGAGTCCTATAGTAGGAATACAATCCAGAATGGTTGAACTGGTTGAGACTGGGGTTTTGTTTTTGCTTTGCCTTTTGTGGGGGAGGAAGGGGAGAGCACAGCTTGGGCTCCTTCTGAGATCTCCCGCACTGCAGTGAGTTCTTTCACTGGAACATATTCTAGCTTTCACCTAGCAAAAGGTAGCACTCATGTCCTAGGGTTTCCTTTTCATATGGATTATTTATACCAAAGAAAGCATCCTTGTGTTCCTATCAGCTTTATGGTGTATCCATTCAATTATTTCTAGAACCAATTTCATTACTATTGCCATTCTTTTGGAAAAAGACACAACCCTTTCACCAGTCTGATAAAGCAACTTTGATGTTAATGCACTAACGGTTGTAAGTAATTGGAGAAGTCAGCACACTAGGTAACAATATCTTGTGAAATCCCTCCCCTCTCAAGACCCCTGTTCCACTGTCTTCCTGAACAAAATCAAGTGTCCTTTCTTTGTTCTCTTGACTGGCTAAAAGGATGCAAGGTACAGTCTAGTCTTGTAAAAAAATCTCTCCCTCCACGCCACCACCACTGGAACTAAGCAGGAAAAAGCCACACATTCCTATCCCCTTTGAATTCCTCCTGTCCTGCAAGAACCTTTGTCCATATTTTTAAATGCAGGAACAGTGTGTGACGTCAATGGAAGTCATCCTACAGGGCAGGCATTTCCCTTCAGAAAAGAAGGAATTTTCAGGTACAGGCCTGCAGGACATTGCTAGAAAAATCTGAATGCGTCTGATGAAATAGCCAATGGCAGCTTCGTCTCCTTAGAAATGACTTCCCACACCTCTTGCATCGAGCTTCAATTGTTCCAACCAAGTGTTTAGATGCTGAAAAATCCTAGAGTCCTTCAAAAAACTTCTTAGTCCCTGCTGAAGGCCAGCTTTTTACTATCTGTATGCTACCCTTCAGCTCTCATTTGTCTAGGAGGTTAATTACCTTGGGGATTTGAACCTAACAATTTATATCCTTCAGAAACTTTCAGAAATCTAAGTTTTCAGTTGAGGCACCTCCCTCTAGTTAGCAGATGATGCTTCTATTTTAAAGGAATTCTCTACTGCTATGTTGATGCTGATTCTGTGGGTTTCTTACCAGATTTGGTACTAGAGCTGCATGAATTTTCACTAAAATATGAAATTCTCCAAAAACTTCACAAATTCATTTAGAAAAATGTGGCTTCACATTGACATATGACATGTTTCATTCAACCTGATCAAAAAAATTTTCAGTTTTTTTTTTTTTTCAGATAGCAAAACTGAGAAATTTCAGTTTAAAACCTAATTTTTTGTGTTTGTTTGTACACCAATCTGAAAAATCAATTATTCATTCAGGTCTTTTTGCTAACCGGGAGGATAAATAAATATATAGAGATATAGTGAAAGAAATTATATCACTTAACATACATTTATTCAGAGTCTTAATTTTTATATTTAATTATGTTAGAAAATGGTGAACGATGCATTTCTTATTTACTAGATTAATATTAATTTTTACCTGTGATTTATGTCAAGTTGCATTTAGATGGAAATTGGAATTAAATTATAATGTACAAAAGTAGCATTTTAAAACTGGGGTTATTTTACTAGTTAAATAAAACTACCTTAGAAGTGCTGGATACATAATTAAAACAGTAAGTTTCACAAAACATGTTTTGTATTTATAACTAACTGATTTATTAAACAAAGGAAGTATTATCTGTAGTTAGTGAACTGAACTAACTGCTTCTGGTCACCATGTCCTTTAAGATTTTAGAACTAGTAGATCTCACCCCCGCATACCTGTTTTTATTCATAGATTGAAAGAGGAAAACAAGATTTCTGATCTTTTCAAATCCCAATCAGTTTCTCAAGTTTGAATGAACTAGTCATTGAACTGAACTAATTAAATAAACCAAAATGAAAAAAATATTCTCTGTGCAAAAGAGGCAACTGCTGTCAAAACTGGTATAGCACTTCAACAAACTCTAGTTCCAGGGGCTTAGACAGTGATTCCCATCAGTTCAGTGATTTGACTTCCTTTAAAATGATGGCAGCAAAAATGCTCAATTTTTTTTATTTAATTTAAATCATTTTAGTAGATAGTAAATTTAAGACTTAATATAGCTTGCCATAATTTGAATTAATTTTAAAATAGGTTTATGCTTAAAAATAAAAATGTATTTCTTATATTAAAAAAATCTGTTTTTTAAATTATCCATTTTTAATCCACTTGGTCCACGAGATCTGTCATTGTTTCATTTCCTGCCTGTTCTCCCCCTCCACCTTCTTTGATTCAAACTCCATGCATTCAGCCAGAATAATATTGAGCAAGGAAACTGAGACACATAGAAGATTCATACAAAATACTACCAATATCACCCTCATTCTCAACATTTGTATATTGTCAAGAAAGAATGTCTGCTTCACTCCTACACTATGGATGGTTCCTGTGGAAGCTGCGGCATTCGCTGTTTTTGAACCCCTAACCACTATGAAAAAGTATGGATCTCCATAATTTTAAAAACTGATTAGAGAGTAAACACAACTTCATGATTTACTATTTTCACAGATGGTATTACCTCAAATAAATGTTAGTCTCTAAGGTGCCACAAGTCCTCCTTTTCTTTCTTTCTTGATCTTTCCCAAAACAATAATATCTTGACTGTGGTGTAGCATCCAGTAATGTCAACAATATTCTAGATGGGGTCTTACCAGTGCTTTATATAGTATCTTTACCTTTTATTTTGTATTCTCTCCATCAGTACAACATAATATCTTGTTGCCTTTTATTTTTATTACAGCTTCTGCTGTGCACTGGGCTGATTGCTGAATAAACATGTGACATTCCAATATTGTGCAAATGCAAAAATTAAATCCTTTGTCTTTATGTGGGATACATTTTGAGCTACGTCTGATTAAAACAGGATTTTTTTTTTATTTTAGTAGGCAGTCTTGGAATTTAACTTCCAAATATTGTCATATAGGACATTTTCTTCTACAATCCTCCTATGTAAACCAGAGTAATTCAGTTAAACATAATTCCCTTTTGTATCACTGATAAAATGGCCAGTGATACACCCACTTAATCTGATCCTTGGTCGGGCAGGTAACCTAAAGAAATCTATCCTAAGAGCTAGCAGCACTTTATGGAATTCAGGGAGAAACTGTTGGACCTTTATACAAAATGGTAGCTAATAAATATAGTATCAAAAGTTCCATTCCTAACCTTCACCAAGTTGCCTTATAATCATGCAACTGAGAAACAGAACTATGAAGATTTGGTGGGGAGGGGATTTCAAGAACACCTTAATGACAGAGACGCCTAAACCTCACAGGATTTAGTCACTTTCATGCTTTTGAAAATGTTCCCCATGACAAGAATCAGTTTGCAACTAAAGACTGCAGTAAGAGAGGATAAAGTGGAACATAGTGCCAAGAATGAATCCTAAAGAATATACTGTCTCCAGTTCTGGGTCTGTTTCAATATATGGCACCAGTCAGATTTGCTACAGGTGCATGAAGTAACATTCTTTCACTTTCCTTAATTATTGTTTCAAATGTATTAGACTGCTAATTGAAACAATCAACTAATCTCCCATGGGCAGAATAATGTATACCAATAAAGACTAATTATCAGTTTTGTTAAAGGATTTTCTTTAACCAAAGAAATGAAATAGGCACCTCTCAAATGGATTTTTCCCCCTCCAAATAAAATACCTTACAGAAAGACAAGATTAGCTGGAATTTAGATTTCTCTAAGTATCAATCCACTATTCTGGATGCAAGTCAAAGTCATAACAATGACTATTTCTCTCTGATGCAGCAGAATTAAGCTGAAAAGCTGCTCCTGAAATATCTGTTGAATTAACCAAAGTATCCTAACCCTCCCCCACCCTAAAATGAGAATTTCCGGAAACAAAATAAAACTAGAACAATTATTATAATTTGAAACTGAAGAAGCAACACAACCACTGCATTGATTTTGTTATTGCAACACTGGCTAAGACCCTGATCCTGCAAAGATTAAGCACATGTTTAACTATACATGTTCAACAGCCCCACGGTCTACCACATAGACCATAAGCCACTATTACAACCACATAAAGACATATCTAAGTTTTTGCAGGATTGGGCCTAATTAAACATGTACAGAAGAATAGATGAACACTGGGAAGGTCTGTCAGCACCATGGATTTATATAAGGAATACTATTACAAAACAATGTATTTTTGCCTTTCTCCTGCAATGGCACATTACTCTGCAGAGATGCATAATAACTTGCTAAAGCAAACAGTAACCAACAACCACAGAGGAAGGGTAACACAGTGGTATAAAAGAAACTCATGACTATGGATCAAACAAAAACAACTAACTAGTAGTTCTCTCAGGACTAAAATGAGCCAGTGATAGAATCAGATTCACAACTTGCTGATTTATCGATATGGAAAATGGATCTGGCAAAGTAGAGTTGGGGATTTATTTAGTCTTTTCCTGAGACTGCCAAACACCTCAAGAAAGACCTAAGCTCCCTCAATAGAATCAAATAATTTAGATTAATACGTTTTATAGGATCTCTTCCAAAGAAGGGGAGGGGGGAGAGAAAAAAAAAAAGCATTTCTAGATGGTGAAAATTCTGATGGACAAAAAAAAAAGAGGAAAGGGGCGGACTGCTTTAGGTGGATCACAGTATTCTAAATTAGTCACAGCCCAGTGTTGATCTGGAGAGCACCCTTATTTGTGGAGCTGAAAATACATGTCTGCAAAAGAAAAAAAAAAGAACACCTGTTTGCTCAATCTTCCAGCCCAAGTGAAACCATGAAAAGAGAGGTGTAAAGCAGGGATCGGCAACCTTTGGCATGTGGCCCATCAGGGAAAGCCGCTGGTGGGCTGGGACGGTTTGTTTACCTGCAGCAGCCACACGTTCAGCCAATCACAGCTCCCATTGTCCGCGGTTCTCCATTCCAGGCCAACGGGGGCTGCAAGAAGCGGTGGCCAGCACATCCCTCGGCACACACTGCTTCCAGCAACACCCATTGGCCTGGAACGGCGAACCAGCTGAACCTGCGGCCGCTGCAGGTAAACAAACCATCCTGGACCGCCAGCGGATTTCCCTGATGGGCCGCGTGCCAGAGGTTGCCAAACCCTGGTCTAGAGAGTCAAAAATTAGGGAGATACCACGGTGGTCTCTTTGGAAACAGCTTCCATGAGGGCTTGAATAATCATATAACACCACCTTTCCCCAAGTTGCCTTGTAAATAGGTGATTGAGAGCCCACAAAGGAGTGAGAAACACTGGAATGTAACAAAAAACAGCTGCAAGTGATAGAATGCATGATACAATCTGATATTTTAATTCAGGAAAGCGCCTCCTCAGTCCTTTTGGGGAAAAAAACCCTTCTCTTGGTGGAGGGGTAATGCATTGGGTGAAATCTCTGGTGGTAAGAGAATCCATCCTAACTGCTCAAGCTGTGCACTACTTTTCAAAATACGAACATCTAGAGAGGATGGAGGAAGAGAAACCAGTTTCCCCAGGGAAAACAATTCCTTGCAAAAACTCTCACATGGATTAGAAGAGGAAACACATTCTCCATGGAAGGGGAGACAGTCTGGAGGGCATGTGGTTAATTCAGCTAAATATGCCAGCAGAGTAAAATTTCAATCAAAAAAATGAAAGGGGGAGGGTGGAGGTGGAAAACTGCCTTCATTCCACTGGATTACATAGATACATTGAGCCCTGGTCCACACCATGAGTTTAAGTCTAATTTAGCAGAGTTAGATCGATTTAACCCTGCACCCATACACACAACGAAGCCATTTTTGTCGACTTAATGGACTCTTAAAATAGATTTCTGTACTCATCCCCGACGACGGGATTACCGCTGAAGTCAACATTGCCGGGTCGAATTTGGGTTCGTGTGGAAGCAATTCAACGGTATTGGCCTCCTGGAGCTATCCCACAGTGCTCCATTGTGACCGTTCTGGACAGCGCTCTCAACTCAGATGCACTGGCCACATAGACAGGAAAAGCCCCGCAAACTTTTGAATTTCATTTCCTGTTTGGCCAGTGAGGCGAGCTCATCAGCAGGCTGACCATGCAGAGCTCATCAGTAGAGGTGACCATAGAGTCTCAGAATCGCAAAAGAGCTCCAGCATGGACCGAACTGGAGGTACTGAATCTGATGGCTGTATGGGGAGACGAATCCGTGCTATCAAAACTCCGTTCCAAAAGACGAAATGCCAAAATATTTGAAAAAATCTCCAAGGGCATGAAGGACAGAGGCTAACCCAGGGCCCGCAGCAGTGCCACGTGAAACATAAGGAGCTTAGGCAAGCCTACCAAAAAACCCAACAGGCAAACGCCCACTCGGGGTCAGAGCCCCAGACATGCCGCTTCTATGATGAGCTGCATGCAATTCTAGGGGGTGCCCCTACCACTGCCCCACTCCTGCAAGGCTGGGGGGGAAGTCTCACGCAACAGGGATGAGGATTTTGGGCACGAGGAAGAGATGAGGAAAGGGAGATTGAAGATAGCGCACACCAGGCAAGCGGAGAAACCGTTCTCCTCGACAGCCAGGAACTGTTTATCACTCTGGAGCCAATACCCTCCCAACCCGGGCTCCTGGACCTTGAAGGAGGAGAAGACAGCTCTGTTGAGTGTACCTTTGTAAATATAATACACTGTTTAAAAGCAAGCGTGTTTAATGATTACTTTGCCCTGAAGACTTAGGATACATTCACGGCCAGTACAGCTACTGGAAAAGTCTGTTAACGTGTCTGGGGATGGGATGGAAATCCTCCAGGGACATCTCAATGAAGCTGTCCCGGAGGTACTCCCAAAGCCTTTGCAAAAGGTTTCTGGGGAGGGCAGCCTTATTGCATCCTCCATGGTAGGACACTTTACCACGACAGGCCAGTAGCACGCAGTCTGGAATCATTGAATAAGAAAGCATGGCAGTGTGTTGTTGGCATTCAAGCAACATCTGTTCTTTATCTTTCTGTGTTATCCTCAGGAAAGTGATATCATTCATGGTCATCTGCTTGAAATAGGGGAATTTTAGTAAGGAGACATCAGAGGTGGCTGTTCTTGCTGGGCTGTTTGCCTGTGGCTGAAAAGAAATCATCCCCGCTGTTAGCCACGCAGTGGGGGGAGGGGTGAAGCGATCATCCCAGAGAATTGGGTGTGTGGGGGGTTTACTTGGGTTTGTGCTGTACGTTAACCTGAAAACATCAGCCCCTCCTTTTAAATGGCCAATGTGTCTCTTTCAACTTTAATCTCCCTTCTTTTCCCTCCCGCAGCTGCAAATGTTTCAACGCTGCAACTAGCATCTCCACCCCAGAGGCTAGCGCAGATAAGGCGGCGAAAAAACCGCACTCGCGATGAAATGTTCTGAGCTCATGCAGTCCTCCCGCACTGAAAGAGCCCAGCAGAATGCGTGGAGGCAAGCAGTGTCAGAGTCCAGGAAAGCAGAAAATGAACACGAGGACAGGAGGGATGTGTGAGAGGATAGACGGCTGGAGCAACAGGAGAGGTGGCAGCAGCGTGATGAAAGGAGGCAGGATGGAATGCTGAGGCTACTGGAGGATCAAACTGATATGCTCCGGCGTATGGTTGAGGTGTAGGAATGGCACAGACCACTACTGCAGCCTCTGTGTAACCAACAGCCCTCCTCCCCAAGTTCCATAGCCTCCTCACCCAGATGCCCAACAACGCAGGGGGTGGGGGCGGGGAGGTGCTCCGGGCACCCAACCACTCCACCTCAGAAGACTGCCCATGCAACAGAAGGCTGGCATTCAATAAGTTTTGAAGTGCAGTGTGGCCTTGTCCTCCCCTCCTCCACTCATCCACCACCCCACCGGGTGCTTCCCTCCTTCCTCACCCCTCCCGGGCTACCTTGGCAGTTATCCCCCATCTGTGTGACGAATAAATAAAGAATACATGAATTTGAAACAACAATGACTTTATTGCCTCTGCAAGCAGTGATCGAAGGGGGGAGGAGAGGGCGGTTGGCTTACAGGGAAGTAGAGTGAACCAAGGGGGCGGGTTTTCATCAAGGAGAAACAGAACTGTCACACCGTAGCCTGGTCAGCCATGAAACTGGTTTTCAAAGCTTCTCTGATGCGCAGCGCGCCCTGCTATGCTCTTCTAACCGCCCTGGTGTCTGGCTGCAAGTAATCAGCAGCCAGGCAATTCGCCTCAACTTCCCACCCTGCCATAAACGTCTCCCCCTTATTCTCACAGATATTGTTGAGCACACCGCAAACAGTAATAACTATGGGAATATTGGTTTCGCTGAGGTCTAGTCGAGTCAGTAAACTGCGCCAGCGCGCTTTTAAACGTCCAAATGCACATTCTACCACCATTCTGCACTTGCTCAGCCTGTAGTTGAACAGCTCCTGACTACTGTCCAGGGTGCCTGTGTATGGCTTCATGAGCCATGGCATAAAGGGGTAGGCTGGGTCCGCAAGCATAACTACAGGCATTTCAACATCCCCAACGGTTATTTTCTGGTCTGGAAAGTAAGTCCCTTCCTGCAGCTTTTGAAACAGACCAGAGTTCCTGAAGATGCGAGCGTCATGTACCTTTCCCGGCCATCCTACGTTGATGTTGGTGAAACGTCCCTTGTGATCCACCAGTGCTTGCAGCACCATTGAAAAGTACCCCTTGCGATTTATGTACTGGCTGCCTTGGTGGTCCGGTCCCAAGACAAGGATATGCGTTCCGTCTATCACCCTACCACAGTTAGGGAATCCCATTGCAGCAAAGCCATCCACTATGACCTGCACATTTCCCAGAGTCACTACCCTTGATAGCAGCAGCTCAGTGATTACGTTGGCTACTTGGATCACAGCAGCCCCCACAGTAGATTTGCCCACTCCAAATTGATTCCCAATTGACCGGTAGCTGTCTGGCATTCCAAGCTTCCACAGGGCTATCACCACTCGCTTGTGAGCTGTGAGGGCTGCTCTCATCTTCGTGTTCTTGCGCTTCAGGGCAGGGGAAAGCAAGTCACAAAGTTCCATGAAAGTGCCCTTATGCATGCGAAAGTTTCACAGCCGCTGGGAATTGTCCCAGACCTGCAACACTATGCGGTCCCACCAGTCTGTGCTTGTTTCCTGGGCCCAGAATCGGCGTTCCATGGCATGAGCCTGCCCCATTGCCACCAGGATGGCCAAATTGCCGGGACCCGTGCTTTGAGAGAAGTCTGTGTCCATGTCCTCATCACTCATCACCGCGCTGCCATCGCCTCCTCGCCTGCTTTTGCAGGTTCTGGTTCCGCATATACTGCATGATAATGCGTGAGGTGTTTACAATGCTCATAACTGCCGCGGTGATCTGAACAGGCTCCATGCTTGCCGTGGTATGGCATCTGCAGGAGAGCAGGGTTGCATGGGAAACGGTGGTTGGATGACCAGTTTTGTACCTACTGCACCGTCTGCTGCCAGGACACAACAGCTGAGCGGGCTGCACGCTTGCCGTGGTATGGCAAGACAAGAGCAGCCGAGCAGAGTTGCAGCAGAAGCGTCCGTGCGAGACCACCAGGAGAGCAGACTGCCAGCGGAAGCGGTGGATGATGACGGTCATATAGAGGACCTGCGAGGTAGATTCATAGCATCAGGAGAGCAGAGTGGTAGTGGAAGCAGTGGATGACGACGACGATGGTTAACAGTCCTACTGCACCGTCTGCTGAAAGCAATATGGCACCCACACGGAAAAAAGGCGCAAAACGATTATCTGCCTTTGCTTTCATGCAGGGAGGAACAACTGACGACACATACCCAAAACCACCCACAACAATGTTTTTGCCCCATCAGGCATGGGGAGCTTAACCCAGAATTCCAATAGGTGGCGGAGACCACGGGAACCG